>NC_141697.1:417213515-418581515 GCF_964263255.1 Lissotriton vulgaris | reverse complement strand
AAAAACATTTTATGGAAAATTTAAGAGCTTAGCAAGTGAAATGGGGATTGACATTGGTAAATCAAAAGTGTTACAGAAACCATATTGAGCTGAATTTTCGGACAAAGCTTTAGAAAATATGAATGTGTCAGGTCGTAAATTGCAAAAATGGGGTGACATAGACAGATGGAAAGCTAGATGGTTAAAGAAAAAGGAAGAAGCTCAAGGGAAAAGCACTGTATTAGAATATATGTTGAAAGAAACAGAAAAAGTAGAAAGGTTGTGTCCAATGAGAGAAGCACCAGGTGGAGGTTATATGCATGTTCCATGGTCCCGACAAGATATATTGTCATTTACAAATGAATTTCCAAAACTCAGAGAGAAACCTGTAGATTGGTACAGACAGGTCGAGAGATTTGTAAAGGTTTCAAAAGTGTTATTAAAAGATCTAGATGGGTTATTTGACATTGTTGTTCCTGTCGATTTATGGACAGAATGTAAAATTGCAGTAAACTGGCCAAATGATGAGTATCCTAGAGACCCGAAAACAGGAGCACCATCAGACCAGGTGATGAGGAAGTATAATCAGGTTATACTGTATTTGAAAGGGAAAGTACCTTCAAAAGAAACAGACTGGACTAGAATAGATAGACCTACTCAGAATAAAGCTGAATCTGTGCATTCATGTTATGAACGTCTTTTGCAAGTTTTTAAACAGTATAGTGGTTTAGAAAATATTGACACCAAAGATATGACACATTTTATCTATCGGTTTGTGTATGGATTAAGACCATACATTTCACAATGGATTAAGGATAATAAAATCTGATGGCAGGCCAAACCTGTAGATGAAATACTGAAATATGCAAAATATTGTGAAGACGAATTGGATAATAAACAAAAGAATATGGAAGAAAAAGTAATATGGGCACAGGTAAAATTAGCAGAGCAGCAAGAACTTCAATTGAAAAACATTCAGACCCAAGGAGATGGAAATGGTAATAAACCTAGAGCTAAATTTAATAGAGAAGAAGCTAAGAAAAAATGTCCTTGTCATGGGTGCGGCAAGTTGGGGCATTGGAAGAACGAGTGTAAGGCTGTGCTAAATAATAATAATAATTTGAATCCACAGATGCAGAATGAGGGATCGGAAAAGCAGCAAAAACAGGTAATACAAAATCAGTTACTACTGGCGCCTATGCCAAACCTTGGGAGTCAACCAGCATACAGTATAGATACCACAAGTTGGGAAGGAAGTAGTAAAAGGGACACAGTGACACCCCAATTTCTTTTGAGCGACTCATACTTTTATGAAGATAGATTCTGACGGTGCCTAAGGGGGGAGGACGAGGAGTGCGGACTTGGCGCATCCTTGCAAGTAGATCAGTCAGGTCCATACATTGAGGGAAAAGTTGAAGGAAATGATGTTAACTTTTTGTTGGATACTGGCGCTACCCGTTCTACTGTGAGAACTGCAGACATTCCAAACCTACCCCTCTCGGGAGAAGCGATCCAAGTAGTGGGCGTTTCTAATAAACAAATTAGTACCCCAGTTACAGAACCAATGGAAGTTAAAATAGGCAATTTTAGAGAAATGCACAAATTTGTTGTATGTGACTCCAGTCCTGTAAATCTATTAGGCAGGGAATTGTTGTGCAAAATGAATTGCATTATCTTTTGTACACCAAATTGTGTTGAAATTCAAACTACAGATGAAGATGGAATTTATAAAATAATGCTAGCAAAACAAGAAACTGAAAAACAAAAGTTTACCATAGAAGACTTACCAAAAGAACTACAACATACAGTAGATCGTAAAGTGTGGGATTTCACAGGAAAAGATGTAGGATTAATGGCAAATGTTGACCCAGTAAAAGTGACAGTAAAAGAAGGTGCAGTTTATCCAAATATTCGACAGTACAAAATGAGCCCAGAAATAAAAGCAGGAGTCGCACTAGAAATAAAACGTCTAGTGGAAGCAGGAATTTTGCAAATAATGAGCAGTCCATGTAATTCACCCATAAGTGGCATCAAGAAACCAAGCGTAAAATACAGGGTCGTACAGGACCTTCGCAAAATGAATAAAATTGTCGGCCCATGTTATCCAGTTGTGTCAATCTGCCATCCGCCTGAGATTTGCGTCATACCGTGCCAAAATCGACGACAGAATACTGTGGAAGATTGCGAGGAGCTGCGGCAATGTACTGGAGCCGATAGCTTTACATAAAGTCAGCGGGAGCCCGAGATGTCCGAGCTTTAGCCTGGGGCTAATACCTACAAAATGGCAGCAACCGCCGCTAAGTGCTGACTGCAGCGGGACAAGGTAGGCTCTAGGCGCGGCGGAGACAGGGTGACCAGCGACGGCTGGAGGCGCGGCTGCTCGCGGTCGACCCGGACCCCGATCGGAGCCGTGTTCTGCAGCCTCTGACATCACTGAGAAGGGGAGAGGAAGCCGCGAGGAAAGCTCCGGTGAGACGCGCATTGCTGCGGGAGCGCGGACTCACCGAGACAGGTAACCCCCTGGGCGGCCCGGCTCGGGACTTGAGAGGACTCTGCTGGTGCTTGGCGGGGCAGGGATGTGTAAATGTAAATGTAAATGTATTTGAGCTTATATAGCGCACAGCTACCCACAAAGGGTTTCCCGGCGCTTGCTTAGGGAACCCGTCCTGGTATTCCCCTGTGAGATAACCCCGGCAGGGTATCCACAAGGTGAAAGCCAGGCATCCCGCCGCGAGGGGCCGTTGTGGAGATTAAGCAAGCTATTGCCCAGAGTCGCAGAGTGTGAACCCGTGAGTCGAGAAGGCACCGGAGCGAGAATTATCGAGTCTGTGGAATTTTTGAGCCCAAGACCCGTCGAGGCGGGGAATTGAACCCTGGTCCAGGGCCGATCTCAGCTTCCGGGTCTGCCGCCTCTAACCCCTGAGCCACACTTCTCCACCTGTAGATCCCAGCGCGGAAGAGCGGGACGGCGATCTGCGGAGGCGGCTGCAGCCCCCTTCAACCCCTCCCTCCGCGGCACAGAAGGGACCGGGGGGAGCCGCTGGAGAGCTCTGGAAGAGTAGAATGAACAGAGCTGGAAACACAAATTGGGGCATGATTGAGCACTGATGAATGCAATGCCCTGCAGTAGACCTGGATGCTATTGCTGTGAGACAGAGGGTACAGAGGGCTCGCTGAGGAACTGCAGACCTTTATGCTGTGAACCTGCCCCCTGAAAGACATTGGGGAGGGGTTGTGTGTATCTCAGCTTGGGGGTGCCTAGAGGAGAGGGCCTCGCCTAACTGCTGCATAAGGTATTTACCCATGCACTACCACCACTGAGGGGCCAGAAACTGCATGGGACCCCTCCCCCTGCTGGAGCTACTTCTGAGATCTTCAGTGAACTCCAGGCTCAATGCAGAAGTTGATAGCGCGGGGGCTGGACGCAGGCCTGGGCATTACTCTAGACCGGAGGGGCTTCTCGGAGATCGCACACCACGTGATGGACTACTACAAGCAACATACTCAGTGAGGTGTGGAGGCTGCAGAGCCGGACACACGGACAGACCACGCCCACCCCTGCCTCGACATAGCTTCGCGAATCCAAGCGCCTAGAGATAGGGAAGCCAGACCGGCGCCAGTCAAAGCAGAATTTTGACGCACGCAAGACCACCCGATCACAAGCAGAACAGGAAGGCGACCATGCGGAAGCCCAGCCCCCCTCCACTGCGGATCAAAAGGAACTTTTGCTCGTCATGCAGTCCAGCCTGACATCCATTGAATCAAAGATGGACTCCTTGAATGCACGGCTGGACGGAGTCATGCATAGGGTGGATAAACATGAAGACCGGCTGACGGAGGCGGAGCACCGTATCTCAGACCTGGAGAACACCGCCACCGCAACCACGTCTCGAACATCTGATATGGAGAGGGTACTCAAGGTCTTAACAGCCAAGAATGAGGACTTGGAATCTCGCTCTCGCCGCAACAACCAACTGAATTCTTGGCGTCTCTGAGACAACAGCTACTGGACGGATGGAGGACTTTGTGGAGCGTCTACTTATAACGCTATTTGGAAGGGAGGCCTTCTCGCCTGTCTTGGTGGTGGAGTGGGCCCCCTCTCAGCATGACCGATCCCGGGAGCCACTCCCTGGCCAATTATAGCCAGGATGCTAAATTACCGGGACCGCGACACGGCCCTACGGTTGTCCAGAGAACAAGGACAGCTTCGTTTTGAGGGTATGGATCTCTCGCTTTACCCGGATTTCACCTTGGCAGTGCAAGAGCAAAGGAAGAAATTTCTCCCAATCAAGAAAAAACTGCAGCAGCTCTATATGCCCTACGCCATGCTCTTTCTAGCACGGTTCAACATCATGCATTCCGAGAAACAGATGTTCTTTACTACCCCACAGCAGGCACAGAACTTTCTCAAAAGCATGCCAAAACAGCCGGCGAGCAGGGCCTCTCCTTCCCGCCACCTGGAGGACCATGGCACCGCCTCCGACATAGAGTGAAGTACTGCCGCATCGTCCCTAAACTAACCAATGGACAGTGGACAGAACCTGTTGCTGCGAAATGGCCCTGTCTGGATGCCTCCTCTTTGGCATAACTGGGGGGCGCCGTGGGGGAGGCCCTTCGACACCGATACTATCTGTGTGGACTGTATTGACTCCTACTGGGCACCTCCCCCCCCCGATCAGCGCCGCTGAGAAAACGACTCTCTGAAAAGGACGGACTTGGTAAGTTCTTTGTCCCAATATTGTGACCTGCAAGCTGGTAATGACTCTATCCGGCAGGACGCCTATATCCTTGCACCTGGTCACCCAGTAAGCCATAGATTTCACATACGTCTAGGCATGAAGTGACATTATACTGTTGCCCGAACACCCTCGCTCCTGCGAGGAGACCTTGGTTGCCCTCTGGAACCCACCCATTAGGCGAACCCTATCTTTTATTAGAGTATTTGGGCGGGGAGGAATAGTTTTGGATGTTTGTTTTTTCTCCCTCAGTCTATTTGTTTGTACGAAAGTCATGGTGTCTCTAGAGGCACGGGAATGTGGGGGGTAGGGTGGGAAGGGAACCACGGCAGGATTGGGCTGCTGATGTGGGAGGGGGGAGAGGGGGAGTTAAATGTTTGCCAAAGACTTGTACAGGTTAACGTTCTGCTGCATGACACTGACCGACGGGTCCTGGATGTGAAACTGATTTTTGACCGCCACCCAACATGTGTTGCTGACCGTTATATACTGCCATATCTGCCACCGTGACTGACCCCCGACTCATCCAACATACAGGTTCCTCACATGGAATGTACGGGGTCTGGGAGACCCGCGCAAGCGCCGACACATTTTAGCATACCTAGATCACCACAATATACACTGCGCGATGCTGCAGGAAACACATTTTAATCCTAGCGTCACCCCTACATTCACATCTTGGTGGTCCAGCTATGCCAGATTCTGCTCCTACTCGTCGTATGCCCGAGGCACGGGCATTCTTGTGAGGAAAACCCTACCATACACCCCCATGGGATCCCTAGAAGATAAGCAGGGTCGGTACTCCATAGCCTGGGGTAGACTAGCCACACAGACTTTCACGTTTGTCTCCTGCTATGGACCCAACTCTGATGACCCAGAGTTTTTCAGAATACTTTGGGGGAAAATTCTGGAGATAGGCTCCAAACACTTGCTATGAGGAGGAGACCTGAACGTCACTATTGACCCCACTCTCGACCGCTCACACCCGCAACCACACCACTGGTCTAAATCCCAATCCACTTTGCAAATGATTGTTACGCATCATGAAATCATTGATGCGTGGCGACAAATACACCCGCTGCAGAGGGAAGGGACTTGTTTCACCACAGCTCGGGCTTCCTGGTCCAGAATTGACATGTGGCTTATCACTAAAGGGCTGATCCCTTGGCTGACCTCTGCCCTCCATCT
Organism: Lissotriton vulgaris; assembly: GCF_964263255.1. Classification (NCBI taxonomy): domain Eukaryota; kingdom Metazoa; phylum Chordata; class Amphibia; order Caudata; family Salamandridae; genus Lissotriton; species Lissotriton vulgaris. The sequence continues at coordinate 418,575,612 of NC_141697.1, read as the reverse complement.
CCTGCGTACTTACTCCGACCAGTCCCCGGTGCTTATCACTCTTGCCCCCCCGCATGAAAGCTCTCCATACTTGAGTTGGCGCCTTAATCCTCTTTCCCTGCTAGACCCAGTCTTTAAACAGGAACTTGAGCAGGAGATTGCAGACTTCTTCCCGCGCAACGAAAACTACTCGGTGGAGCACTATTCCACGATTTGGGAGGCATTTAAAGTAACTATACGTGGCCTGTGCATAGCCAAAAGCGGGGGAATCCTAAAAGACATCAGGGCCCAACTGCGTAGGTTAGAAGAGAACCTCAAACACATTGATGCTCAATTACAGACGGCCCCGACGCCAGAGCTGCAGGCACGGTTTCGGAGTACACTGAATGAGTTTCAGGACACTGCTGAAAGCGAGTGTAAATTCAGGGGAAAATACTATAGAGCGCGCCAGTATGGGGAAGGGGAAAGGCCGGGTAAAGTGCTGGCATCCCTGGTCCGACCCTGCGGTTCTCGAATACAGTACTGGAGGTGGAGGATGAGGATGGCCAGACCCATAGGGATACAGCAGAAATAGTGGCGACCTTCCACAGCTTCTATAAATGTCTGTATAAGACCCAAAGAGATCACTCTACTGAGTTTGAATCCTTTTTTGAAGACACTGCGATTGCATGGTTGGGGGACGGCCAACGGAAATTCCTTCTACGACATCATGAGGATGAGGAGATGGTAGCGGCAATCATGCAGCTAACATCTGGAAAGGCGCCGGGGCCGGGCGGGCTCCCGACGGAATTTTATAAAACTTTTCACCATTTGCTCATTCCGATCTTGCAACACGTATTTGAGGAGGCCAGGGAGTCTGGAGTTCTCCCCCTCTATGCAAGAAGCGCACATTATCTCCATACCCAAGCCAGGTAAAGATGCAAAATATTGCAATTCGTTCAGGCCCCTCTCCTTAATAAATGTGGACGCGAAGATCTTAGCTAAATTAATCGGTAACCGTATTAGCCCCCTGATGACCGAATTGGTCCTCCTGGACCAGTCGGGCTTTGTACCCACTAGAAGCACCTCCCATAATTTGCGGACACTGTTCGCACTACTGCAGGACATGGACCTGGACATAAATGCGGCAGCAATATTTTTTGACGCCACTAAGGCGTTTGACTGCCTGGAGTGGAACTACCTTGCTTTCGTGCTGCAGTGCATGGGATTTCCTCCCCCCTTTCTGGCCTAGATCAACCTGCTGTACTCAGGGCTGCAGGCACGGATCCTTATTAACGGTGTACAATTGTCCCCCTTCGCGATCACCAGAGGCACTCGACAGGGGTGCCCTTTGTCGCCCCTTTTATTCGCTATTGCCATTGAACCGCTTGCGGCCAAAATTAGACAGCATCACCGGGAGCACTCCCTGATCTACCCAGAGAGACAAATTTTAATATTGTTGTATGCAGACGATCTGACGCTTTATCTGAGAGACCCCAACATCAGCCTAAATCCAATCCTCCGCATATTGAAACTGTTTGGTAGGCTCTCGGGAATAAAGGTGAATTGGGGAAAGTCCCAGATATTCCCTCTCAAGGACTCCACCCCGCACTTCGAGCCTGACTATCCCCTGGCTTGGTGCGCAGATTCTGTGACATACTTGGGCATCCATATCTCCCGTTGTCGGGAATAACTGATGAGAGACAATTATGGCCGAGTATTGGATCAATTGACGGATAAAATAACTAGATGGATAGCGATGCCCTTATCTATGGCTACTAGAGTGTCTTTGATTAAGATGGTGATCTTACCTAAGCTTCTCTACCTGTTTACTAACATACCCTATGCTCCGAGCCGCCACTTTTTAAACAGTATTAAATCAGAGCTGATCAGGTTGACATGGGGCGGGGAGAAGCCCAGACCGGCTTGGGAGGTCCTTACGCGCCCCTTTGCCGCTGAGGGTCTGGAAATTCCTGACATTGAACTATATTTTATCTGCGCTCAGGCTCACTTTGCGGCCTACTGGATACACCCCCCGTACATGTCTCACCAGGCGGTGGAAGATGGACACATGGCTCCCACTCCTTATTCGGCATATTTGAGCGCCCCCGCGGTGCCTAGACACCTGGCATCCAATACCGTGCAATGCACCACCCGTGCCTGGTGGGACCTGGCGCAGAAACTTCAAGCCCCCTTACTATACTCACCTTTGGCACCTCTGCGGGAAAGAAGGCCCGATATGCCTGTTACACGGGAGGGAGGATGCTGTCGGATGTTACGGAAGCTGTCTCGGCTCAATTGGGGGCAACTGTATACACAAGGAACTTTTTGCACCAGCGACAAGTTTTTTGGTACCTCCTCCCCTACCCCGCTGGAGCGCTTTTACTATGTACTACTCAGGTGGGACATTCGGGCCCTCGCGCCTTGCTTCCCGCTAGAGCGCCCATCATGGCCCCCCTACATGTTCTACTGCAGCAGGAGGCTCCAGCACATGTGGTATCGCAACTATGTTCCACTACACAGAGGGGGTGGGAGAGGGACCCCGCCCCAGCCAAGACCAGATGGGAGGAGGCCCTGGGACATCCCCTCACGGAAGAACAGTGGCCCTTCTGCTGTCGGCAGACAGGAGAAATATCGGTAAACAGCAGATTACGACTCATACATTATAGATATTTACACCAACTTTATTATATGCCTGCCCGTCTGCACCGTCTCCAGTTGAGAGATACTGACCGCTGTGACCGATGCGGAGCTGAGGGAGCTGGGTTTGGACACCTAGCTTGGGATTGCCCCTTGATCCAGAAATACTGGGATGAGGCTCTTAGTGCTTTAGATGAGATGACTGGGATGCACATGCCTGACACCCCCCTTGTGGTGCTCTTGGGGTACACTGAGCAGCTGCCTTTCACGATCCGAAAATACACCTCTCTGACCCTACTACCAGCAAAAAGAAGGATCGCTTGCCGTTGGGGGAGAGGCAGAGCCCCCAAATTTAAGGAGTGGCTGAACAATCTTATACACTTTCAAGACCAGCTACACACTTATGCTGAACTGCTGCCACCCACATCTCGCCCGCTGGACATTTGGGCCCCTCTGCAAGCTTACCTCCTGAAACATACTGACACTGATGACATGCGCCCAGACCAGCTGCCATGGGAGGAGGTTGCATGGGAAGGGGAGGGACACCGAGTTGCTCATGAGATATTGGAGGTAGCGGACAGGTTGGCGCTGCACAATCGGGGGATGTGGGAACGGCGACAAAGTGGGAATGGCGACGCATGGGGGAACGAGGCAGGAATGGTCAACCCAGATGCAGATCAATGGCAGGAGAGCTGTGGTTTTTTGAAGTTTCCAGGATTATTTACGATTGTTAGAGACCTGACTAGTTGGCTGATTAAATTGCACGTCCTCCTAACACGGCCGGCCCGATGGGTTGTAGGCGGCTTGCTGTGTCTCCTACCAAATCCCCTCCGCTGTTGTGAAATCATATGGGACGCAGTGCCGGCCCGCTGGGATGTAGGCACCCTGCTGTGTCAACTTTATGATCAGTCAATAAAGGTCTTGGGAAAAAAAAGAATGGAAAAGACTGTGTTACTGATACATTTGCTTTGTTGAATCATTTAGGAAAAGGTGGACACAAAGTATCACTGAAAAGTTGCAGTATTATACTACATCAGTCAAATATCTGGGGCACCAGATAGAGAGAGGTGTCAGAAGGGTTACCTCTGAAAGAATCAGAATAATTAAAAACATGAATCTACCTCAAACACAGAAAGAGGCAATGGATTGTAGGATTAGCAGTTCAAGCAAAACCATTAATACAAATGACAAGGAAAAGAGCAAAAGACCCAGTAGAATGGGATGATGAAAGCATGTCATCTTTTCTAAAGTTACGAGATTGTCTGTGTGCAGCTCCAGCATTAGGGATGCCCGACTATACAAAAAATGTTGCATTGTTTTGTGACACACAAGACAATTGTGCACTTTCAGTTCTGACTCAGACTCATGGTTTGATGAGACGACCGGTTGCATATTTTTCCTCTACTCTGGATCCAGTCGCAGCAGCATTGCCAGGATGTCTGAAAGCAGTAGCAGCAACTTGTGCGAGTCTTGAGCAAAGTGAGTCCATTATCATGGGACATCCAGCAATAGTGTATGTCCCACATGCAGTTGTGATTTTATTAACTAGGATTAAAACTCAGTGTTGAACACCTAGTTGGCTGACTAAGTATGAACGAATTCTTGTAGGTGCAGAGAATGTGACAATTGCTAGATGTAATATTCTGAACCCAGCAACATTGTTACCTAAATCGCAATTTGCAGGTCAAAAATGAAATCGAACATAATTGTATTGATCTTACAGAATATTGTACTAAACCGCGCCCAGGCATGAGAAGAGCCACTAATAAATTCAGAACATGAGCTATTTGTAGATGGTTCATGTATGCGACATGAGGAAGGAGGTTTGAGTGCTGCTTATGCAGTTTGCACTCGATGGGGTCCAATTGAAGCATCATATTTACCTGGAGTAAAATCTGCACAGGTAACAGAATTAATTGCGTTGACAAAAGCTTGTAAATTTGGGGAAAATCTGAAAGTGACTATTTTTTACTGATCGACAATATGGCTATGGAGTTGTGCATGATTTTGGTCAACTCTGGATGCAAAGAGAGTTTCTGACTTCATCAGATACTCCAATTAAAAATGGAAATTTTGTGAAAGATTTACTAAAAGCAATTCAATTATCAGAAACAGTAGCTGTGGTCAAGTGTTCTGCTCAACAATCTGGCAATGACAAAGTGACAGCCGGTAACCGATATGCTGACCAACTAGCTCAATATTGTGCCAAGAATAAAATGGCAATAAACACAAAAATCAAACCAAAAAGAAACAGCTGCCAACTTATGTTGCTTGAGAAAGTGAAAACGTGGGAAGAAGTGAAAGATTTGCAAAATGATGCAGAACAGGAAAAGAAGGAAGAGTGGAAAAAAAATAGGATGTCAGAGAAGGGCTGAAGATGGTGTCATTGTTTACCTTGATGGGAGGCCTGTGTTGCCAAACTGTATGCTTGCTTCTATGGCTAGAATGTATCATGGTGATTCTCATCTAGGGCGAGATGCTATGGTAAGACTATTCCTACAAACTGGATTCAATACAAAGTTCAGGAGTGTTGCAGAGAGTCTTTGCCATAGGTGTTTGGTATATCAACAAATGAATCCTGGGAAAAGAACTGTGGGTTTGTCAGGAAATATTGGAAAGGCAGAAGGTCAATTTATTCAACTTCAGATTGACTTTATTCAGTTACCCCCTTGCAGAGGAATGAAGTATGTCATTGTCATTGTCTGCCTATTTTCAAAATGGGTGGAATTTTACCCTACACGTAGAAATGATAGCATCACAGTAGCCAAACTATTACTTAGAGAGCTTATACCACATTTCGGTTTTCAGTAACGATTGAATCAGACCGAGGAAAACATTTCAATAATGAAATAATTGGTCTAATTTGTGAAGCATTTAAAATTGAGCAAAAGCTGCACTGTGCATACCACCCAGAGGCTTCTGGAGTGGTAGAACAACTGAATGGCACAATCAAATCAAGATTGGGAAAGATTTATCAATCTACTCGATTAGAATGGCCAGATGCTTTACCTTTTATTCTGATGGGGCTCAGAAGCATTCCAGACAGAAAAACAGGCTTGAGTCCTCATGAAATACTCATGGGAAGAGCAATGAGGCAGGCATGGGTGCCAGGACATAGGTTGATAAATATATCTGACGACTTAGTACTAGAGTACTGCAAAGAACTGGCTGACCAAGTGCATTCTATCTCTCACCAGGTTGGAGAAGACGCTGTCACCAGGCAAACAACTCCAGTACACGATCTGATTCCAGGTGACTGGGTTGTAATAAAAGAACATACACGAGAATCTTGTCTGGCTCAAAGGTGGGGAAAACCAACACAAGTGATATTGGTTACCACTACAGCAGTAAAGTGTAAAGGAGTTCCGAATTGGATCCATGCGAGCCATATAAAAAGAGTGGCTGAACCTGATGAAACTGAAGCTGAAGTTTGTGCAGCTGAGGGGTCTCGAGAAAGTTATTCCGAAGTAGTTGATGATGAACAACCGAGCACCAGTCAGGATGAATGGATTCCTGTGATTGACATTCCTGCAGATGTTGTGAGAACCGGGAGCCAGACCTATTTAGATAGACAAAGTGATAGTGAGGATAAGATAGGAATAGAAGAACGTACTCAGGTTACACAAATCACAGTTAAAAGTAATTCTGAGGAGGAACAGATAAGGAAAGATCAATATACTCAGACATTCCAAATACCTGTCACTGTTCCAGAGTCTGAGAAGGGACAGACTATCAGAGGCACATTGCGGAGGCCATAGCGCACTACTTAGTAGAAAATGCTGGTTCGGTGGAAGGCGCTGAGACGCTGTGGGAGGCTATGAAGCCCACATTGCGAGGAGTAGACATTGCATGGTGCGCGGCTGCGTGCCGACGGCGCAAAGCGGACCTACTTCGCTCCGAGGCAGATATAGAGACCTTGGAGCGCCGATACAGCGTGAATGGACAGAGTCAGATGGTGGGGCAACTCCTTTTGGCACAGCAATTGTATGCGTCACTGCTCATGGATGAGGTGCGACAGGTGTGGTTTGCGACGCGCAGTAGGATTTATCAGTGGGGGGACAAGTCGGGAACGATTTTGCACCGGCTTTGCCAGGGCAGGTTTCAGACTCAGACCTTGCCGGGGGTCCTGGATGAGGTGGGAAACCCAATAACAGACCCAAGGGCATTGGCTGAAAGTTTTGCAACGTATTATGCGGGTCAGTATGCCCCGAAGGAATGCCTCCCGGCGGATGTAGTGGACAAATTTATTTCGGACCTGCCGCCACGAGCGGTGACGGATGAAGTACGCGAGTGCCTTGAGCTCCCGTTGTCGGCGGAAGAGTTGGAATAGGCCCTGGGTGAACTTAACACCGGAAAGGCTCCAGGACCCAGGTTTCGAAGTGAGTTTTATAAGAAGTATCATTTATAATTAGGCAAGCATTATAGAGCGGCGCTGGAGGAGGCGCGGGAGAGAGGCTGCCTCCCTGCAGACTGGAGACATGCTGAGGTGGTGGTGTTCCAGAAGCCAGGTCGACCCCCAGAACTTCATGAGTCATATAGGCCCATATCGTTATTGAATGTCGAGGCCAAGATCCTAGCCAAGGCGTTAGCTAATCGTCTCTTGCCCCATATCGCGGAGCTGGTCCACCCGGATCAGGCTGGGTTTATGCCCCACAGAGAAACTCAGCATAATATTCGTAGGGCCCACGTCGCAGTGGCGGCGGTGCGCGACGCATGGTTACAGGCGGCACTGCATTTAGCGAATATCGACAGGGCCTTCGACTCCCTGAGTTGGGTCTACCTGTTTGCGTTACTGCCTCGGCTTAACTTAGGGCCTCGCTTCCTGTCCTACGTGAGACTGTTATAAACGGATATGATGGCCTCGGTTAGGGTTGCAGGGGCTATGTCATCTAAATTTTCAATTGGGCGAGGCACCAGGCAAGGCTGTCCGCTCTCGCCGTACCTCTTTGCTCTGGCTATAGAGCCGCTGGCGGCATGGGTGCGTATGGATGCGCATCTCAGTGGCTTTGGGTGGGAGAGGGACCTGTCGGATAGAATAGCCCTCTATGCGGATGATGTACTGTTCTTCCTTACCAACCTTAATAGATCGAGGCCGCGAATACTTGAGATAATGCCGATTTTTTGCCAAACATCTGGGCTCTACCTGAACCCACGAAAATCGAATTTGTGGGTATTGGAGGCGCAGACAGGGGTTGGTGACTGAGCATCAGAGCTACAGGTTGCAGCCGGGGGCATTAAGTATCTAGGAGTGTTCATCTCGGAGGTCCTGGCGATCTCCTGGGAACGCAACCTGGTGCCTGTCTGGGACCGGGTCCGGACGGAGATAAAGACATGGTCCCGTATGCCCCTTACACTCTATGGCAGATCGGCCCTCTTTAAAATTGGTGGCCCTTCCCCGCTTGCTGTACCAACTACAGAACCACCCCTTCCCGATATCACCCCAGTGGTTCCGCCAGGTGAATTCAGCACTGGGGCAATTTTTTGGGCGGGAGGAGCGGTTAGAGTGGCACTTCGGACATGCTTCCTGTCAACCTATTGTGGTGGCTTGGCGACATCCGATATCCTCTCCTACTATCAAGCCTCCCATCTTCTGGTCCTGAATGAGTGGTGGTATGGGGACAGGAGGGATCCAACATATGCCCTGGAACGACATCTTATGGGCTGTAACTCTCTACACGTACTTCTGTATGCAGGGCGCCTGCGAAAGAGACTGCTGCAGGCTACCCAGCTTGTCTTCCAGATTTGGCGGCAGGCTGTGCGCCGCATGGGATGGTGGGGCAGACTGACGGAGGAGACCCCGTTATGGAACAACGGACGTTTCCCTGCCTTGGCGTCATTGCAAGGTTTGAGAGGTTGGGATAATATTGGTATTTTGACGCTCGGGAACGTACTGTCGGGAACGACTCTTAAATCCTTCCAGGAGCTACGCGAAGAATACGACATGCCTAGATCCCAGTTCTTTTAATATCAGCAGTTACGTCACGCAATCACACCGAGCTTGGAAGGCATTGATTGCCTCCCTGAGTTTAGTCCGATAGAGGCCAAGGTTTTCATGGGGGATTTAGGAGACAAAAAGATATCTCGTATCTATCAGACACTAGTTACATATTGCTCCACCACACTGTCGAAGCTTCAGGAATCATGGGAAGGCGACGTGGGGACACTGGAGGAAGAAGACTGGCGGGAGGCGTTAGAGGCCCCTAGAAGTGCAGCCATTGCGATGAGTCTGCGGCTCATCCAATTTAAATACCTGCACCGGGTCTATTATACCAGAGAGAAACTATGGCGGGCGGGCCTTGTAGCTTCCCCAGACTGTCTCCGGTGTGGGAGGGAAGTGGGGGCGTTGATCCACACGGTATGGAGCTGTAGCTCACTGGCTAGATTCTGGAAAGGGGTTTGGGATTGTTTGTCTGAGGCCCTGGGGTGGGACCTCCCTCACTCACCAAAATTAGGGTTACTGCACGTGATGGACAGAGTTGGGGGAAACAGGTACAAAAGGCATTTACTGTTGCTGGGCCTGACCTTGGTTAAAAGAGACGTGGCCAGGGCATGGAAGGACCCCCGAGCTCCGTCAGTTCTGGTGTGGAAGAGGGGGATGGACTTTTGTATGGGGCTGGAGCAGCCTGTATTCGTGGCCCGTGGCTGCCCGCGTAAGCACTACAAGATATGGAAGAGGTGGGCGGAATACCGGTGCCTGTGGCTGGAACCTCCAGTGGAGCGGGAGGATACTCTGGAGACAATATGAAAGGGGCTTACTGGAAGGTGTTGGTGTGTTTTTAGTATGATGTCTGCTATGTTGGGGAAAGGAAAACAAGGTATTGTGCGACAGGGGGGGTGGGATCCGGGAGGGGGGGTTTGGGGGGGTAAGGGAGGGGTGGGGTAGATGGTTTTGTTCAGTTTGATGCGATTCTTGGATATAAAATGATGCAGAGATTGGCAATGCTTTGATGATCTATATGTGGTGGGCGGCTGACTCCGGAGTACGGGGGGCTGCAATGTGTGTGCAATCCATCAAATAAAAATTTGTTTAAAAAAAAATGATCATTGATACATTTCACTACCGGGAGAAATAAAGAACATGGGTAGATAAAGTTATGGAAGGGAACGACTTGAATACATGATTGACAAGTTGTTTCATAAAAAGTATGGTGTGATGGCTACTCCTCATTCTTTGTCCAATAAAATTGTGGGATTTACACATTTGCAACATTTGAGGGTGGTGTACTGACCTGAAAAATAGTATAACTAGGGTAGGCTTAGTTAGTTAGTTTGTCTGACTTGTCCGAATAGCTGACCTGTCACTGACCCAACACACTCAATAGGTAATCGGGAGCAGAGTTGCTGGCGGAGCACTCTGTCAGAAGATTCGATAACCCAATCGGGGTTCTGGGGAGGAGATCGATGACCCAATCAGGGTTCGACTGTTAGCTACAGAGAGGGTCTTAGCCTGTGGTGGTCCTATCCTGATCTAATTTGGTCCGTAACCTGTCCTGATTCTGGCTTGCACCTGTTCTTTTCTGCTGGCACCTGTACTTTGGGATTCTATTTCTTTGACTCAGCCTATGAGCAGGGTTGGTCATCACACCGAAATAGGTAACTATTAAGTGTGGGCTTGTCATTGTACTGTTTTCCCTTTTTCTCATACCCACCCTCTGTTCAAATGCTTAACGACGATTTCTCTCCAAGTTATTGCAAATGTTGTTTTTAAAATCTGCATTAGTCTAAACAGAATAAGAAATTAATTTGAGTTTCATGTTTTATAAGTCTTTCAAAGATTTACTTAGATAAAGATTTTAAAAACTTTCCCGAGTTTGCGGGTATTTATGGCATGCTAAATGTTATTATTGCTACCCATTTTCTCTCTAACTCCCTTGATCCTTTAAGACTTTAGATATTGGTGACTTGGATTGGTAAGATAAATGGAATAAAAATCCAAATGGTAAAAACCTCAATTGATTTGAATGTAAGTTTACCTGTTTAATGTACATATAATCATATGGGCCCAGGTGAGTATGTTGAGCAGGTGAGCCTGAGCTCTATCAGTTATTTTGGTAGCAGAGACAAGGGTAAGGATTAGTGTAGATAGGTAGTTAGTAAATATTGATTATTGATTGAGTATTAGTTATTGATTTTATGCATTAACCAAAACTGTTCGTACTGTTTTTATGTTTTGTCTGGAAACCCCGGGGGCAGAATAACAGGTGGTAAATGGAAGCCAACCTGTAGTGAGGTCACTTGTTCGCGGTAGTAAGTGCATGGTGAGGTAAAACCGGAAGCGATGTTTAAATGTGTGAATAATTGATAGCAAAGAGTTCGCTAGTAAAACTTTGATGTGATATCACCTGGAAAGGGTCACACTGGAGGAGTAGCAGGTTCTTCTGAGCTTGTTTGACAGCAAAGGGGTTTGTTGGTGAAACTTTGGCCTTGCAAAACCTAGAAAGGGTAAGCCCGAGGCTGTAACAGGTTCTCCGATGCTTGTGTGAAAGGTAGACGGAAGGGATCTACTTGTAGTCTATGAAGAGTAAACGGGAGTTACTTGCAGTGAATATAAATCATTCTTTTCTTTCTAAATAGTTACTCGGACACAATGGCGAATGTTTTCACGTTGTTAATTAATGAAAATTAGCATTTAAAATAAATCTCTCGTATTACCTTGCAAAGGAGGGAGTCCGTTGCGGAGCTGCGCTGGTATTGGTTAATACAGCGGGTGTGTAGCTGAGGTAATTTTGTAAAGGAGGGGTGAGTACAGGAGCGCGAGAAATCGTCTCACGGGAAAAAGCAGCGCAACCATTGGTTGAAAATATTTTGGATTTTAATTGTTGATTGGTCATTGAAAATAAGAAACGTTTTGGTATTGGAGGTTTTTTGTAAACAAACTGAGTGTTATTATGAAGTAAAGCGGCATAAAATATATGTGGCATTTAGATCCAGAATTCATAGGAAATAGACCAGATAGAAAATATCTAGGTTTTGCTAAAGAACATATGATAAGAGGGAGACCTTATATCATGTACGAAGACAAAAGAAAAATGTCATTTGTCAAGAAAGTTAAAAATTTCTTAATAGTTATTATTGCTACCTATTTTCTCTCTAACTTCTTTGATCCTTTAAGACTTTAGGTATCGGTGACATGGATTGGTAAGATAAATGGAATAAAAATCCAAATGGTAAAAACCTCAATTGATTTGAGTGTAGGTTTACCTGTTTAATGTATATATAATCATATGGGCCCAGGTGAGGATGTTGAGCAGGTGAGCCTGCGCTTTATCATGTGCACCAAGATGAAGATTGCACGAAGAAATAATATAAAGTGTTTGACATGTATTCATTGTAGAAGCTGTAGTGTAAAGCATTATTAACTCGAGTGTATAATTTGATGTGTAAAGGCTTAAATGAATGTTCACGTTGGAATATGAAGGACCTATTCATTTATTCTTACATTGGCCAAACTATGAAGGCCTGAAATTTTTTTTTTCCCTGGTGTGCTCCAGCATTTAGAGATAGTCAGCAAATTTCATGTGTATGCAAGGATGTTCTGTTCTCACGTTTCAGTTGCAGGTGGAAAAAGCTGCCTTTGTTAGTTAGAACTAATGCCTTTTGTTTTAGGAGTTAGGCATGGAGGAGATGTGCAACATTGTATAAGGAACTAGCTTACCCGTGGCGCGTTGCTGCGATCTCAGAATAATGGAAATGTAAGGAAACTTGTTATGATAAGATTCAATTTACATTGTGTCATTTTTATTAAAACTTATTCATTTTAATATGGAAAACATTTTAAAGTGTTGTTTTAATTTGTTTATTTATTCGAGTGCTTGTGGATACACTTTTTTTTTTGTTTTTCCGTCTGGTGCGTACACGAATAAATCAGAAGGTTTTCCGACGCGTGAGCTGGCCACTTAGAGTTGTCCATGTGAGAAGCACGGATTATCCAAATCTAGTCCACACACTTTCAGCGATTTTCTTTGTGCTTTGTTGATGGTCATTGCAAAAACGAGTCGCAACGGAAACTGTAAACGTTGCGTACACGAATAAATCAGAAGGTTTTCCGATGCGTGAGCTGGCCACATACAGTTGTCCATGTGAGAAGCACGGATTGTCCAAATCTAGTCCACACACTTGCAGCGATTGTCCTTGTGCTTTGTTGATGGTCATTGCAAAAGCGAGTCGCACCGGAAACTGTCAACGCTCAGTATTGGAAAGATTATGAGGCCCCTGGGGGGCCGTTATTTAACAAATTTTTCTTTTTTTTTTGCCAGAAACCCTCAAGGGAGTGTACTCAACAACTTTTAACAAATCATTTTTTTATTTTTTTATTTTAATTTTATTTTTTTTATTTTTTGCCAGAAACCTTCGCGGGAGTGTACTCAACAACTTCCCAAAGTTTCATGCAGATCGGATGAATGGTGTAGTAATGCATAAAGGACAAACAGACAGACATAATTTCGTTTTTATATATACAGATGTCGATAATTGGGAGCCGGTGTTCTTTCTCACTGAGGAGGCCTGAGAACCAAGGTCAACGGTATCCACACGGAGAAGACGGTGGAAAACTACCTAGGAGAGGTGTCCGTTAGTGAGGTGATCTGTGGGCGTGTTCTACATTTTTGTATTTTGTATTAGGGAAAGCGCCCCGAGGGAGGAGAGTCAGAAGAAGGAGTGGAGGAAATTAAGGAAGAGCGTTAGAAAGGCAGAAGGAGAAAGAGAGAGGTTTAGAGAGGTAGAGGGAAACAGAATGAGTTAGGAGATCAACCTAGGAGCATATTAGAACGAGCTCTGTAGCTTTGGCTACTGATTTACTTTGTGAATGTACTTCTTAGGAAGTCTTCACAAGCTTACACCTTTTACTAACTTTGCCAGGGAAATGCTAATTAGGGATGTCACCTTAGGGATAGTCTAATAAATCTTTCTCTTTTTTGTGACAGATGAAGTCTGACTTAAATATTGGAGAAGTCCTTGCTTGTGTTTTATTCTTGGAATTATTTATTCTCTTCATGATTCACCGTAGCAGATTAATCAGGAGATTCGGCTTCGAATTAGTTCCAATGTATTTCTACAACCTCGTGTTGAGGTGCTTGTATATTCAGTTGTTTTTGGCTTTGTAATAAACCCCTTAAACTGAAGTTGGAGTCTGTGGTCCTTAAGTCCTGATTGGTTTGGAATGTTCAATTGGGATGCGGTTTCTCCCCTTTACACTTCTCAGCAGATACAAGAAGACATCGACCTGAGGTTCCATGTTACATTTCTGTAGTGGAACTCAGCCCCGTCACTGGCTACAATTGCTATGCAGGTGTTTACAAAAGTGAACATATAGAGAACATTAGGGTTTCACCTCCAGGGTAGTAATAGTACGTTCATAGAAAGAGTGAAAAATTACATCATAAGAGGAGAATCGTATGAGAGCAGATTCTGAGATTGCTGGGATTTATTCATTCATCTACAATTTTGTTATAGATTTGCTGATTTGCGGTGTGAGCGGTTCGTGGGGCCGGTAGATAGCGGAAAAAAGACGGATCTCAAGTTCTTTACTTAATTCAAGAGTAAGAGGGTCAGCCTCAGACGGAGTAAACTATTTTTCCAGAGGGTGCTTTCCTCTTTCCGTGGGGTAGCTAGGATGTACAATTTAAGCTGCAGCTGGTGTGGGTACAATCCCCAAAGTCATGTTTTTAGCTAAATGGGGTGGCTTCTTGGAGTTGAAGGCTGTTAAAACAATATATAGAGACATTTTTTGTAAGAATTATTTTTATTGAAAAAGGCCTGCTTTAGAGTTTGGCGAAGAGGGTACTCCGTCGCGAAGGAGTACCCGCTCCACCAAAAACTCTTGGTCCGTGTGCCCAATTTGAGTTGGGTGGACTGCCTGGTTTACTCTGACGGAGTATAATTTACTCCATCAGAGTAAGAATTCCTTTGACAGCCTGACCGAGTGGACACCCTTGAAGGAAGCACATAAAACCATCCTACCTATTTACAGCGAACAGCATTATTTACATTTTTCCTGCATTATGTGTTTTTTTTCCTGTCTATCTGGAGAGTAAAAAACATACTGACCAGTACAACATTGGAGAAAACTATAATGATGTGGTGGCCATTCTCTTTTTATTTTTCAAAAACAAATTCCCACTATAGGGAGTTTGTTTTTGAAAAAAGATGTCTGCAGGGCTGGCCGATATCTGTGAATTTGGTAGGCGGAGGAAAGGGAGGGAGACGGATGTAGTGTCCTCCCCAAACCTGTCTGCCTTTGGTTCATCTGTCAAACCCTAAATCAGGCCCTAGGTTTACAGACATACAACATGTGGAACTTACCATGGTAAACAAAAGCTACTGTGAGAAAAGTGTGCACGAAGGAGATTAAACTAACACCTGGAGCTACCAAAAGCAAGGCCTCCGGGAGAACTGCCTAACTCAATTGTGCATGGTAGAAAAACCCATAAGGCTGGACTGAACAAAGCATGCAGGGCATTTAGCACCAAACCTGCAAAAACAGCCAAATATCATCTGTGAGAATCCTACTCCTGCATGTAGAGGATCTTAACACATATGTAACAGATCCCTTTCTATCGCACTTATCTGAAAACTGTAACTGGAAGGACCAATCTTCAGTAACTCTACTGAAGATTGGTCCTTCCAGTTGCATTTGTTAACACATCCTGCCAATGCTACCAAATAAAGGTATCACAGGGTAATGAGATCTGATGGCTTATCAAAAAAGCTGTAGATGCCTGACACCATGCCCCACTAAGAGCCCCAGTCCACAACCTACTTCAGAGTAGGAGTTTTGGGTAAATCAGAATGTGTTCCAAACTGCAATATTTCATAATACCACCAGAATTACAATTGTCTCCATTCTGAAAATGCAGTGTAAAGAAATGAAAGGTTCAGCCTTTGCAACAATCAACATCTGGTCAGTCAAGGAGATCCCTTTTATCTCACCAGTCATCCTAGTGAACTCCCAAGCTACCCTTGAGGATCCAGCATTATTCCATACTAGTGTGGATTCATATACTAAAGGGTCAATGCACTATTTAAGGTTTGCCTCTTTCTAGATAGTCATCATGGCTCTAATCACAAGATACATCAATGTAGGTGGTATTTACAGAGGATACAACCTTCCTGATTGGTATAGGAAGGTCAATTGAGATGCAACTTATATTGTAGCACCATAGTGTGCAGAAGAAGGTAAGTCAGTTAGGACAAATGGTGTGTCATATAATAAATCTGTATTTTGAGGCAATATCACCCCACCTGCTTCTGTGTTAAATACTGGAATACACAAATCTCTGTGAATATAAAATAACATGACATAACATGACACAACATAACCAAACATGGTTGCAGAATCTACAACCTTTTCAGATGTTTGCCCCGGAACTTACAACAGTAAAAGGCTTCTAAGCATACTCCTAGAAAAAAATATGTATTACATTTCTCATCCGAAAAGATGCACCTGTATATTTTTCCACAAGAGAATCTGCAGCACCAGTTCAAACACACTAGCTAACATTATTTTTTCTTTCCTTCATAGGGAAAATAACTTTCTGATACAGAGAACACCTTTCCTCCAAACTTCCACCAATACCATGGGTTGTTCTCTTCCCTTCCCCAACTGAGTAAGTCTCTGATCTTTCCCTTCGTAAACAATGGTCCAAAATGGTTTGTGAATACCCACAAATGTGCAGTTTTGTGGATGTGCACAGCTTCCATGGCAAGCCAGGACCGCGCATCCCCACCGACTGGTGTAGATTTACTCAGTAAAGCCTTCATGTGAGTAAATCATTTTATAAGTGTAAAAGCAACTTTTCGTTATTACAAAACTAGTTTTGCTCTCTTGAAAAAGGCTACTGGTGTATGTTAGTCTTACACAAGGAAATAGCTTTGTGAATTAGACTTAGTGACTTTTTCTCACATAAGTGTTGGCTTACAGTTTTTCGAACTGCATTGTGATTTTTCCAGTGTAAAAGTTTGGCATCTATAGGCTTTGGCAGGGACTTAGTTGGCGGTCAGTGAGCAAGGAACCTTTCAATTGAAAAGCAGGGAGTGAGGTTGTGTGGCACAATAAAGCCTATTATTCAGGTTTCGAGATAGTCAGCCATTGATTGTCCCTCCAGGTCTTCAGGTAGTCCAACTATCTGAAAATTATTAAACTGTAAGCGTGAGATTACTGAGGCGTCCTCTGTTTTGCCCTTGAGGAACAAAAAGTATTCTTGTGAGGTCCACACCTGTAGTTGTAAATCTGCAGATTGGGATTGTAGGTCCAGTACAGTTTTTATCAGATTGGGTAACTTGATCAATCAGTTTTTTTAGTCATCATAAAGGTAGGTTGATATCAATGGCAACAGCATTTACGTTTGCCACAAAAAATGTTCTAGATGTTTCAATAGCTTTTAGAACAATGTGTAATTTGACTGATTCCATAAAATAGGAGGAGGTCGGCAATCTCTATTTAGCATTCAGTGGGTGGGAGTTAGTTTTAAGTGGCTTGGTCCGCCCCATAGTCGTCTCAACCAAATTGTTATTGTTGTTATTGTTATTTTAATTTTGTGAGGCGCACAGCTACCCTAGGGTTTCCCGGCGCCACCTGAAAAGTGCAAAAAGAAAAGAAAGAGAACTAAGTTTTTATACCTCTCCAGGAGATCTCATAAGAAGATTCACTACGGAGACCTGCTGGAAGGGAGTTCCATAAAGAAGGACCCTGGTGGGAAAAAGAGCAATAGCCCATATGCACTAGTCTCATCCTAGGATTTACAAACTTCGCCTGAGTAGCTGATCGAAGTGTGCGGAAGGAACATAAGGGTGAACAAGAGTCGTCAAGTAGGGAGGAGACGTACCAGATTTTATATTAAACATAAGACTCAAAGCCTCAAACTTAATGCGGCATTCGATCCTGAGCCAATGAAGTTCTCGAATTGAGCCTGAAATAGATGTAGTTTTGGGGATCTTACAAAGCAGCCATGCTGCGGCGTTCTGTACTAACTGCAGCTTACATAACACTTCCTTAGAGGCACCCAAGTACAAGATGTTACTATAGTCCAGACTGAAAAGAGAATGGGATCGACCCCACACCCAAGAGAAGGGGTACCACAGGTAGATAAAAAAAACAAATTTCTCCTGGGAACAAACTTTCACTGTACTGGGATCAATGATATTAATTGATCTTAACCATCCATCCCAATTCACTCAACCACATTCGTCCACGGCAGCTATAGTATCACCGAAAGCAACACAAAAAAGAATCATCCAGGACCCCAGCAGTCAATTATGTAGAACAATACTCAAAAACAGCTGATATGCAAAAGTAAACAAATTTTAATACACTCAAAATAGTTTACACAATAGTTAAAAATTCATTCGTGAACAAATTTATGAAAATACAAATTAAAAAACACCCATGTACTGACAATATAAAAGAATAACAGATATATGAGAACAAACAACAGTGTATGATTCTTTTTTGTGTTGCTTTCGGTGATACTATAGCTGCCGTGGACGAATGTGGTTGAATGAATTGGGATGGATGGTTAAGATCAATTAATATCATTGATCCCAGTACAGTGAAAGTTTGTTCCCAGGAGAAATTAGTTTTTTTAGTTACTATAGTCCAGCCTTGAGGTGATAAGCGCCTGGACCACTGTACGTTGGGCGGAAGAAGGTAACATCCATGAAATTTCTTTTAGCCATCTAAGGATAGTGAAGCAGGTAGCGGCTACTCTCCCTGCTTGCTGCTTCATAGACAATTGATCGTCGATTAGGACCCCCAGATTTTGAACTTGATGTTTGGATTGAGGGACTGGACCCATTTCTATGGGCCAATGTTGTGGACCCCACAAGTCTTTGTTCTTGCCCACAATCAACAGTTCTGTTTTCTCTCCATTAAATTTTAGCAGGTTGGTATGCATCCATTCCGCAATATTCCTCAAGCCAACCTGAAGTAAAGACGGTTTAAGTGCCCCATCAGTAGAGAGGGAGAAGACAATCTGGGTGTCGGCAGTGTATGAGAAAAGAGACAACCCAGCTTCCACTGCAATCAATGCCATAGGCCTCACATAGATGTTGAATAAATGAGGGCTAGGTGTAGGATGGTTGCCTGACTAAACTTCCCAGATCAAAGTCTTTATCTTTGTAGGACCCGCTGACCACCTATAATCGCTGCTGCAGCAGCAATGAAAGAGTGGTGGTAGTATGACCAGATCCACTTCCACGGGCGTCCTAGACAAGTAGAAGTCATCAGTTCTTAGCACTGGCACTGGAGCTACTAGTAGTAAATTGCAGTGAATATTAGGGGCCTTTTAAAGTTCTGTAGAGTTGTGATGCTGCATGCTGAGGGAGTATTACAGTGTTGACTAAGGTGTAAGATAGGAGGTGGAGGCTCAGAGACGTGCTTTTCACGGGTATAAACCTTCAACATTGTTGTTGCAGGACAGCCCAGTCAGTCTAGGCCCTCCCCAAGGAAGGCAGAGTAGACTCTGATGTGTGGAGGTTAAGTATGAAAGATCGAGGCCTCAAGCAGCACGTAGGGTCTGGCTGTGGGTGGGTAGGCTTCACAGCAGTGCTAATTTGGACCAGAGATCTGTAGCATCCACATTGCTCCTTGTTCTCAACTGGCTTGGAAGAATGAGACCTTTGCACAGTGGGTGGATAGGCTAGGCACATAATAGTGGAGAGGCCCGGAAGGGTTCCAACACCTTGGGGTTCCTGTATTCCTCAGTTAATAGGGGTGATGGTCATTATGTTACAATAACCTTCATCCATTGCTCCAGGCCTACCCAAGATGTTGGAAGAGAGAAAAAGCAAAAGGGTGTAATGTGGGAGGGGCCTGGAGAGGTCCTCCATCACACCCCAGGACCCAAATGGTCTCATAATCAGGGTTGGCATTCGGCAGATGCTGGGGCCCCACAGCAGAGATTGTTCCGAAGATCAAATTATAGTCTGGGGTGTCCATAACCCACCACAATCAGGCACAACATGCCAACGACATCTCACTATGGGGGGGGGGCAAAATCCTCACTGGCAGCTCCAATTTTCCCACTGTCACACAGCCTCAAACGGGAAAGGTGAAAAATAATAAATGGAATGGGAGGGCTCTCACATTGATAATGGTGGGATGTAGAACTCTGAGCACCAAAAGAGATGGGCAGGCTCTAGGCCTTGGTGGATATAGTCATATGGAAGCAAATCGTTAGGTCCTTGCTGTTCCTGCACAGCTCATTGTCTTATTTCCGGTGCTTAGCATCAAGCCACATGGAGATCTGACTTGGGGGGGTTGGCCTTTAAGGCAACGTAACTGGTAGGCTTTGGGTGGACTGTGGCAGGCCTCTGAGATGTCCACAGTAGTCCAGGTTCTGTCTGCCAACTGAAATAAAGGATTTATGCCCTCACCAGCTCACCAAAGGTCCATACCCCAGTACTGGAGGTGCTAGGGATAGCTAGGGCTCTGTACGGGAGCTGGGTGCGACCACCTTAGTTTTCCTCTTCTTCTGTGCTCCACCTGGCTTCTGCCTCATGGTTGCCACTGTGAGTGGCCCCTGTCAATGGTGTCGAAACTGAGCACAGGGGCACGAAATAAAATCAAATTTTTGGGTCCATGGCTGGTTGAGTGCCCTGTGCACCAATGCAGCACTCGCAGTGACTGGGAAGCAGATCCAAGGGGGATAGCATGGATGAAGAGAGCTCTAGTCTAGTAGCCCTCTACTCGGACGAGCTCTGTTTTCACGACTTTGGCCATGCCCCTTCATTAATATTCATGAGGTTTGTCAGATTCAGACTAACTATATGATTCGGAATTTAAGAATCAACTTATTATTACGTAGATCAGTTTATGAAATTCTTTAACGGCCACATAAATACTGGCCACATATTGCAACTAGTGTTTTGCGACCTGTAAGTAGTACATCTGTCCACTAATTTTATGAAAGGGCTGGGTCTGAACCAGAGGTGGCTCTAAACTTTGATACAGAATCAACAACGCCTTAGAGACAGGCGCCATAGTTAGCTAGTGTGTGGGAGAAGAAGTTGTTCACACCCAAAATATAGTCGGTCTAATAACTGCTAATTCAAACTCTAATTTTGCATTGATGAAAAGACGATAATCAACCCAATTATCTGGGGCAATCATGAAGATGAAGAACACAACTGTAGTGTCCGAGCATGGACACGTTCTAGTGTTCCTAAGTGATGTAAGACACTTTACACACACCCACCACAGACGTCATGGTGTCACATGACGCTGCCAATAAAAGAGGCCGAGCGCACGTGCTCGTGGCCATTCCCACTACCCCTAACTGGTGTCTGTGTCCACGTTATTGCTGCGCCTGCGACATGAGGGCCTAGGGCCCTCCACCACTTTACAATGGCGACGAGGTCGGTAGTGCAGCCCATGCGTGCCACTACCCAAAGAAAAGAAAAAGGGGAAGAGAGCTGCCCGCCTGCAGGGCACCCCCTGTAGCAGGGCGCAGCGCGCCGAGAAGCCGGTGGGCACGTCGGAGCCCCGCAGTGACCGGGAGCCACACAGCAAGCCGACCGGAGCCCACCCGCGTCGACCGCCACCAACGAGTGCCACCAAGCAACAGCGGACCGCCCAGAGCCCACCTGCGACGGCCGCGTGGCTGATACCCCCCACCGGAGAGGTGCACGGGCCGGGCGGAGCCCACCCGCCACGACCGCGACAAAGCATCTGGCCCGCCGGCCGAAGGTGAGCCCCAGGGGCGAAGTGCCCGCCATGAACTGTGCCCAATTATAAGCAGGACCAGCGGAGCCTACCCGCGGCCTGCCCGAGTCGTCCCCTGCCCCCGCCGCGTGCGTGCTTAGAAGCGGCGGGGCACAGAGACTGAAGACGGTGTGAGAGAGTGCGGCCGGACCCGCAACTAACTGAATCAACGAGGGGGAGGGAGCGGAGTAGCTAACCGCCTCCCGACCCCCCTCGCAGTGTGATCCGGGCCAGCGGAGCCCACCCGTGGCCCGCCGGTAGCACCCCAGCAACAGGAAGTCTCAGCAGCACCAGCGGAGCCCATCCGCGGCCTGCCGGCGGCACCCCAGCGTGTGAGGACACTGCAGAGCCAGCGGAGCCTACCCGCGGCCTGCGAGAATCATGGCAGGTCTCCGCCGCGCAGCGTGTGCAAAGTGAAGCTGCTGCGGCGGGAGACCGGGGAAATGTGAAGCCTGCCGCGCCGCCGGAGAAATATCAGCATCTACATAAGCAGAGCCGGCGGAGCCTACCCGCGGCCTGCCTCAAGCGCTCCCCTGCCCAGGGAGGAGTGACTGGAGCGACGCGCTCCCCGCCGGAGGGAAGCCTCATCAACACCCCCCCCCCGCGTGAGGACTGCCGAGGCTGCCGCGGGCGGGGAGGGGAAAGCAGGAGAAGGAGGAAGCGCCTGCATGCGGCCAGCGCCGCCGCGATCAAATGTGCCCCCACCTCGTGTGCTCCATGTGAGGAGCAAAGTGCCTGAAAGCGGCCAGCGCCGCCAGAATAAACTGTAAGTGTGCCGATTAAACTTCACAGTGTGTGAGACACGGAGCCTGCACGCCACAGAACTACCTCGCCTCCATGCCCATGCCTCCTGCCCCCACCAGTAAATAAGAAAAGGGGACGGACTTACTAGGAGGGCAGCCCGGTGCCCAGCACCCAAGGACAGGGACTCAACAGGAAGGCAGTGTGAGGCCAGGTGCCCAGCAGCAGCCCCAGCCCCCTGTGCACTGAGAGAGAGACAGTAGAGTGCACCTCAAGGAAGACAATACCCACAAGAAAGGCTGCTACCTAATCCAGCATCACTGCCACCCAGTGGCCAAAAGGAAAAGCGCACCTGCCACCAGGACAAATAAAACAAGCATTGCACAGCACAAATAAATCAGCAGCAGCAAGGGGCAACAGACTGAGTAGCGCCCCTAAGGAGAGCATCTGAACTCCCGCAGCAAGAAAGTGCGCAACAGCGCAGAAGACACCCACACACCAGCAAGGAGTCGGCGGCTGCCACTTCCAACGCGACGTGGGAAAAGGCGCGAACGTCTCAATCAACATCCAAACACTGACGTCTGGAGGAAACGACTGCCAAGCACTGGAAGAACGTCCAGGGAAAAGACTGCCGCGATCAAAGGACGGAGAGAGCAGCGACGCCTTGTGGCCACAGGCGCTCACCACAGCATCAACTACTCCCGCCAACGGTCCAAAGCAGCAAGCACCCGACGTCAGCCAAAGCAGCAAATACCCAAAGTCAGCCAAAGCAGCAAGCACCTGACGGCAACCAAAGCAGCAAGTACCCAAAGACACGCAACAGGTGTTCAAGAGCCCTGAACAGTAAGTGCGCAGATAACGCGCCACGTGGCAACGCACAGCCATCGCAAGTAGGAAGAGCACAGGCAGCGCCACCGCGCAGAACAATTATCACGCACGACCACACGACGTGGCGCCTCCCAGAAGCTGATCCGCAAAATGATCGCCCATCAAGTGCTGACCCACGATGGGTCCCCAAACAAAGAAATCGTTAAAGTGCCAAGTCCGACAGGACGACCGAAGATAACCTGCCAGGCATCGGCAGAAGTGGACCGCCAAACGGTCCAGGGCGTTCAACCAAGACATGGTCTACGGACGTGGACCACGACCGTCACCATCCAGAACCAAGAGAAGAGAGTTCGCGACACCAACTCTGGGTGCTGAGGAAGAAGGAGAAAGTGTCTCCGACGGGGACAAGACCAGGGGTACACTTGCAGCGGCCGCGCGCCCTGCATGGAGGAGCCAGGTCAGGAGAGAAGTTACAAGATCGGACCAAGTGATGTCGCAAAGCAGGAAGGAAGAAAAGGAGAGATCTGAGTGGCATGTCTGCCACCGCGAAAAGGAAGGAAGAAAAGGAGAGATCGGAGTGGCACGTCTGCCACCGTGAAATGGAAAGAAGAAAAGGAGAGATTGGAGTGGCACGTCTGCCACTGTCAGAGTGGAAGGAAGTATACCCACGTTGGCCTGTTGCCACAGTTAAGAGTGGAAGGAGAAGTCAGTGCGAAGCAACGTCCCCACAGTGACCCAACCAAGGAAAGGGAGAGGAGTGCAGGAAGACCTCTCACACTCCCGAAGAGAAGGAAGGCGACAAGTGCCAGGACAACGGTGCAACGAGCACAAGGCCGGAAGAACACCAGTGGCAAAGAAGACCAGGCCGGAAGAACACCAGTGGCAAAGACCAGCTGATCTGAACGACGATGTTTGCGCACACCCAGGATCTGCGGAGAGGAGCAAGCGAGACCGATTGTGAGATCCACCTCTGGGGTCACACGGACACTGCACAATGCCAGCCGTGGTGGCCCAGGGGCAGAGGCCTCCGGGACAACAGTCCCCGCGACGAGAGATGGTCATCCAACGCCCATCGGAAAGGTCAGGGGAGGGCGAAGACATCGCAAGCAAAGACAGAAACCAACAGCTACCTTGAGACGAGGCTGCGGAATCTGAGGTGAGGCACATCGTCTCCTCCATACCCCCCCTGACGGCGGCGTTAGAGCAACTGATGTGGCACATCCAGCCCAGTGCGAGTCTAAGAAAAGAGGACCTCAAGGATATCCCGTGGCAGGGGAACACCAACGAGAGAAGTCATCCTAGTGAGAGGGATGCCTTTCAACAGATCTGACTTTTGCTAAGTAAGACAAAGACCACGAGTGAAACCAAGGCAGAGACCGGCGTGTGGACATCATTCCACGGCGAACAATAAGAACTCTAACTGCACCCGTTGCCACGGAAGTCAACAAAAGAAAGACTGTGAGAACAACTTGGTTGCAGAGTCGTCAACAGACCGTTTCCATCGAGCACCCCAAACCGGTGCCACTGTGAACTGATGTTCCCCGCAACAGATTGAACAGCATCTGCGATTCCAAGCAGCGGCGGGTGGAAAGACACTGCGGAAGCTGAACACTTTACTGCATCCTGATACATGGTATTTCCCCACAGGTTGATTTCTGAATGTGGGTCTTTGCAATTAAAAAAAAGGGAGGGATGTAGTGTCCGAGCATGGACACGTTCTAGTGTTCCTAAGTGATGTAAGACACTTTACACACACCCACCACAGACGTCATGGTGTCACATGGCGCTGCCAATAAAAGAGGCCGAGCGCACGTGCTCGTGGCCATTCCCACTACCCCTAACTGGTGTCTGTGTCCACGTTATTGCTGCGCCTGCGACATGCGGGCCTAGGGCCCTTCACCACTTTACAACAACAAGGAATCAACATGATCAAAATGGGCGACATTTGCAACCCCAGACGCTGCACCTAAAACAACGACTTATAAGTCTAATAAGATTGACATCCAAGTTGAATTATTACAAACATTAGCAGACTCTGCAATGGCCATAGATTCCACACTTCATTCAGAGAGAGAGAGGACACAAACAGTTTCCCACTTCTCTAACATTAGTTATAGCCGGCGGCGTGATGGCACATTCACTCGGTGAAAATAAGTGAATGTCATCATGCTGCCTTTCCACAATCGTCTCAGAGGAAGGTTTTTCGAAGAGCCGAATGTTCAAACATATGTAACTTGTGTAACAATGGTCCAAATTTAAAGGTGTCTTTTACTTCTCAATTTAACCGACCTTAACAGAAACGGTGATAAGTGCTCGATATGTTCTGTAACCATGGAAAGCGCACTCCATGCTATTTTAAGCTTCCTCTTCTTCTGCTGCGATCGAGTGAGCGATAATCACCTCCTCCCCCCGCCCGTACTTTCAGCCCCCCCAGTCAGAAACCCCAAGAGGAGAGAGTTAGCATGCGCCTCGACGGCGTTAGGGATAACCGTTTTCTAACATCGAATTCTGAGTGCGTGGTGAGTCCACAGTAATGGCGTCTGCAGTCAGAGGGCAGGATACCTTTGGTCACGCGCGCTCCTTGCAGCTCTGACGTCCACTGTGTGTATGAAATTCAGGGCTTAATGCTGAAGAAAAGAAAATATCAGAAGTGCCTGAACCCAAGGGTTTTCGGAGACGCCTGCGCCGCGCTGCTGAATGTCGGATTTTCATTCACCACCATACACTCACTGTCTCACTATCTCACTCTTTCAGGTTCCTTTTAATCACTTCTTTCGCCTCCTGTCAGTCTTTCCTGGCTTTCACTCCCCCCCTCCCCCCCAACCCCCTTCTGCCTATCTCTCTCTTCCTCTGGGTCAAAGTCTGATCATGACAAATAAATCCTGGTGCTGGTATCCACCTGCAACCATCAGCTTAAATTAAGTATCGGATTGAACTACAGCCCGTGATGCTCACAGGGGGGTTTAAGACGACAGATGTATTCAAAGAAGCACACAGATACCCCAACATACTGTTATGATAAATACATGCCTCATTTGGCAAGAATTATTCTTAGTTTGGCAAATTATAAAACTGGAGACAGCATGGGGCTTTGTATTCTAAACTACCCTGATCAATGGTTTTCAGAGAAGAATGTTTACTATTAGTTCCAACACTTATGTGAGAAAAAGTCACTAAGTCTAATTCACAAAGCTATTTCCTTGTGTAAGACTAACATACACCAGTAGCCTTTTTCACGAGAGCAAAACCAGTTTTGTAATAACGAAAAGTTGCTTTTACACTTATAAAATGATTTACTCACATGAAGGCTTTACTGAGTAAATCTACACCAGTCAGTGGGGATGCGCGGTCCTGGCTTGCCATGGAAGCTGCGCACATCCCCAAAACTGCACATTTGTGGGTATTCACAAACCATTTTGGACCATTGCTTACGAAGGGAAAGATCAGAGACTTACTCAGTTGGGGAAGGGAAGAGAACAACCCATGGTATTGGTTGAAGTTTGGAGGAAAGGTGTTCTCCATATCAGAAAATTATTTTCCCTATGAAGGAAAGAAAAAAGAATGTTATCTAATGTGTTTGAACTGGTGCTGCAGATTCTCTTGTGGAAAAATATACAGGTGCATCTTTTCAGATGAGGGGGTGTGTGCAAGGGTGCCGCAGGGGAGAGGCATGAGGAGCGCTCCCCCCGCGGCGAGAGAGGAACGGCCGGTCACTGCGGGAGGGGCGGGAAAGAAGGCGAAGGCCAAGCGGGCCCCCAGGGGGAGGGGCGGTTCCCCAACGAGCTCCCACATTGTGACCAGGGATGCGGCAAGCACGCGACGAGGGGGGGCGGAGGACATCTCCTCTTCACGAGCCCAAGAAAAGCGTAGGGGTGCGAGGGGGTGTAAGGATCCTACCAGGAATTTTCTGCAGGAGCGTCAGGAACGTGAGGAACACGTAGACAGGTCCTCAACCTTCCACTATCACCAATTGCCTCTATCAAGCCCTAGAGCGCAACGGTAAATAGGGGAAAGAAGGGAAACAAAACAAGGAAAAAAGGGGAGACAATCTCTGGGATTTAGCCACCTCTCCACCAGCAGGTAGTTAGTTTCTAACGCCCTGTAAAGAAAAGGAACAATAAGCTGTGCACTAAGAGACAAAAATATATAGAGACCTTGGTGTCAGCGAGTTCATGAAGTAACCTAGCACAATTGCACTGTTCTCTATCACAGGGCTGGGCCTCTCAGTGTAGGTGCAAAAGACTTGGCTCTCTGAAGGGAAACACACAATGTTCAACATAAACAAGTAGTCTCTGTCTTCTTTCTGTATGAAACAAAATGTCTTACCAACAGACATACAATAGACAAATATTGCCTGTAGTCTTGTAAGTTTGTAGTTCTTCAATTTTATCAGTCTTTCCTACAACACATGTATAGGCAGAAATGAGGCAGGAGTAATGAGCATGCAACAACAATCATAGGTAATTAGGCAGCGCAGCTCGCTGTTACCGTAAACCAAGGGAGGTCTCCAGCGATAAATAATCTCAGGGGAGCTGGTGGGGGTACTGGTAGCAAGAATCCGTCCATAGAAAGTAACTTATAGCAAATGGGGGGCAAAGTAAAATAGGGAGAACGGTCCACGCGCAGCGGAACCTCTAACAAAACGGGGTCCACAGCAGACAGAACCGACTCAAGACCCGGCCGGCCGACGGGACAAAATCCGGTCGGCGGGCGGAGCCACGCCAAAGCCAGCCCTACCCACACGCTTTCCTGCACAAGTGAAATCCGGCTGCACGGGGAGCGAGGGATACAGCAAGGAATGCGTGAAGCGGAGAGGGAATCCGGGCGCTGGCGAAGTACCGATGAGGGGATCCAGGCGGGAGTAAAGGGGAATCCGGGAACACAAAATAAGCAAAGTCAGAATCCGCGCTGGACGCGGAAAGCAGGAAGTCCGCAAAACAGGATACGGGGCAACACTAGAACGCAAAGCCTCGTCTTCACAGGAAGTCAGGCTTTTCAACCTGCCTGACTTCCTCGCACATGCGCGGTAGGGAACCGCCATCTTGAATCTGGAATCGGCATCGGCAATCGTGACAGTACACCCCCCCCCCCCCAAGAGTGTTCCCCACTGGTTTGGGCTTGTCAGGATGTCTTCTATGGAATAGACAAACTAATCGTGGGGCGTGCACTTGACTTGCTGGTTCCCAAGTACGTTCCTCAATACCATAGCCTTTCCAATGAATCAAATACTGCAAACGATGTCAAGTCAAGTCA
The DNA here is from genome assembly GCF_964263255.1 of Lissotriton vulgaris. NCBI lineage: Eukaryota > Metazoa > Chordata > Amphibia > Caudata > Salamandridae > Lissotriton > Lissotriton vulgaris. The sequence goes on along the minus strand of NC_141697.1, from coordinate 418,547,495 downwards.
GGTCAAGTCAAATGATTTATATAGCGCGCTACATACCTAGAGGGTCTCAAGGCGCTTGAAGACGGGTGGGGAAATTACTTGTCGAATATCCAGGTTTTAAGTTGCTTTCTGAATGCTAGGTGGTTCTGAGTGAGCCGAAGGTGAGTGGGAAGTGAGTTCCAGGTTTTAGCTGCCAGGTAGGAGAAGGATCTTCCTCCCATGGTGGTTTTGTTGATGCGAGGTACAGTAGCAAGGGCTTGGTTGGAGGATCGTAGCTGGCGGGAGGGGGTGTAGAAGGAAAGTCGTGTGTTGAGGCATTCGGGTCCAAGTTCGTAAAGTGCTTTGTGTGCGTGGGTTAGGAGGCGGAAAGTAATCCTCTTATTAACGGGGAGCCAGTGGAGGTTTTTCAGGTGACCAGAGATGTGGTCTTTACGCGGGATGTCTAGTATGAGTCTGGCTGAAGCGTTCTGGATGCGTTGGAGTTTTTTCTGGAGTTTTGCGGTGGTACCGGCGTATAGGGTGTTTCCGTAGTCCAGGCGGCTCGTGACCAGTGCGTGGGTGACCGTTTTTCTAGTTTCGGTGGGGATCCAGCGAAATGTTTTTTTGAGCATGCGAAGAATGTTGAAGCAAGATGATGAAACGGCGTTGACTTGTCTGTTCATAGAGAGTGAGGAGTCCAGGATGACGCCCAGGTTCCGTGCGTGGTCCGTCGGGATGGGTGCTTTTCCAAGGGCCTCTGGCCACCAAGAGTCATCCCAGGCGGAGGGGGAGGTACCTAAGATAAGGACTTCTGTTTTGTCTGAGTTCAGTTTCAGACGGCTGTGCTTCATCCACTCGGCAACTTCTTTCATTCCTTCATGTAGGTTGGTTTTGGCAGTGTTAGGGTCTTTGGTGAGTGATAGGATCAGTTGAGTGTCATCAGCGTAGGAGATGATGTTGAGGTTGTGTTGGCGTGCGATGGCCGCGAGGGGGCTCATGTATACGTTGAAGAGGGTGGGGCTGAGTGAAGATCCTTGTGGCACGCCGCAGATGACTTCAGTGGCCTCTGACTTAAATGGTGGGAGGCGGACTCTTTGGGTTCTTCCGGTGAGGAACAAGGTGATCCATTCCAGTGCTTTTCCTTGAATTCCGATGTTTCTGAGGCGCTGTAATAGGGTGCTATGACAGACTGTGTCGAAGGCTGCGGAGAGGTCGAGGAGGATGAGGGTGACTGTGTCTCCATTGTCCAGTAGAGTTCGAATGTCGTCTGTTGCTGCGATGAGGGCGGTCTCAGTGCTGTGTTTGGCTCGGAAGCCGGACTGTGAGGAGTCGAGGGATTTGTTGGTTTCGAGGAAGGCGGCGAGCTGGTTGTTGACAGCTTTCTCGATGACTTTGGCCAGGAATGGAAGGAGCGAGATGGGGCGGTAGTTTTTGAGTTCGGTGGGGTCAGCTGTGGGTTTTTTCAGAAGGGCGCTGAGTTCTGCGTGTTTCCAGCTTTCCGGGAAGGTGGCGGAGTTGAGGGAGCAGTTGATGACGTCTCGGAGGTGTGGTGCTATGATGGAGTCTGCTTTGTTGAAGATGTGGTGAGGGCATGGGTCTGTGGGGGATCCTGAGTGGATGGAGTTCATCAGGCGGATGGTGTCCTCAGTGGAGATTGGGTTCCAGTCATTAAGGATGTTCAAGGGGGGGTGAAGGTCCTGTAGAAGGTTGGGTGGGTTGTTCTCCGGGTTGGTTGTCGAAGCTGTTGTGGATGTCTGCGATTTTGTTGTGGAAGAATGAAGCTAGGGAGTCGCAAAGGGCTTGAGAGGGGGTGATGTCGTTGGAGTTGGCTGAGGGGTTGGTAAATTCTTTGACGATGTTGAATAATTCCTTGCTGTTGTGGGCGTTGTTATCTAGTCGGTCTTTGAATGCGGCTTTCTTGGCAGTCCGGATTAGTTGGTGGTGTATGCGGGTGGCGTTTTTGAAGGCGTCCCTGGTGCTGGTGTTTGGGTCTTTTTTCCAGGCCTTCTCGAGGGAGCGACAGAGTTTCTTAGATTTCTTAAGATCATCGTTGAACCAGGAGGCGTTTTTGCTGCCTAGTTTGATTTGACGTTTTTTCAACAGTGCTAGGATGTCGGCGCTGTTGGATAGCCATTGGGTGAGGTTAATGGCTGCTTGGTCGGGGTTTGAGGAGTGGGCAGGGGGGTTTTGCAGAAGCGATGAGGAGATCTGGTCGATGGTGAGTTTGTTCCAGTTTCTTCGCAGAGTAGGTTGGGGATGGTTGTGTGTTGTGGTCTTTTTGTAGATAAAGTGAACGCAGCTGTGGTCCGTCCAATGGAGTGCTGTGGTGTGACTGAAGGAGACATGTTTGCTGGAGGTGAAGATAGGGGCGAGTGTGTGATCTGCAATGTGGGTGGGGGTAGTGACAAGTTGTTTGAGACCGAGGTTGGCGAGATTGTCCAGAAGGGTGGTGGCGTTGCTGTCATTACTCTTTTCCAGGTGAAAGTTGAGGTCTCCCAATAGAATGTATTCCTCGGAGGGGGGGGCGTGTGGGGTGATAAAGTCAGTGATGTCGTCACTGAATTGTGCACGGGGTCCTGGAGGTCGGTAGAGGAGGGTGCCTCTGAGTGTGGTCTTGGGGTCGGTGTGGATCTGGAAGTGAAGGTGTTCGGCGCTGGCAAGGTTGACGTCTGAGCTAGTTGAAATGCGGATGGAATTCTTATGGACGATGGCGATGCCTCCTCCTGTTTGCTTGGTACGGTCCTTACGGATGATCTTGTAGCCTTCCGGGATGGCAATGGTGATGTCTGGGGCTGATGAGGCGTTCATCCATGTTTCTGTTAGGAAGGCGACGTCCGGAGAGATGGTGTCTAGTAGATTCCAAAGGTCGATGGCGTGCCTGTGGACCGAGCGGGTGTTGAGCAGGATGCATTGTAGGTGGTTGGTGTCAGATATCCGTTTTGTGTTCGTGGATGAGGAGTTGTTCTTGGTGCCGTCGAACTTGCAGGAGTTGAAAGAGAAGGGTCCATGGGTGTGTCCAGGAGCGGCTTGGGCGCAGTTGGGGAGACGGCCGGGGTTTAGGGCTAAGAGGGTGGTGGTGTCGTATGTAATGCGGGTGGGGTGGGTGGTACGGGGGCCAGGGGGTCTGGCGCTGGGCGCGGGCCAGGCGCGGACGGGCGTAGACGGGCTTACCTTTGGCGCACCTTCGGCGCGGCCGTAGCGCGTGGCCGCTGCGCATTGGGACATCCATCTTAAATGGATAGTGGAGGGGGCGGAGCGTGGGAGGGGCGGCTGGGAGGCACTAACTCTTCTAGAGTCTACTATTGCTTCCACTTCATATTCCAAATCATCGTCAAGGGATACCGGAGCTGGGGTCGGCCTGGTACCAGGTTCAACAGGTTTTAACAGGGAAACGTGGAAGACAGGATGTACTTTGAAAGAAGCAGGGAGTTCCAATTTCAGAGCCACTGGATTAACCATTTTTATTAATATCTTGTAGGGTCCAATAAACTTGGGCTTAAACTTGCAGGGGCCTCGGAGGGGTATATACTTGGATGACAACCAAACCTCATCTCCCTGCTTATACAATGGTTCAGAACGCCTATGCAAATCAGCCCCCTTTTTATAATTGGCTTTTGCCTGTTCTAAATTCTCCTGTGTGGTTTTGTGTGTTTTCTGAATGTCCTGGATGAAGTCAGCCACTGCCGGAGCAGTGCAATCTGCATATGGCAGAGAAGGCAAAGTTTTAGGATGGTACCCATGAGAACAGAAAAACAGTGTGTATTTAGTGGAGGTGTGATGACTGCTATTGTAAGCAACTTCTGCTACCCACACCATCTTGTCCCATTCAGTGAGTGAATGCAAGGCCTGACTTCTGATGTATTGTTCAAAGCACTGGTTAACCCTTTCTGTTTGACCATCTGTCTGTGGGTGATGACTAGATGCTAACCTTACAACTATTTGAAGAAGGGAACACAATTGTCTCCAGAAACGTGAAATAAACTGGGCACCCCTGTCCGAAACCAACACAGAAGGAAAACTGTGCAAACGTACCACTTGTTGTAGGAAAATGGGAGCCAATTCTTTAGCAGTAGGAAGTCCCGTAAATAAATCAACTACCACTAATAATGTGTTATGTCCTTTTGTAGTGAGTGGTAACTCTACAATAAAATCCATGGATACAGTGTGCCAGAGACGAGAAGGTGTAGGCAAGGGCTGAAGTAAACCTACAGGATTTTGATGAGACACCTCACTTTGGGCACATGTATGACACGTCTTTATGTAATGCTCAGCATCCTTCAACATAGTGGGCCACCAGAAACGCCCACACAATGATTCTATAGTCTTCTTAATCCCTGGGTGTCCCACTAAGGGGTGTGAATGACACCACTCCAAAGCCTTTCTTTGTAATTCTGGAGTTGGAAGTACAAGCCCTCCTTGCACGTAAACATAGCCCGATTCATAAATAGTGTTTTGAGAACCGATTATCTCTTGCAAATCATCTGACAATTGGTCTGACCTCACCTTTTCCAAGAATTCTTTTTTAGAAATATGAATAATCAAATCATACTCACTAAAAAATTGAGTCCAACCCAATTGCCTCATGGACAATGCCTTAGCAGACTTCAAAAACTGAAGATTACGGTGATCCGTAAATACCGTAACTGCATGATGTGCACCCAACAAGTACTGCCTCCATTCTTCAAAGGCCTTCTTAATAGCGAGTAGTTCCTTATCCTCAATCGCATAGTTCAACTCGGCTGGTGTTAGTTTATGAGAGAAGAAAGCCACTGGATGTATTTCTCCTGTCACTGGGTCTGCCTGAGAAAGAACCCCCCCAACTGCCACTTGAGAGGCACCGGCTTCTACTACAAATGGATAGGCAGGATCAGGATGACGCAGTACAGGAGCTTGAGTGAAGGCATTATTCAATGTGTCAAAAGCTTCATTAGCTTCTGGTGTCCAAAGAAAAGGAACTCCTTTCTTCAATAATCTTGTAATTGGTGCCACAAGTCCTGAAAAACCACTGATGAAGCGTCTATAGAAATTGGCAAACCCAAGAAAACTCTGGATGTTTTTAACACTCTGGGGAGCCGGCCAACGATGGATAGCCTCTACCTTCTGGTAGAGCAAGATTTTCCGCCGACACCCATTTTACCCATTTTACCCATTGTCGGTTGGAACACAGGCTCCCATTGACGTCAATGGGAGTCCTTCTGAACGGTGTTCGGCAGCATAAAAATCGGTCGGGAGGAACAGCGGACCACGAGTCAGTCGGATCCAAACTAAATCCGACAAGGAGTTGGGAGGTTTAGTTTTTGACATCGTAATCAGGCCCTTTCTTGGGTCTGTAGTTCATGTCACTTGCCTGCTTTTGTTGTCTTAGTGCCATGAAGCGTTTTAGGTGTCTAAACACTCTACAAATTGTACAATAAATAGGAAGAATAATTGTGGCTATTCTTTTGGACAGTCTGGATATCCCTGGAAGGTGCCCTTCATGTCCGGATTGCGGGACTTTCTGACTATCACTTACTTAACAGTGGACCATGCTGGCAGCCCTGTGACGATTTTAATAGAATTTTGGCTACCCCTGGCCAGTTAGTGACCCTTCTATAATTCAATGTGCCCATTCTTTTTTTCCTAATAACATTTTTATTCGTTTTTAAAGCAATAAGAAGAAAGCATCCTAATCAATGTATCTTTGTCTCTATCATTCCCAAGCCCACCCAACATGGAAATGATCCTTTTGCCCTAGTCCACCCTCTGTGCCTTCGGTTTCTGATTATGCTTCCTTTCCAGACATGTTCCTTTAAAATCCCAGACATACCATCCCCTTTCTTTACTACCACTGCGATTGTGAATCATAACTTTGTGTGGCTGTGTGGAGGTGACGAGTTCGTCCTTACTAAATGTTAGACGTTCTTGTCACACAAATGATTTTTACGTTTACTGTTCTGGTAAGTATGCCTTTCGCAGGCCCCATAATCTCCCATCTCACCTCTGTTGAGGAAGTCGCAGAGCTTCCTCATTCTATGTTTGTCAGTGTTAGAATCAGAATTTCGCAGCCATGGCCTCCTCGCCCGACTTTTCATGTATGTCCGGTGGTTAGAACACCGCCCCTTTCCTGCTGTCAAAGATGCGCTTCTGCATGAACAATACGGTCTGTTTCCGCCCTCTTCTGACGATAAAATACCCTTCTTTCCACCACCCATACTTAAAATTGGTGCAGTCGTTCTGTATAAAGCCAAATCTGCTTTACGTGAAAGCAAAAAGTCTAGTAAAAGAACCCCAGGCCCTGTTAAGAATTGAGACTTTTTTTAATTTCCTTTCCTTATAGGTCGCCTCATATCTAACTGTGAAGCAACTGAGGTACATTGCTTAAAAAATTCTAAAGCTTTTGACAGATTTTGGTCCATTACTAAACAATAGTTCTCATAGGGCCAGAAGTACTGAGGTCCCCTTTTGCATTTCTTACATAGTGACTCCTTAGGAATTGCTATTTAAGAAAGGCAAAAGGATATGTACAAAATTTGTGATTCCCTAATAGCGATATCTACAGAGTAGGGGCCATATGTATCAACACATTTCCCCATAGACACAGAATGAGCAAAAACCTTTGATACATCTGGCCCTAGGTTTTTATATAAGGGAATCGCAAATAGGAAATACCATTGCATTCCCGCCTATAGGCGAAATGTGAAATGGTTTGCATTTCCTAAATTGCTATTTCAGAAATGCAAAGTCAAGGGTGCCTCTGAGTTTAAGGTTCCCCTGGAGGCACCCCACATTTCCTAGTGCACATCTAAGTGCACATATACCCTAGGGGCATATGTACAATTCATGTCACAATAAAAAAATCATTCAAATGCATTTTTCTCTTTTGCAAACGGTTACAATTGATTTTCTTAAATGCCAAATTCGCATCTAGGAAATGCTTTGCATATGTGCATTAGGAATCTCAAATAGGTAATCCCTATTTGTGATCCCTAAGTCGTGGTTGCAATTTGCGATTTCTAAAGTGTAGAAATGATAAATTGCGACCAGTTTTGGCCCTTTGTACATCAGAAAAGGCCATTTAGCACTTCTTAACGGGCCAAAATAGGGATTCTGTCCGTTAAGAAATGCTACATGGCTGTGTAAATCTAGGCCATAATTATCTGTGTAACCCAACTCGCTACTAGGGAAAGTTTTAGTGCTCATTGGGCTATAAAGCACGGATTAAATTTTTTAAAATTTGTAATATTTCTTCCCAGAAAAAACTGTCATTTCAGTAAATACAGAAAAAGAACATCAATAAATGTTTACAAATACACAAAACAGAATTATAAATAATTCATATATCCGTTCAAACAAATAGTTCCTTAAATAAATATATAGTACCCAAAAAAGATAAAAAAGAAATCCATTTTAACACAATACAGTGTTTTCTTAAAGATACTCGGAGTTGCGATAATTCCTACTAATCCATCAATGGGCCCCAAATTTGCTCGCCCCTTCTCCATGAGCTCCGGCCTTTACATTTATACAATACAATCTCTAAATTATATATATGAGGTAAAGCCTGGATTGAAAGAGATTATATAAAGTAACAAAAAGTATTCCCCAACCTGCCCCTTCTGTGCCGGAGTGGGCAGGAAAATGGGCAGAGCAGAATGACGCCTTTGCCTGTCTGCTTAAATCAAAGCGCAATTGGTGCATCTGTGCACAGCAACCAGATTCTGTAATGCCAACTGTCAGTAGTTTTTTTTTTAAACATACTTTATTGAGTTTACAAACTGCCATATCACACATGGGTGTGGATTTATCCAGGACATAGACAGTTCAGCAGAAAATAGGCTGGGGACAAAATATCTATTTGTACAGGAAACATTCAGAATTTACGCTACTGCCCGTGCAAGTCATTAGTATTTTGCATCCTCAAGCTGTTATGGCTTTACAGCAGTAGGTTGTCAGTTAATGTCTAACTGCTATATTAAAGTCATGAACCACCCATAACAACCCTCCCTCTCCCTCCTTTCTGGCTCACCCCAATAAAGTTATTGGAGGTCAGAGACATGACTCATCCTCGATCTGCCCCTTGCTAGGGGTTTCGTTCAGTAGGGCAAATTGCCAGGCCTTGCAACTAGTGGGGGGGCGACTATAGATGTTTAGTGTGAGGAGACGTGGGTACTATATGCATTGTGGGATAGAGGGTTCAATTGCTTTAAGAGCCTCCAGCATCAGATCCCATTCCATGGAGATCGGTATTTTTCGTAGACCCCTATATTCTTCCCCCTGATGACTGCACTTTTGCATTGCCCCATCGGCCCGCTTCACCGTGCCAAAAAATGGATTATTGGGAAGAGGGCAGACTTCCACCTCATAGTAATTGAGCGCTTCGCTCTTAGTAGGGCCAGGTCAGCAAATCGGAGCTGTACTTTCTGTGTCTTGGGGAGGCGGTAGAGGCCCAATAAGCATCACTCCACTGTATCCCAGTTAGTGATACCTGTGATGGTTCCTATTGATGGAGCAAGGTTTCGCACGTAAAGCGCCTTGCTTGGACTCAGCCATCTCAAAATAAACTGTAATATACTAATGAACATGTTTCGTCTTATTAACAATGAAAAAAAAATCAACATTTCTGGTATCTAGGGGAAGCTTTCCTATGTGCTTTTACTAACCGTAACTCGATTAACCTAAAATGGCCGCCGCAACGCGGGAACTTTTCTGCTCATGCGTCTCTCATACTCACGTGACATGACGTACTTACTGCTTGGTGGAAAATTCTTGCTTCTGCGCACTAGAACTACAGATGGCTGGTCTGTGTTTTCACATGCTAACGCTTGCATTGCTACTTTTATTAAATTATTCGTTCTGCATAATCCTTAATGCTTTAGTTACAGTAAAGTAATGGGAATAGAGTAGAGATAAGTGGTATACCGTGCCTTCATTTATTTCTTGTTCTAAAAACTGTTCCTTTTCTACTTTGCATGTATCGTACTTTGGGCCTGATGTAATTTTTCTGCACTCCATCTTGCAATCATGCGATTGCACAGAAGAGCTCAAGAGTCCAGAAGCCATGACATTGAAACCCTGCCAAGTCCTGACTTGCTAGAAGATGTTCTTGGGAACCTTACCTCTTGACCCTTGGAGAGGAAGCTCAACCAAACTGTTTTATTACATTGAAGTTCTTATTGATCCATTCACTGCCGGGTGGAATAAAAGTGCATGGGAAAATAAAATATTGGGCGGGAACATAAATCTGAATATTGAAGAGCATGCCCTCATAACTGGTATGGTGTGATGACCTCTCCTCGTCTTTTGACCAATCAAGTTGAGGGAATTCACACATTTGCAACATTGGGGGTGGTACACTGCCCTGGAAAATGGTATAACTAAGGTAGGCTTAGCTAGTTAGATTGTCTGACTTGTCCGAATAGCTGACCTGTCACTGACCCAATGCAATCAAAGGGCGATCAAGAGCAGAGGTGTTGGCGGAGCACTCTGTCAGAAGATTCAATAACCCAATCGGGGTTCTGGGAAGCAGATCGATAACCCAATCGGGGTTCCTGAGGGAGAAGATTTCGCAAAACCCAATCAGGGTCCGACTGTTAGCTGCAGAGAGGGGTGTGACGCTGGCGTTGCACTTTAGCTGTGGGTGCCGGTTCTGACCTGCGGAGGTCCTGTCCTGGTCCAATTTGGTCCGTACTTATCCTGATTCTGGTCTGCACCTGTTCTATCCTGTTGGCACCTGTACTTTTGGGGTCCTGTCCTTTATCCCAGCCCGTGGCTAGGGTTGGTCTTCACACCATTCTAGGTAAATATAAAGCTGAGCGGGATATGTCCCGTTCCACCTCAGAGATGCCTCAGACCTCATTTCCTTTCGGAAGGGGTTGAAAACCTGGCTCTTCTCCAAATAACCAGCTCATGGTCTTCCCCAGGTAACTAGGACTCAGCGCCAGGACACCCCAGGGTAGCAGTGCACTTTATAAGTTTAATAACATAACATAACACATGTCATTGTGCTGTTTCCCTTTTCTTACCCTTCCTATGTTTCAATGCTTAACGAAAGTCTTTCAATATTTCTGCATCGTTTTACTTTGAATGTATTTTCTCGAATTTATCAAGTTATGACTGATTTAGTATGGACTCTGACATTTAAAGAAATTATTTAGATAAAGCGTTTAAATCTTTCTCAAGTCTGTGGTTATTTTTTTAGTGCAAATGATTGTTTTCTACCTATTATTCTAACTCCCTTGATCCCTTAGGACTCTAGGTACCGGTGACAAGGATTGGTAAGTCAAATGGTATAGGTCCTAAAAAGGTTAAATAAAATCACTGGTATAGCATAGGTTTACCTGTTCAAAGTGTGAATGTTTTTATGGGCCCAGGTGAGTATGGTAAAATTCTGGGCAGGTAAACCCGCGCTCTATCACTATCACTTGTGCAATGCCGACCCAGAACCCCCTTAACTGCGGGCAAGTCCATAACATGTGCAGTATGTCTGCAACTTCTGCCTGGCATCGTGGACAGCAAAACTGAGCAGTGGGATACACGCAGTTGTGACAATGTTGAGTAAGATAAGCCCTGTGTAGGATAATGTATTGAATTAGCTTGAATTTGGCATTACGAGATACTCTTTTAGGGTATTCCAAAAGAGAGGCCCATTCTTTGTCTGTTAACTCCCCACTTAGGTCCCTCGCTCATTTCTCCCTAAGTGTTATAAGGGGAGTCTCTGCATGTGCCCAGGTAGACCTGTACAGACATCTAATCAGGCGGCGTCCATTACCCATAAGATACTCTGCATGTACCAGCTCATGTGTAGGAGGTTCAACACCAGTTGGTGCCCAGTGCTTTATAACATATATGACCAGTGCTGCGTGTAACAGGAAGAGAGAGCGTGGGACCCCTTGTTCCTGGGATAAGTTCTTGAGGTTCATCAACAACCCATCTGCAAATAATGTTCCCACCGTGGAGACCCCTTCCCGAGTCCAAGTGAGTATTCTACACCTAGTGACCAAACCGGTGGGTGTAGGAATTTCCAACAGGGGAATGTTAGGGGGGTAGGGCAGTGTTTGGTTCGTGAATTGTAGCGCCTGCTTCCAGTAAGTGAGTGCTGTTCACAGCAGTAAGGGGGTCCAAGAGGGGATTTTACTCTGCAGCAATAATAAAGTGTGGAGGGTGCCACGGGACAGGATCTGTGGTGTGTAATCTAATTCATGTAGGTTACGTCCTACCAGCCAGTACGATAACTATTGCAGTTGACTGGCATAGCAATAGGCCCTAAAATCCGGCACACCTAAGCCTCCTTTGTCTGTACCAAACTGTAATTTGGCCAGTCCCACCCTTATGCGACCCCTTCCCCAAATGAGGTCTGCAAGCAGCGTGTCCAACGTTTTGGAAACGGAGGTAGGGATCATTACTGGTAAATATGTGAAAAAATATAAAAGGCGCGGAAGCATGACCATTTTGGAAATAGCTATTCTACCCATTACCGAAAGGGGCAGTGAAACCCAAAAGGAAATCTGGGATCGAAGCGCAGTTATCGCCCTCATCAGGTTGCACTCTAAAAGTTCTTGCGGGGACCTATATATTTGAATACGTAGATATTTGAAGGTATTTGGCGCTACTGTAAGGGTTAGATGCCTAAAGATAATGGCCTCCGGGTGTTCTCCTGACTGGAAAAAGAAAGCTTGGGATTTCTTCTCATTCATAGCAAGACCTGAGATGCGTTCAAAATGTTTGAAAATGTGTGGTATGGGATAATGACATCAGCATATGCTAACATTACATGTGTTGAGTTGCCCACTCAGATCCCAATTTCTCCCGCCTTCTTCCGGAGTCGAATAGCCCGGGGCTCTAGCGCAAACATAAAAAGCAACGGTGACAGGGAGCAGCCCTGTCGTGTGCCTCTGCTTACTAAGTAAGGGCACGAAATGTAGGCACCAGAATTGGCCCGTTCCATGTGGGTGGTATAACCCATTTCAGATAGTTTAGTGGAATGCCAAAGCTGCCCATTCCCCGAAGCATGTATTCCCAGTTGAGGGTATCAAAAGCGTGGTGCAAATAGAAGGCAACGCATCCCGCATCTTTGGAGTTCTTAGGTTTGGCCTCAATGATTTAATAGAGGCGTCTTATATTCAAGGAAGTGCTTCGAGCTGGAATGAAACCATTCTGGTGTGTGTGGATAAGGTGTGGTACGAAGGGGAACAGTCAGCGAGACAGTATTTTACTCAGAATCTTGTATTCTGTTGATAAAAGTGACAGTGGGCAGTAATCTGACATGTCGAAGGAGTGCCTGCACGGTTTGGGGAGTGAGGTGACCGATGCCTGCATGGTGGTAAGGGGGAGTGCCTCAGCCACCATTGCTGTTTAGTTCAATAATTCCATGTGGGGAACTAAGGAATCCGAGAAGGTGCTGTAGAAATCCACCGGTAGGCCATCCAGACCTGGAGCCTTGTTACGTGGGAGTTTTCGGATAGCCTCTTTAATTACATGTTTGGTTATGGGGCCACTCAGCTCTTTTTGGCCTGCCTGTGTAATTTGGGGTTAGCGTAGGTCCCGCAGAAAAGCGTCAATGGGCTCCCCATCTGCTTCTGCAGAAGCCTAAGTTTATGTCATGCTGTGTGTGTACTGTGGAACCGTCTGGGAAGGCTATCTCGTGTATAGGGGTGGGGGACGGCATGTCACATAACAGTCATGCAAGAATCACTCCCGATTTATCGCCGTCCGTATGTTTGAGTTGTGAATAGGATTGATAATCCATTACTCTGAGGCATTCCAGTAGTTCAGAATGTTGTATGTAGGCCTCTTGTAGCTCCTCCTTTTTAGTGAGGTTGCTTACTGCCTCTTGTTCTAGCTTATTCAGGGAATCCTCTACGGAGTTAAGGTGTTTGTGGATTTCTTGGCTAGCCCCAACGGTGGCACTAATAGCGGTGCCCCTTATGACCGTTTTGAATGCATCCCACTCTACAAGGCGTGATGACGCCATGTTAGCATTTTCAGCAAAATAATTAGTAATGGCCCATGCAATAGTAGCTCGGAAGACAGCATCAGCGCCACAACTTCCAGGTAGGAACAGGCGTAGGGATTCTTCCCCATGTCATTGTATTCTCTAGAGGGTTACGGTCAGAGAAGGTCTTCCCCAGATAGGTGGCACCAGCCACCTGGGTGGTATTGGCAAGGGAGCAGAATATTCTATCTAGGAGGCTATGAAGTTGGTGTGGTGATGAATAGAATGAGTTCTTGAGGCACCAGACGTCTCCCAATGACCGGCCCTCAGCCCACCCATGGAGGACGTCCGCTTGTTTGATAGAGGCTGCTCCTTTAAGAGGGGGGTGGGAACGATCCAGATGAATATCCATAACCGCATTATAGTCTCCGCCCAGGGCCCATGGGTATCCCATCCAGTCTGCCAGCACTGTGTTGAAACAAGTTAGGAATTTGTCCTGGTTGAAGTTTGGGGCATATATGCTTGAGTGTGCCATGAATAATGACATATCTGCCCACTACATCCGTGCGCTGCTCTAAAGCCACAAATGGGACTCCTCCCCATACCCAGACAGCCGCCCCTCTTGCAAATGCAGAGTGTGATGTGGTGAACACATGTCCTCTCCATTTCTTGAATAATTTCGTGCCTTCAGAATCCATAGGATGCGTTTCTTGCATCAGAGCAATCTGTGCTTTGTGTCTATTTAGTTGACCAGGTATTCTACGGTGCTTGTGTATTGCCCTCATCCCTCTGACATTCCAAATGACTACAGTATATGTTCCCTGCACGTCCATATGTGCGTGGGCAGCTGTTGGCTCCTCAACGCAGGTTCAGCGGGCTTATGCACCACCCGCCGCGTCCTGGTCCACATGCACTGGTCCGCGTCTGTAGTTACTTTGCCCCAGTGGTGATTGCAGTGGTCCAGCATGCCCGGGGTCGCCTACATAATCTGCTGCAGTCTGCCATTATCAATCCATGACCCCAGCCGGCGCAGGCCTAGCAGCGCCCTGTCTCAGAGGGAGAAGACAGCAGGCCGCGCTCGCCAGCACCGTCACACCACGTGCCAGCCCGGTGTCCAGCCCTTCACTCTCAGGTGGGCCCCCGCAGCACAACAGTAGAAGGCGGCAGCTCACCCTCCAGGCACTGCAGGATGCTCCAGACATCAGTCCAGAGGCCCACAGCGTGTCACTGCCCATGCCAATCCGCCCAGTGGGCCCCAGGTATGCGAGCCACATTAGTCGTAATGGCATCGCTGGGTTGTCAGGTTGAAGGCATCGCCCGGAGTCAGTACAAGCTTTGGATGGCCCCCAGGGTTGCTGAAATGTACCGGATTAGTATGTCCGGTCGCGGAGCTCGACTACTTTGCGGCCGCCAAGTTAGGCGGTTAGCCACATCCCCAACTGTCAGTAGTTGAAGCAGGTTGGACCTCATTCACATGAAGAATACATTAATTTCACAGTAGCCCTGATATCCAGCATTATCAGATGAAGCTTTGAACCCACAGTGTATTCTGCTGATTGCAATCCACTTCAGTCACTGTTCCAATTTGTATAAAGGATTGGTATGTCCAACCCAGCAGCAACCCCACCCGCCTTCAGGCAGGAGCTACCACCTCTTCACAAAAAGTGGGTGTGACATTTTGGGCATATACACCAACTCACCAACTACCCAACTGCATAGGAAAAAGTACCTGAATTCTTTGTGGGCTTTGTGTGTGTTGAAAGGCCACCCTCCATAGACAGAATATGATCAAATCACCAGAGTATCGCTATTGCTCTTATCAAGCCTCTTATGCCTACCACTAAGCACTTTCAGGTCATTTCATTTCTCTGTGCAGCTTCCTGTCAGAAGCCTGCCTTTAAAAATCACTCTGTAAGCTCAATTCTCAATCAGCGCCTGAAAAAGATCCCTTCTCAGTCAATTTGGATTCTGACATTCTCCATTTCTAGTAAAACATCTTGACACATTGTAGTCTATCAACTTCAGAATTACAACAAAATAAGTGCTTATCTATGTAAATGGCAATATGTTTTAGTCCAGGACGTTCCATCTCAATTCTCTTTTTTATTACGCTTGATCTGTTGTCTACTTTGACACTCAAGACTTGAAAATGATTCTGTCAGGTTTGGCTTCAACAGTCAGTGTATTAAACAGTGTTCAAACATTGGACCCATCTTTCCTTACAGGATGTGTCAGGTAAATTTTGGAAATGTTGACAATCCACAAGCGGGTTGCTAGGAGGTTCTACCATTTAGGGCCATATGTAGGTAAATGGCATTTACCGAATCGTAAATACCGAATTTTACCGATTCGGTATTTACAATTCGGTAAATGCCATGTAGGTAATTATTCTGTAAATATTACCGAATCGGTAATATGCGGTAATTACCGAATCGGTATTTACTGATTCGGTAATTGCCATTGATTCCTATGGGCCTTGAGGCCCATAGGAATCAATGGCAATTACCGAATCGGTAAATACCGATTCGGTAATTTTACCGATTTGTCAAGGGGGACAGGGTGTCACTTTGACACCCTGTAGCACCCCTGATTTTGGCTTGTGTGCAATGTGACACACATACATGCCCTTAGGGCATGTATGTGTGCCACATGGCACAGGTGTGCATGCACAGATGTGCATGTACACAGATATTCGTTATTTACCATGCCATTGTATTTCATGGTAAATAACGAATTTCTAAGGGCCTGTGGCACTGTTTCCAGTGCCACCTACATCCCAAAATTCCGATTCTGTACATTTACCGAATCGGTACTTTACCGATTCGATAAAATTACCGATTCGGTAAATATACAGAATCGGTAATTTTCAGGCCCCCTACATCTGGAATTACGAATACCAGTCGGTAACGGCCGAAATCGGCCGTTACCGACCGGTATTTTCCCACCTACATATGGCCCTTAGTCTCTAACTTGGCATGTACACTCATTCGCTTCAGAATCTCCGGAGAAGTCTCTCCACAAAGTGCAAGACCCACTAATCCACAGAGCTGCCGGGAAACACAAGAAATGTTTTGAGGGGGAACCATCTCAACTTCTAGGCAGTAACAGTTACTAGCAATCCATGAAGAGTGCAGAGAGAAAGAGTGTGAGTGAGTTGACTGCCTAAGCGCCAGAGCTGTCCAGTCAGCAACTGCCAGCTGCACTATTTGATAAGCAGGGGATCAGTGCACAACCTAGTGTGAATGTTCCAGTACAACCAGAAGCACATACTTACAAAGCTACTTTGGATAGTGAAGCCAAGGTCATCATCAATGATTCGCTGAATGATAGGTACCCAAAACATCTACCAACAGAACCACTGGAAAGAGATGTTCTCATGTGAGATGTGCCCTGCCCACAAGTAGGGTATGTTAATCTCTGGATTATGTCACCCAGGAGATCATAGAATGAACTGAAAACTGATCATACATGCCTTGGGCAGCTCATTCACAGGCTGACAGAAGAGATTGAAATGTATCATAGGGATAGACTCAGCGATGTCCCGTACACTTGCCAACCTGTGTCAAAACATGACATGGAAAGGCTTTGTCTGCAGCCTGGAAATGCTTATCATGTGCCGGAAAGCATATTGCAGAATGAGAGGAAGGCCCTAGAACTCGGTTGGGGAGTCAATTTCACCTTTTTGCAAAGACAACTGGTCACAGTAAGCACAGGAGGGTGCACAGCATCTCATAAGAAGACCAAAAGAAAAGATAGTCTGCCATCAAACTCTTGATGAAAAGGATCCAGGTCTCCATGTTGCTCTGCGATTTACCAACATCACAAGATCCGACAAGACCCTACAATCCTTCCCAGCAGGACCAAGCTACCCACAGTTAGACCAGGCAATAGCCTCCCCATGGGAGGTGCCAACGTTTAACTGGAGGCTGCTTAACTGTGGGGATTTAGCTCAGTGTGCTGACAAGTTCTGCACCTTGAAGTGGGACTTGGGAGAGACCAGTCCTTCTAACATAACATTCACCTAAAGAATAACATGACAACACATTTAAGGGAAAGGTTCAGATGCCTCATGCCTGCACATAGGAAGGCTGTGCATAGACATTTTGAAGATCTCAAAGCCACATGGATCGTTAACGAATATCAATCTCCTAATGGTGGGAAAAAGACGGTAAGGTGACAAGTGTGCAGTGATTATCATATTACTAAACTGGAACTCCCCCTAAAACGATTAAAAAATAAAACCTAAATGCCTCAGGCCCCACTAAATACCAACAAGCAAATGTTTAAAATCAAACTAATGCACTTTTTTCACAACAGAAAAGAAACACCTGTTCCACATTGCAACATCCCCACCGGAAAAGCGGCAAATAAAGTACACAACATCAAGCAAGAACATGTATGTAAGTATAAAACAGTAAATGAGTAGCATCATTTTGTATGTCAATTATAAACGTATTAAACATTTTAAAAATGTTATTCTTTATATTATTACATTATTTTCAGACATTATGACAAAAAACAGCAAAATAAATCACATCATAGAAAGGAAAGCAGATATTATCTCACATGGAATAAATTTACAGCCAAGAAAGTACAAGCACGGAAAATATCAATTAGAAATGTACTAAATATTACTCTAATGTTTGCTATGGAAGGGCAACTACAAAAGATTCTGTTAAAAATAATGTAAGGGAACCAAACCACCCCACAAATGTGACAGAAGTAAGGCACACACTACAAGATATAAGAGAGGAAATCGCGAGCTCACAATAACGCACAGCTAAAATACAATAAGTTATACTCCGTAAAGTCCCCAAACACTTCATAGGTCAGCTACCAGCTATACTCACCTTAAAATGCTTAATTGCATGAACTTAAAAAGCCACCAGTGGCACCCCTCCTGCATCTAGAAGAAACCAAGATATCCAAATACCTTCACAATTAAGAAACACACATGAGGAACCCTTTCTCTTACATGATAACCGAAACAATGAGAAAAAAAATCCAAATATTTTCTACAGCAGATAACTTACTAAAACTGACCCAATGTCAAACATGAATTCTAGATGAAACCTTCAAAATGTTTCCAAACCATTCACTCAGATATACATCAAACATGGTGAATATCAAAACACAAATATACCATTCATATATGCACTACAACCTAATAAACAAAGTAGCACTTACTGCGAACTACAAAACCACATTAAAATAAAACAAACAACTGCTGCCCATATAAAATACTAATAGATTTTGAGTAAGCCACTATTCAAGTTATCTTGAAACTTTGCTCACATACAGCCATGCAAGGCTGTTACTACCATTCTAATCAAAGGATACAGAAACACCTCTGACAATGTGTACAATCTGTGAAATATATAGCACTCATTCATTCGTTAATTCTTTATTTCGGCAATTTGCCATAAAAGATTGCACATATACATACATAAAAATGCATAAAAAAAGGAGAACATGCCAATTTTACTAATGTACAATCATTTAAAATTTGACACAATGAGTAGGATTAATAACAACACATGCCTGCATGGTTGGATATGCTACCGTTGGATCATGCAAGTAAATGGTAATGCATTTTTAGTTACAGTTTTAGACCTATTTTGCTCCTGGCAATATAAACAGAATGAAGGAATCTGCTGACACTAAAAACAATGATCTAAGAAGTATCGGACTTAATTATTCTATATGCCAAATTACATGACCTAATTCCCAAAATGTTACACAAAGGTTTGATCCATTTTTTCCTGGCTTTGGAATATGCTTGGCAGAAAAACAATATGTGAACCTCATCCTCCTTGTAATTTCCTTCACACATTATGCAATTTCCACTTGCTACATAAGTTTCGTCTTTGTTTTTCCTAGACCAGTATTCCTTTATATAGTTGGTCATAAGGTTTCCATACCTAAACTTCATAAATAGGGTATTTGCAAGGGGGGGCTCAACTTCATCAAGGAACACCTCAAAAAAGGGTTTGTCCTTAAAAGTTACAAAGTTATTCACTAGAGTCCCACATCTGTTCCCATTGACTTATTGGTTATTTATAAAGGACCAAAAGACATTTTTCACCATAATTTTTGTGTTGTGTGGTAGCCTTTCGGGATGCTCCCATAACTGTGGGAGACCTAAGATGGAAAGCCATGTTTTGATATGTTTGAGCCAAAGAATAGAGTTCAGTGAGTCTAAGCCCATTATTTCTTGTAACCCTTTCCTATAATCGTCCAATTCGGGTGTCAGCCACAATCTTACCCAGAACATTAAAGGCCTGAGAGTGGTGTAATGATCTGTCCTCTTAAAGTTCATATCCAATTGAAGAGGCACTAAAGGGGTACTTGTAGGAACCCTTACAATACTTCGCATGAATTTATTATCCATGGTGGAAAAGATATCCTTCGCCGATGGCCCCCAAATCTCAGCCCCGTAAATAGCTGCAGGTTGGACTTTGAATTTAAAGAGTTCCATAACAGGTGTCACTGCCTTACTTGTACTTGCGTTGAGCTTACTAATGATTGGTGTAATATTCTGGGCAAAAATCATCTTACTTTTCTGAATTTGAGGTTTCCAAGTAAATTTCGAGTCTATCTCAACCCCCAAATAAGAAAAGTGGTCAACTATTTCCAAATCCTGACCATCTAAAGTTAAGCACCCTTTCTCTGGCCTACATGGATTTAGGGCCATGCACTTTGTTTTATTTACATTAATTTCCAGCCCTTTCTTGTCGCAGTATTCACTAAAGGAGTTAAGTAGCGCCTGGAGACCTTTCTTGGTTTGCGAAATCAAGATGGTATCATCCGCGAAAAGTAACGCAGGCACCCTTTCTCCATTAAGTTGGGGCGAATCATTCGTGCAGCCCTCCAGATGAGCAGGAATATCATTCACAAAAAGTGAAAATAAAGTTGGAGCCAGGACGCATCCTTGACGAACGCCACGCTCTATTGGTATATTTTGGGTCAGTTCACCATTAGGACCCCATCTCACTTTAGCGAAATTCCTGGCGTGCAGCTCAATTATTTGAGCCAGAAGGCATCCTGGCATCCCAGCCTCATCAAGGGACCTCCGAAGGAGAGCCCGTGGCACTAAATCAAATGCCGCTCTCAAATCTACAAAAGCAACATATAAATGCCCTTTCCTGATTAAAACGTATTTCCAATAAAGGCAGCAAAACCTAAAAACCTGGTCGATGGTACTGACCTTACTCCTGAACCCAGCTTGCAATTTTGTAAGTACCCTTTTCTCCTCTAGCCAATAATTTATACTGGTTAATATGTGCCTTGAATACAATTTTTGCAGAATGTCCATTAAGCTAATCGGTCTATAATTAGAAGGTTCAGACCGATTGCCCTTTTTAAAAATTAAAACAATCTCGGCACCCCGCCAGCTGTCTGGGAAGTTACAATTACTAGATAAAACATTAAATAAGTAGTTTACATAGGGTGCCCAGACCTTTATGTCGTGTTTATACAAGTCCCCAGGTATTCTGTCAAGACCCGGGGCTTTGCCATTTTTCAATGCACTGATTGCCATTTCTGAAAAAAAGTCTAGGCGCTCAATCTTGGGAGGTGCCCATGATGCTATCTTGGTACACTTATCTATACCACTATCACATTTTTGATATAGAGTCGTGAAGTGATTCACCCATGTGGATTCATCGAGATATACATCTTTCACTATTCTCCCTACATGGCTCCCGTTGGCGACTAGCCTCCAAAACCCTACGTGTACTTCGCTTTAGCGGCTACCAACATTTCTGCCCAGCTCGCCTCCTCCCATGCCTTCTTTGAGGTCATCTGATTGCGCTTATATGCCTCCCTTGCTAGTTTAACATCATTTTGACTTTGTTTTTTATGGCAATCATAAGCTCCCCCTTGGCTAGACTACAGAACTTGTCGTACCATGCTTTGCTATGGAACAAGTTCCTTGCATTTTGCTTCCTCTTCTTTGGCATTTTTGTTAATAATGTTTTCAATGTCATAAAAAAGTCCTTGTGCAATTCCAAAAATTGTTCTGTGGTGGTATCTTGCCCTAACAGGGGTGCAAAGGTCAACTCAAACAGTGAGTATATTGCCGAGAGAGTGTCGCCATGTTCTAGCACATAAGGCCACTTTAAGGCTCGCCTATTGTTACTGACCAATGTTTCATCGCATGGGACAGTATTATGTGCCTCTAGAGACAATGCATCACTAGACTTCTTGAGCAAAAGTGTGTCTATAGTTAATTCCATAGGGTAGTGGTCACTCTCAGATCTATCCTTCACCTCAAAGTCAACTATATACTGCCAGATGGATAATGAGACAACTACAAAGTCTAGGTTGCTTTTAGTGGCAGATCTTAAAAAGGTAGGCTTTTTTAAAACATCTGAGGGAAGGCGGCCATTGCACGCCCTAAGGCTGTGGTCAGCCATCAACTTCACTATTTGTACTGCCAAGGTGGAACATTTCACAAACTTAGGGGCCGATTATGATCGCGGACGGACTTGCGTCCGTCCGCGATCATTGAGGAGGAGGGGACGTCCGCATGGGCTGCGGAGTCCCCTCCTGTAAGATTAGGATGTGACCGCCACCCTGGCGGTCACATCCTCTATTTTTAACATTGCGGAGGGTGCGGCTTCAAGCTGCACCCGCGGCAATGTTAAAAATGCACGCATTCCATTTGCATGCAGAAAGAGGCAGGCACCGCGCGGTGCCTGCCGCTTTCTACATACAAATGCAGGGGGGTACGATAGGTTCCCCCTCATGTGCACCCCGCCCCCCTTCACCTAGGGGGCCCGCAACGGGCCCCCGCAGTGAAGTTACACATGCTTTTCCACGGCGGAAAAGCCGCCGCGGAAAAGCATGTTTGCAGGCACATACTAATCTGGCGGACGGTGTCTGAGAGACACCGTAACCAGATTAGTGCTTTTCCTCCGCGGTTGTAAGCCAACCGCGGAGGAAAAGCTGCGGACGGAAACCAGGACCCACCAGCCATCCTAATGTGGCGGTGGGTCTTTGGTGGGTCCGCTGCGGATTTTTCGCATCCTCCGGGCCGGCGGTGGCTTCCGCCGGCCCGGAGGATGCGGAAAATCCGCAATCATAATGAGCCCCATAGTGTTATCCAGCCGGGGGATGTTATTTACAAGATCTTCATCCTCAAAGACATCAATATGTCCTGGGACAGGTTCGAAATTGCAGTTTAAATCACCACCTATTATAACTGCTTCTTTGCCAACCACCCTCCCAATGAATGAGTCTAGTTTAGCTAGGATAACCGATTCCTTGGTATGGGGTAATGGCCTGTTATAGACATTAATTAAATAACACACTCTCCCATCCACAGTTTTAATTTTAAGGGCCAAGATGTCTAGCGAGCGAGTATCCATAACTTCTATCCTAATCTTCAGGGTTACCTGAACTCAGATAATTAGGCCCCCAGAGGGCCTACCCCTAGCTGAAGGAACTGCTCCAATGCCATATGATTTATAACCAACCCTATGTGGTGTACCAATTGCCCATGATTCCTGTAATAGGCAGAGGTCACTGGAATCGATATACTCCGCCCACTCTGGATCCCTTAGATTCTTAGTTACTCCCGCTATGTTCCACCAGATTAACGTCAATGGCGAGTTGTTACTCCCTGTTCAGCTGGTGCTATCAGGCATCTCTCATCTTGTGGGAACTTAGGGACTGCATCAATACCTAAACAGTTGGCAGCTCCCCCCCCCGTAATCGTTTCTATACTTTCTTCTAGGTTACTTTCTTCTGGGTTACATGTAATCATCATAGGCACAGTGCAAGGTGTAGAGGGTGTATAATTGAAGCTAATTGTGCAGCCTATCTTTGGGGTGAGTCAATCTACTCCTTCTACACAACTAAACCTGTTGTAAGTTGGAGCCCCATTCCACCAACTGTGGTTGCCCTGCTTGCCATCTCCTGGCCCTCCCCGAACATAGTGTCTAGCCATTGACCAGTTCCCTTCATAATTAGAACGCATCTGCGGGGGATAGAAGAAAGTGAGTGGTCTAGCTTCAATAGATGAATTCCCACCATAGGTGTTCCATGAGCATATGTGATGTACCGTGTTTGGCTCTTCAAATGAAACAACAATACAATCACCTGGGATGGATTTATATGAGGGGCCTATCCAAGGCACCCTTCGCACCATTAGGATTTTGCTTCTTATATGGTTAGGTAACGGCCTGTTTTCATTCAGCCAATGAGTTACTTTATTCCTCAGTGACCAAAAGGTTTCCTGATAGTGATTGCCTATTTCCGGTACCCCTGTTAACACTACTACATATGGCCTGGCATCTGGTGGAAGATCTATAAAAACCCCCGATGTTTCTCTGTTGTTTGGATCCCCTGTTGATTAGATTGATGAGCCTTAGTTTCTTTGACCCTCAGGACAGCAGTATCTTTATGAGCTGGTACAGATTGTGCAGGCAATTGCTTAGATACATTCACTTTTGGGTTGCTAACATTGGTTACATGAACCTCGGATCGGGGTTTGGTTGTGTGTGTTGCTAGCGGTAATGCTGGAGAAATAACAGTAGGTGCTGGTGTCGTTTTAACAGCATCAGTTGTACTATTTGATTTATTTCCCAATATGCTAAGGCTTGCTAAGGTTATAATGCTCTTTTCCACCTCAATCAACTGGTTTTCTATACGTGATAGTCTAACTTCCAGAGGGGTTAGAAGTTTTTTTAACGTTTCCCGTACAATTTTCAGAAATTCCTCATTTCTTCCCTCTACCTCACAGACGGTTGCCCCACCATTCTCGGCTCCTATTAGGGAATCTTGCTCCCCATCTACTACATCCAAATTAACCTCATCAACATTCAAACGATTTTTTTCAACATTTGGGGACGCCTGATGGAACATACCACTCCCACCCCCTGCAATAGACTTCCCACCATTAAAATACTGGGCCTTTGCTCCTTTAGCCTTTTTCCTAGTATAGGCAGATGTAATATTACGTTTCCTTTTTTAGTTTACACCCTCTTTACATTCACACAAATTACTCACACACGCCCCATTTCCCTTAGGAATTATCTCTGTGGGTACCCCCGGTACCGGATCCACCACATCCAAAGATAAACTCTGGTTGGTGGGTGGATGGAGTAACCCTGGATTAGGGGCTGACACGAGGGGGGTTATATCTGAAGTGTGATGCACATCCGCCAATGTTATAATTGATACTGGACCAGTCAAGCGCTCAGGGGTTTTCGCAGATGCTATGCGACCTAAAGATGATTTCTTGGCCATTGCAGGATCCTGGGACAATCTTCTTGCTGCTTCTAAATCCATAGATACTCTCTGTTGCATTTTGTTAATCTCTACGTCTAGGGCAGCATTGGTCCTGGTTATAAAGTCGTCAAGGGTCCGGGTTAACTGTTTCCCCCCTTTGGCAGCCCTGCTTCTACTTTCTCGCATGGACATTATTCCTAAGTTCCCTCAAAAAGACTTATAGGCACAGAACATTGATAATGATACAATACTGGAAACCAAGAGAGATGGCCCGGTCCGGTCTTACACGGTCTCTAACGGGCTACAACGGGCCCGCTCTTGGCCCGGTCTTCGCCCGGCCGCGTTGATCCTGAAAAAGGGATTCTCAAGCATCCTCGCAGGCAAGGTCAGTGATCAGAATATTCCCACTAGGGACTGGGGCGGGATGGTTTTAAGTGCTTCAGGTACGCTGGGGGCGGGGCAAGCAGGGAGAGCGGTCCAGGTGGTGCCGGTCAGCTGAGCAGGGACTCCTGGGAATTGGAGTCCCTGTAGCGCCACTCGCAGCCCTGCCTTTAGCCCACACACACCCCAGCAGACCTCGATGACAGGAGCAAGTCCGTGGGTACAAAGGTCCTCCCCAGCGAATTGGGACCCGCGCAGCGGGTCCTGCAAGCAGTGGCGTTGATCCTGAAAAAGGGATTCTCAAGCGTCCTCGCAGGCAAGGTCAGTGATCAGAAGATATAGCAGTCAATTTGCCCTTGAAATAAAAAATATGATTACAGTAGCCTATGCCCCGTCACAGAGGTAGCTAACTACTAAAATTAACTTATAGAAAGCCCTTTCCATCAACAAAATGAACACAAACGTAGCCCCCTAATGGGTAATTTTGAAGACACTTAGGATGGCAGACTGCACCACTTTGGACACAGATGCCAACCCAAATTCTAAATACCATTGTGGAATGTCTATGACAGCACCATGGCTCATGAAGCCAAAAGCAAGAACGCAGTAGAAGAATGGAACAATCCCTTCCAAACCATACTAGGCAGAACACAACCTACACGCTTTAAATTTATAGAAGCTCTAGAAGATGCACAAAGCTACCAACAACTACAAATGGATCAATCAGTAAACAAAATTAAACCTTAAGTTAGCAAACAACCGAAGGGTGTGGCTAACCGCCATGCATTGCGGCTGCATGATCACTGAGCTCCCGGCCAGGGGTCCCTATCGCCGCCTTATACTTGGCTCCGTACGGCACCCTTTTCCCCACAAAGTGCTGGGGGGGGGGGAGTGGTGGAGACTCTGCCAGCATACCACCCGAGCTGGAGTCCCGCGACTTGTCTGGAGGGGTTCTACATGGCAGAGGTGCGCCACAATATCATTTGGGGCAAGATGACGCCTCCCGTCTTCCTCCAATGGAGCGCAGCTAGCTGAAATGTGTTGCAGAGCTGCCTGAATTGCCCTGTGGCTGTCCCTGAGGGTTCTGCACTGGTGAGAGGAGGATTGTCTCCCCAACCGCCCTGCAGTGGACTGCGGAGGGGCAACCTGACCTGCACGGGGGCCCATGTACAACTGCACATGGGCCCTGTACAGATAGACAGGGCCCACGCCGACCTCTGGGGAATGGGCATTAAATGGAAGAACTAGCTGGCGGACTTAAAAGAATCCTCCCAATATGTTGTGTGTTGGCCGACAGAGTGCACCAGCTTGAGGTTTCTGGTATCGCAGTCATTCATGATTAGACCAGTGCCAAACATACACTTTGTTAGACATTAATTGAAAAGGAATACCCCTACAGATCAACGCCTAGACTCTTAACTAACTCGTGGGTGCGCAACAGAATGGACACTATGAGGTATGATGTTTGCTATGATCTAGTGCTGGCGGGGCGCTGGCCCTTCTCTGTGTTTTCTTTTAACGAGCGCAGCGGGCGCGACGATGGCGAGCCGAAGGCGCGCTTAAGGCAAGCTCGTCTGCGCTCGTCCGCGCTAGGCAGAGCTCAGAGACAGAAACTAAGGGCATTATCCTCCCCACGCTTAGATATTCAAGGGATACTCTACTACACCTAAATAGAGAGATACATGGCCCCTGCTTGCACTCCGTATCGGGGGATTTTTCCCTCAACCATTATCTTCACTGTCCGTACAAATTTGATCCCACAGAACCTTCCTCCCCCATCCCAATTCATATGGCTCTGATCAACTGCAGATCACTTCTGAAGCATTCACTAGAAATATACCAAACGCTAGAAAACTATGAGCTAGATGTCCTTTTCTTAACGGAAACCTGGCTTGGACCCGATTCCGATCCCAACATCGTTAAATCCCTCCCCCCGGGCTTCCTAATTCAACACAGGGACCGAACCAAAGGGAAGGGAGGGGGTGTCGCTATAATCCATAAGGACTGTTTTTCTTGCCGCCTACAAGGCAATCCACTCCTTGATTGCGAAAATATTCTGTTTTCAATTCAAGTGTCCCCATGTAATTCTCTGTCGGGCCTTCTTATATACCGCCCCCCAGGACCCATGGGCCAGTTCAGCGACTCCCTTATAGAGCAGGCATGCATACTTGCCGCTACTCACTCCACTTTTGTCATCTTAGGTGATCTAAACATCCACTTCGATAGAAAGGAAATCAAACCAGCCTCCGACCTATTAGCTGATCTTGAAACCTTTCAGCTAAAACTATTGAATCGACTCCCCACCCACTCATTAGGCCACTTGTTAGACCCGATCTTCTCCAACATTAATGATCTCACCACCTTAGACCACATCCCAGTTCCTTGGTCGGACCACTTTTTAATCCCTTTAAACTGGCAGCTGCCCCATTCCCCCAGCCCCAAAATTATACCTAATAAGCCCACTCGCTCCTGGGCAACGCTAGATCTAGAAAAATGGAAACTTCAGCTAGAGCTCTCCCCCCCTAAATTCGGCTCCAACCCTATGCATGCCGACGCAGAGTTCTCGACCTGGATAGGAGAAACATTGGACAAAACACTCCCGAAAAAGACCTCCTGCAAGCCTCGTGGGATAGCTACCTCCCCGTGGTTTACTCAGGAAATACAACTCCTGAAAAAAGCATGCAAGAAATCAGAAAGAAACTGGAGGAAAAACTTCGACCCCATTAAAAAAGCTGAATACAAACATACCATTCACAACTATAAAAAGGCACTCAAAATAGCTCAAGCTAAATATTTTGAGGATAAAATTAACTCATCCACCAACTCCCCACGAGAAACCTTTCAAATTGCTCGGAAACTTCTTAAAGTCCCGGATCCTCCACCTTTGGTAGAGCCATCTACCACCCGATGCAATGAACTCGCAGAATTCTTCGATACTAAGATAGAAAACATTATTAATTCCCTCCCGCCACAAACTCCTGATGCTATTCCCACGGCCAACGGGCCCCATCTGGCTCCTGATGATCCAGCATATCAACTGTCCCACTTTACCCATCTGACAACAGATACTCTCCTCCCAATACTAAACTCAATCAAAAGTGGTTCCCCCAACGACCCTGCACCACTCAATATTCTCAAGTTAGTGGCGCCCACCATTCTTCCATACCTAACAGAGCTGATAAACATCTCTCTAACCACTGGCATAGTTCCCCCTACCTGGAAAAAAGCAATCGTTAAAGCACTCATCAAAAAACCCAACCTCGACCCACTTGAGCTAGGCAATTATCGGCCCATTTCCCTGCTCCCAGGCGTTAGCAAGATAGCCGAGAAACATGTTAACCATGATCTCTCCGAGTATCTTGAAACCAATGGGCTACTGGAGCCCTCCCAGATGGGATTCAGGCCCGGCCAGAGCACAGAAACCGCGATTCTGGCGGTTGTCAAAGAGGCAAGGAAAATCATAGATTCAGCAGGATCAGTGGCAGTCATCCTCCTGGAATTGAGCGCGGCATTTGACACCGTCAATCACTCAACACTGGTCCATAGACTTAGAGAACTTGGAATCGCGGGGCCCGCCCTGGCCTGGCTTGAGTCCTTCCTCCACGACAGATCCTTCCAGGTAGCAGATGGTAACTTCGCCTCCAGGCCCACTTCCATCAGCTGTGGAGTCCCTCAGGGCTCGTCCCTGAGTCCGACCCTTTTTAACGTTTACATGTCCCCTCTTGGTAAGATCGTCACCCCTTTTGGGATCAAGCTTTTAACCTATGCTGACGACACCCAATTGGTCGTCTCTCTAAGTCAGCAAGACCAATCCCTCCCCAACCTCCAAAACTGTCTAATCGACTTAACGAAATGGATGAACCTCTCCCACCTTAAGTTAAATAAAGACAAGACAGAGATAATGATCCTAGGCAACCATGCACTGTACCAACCTAAAGCCCTGTGGCCGTCCTGCATGGGCCCTCCACCTAATCCAAAACAAGAAATCAAGAGCCTGGGAATATGGTTGGACGAAGGCCTCAATTTCTCCACCCAGGCATGGAAAACGGCTGGTGTATGCCATGCCCTCTTACGATCTGCGAGGAAAATTCTACCTCTACTCCCACCACAATCCCAACGACTGTTGATCCAAGGGTTTGTGATGTCACGCCTGGACTACGGCAACGCCCTCTATCTAGGGGCCCCTAAAAAGGTAATATCTAAACTGCAGACAGTACAAAACGCTGCCGCCCGCCTTCTTACAGGAACCCCCCGTCGCTGTTTAGCCAAACCTGCCTTGACTGCCTTGCATTGGCTGCCTGTTCAGGAGAGAATACACTTTAAGGCACTATGCACGACATATAAAATCCTGCCTGGTAAGGCTCTACCAATCTTACAAAATCTTATCATACCTCACACCACCAAGAGAATGCTTCGCTCATCTAACCTCAACCTGGCATTCGTTCCAAGAGTCAAGAAAGCTCGCTCTGGCGGCCGACTATTTGCATACAATGCCTCCAAATTGTGGAACACTCTGCCTCCAAACATTAGAGTCCAGCCTAACCTTCTTTCATTTCGCAGAGCTCTCAAGACATGGCTGTTCCCGTAAGGCTCCCACTGATTCAGGTTCCTATCATCAGCGCTGGGACGCCCACGGGCAGTCATGCGCTCTACAAATCTGTAAAATAAATAAAATAAATAAATAAACTTGTGTGCTATCTTGCCAAGGCCCCTGCACTAATGACTGCCAAGTGACTTTTCTCCTAAATGTCATTCTACCAGTAATTAACTGTCATATTTGACACTGGTGGATCACAACAGAAGGTGGTCTGGGTTACATGGAAACCCAATCCTGGCACTCGACTAGGGGGGTCTAGCCCTACACATACCTAGCCATACCATCACCAGTTCTGGGCGGCGGTCTACAACAGTGTGTTGGGCGCTCCCGAAGGGTTCATACGCTGGGACATTCTTACTCATCACTCCTGCTCTGGGGGATTCAGAGTGCTAGCTGCTCAAGAGCAAATAAGCATACTCGTGAACTCGTTGTAGCACAACCCCTGACCGCCAAGGGACACTAACTTTATAGTCATGTAATTGACCCTGCTACACCACTTGAGACAAGATGGGGCGGACGAAGGGCAAGAATCAGGACGTGGAGGAGTCTACCCTGCCTCAACTTCCACTTCTACGGAAATGGTACTGCCCACAGCAGGGGATGCCCTCCCGGATAAAATAGACTTAATCCTGCAGGAAATTCACCAGTCTCGTGCGCTGATGGAACAACAACTTGGAGCATTGACGGCGGATATCGCTATCATTCGTGATGATCACAAGAAATTAGCTGACAAGGTAACTGCCAACAGAGCGGCAGTACAAGATCTACTCCCAAAGCAGAAAGAACACTCAACTGAACTGGAACAGATGCAACATCAGATATTGCAACTTCAGGAAAGGGTTGAAGATGCAGAGGGCAGATCACGTCGCAATCATGTGCGCATTATTTTCCTGCCTGAGAACGTGGAAGGCCAAAATGCTACGCTATATATAGAATATTGGCTCAAATCTCTTGTACCACTAGGGCGCTAGTCTGACACGTTTTGTATTTACAGCTCACAGGGTTCCTACATGACGACGAGTGCTGGGCATGCAGCCCCGCCCAGTGGTAGCTAGGGTGCCTTAATTATAGGGACCGCAGTGAGAAACTACAGTCTGCAAGAGAGAAATCTCGGATTATAAAAGACAACGCATGTATCTCCCTGTTACCTGACTATACTCCTCAAGTACATAAGCAGAGAGCGCAATATCAGGGGGTTATAGATACTTATAGGCTATTAATGTTAAGTATGAAATTGACGGCGCCCTCGGTGGAGTGGGTGCCTTGTGAGAAACCCACCTGTTGAAACGCAGAGGAACGCTGACTAATGCTGACCTGGGGAACCTGTGACTCTTTGCCTGTGAGTCTTTGCCTGCACTTTGGTCTCCCTCCCGCCGCCGCTGTAGTTCACCTCGCGGCCGCCGAGCGGAGGGAGACTACACCTCCCAGCCTGCCCAGCGACCCGGAAGCCAGCACCGGGGTCACCGCGCACGGAGGCGCTTGAAATTGACGGCGCCCTCGGTGGAGTGGGCGCCTTGTGAGAAACCCACCTGTTGAAACGCAGAGGAACGCTGACTGCTGCTGACCTGGGGAACCTGTGACTCTTTGCCTGTGAGTCTTTGCCTGCACTTTGGTCTCCCTCCCGCCGCCTCTGTAGTTCACCTCGCGGCCGCCGAGCGGAGGGAGACTACACCTCCCAGCCTGCCCAGCGACCCGGAAGCCAGCACCGGGGTCACCGCGCACGGAGGCACTTGAAATTGACGGCGCCCTCGGTGGAGTGGGTGCCTTGTGAGAAACCCACCTGTTGAAACGCAGAGGAACGCTGACTGCTGCTGACCTGGGGAACCTGTGACTCTTTGCCTGTGAGTCTTTGCCTGCACTTTGGTCTCCCTCCCGCCGCCGCTGTAGTTCACCTCGCGGCCGCCGAGCGGAAGGAGACTACACCTCCCAGCCTGCCCAGCAACCCGGAAGCCAGCACCGGGGTCACCGCGCACGGAGGCGCTTGAAATTGACGGCGCCCTCGGTGGAATGGGTGCCTTGTGAGAAACCCACCTGTTGAAACGCAGAGGAACGCTGACTGCTGCTGACCTGGGGAACCTGTGACTCTTTGCCTGTGAGTCTTTGCCTGCACTTTGGTCTCCCTCCCGCTGCCGCTGTAGTTCACCTCGCGGCCACCGAGCGGAGGGAGACTACACCTCCCAGCCTGCCCAGCGACCCGGAAGCCAGCACCGGGGTCACCGCGTACGGAGGCGCTTGAAATTGACGGCGCCCTCCGCATCGCGGGACGCGAGCGGGACGCCCGGACGAAGCCGGGCAAAGGGCGGGCCGTCTGAGGCCGTCCGAGGTCGGACTAGGTTGGGTTGGGCTAGGGACCCTGCCCGAAAATCCCTTTGAATATTTTCTGGATACAGATCGGCACGGACTATACTGGGTAATTGAAACAACTACTGAGTCCTGTGAGTACACATATTGTTCAGAGTGCATTGTTTATCCTAACCATGCCCGGGAAAAAGCAAACTCCAGTCAATAACACTATAGATAACTATCTCTTCCAAGTTGTGGCAAAAATAAATAGCGACAGGAGATCCTCATTGGGATTAGATTCATCTAACCAATCTCCTCTGGACGATAAAGAGATAGAGGATCCTTTTGCACTACATAATAGCAGTACATCTGGTGTGGTACACGATTCTCTCCACGATACAAATACCATCCAGCCTAGTGGCATAGTTGCTATTACTGAAGATAATAGTGACAGTGAAGTGGTGACAGTGTTATCCACCAATAACGAGTCCCCTATCCCTACTGCAGCCCCTGTTCCAGCCCCGAGGGTTACTGGGGGCAAAAGAAAGATTATGCCAAAACGGGGGGGTTTAAGGTCCGGTAGAAATAAAGTTGCAACCCCACCAAGGAAAATACTTGAGGATGAGGAGGATGATCTGACTAATGAAGCCTATGTGACCCTCTCCAATGCTCAATTTAATAAACTATGGAGCATGATGGATATAAAAATTAAAGGTATAGTCAAAGCCCTGGTTAGTAAAATAGACAAATTAACCGCTGAGGTTAATAGACTGGGAGGTTTATTAGAGAAAACTATGGTGGTGGTAGGTAATCTGCCTGAAGTTGTTGTGTGTAGGGTAGAGCCATTAATGAGTAAAACACCCTCTGGCGAAAATAGTGGACCTATTCCTATTCCTGCGCCAAATCCGCTAATGGTACCACTGACTAATCCACTTGGTGGTGCCTCAGGTGTTGTACCCCCCGTTCCTACCACTGCTGATTTTAACACTGGGAAAGGGTCTTTTGAGCTTGTAGTAGAAGCTTCTCCACTAGTTCTCGTCCTTGCAAATGTCCCCCCATTGGCATCTGGGGAGGTTGAATCAACATCATCTTTATTAAACAAATCTTTATCATGGCTTACTAATAACATGGTAATATCTCCCTGGGGAAAGCAACAATTATCTGAAGAACTTGTAAATGCCAGAAGGGTAGAGTGGATTGGTAATAGGGTCAAGAGGTTTAAGGGGGATTGCGTTGTCCTTAACTTCTCTGACCCTGAGGTCTTGCCAAACATCTTGCCCAACATCTTACCTCCACAGCAAAGATCAACTTCGATTGTTCCATTGACCTTGGATTTTTTCTACCCTCGGAAAGGAAGAGGCCCGAATTCTAGTACTTTAAGAACAAAATGGAACGTTGTGACCAAAAGGGGCAGTAAGGATGTTGGTTTTACTGAGTGGGGACTAGGCTTGGAAAATAGATTCTCTGCCCTCTCAAACCTGGATGCCTGTGATTGACAACCATCTAACCCTAAGCCTTTGTTGCAAAATACACTTGACGCATGCACTACTGGGGATCTTGGACATCTAGTAGGCGCTCGAACTGAGATTGTTAACCCTGAGGACACAGTTGGACCAATCAATGAAAATGTAAATAACATTGGTATTGAGGACATGGTGTTGAATGGGTTTGTCTCTAGCCCTAAACTTGAAATGGCACACGATACTGGGAATCTATTATCCTGGAATGTGGCTGGGCTATGTTCCAAGCTGGATTGCGGGGACTGGTTTGGGTTTGTTAGCAAGTACGATGTTTGTATTTTTCAGGAGACATGGGCCTGTGATCCTGTTTTTGCTTTGGGGTACCTAAATTTCTATGTACCAGCCATCAAGGGCCCAAAAGGGCACCCGATGGGGGGACTTACTATATGGGTCCGACAGTCCCTAAAGGTTGTAGTAAAAAGTGTGGAGCTTGATCAAAAAGATATCCAGCTCATTAGACTCATGAGTGATACATCCATTTCCATCGACATCTATAACTTATATGTCAGAGGTGGAAATACAGGAAAATCTGAGGTCCTTCTGACCCTGTATAATCTTCTTGAGACACATTCTAGTAGTAAGAACATCATAATTGCAGGAGACTTAAATCGTACGTTTGAACCTCTAGACACCGGTGAGGCTTTCTTAGGTACAGAGGAAGATAAGCAATGGGATATCCCCACACTAGATACTACTCCAGTAACTCGCTGGGCTGAGGATATTCTAGGTTTAAATGCTAGGTGCCTTGAACAAGGGTTAAGAGCTCTGAATGGCAGGACAAAGTCAGATAGAGTACCAGCTATGACTTTCAATAATGGGAGAAATAAAAGCCGCATTGATTATGTCATCTGTAGCATGTCCCTTTGGTCAACCGTTAGTGATATGGTTGTTATGGAAAGGCTTGAGAGTGACCATAACCCTTTATGCGTTTTTCACAAATGGTGGTTGTCCGAAGATAATGTTTCTAATCCCCGTGATGATCCTCTACCCCCGCTGATTGTACCAACAAATGGCATGCGTAGGTTGAGGTGGACAAGTGTCAGGACAGACCAGCAGGCCTTAGAAAAAATAGGAGCTGCGACCGACAAGGCTATCATGGCCCTAGAGTGTGTGGCAGGGAATCCTCCGGATCAACACAACACTACCAAAGTACATGAGAATCTCTTTAATGAAATTAAATGTTACTTTTTAAAACCTGTAAGTAGTAAGAGGGTATGTGCTTATAGAGCCGCTAAGTGGTATAATCATGATTGCAAGGTGGCACGAACCTCTCTGGGAGCCGCAATTAAGAGTAAAAACTTGGGGGCTATTCGATCTGCCAGGAAGCATTACAAAATCTGCATTGCTAAGGTGAAAAGAGATTGGGACGAAGCCCATTGGAACAAGTTGAAATGTGCAAGTGATCGGAAAAGCTCTAGATTATTTTGGCACATTGTTAAATGGGGTCAAGAAAGGTCTGAAGAGGCAAGTAACAACAATGTCCCACAGGATGCCTGGGTTAAATTCTTTAGTGATCAGTATGCTACCAGGGACCATATTGTAACTAGTATTTGCCCTACTCATTTATTCCCAGAAGACAATGTCTTCACGCAGAGTGAAATACTGTCTGCCCTCAAAACCGTACATAGCGGCCGTGCTCCTGGCATAGATGGGGTCCCAGCGGATGTTTTTCTAAATGACACTGGAAGGTGGTGTAAATACATTTACTTGTTAATAAACCACATTGCCAAGGGTGCAGATATCCCTGTATCATGGCGGGGTGCTGTAATCATTCCTGTGTATAAAAAGGGAGATTGTGCCCAGCCTTGCAACTATCGCCCAATCAGTTTAATTGATACTGTCCAAAAAATCGTGGGGCGAGTGATTGTAAACAGATTACTCGATTGGGCGGAGGAATATAATATTTTATCTCCCTTCCAGGCTGGGTTCCGTAGGGCAACTAGTACTGTGGATCAAGTCTTTCGATTTCAACTGATTCAGTGGAGGACCGTGGTGCTGGTGGAGGCAGTCTTTATGCGGCATTCGTCGATCTGCGGGCTGCCTTCGACCTGGTACCAAGGGCGAAGCTGTGGGAAGTGCTTGCGGCTTTAGGGGTCCCAGGGGACTTGTTGACCTTGATCATGAGATTACATGAAGGTACTTATGCCAAAATCCAATGGGGTGGGTACGGTAATGACACTGCCGAATTTCCTGTTGAGCGTGGGGTTCGGCAAGGGTGCTCAATGGCACCAACACTGTTCACCCTTTTTATTAACGGTATTGTCCCCCGCATGCAATCACAGGTAGTGGATGCTCCTTCTCTCGCGGGTGTAAAAGTTCCTATTTTAATGTTTGCCGATGACACGCTAATTTTATCTAAAACCCCAAGCGGTCTGCAAAAAGCATTGGCCATTTTTGATAAGTTCTGTGGGGATCACGGTCTGGAGGTGAATGCATCTAAAAAAAACTCATGGTTTTTAATCCACATAGAAACTTTAAATCCAAAATTATCATGAGTGGACGCAACCTTGAGGTTGTAAAATCATTTACATATCTGGGGATCCTTATCTCTAACGATAATAGGTGGAACCAACATCTAAACATTGCAACATTAAGGCACAAGCAACTAGCTGGTACCATTATAAAGGAGCATAGGAAATCGCTGACCAAACCGATTAAACCACCCTTGATTATATATGAGGCAAAAGCAATTGGGTCAGCATTGTACGGGGCTGAGTTGTGGGGGCATAAAAATCTGCAGGAGCTCCAAACTTCTGAGAACAAATTCTTGAGGAAACTTACAGGTACTCCACAGAGTAGTCCGTTATTGCCTCTGAGATATGAGCTTGGCAGGAGAGAAATCTCGGAAATGGGTAAACTACGACCGATTCTATACTGGCGTAGGCTCTGGACCACGCCTGAGCTCTCCCATTATGCGGATGGGTTCATTGATGTCATTAAAGCAGATCGCTTTAATAAAATTAGATGGTTCAAATCATTAAAACGTGCACTATTTGAACTAGGTCTAAATGCATTATGGTCTGATCCAGCTGGGGCATCATTTCCCACTAAGACAACCCTAAAAAATATTTTTGGGGAATGGGTTGCTAATAGGAGTTTGCTCAGTACTAACAGCGGGTCCATGACCACCAGTTTCCTCGAGGTTAAACTGTACCCTTTATATGAATTGTATTGGGATTACATATCCAACCCTATGGATAGGAAATTGCTTTTTCAACTAAGGGCTGGTTCTCTCCCTCTCTGTAAACTAACATCTAAGTGGAGGAAAGGAGGTCCAGCTACTTGCCCAGTCTGTGGGGAAGGAAACGAAACCCTTGGTCACTTTTTGTTCTCCTGTAAAGTATATTCTGCTCCAAGAAAGTGTCTGGTTGGCACCTATGTGTAATAATTTGGGTACTAAAAGCAGTATGGTAGCTTTGCGTATTGTTAGATCTACTACCGTGACTTGGATCATAATTGCCACAGCAAAGTACCTGGGGTGGGCGTGGGTAATAAGGCAGAGATTGCTAGTAGGGTAACTACTCTCTGCCTAGTTGATCGGAGACTGCTAGGTTATTGTCTATTCTCTGTATTGGTTCAATTTATGTGTCATTAGGAATGACATTTTAACGATTTTTAGCACAATGATATTGTAATCTGTTTTAACTGCATTTTTAATACTAATGAACTTTACACCTGTGATTATGTATATCTTGCTGAAAAATAATCGTTTTATAATGAGATATGTGCTTATGTCAAATATGACATCTGTAGTTTAATTGTCTTTTTTATTGCGTGTCTGTATGTCTGCTTTTATGAGTAATACTCGAATAAAGCACTTTTAAATTGAATTGTTAAGTATGCACTCTTGTACCCGGCGAAACTAAAAATAATACAAGACCAAAAGAGTCATTTCTTTGATACCCCAATGGAAGCATGGGAGTGCATTGAACACCCCTTTCCAGATTTGCCTATTGTTTCGTCTCACTGACAATCGGGAGAGTCCCAACGCAGGAAGCAACAATCACAGTGTTGAGGCACTAAACCTAAGCGATACGAGGAAGGTGCGACTCCAACGCCGGTACAGGTCCTAGAGGAACAGAGAAGGCTATCATCTCCGCTGCCACCTTCAGAGATGCAAGGAAAATCACAGACGACAAATTATCCACGGGAGATGTGGCTCAGTCAGAGCCAGAGCGTAGCCCACCCCTATTTATGTCATTGTCATCACACACGGAGAATACGCTCCGGAACTAACAGCTCTGCAGAATGATTTCTTGGAACTGTACCAATTCGACAAGTTATGGTGGACATCCATCGCTGTACTTTGTAAGTGAATGTTATGTCACCAGGTGGGATGATATGGGGTTCCCTTACTGTGAAGGTAGGAAAATTACTTGGACACTTTATGCACCCCACTTGTGACATGTCCATGTATGGGGACCTACCCAGATGGAGGAAGGTGACAGTATTATGCCCTTTTTTCTGCCCTAATTGAGACTGTAATACAGCCGTGTGGTGTCTAGGAGGGGGTCCCGGGGATGGTGGGAGGTGGTACTCCCTTCCTATTTTGGCTTAGGCAAGACATGTACTGCCGAGTGCTAATGGCTCCCAAAGTATCTTTTAGTCATGACCCCCATTGCAGTAGCAAATGTTCACTTTGCTTATTTTTCTGTGTATGTTAGTTCCATAGTTGGACCGCGTATTGGGGTCTTTAAATAGGGGGCTGACGGGCCATTTCTCTCAGCAGTTGTCTTTTTTATTTATTGGCCTATTTTGATATACACGAATGGCTAGCTCGAGTAAGACACAATCATACACTTGCATCACATGGAACATTAGATGGATGAACTCACCCCATAAACGTCATAGAATACACGGCCAATTGATCCGGCGTAAAGCACAGATAGTTTTTTTACAAGAGATGCATCTAACTGCTCAGGAAGCCACTAAACTACAATGTAGATGGAGGGGGCAACTGCATAACACAACTTATTCTGCTTTTGCCCAGGCAACCGCTATTTGGTTGAGATCCGGTGTCCCATTTGAGGTGTAGGACCAACGTATAGATAAATAGGGTACATTTGTTTTAATCGGGGGTAATATAGATGAGATTCCAATAGTCCTGGGTAGTCTGTATGCACCTAATTCTGATCATAAAGCATTCTATGACCGGGTTAACACAGCACTAGCCAACTGGTCTGCAGTGGTGGACGTAGTCTTGGACAGATCCCACTATCCTCTGGCTGGGCCACAGACACTACGCCACTCAAAGACATTACATAATTAGACGCAGGGGTGGAATCTAGTTGATATATGGTGCAAGCATAATGAGGGTATGAGAGAGTACTCATTTTACTCTCCCCCCATGACCTTCATACACAGATTGATTATATCTCATGTAGGTTATCGCTCGTTACCCAGACTACCCGAGCTGCCTTTGTGGGCACAACAATATCTTACTATAGTGCATTGGAGATTGCACTTTCCTGGGGCCGAGTCCCAACACCACTGCCCACATGGCACTTTAACCCTAGTTACCTATAGGAAGGTGAATATCATGCAACACTAGAATCCGCCATAACCCATTATTTTGCTGAAAACACTGGCACAACATCCTCAACATGACTGGAATGGGAAGCATTTAAAGTGATAATCAGAGGTACAGCTAACAGCACTTCTACTGGGGCTCTGCATCAGATCCATCGAGACTTGCAGGACACTGAAGATAAACTTCACACCCTTGAAACCAGGGTATCTTGAGACCCCAAGGGTAAACCAGATCTACACAAAGCATCTATTAAATATGTAGAATTTTTGGATCAATTGCGCATAGTTGTTCACTGTGCATACCTACAAAAAACACCCGCAGAATCAGATAGACCAGGTACCTGGCTAGCACAGGTCCTGAGGAATGCTATTCCCCCACTCCTATAACTGCGATTTGGTCATCCTGAGATCACTCAGAAATAGCCGTATCCCTGGACTCAATAGACCGGTCGCAGGTATCTGACGAGAACAAGAAAATGTTGGCTGATCCTATAACAACAATGGAGATAAAAGCAGCAATTAGGGACCTTCATAAGAACAAAACTCTAGAGCTAGATGGCTTACCTGTGGAATTCTATGCAACTTATATATAACAACTGGCCCCACAACTTCATAAACTGTACACAGAGGCTTTCGAGATGGGCACACCCCCCCCCCCCCCACAACACAAGCATTAATAACCTTGCTCCCTAAACCCAGGAGGGATCATTCTATGCTAGCTCCGTACCGCCCTCTCTTGTTGCTGAAAACAGAGTTTAAGATTTTGAATAAAATCCTGGCTAACCGCCGACAACCTGGTGCATATTGACCAATGTGGCTTTGTCCCTGGGTGAAGTACATCCTTGAATATACGCAAACTATGCAGCATTATGCTTTCCTGTGCTGAGGAGACCTCCGAAGCAGGGTGCATAGTGTTGGATCTCACTCAAGCGTTTGATACATTGGGCTGGGATTATATGTTAACCGCGTTATCGAAATTTGGGATCCCACAGGGTTATATTCGCTGGACCCAATTATTATATTATCTCCCCAATGCAAGGGTGCCCACAGGAGCACACATTTCGGAACAATATCAAATACAACGAGGCACGAGACAAGGTTGCCCCCTCTCACCCTTTCTGTTTGCCCTTGCCCTCGAACCACTGGCCCATAAACACTGAACCTCTTCAAGGGAATGGGGTATAGACCCCATCATGCCCTATCTCTTTATGCAGACGATATTATTTTATATATTTAGAAATTGCAGAAGAATTTGGTACCTGTAGCAGGGTTGTTTACACAATTTGAACGCATAGCTGGTTTAGCAATCAACTATGAAAAGTCCCAAGCCTTCCCCTTCGGCTCTAATACAGTTGATCTGACTATACCATTTGGACACCGTGTGATAACCATTGCTCATAACACCTTTAAATATTTATTGATACAGGTGTATAGAAATAAACAGATCTAATCGAAGGCAACCTCCGTGAAGCTATCCGGTCCTTGAGGGCACAAATTGCGTTCTAGACCTCAATCCCCTTATCGGTAGCAGGTCGGTTGGCAATCTTCGAAATGGTCATGCTCCTGCGACTTTTATAGTAGTTTGTTAATCTCCCAGTAGTTATCCCTAGAGCTGTATTCACCACCCTGAACACTCTCCTGATCTCCTTAATCTGGGGCTCAGGCTGTAGACGCCTGAGCCTAGCAAAGCTACTACTCCCATCTGACACTGGGGGAATGGGAACCCCTGATTTCTATGCATATGGCTTAGCCTCACAGCTGCAATGGCTCTCACACTGGATTGCTGGTCACAATTTACAGGAAATAGCATATTTAGAGCGAATGCTAGCTCAGGGTACATTACACGGACTGCTCTCTGTGTACATTACCTCACACCACTGGAACTCTCCTCAGAACTGCCATCCCCTAGTGGAAACAGGCATTAAAATACTCTTCCCGCATATTCCCTTGCTAGGTATTAGAACCACTTCAGGAACACTTACCACTCGTAGGTTGGACCCGTGGACACAGGCTGGAGTGACAACAATAGGGGGCTTATTTGGTGATAAAGTGCTACTTCACAATAAGAAAAAACAATTTTCCCTCGATGGCCACAATGTATTAGTACAGATATATACTTTTCTAATCTTTGTTTTAGCAGTCAATTCAGTATGGGTGACAAATACACAACAGTCTTATTAGCTTTCTTTAAAAAAAAGTATAAAGTTTTATTCATTATTTCCATATTATTTCTTTTTGTACGAATCCTTTTTCATATTAATTCAAATATGAAATTCATTTTTTTAAAAGAGTTTTTTTGGTTTTCTGATTTATAACCACTTTCATAATAGATATATAAATCTCACAAATCCAAATGCATTGGTATTTCATTCAAAAAAGAAAAAAGAAAGACACATCAGTATATACATATTATAAGATACAGGTCTATATACAAAAAGTCACAGTACACCAAAATAATTATCCCCCTGGTAACCAACAATCCATCACAAACATACTCACACAGTCATACCTTCACCACACTCATGTCAACAAAATCTGAAAAAAAGGAACTGGATCCAATTGGCAGAGCACCCTGCCAATCGGTGAATCTCAAAACACAGTGTGAGACTTCGCACTTGGTCGAAAATAATAAATGCTACTTCCACATGTCGATTTTATCAACAAGAGCAGTGTCTCAGATTCACTGTTTATGACTTATGCGAGCCTGACACGGTACGTAAAAAAATATTGGGCACCCCAGGGAGCAGAACCTGACACCCATGAGCTAGTTCATCTAATGTACCTTATGGGGACTGGTAGCCACCTAACAAGATGGTTCTATCAGGGCATATGTGCTCTCTGTCCTACCCCCCTCGCCCCAACATGTACCAAATGGGAACAGGACATTGGTAGGCCATCGACTGACAAGGAATGGGCAACAGTATTAGAGTAACCAAAACGAACCTCCTGTAACTCCCGTTTTAAGTTCATTCAATACATGATCACACAACGAGCTTACATGACCCCCCACTCGACTGCATGCCATTTTCACTACTCTCCTAACACATTGTTCTAGATGCCCAGAGCAAGACGCTAATTTATTACATATGCTATGGGACTGTCCTACCTTGAAAGCATATTGAGGGGGAATTATCACTATTTTACAGAAGGTGGTGGGGAACATGGGATGGCATAAGTAGAAGCAAGTATACTAGGTCTATACAAAAGATGTAGCAAACTTAAAGTACAAACCAGGTTTGCGGACTTCGCTTTACTCCTTGCCAAACAAGGTATCACCAGGAGGTGGAAATCTCCCAGATCCCCACAATACTCAGTTGGAAAGATGAAGCAGAAAAGTGGGGACTGGCAAAGAGTGTGGTGATCCATAGGGATGAGAAAAGAGGGCTCCAGATAGAATCTTATTGCTATGAGCTGGGATCAACTGTTGGAAACTTTTAAAGCATTCGATCTTCTACAGTTACAGACGTTAAACTCAGTGACTACATTTCTGCTCATTAATTTATGTATATGTGAACTTCCGTTATCAAGATTTGATTTGTACTCGATCAATGTGCTCACTATGGCACTGGGCAAC
Source organism: Lissotriton vulgaris (assembly GCF_964263255.1). Taxonomy (NCBI): domain Eukaryota; kingdom Metazoa; phylum Chordata; class Amphibia; order Caudata; family Salamandridae; genus Lissotriton; species Lissotriton vulgaris. The sequence continues at coordinate 418,505,508 of NC_141697.1, read as the reverse complement.
TGTTTACTGAACTGGTAAAAATTTGAGGAGGTAGTGGCTCATCAGCAGGGGTGGGGGATGGGTAGTTAATGAAAATTATGTTACCGCCTATTTATTTATCCAGGTATTAAGGTAATTGCTACACAACACGACATGAAGAAATGATCAGTTAAAAAGACACTTGCTCAACTGAATACCCCTGTGGGGGGACCATGTTTGTATTACACAGATGCGAAATGTCATGTCCTTGTTGGCACTACATATGTATATAGTCATATTTTGATGAAAATTACATTTGTACACCTTTTCTACCTGTGCTGAAATTTGATAAAATTAATAAAGTTCGTTAAAAAAAGTTAGCAAATAAACCAATAGAATGTACGACGTGCTACAATGTAAAGTAGAACTGTTTATTAATAACAAAGGTGTACACTACTTAGATTTAATAGCCAACATTCGATTGTTAATTAAATAATAACCACAGAAGACCCAATAAATCAAAACAATAATCCAAAGCAGCATAACAAAAATAACTTTTTAAATAAATAAACATATTATTTGTATACATCAGCCAAATATATATAAAACTACATTTTCAAATTAAACTGGTCAAAAAAATATTATGTATATTAATTATATAAAAACATTTATCTCATTAGCCACAAACCCGAATTCACAACTTAAATCAATAAAAAAATTAATTACAACACATAAAATGTAATTTAACAACCAGCACATAAAATCAAATGCACATAATTCATAACATATATTTCCAACTCAGAACAAAGAACTTAATTATAACTCTATTTCTGTAGGTCCAGATCCACCCCATAACCATGTACTCACAAAGTAGATTCTACCAGAAATTGAAAAACAAATTCCAAAAACCCCCCAGAAAAAAAGCAGAAATTAAAAAAGTGCAATATAGATCCATCAAAGCAATCCAAAATCCACAAGAACCATAAAAAACAAGAAAAGTGTTTAAAAAAACGAAATACTCCTTGAAACCAGAAAAAAGAAAGGAAAACAAAGTAAAAGATATTGGTTTACTAGAAACAAAAAATGATTTTCTTTTTAAAAAAGTGCAAAGTCCAACCTTCCATAGGATACTTTGATACATGAAACCTCTAAATTAGAAGACAATACTCACCCACCAAAAAAACAGTAGCTTAAAATGTAGCATATATCTCACACTTAATCAACACAGATCACATAATGTAACATAATATAACAATACATTATTAACAAACTCTATGTAAATTTAGTCCAAAACACTAATGAATAAAACTATAAAAAGTGTGACTAAATCTACCAAAAACCTAAAAAAAACACTAGTTTCACAATGTACAAGTACCCGCAAATCCCCCCAGCCTCAAAATCCTGAAAAAAATATTTTTTAAAAGTCTTAACTGTTCCGATGAGCAGCAGCACCTTGCTGTGACTTAATCCCAGGAAGGAGACTAAAAATGAGACAAATAGACTAAATAAAGGAAGTTAGCAGTGAAATAAAATGCCCACTAAATGAAGCTAACACAAATTAACTATCTGCCCATAGAAAACAAAGGAGATTTAATGTGAAAATGTTGAAAAAAGTTTAAGTACATGTAAAAATGTAAAGCATGTAAAAAAGTTGTTAAAGTATGTTAAAAAATGTAAAGTATTAAATTATACTATAAAAAATATACCATTACTTATTATGTACTGCAAAAAGTTATGTAAAATCCTTTTTTTAAACTACGTGAAAACAACTGTATTAATGTTTAAAAATAAATATGAAACAATGGAAACATTTACAGAAAAATGTATAGACTGTATAAATATACTTTGCATGTTTTGTTTAACAATAAAATTGCATGAAAATATTGTTTATGTGTCGCAATGATTTGTTTTTAATTTTTCATATAAGTACAAATATATGTTACAAAGGTAAATATATAGAAAAATAAAATGAAAAGCTAGAAATAAAAATTACAAAGTGTTATCTACATTTATTATAATAAAATATGTAGTTATAAATTCTGTATGTAAAAAATGCACAACCAACTCATACGTGAAACATTTTTCAGTAGGTGATGCTTGGTGGGACCACGGTGGTCCCGCCAGCAAACTTGTGGCCTCCTGGCTGCCGCGCTACCTCCAAGGAACGGCAGATCCTTTGTGGCGGCAGGGGTCTCAGGGCGGTCCGACCGCCCAACTTGCAATGGGGCGGTCGGACAGGCAGTACGGTGGTGGCTGGACCGCCACCACAGCACCTACGCAAGTACCTCCAGACTTGTAATCGGGCCCTAAAGAGGTTACATTTACTATTTCCACTTCAATCTTAACCATTTTGTGGAATGTTATATACACAAAAGAGGTTATATTTACTATTCCTATTATCATCTAAACTATTTTGGGATGATGTTGAACACTAAAGGTGTTATATTTGCTATTCCCACTTCAATCTACACCATTTTGAAGAAGGCGTTGGACGCTAAAGGGGTCAGAATTACTATTCGCACTCTAATCTAAACCATTTTGGGGAAGGTGTTGGACACTAAAGGGTTACATTTACTAATCCTACTCCAATATAAGCCATTTTGGGGAAGGTGTTGGACACTAAAGGGGTTCAATTAACTATTCCCACTCTGATCTAAATCATTTTGTGAAAGGAGTTGGACACTAAAGGGGTTAAATACACTAAACATTCTCCATAGTAAAACATAATAGATTTGAATTTTTAAAATAAATAAAAGCATTACTTATAGCACACAGTTATCAAATAAAACATTTCTATATATTTATCATTAAACATTAACTTACTAAATATTGTGTTATTTGAAAAATGTAATAAATTATACATAGGGCCAGATGTACGATGAAAATTAGCATGCGCAAAAAGGTTTGCGACCTGTTTGCGCATCCTAATTCTGATAGGGCTATGTACAAACACTATTGTGCGAGTCGCAAATAATTTGCAACTCGCAAAAAAGGGTTTTGAGACTCGCTATTAGGAAGGGGCGTTCCCTTCGTAATAACGACTCACAAGCTATGCACCATTGTTTTGAAACCACAATTGGAGTCGCAAAACACCATCCCTCTTCAAGAGGGTGGCAATGCAGTCGCAAATGGGGGGGGGTCCCCAGGGGGCCCCTTCCCCTTTGCTAATATAGGGGAAAATATTTTGTAGGGGCAGGCAGTGATCCCAGGGACCACCAGCTACCCCTTAAAAAATGAAACAAAAACGTTTCATTTTTCTTTTTTAAATGCAGTCCGTTTTTCTTTAAGGAAAACGAGCTGCATTTAAAAAAAACTGCTTTATTGAAAAGGAGTCCCAGACATGGAGGTCTGCTGAGTCCAGCCGGCCACCATCCCTGGTAGGGCCAGCTACTCCCAATGGGCTCGCAAATTGGCCAGTGACTCATTAATTTTAATGAGCCTCGCATTTTGTGACCCCATTGGGAATCCCAATCAGTGTCTCTGAGACTGTAGTACATTGTAAATTGCACCTTGCAATTTGCGACTCCCAATCGAGCGGAAATTGCGAGGCGCAATTTACAATGGTCGTACATCTGGCCCATAATCTTTATAATTATAACAAAATTCAACTAAATAAAATAAAAAATAAATATGTACACAAAGAATAATAAAGGCATAACATATTTTAACATATGTAAAAATAAATGTTCACAATTTCAAATTACAAAATATATTTAGTATGTAAATGAAACAAATATAAATGATCTTCCCAATTAGCTGTTGCATAACAAATAAATGAATAACAACAGTTGTGTATTTGTAAATTATAATACATATAAAATATAAATATGAATATCAATGTTTATCAATCCATTAGCTTTCATACATATTGATAACAATTTCATTAAAAAGTAACATAAAACCAATGTGGCTCAGACCCGCTGGGTCACCCTGGGTAATATGATAGCCAAAAGGGACATTGCCCAGAAATGGGGTGCGTCCGCGCCCCCCACTGTCGACCTGTGGAAGACCAACATGGATTGGTGCATGCTCCGAGAAAAGACTGTTTACTTGGTTCGGGGCAAACCCAGGATGTGGGGGTCGATATGGGGAGCGTGGAACTCGTACAGGGGAGACATCAGTGCACCCCCTGAGATGACACAGCCTGAGATCCGCCTGTCACCGTAGCTCCCCCCTCCCAAGGTTCCAAGACTTGTATCCTGAATCTCTGCTCCCCGTCCATCTGGCTGTCATGCATCCTGTTGTTGATGGGATGTGCGAACCCCGCCCCCTCCCCGTGATATATGCCTAGAATATCCTCTTTGTCCTCAGCCTTGTTTCTTTTTTCACTCTCTTCTTCTGTTCTTTCCTCTTTTTCTCTCTTTACATTTCTCTCTGTTGCCTTTGGTCATATTTATTGTTATTTTAGTATTTTCTACCGTAAAATTAAACCTGACCACTCCTGTGCCTTGTTTTTGTACATGTTTCCGAGTTGCAATACGATGCTGCCAGGCCTCCGGGATGTACGGCTGAATAGCGGTGTACTTGTTTTGGTAAATAAAGGTTTTCCAAAAAAAAAAAAAAGTAACATAAAATATTATTTTTAGAAGTATTACAATATTAACATTTTAAATATAAAACATTTTTTATACACAACTTACCAATATTACAACTAAACGAATCCAGATTTCCAAACGAAAACCAAAACATATATAATGTACTTAATTTAAACAAAGAAAGTGTTTTAATGTTGTTAAAATAATGAAATGTAACAAAATTACATAAATATTTACATACAAAATTCAATATTTGAATTCAAAATGTATTATTTCCATATATTTGTAAACTTAACTATACAAAATGCTATAAGATTAACATTAAAAACACACAAATATAAATGTATTATACATTAAGTTACAACATTTTCAAACACTTCAATTTTTAATAATATTTTTTTAATATTTACTTATATCAATAAATAAAATGAATCATTTACATTTCATATAAAAAATGTGTATATTGATAAAACATTTATATAATATCAAATTAAAATGTTCTCATTTTAAAAATCTCCCCACTCTTATCTTTTAAAAACTTAACACCCCGCTCCTATAACATTATAACATAAACATTAATTATGCACATTACTAAAATTTAAAAAATATATATTAGAAATGTTATATATATACATTAGATTATATTCAAAGCACACTAACCAAAACATTACCAAACTGAAATAAAAAACGCTACAATAAAATACATACAAAATTAACACATAAAAATTATATAATATACAGCAGTATTTTGTCTAACAATATTTTTTACATCGATATTAAAAACAACACATAAAATTATATTCTTACCTTCGATATTCCTGTCGACAATATTTTTTGACCTCCTGATACTCTTGACATAATAGTTTTGAATCATTATATTTTTTTAATTCGATATTTTGTCCAAACACCAAAAAAGCACAAGAGTCTATTAGGTGACGATGTTTTTGGCAGCCTCACTGGATGCCTGTCAGTGGACAAAAAGGAATAGGATGGTTAAGACCATTCTCAACGTAAACATTCATTTGTCTTTTAATCCACTTAACTTCTAATCAACATAATTAAAATGAATTCCCCAAGCTGGAATGCCACTTTTCTGTTAGAACAGCCCTAGCTATGACCAATATGTTGTTATGCCCACATGCACAAATATGTTTATTCTTGCTAATTTCACACAAGTTTCAGAGAAGTGTGGATGAATCTCACCCCTGTACTTTGCTCTTCATCCTCCCCAACATATTTCCTTTGGTTCCTTTTTGGCCAATCGACACCACAGCCTGCCTCCTTTTTCCATGTGGGGTAAAATTTAACACAGGTACCATGCTTTCAAGCATTATGGATCTGATGATAAATCTGGCCCTTAGGAAAAATATTTTTCATAGCCTGTAAATAATTGGCTGAAGGAGTAGTTGTGATTTACTATCAATTTAGAGGAGGACAAACCCTTTTATGTTTTCTTTCATAGTTTGTGGGATATTCCTTCCAAACAAAGGAACCACTAATATCTATAACTAGCAGCCTGTCCCGACGTTGTCCGGGTATGAATTGCTGCCTGCCAGGAGTATATTGTTTTGTAGGATTTCGTTTTGATAGCATTTCTTATCTGTGGCAGGCCTGTGAAACGCTCCAATTCACAGTGCACTGCTGATGCACTTAAGAGTGCGCGTTCAGTAGTGTGGGAACTCTTGTTTCCCTACTTTATTGTTCCTTGCAATATTATATAGCGCGAACTCGACAACATGTCATGAGCACAATTTACATTACAGAAGAACACATTCATTTGTGGTAGGCACGGGTAGACAAAGCGATTTGCCTGGAATCACAGGATGTTGAGCTGATGCCGAGATTCAAACGTAGCTCCCCAGCTCTAAAGTTCGCAATTCTAGAACTTGTGGCGGGAGGTGTGTCTAAAAGTGTATGTCGGTGCTGGCCATCAATGAGAGAGACCTGTCCATTTTTCAAAAGGGTGGTGAAAAAATATGAGTATGTTGCTGGAGATGTGGGACACAGTGCCACCAATGTACTTACCGGGGGAAGGGTAAACACCCATTATTCCGCAACCTTCTTTCCGCATACCCTCACTCCGCATACTTTCATTACAAAAGTACCATGACTCCGCAATGCCATTATAACGCATGGCATTACATTTTATATGCTTTTACCACGCATACATTTACAACGAAATTCGTTGTAAATGCATAAATGGTAAAAGCATGTTTTTTTTAATGTTTGGATAAGGTAGGTATGGGTACAGGGGTATATGTTTTGGGGTACTGAGGTATATGTTTTGGGGTGTTTGGGTATTTTAAGGGTTTAGATATAGTTTTGGGTTTGGGGTACAGGGGTAGTTTTAGGGTTTAGGGATAGGGATGGGTTTTGGGGTGCAGGGGTATTTTTAGGGTTCAGGGCTAGGTTTGGGTTCTGGGCTATAGGGGTATTTTTAGGGTTCAGGGGTAGGTTTGGGTTTTGGGGTACAGGGGTATTTTAAGGGTTCAGGGCTAGGTTTGGGTTTTGGGGTATAGGGGTATTTTAAGGGTTGAGGGCTAGGCTTGGGTTTTGGGGTACAGGGGTATTTTAGGGTTCAGGGTAGGTTTGGGTTTTGGGGTACAGGGTATATTTATAGGGTTAAGATGGGTTAGTGTTTAAGGGTTTGGGGTATTTTAAGGAGTGAAGGTGGGTTATGATTATGGGGTGCAGGGGTATTTAAAGGGAGCAGGGTGGGATTAGCACACGATATGAGACATGGCATGAAGCGTTTGTCACGCCCCCAGCACACGAACACACCACAACGCAGACACGCCCACAAGGGACTACTTTGCTGGCCCGGTTCTTTTACCTTTTAAATGTATATGGTGAGCATCTGCATAGCCTTTGTCCTTCTGCTGCAACTGCCCTTTCCAACGCTGTATTGGGTGTTGTGATTGGTGCTGTGGTTCCTGAGATTACCCGCCTCAAAGGTTTGGGCTCTCTCTTCATTATATCAGTATGGATATGCAGAATTATCCACAAGAATGGAGTCACGCTGCAATGCCACAGAGAAGCTGCCAATCCTTGCAAAGCCAACAAGCAGAACTCCTCGGTACCATTCCAGATGCGCTTTCATTGACCAACAGTAACCTCTCCACCATGATTCAGACATCAAAAGCTATTTACACAAAGAAGAAATCCATACAGCACAACTGATAGAGCACCATATTTTGTGGTGCTGAATGCAAAGAAGATACGAAAACCTGATCTCAGTGAGTTGTGCCTCCCCAGAGACCTGCGTTGTTGTGAGAGCTGTGATTGGTTGTGCAACCATCCTGAGCCTGGAGTTCCAGGTTATCCTGTTCCATATGTTGCAGCAGTTTGTACTGCTTCAGGATTTCAGAGAGAGATGATGCAAAACTCTAGGCAGGATGACAATAGACTCTTAGGGGGTCATTAGGATGGCGGGCGGACTATGCCCGCCCGCCATCCTCACGGGGATTGGGACCGTCCGCCATAAGGGCAGGGGTCCGTGGGTGGTATTAGGATGTGCCCGCCACAGTGACGGGCACATCCTGCATTTTTATCATTGTGGCGGGCGGTGCTCGCTGCACCGCCTGCCACAATGATGAAAATGCATTAAAGCATTTGCATAAACAAAGCGACAGGCACCGCGTGGTGCCTGCCGCTTTGTTTATGCAAATGAAGAGGGGTGTGCACCCCCCACCTCTCCTTCACTCTGGGGGCCTGCAGGGGGGCCCCAGAGTGAAGACCGCATGCCTTTCAAGGCATCCCAAGAAGCCCATCATAATATGGCTGGTGGTGTCTTAGACACCGCCACCATATTAAACCTTTTCCGCCTCGGTCGCCTTGTGGCGGACGGTCTTTCCGTCCGCCGCGGTCGACCCCGCAATACTAATATGGCAGGGGGGCTTTACAGCAAGGATGGCGGCTGATTGCCCCCGCCAGGCCGGCGGTGGCTACCGCCAGCCTGGCGGGGGCAATCCGCCCGTCATTCTAATGGGCTCCTTAGGGTCCTATCACGATGCAGGCAGGAAGGGTTCCGTCTGTCGGAGCCCTCCTGCCCGCATTGTAATCACTGATTCGGATTCCCTTCCGACCATGCCATTTCGGTGGGCTCAGTCAGAAGGGAATATGAATCAGTCTTCCAAATGCTTACAATGAACCCCTCCGCCATTCGGAAGACCCTCAGTAATCTCCTAGCCAGCTCTTTCCAGCTGAGGGATTACGATGGCAGTTTCCCACTGCCTTTTTGTGGTGGCCTTTCTGGTACAAAAAGGCCTTGGGAAACAGCTTTGGGGGCAGGGCCCCCCGTGGGTGCAAGGCTGCTGAATGGTAATTGATGCCTGCACCCGGAGGCAGGCACCTTGAGGTGTTTGCCACGAGGTGTAAGGATGAACTGCACCCCAGCTCTTTGCTATGCGAGCATACATTCCATTTGGAATGCATGCTCTCATTGCAAAGTAAAGGATTGTGACTGAACAGGGTTTGGTCACATCCTAATTCCTGGGCTGGAACCGACGACTGGAGGTCATTCTGTTCCAGTTCCAGAACGATACCAGACGGACTCTGGTCCGTCCTGTATCATAATCGGCCCCTTAGGATTTGAAAATACAGTCAACATGGTGTGAAAATGTTAAAAATGGCTTATTGCAGCAATAGATGTTGATTCGTTCCACAAGAGCATCACACCATTGTTTCTCACCTGCGCAGAATTGATATATTTTCTAGCCTTCAATCACTAGCATTAGCAGCATAGTTCTAGGGACTGGAGAATCTCCTAGTGATTATGAGGCAGGATCGAGGGTACCATGGGGTGGTTCTCGGCAGTGGGTTGGCCAGGATCCAATATCATGTCTAAACTATGGGACAGATGTATCAAAGGGTTTCACCCATTCTATGTCCATGGGAAAATGTGTTGATGCATATGACCCTATGTATTGATACTGTAAACATATTTGGCATCAATGATGGGGATAAAAGAAAGGTAACAAAGTATTTGAAGGTCCTCTGCAGATATTTATTGTCCCCAGAAAACACACATTGACAGAGCTAATACAAGATTGCTGCAAACATTAGGTTCAATGTTGGTAGCACGTCCCTCCCAGTACCCAAAGGCTAAGGGGGTCGCTATTCTGCCATAAAGTAAGTTCTGTGATGTAAGCCATAGGTTGGTAGACTGGCATGGAAGATGAGTAATAATAGAATGGTGGTGTAATATTGGGTCCATTACCTTATGCTTATTGTATGGCCCAACTCTAAATGATCCAGATATCTTGGACTTTTTAGCGGTTGAATTACCTGTATGGCCTGTCCCCTATATCTTATGTGGTTATATTAATGGGTTCGGGGCGCCCTTTTAGACGCAACAGGTACACATGCAGTTCGTAAGCTGTGCGAGTTAGAGCTCTTCACAATTTAGAAAAAGAGATTGGCCTGGTAGATGTGTGGATCAGACTTAGAGCCTGATTATGACTTTGGTGGTCTCGCAGCGGGCGGCCATGCTAGCGCCTCAATGTGAGACGGCCAAAACCACTCACCAGATTAAGAGTTTAATTGTGTTCAGGGAGGTGGTGCTTAGAGGTCCCATAGCCATGCCTTTCTAAGGCTCAAATCGGAGCCTTAGAAAGGCATTGCAATGGAGGCGCCAAAGCACGTTCATGCCGTGACGAACAGAGTGTGCATGCACCCCATGGCACAGAGGCAACTGAGGGCCCCTTAGTTTCCTCACCACCACCATTTTCATTGCGGGTTTAAAAAGGAGGGCAGTGAAGCAACTCGTAAATATGCTTGGTGCGGCCGCTGCGGTATCACCAGCATATTGCTGCATCAGTCGGCTGTACCACTGCTGCGGGATCATGGACCCCTGGCGGTTGCAGCTGTCCAGTTGCAGTCCGACTGACGCAGTTGTAATACTGTGGGAGGTCCAGCAGTGTGGCGGTCAGCAGACCGCCACCGCAGCTAGTGGTCCCATTGCCCATTGTAGTAGTGATAAGGCCCTTAAAATAGCACACTTAGGAGGGCGTGGCCAAGATGGCGGGGTGAGCGGACGCTTCCTCCCTTAGCTCCTCCGGCCCAGCTCAGCCCGAGCCCCGATTCCTGCGCTTCTCTCCCCCCGCGGCTGCACTGCGGGTGAGAGAACTGTGCCGGAGTTCGCGGGGCACATTCTGAGACCACTTTGACTTCTGTGGCCCCGGGGGAAGTCCCCGAAAAGTTTATTTGGAGACCGCTCCGTGGAGTGGAGCCCGGGTCGCCCCGAGGAGAAGAGCCGGGAGGCGGAGCGTATTGCGGCGCTGTCCGCGCGCCTCGGCTGGGCCGAGTGCTGAAAAGCTGAAAGCCGGAGATCCCGGGGGAGCGGACTAGACGGACTCCGCGGAGTGTGGTGGCTTCCTGGCCGGCGGCCTGGTGGCGAGCACCATTGCTGGGCGACGAACCCCAGCCCTGCCCCGGCGATCTTCCCCCTACTCTGGGTTTCGAGGAGTGCTGTCTTGCGAACTCCGCGCCTGGAGGCTCTGGATGGCGGAGTTCGAGCAGTGCCCGAGCCGGGCAATCAACTGGTGGTGAAGGGAAACATCGGTTTCACACTTTCCGGACCCGTTGCCGTTTGAGGGTTGCCCACGGACTTGCTGGCCCGGGCTGCCTTCTTGGGTTCCACCCTCCCGCCATCTTGTCTTTGTGTAGCTGAGCCCAGTGGCCTTGCCCGCGCCCTTCTCACACGGGAGCCTCGGCTCGTCCTGGTACCGGCTCATCTGCTGCCCCCCCTGGGAGTATGAGGCTGGAGGCCTACACTTTGGACGTTGCTGCCTGCCCTGCTGGCCCGGGGGTCGTCTTGCCCAGGCCCGGGCCGCCATTTTGTCACCTGTGACGCACTACCCTTGTCCCCGACGAGGGCCTCACATCTGGTGCCCGCGAGCGGTGGCGCTCGCCTACAGCAACTGCCCTAGGCTTCAACGGGGGCCAAGATGACTGGGAGACGCGGCGCGGCACGAGGAGATCGCACTTTGCCGGAAATGCTCGGCAGGTCCCAGCAACTACGCGACAGGGCGCAGCCGTCCCCGGGGGCCTCCCGGGCATCAACAGACGCAACCGTGGGCGAGCCACCAGTCACGAGGTCCTTCATGGAGGACTTATTCAGCTCCCTCAAGGAGGAATTTCAGACTCTTAAGACCGAAGTGGCCGGAGAGGTCCGGGAGGTGCGCAGGGAAGTCGAAGGCCTGGGTGAGCGGGTCGATACTGTGGAGACGGCGGCCCAACGTCGCGATGAAGAGATAACTCATCTCCAGCAGGACGTCCTCCGCCTTCGGGAGCAGTGTGTCGAGCTCCAGGCCCACTCGGAGGACCTCGAGAACAGGTCCAGGCGGAATAACATCCGGGTGCGAGGGGTTCCATCCGCGGATGAAGGTGCGGACCTAGTGGCCTATCTGCAGGACCTGTTCCGCGACATCTTGGAGGAAGGAGCGGATTTCCCGATCCGCATTGACAGAGCACACAGGGTGGGCCGCCAGCGCCAGTCATCGGCACCCCCGCCTGATATCCTGGCATTCCTGCCGGATTTCCCCCTAAAAGAGCGCATCATGACGGAGGCCCGCAGGAAGCAACTGCTGACCTTCCGAGAAAGACCGGTGGTGCTCTATCAGGACCTGTCCGCCATCACACTGCAGAAGCGCAGGTCTTTCCGCATCGCTACGGACTTTCTGCGAGAGCATGAGACAGCCTATTCCTGGGGTCACCCCTTCCGTCTTATTTTTCGATGGAATGGGGTGCTGCATCAGCTGCGCTCTTTACAAGATGTCTGTGGAGTACTGGGCCTTACTGCTACGGAGGAGGACGGGGCTACACCCGCATGGCGGCGCCCCGAACGGCGGGGCCGACGGAGATCGAGGAGGCGCCCATCGTCAGCGGCGGCGAGTCGTCCAGACTCGCCCACCATAAGAGCAGAAATGGAGGAGGCCCTGAGGGCTGCGGCCAGGAACTTGCCTGAATCTACTGGTGTGGCCTTAACGGCCTAACTTTTCTCCGGGGGGAGAGACTCTTAGCTTTAACAATGCTCGGCTTGGGTTGGGAGCTGGGGGGGCGAGGGGGGAGGCGTGTGGCTGGACGTCCACTTGACTATTTTCTGCAGACTCGCCCACCTGGGCTAGACTGAGACTATGGGGTGTTGTTTCCTGTTTTTTGTTTTGGTTGGTTGCTATGGGTTGGTTCTGGGGGGGTTTAACTGTTGGTTTGGAGTGGGGGGGGTCCCGTCCGAAGCTGTCCGACCATGTGCGCTGCTGCCTCTGGCCTTCCCTGCGCCCCTGCCCCGCGCGCCCCCTCCGCTGATCCCTCGCTCGCTGCATAGCGCGTTGTTTCCCTGGAGGCGATGCCGCCCCTGAAAGTAGTGACCCTTAATGTTAAGGGTCTGAATAACCCCGTGAAGCGTAGGGCGATCCTTTCCCTGTTGGAGGGGTCGCAGGCGGATATCTGCCTCCTGCAGGAAACCCATTTACTTTCCAAAGATTGCCATAGGTTGCGCTCAGCCAAGTTCCCCACGCAACTCTTTTCCTCTGCTGCGACTAAGACTGCTGGGGTGGCCATTCTCCTAGCCAGCTCCTTCAGGGGGGAGGTGTTGCATAAACATGCTGAGCAGAAGGGGAGGCTTCTAGTGTATCGCATGCGTTTGGGGGGTGTTTCCTTTACGGTTGGTTCGGTATACAGCCCAAATGACCACCAGGATCGCTTCCTGGAATCAGTGTTGGTGGACGTTACCGCCTCGCCCGATCGCCATATCATCTTGGGGGGAGACCTGAATATGGTCTTCGACTCCACCCTGGACAGGTCTGCCCAGCGCTTTCCGCAGACAGGGGAGCTTTCTAGGGCGGTACAGGACCAGATTGCGGAAATGGACCTGCATGACCTCTGGCGCGCCATGCACCCCACCGATAGGGACTACTCCTATTTCTCCCACGCGCACCGCACGTATTCACGGTTGGACTACCTCTTGGTGAGCGGACCGCTTCGTTCGGCCGCCACAGCGGCAGACATCGGGGTCTTGTCCCTGTCCGATCACGCACCGGTTTCCGGAATCTTCGCTTGGCCGGCGGCCCCCCCTCTAGGGGGATGTGGCGGCTTCGGGACACGCTTCTCCATAAGAAATCGGTTGTGAAGCGAGTGGAGGAGGTCATCCAGGACTACCTGACCCACAATAACAACTCTGCCACGTCCCTGGCAACGCAGTGGGTGGCTTTGAAAGCGGTTGTCAGGGGGGAGTTTATCTCCATTTCCTCGGCGGAAAACAGGGAACGCCAACGCAAGAGGGAGGAACTGACGGCGCAGGTTAGGGAGCTTGAGCAGGTTCACCGCCGAACGGGGGCTCCTAGGGTCTGGAAGCAGCTGAAGGCGGCACGGAAACTCCTCTCTGCGCTGGATCTAGATCGGGCGGAGTATGCCGCGCTGCGCCTGAGGCATGCCTTTTACACCGGCGGAGACAGGTGCGGTAAGCTCTTGGCCCATAGGCTCAGGGCTGCGCAGCAACGCAATGTGGTGAAGGAACTGGTGGGAGTGGATGGGATCCCGGTTTCCGGTGACGCGGAGGTGGCAGATTCCTTTCGTTCCTTTTACGAGGCGCTGTACGCTGCAGAGCCTTCCCCACCGGGAGAGGCTGAGGCCTATCTGGAATCTGTGACCCTCCCGGCCCTGGACTCCTCCCAGGCAGACCACCTAGAGAGGGACATTCACGTGGAGGAGGTCATCTCCGCGATTGCACGGCTAAAGCATGGTAAGGCCCCGGGCCCGGATGGCTATACGGCCTTGTTTTACAAGACCTTCTGTCCCACTGTCGCGCCTCTACTGGCTCGCTTGTTCAACTCCTTCTCCGAGCCGGGAGCCATCCCACCGGACCTTCTCTCAGCGACTGTGTCGGTTATCCCCAAGCCGGGGAAGGACCGGACCCTGTGCGGCTCGTACCGGCCCATCTCGCTCCTAAATGTGGACCTCAAGCTTTACACCGGAATCTTGGCGGCCAGACTGGGTCTACACCTACCAGGTTTGGTGGAGGCGGACCAGGCCGGTTTTGTACCCGGTAGGCAGACGGTCGACAACACAAAGAGGGTGACGCACGTGCTGGAAAAGGCCTCACGCGTCCCGGGGGAGCGGATGCTGCTATCGGTCGACGCGGAGAAGGCCTTTGATAGGGTTCATTGGCCATATCTCGAGCTGGTCCTTGGGAAACTGGGGATCGGCGAGAAGTTCCGCACTATGGTCTTTAACTGCTATAGGAGACCATCAGCGTCAGTGCGTGTCAACGGACACAGCTCCAACAGCTTTGCCATTGAGCGCGGCACGAGACAGGGTTGCCCCCTCTCGCCGCTCCTCTTTGCCCTTTATATGGAGCCGTTTGCACAGAGGATTCGCGATAACCCGGACGCTATTGGGGTGAAGATGGGGCAGTACACGCACACTGTCAGCTTATACGCGGACGATGTCTTGCTGACCCTGGATGACCCCAAGCGGTCGCTTCCTGCCTGCGTCCAGGAACTGAATGCTTTTGCCCGCGTGGCGGGCTTTAAAATGAATATGACCAAGTCGGCTGCACTGGATGTGTCGCTCTCTGCCGACACCAGGCGGGACCTTCAGAGTCTCTTTCCTCTGCAGTGGTCCTCCTCCACGGTGCCTTACCTGGGAATTTTGCTTGCTCCCTCCCTGCCTGCCATGGTTGCAGCTAACTATTCCTCTCTGGGCAAAAAGATCAAAGAGGAACTCGGCCGATGGAACAAGGGCCTGCTCTCGTGGTTGGGCCGTATCGCGGCGGTGAAGATGACGATATTGCCTCAGATCCTGTATCTTTTCCGCGCTCTGCCTCTCCAGCCCCCCGTGGGTTGGATATGGCAGACGCAGGCAGACATCTCCCGCTTTGTGTGGCAGGGCCGTAAACCTCGGATGAAGCGGGTCCTCTCCATGCTTGCCCCGGAGGCGGGGGGTCTCGGAGTCCCGGACCTCCGGAAGTACTTTCAGGCGGCGCAGCTCCGGTATTTAGTGGAGTGGAGCCGGTGGGAATCGGACAAACACTGGCTCTTTCAAGACCAGGCAGTTGCAGGCCGTACCCTCCAGGAGGTCCCGTTCCTGCGGCGCACTCACCGCCCGCCTAATCTCTACGCCTCTTTTATCACCCGGGTCCCGCTCAGAGTGTGGGACGCGGTGTGTGAGCTGCGCGAGCTCACCACTTTTCCATCGCCGTTCACTCCCATTGCTGGCAATCCGGACTTTACCCCGGGTCTGGAGCCGGGAGCCTTTTCCCACTGGGTGAGCGCGGGTTGTAGGGCGCTTTTCCAGATCTACGGGCCGGAGGGCGTGCTCCCCTTCCAGCAGCTCCGACAGGAGTTTGGCCTGACGGAGGGGGACAGACTGCGTTACATGCAAGTCCGCCACTGGGCTCTTCAACCCCCAGTGTGTGACGTCGCTGCCCGTTCGATTACGCCTTACGAGCGATGGTTGGTAACCCGGACCTCGGACGCCAAGCTCATCACTGATTTGTATAAGTTTCTCCAGCCCCCGCCGTTTCATTATCATAACCCAGGGAGGGAGCGCTGGCACAGGGAACTGGGCAGGACCCTGAGTCACAAGGAGTGGGACAGGATTGCGTATCGGGCGAGGCACTCTGCATACCACACTGGGCTGACGGAAACCTTCACTAAAGTGTCCACCTATTGGTACTACACCCCGGAGCGGCTCTATGAGATGCGCAAAATCGGCGATAAAGGTTGCTGGCGCGGCTGCGGACAGGAGGGCACCCTCACGCACATTCTCTGGGAGTGCCCGGTGCTGTCGGCCTATTGGAAGGAAGTCTTAGATGAGGTGGATAGGCATTTTGAGATCGAGCTTCCGCGCTTCCCCGCGTATGTCTTGCTAGGCCTCCCCAATGACTTGATGTACCCGCTGAAATCCCGCAGGGGCAGGCAGATTGCGATTGCGCTAGGCTCCGCTGTTCAGAACATACTTGCGCTCTGGCGCACCCCTACTGCCCCCTCTATCACTGGTTGGCTGCATAGGCTCTGGCAGGTACTGGGCATGGAGAAGATGTCGCTAACGGTGGCTGGGAATGTTGACCAGTTTGAGGAGCTCTGGCACCCCTTTTTGGCACTACTGTCCACGGAATTTCACGAGCTCACGTGTCCACGGTATTTGCGCCTCCTTAGGCTGACGCCGCCGGCGGCAGCGGCGGAGTGAAAGTGCGGATCGGGGGCCGGGGGTTGGGGGCGGGAAGAGGGGTTATATGCTTCTAATGCTGACTTTCGGACGGGGATGTTGGGGGTATTGTTTTCTTTCTTTTCCTCCTTTGCTTTCCTCCTTCTTCTTTTCTGGGGTCGGGGGGGTTGGTGGAACGGTATGCTTCTCCTTTACTGTGTTGCGGGGTGCTATTCGGGCTCGGCCTTGCCTAGGGAGTGGGGGTCTACAGGGGGGTCGTTCACAATGCCTTATTGCCTTATGTCTTTGCCTTGTTACCCTCTGGGGCTTCCTGCCTCCCTGCTTTTCTTCTGACTCGCTGCAACGTTCCGCTTCTTGTACTGTATGTTTGCTTGACCTCCTGCTCCCCTCCCCGTGTTTTTGTGCCTTAATAAAATACTTTAAACCTAAAATAGCACACTTAAGAATAATTAAATCTGCACTCCACAGGGAGCCTCCAGCTGTCCTGGTATCCCCCAATAGATTGATACTCTTTTGGGGTAACCTTGCCCTCATGGAATTGATAAACATGAATATGCAAATTTTGCTGGCCACCCTTGGGACTCGTGGGGCACGCCTTACAGCCTGGGCTTCATGTTTGATGTGGGAACCTGCTGTTTTCTTTTTTCTTTCTGTGTTATTTCCATTGTTTTAAAAGGCCTATCAGCTGGCAGGAATTTGTTTGGATGGCCTTTTACATACTGGGCACCCACTTGTGCTGTACCACTGGACCACACAGTGAGCCCAGAGGCAGCGTAACCTTCCATGCTCCCACTGGTCCAGCATTCTACTATAGCCATATGGTAGAAAAATGCACAAACTCCTACTTTCTCTCTTCTTTGTTTGCCTCCTGCTGGTTCAGGGAAGGAGGGCAGGCCTGACCCGAGAAGCCCCCCCCCCGCTCCTCTGAGACCTGAGTCCAAAATCCTGTGGAGACTCTAGGTAGGAAGGAATGCTTTTCCACCACCTCTAGGTTGCGGATCTATAAGTAAATATAGCACAATGGTGTACATGGCACAGGTGTTCCCTCAAGGCAGTGGTTCCCAAACTGTGCGCTGTGGCTCCTTGGGGAGACGTCAAACCTAGCCAGGGGAGCCGCGCATTAGCACTTTAATGCATTTAATGTTGATGGGGATGTTTGCTTCAGTTAAACTAATTAGACTTAAATGCATAATGCCGATGATTTGTAAGTGACATACCTAAAGCTGTAAACGTAGTGCTTAATTGATGGCATGTCGAGGGAGATGACCTCCATATTTCACTGGATCCCCACATTCCAACACTACCAAAGTAAGTGGAAGATGCCTGATTTATTTTGTTAGATTCATTAATAGTGTTGTTTTTTCCAAATGTATTTTAAACCTATGCAAGTTATCAGGAAAGTACAGTTGTCCTGCCTATTAAACACACTAAGTATTATTAAGTATTGACATTTGTACTTGAGTCATAGGTACATTCAGTACACATTTCTTTCAGTACACACACATTTCCAGACAGGCCTGATCTCTCCTTGAGCACAGGGAAGTAAAACACCATATATAGCATAATGCCAATATTTGGAAGCCAGAAATAGGGAGGTTTTAAAAAAAATCTGAGGAATTCACTTTACTTGCATTGATTTGGGGGCAATTTTAGGAAGGGGACAGAAAAAATAAAGCTGTATGGGGTTTAAAAATCACGAGGTCTGCTGCTGAGACAGGTGTTTTGGCATGTATGACATGGGCGGAAATGGAAATGCATGCAGATATTCTTCTAGTGCAGAAACACTTTGGCAATGGGGTCTACCTGCAAAGAAAGGGGCGCTATTTAACCCTGTAAGTGGGATAAAAATGTTGAAGAGGGTACTCTAAAAAAGGCATGGCCAAAGAAGTGTAACACCTTCATCAGCTTCATCCCAATTATTTTCAGGGAGAAAAATGCAAGTACTCCAGAGGCTGAGCTTACATCCCCCCCCCCCCTCACCCTCCTAAAAAAAAGTAACAGTGGGGAGCAACGGGCAATAATCAATCAATCATATCATTTGTAAAGCACACTACTCACCCGTGAGGGTCTCAAGGCGCTGGGGTGGGGAATGCTGCTACTGCTCGAAAAGCCAGGTTTTGAGGAGTTTTCTGAAGGTCAGCAGGTCTTGGGTCTGCCGTAGGTGGATGAGGAGGGTGTTCCAGGTCTTTGCGGCGAGGTGGGAGAGCGATCTGCTGCCTGAGGTCGCTCTTCGGAAGGGGGGGATTGTAGCAAGGGCGGGGTCGGCGGAGTAGAGCTGGAGGGTTGGGGTGTAGAAGCTGAGTCGTCTGTTGAGGTACGTTGGTTCGGTGTTGTTGAGTGCCTTGTGTGCGTGGGTGAGGAGCTTGAAGGTTATCCTCTTGTTGACCGGGAGCCAGTGCAGGTCTCTCAGGTGGGGTGTGATGTGGCTGCGGCGAGGGATGTCAAGGATCAGGCGTGCAGAGGCGTTTTGGATGCGTTTGAGCCGTCTCATGAGTTTGGCTGAGGCTCCTGCATAGAGGGTTTTTCCATAGTCCAACCTACTGCTGACAAGGGCCTGGGTGACTGTTCTTCTCGTTTCATCCACTTATAGATCCTATGGAGCATGCGAAGGGTGTTGAAGCAGGAGGAGGAGACAGCGTTGACCTGTTTAGTCATGGAGAGGGTGGAGTCGAGGATAACCCCTAGGTTGCGTGCGTGGTCGGTGGGTGTTGGAGCTGTTCCCAGTGCGGTCAGACACCAGGAGTAGTCCCAGGCCCACGGGTTGGATCCGAAGATGAGGACCTTCGTCTTGTCCGAGTTCAGCTTCAGTCGGCTGTTCCTCATCCATTCAGCAATGGCATTCATTCCTTCGTGAAGGTTGGTTTTGGCGGTGTGGGGGTCCTTGGTGAGGGAGAGTATCAGCTGGGTATTTTCGGCGTAGGAGAGGATGTTGAGGTCGTGCTGATGGGCGACGTGGCCGAGCGGTGCCATGTAGATGTTAAACAGAGTTGGGCTGAGGGATGAGCCCTGGGGTACGCCGCAGATGATCTCGTGGCTTCGGAGCGGAAGGAGGGAAGGCGGATGCTCTGTGTTCTGCTGGAGAAGAAGGAGGTGGTCCAGTCCAGGGCCTTCTCTTGGATCCCAGCGTTGTGGAGGCGTGTTCGTAGTGTGTGGTGACAGACCGTGTCGAAGGCGGCTGACAGGTCCAGTAGGATGAGGGCCGCCGTTTCTCGGTTGTCCAGCAGGGACTTGATGTCATCGGTGGCGGCGATGAGGGCAGTCTCGGTGCTGTAGTTGCTGCGGAACCCGGACTGAGAAGGCTCCAGGATGTTGTTCTCCTCAAGGTAGTGGGTCAGTTGTTCGTTGACGGTCTTCTCGATTACCTTTGCCGTGAACGGAACGGGAGCAGGGAGATGGGCCGGAAGTTCTTGAGGTCCTTGGGGTCCGCCTTGGGTTTCTTGAGTAAGGTGTTGATCTTGGCGTGCTTCCAGCTCTCCGGGAAGGTTGCTGTCTCGAAGAAGGTGTTGATGAATTTCCGGAGATTGGGTGCGATGGATGTGCTGGCTTTGTTGAAGATGTGGTGTGGGCATGGATCTGACGGAGATCCGGAGTGGATGGTGTGCATGATTTTGATGGTGTCATCGTCGTTGATGTTGGTCCAGTAGAGCAGGTGGTTGGTGCGGATGGTGGTCATGGGAGCGGAGGTCTCAGTGGTTGTTGGGGCGGTCGTGGCGTTGAAACTGTCGTGGATGTCTGTGATCTTGCGGTGGAAGAAGGTGGCCAGCGAGTCGCACAGGTCTTGCGAGGGTGGGACGTCGTTGGTGTTGGAGCTGGGGTTGGAGAGTTCCTTCACGATGTTGAAGAGCTCTTTGCTGTTGTGCGCGTTGTTGTCTAGGCAGTCTTTGAAGGAGGCCCTTGTGGTGGATCTGATGAGGTGATGGTGTCTGCGGGTGGCATTCTTGTGGGCGGCGTGGCTGTCCGGTGTTCGTTCACGGAGCCAGATCTTCTCCAGCTTTCGGCAGGTTTGCTTGGAGGCCTGGAGGTCTTCAGTGAACCAGCTGACTTTCTTGTTGGTATGATTGTTGGAGGGTTTCTTGATCGGGGCGAGGGTGTTGGTGCAGTCCTTGATCCACTGTCTGAGGTTGCGGGCGGCGGTGTCGGGGTCGGTATGGTCGGCGGGTGGGCTCGGGGTGAGGGTGGTGGTTAGCTGATCTTTGGTGACTTTGCTCCAGCAGCGGTGAGGCATCTGTTGGGTGCGGTGGTGCGTGGTGGGTTTCTTGAAGGTGAAGTGGATGCAGCCGTGGTTGGTCCAGTGGAGTTCGGTGGTATGGTTGAAGGAGACGTGGGGGCTTGCGGAGAAGATGAGGTCAAGCGTGTGACCGGCGGAGTGGGTGAGTCAAGGTAGCTGCTGGTAAAAAAAGTTTGGGAACCACTGCCTCAAGAGGATCCAGATGCTCACGCTTTCCCCAGGGATGTCTGATAAACTGCTGTAAGCGGTAAAGACTTTCTGGGCTGGGCAGCCTCAGGATGCCTGCTGGGCGGGCCATACAAGAGCAGTATCCACTAAAGCAGATATTTCCAGCTCTGATCTGCTGTTTTGCATGGGTTTTATTCTTGACTCCTGGGCCTAGATGTATCAAGCATTTTGCGAATCGCAAACGGTCTATTTGCATGTTTTGGCATGCATCAAAAATTCGCAAATTAAGGAATCGCAAAATTTTGCGATTCCTTTAATGCTATGTATGTAGCATTTTTCAATTGCGAATTTTGGTTAAGAAATCGCAAATTAACACCAACTTGTAGTTGATGTTAATTTGCGAATTCTTTTAAAACTGCACAATTTGGCATTTTTTAAGGTGGCATGTGACGCACACACATGCCCATAGGGATGTATGTGTGCCATATGCACACACATGTACATTTCAGGGGAGCAGCAGGGTGTCCTTGAGACACCCCTGCACCCTTGAAATTACTCTCAATTTGCGATTAGCAAATTGCGAATCGCAAATTGAGATTAATTTCACAATCAGTCCTATGGGCCTCCTAGCCCATAGGAATGAATGGGAAATTATTCCTTAACTGCGAATTCGCAAATTGCGAATTCGCAATTAAGGAAGATTAAGACATCGCTAAAAAGTTGCGATTTTTTACATACATCCCATTTTGCGATTGCTAAATAGCGATTCCTTAAAAATCGCTATTTAGAAATCGCAAAATGGAATCTTGATACATCTGCCCCCGGGTGGCATGCCTCAGACAACAACAAAAATTATTTTATTGAATTGGTTCTTAAAATCATTACAAACAATAAATGAGAAAACATAAAATTAAACAAAAAACAAGCAGTGGCTGTCCTGCTGTAACAGAATCTACAATTATTGTTAGTTAAGCCTCTACATGCACAATAATAAAATTCACTTGTTAAAATATTATTTTTTAAAACATATTATAATGTTCATTCAAACAAAGTAATTCCACTTACATGTCCATCTTCTACGAATGGTAACAAGAGACCCGGTCCTTAAAGTTTAGAACATACAATATCCCAGTATTTGGCCAATCTGTCTATGAATTGCAAGATGGTACGAGGAAAACAAAAAAAAGTTGGTCTTTTTATAGTTCTCAAGGCCATAAGTGTGAACCAATATTTTTATTATTTTTTTATCACTCATTTAAAAGAGCTGAAATATGCATATTAAATAAGAAATTGACTCTTCCTTGTGTCGCCTCTCTCAGAACTGCTCTAACCTCTCCAATAGGAACTAGGCGCAATCGTCGGGTAGGATTATCTTTGTTTTACTGATAGGTTCTTGTTTTTAGTTAATTTCCTTTGGGAATGTTAAATAGTGTAGCTATACAATGTGCTAATGCTTTCTTAGACATATGAAATCTAGAGATGGGTTCAGAATATGACACTTAAACTACTTTCAGTTTTACCATTTTCTTAAATTGGTCCGCTGGTAAAGAGTGATACCTAAGGTCTATGAACTTTTTCTGATCTATAATTGTTAACAAATTACTTGTCAATAAGGATATACTCCTGCCACAGGAGTGGCAGTTCAATGTCTGTTGGACTCTAAATATTTGGGTGTTCCTTAGGATGCATGCTTCAAAAATGCCTTTTTCAGGACCTGGATACTGCTGCTTCCTTCTAGAGATAAAAGACTCTGCCTGTTATAAGGTATTGGGAATATGATCCCATCCAGCTGGGGAATCTCCTGACCTTGGGGTCTTAATAGAGCAGCATACCTTGGTCCTCAAAAGCAGACCACTTGCCCTGCTAGCATTCCTCAAATATCCATGACCTTTCCGAACTTGCAGGGAAGATGTATGTCCAGTAGATAGATGCCGTGGGTACCCTTCTAGGACCTCCACAGCCAGGATCAGTCCACAGGAGTCCGAAAAAGCTTTCTAACGTCAGGGTCTCCAGCAAGTTCACCCTCTGCTGTGCCCCAGAGGGAGTGGGGATTAAACACATACAACTCCAGAATGTATATTTGCTTCAAACAGTGCTTCATGCAAGGCTTTTTCTGCTCCTCCATGCTTCTCCAAGTCTCTGCCAAGGGTTTAAAAGCATAGGTGGAGAGTTCTAGAAAGTGAGCATGCCAATCCAATCCAAAGAGCTCTAGAAATTGGGCATCCCTATCCATTCCAACCTTCAGTGACACTACCTTTGAGCATTCTCAGGCTGTTCACCCTCACACAGCATTCTGGGATTTTAAAAAATGGATGAATCAACCAATGGTCTGGAAGAACTCTCCACATAATCTAGCTCCTCCCAGCCAAAACTGGTGTCTTCCCTCCAAGATGGAAAACATCCATTGCAATGCAGTCATTCCAATGCACTACCTTTACAATCCTGCTGTTACAACGCAACTGCCTTAACATCGCATGCCATTACAACGCATGCCATTACTACGTATGTCACTACAACACATGCCATTACAACGCATACCATTAAAACGCATATCATTGCAACCCATTATAAGGTAAGTAATGGAGATTTTTTAGTTTTAGTGTGGGTATCGGTTTTGGGGTACATGGGTATAGTAATTTATTTCTCCTACACTATCCAACACTTTCCGTACTTTTGCACTCACTGGAGTGGAAATAGCCATTTTTACCACTACTCTATCCAACACTTACCCTACTGTTGCACTCACTGGAGTGGGAATAGTAATGTTTAACCCTACACTATCCAACACTTACCCTACTGTTGCCGTACAAGTATTAACCATTGTAATGGTATGCATTGTAATGTATGCATTGTAATGGAATGTGTTGTAATGGTAGTTTTAAAAAACGAATGGTAATGGCATGTATTGTAAAATCATGCAATGTAATGGTCGTTGCGATGTAAAAACTGTGTTGTAAAAGTATGTGTTGTAATTTTTTGCGTTGTAACATCATATATTCCTCCAAGACATCCTTTTGTCTGTTAAGAATAGCATGCATAGACTTATCAGACTGTGGTAGATAATCAACTTATGCAGATTCCTTCTCCAATAGAATGTTTAATAGACTCCTTCCCAGTGGTGCAAAACACCTGTGTCATTAAGAACAATCTCAGCAGCCACTTTGGAGTGGACTGCAGGCACGCTCTGCTATGAATGTTTAGATAGGTGTCCTTTCTTCATAGATAAGCTACTAAATCCCATGCTGGTCCACTTAAATTGCTCACTTAAACGTTACTCACACTTAAGCCATGATTCCCTTTGTTCTTTCATATTATTCTGCAAGACTTCCTACCAGTAGCAGCCTCTGGAGGGAGTGCTACGGGCAGCGCAGGATTTAGGTATAAGCTACACAAGCTATAGCTTGGGACCCCCACTTTCTTGGGGGCCCCCAAAAATATTATTAGTCCCAATGCTGCTCATCCGGGATGTCCCATACTCTTCACCCAATTTTTTTAGCGCGTCTTTTCGAAGGACAAAGCGCTATTTGCCTAGGGCAGGGCAGGGTCTCCAACTCTGACCGGTTGATCGCAAGCTACCGGTAGTAGATCGCCGACCCTCTGAGAGTAGTTCGCGCTGCTATCTAATTATTGAGATGTCATGTAAGGCTTTATAAGCATTGTATTTTGTAATCCTTCATTGTCTTTCACAGCTATCATCGCCCTTGCCCGCCCTCACACAAACCAGCTGCTCCGATTGACTGAAGTGAGCTTAGCTGGGGCGGGGCGGGCTGAAGAACGTGATGTTCTTCCTCTTAGTCATGCGCCACCTGTCATTTCCGGGCTGGCACCGCAATTTGCAGCCTGAAACAGTACATCGCAGCCTGGAACCGCACTTTGCATTTGTTTTCGATCTGGGCCTCCCGGAGCAGCTGTGAGTTAAGTGGGCCCCTAATCGAGCAGTTGCAGAGTCTGTAAAATCGGGCAGTTATGAGGTAAGTGGGCCTCTAGGCTCTAACTCAGCCGTAGCAGCGTTGATAAAATCGAAGGAATGCCTGAAAGGCCCCTTGATTTTAACGTTGGCTGCCTCTGCGCTTTAGATCTGCCTTCAGTAATAGAGCGCAGGGGCAGGCAACAATAAAATGAAAAGTCCTTTTAGGTACTGGGCATCCGATGTTAAATGCCAGTTTCTTGCCTGCACTAATCCGCTTTCACTGACTTAACCACGCTTTCATTTGCCTTTGCGTAGTAGTCGGTGAAAGCGGCTCATTGCATGCAAGTACCTTGGATTTTAACATCGGCTGCCATGCCACCTTGCATTACATCTGCGTTAAGGAATAAAGCATGGTGGAAGCAGAGGTTAACATCAAAGGTCCTTACAGCCAGGCACTTTCCGTTAACACGGTGGCCAGGCCGCCAATGTTAAATCCAAAGTGCTTGCCTGCTCTTATAGCATATATATTTTAAAAGTTTTTTTGTCAGTATAATAACAAATTGTAAGTTTAATATATACATTTACAATTTGTTATTATTAAATATATATTTGAAAGAACTGCACATTAACCCCTTCGGTGCTCATGACGAGCTCAGCTCGTCATGAGGCACAGTGCTCGTGTGCTCATGACGAGCTGAGTTCATAATGACCACAACCATTCCTATTAGGGCCCAGCACAGGAGAGGAATCTCTCAAGCAGCCAAGGTGTTAAAAAATACATATTATTTTGTTTTGATTGTATTAAATTACGTATTAATGTATATGTTAATTTTTTTTTTTTGTTAATTTAATTAATTAAACTAATATTAAAACTTGAGGGATATTGTTAATTTTCTCTTTGCATGTTTATTTATTATAAAAATATCGCTTGCTGGTAAGTAGTGGTAATATCACAGGAAATTTTCAATGAAAAAAAAATGTCATGCATTATATTGCTTTTAAATGTATTATGTTTATAGTTATATTAAATATTCTGCCCACAGTTTGCAAGATGTAAATCAGAAGTTATAAAAGTGGAGCTCAAAAGAGGAAAAAGAAGCAGAGAGCTGAAGAAGAGCGTAGCAAATTAGTAAAATTAGATAGTTTCTTAACAAAGAAGAAGATAGATATGGGGCCTGATGAACCAAAAGCCTCTACCACAGTAAGTCAGTCACAGCATATTCACCCTATTCCTGATACAGAGCCTGGTACATCTAGTTGTATAGAATCTACTTCAATGAATGAAGCAACAAATATTAAGATTTATAAACCAGAGAGTAGTAGAAGCACAGAAGATTCAGCATCAAAAAACAAACAGAATGATGTTGGGGTATGAGGTGATTTAAGTAAAGATGAGATTTTATACTGGGTAGTAAAAGGTCCGTCAGAATGTCAGCACTCAAATGGCTCATTTGAAAAATCTAAGAAGCTTTTTGCAAACCAAGACAGATATTGCTCCAAAAGCTTGTTCTATCCCAAACGGGCTAATGGTGAAAAATATTGCAGAGAATGGTTAGTATATTTGCCAGCAACTGGTCGTGTATACTGTTTTGTGTGTAAACTCTTTTCAAATTCTTCTACACCATTATCATCCGATGGATTTTGTGATTGGCGCAACACCTATTTAGTTCAAAATCATGAAAACACTGTAGACCATAGAACAGCTTCGGAAACATATCTTACAAGAAAACGTGGCTCAACAATTGACTGCCAACTAGTAGAACAGATAAATAATAAACGGCAGTACTGGATATTTTCGATCATTTTGAAGAAGAAGAAAAGAAAAAATTGCCTGATGTTGATTACAAGACAAGAAGATATGCAAGAAAGCATATCAATGATGATGAAGAGGATGCTTTAGAGAACCTTGAGCCAAGAGACAAGTTCAGAATCAAAACATGTATACCTGTGATGGATGCATTAGAGTCAAGTCTGGCACAGAGGGCCTCAGTATACAATGATGCTGCAAAAAAGTTAACAAAACTCGAAGCTACAGAAGAAGAGATTCATGAAGGAGTTAGTGCTTTATGCCAAACATATCCTGAAGATGTGGACATGAATCTTGTAGGAGAAGTCAAGCATTTTCATCAATATGTTAGACATAGTCAAGCCCATGGTTCAGCGGAACAAGATAGTCTGACACATCAGGATCTGTATAGTGTAATATTTAACGATCGTGTCCAATCAGCATTCCCTAATGTAGAAGCAATTTTGAGATTGTTTCTTAGTATGATGGTTGCGAATTGCTCTGGAGAAAGATCTTTTTCTCAGCTGAAGAGGATAAAAAATGAATTTAGAACAACAATGACACAAGATAAATTATGTTCCCTCAGTCTCATGTGCATAGAAAGCGACAAACTATGCAGTTTATCATTTGATGATGTCATCAGTGACTTTGCTCTTGCAAAGGCAAGAAAGAAAATATTTTAGTTTAATATAATTCCTTAATCCTTGCAACATGTTTCAAGAGATTAGATAATAAGCCTTTGTAAATTGTGCCTTTTAAAAGAACTGTATTTCTTTTTACCAGAGTTTGCATTTTTAAGTTTGTTATGAATAAAAATGATTTTAAGTTAAAGATTGATTATTTCTATCAATATACTTCTTTTTTTTTTTTTGTCCTCATACGCCAATAAAGATATTTTCCGTATTGATTATACCGAGATCTTTATGGGAGCTCTTTCTGCAGACACCCGGTATAAATCTCACGGTGCCACCATGTGAATAGTCAGCTCAGTCTCTCAATTTACCAGGCCCTTAGACTGATCTACGGGTGAATCATTCTGCAAAAAGGGCTAATCATTGGACAAAGTTGTTATAAACCACCAAATAATGCAGGGAGTCCAAAAATGCTTCCTTTTCTTCCATGCCCTACTATCCAAGCTGAGAGTATGCCTAATTGCCCTAATCCAATTTATATATGTCGGAACAATGGTGCTCACCCACAATTTACATATTTCCCTACGGGCTAAGACAATTAAATAAAAAAATAACTTATTATTATCTCGTGATACATTCTCATAATTAGAAGGGATTCCAAAAAAAACTTGTTGCGTACTAACCTGTATTTCATACCCAAAAAGGGTTTTCATACCTTCTTGTATTTCAAACCAAAATTCTCTAAGTCCGGGACAGGTCATGAACATATGCAGGTCGTCTGCTTTTTCCAAATTGCACTTTGGACAACAGGGAGTAGGCCCCTTCGAAAATTTGGCGAGCCTAGCTGGAGACCAGTATACTCTATGGAGAGAAAACAAGTGATTCCGCTTTAAATTGGCAGGTGAGACCGTAAGATGCAATAAGTCAAAGGATACTTGCCATAAATTCTGCAAGTCGGCGTCCAGTGCTTGATCCCTCCAAAGCTGATCTGGGAGGGCAAACTCTCCATCTTCTTCCTCGAGTATTGTCCAATAAAGGACTGATGTTTTAAGTGTTCTAGGTTTCTTCATTAAAAGCTCATCCAAAACAGTCTTGACACCTTTATCCCCTGTAACAGCTTGGGTCCAGCTTTTAATTTGTAAATACTTGAATTTGGATAGATTGTTATCTGTAAGGAGTGAAATGTCTTCCCAACTCAAAAGGTTCCCTCCAGGCAATAGCTGGCCCCATGTTCTGATATTTGCATTCTGCAAAGCGATAGATAGTATATCTTTAGTCCATTCAGGAGAGCCAGGAGAGTCCCATATTGGGGCAAGGGCGGAGTAATATGAAATGTTCAGCGCTCTTCTAGCTCTGGCCCACACATATGCCATGTCTCTAAGAACCTTTAATCGCACTTTTTTTAAAGTAACGCATGTCTCCAAACTTAAACAAAAATGCATTTGATCCTCCCTGGATCTCGGATAACATATTTTGAAACATAAGGTCTGTTTCTGTCTCCCCTAGGGTGTCAAATAACCTTACTCCTGCTTTCAATAATAGGGTCCAGGCATATACTCTCAGATCCGGTGCGCATAATCCACCTTTACTTTTTTTTCTGCGAAGCTTTTTCCATGAGATCCTTATGCCTTTAGAGGCCCAAATAAAGGAGTTCCATTTAGCTTGAATCTTAGTTAGTCTAGCTTCTTTTAAGGTAAGTGGAATGTTCTGGAATATGTATATTAATTTAGGTAACAGCATCATTTTTACTACATTGATTCTTCCAATTAGGGTCAGAGGAAGAAATGACCAGCTTTTCAAGGATTCCACGATTTCTTTCTCAATTTTTAAAAGATTTGTTTCAGCAAGTTGATTTATGTCCTGCGTAATTTGAATTCCCAGATATCTAATTTGATGTTTCAAAATTGAAATGGAGTTAGCATGGGTCATATTCCAGCACATACATTCTGATTTAGATTG
This sequence comes from Lissotriton vulgaris, assembly GCF_964263255.1. NCBI lineage: Eukaryota > Metazoa > Chordata > Amphibia > Caudata > Salamandridae > Lissotriton > Lissotriton vulgaris. The sequence continues at coordinate 418,476,167 of NC_141697.1, read as the reverse complement.
ATTAATCAGATATCCGGAGAGTTGGCCAAACTGCTCTGCTGCTTTATATATGAGAGGAATTGATTTAATAGGGTCAATAGTGTACAACATGAGATCGTCCGCATACAAAGCGACTTTTTTCATCCAATTGTTATATTCAAAAGGTAAAATATCTTGATCTTGTCTAATTTTTTCTGCGAACGATTCCATATATAAATCAAAAAGCAGGGGGGAAAGCGGACACCCCTGTCTTGTTCCTCTCTGAATTTTTATAGGAGAGGATAAGCTTCCATTTATTAGCAATCTAGCTATCGGAGCCTGGTAAAATGCTGCTATTGCCCCACAAAAGTTTTTGCCTAAATTGACTTTTTCTAATACTTTAGCCAAGAATTCCCAATTGACGCGGTCAAAAGCCTTAGCGGCATCTAATGTGATAACCGCTAGTGGTACTTTATATTGAGAAGCAACATCTATTGCACCCACCAAAGCTTGTGTAAAATCTTGTATTGAACGGCCTCTGACAAAACCCTTTTGGTCTAGATGCAATAGTTGGCCTGCTACCCCGTTTAGTCTCTCTGCTAAAATCTTTGCCATGAGCTTATAGTCCGTATTAAGAGGGGAAATAGGCCTATATGAGTCGCACTGGGATGGTCTCTTCATTGGTTTTAGAATAAGGACCACTATGGCATCATTCCAGGAAACAGGAATTTTGCCTCCTTCCTCATATATAGAGGTAAAAAGCAATTTCAGAACTGGTATTATTACAGGTGCTAGCACTTTATAGATCTCAGAGGGTAGCCCATCAGGGGCTGGAGCCTTACTTTTTTTAGCAGAATCAATTGCCGAAGCTATTTCAGTGGGGCTAATTTCTCTGTTAAGGTTGTTGGAGGCCTGATCATCTAAAGCTTTAACCTGAAATTGATCTAGCCATGACTGTATTAGTTGCTGTTGTGGCAGGAGATCTTCTCTATATACTTCATCAAAATGATGGTGGAAAGCCTGATCAATATCTGTACTTTTATCTGAAATCACATCCATATTTGGAATCTGTACTTCCTTAATAGAGTTTTCTTAATATCCTTTTTTGTTTTCCAGGCTAAAAGTTTTCCGCTGGCCTCACCAGATTCAAAGTGTGCTAATGAGCTAGCCTGCCAACGTTTCCTCAGCCTTTCGTCTAATAACTGCTCCAACTTTAATTTACATGTTGACAGATCTTTCCTATTATTCTCTTGACCTGTCAGGTTGGGGTCTAGTGCATCCTGTTCAAGGACTTTGATCCTAGCTTCAATCTGTGAAATTTGTGCCTTGTATGCTGAATATTTTGCGATCTGAAATGCTAATAGGCGCCCTCTCAAAAAAGCTTTATATGTGTCCCAGACAACCGAGAGTGTAGCTGTACCCAAATTAAAAGTAAATAACTCGTTTGATTCCTTAAGCAGCTTATCTATTACTTCTTCTTCCAACAGAATACTTCTGTCTATTGTGCATCTCTTAACCAACTGTGGACCTGTCAATTTTAGTGTTAGAGTGACCTCTGAGTGATCAGAAATATGGGCACCTAAATGTTTTATCTCCATCACTTGCTGACCTAGGTGTTCTGCGATCAAGAAAAAGTCTAACCTGGATTTATGCAGTAATTTTTTATTGTGGAAGGTAAATTCTCTTTTTGTGCCATCTTTTTGTCGCCAGATATCTTTCCATCCAAACTGAATAATCGCATTACATAGCACTGCTCTAGTTTTAGAATTATGTAAGAACCTTACAGTGGTGGATTTATCTAGCTGAGGATCGATTACTAAATTAAAATCTCCTGCAAGAATCACCGGATCCTCATAATCCAAAAGTTCAACAAAGAGGTCTTTAAGAGGAAGGGTATCATCCGAATTAGGGCCATAGTATCCCACAATCGTACATTTGTACGCATGTTGCTTTATTTTTGCTATAACCCACCTTCCCTTCTTATCAGATTTGGATTGTAACAAAGTTATCTCTGCATTCGATTTGATCAATATAGCCACCCCATTAGTAGCAGTTAATTGCGAGGTGGCTATTACCTGCTGAATCCATTTTTTATCCTTAAAAATACCTCTTAATTCTTGTTCGGTAGAGTGGGTCTCCTGTAAAATAAAAATGTTCTCAGGTGCATCCTTTAAATACTGAAGAATTCTCTCTCTTCTATGCTTGACCCGTAACCCATTAATGTTCCATGAAAGAATCTTAAGATATGATGAATGTGCTACCCTATCTTGCATTATTTCTCCTAACAAATGTGTATACAATGAGGCTTTGAATATGGCGATTAGGACATTTTTTTTTTCCCCAGATGCTCCCCACCCAGTGCCCTCCCCTCCCTTGCCCCCCATCCTAGCCCTCCCGTGCTCCCCTGGAGAACCCCCCTCCTTTTTCCTGGCCTGCTTGGGCCATTGAGACTCTTCCTCCCGGGTGTCTATTCAATATACATTGAGAGCATTGAAAATGTATTTCTGAATACTAATGATAGTTGACGCATAAACTACAATTTTCAGTACCTTCAGTGTTTGTTGTCTTGCTCTCTTAGATTATCGTCTGTAAGTAATTGCAGGTATTCTTCTGCCTCATCCAACCTTTTTAGGACTTTCATATTATTTTTATACATCACTTTCAGTGATGCCGGAAATTTGAGCTGGGCGGTAGCGCCAAGTTGTTTAAAGGGTTCTAGCAGCTTACCAAGCTCCCACTGTCTAGACGCCGTAATGGAAGACACATCTGATCTGATCTGATACAAAAAGCCGTCTATCAAAAGTTCGCTAGTTCTTAATGCCCTGTTAAGGATCTCTTCTTTTAGGGAGTAGGTCAAAAAATGTACTAGAATCTTCCTAGGCCTGCTCTTATTTGGATTCTGCCTGAATGGGTCTCTGTGAGCTCGTTGAATATCTTTTATTATTTCTTCTTCAGATATCTCAAGTTCAATTGTCTGTTTGATCAATCTGGCCACAAAAGCTTTAATATTTCCCCCTTCTGCCCCTTCTGGAACTTTTAACAGGCGCAAGTTATTTCGCCTTTGTGCGTTTTCTAAGGACTCCATTTTTTCTTGGAGACCTTGCTCCTTCAATCTTAGTTCCTCAAACTTTTTAGTATGCTGAGTAGCAAACTGTTTTAGTTCTGCTACTGAGGTTTCTAGATCAGTAGTTCTAGCAGGTAAAGCATTGAATTTCTCGTTAATCTCCTACTGATTAATTAATGTTGCTTCAAAACCACTTTTAACCTCATGACTCAGGGCTTTTAGCATTGTTATCACTGAATGGTCCATATCTGATATATTTATAGGAGCTGCAGATAGACTGTCCTCGCTGTTAGCATTCATTGTATGCGTTAGAACTTCTTCTCCTGATTCCAAATCCTTGGTGGCCCGCTCAAAATCCTTATCCTCAGAACTATGTATAGAAATTTGTTTCGGAGTTTCTGCAGAGGCTTCCTCAAGCTCGAGCTCCAGGTCCATTTCTAGCCCCTCCAAAAGTTGGTATTTATTAGTAGTTTCCAAACCGCTTATAGCTACCTCACCTAAGGCCTCCTCCAACATTTTAAGTTCCAGTACTGAAGGCACGGTTTTAAAATATGCCTTCAAAGAAGGAGGTGGTTTAGTCTTTTCAGCTATTTTCTGAGCTTTAGCAACTTTTTTTCCAGCTTTCTTTAAAGATTTTATCTTGGATTTGGATAAAGCTGGAGAGGGGGTGTCTAGAGCATTTAGAATAGGTTGCTTTCCCCCCTTGCTTCTAAGGGTATATCCTGAAGCCTGGGAGCCTTGAGTCTCTTTTTCTGACATATGCAGGTCTGGGGCTGACAGATCTATATCCTTAAAAGTCTCACTTGGCCCGTTGCATTGTGGATTTGGTAGTTTTAATTTCCATTTATAATTTCAGTGCTCCCCCCTGGGTGACAAAAGCTATATCTATATCCGGCTCTTCTCCCCTTCTTAAGCTCATATGCTGCTTTAAGCCATCGTATTAACCCCTGTTTTGAGGCATCATATGATCCTACCTTTAAGGTGCAGGTAGCAGGGCGTGGGAGAAGAGGAGTCACGGCCCCTGCCGTGTCAGTATGTATAATCCTCTCCAGACTGCTTGTTTTGTAACGCTCCAACACGGAGAACACACCAAATATCGCCAAATCGTTCTTTGAAAAAAGGCTCTGTCATGCAGTTCACCCCGGCTGCCACCACCGCCGCCGCTCGCTCAGTGCTTCAAAGCCGGCGCAAGCACCCTGTGCCTCGGGCTGCGGCTCCGCCCGCTCCCCTCCGCTTTCCTCGAACCTGAATTGCTTGTCTGATTCAGTTTTGGCGGCGGCTGCTGTATTGCCGTTGTAATCGCCGCTAGCGCCGAGGAGACTGGCAAAGGAAAGCACGTCTTGTCCCACGTGAAAAAAGGTTTAGAACACCATTCTGCCGTTCGCCTCTCCGCTCATACTCTTCACAGCACAGACACCCGAGGCTCCACAGTCTCCATACTAGCCACGCCTGCTAGCCGCCATGTTCTCTCTTGTGCAGGTATCAATATACTTCTTAATTATATTTCAGTTTTACCCTCTAGGTATCCGAAAATCATATTTGTCACTGACATAGTCACATAGAATATCTGGACTTATAAAGTGCCCCATATTTCAAATAGCTCAGGGCCTTATCAAGTCTAAATCCGGTGCTGGCTACGGGGCGGTGAGGCGGGGAAGGGGGAGGGGCAGGTTGGGGTTAGTAAACTCCGGTATACAGCTGAACGGAGGTAAGTACATAAATAAATAAATAAAACAAATTACATTGCGCACTCTGCATCGCCATTTGGCGTTGCAGCGTGCGCAATGTAATTTATTTCATTTATTTAATAATGTACTTACCTCAGTTCGGCCATATGCTGGAGTTTATTACATTCACCCTGACCATTCCCCACCCCACCCCACCGCCCTGCAGCACTCCCTCCAGGAACCGCTACTGCTTCTCACCCAGAAAATCCTGTCTGACTGTTTCCTTGAGATTCTTGTACGTAGATGATGCTGGATAGTGCTCATGTCTCTAGCTACTTTTCCTTCATTTCATTTTATTTGCTAATATAATATAATCATTCTTCTAAAAGGTGATGTGAAGATCTTATGCTAAGGCAGATTTATTTTTCTTCACCACCTGGACCATATTTTCTCTCTATTTGTATTAGGTTTTAAAAAATATTTTTCTAGGTTATAACAAGGTTGCTGAGCATTTTGATATCACATGATTCCTTTAGGCAGCTTAGTAGGAAATGCAGGGTCAAATGCTGTGGTGAGCTAGCTGTGGGGTTTCTACTATTTTCTTGCTAAGGATAAGTGGAGACAGTGGTACATGCTGAGCTAGGTAAGTGTTTACTTCACCCCCAACTTTCCCCTATCCCTGCTGTTTGTATAAAGATTATCCTCTCATTCAGACAAGTGTGCAAGACAGGAAGACCAATTAAGACTGGTGGCAACAGCCTCCTTCTCGTGTCTTCCACCTGCTGTACTGCCTAATCCACCTTTCATAGCCACGGCCTCTCCTACCACCGCCTGCCTTACCCTGAGCTGCTGCCCTGCCTTTCCTGACCCCCGGTGGCTCCTGCCACATGACTGTGCCTGACCATGGGGAAAGCTGACCCCAAGCAACCTAAACTCGCCTTCGATCAACGCCGGTAAACATGACAAGGGCGAGTCGGCCGCCTAGACCGATGTTGGCCGGACCAGAGAGGATGACTTAAAGGCTGTGAAATCTACAGTCACTGGCATTGCCACCAAATTTGATCAGTTGTTAGTCCGGCTGGACACTGTTAAGGCCCGGGTTGACTCGCATGACACACATTTGACTCAGGTTGAGCCGAAAGTCTCGGATGCCGCGACACAAGACCATCACAAGCTTCTAAAAACGGACACAGTTCTCGAGTTGATCAAGAACAAGAATGAGGATTTGGAGGCGCGCTCCCGTAGGAGCAACCTTCGCATCACAGGTGTGCCCGAATCCTCCAATATCTCCAAAATGAAGGACTTTGTGGAGCTGCTCATGTCCTCTCCCCTGTTTTCATTGTTGAGCAAGCTCACAGCTCCCGTGGTCCTTGACCTGTTCTTGGCCTGCTGGCTCGCCCTATCACTGCCAAGCTGCTTAATTTTAGGGACCGAGATGCTGTTCTTCGTGCGGCCAGGGAGAAGGGGGCAATCCGACATCAGGGGAACTCCTTTGCCTTTTTTCCTGATACACGATGGCGGTACAGGCTGCCCGCCGCGAGTTCCTCCTAGACTACTCCAAAAACCCAACATCTCATATTCCCTGGCATACCTTGTTAAGCCTTGTGTCAGGCAGGGCTCCAAAATGCATGTCTTCATGGAGCCAATGGCTAAATTAGTCTACGCTAGGAAACTTGACCAGTCACACCGTTCTTCATGATCCAGCTCCCAGGGTGTTGCTGACGGCAACTTGAGTGATAATGACTGACTCCTGCCTCTGTTATTGAGTCTTTGCAGTCTGCACTTTCTGGTGTAATGCTGCCTTCCCTTGCTGATATCCACTCTACCCCAGTTACTGCATGTTTTCCCTCTCTCTACTGTTGCTCTCCTGCTCATTGACCAATAGGCCTTGGGGCTTGTTATAGTTATGGGGCTACTCACTGCTCTTGCAGTACAGGCCTCCTACTTACCTCCCCCCTCCCATGATTCCCGCTAGCTTCCATTTCAGGTTCCCCGCTACATCATTTGCTTTTGTGCATCGCGCCCCTGCTTCTCAGGTGCCCCCACTGTCCTCCCTAGATTGAAATTGTTGTCCACAATAGCTCATGGCTTGGCCACTCTGTCTCTATGGCAGGGGTGTATGCTGGGTGAAACCATGCCTCCACTGGATAATTCCCTTCCTGGTCACTGAGTTTCCCCTTCCCAGTTGGGTTTCCCTTGGGCGGGTGGAGTTGGTTCCTCAACCTAATTGGGGGGTTGGTGTGGGGTGTGGGGGGTTGGGTGCTCTGGGTTTGTTGCCTCCTCTTGAGGCCTTGTTTTTGATGTGTTTTACATTTTGTTTGTAACACAACATCTTCTGCATCGCGTTTTACACTGCATTTCCCATCTTCATTGCTCATGGTTCCCATTGCATATCTGGCCCCATCCGTCATTCACTTCCCTGGCACAGAGAAATGATGGACACCACTCTCTGGACTTGGAACGTACGTGGTCTCAATGACCACTGCAAGGCCCGCCTGGTACATGCCCACCTTATCCAGCATAAGGTTGACATTTGTTTCCTTCAGGAGACCCATATGCTGCCTGCCACTTCCTCCAGGCTTCTCTATAGACACTGGGGAGAAATTCACTCCTCCTTCTACTTCAGCTATTCTCGTTCGGTGTCCATCCTAATGCGCAGAGGGCTCCCCTGGCACACTTCTCAGGTGATCGTAGACCCCGGGGGCGCTTTTTCATCCTGTGCGGCACTCTCCTGGCCCAACCACTGATCTTTGCGGTGTAATACGGTCCCAAATCCGATGACCCTGAATTCTTCGCACAGGTTTGGCAGCACATTTCATCTCTGGGTCCAGCTGCGCTCCTTTGGGGGGCAATTTTAACATTACACTATCAGCCACTCTTGACCGCTCTGGGCCACATGCTCTACACCTGTGCGCAACCTCTCTTCTGCACTCCATACTCACCGATAACTCACTGTTTGATGCTTGGCAGCACACCTGCCCGTGGCGTGCGAGGGAACATGCGTGATGGGTTCCAGGGGCTGCTGGTCCCGTTTGGAGTTCTGGATCACTCCTCCACACGCCTTTGCGTGGATCACTTCTGTGGAACACATGGCGCGCACTCTTTCTGACCACGCTCCCCGCTCACCTCTGTATGCAACTCCCACACTTCTCGTGGCGCATGTTCTCTTGTCGGCTGCCCCACAATGTGCTCCAGGATTCAGTATTCTGTCATGAGATCCAAACCGCAATCACAAACTACCTTGACCTCAATGTAGGCTCTGTCGATTCCCCTCCCACGCTTTGGGAAGGTTTTAAGGTGGTGATCTAACCTGTCAAGAGTGCTGTGAGTTCTGGAAGGGCACGCGCCACGCCCGCTTTCAATTGGTCCACTACTACGTACTCCATAGAGCATATCTGACCCCGGCGAAAATCCAACAGTATTTTGCTACGGGGTCGGCGGACTGCCCCAGATGCCAGGCGCCGGAGGCAGACCTCCTCCACATGTTGTGGTCTTGCCCAGGATTGTCCTCCTACTGGATGGAAGTGAGGAAGACCCTGGAGGAGGTGACAGGGAGGTCCTTATCGGTTGACGCAGCTGTGGGACTCCTACACTGGTTTCCACATACCCCCAAAAACAAAATTAATAGTAAATTCATTGATTTGGGGCTTCTCCTTGCTAAACGAGAGGTGACCAGGAACTGGAAGGCACGGGCTGGTCCGACGGGGGGCCGATGGCACGGCGAACTTTTGAAGTGGGCAGCGGGAGAAAGCACGCTGAGGTACCAGTTAGCCAGGAGACAGCATAACGAGAAGGCACAGGAAGCAGCGCTGGAGTGGGAGACATTAGTGCAGGCTCTCAGGGATTATTGCGCCCCCAGCGACTCCGAAAGCGAGGAAGCAGCTCGCCCCGAGTCCCGATAGGCGATTGCACTTTACAAATCTGTTACTATCCTCATGGGTCCTCTCACACATCCTATTGCGGTTATTGCCGTGCACTGATGGCGGGGTTGGGCAGGGGTTAATTTGGTTTATAGTGTTTTGAGGGAGGGGTTTTCTTTTGGTTTTGTAGGCTTGTTTAGAAAAGCAGATGACGGACAGTGGATCATCCGGACCAGCTTCAACTTCCTTCTGTGCCCCCCTTGGATTTCGCCGCCCGACCATTTGGTTGTGGGCTGAATGGCTGTGTAAGGACACATATTGCTGGGGGACGGAGGGTTGCATTCCACTGATTTTGTGGGATCTATAACGCTGGTCGAATATGTAACAATTTGCTAATTCCTGCAATAAAAATATATTTAAAAAAAAAAAAAAAGAGTGCTGTGAGTAAAGCGTAAAATACCGGACTGCTTGGAGATACATTCACCCGAGGAGGTTGCGCAACATTATTTATATAGAATAGAACACAAAACGTGGCTGAGTTATACCCTGCACCAAGCCAATATGTTAGTAGATCCTATAGTAAGTTGCTCCAGGGAACAAAAGGAAAGTGCCACCTACGTCCCCAATACTCCTCTGTGTAAACACAAAGAATACAAAATATACAAATTATTGATCCCAAGCACAACACAAGAAATAAATGAGTCCAAAAGAAAAGAGACTACATCAGATTCTCTCTATATTCAAGGTTCATTCTGTCAATTCCTTTATTTTCCTTTCTTTTCTCTTAATAATCGTGAAGTTTTCATCAAATAGTCAATCTTCATATAATGTTCATTGGATACATACAGAATGTATCCAGAAAACCAAGCCAACAAGTGTTTCGTCACGGGAAACAATCACCCAATGACTTCATCAGGGCTACAATAGAAGAAAAAAAGCAAATAATGTATACAGTAAAAAGATACAACTGACTGTTCTTCACCACTACCAATACTAGAGTAGGAAGGGTGAACAGCAAGACGAAATAGCAAAAAGGAAATAGAAAAGGTCGCAACTTCACCAATAAATCGCCCAGTGTAAACAAGAAGATATATGATAAAGCAAGTAATGTGACTCTTCAGAACACACATAGTGAAGGAATAAGAACAAGAGGGAGAGGCAGGGGTCATTGATCGTAGAAGACGACATCAGTTGTCTCTCGCACCACCATGATTACAGGTGGAGGACCCATATATGCTATGAAAGCAAGTGGTTCTAAATTACAGCTGAAGGGCCATAGTTAGATATACCAATGCAAAATACGCTACGGTAATCAAAGTCCGGTCCTATTATATCATGAATGGACAAGTAAGCCATTATCTCACCATAAAGATTCCTCGCGAGATAGTACACCACATTCCAGGTATAACCTGTCTATGGTCCAGTATAATACAAAGCTAGGGAATAGAAAAGAAGCATGAGGATAAATCAGTTCACAACCAGGATAATAGGCGGTAATTTAAGTGATGATGCAGTTCTATATAGCTAGATAAAACCGATTTTCCTCAAACCAGTCATGTTTCCATCCTTCATCTATAAGTCCAATATCTAAAGAGAGAAATGATATGCGTAGGTTTCTAGCATCAGTATTCATATAAAGTTCAGACAGATAAAGGCTTATATAATTAGGGTCTTACAAACGGGAGCAATTGGACTCACTTATAATATCTCTATAACATAATATTGACCAATTAAAATAAGGCTAGAGTCAAACCTAAGGGACATGGCCCAACCGGGGGCTTTTTGAATACAAAGCTTGGGAGCCCGCGATTCGTTTTTTGTTTTCTTTTCATCCGGATTTGCGCACTCAGGGCAAATCTGGCTGATTTTTTTTAAAAAAATGCTTTTTTAGCCCTGGGGGTCCTTGTGGGACCCCCTGAGCAGGCCTAGGGGGTCGAAGGGTTCTACCCCCTCCACGGTCTGTATTTGGTACGAGGGAATACCGGAGGCCTGGCAAATTATTGCAAGGGGAGGGGCAGAGCAGCCCCCTTCCGAAGGCCAATTTTGGCCCGAGAACTCGATCTCCTGGGGCCCAGCCATTATTGGAAGTGGATGGGGGATGCATGGCCCCCATCCGGCCCCAGGGACCCCATCCTCTGGGACCCAGTGAAAAAGTATTGGATGAGAACAGTAACGTGGTCCCCCCTTCCAAGGCCAATTTCAAACCCGGGTACTCCATCCCCCAGGGCCTGGTCTCTTGCTAATGGGGCCCTGGAACCCACCCAGGGCACCATTGTGCTGCGTTGGGGGCCTTGGGGGAGCCTTAATTGTCAGGGCACACAGAGCGTGAGTGCACTGACTGCGGAAGCGGATACAAACAGGAAATGAAACTACAGTTCCCGTCATCCACCAGCGCTGTCAGATGTACGCGATGACATGGCACGCTGTAGACGTGCCGTCAGCAGAACCAGATATCTGGAGAAGGGGCCAAATATTCTGAGGACGCCCGAGTACCAGGAAGTACGGTCAGGGTAAGGGTGCGATCTCGCACCAACATTTGTTCTTGTGCTGTGCTTTTGAAGTTGTGTGCTAAGGAGGCTTCCGGAGCACATTTCCTTGGTTCCTCCCGTTGGAGAGACACGCTATTTTCTGGCGGTCTCATGCGGGAGGTAATGCTGTATTTACTGTGAATCCTGTTCATGTGCACTAACGGTTGGGCATTAATTACACTCTTGCTTTGAAGCAAAAGTGGGAGCGCATATTTTATTTACGATTCCTGCATTGAGTGTGAGGGCTGGAATTTCTACTAAGCTTTGGTATATACTGTGGGTTTCTCTTTGATGGGAGTCTAACCTCTTCATGGTTAACAGAGGAGACTTGCTAACAAACTCTTGGAATTATTGAGAGCCAAACCAGAATATCTGTGCGTACTCTTTGCTTACAGCAGACTTTGGCTTATTGTTGTTGTACTTTCATCCTTTAGGAGAGATCTGTTGAAGGGGTCCGGTAAGGGCAAGCACGTTCTATGAAAAAAGGTATGAGTAGTGTAATTAGGACTATTTGATTAGAACAGAGGTAGTATATCTCCATGCGTGATGGGACATGTTACTAACCATACTTTGTTTTGAAAATGTGTTTATTGGCATAGTGATTAGAGCCACAGTATGAAACAGTTGTCATATGACGAAGTCGCACATAGGTACGCTCTATTAAGCACAATAGCATCAAGTATAACATACATTTTCTATTTTGTTGCGTTTCTGTTTAACTGAACAAAACCCTCAAGAAAAAACCCACCCACCACCCCGTTGAACCCCACCCTAGACACTCATACATCGTATATGCATATATCAGTTGGTACTTGACCATGCCCATAAAACAGCTCTTTTCCAAGATGATATTTTATACAACCAGTCAGTGACATAGACAATAACATTGTGGGTTTTCCCATGCTGTGCTCATGTGCACCAGGCATTCCTGCGGTACGTTAAGGCCCACTGAGAACAAGTCATATTTCAGTCTGCGGGTAACGAGATGGTAGACTCATCATCACCCCCCGTTTCAAATATCCCCAGTATGGCAAACCAGTCTAATGAGATCAGCGTTTTCCTGAGACCCCTGCGTTCTTCGCACTGCAGCGCTTCTCCCTCCGCCCTACCCCATCGTATTACTTCCGTTTTCCACAATTCAGGATCAGGCGGTTTGGGCGTTTTCCACCTCATAGTTATTGCACGTTTCGCAAGTAGCACAGCCATATCAGTGAAACGTGTTGCTACACTCCTTTTACGCGTCGCTGGTCCCAGCCCCAGATGTGCATATTCTAAGGTGTGTGTCTGTGGTGGAGCACCCGCTCCGGCTAGCGATTCATGTATAGTGGTCCAGTAATAGCCCAGTTTTGGGCAGTCCCATAACATGTGTATCAGTGATGCATCATCCGCAGTGCATCGGGGGCAGGTGCCATCAGTGTCAGGGAACATAGTGTGAATACGGTGTGGCGTTAAATACGCCCGGTGTAAGATCATCAGCTGAATGAATTTGAACTTTGGGTTCCTAGCCACTTTTTTGGGGAATTAAAGGATACGCTCCCATTCTTTGTCCCTGAATGGCCTCCCTATGTCGCCCTCCCATTTGGCCTTGAGGGGTGATAACGAGACCGCCCTTCCTGTTCTGATACCAGTAGTAAGCCATTTAGTCAGGTGACTTCCCGTTCCCATGAGGTACTGCATTGTTAGCAAAGGGTTTGTGGGCGGCTCTACTCCATTTTGCGCCCACATTCTTGTCACGTAGTGACGTAAACCAGCATGTAGGAGGAACGATCCCCCGGGGACGTTATGTTCGGTCCTGAAGTCTTCAAAGGACAACATGTGTCCATCTGCAAAGAGGTCTCCTATGTGCATTACCCCTGCGTCGTGCCGTGTCATGAGTTTGTGGGTCATGAGCATTCCCGACTCCAGCGGAATACCTAGTAGTGGAACTGTAGGGGCGTATGAGGTTGTCGGGGTCGTGTATTTTACCGCTTTCCGCCAATATTGCACTGCAAGCCGGAGAAGTGGTGGGATGTCCCTTCGCAACTCCGAACGGGGTAATAATAAGACATGTATTTTCCCCTTGGAGCGGTCCTCTTCCGTCATGTCAATCTCATGCAGGTTCCGACCCGCTAGCCAGTAGGCCAGCCACTGCAGCTGACAGGCGAAATTATAGGCTCTGAAGTCTGGTGCTCCCATACCCCCAGTCCCAGAGGTGAGTTGCAACTTAGCAAGTCCTATGCGTCTCCGCCCCGATCCCCATATGAGCTCGGTTAGAAGTGTATCCAGCGCCTTGAACGTTGTAGCTGGGATCAGGAATGGCAAATTAGTGAAATAGTAAATAAGGCGGGGAAGCACCACCATCTTGGAGACTGCCACTCTGCCGGCCACCGATAAAGGTAACGACAACCAAAATTGTATCTGTGATTTGAGTGCCCTCATTGCTCTGCCAAGATTGCAGTCTATCATTTCCTCTGCACCTCTATATATTTGGATCCCAAGGTAGCGGAAAGTTGTGTCCGCCATTTGAAAGGTGTGCGGCGTGAAAGGCAGTGGTGTAGATGAGCCAGTGGCAGCAAAGCAGTGCCCATATGACTTGGGTTAGCTTATGGTGAGGCCCGATAAGAACCGGTAGTCCTCAAAGAGTTGAGGTATAGGGTCTAGGTCGCCCCTCAGATCATGGGGATATAGGATAATATCGTCAGCATAGGCGGATACTATATGTGTCGTCTCGCCTCTCTGAATGCCACGGTGGGAAGCCTCAGTCCAGAGTTTACAGAGCAGCGGTTCAAGCGCCAGGATAAATAGGAGCAGGGAAAGTGGGCATCCTTGTCTGGTACCCTTTGCTATGGCCAAGGGCTCTGAGATGTATTTGGACGTGCGCACCCATGCCGTGGGGCGGATATACACCAGCTTGACCGACGCAATATATTCAGGAGGTATCCCGAATTTTGTAAACGTTGCAAACATAAAATCCGATCTGAGGGAATCAAAGGCCTGTTTCAGGTCTAACGAAATGCAGCCCTCAGTGCCTATGTCTGCCGGGTCTCGTAGCATCAGTTGGGCTAGTCTCCGGAGGTTCATGGCTGTGCTTCTACCAGGTACGAACCCGCATTGGTCAGGGTGGATTAGCTGCGGGATGTATTGCGTCAGTCTTGTTGCTAGTACCTTGCTCAGTATCTTATAGTCAGTGTTAATGAGAGATAAGGTTCTGTAGTTAGCCAGGTGCATTCCGTCTCTGCCCGGTTTTAAGAGGGAAGTTATCAAAGCCTGTAGGGATGACTGTGGTAAGGAGTTGGTCCGTAGTGCCTCTTGATAAATGATTTGTAGACGCGGGGCTAGTAGGTCAATGAATGTTACATAGAATTCGGCCGGTAGGCCGTCCGTCCCAGGAGTTTTATTCCTCGGGAGTGCGTGTATTGCCTGTCTAATCTCCGCGACATTAATGTTACGTTTCAGGCTGTCCCTTTGTCTGTCAGTGAGTTGGGGCAGATCTAAGTCTCTCATGAAGTCCTCTAATGCCGTTTGTGAAAGGAGTCGGTGTGGGCTATATAGTGTGGTGTAGTAGTCCTTGAATGCAGTGTTGACTCCCATTTGAGTTGAGGCCGTTGAGCCTTCTTGGTCTATTATTTCCAAAATTGGGAGGTACGCCGGTGAGTCTCGTATGATACGGGCCAACAGTGGGCCTGACCTATCAGCCTGCGTGTGCTGTCTGTTAGTGTATTCCTTGTAGTCTAACAATCTCAAGTCTTCTAGCAGCTCAGCATGCTTTATATGCGCGTCTTGTAGCGGTGTAAAGTGTAAGTTCATGCCCACAGCTTCGCTCTCCAGCATTGCCAGTCTGCCCTCTACCTCCTTAACCCCTTCGATGCGGCCACAATTCCCCTGGTGTGCTGTAAACAGCACGAACAGGGGCGGGCCGTGACGAACCCCAGCCGTCATCAGCACACGAGCACCGTAGTGCATGACGGCTGGGGTTCGTCATCAGCACCGAAGGGGTTAAGGTTATCAATCACTTCCCTCCTCCTGCCCACTCGGGTGGCCATCGCTTCCCCTCTAATGAAGACTTTGAATGTATCCCACTCTATTTGTCGGGAGCTAGCAGTGTCAGCATTCGTGTCGAAGTAACTCTCAATGGTGTCTGCCATGGACGACCTGAAGACCGTGTCTTCTAGTAGTTCCGTGGGCAACCTCCAGGTCGGTATCGGTGCCAGTAGCCTGCCCCACTGCCAAGTCAGTTTGAAAGGGTTGTGATCTGAGAGTGTCTTACCCATATGTTGTGCCGTGAGAATCGCCCCTAGTAGAGAGCGGGAGCAAAATACGCGGTCAATTCTGGTGTGCAGTTGGTGTGGTGGGGAGAAAAAGGTGTTATCTTTGTCTAGCAGGTGTGTACTACGCCATGCATCCGCTAGGCCCCTTCCCTCTGCCCATTGTGCTAGTGCATCCGCCTGTCTCCTACTTTCTGTGGCGTGTAGGGGCGGGTGTGACCTGTCCAATGCAATATCTAACACAGCATTAAAATCCTCTCCAACCACCCATTGATAGTCTGCCCAATCCGCTAAGACTCCATTGATTCTGATCAAAAAATCCGATTGGCCCGAATTTGGTGCATATACACATCATGGCACAACAGTGGTACCATCTAGGAAGCCCCTTACAAACACATATCTACCCTCCATGTCAATTCTCTGCTCTATTGGCTTGAAGGGGACAGAATTACGAAGCCAAATAGCGGCCCCCCTAGAGAATGCAGAGTAGGACGTAGCAAAAAGTTGTCCATTCCATTTCTTCAGCAGTTTCGAGTTCTCAGCACTGTTCAAGTGTGTCTCTTGGAGGCAAGCTATCATTACCCCCCTACGGTTAAGCTGAGCCAGTATCCTGTGTCTCTTGTGAATCGAGCCCATGCCCGCACATTCCAGGTGCACAAGTTGTAAACATTAAGTGGCCCCATGACTGATCGTGTAATATGGAAATGCTGAGCTCGTGGGTGAACATGCCAAGTACATCTTGCGGTGGGAGAGGAGTGCCATGTAAACAGTTAACCCCTGAACATTAAGGTCCCCAGGCCAACAGGCTCGGGGTCCAAACCATGATACCCAACATGGGTAAACGTCAAACATATCTGTGTTCATGTGATGGGGGGTGCAGTCTACTTGTGCCTGATTTGTACTGGCCTGTGGTGACATAGCAAGCCCTTAGTAAACCAATCTCTCAGGCAACCCACCTGTGTGCGGATAGTTATATAGTTCATTCATTACCACCCGGATATTGTTCAAGGCGCTGATGTTAAAATTCCTCAGCCATTTGTGCCGTGATCTTGGGGAAGAGCTGTAAGCTGTCCGCCGACCCCGATACCTCCGTGTGTGTGTCTGAATTGCTGGCCAGGTCTCTTGCTGTGCCCACGTCATGAGCGGCAAGCGCCTCCTCCGTTAGCTGTGCCACTGTCGTTCGTTCCCCTGAGTGGCTCTTTGCGGCTTGCCCCTTGGCGAGGACCGTGTTGAGGGGGCTCGTCCAGTATCAGAGGCAGTGCGTCTCCGGCCTGTTCGATTCTGACGTCCGTCGCTTCCGTTGTCTGCAAATGGGTCCTGTGAGGCTGGTGGCGTTAGCGTCACTTCCATCCACTCCTCTGCTTCCTCTGGTGAATCAAAGAAGTATGATCTGTTACCATGTAGGATCTTGAGGCGGGCGGGGAATAGGAGGGCATATTTCAGTTCTCTCTCACGTAACTTGCGTTTCACCCCCAAGAAGGTGGACCTGGCTCGCTGCACCGTTGGTGTGAAGTCTAGATATACGGATATAGTCTTGTCTTCGTAGCGAAGCGGCGCTTTCTCTCGGGCTACGCGCAGCACTGTGTCGCGGTCTTTATAGTGAAGGAGGCGCGCGATTAAGGGACGCGGTGGTGCCCCTGGTTGCGGCGGTCTTGAAGGCATTCTATGCGCTCATTCTACGCTGTATAGGGCAGTCAGATCTTCCGGGCCTACCATCTTTCTGAGCCAGTCTTCCACAAATTGAGTAGGATTCCTCCCCTCGCTGCGCTCCGGAATGCCCAAAATGCGGACGTTGTTGCGGCGGGCTCGTCCTTCTGCATCGTCCACCCTGTCCCACAGCTGCTTGAGTTGTTTTTCCATGCCTTCCAGTTTCGTGGAATGTTCCGTATGCTGTGGTATTAGATCATTCAGCGCAAGTTTTTGTTCCGAGACCCTCTCCGCCAGTTTGTTGTGATCTGCCCGGAGTAATGATAGGCCCGTCGCCATGCTATCCATACGTGTTTCTAGCGCCTCCCTTGTGGCCCGTATTTCATTTAGGATGAGGTCCAGTTTGGCATCCTGCGTTCCCTTCCCTGTCGGCGGGACAATGTCTATATTGGAGGAGGCTAGTGGGTCCTCTGAGCCGGTGGTCTGCATATCCGTCGACGCGCCGTGGTCCTGGGCCTTGCCCCTGTGCCTCCCCATTGATCTAGTATGCAGGTTGACGTTGGGTTGAGCGCACACCCTTTTCACAGCCCTCACCGCGTTGCGACACACAATGTCCTGGGTCCGGGGCGCCCCCGAAGCCGTCAATGTGATAAGAGAGGAGGCAACGGTAGCACTATCCCGCGTGGGTTGAGGGGAGTCGCCGGCTCTGTGGTAGCTGTAGCGCCTCTGACAGGTGGGGCGGCGCTATATATAGGTTCCTTTGTACAGCTATAGTGTAGGCTTCGGCGAGGGCGGCAGGTATAGGCTTTTGCGTGGTAGGAGGGGGTCCGCTAGAGGCAGGCCAGAAGCGCCGTGTATTTGCCCCGGTAGAAGTGTTCCTGGATGCGGCGGCGTTTCTCGTGGGTCGCGACTCAGGTGGACCACATGTTACAGCGTGGGACTGCCACTGGCAAGGCGAATGCAGGGACTTCACAGGTGTTGTGTTGTGCTCTTGGGGTCGTGGCACCGTGGCCGTGTCTCTGAGCTGTGGATATTGCAGCCCTCAGCGCCGCCAGCCTGGGAATCCCGGTGGCCACGGAGAGGAGGCAAGATGGCGCCCGCCAGCACCGCCGTGGTGCTGGTCCATGTAGTGTGGCCGTTGTGTGTCCCAGTTGGGTGCTACGGTCTCCCGGGCGCCGCTGATCCTGCCCCTGTCCCTGCAGTCCCACGCACCACACAGGCTCGCAGGCGAATGCGGGCTCCACCGCGCTGGAGCGTCGGGCATTGGACCGGTCCGGGTGATCTGCCGGCTGAGGTCGGAACTGGAATGGCAGGGCGGACTTCCCGGGGCCTCTCAGAGGGGGACAGACTGGCACCGAAAGGAATAGGTGCAAGGTTTCGGGCGCGCGGGTGAGCCCAGCACCCTCGCTCACCTCTGGCGCCCTCTCCGCACTCCGCCGTCTTCAAGCAGCAAGCCGGCCTCCGGACAAATCGAGGTCGCGTCTTCCCTCGTGTCAGCAGGCCCCGGCAACCACCGCAGTCCACCAAGGTTTTAGATGGCGTCAGAGGGTGGCAGCTTGCCGTCACGGCTCCTTGTGCACTTGCTGAAGCTCCGGGTGTGGAATTCAGGTGGGTTGCGTTGCAGGGAAACAGGATAAATAGCTGGTATTACGGGCTATGGACGGAGCTCAAACACTACACGTCCGCCATGTTCGGCTCGTAGCCACGCCCCCTGTTACTAACCATACTTATTCCTTCAATAGAATATGAATGTACTGTTACCTTGTTCTTACTCTTACATCTCGCCCGGTAGAAAGCCATCCTTATTTTCTTTACCTGTAGAGTGAGTTTCCATTGCATAACACCTTTTAGTAACAAACAGTTAAAGCATTGATTTGTATGGTGACATTGTTTTTTTTCTCTTTATCTGTTCTCAGGTCTCCCTCCCCGCTGTTCCTACCCTGTCCTTCCCTCGCTTGACCATCCCACTAGTCCGAGGGGATTCATTCTATCCGGACTTGGAGCTGTCAAGAGGTGGACCCTTTTAAGCTTTGATCCAATCCTGAGGATAACCTGGTGACCGTGACACTTAATGCCCATATGCTCCCTGCTGACTCTCTGCCTGCAGCCGTAGTCAGCATTGCTCTCACATGTAGGGAGCAGCAAAAATGCTGTTCCCTTTGTGTTGGAGCAATCCTTTCATTGGGTTTCCTGCCAACTTGACAGTGGGCAGAAAAACTGATGAAAAGTCAGCTCACAGTGAGCCAGAGCGGTTTTCCTCTTCTCATCCACTGGGAGCAGACTTAGTGTTTGCTATCTGTTAGCAGGGTCTGTCAAAGCTCACGTCAAGTGAGAACGAACAACTATGCCCCAGGAATGGGCACCCCAGGACATAGGGAGCAGGCCCTGGTGGGTGGTGGTCCCCAGGGCCATTACTGGCTACGAGAGGGAGGGGCCCCCACAGCCCCCTCCATGCTGTTTGAAGGGACGAGAACAGCCCAGGAGAGGGGCTGCACAAACCCCCTTTTGCTTATGTTGTTGGGCACCAGGGAGGTGGTGGTCCCCGAAACAATCCTGCACAAAGTTAGGGGTCCGCGCGGCCTCCCTCCATTTTACTGTTGAAGCCCCAGGCAGGTGGTGGTCCCTGGTGCTCTTATAAGCCCTACAAGGGGGGGTCCGTGCAGCCACCCTCCTAATACATATAGAATCCCCAGGGAGGTGGTGGTCCCAGGGGCCTTAAAAAGCCACAGGAGGGGGACACACAGCCCCCCACCTCTATTTTATCAAATAAACCCAGGGAGGTGGTGGTCCCTGGGGCTTAAACTGCTATTGGGGAGTGGGGCCGCATATGCCCCCTCCCTTTTTCTTTAATAAACGCTTGCCCACTGAACCTGGCACACCAAAGGGCCAATATTTAAAAAAGCACAGGAAACTGAACTTGTTTTTTGGGCTTTTTGCCCCCAATTTGCTAATCCATAGCGATTTTCAGCGCAAACATTTTTTAGGAAATACTTTTTTGCCCTGGTTCCTTGGGGGACCCCAGCATAAGGGCTAGAGGGGTCAGGGTATTCCTGTCTTGCAAATGTGGTTTTCATTTAAGACCTCAAAAACTACTGAATGGATTTACAGCAAATAACAAAAAAGGTTGGTTTCTTAACCAAGACACAACGTTCTGCCAAATGTGGTGTAATTCCGTTCAGCGGTACGGGTTGTAGTAATGTCTAAAAGTTCTATGGGAGTTTACATGGGAATCACACTTTTTTTGATCTCTCCCTTTTTCCCGGCACACACTTGACATGGGGAAAAGTTTGTGAAAATTCGTCAACCAGCGCCAAAGAAATAGGCAAGTCAAAAAATACTTTTCCTATGGAAACTAGGTCCTATCAGAATCATAGGACTGTTTCTTACTGACTAGGTTCCAATACATTATGAAACATTATTTCCTAGTCTGCGGTCTACGGTTCTGGGATCCTCGGGTCTGTCTTTGCAAAGCACAATACACTTTATGTTTATGTGCACATTTTAGAAATACCCACAATGTCGTTTTGGAAAGTTTATGATTCGGAATGTTAGACAATGAAGGGCTGCCCTTATTTACCTACAAAAATTAGGAACCATAACGGTCTGTGTTGCACTCATATTTATTTAAGAAGTCTCTTTGTTTAAGGAAAGCTTTGAGTTTTGAGCTTTAGGACATGTGATATGGCTAATTTTCAATATTCCAAATTAAAAAAAATATTTTTCAATTATGTTTGCTTACTGATTGTACATCTGTTTTTGGATCTGTACAACTTACTTTAAAAAGGCCAACTGTAAATATTCATTTGGATTGGACATTCTTGTCTTTTTATTGGTATAAATGTTTTTTTATATTTTACTTATGAAATGTATACTCATGATATGAATTTATGTACTCATTTATGCTTTTGTTTTCTCTGTGTGAAAACCGACACAAGATATATAAGATAACAGACTTATGACATAGAGTTGTTCTTAAGCCTTTCAAATCAATAGTTTGTCATCTTTACATTTGCTTCCTTATTCTGCTAGCTCTTGTTTGTTTCATAATTAGCTGGATTTTTCTTCATATTTTATTTCTCATTTATCTCTTCTTCCCTTTCATTTTTATTTTTTCATTAAAAAATACATAAAATGTGTTTAACACTATACTAGTTGTTTCTGTTTCTGTGTCCAATTTTCCTAATATTTCCTCCTTGCAGATTTTAGAAGAATGCTGGAATAGAGTACCATTATGACAGTTATCTGTTAGCTTGGATGTGAATACTATGGTGAATAAACATACCTATTTCTACTGTTTCAACTCTACTGTGGTTTGCAACCATCTGGAATTTAGGAGCTGGCTGTTCCCAACCCGAACATCATGGGTTTCCTGATGCTTCATCTGTCACGAAAAAGGATACACAACAAGAAAAAAACATGCTCTCTCTATAATCAGAAGCTCTGGTCAACTTGTCAATTTCATATATCAGAAACCATTTCAGAGTGCTATGGGGCACAGATGGGTACTGGGCCCAAGTGTGGGGGTTGAGGCCTTTAACTCCTAATGTCCCAGGGCCCGACATACAATGGATCCTCAGGAACTAGGCCAAGTATACCTTCTGCCATTGACTTAGCGGTAGCTATGGTTGAGCAGTCCAAGGTCCCCTCAGGGGAAAATGTGAATACAAATCAGTGAACACGACTCATAACTCAAAGAGCGCACAGTCAATAAACTCAATGTTCAGTAAAAGGACATATTGTATTTCAGCAATATTATGACATATATAAACAATAACACATTTCCCCTTGAGGTCGGGGTTCTAGTGTTTGTCTTGCAAATCCCTCTCCCACCCACTCTTGTTAATGTTGTAGAAGTTATTACTCATGTATCAGTGGCCACATCCAGAGAAATATCACTAGTAGGACTTAACTCAGGTGTCTACTCCGACTCTTCGTAAAATAGGCAAAAGTGTCTTTGTGCCACAGCAGCGATATCTCTCTGATCCCAATAGGCCCTTAACCATTCATTCTCGCTCCAGCAGCAAGGAAGATTGCATTGCACCAGCAAGAGCCCAGACTGCGGGCACTCGCACTGCTCCAGTCTGTGGGGAGAGTTGGCTGCACGCTTGTCTCTCTTGAGCATAGACAGCCAGCTTCAGCAGTGATCAGAGGTGCTCTGGTACTCCTCCTGTATGGTAAGTCTTGCGGTCCACACATGGAAGTAAGAGGGATTGGATTCCTGGGCTCCAATTCGGGGTTCTAGTGATGCAATGATGCACACATGGTGTCTTGCTCAGTTTCACGGGGGCAGCTCCAGATCAATCCTGTTGATTTGTGGTGACCCTGAGTCACAGCTTATATTTCTCGGGCAAAGGACAATCCTTGCAACCACTTATGTACTCCCAGCCCCTCCTGGCATCTGGGTTTGCTGAACTACACATGCCAAGGTGCCAGTTCAAACCACAGCGGCCCCTCGTAGTATTCAGGGTTGCCACTAGGTTCCACACAGGCCATTCTGATCCAGCAATACATTTCAAGGTGGGGTTGCCACCAAAGACACCACATAGCTTCCCTGGACCTGCACAGCACTCCGCCCATGGCTATCTCATGTCGTTCCCCCCACCATAGGAAACTGCACACGGACAATGACCCAATCGGTGAGGCTGCTGTTTCCTTACACCTCACATGAGGGTCCACTCGGCAGTGGACGTCATTTCCTCCAAGGCTCTCCTATTCCTCACAGGGCACACTGGTCTTGGCAAGCAGGCTGGCGCTGGTGCTCCAGGCTCCAGATCAGTGTGGAGTACCCTTACCCAGCAGTGAGACTAGCAGGCCTTGGAAAGCCAGTTCTGGACACATGCAGAAGTCTTACAGCACTGGTGATCCAGGCTCCACAGAAGGTGGTCATGGTTTCCATCACCTATGGAACTAGGTGATGTCATGTTTTCACCAGGCAGGCCTTGGCTTCCCAAAATGAAACCCAAGGTCCTTCATGTAATGTACCATTACAGGCACCCTTACACTCAGTGTATGTCCATAGCACATACACTATCCAGTACTGTTACCTTCATGCATTGTGCCATCACCAACACACACACATTCAACCCTCACATTGATTCTGTGCGCGCTGCTCAGTACTGTAATCTTTCTGTATTGTGCTATGGTGTACTACTTTCAAACATACACACTGCCAGCACACACGTTCACCATGTGCGTGCTGCACAACCCTTTGCCCTTCATGTCAGTGTACTTCTTGCATGCACACATACACTCAGCACATGCTTCCACTGCTCACGCATTGCATTGCACAGAACTACATGTGTCATGTAATGTATCCCTCGCAGTTATACATAAACCCAGTACCTGCACTCATCATGCATGTACTGCACAGCACTGCTCTATCCCTGTAATGTACCCTTCCCAGGCGCAAATACATCCGGCGCAGAATCACCACTCCTGCGCTACGCAGCACTCTACATCTAACTGATATAGACCAAGGGTGAGTTAAGCAGACAGCAGTGGAACTTAAAAAAGGTGAGTGAGTCTGTAGGCCTCCCTCCTGTGACACAGGTTAAAAATAACCTGTTCACTACTACTGATCACTACACGTGATGCTGCTACCACCACACTCATGTTGTTTAACTCAATGTGACAGCAGTAGCCTTCCACCACTATGAGGGTGAAGGGTTCAGCCCAACTCCCTGTCCAACAAGACTGCAATCTATGAGACAGGACTACGTCATGGCGCACACGCAGGATTTGTGTTTGCCTATGACAACAAAAGTCAGCAAGATCCAAACAACGGTACAGTTGGGCACTCAGGGCAGAGATGCACATCCATAACCATGCAGAGGACATTTCCATCCCAATATGCAAGATCTCAAATCATTTATTGCAACAGATCCAGTAACTGTACAGTCAAATGTACAATTAAAGTATTATCTATTCCTTAAATACTTCACTTTTTCAGCTAACACCTGTTCAAAATTGCATGATATCCAATAAACATCCTCCAACAATATTGCATAAAACCTGCACAAAATAAAAACTCTGATTTATGACCATCCAATAGCCACAATCCTCTGCATGTCCTACTCCTTCTATTCACCTTCTGTTCCAAACTGCATGTCCTTACCCAACTCCTACACCAAGCTACACAGCCTCTGGGTTACTTTTCTATATAGACCCGTGAGAACTGCCCTCTCTAGGCACATAGCGACAATACTTGCTTCCCACAAAAGTAATAATTTGCCTGTTATCTATCAATCTTCTGTGCTTCCTCTACCCGATTTTTTCGCCCCACCAATCATTCACACAAACTAGCACACCCAACCCTGCTATTGTTAACATCTAACGCCCTTGTGAGAGACTACATTGCTATCTACTCACCTCACTAATCATTTGCATGAACCAACAGATCCCCACTCTTCTAGCTATGGCATCCATCCACCCGTAATTCAATCGCAAAAAAACTGGAGTAAAGCCAGAGGCGTTTTTAGGCATGGGAAAAGTGGGCTCAGCCATTCAGGGTCCCCCCGCATCCCAATAAAACCAGCTCCGTTCTGCAGTCTTGCCCTGATGACCTCGAATAATTCTTAAACAGATTGTTTTAAACATAATTTTCCTTGAATTTATTGGTAATGTGTGAGAATCTATTGACAATTTTTAGGATTGTGTTTATGTTTCATGCAACATCCATAAAAAAGTTTCTTTTAGACCGCAACAGGACCTCACATATAAGAAATGGGAGCTGCTTCTATGTTACAATATTGAAAACGCACATAACACTATCCCTGAATATTAGATGTAAACACATAAAGAATGTGGACGAGTGTGCCAGTGAGCTGTCAGTGACCTGGCCAAAGAGAGCATAAAAGTGCTAAAATTGGATCATCCGTTCAAAGATATTCCGTACAGGGGTCCCTGAATCCTTAAAAAATCCGTTGGTAAGTAGCATGTAAGGGCTTATTCTGTGAACACAGGACTAAACTGGCTAACTAAAAATCATTTAAATTAACCACCAACCGTGTGTTTCAGAGTAGTTTGCGCCCTGCCATTAAGTGCTTCAACGCCTCGGAAAGGGTAGTAAACTTGGAAGTTATTTGGGGGTTGTCAAGACTCGATGGTGCAACCCCTGGCTTACCCCTTGGACACCTGGCTCTGCCTTTGCTACACGGCCTCAGAGGTGGCAAAATCAGTGCCAGCTCCTCATTATGGACGTTGGTTCAAGCTTCACTCTCTCTTTTCTCTCAATTTATTTTATTACACTAATAGTGAATAATGTTTCCTTATTCACTATTACTGTAATTAAAAAATGGAGTACAATTAGCTGCAATATGACCTTCTCAGGTAGCTGAGGTAAGTAAAAAAAAATACATTTAAATATATGTTGTGTGAGTTCTTCTTGGGGAGTGTTTAGGTGATAGACAGTATATGTGTGCAGTTCGGGCTGGACTGTTCCCATTGGGCGCAGGGTCAAGACTGATTTGCATATAGCTGGGTCCAAACTGGAATGGCATGGTGAGCAAAAGAACGATGGATTTAGGCCCAGATCTCTGTACTGGGGTGAATGTATGACATTGCTCTGCATTCCATCCATCAATTGTTCTTTTTGCATTTGTTACCCTGAGTGGGACGGGTATGCCCAGACACGGGTCCCGTGCTCCCCATGCCACATATAAGAAATGGGAGCTGCTTCTATGTTACAATATTGAAAACGCACATAACACTATCCCTGAATATTAGATGTAAACACATAAAGAATGTGGACGAGTGTGCCAGTGAGCTGTCAGTGACCTGGCCAAAGAGAGCATAAAAGTGCTAAAATTGGATCATCCGTTCAAAGATATTCCGTACAGGGGTCCCTGAATCCTTAAAAAATCCGTTGGTAAGTAGCATGTAAGGGCTTATTCTGTGAACACAGGACTAAACTGGCTAACTAAAAATCATTTAAATTAACCACCAACCGTGTGTTTCAGAGTAGTTTGCGCCCTGCCATTAAGTGCTTCAACGCCTCGGAAAGGGTAGTAAACTTGGAAGTTATTTGGGGGTTGTCAAGACTCGATGGTGCAACCCCTGGCTTACCCCTTGGACACCTGGCTCTGCCTTTGCTACACGGCCTCAGAGGTGGCAAAATCAGTGCCAGCTCCTCATTATGGACGTTGGTTCAAGCTTCAGTCTCTCTTTTCTCTCAATTTATTTTATTACACTAATAGTGAATAATGTTTCCTTATTCACTATTACTGTAATTAAAAAATGGAGTACAATTAGCTGCAATATGACCTTCTCAGGTAGCTGAGGTAAGTAAAAAAAAATACATTTAAATATATGTTGTGTGAGTTCTTCTTGGGGAGTGTTTAGGTGATAGACAGTATAT
Source organism: Lissotriton vulgaris (assembly GCF_964263255.1). NCBI lineage: Eukaryota > Metazoa > Chordata > Amphibia > Caudata > Salamandridae > Lissotriton > Lissotriton vulgaris. The sequence goes on along the minus strand of NC_141697.1, from coordinate 418,449,844 downwards.
GTGTGCAGTTCGGGCTGGACTGTTCCCATTGGGCGCAGGGTCAAGACTGATTTGCATATAGCTGGGTCCAAACTGGAATGGCATGGTGAGCAAAAGAACGATGGATTTAGGCCCAGATCTCTGTACTGGGGTGAATGTATGACATTGCTCTGCATTCCATCCATCAATTGTTCTTTTTGCATTTGTTACCCTGAGTGGGACGGGTATGCCCAGACACGGGTCCCGTGCTCCCCATGCCACTAGAGTCAAGCTATCCTGGCTGATGAGGGCTGAAAGCCCGAAACCGGTCCTAGGATGTTTGTTTTCAGTCCAGGGAGGACCTGGCCTGGCAGTTCGGGCTGGATAGCTCCCAATGGGTGCAGGGTCAAGACTGATTCGCATATGACTGGGTCCAAACTGGAATGGCATGGTGAGCAAAAAAACGATAGATTTAGGCCCAGATCTCTGTACTGGGGTGAATGTATGACATTGTTCTGCATTCTGTCCATCAATCGTTCTTTTTGAATTTGTCACTCCGAGTGGGACGGGAATGCCCGGACGTGGGTCCCGTGCTCTTCATGCCACTGGAGTCAAGCTATCCTGGCTGATGAGGGCTGAAAGCCCGAAACCGGTCCTAGGATGCTTGATTCCAGTCCAGGGAGGACCTGGCCTGGCAGTTTGGGCTGGACTGTTCCCATTAGGCGCAGGGTCAAGACTGATTTGCATATGGCTGGGTCCAAACTGGAATGGCATATGAGCAGAAAAACAATGGATTTAGGCCCAGATCTCTGTACTGGGGTGAATGTATGACATTGTTCTGCATTCTGTCCATCAATTGTTCTTTTTGCCTAAGTAAGAAAATACATTTAAATATATGTTGTGTGAGTTGTTCTTGGTGAGTGTTTAGGTAATAGACAGTTTATGTGTGTGAGTGTGAATGCGTGTGTATATGTAAGCACGTGTGTGTGCGTGAGCTAAATTGAAGGTCAAAGGGCGCATAATGTGACTTCTACTACCCCTGACATTCTGGTGATTTGCCGTTCATAGTAGTAAGTGCTATGTAAATGCAATAAGGGCAGTCGCTAGGCATGGGCAGTGTAAACAGCTGCCCAGGGCCTGGTACTCAGCCCCCCAGCATGGGCCCGGCACCAGTTTAACACTCCACCAGCCATCGTGTGCTCCTGCCCATTCAATTGGAAGAAAGGTGTCTCTTTGCAATTGGGCCCATGAGAGGGAGGGGAGGGGCCTGTTCTTCTTTATAGGATAAGTCAGCGTCAGTTATAGATGACACGAGTCGCTCCATGCAGCAGGGTTGGCCTGGCCAGCTTGTTGTGTTTCGGTGAAGTCTGTTAGACATTCTTCACACAAAAGACAAAAAAATGGATTGAAGCTCTTCGGAGGGTTCTCAGTTCGTAGATCATTTCCTCACAGCTTGCCCACAGCGGTTCAGACGGTACTCTGTACAAACAGAGCTGAGGGAGAGATCCGCAGGCGAGCAGCCTTGGCGCTCTGCCACGTGCAGGCCTCCCTCACGTGGGCGCCTCTTCTCGCCTCCCTGAAGCCTCGCCCTACTCTCTTGACACTGCAACTTCACAAGCCGGAAAGACAGGGCGCCGCTGCTGTAAAGAATGTGCTAACACTTTTCTTACAGGTAATTAGGTCTTTACGTAAGAAGAATCTTTCTAGAGGCAAAGTCCTTCCTACAAACCAACAGAAGAAAAAACACATATTTTGACATACTTCTGCTGACTGCTCAGTCAGGACGTAAGTACGCTGACAATTTATAGGGAGCGGTTTAACAGAGGAGGTATTCCTGTTTGACAACCAGCACACGTGTGGAAGGGAATGGACGTTTTGCACGCATGTGCAGTGGTGCATGGCGACAGTCGAACGGCATGCGTCAGCCATATAAAACACTGTGGCTGTGTATTCACCTGCAGACTTCTGCTAATTCTGAAGTCTATTACAATTCCAAATCTGTGTTGGACCCTACACATCCCATGCATTCCGCTCTACGAGTTGTTGCCATGTACCTTTTACGTCTGCTCTGAGCTATGTGTATGGGATTTACTGACCATATTATGACGTTTATTTCAGTCCTGTGTAGTTTTATGTCCGGATGATATTTTATTTACTATTTTAAATGCAAATAGGTATTTTACTCACTGCCGAATCAGTAGTAAGTGTGATATCAGTCAATAAAAATGTAAATAAATATAATATTATGACTCTTTATCATTTTAGCTTACATTTGTGGGGGCCGTTCTCATTTCGGAGGACGCCCATGCATATGGAAAATGGAATCTATTCGCTATATAAAACTTTATAAATAAATAAATATTACTGGCTTCCACAGGCTATCATGCAATCATGCATATTGAAGTATGCTTTTATAAAGGTATGCTTTGCATTTTCAGTTATTAAGCCAGTCCTGTTGGCTTTGACAATGCTTGTTTGACATTCATTTGATTTGCCAACTTCATAAAGAATGCCTGCGCCCTATTGCATTGCATTTTGATGGTCAATGTATTATTAGCACAACAATAACAACGTTGCCATCAGTACGTGTAAGGAAATGGAGTTTTCACAGGCTCTGCAATGCCTGCCACCTGTATTGCATTGTAATACAGCATTTGTATAGCACTTACTAACCGCACGTGAGGTGCTGTCGCTGATATGCTTCTCTATATGGATTACACACTATATGATGTGGATGTGTGGATGGAAGTGTGTTATCTTTGCTTTGAGCCTATGAGGGAAGTTTTCCCAAGTCATGTATGATGAACACCAATGAGCATTTATAGTGTTATGGAATGCATCCCTTAGTGGTGTGATGAATGAAAGAGTGTGAGACGTATATAAGCATTTTCATAAGATCTGTCATTAAACAAGACATTTTGAGTACACTATAATTGCATAGTTAATATACTCACTTGAAGGGGATTTTAGCCAGCTCTTTTCATCCCTTTGTCTGCTGGTGCATCATTCATATTTTTCTTCTGCTCACATGGGGCAATGGATGATCCCACTTCAGCCATTGGCTAAGTTCACCATAAGTGACAGCATTCTACCATTTCACTACGAGCACATCTATACACAAAGTAGTTTCCGTCAATGTTAGAGACCACTATGACAATGTGTGTTTTTCAAAACCAACAAATACATTTTTGCTTTTAGATTTCTTTTTATATATTGGTGAGGGCCCAGCAGCTCCTCCAGCTATAAAGTGTCACAAAGACCATTAAAAAAACAATGAGCACTGGCAAAGATAAAATGCTGGCAGCCAACACCAGATTTATTGTTTATAGTTTATAGTTTATTGCACAGTTAATTAAAACCAATGCGATACAATAACACAATAAGAAAAGTTAAAATGTAGCATAAAAAGACATGCGTTTAAGACCAATGCTATACAGTAGCGAGATAAAAATAAACAATTCAACATAAAAGTGTGATTTTGTTTGCAGGCCGCATGCCATACTATGCTTCCCATCTACTATGAAGGCCTGCTAGTCCATTCATGTTTTGCATAAAATTTTTCATGAAATTTTGCGACATAGATGATTTCCGCAGTATAAGTTAGAACAGATGTCCTAATTTGTTGGGTTTTCATGGATCAACTTTTGGTAATTTTTTTTCCACTGCTTTTAAAAATTTCACAAAGCTGCAGCTCAGCTGAGGGTCCTGTGCTGAGAAGCAGGATAGCACTGCGCTCCTTCGTGTGTGTACCCCCTGTAGAATGAAATGGCGTTTCAACAGGAGCTTCCTTTCTTTTTGCAGTTCCTCACACGAGCATAGCAGGTGCAGCATATCTTCTGCCCCGGTGCCGCATAGCCTACATAGTGTTCCTGCTTTCGATCTCAGCCAGTGAGGAAGGTGTTGAATACATGGTAGCAAGCCCAGTCTGTATCTTAAGAAGGTCAATTTAGTTTTTGTTTGCATAACCTAGACTGAGATAAGGCTGGGAGACTTGTGTATGGTATGTATTCAATACCATCCATGCGTGAGATCTTTTTGATAGGATGGCTTTATCCTGGACCCATGACTGTAACTTGATCGATTTCTTTACCAGCTTGTTAAGTGATTTATGATCTGCAGAGGACGCCCAGAGCTCTGCCAGCCCGGTGTTCTCTAAGCTTTTTGCCCGGTATTTTGCTGCTGGTGAGTTTTGGGTCTGCCATAGCTTTTTCCATAAGTATTCATTCAAGGTTCCTTCAGTCGTTTTTCTCACTTTATCCCATGTGCAGATATATGCCCCCTGTCGTGCCAAAAGCTGTGACCGAATTCCAAATTCCAGTCTTATCTGTGCTGGGGAGGATCGCTTTGGGAGGCCAAAGATTATTCTATATGCCGACACGATTGTGCTGTCAAGTAATATGGCATCTCTGCCTCGGTGGGCCTCGCTCCCATAAGTTAATGTTGGTAACAGTTTGGCACGTATGACATGTAGTAAAGGAGTTAAAGAAGGGCCGGGGAGGTTGTTGTTTAGTGTTTTAAAGGCGATTGCCAGAGCAAGGCCTTTGCCTCTGATACTAGCCCTTTGTGCGCTGAATTGGCCACCACTGTCTATATTCACACCTAAATATTTATACGACGAGGTGTCTTTGATGCGGGTCTTATCCCAGAACCACGAGAAAGCTTTCTTCTTTTTATTCCTACTGATTGTCATTGTTTGCGTTTTCTCGAGGTTCGCTGTTAAGTCATTTGACTCGGAATATCTCTGGGTCGTATTTAAGAGGTTTTGAAGCCCAACTCTTGTATGGCTTATTAGCACCAGGTCGTCTGCATATAAGATGCATGGTAGATTGAGGCCTCCTAATTTTGGCGAGTGTGAATTACAGTTGTTTAGTAGGAGCGCCAAGTCCCCCAGGTACAGGTTGAACAGTGTGGGGGCCAATACGCAGCCCTGCTTGAGGCCGTTGTTGGTTTGTATCCGCCTTGACAGCATTGAGCCATCCCCCACCTTGATCTGCATCCAGGTATCTGTGTGTAGGTTGATTAACAGCTCCAACAGAACTTTTGGGATGCCCCAATCATTTAGTTTTGTCCATAGTAGATTGCGGTTGATGTTGTCGAGTGCCGCTTTGTAATCAATATAGCAGAGGTGTAGGGGCAGTTTTTTCATCTCTGCCTTGTCTATAAGCATACCCATAGACAATATGTTTGTTGTTGTTCCCACTGCTTTGGCGAAGCCTGTTTGATTAACAGGTATAAGAGATTTCCTTGTGGACCACGCCTGTAGTTCTTCCAGTATGAGCCCTGCAAAATACTTCGCATCGTTATCAATTAAGGCAACTAGCCGGTAATTTTGAGGGAGGCCCCTGTCCCCTGCTTTATATATGGGGGAAATGATGGAGCCCTTCCAAGTGTCTGGCAAGATGTTAGTGTACCTGATCTCCCAAAAAAGGGGTTCAAGTGCCGCTGCCCAATAGTCCATGCCTTGTTTGAAGAGGACGGGAGGGATCCCATTTGGACCCGGCGCACCTTCCCTCCTTCCTTTCTTTATTTGCCGCTTGATTTTGGGTTGCAGTAATATATGATCTATGTCACCCACCGTGTCCTGGTTGGTTGGGCACCTTTTTGGCATGTTACCGACATCATGGGCTTGTCCGGGAATACGTTTGCTCATATTCTGATTAGCCGACAAGTCTCGGTTAAAGTGGTTATCAAGATAAGCTGCCCAGGTTGCCTCTGTGATGTTTTATGTGGTCTCCATTTTTGCAGGGTGCGTTAATGAGTTTATTGTTTTCCAGAACCTTGCCCCGTCGTTCTTTTTTATGTCCTCATGAAGTGTTGCCCAAAGTTGTTCCTCTATAGTTCTGTTTGCTTCCCACTTTAGTTTTTTTAATGAAGCTTTTAATTTAGAGAGTTGATCCGACTTCCCTTTGTTATTGTGGTCCAGCTGTACTTCTCTCATTAAGTTAGAGATTGAGTTTTACATTTCTTTGATTTTCCCTCTATATGCTCTGGGAAGGATACCTAGCTTGTTCGTCCTTGTGCGCACTTTGGGCTTTGTTGCATGTTGCCCCAGGGTGTTAGTAAACTGCACCCATTTCGCTACTTCGTTGAGGCCTGTACGCTCCACGTAATGTTATTTTACCAGTCCTATCAAGATTTCACCCGTTGCAGCCGAATACTTAATTTTTGTAAAGTTTACGGTATAGATGGACTCTTTAGGAGCCGTCGAACGCTCATAAGTCGGTCTAGCAAGGTCCATGGTAATTTCCTGAGGACAGTGATCGCTATCTATTTGATTCCCTATCCGATAGGATGTTATATGTTGGAAAAGTGGAAGTGAAATGAAGGTATAATCTAGTGTACTGTTCACTTTTCTTGAGTGAAAAGTTGAGGCTGGCGGGTTATCCCCTGCAAACCTGCCATTTAATGCCCTGATGTTGAAGTTTTCTAGTGCCTCAAGTACCTTTTTTCCCAGTTTTGATTGTTTGGTTGTTTGTGGCTTTCCTTGTTGTGGTAGGGCCCAAGATGTGTTTTGTGCCATAATTCCCTCCTCTTGTGTTGTGCCCATGAGATTGAGGTTGAAATCCCCAGTGAGTACTAGGTTCGCTGTTTTTTCCCCGTGATGCACTCTTCTATGAAGGCATATAAGTCCTCCACTGCTTTTTTCTTTCATTTAGGGTGAATATAAGCATTGACCATGATGCAGTTGTTACTTGCCTTGCCTAAGCCTGTTGTCAGAGTCAGGTTGACTGCGAGTGCAGCTGTCGCCGAGGGCCCGGTTTCTTTTGCCATCACAAAGCTAGTTGTAGCTACATATATTACCAATCCTCCTCTTAAATGCCCATACTTGGCTAAGCTCTTGGCACCAGAAAAGAAGCGTAGGTACCCCTGAAGGTGCGGGGGCTCGGCAAGTCAAGTTTCTTGTAGCGCAATTAAGTCAAAGGATCGAATGTAGTCTATGAAATCCAGATTCAGCATTTTGGATGCTTGGCCATTTATATTCCAGGAGCATAAGCACAATTGGTTCTGTAGGTGCTCCGTTGTTATCCGTTCCGCATGTCAATTACTGTTTGTTATGGTTCTCACGAAGCGTCTTTGTTCCTGCCACCCGTTTGGAGCTTGTCTTCCATGTCGTTCCCCGAAAGCAAGTTCGATGAACCCATTTCTGCCAGTACAGCTTGGCCCGACAGCGCCCCTGAGAACCGAGATTTTACTGCCTTCTGCGTACTCCCTCAAGTTCAGGCTTCTCTCAGGGCACAGTACATCCGGATATCCTGGCTTTGTGAAAGGCTTCATCGTGATGCTTCAGTTTTTAAAGGTCTCGGATTCCGTAAGGATCTTTTGTGCCAGGTCTGCCGAAGCCCAAGTCGCCTTCGTCGCCTCTTTTCCTGTGCCTTACGCAACTATAAATTCAATAGACTTCAGGTCAGAGCTTGCCACGAATGACGGTGAGGGGATGTGGGCCAATAATCGCAAGATATTGCCTCTATTGAGGATGTCGTGACTTCCTTTGGATGTAAAGTTTGGGGTGAATCATGTGGCATCCGAATCTTCCCCTTGGTTGGTTACGCCCCCAGATGCGTTGTCCGTATTTAGTATTACTGACCGCTTCGCGCCACTTGTTGCATTTGCTGATGCCCGGTAGCCCTCTGGGTTGTGCTCCCATGCTGAGGTTTGATCCCTTACACATACGGTTAAACCAGAGGTTTCGCAGCGTGGATGCTGCGTATTTGAAATCAGGGCTGCGGGGGCAGTTGTTGTCATTGTCTGGTCCGCCCGTAGATGAGTTGCCATGGTTGCTTCGGTGAAGGCTAGTATTTGGTTTCCAGTGAGTCCTAGATCTTGTCTTCCTGTTTTTTCTCCCCTTGGGCTTATAAAGGCTTTTGGGCTTCCCATGGATTTTTTACAAGGCTGAGTGTTATGTGTTTGCCAGTTTCATAACCCAGGGTCAGCCGATAAGATGATGGACCCAGAGTGTTGGAGCAGAGCAGCTTGATTGCTTTGTAGATCAGCTGCTGTTATCGCAGAGTTTGTGTTTACTAGTTGGGCGTTATCTTCAGGTGTGCCGCTCATTTCATCGTGATCACGATTTGATGTTGTTGCTTCCACCGGATTGTTCGTGTTTTGTTCTGCGGAGTTATTTTGCCCGAAGAGTTGCCTAAAGCCTTCACGTTTCGAGCAAAGCTTATGTTTCCTCCCTTTGCGTTTTTTCGCTCTCCTCTGTTTGGCGTTTAATTTTTGGTTTGTGCCAGCGTCATCTTCGGCACCCGCTGATAGAGAATTTATTGACTCCATTCTGTTCTCCCCTGTGTGCTGGATTAACTCTTCTGTCATAGGGTGATCATGGGCGCCAGTCATCGATGTTTTGCCATGCCGTTTGACAGCAGTATCCTTGCTGAGGGTGGTGTCTGCTTCGGCCTCCCCTGTTTGTGCAGTCGTCACTTTTCCCAATCCATTTAAATTAGGGGACCCCAGTACGTCAATGCTGATCTTCTGACTATGTTCGGCAGATCGTTTGAGATGACCGCATAAGTCTGACATTAAAGTCGGCAGGGTGGCCAGCTTGTCAATAATTGGGCCACATTCACACTCGATGCCGTTTCTCCTTTTGGTATCCTCAAGTTGGTCAAGTTTGCTCTGAAGAAGCGAGTTTAGTATGCCCAGCTTTCCATCTATTGCAACTACGAATACTGCCAGCGTGTCTAATAACGTTAGTTAGGCGTCCATTTTCTCCGATTTGTAGTGTGCTGCATCCACCAGGAGTTGTACTGTATTGAGGAGACTGGGCCATGCGCTTTCTTGCCTAGCTTGAGCTGGAGTTGCATCCTGGTTTCCGTGACTCTCTTTAAACTTCTTGGGACACGGATTCTTGGGACACGGATGGCTCCTTGAGGGGTTGCGCTATTTCTGGCCCACCTATTCCTGCTATATTTGTCTGCATGTAGGCCGTTCTACTTTTTGATGTCTCACTGGCAGTCCTGCTTATGCTCAAGTCTTTGGGGTAAGCCTCCATAAGTTCCTCCCACTCCTCTTTCCTTAGGTAAGAAGAGATTTCGATCACCTCTGGGGTGAGATTCTTCCGGCTTGTGTCTTTATTTTGCGTCCCTTCTGACGCCTTGGGTGCTAGTGTGGGTTCATTGTTAGAGATGTCAAGGGCTATTAATGAGGATTCCATCTCTGTTGGTCGCCCTTGTATGGTTGCAGTTTCCTCTTTCCTCTTGCCCTCTTCGTTATTGCTTATGCCCCCGTGGCCAAGTTCATTGCTCGTGCTGACGCTCTCGATGTTGCTGTTGATGTTGCTGATGATGTTAAAGATGTGCTCCTCCAATTTTGAAGGCGACATGTCCTTGGCATCATTTGGCCAGTGTACTTGGATTAAATTGGCTGCTTATCACTAGGCTGGTGGTGCAGGGTTAGTTGAAGTAGTTCAAGAGGCGATTGAAGGCCTGATACTTTGTTGATCTTTGGGAATAAAGCGCCCCCTGGATCCTTTAGAAAGCAGACTTTTGTATAGATTTTAGGCTGTACCAAAGATTTATTCATTTTGTTTCTCCCTTCTTTGTTTATCGTATTTCCTGTTTGTTTGTTTGTGGCAGGTTGATTCTGACTTGACTCAGTTGGCTCTGTTGAGACCGTTAGGTTTATTATGTCCAGTAAGGGGCTCTTCACTATAGCTTAAGAAGCATCTGTTTGAGCCTCATCTCCCCCCTTTGATGGCTTAGAGCTTTGTTTTCGCTTATTTGGCCCTCCCTTGTTCGTTTGGTCCCCTCGGATAGTTCCAGATCTCATGTTGGGGCTATTTGGCCTGGGGTTGCTACGGCCAGCAGAGAGTAGAAGCTGGGGAAAGCTGGAGGAGCAAAGGGTGCACACTGACTGGTGGTGTCACTGATCGTGGTTTGCTAACTCGATGGCAGATGCACTAGTCCTTTGGCACCCCCCCCGCACGCTCCCCAACACAGCACTCACCGACTTAGTCCTGGTGTGTGTCTGATGCACCCGGTACCGCCCGGTACCACCCAGTCCTGGCCGGTACTGCCTGCCTGCCTGGCACTGTCGCTGTTGATGCCTTCACAGGTTGGGCTGTGCTGGGTTGGGCTGAGTTGGGCTGAGTTGGAAGATTGGGGGGTTAGTTAGGCGATTGTCCTTTAACCTTTTTTGGTTGGTCGCACCCCCACGCATTGATTGCTGTGCCGTGGCTGTGGCTGGAGGATTTTCACAAAAACGCAGAGCTGCGGGGGCTGCGGAGTTTTCGTTTCGCAGTGTTTTCTCTGATGCCGGTTACCGCTGCTAACTCCCGGTCCCAGTCCCTTTGATGGCTATGAACACCACGCTGCTCATCCGCCGCCACTCCGCTGCGACGATCTGGCAGAACTCTCCGCTCTCTGCTCTGCTCTCTAGCCAGATCTATTGGATTTGCGAATGCTTGTTGTAGTTTGTGTTGTACTGATAGTTCTGATAAACTCTATTAGACATTTTATGGTGTTGGAAGTTTATCTTTGATTTCCTATGCTGACTGCGGACGGAGTCGTCCACTCTGTGATCTTATGGATCTGGGATAGGTATCAGGTGTAAATAAAGAGTGAAGAACAGATACTTCTGGCATGGGGGATGTTGAGAGGAAGTTATTTGGGAAGTCTATTAATTGGAATGTTATCTTCCTTTAACATAGTGATATAAAGTGAGAAGACAGACTCATGGGAGCTCGGTGGTGGTGGTGTTCTGACCGCCCAATTACTACCAGGGTGGCGGTCCACCCTGGGAACACCACAACTGCCAGGGATCTGGTGGTGGCATGGCAGTATTGGTGCCACAATATGTTTGGCGGGGTTGCTGCAGCCCGCCAAGCATGTTATGAGTACGACAGCCATGAAAAGTGTGGCGGTGAGGAAACAAAGGGCCTCCCGCCATGTGGATGCACACAGGAGGTAGCACAACATGTGCCCCCCTGTGTGCATGCACACCAGTACCTGCATGGCATGGGCTGCAGCAGTCCATGCAGTACAGGTGCTGATTTTGACATTCCCATCGCGGGGCCTATTACATAGGCACCGCCTGGGGAGCGCTAAAAAACCGCCCGTCAGAGAGGAGAAAACTCCTAATCTAGAGGACGGTTCAAACATGGGTTTGGTGGTGCAGTGCGGTCCCACTCCAGTTCCACCAAACTCATAATGAGGCCCTAAATGATCAAATCAAACCAGGTGTTAGGGACAAGCAGTACTGCAGTACATAAATAGAAAGATCCCAGAGGAGGATTTACCATACTAGATATGGTGGCCTTTTGTGTTTGGCGGTGCGGGAGCGGGACCAATCCACTCTCGCACTGCCAAACTCATGTTTGAACCACCTGCCAGATTAAGAGTTTTCTCCTATCTGGGGGGGGGGGGTCTGGGGGGAAGCAGTTCTTTGGCATTTCCAGGGCATAGACACAGCAATGGGAACGTCAAAATCAGTACCTGCACGGCATAGATTGCTGCAGTCCATGCTGGTATTGGTGTGCATGCCCACATAGGTGAACATGTTGTAACCGCCTGTGTGCATCCACATGGCGGGAGCCACAAGGGGCCCTACCTTTGTTTCCTCAGTACCACACTTTTCATTGCGGTCGCGCCGCTATGAAAAGTGTGGTGATGAGGACACACGTAATATGGTTGGCGAGGCCGCAGCAGTCCCGCCAAGCATATTGCGGCCTCAATACCGCGGCACCACCACATTTCAGTGGTCCTAGGGCAGCCTGACTGCCCTGGTTGTAATGGGGAGGTCAGAAGACTGCCACCACCGCACCTCCGTGAGACTGGTGGTCCGTGGACCACCAGACTTGTAATAAAGTCCATAGGATTCCCAAGAGACTCTAACGATACAGTACTTATTTTCTAAAAATCATTCTTATTCGAAAATAAAGACACTGTGTTAACAGGCAATGGAGGTAACTTGTGATATTATGGACCTTCCAGGGAGATCCATGGACACAGTTCGATGTTGATGTCCCCTCTCAATGGGCGAGCCCAACTCTACAGGTGTGCCTCCTGGTGCTACGTTTCTAGGTAGTGAACTCACAGCCAATATGGATCTTCAAAAGGACTGTCCAATTCCCAGCATCTTACTTATTACTTTAGTGTTGACTGTTTTAATAATGTTTTAAATGTATTGTTTAATATAGTGTATTTAAAAGTGTTTTTTCGGGGGGCGTGGCTAGCAGCCAACGATGGCGGCCGCAGCTTAGGGAGGCTCCTGCGGTGAGGCGGCTTCCCACATAAATCCGGCACATATATCCTGTGCAATTCTTCTGCTTTCGGGGCGGAAAGGGTCCGGTGACCGTGCGGCGCCCTGAGTGCAAGCGGCGGAGAGTCAGAGGCTCCGCTACGGTCGGAGCTCCGAGGCGAGAGGAGGGGCCTGGACCATCCGGACAAGCAGCGCTGTAGCCTGAGGACGGTGGCCGAGCGGATTCACGAAAACACAGCAAGTGGCAGCACTCCCTGGCGAACCTGCGGGCTGACGGAGGACGCCCTGCTGCCGCCGGGTGCTGGAAGAGACTCAGGTGACAGGGAGGCGGCCGGTAACGGCACGGGGGCCCGTGCTTTGGCCCACCCGGGACCCGACCCGGCGGACCATCGAGGGGCGGGCTCTCCTTCAAGTGACCGGGAAGAGGCCCCGGAGGTGTGCGGGGTGGGGATCTGTTGGGGGCCACGACTCCTAGGTGGCGCCGGGGTCTTCCACCCCCCCCCCGCGTTCTGAAGCACCGAACGGCGCTGGTGGTGGCCGTGCGTCGCCCTCAATACTCCGGCGGCCCTGTGGCAGGTGTCCCTGAACGTCGGAGCCTGGGCAAGGAGAGCGGGGGTCAAGCATTCCACATCCCGGGCTGAGACTGTATATCACCGGGTGGACGCTAAGTGTGGGGGTCATATCACCGGGCTCTACCACTGCAACAACTGATCATAGGCCTTGCGCGACCAGTGCCACGTGCAAGGCAACCGTCTAAGTGGCGTAACATCCCTCACCTGGCCCGAATCAAGCGACGACCCCGGCCTGCACACGCTCTGTTTTCGGAGGTACATAATGGCGCAAAGGGGACCCAGAGGCAGCTCCACGCAAGCAAAGTTGGACAAATTCGCCTACGACAAGCACACTCCCCCGCAGGAACAACGCAGGCAGCCCGCGAAGGTGGCGGACTCGGAGGGAGCGAAGAAAGCCACACTAGAAGACGTCCTGACGGCGCTGGCTCAGGTACAGGCGACGGTGGGGGCGACGGCGACAGAGGTCACCCTGATCCGAGCGGACCTCCAAAAAATCAATGAGCGAGTGAAACAGGTCGAGGTTGTCACCAAATCACTGGTTCAGGATGTCTCGGACCTCCAGATCGAAATGGGACAGCTGCGGGCGGACAACAAACTACTCAAGGAAAAGCTGGATGACCAGGAAGGGCGCTCGCGACGGAACAACGTCCGCATCCTGGGAGTGCCGGAATCGGAAACAACTGGAGCGATGGACCTATATGTGGAGGACATGATCAAGAACAAATTACAACCTAAGGGACTATCACATTTCTTCTCTGTGGAACGAGCACACAGAATACCGGGGGGAAAGCCGAAGACGGGGGGCCCCCCGAGACCGATCCTGGCAAGACTCTTCAACTTTAGAGACCGTGACGCCATTCTGCAAGCGGCTAGGGTGGCGCCGGCCATTCAGATCCAAAACTCTAAAGTGTCATTCTACCCGGACTACACAGCAGAGGTGTCCCGGAGACGGCGGACGTTCCACGAAGGGAAGAGAACGCTCCGCGAAAAAGAATTGCCCTACTCTATGCTATTTCCGGCTAGGCTCCGGGTGGTAGCTGATAAAAAGGTCTGGTTTTTCGACTCCCCTGATGTGGCCAGGGACTGGCTGGAGGGCTGGCACACTGTGAGCAAGAATCGGAAGTCCAACAGACTCAATATGGAACACCGGGCGGACAGCCGGGCTGGTTCGCAAACTTCGGGGAGAGGAGGGACGGAGAGGTCACCAGCCCGAGACCTCGTGGAGACTGAAGGGAACGAACGCTCGGAATGAGACAATGGGGTCAACCTGACTCTTCACCTAGGAATTATTGTCTTATAGCTGCAACTGGACGCTGGCCTGCTTTGTCCTGGAAGTAAGCAGGGATGCCGCCTGCCGGGGGAGACACTCTCCCCCTTACAAGCAAGTACACTGGTTTGGGGAGGGGACAAGCACTCTGCTAAGTTGGGGGGGCGGGCAGTTGGAAGTCCGTTAGGCAGGGGGGCAGGGAGGGGGGTTTGTTTTGAAGTTGTTTGGAACACATAACATGGTCGAGAATTGTACCACACCACTCATGTGACATTTTGGAACGTTGGTTGAAGCGGGGAGGTAGGAGCTGTGATGTCAGAACACGCATTACACAAATTAGTGACGTTAACGAACGCATATGGCGGATGACCCTTCTTTTAGACAGGGGGACGTAGACCCGAATTCTCGGGGTTCCCCGTTAAAATTGATGACATGGAATGTACGGGGGCTGGGGGATAAGATCAAACGGGGACTGGTGTTACTCACACTCAAAAGGCTGAAACCCGCCTTGGCGATGCTGCAAGAGACACATTTAATGGGTGGGGCGACCAAGGCCATGGATCGGAAAGGGTACAAAATGTTGGTACACTCGGAATTCTCGTCTGGGTCCAGGGGCACCGGTATCCTGCTGCTGAAATCCTCACAGTTTATTCCACTACAGACTAAGATTGACGATCAAGGATGCTTCGCCACAGTACAGGGGCAGTGGGAGGGTAGACTCATTAATCTAGTATCGGTATACATCCCCCCTGCACTCCACTCGGTACAACTCCCGAAATTAGCTGAATTCCTACTGGCCCTTCCCGAGGGAGAGGTAATTCTAGGGGGTGACTTTAACGCCATTATAGACACACAGTTAGACCGGTTTCCGGCGGGCGGCTCCGCTGGCAGCTCCTCACACTTCCAGCGCTTCATGTCTGCCATGGGTCTCCTTGACATGTGGAGAAGCTCCCACCCCCAGTCCCGACAGTTCACCTTTCACTCCACTGTACACGGCAGCCTTTCAAGAATTGACCATTTCCTTACCGTAGGCAACAGCTCCAATCACATAGACACCGTAGACATACACCCCAGGGGTGTCTCTGACCACTCCCCGATCACTCTGGAGATGTCCACTCACGAGAAGGTGCGCAGGAGGATATTCCCAATACATGCTGCGTACTTAAAAGTTCCCAGGGTCCGTAAGGCCCTTACGACAGCGACAACACAATATTTCGCTGAGAATGTTAACTCTGTGAGTTCGTCTGAGGTACTATGGGAGGCATACAAGACGGTATTTAGGGGGCAAGCGGTAACCTCGATCGCGGCTCACAAGAAAGATAAGGCCCTGGAACTCGCTGACTTAGAATTAAGCCTACAGGAACTCACAATGACACATGAAAGGCAGCCCACGCCGAGCACGGCACACGCACTCAACATCCAGCAACAACTCTACACAGATCATCTGAGGACCCAGGTGAAGGGTCACATTGCTGACACTCAAAATAGGGTTTATGAGATAGGAGATAAGGCGGGTAGGCTGCTGGCCTGGCTAGACACACGAGACGGCGGCTCTAGGGGCATCCAGCAGGTGAGAGATAGCCGGGGTGGGGTACACACTAGCCCGGAACTCATAGTGGAAGCGCTGGCGTCCCACTTCGAGGGGGTGTACACCCCTGAGCGGGAAGTGACTTCCGAAATGGCCAGAGAAGCACTGGAAGGGATAGAGATCAAGACACTGTCGGCGGAGGCCACAGTAGACTTGGAGGCAGATATTACGGCGGAAGAGATACAGCTGGCGATTAACGCTTTGAACCCGGGAAAAGCGCTTGGCCCAAATGGCATTCCTATTGAATGGTACCTAGCGAAACCCGAATTACTGAGTACCTATCTCTTAGCAATGTACACAGAATGTCTAGAGAAAGGGAGACTCCCGCCTGACCAAAGACTGGCCACTATTGTGGCTATCCCCAAACCCGGGAAACCACCGGGGGATTGCGCCTCCTATCGCCCCATCTCGTTGCTTAATGCAGAAATTAAAATCCTTGCCAAACTCATAGCGTCCAGACTTATGCCACACCTGGCCGACCTTATACACCCAGATCAGTCCGGGTCCATGCCACACAGGAACACGGCACTGAATTTGCGCCGACTGCATGGGGCATTGGCAGGGGCAGGGGCACTCACATCACCGGCGGTTGTACTGGCCCTCGATGCCAGAATGGCCTTTGACCTGGTGGAGTGGAACTACCTGTTCGAGGTCCTGTCCCGTATGGGGTTCGGCCCTAAGATTATAGCATGGGTGAAACTGTTGTATGCAGGCCCGGCCGCGCAAGTGGTGGCCAATGGACACATCTCTCGCAAGTTCCTTCTGGGTAGAGGCACTCGTCAGGGTTGCCCACTCTCACCGCTACTGTTCGCAATTTCGCTGGAGCCTTTGGCCACCATGATACGGACCTCGCCACTGTTGAGGGGGATTGGCTGGGCGGGGGGCTGGGAGGACCGGCTATCCCTCTACGCGGACGACATGCTGGTATATCTCACTGACCCTGAGCAGGGAGTACCGGCCCTTCTTCGGCTATGTGACGGCCATGGGAAAATCACTGGTTACACAATCAACTGGGCCAAATCGGAACTGTTTGTTCTGAAGGGCCCGGCCCCGGCGCTGACCACTGACTGCCCTCTGAAGATAGCGGGTTCCTCCTTCAAGTACTTGGGTATCCATGTTACTGGTGACCCTGTGGAATTCATGGACAAAAATTTGACACCCCAAGTTGAGCGACTAAATTAGGATGTAAGATTCTGGGCGGGGCTGCCCCTCACGTTGTTGGGGAGAGCCGCTCTCTATAAAATGAAGTCTTTACCCCGCTTCCTGTATGTACTTGAAAATACTCCATACCCTGTGAGCCCTAAGTTCTTTCAACGGGTGGCAGCGCTGGTGTCCACCCTGATGTGGGGCAACCTCCCTCCGCGTATCGCGCAAACTAAACTGCACAGAGGGTGGTATGACGGCGGGATAGCACTCCCCAACTTGACAATGTACTATTGGGCGGCACAGCTAAAACCCATCAACTGCTGGTTACACACCCCGCAGTCCGAGCCCGCTTTCCAGGCAGACAGGGCGCAACTGGGCTTGAACAGCCTACTGGCCCCACTGTATGACCGTACAAAGGCGAATAAATTGAAGGGGCCTACCAGGCTAACTACGGCACTGTGGCATACGGCTACCGCAGCGTTGGGCTGGAAGGGAAGAATTACGAAACTCACACCACTTTGGGACTCTAAAATCTTTGGAAATCTGCGAACCAGCAGGGGCTTCTCCCAATGGGACGCGATAGGCATATCTACAGTTGGGGACCTGTGGGAGAGAGGCGCGGAACTTACCTTTGACAGATTGCGGGAGCTGTTCAACCTTGGAGAGAGGGAGTTATAAAGGTATATTCAGATCAGACATGCACTGCTATCGATCATTCCCCCCGACAGCGCATTGCCGGAGGCATCCCCACTTGAGGACCGGCTCCTCACTGACTACATGGTTGAAAAAGCGACCTCCCTAATTTACCTTAAACTACTTAACAACCTACCAGACCCACTGACTAGGCTTAAGGAACACTGGGAAGATGAAATTGGGGAGATGGACGAACATGAATGGAACTTGGCGATAGCATCTCCTAAGGAAGTGGGTATCTCAGCTCGACTGAGACTCGTACAACTGAAAGTTCTACACAGGGTCTACTACACTCGAACCATGCTCCACCGCATACACAGAACGCAACACCCTTTCTGCCTTCGTGGATGCGGAGAGGAGGGAACCTTTTTTCATACTGTGTGGGACTGCCCGCGTATCCACGAATTCTGGAGACAGGTACTGCGGACTATCTCACAGGCATTAGAGATATCACTGTTGCCTGATCCGAGGCGGTGTCTCCTGAACATATGGGAACAGACGGATGTCTCCAGGCAGGACCAAACATGGGTTACAGTGGGGTTCATAGTCGCCAAGCGGGACATAGCACAGAAGTGGGGCGTGGCTGATACACCTACAACGACACACTAGAGTATTAACATGGACAGGGTTATGGTGACGGAGCGTGCAGTGTACTCTAACAGGGCCTGCCCGGGGAAGTGGAATAGGGTCTGGTCCAAGTGGAATAATTACAGGGGGGGAATTTGCGAACCCTTAGAGGAGGAAGAGCTGGATGAGTCGGATGGGGAGGAGGAAATGGGCTAGTAGGGCACGGGGGACACATTGGTTGTGGGGGGCAGGGGGTGACACATGGAGTATAGGTCACACTACCACACTTAGGCCTTGCCCTGACATCGAGGGAATGAGACTCATAGGAAGGTTACTCGGATGAGCCCGCACACACCTGGTACCTGGGTGGGAGGTGCATAGACACTGGTGAGAGGGACTGACCGTAGGGGGGATTTCCTACTAAAATAGCGAGTCGAAATGTTTTCCCATAATGACCGATCAGTATGTGTTTCTTTTAGTTTATTGTTAAGCTTTTGTTCTGCAAAAAAGGAAAAACCCACAAAAACCTCACTGATTTGCTGAACTCTCTACTGAGTGCACCTTTTCTATGTAACGGTGACCAAATAATGTACGGAAATTTGTCAACATGAGCTGCGTTGGGCGTTACTGCATTCTGAAAACGTTGTGATAATAGCGGCCAGCCCGATTGGGTTGTAGGCCAATTGCTGTGTAACTTGTAAGGTGCAATAAAGGTTTTTAAAAAAAAGAAAAAAAGTATTTTTTCTTCAAGTAATATTTTCTATGTTGTATTGTGCAAGTAATTCTTTTCAGTATTTGCTGTTTTTGGCATAGGGAAGTAAATGTAAATTTTACTTTCAATTATTGAACATTTAAAATGTCAAATGTACTTTACTGTTACTATTTTAATTTTAATATATTTGGAAAAGGGTTTATTTACTGTTGTTTTTTTTATTTTTTTTATATATATATATAATTGATTACATTTACTTAGGTTACATTACAATACATTTTAGAAAGATTATTTTAAAGTTTATTTTTATTAAAATAAAACAACGTTCTTACCTTGATTTGAAGGATATTCCCTTCCATGATATTTTTGACACAATATTTTTGTCATTCCTATTATGAGTATATTAACCCTTTAAGTGCTGCCGTTGGCCAACGGTCGTCACGAGCACTACCTTGCCAGTGCTGCGCACGACCGTTGGCCGACGGGTCAGCATTCATTATTCGAACGTTCAGCACTGGGCGCTGAACCTTCGACGCTCGGAAGGTGTTAAGACGATATTAAGGTAAAAAATATTTTTGACACAATATTTATGTGCCGTGATATTTTTGCAAAAACCATAGTTGATGACAGAATGCAGAACAATGTCATACATTCACCCCGGTACAGAGATCTGGGCCTAAATCCATCGTTTTTTAGCACTCCACACCACCCCAGTTCAGACATGGCCATATGCAAATCAGTCTGACCCTGTGCCTCATGGGAACAGTCCAGCCCGAACTGCCAAACCATGCCTTCCCTGGACCGGAAACAAGCTTCCGAGGACCGGTTTCTGGCATTCCAGCCGTCTTCAGCCCGGCTTGCTTGAATCCAGTGGTGTGGAGTGCATGGGACTCACGTCTGAGTATACCCATCCCACTCGGAGTGACAAATGCAAAAACCACAGTTGATGGACAGAATGCAGAACAATGTCATACATTCACCCCAGTACAGAGATCTGGGCCTAAATCCATCGTTTTTTTGCACTCCACACCACCCCAGTTCAGACATGGCCATATGCAAATCAGTCTGACCCTGTGCCTCATGGGAACAGTCCAGCCCGAACTGCCAAGCCATGCCTTCCCTGGACCGGAAACAAGCTTCCGAGGACCGGTTTCTGGCATTCCAGCCGTCTTCAGCCCGGCTTGCTTGAATCCAGTGGTGTGGAGTGCATGGGACTCACGTCTGAGTATACCCATCCCACTCGGTGTGACAAATGCAAAAACCACAGTTGATGGACAGAATGCAGAACAATGTCATACATTCACCCCAGTACAGAGATCTGGCCCTAAATCCATCGTTTTTTGCACTCCACACCACCCCAGTTCAGACATGGCCATATGCAAATCAGTCTGACCCTGTGCCTCATGGGAACAGTCCAGCCTGAACTGCCAAGCCATGCCTTCCCTGAACCGGAAACAAGCTTCCGTGATATTTTTGTGCACAATCTATAGTACAGCCATTCTTAACAAACACTGTGAAGGTCATGCAGACTCCTGCAGCTGCACAGCATCGTAAGTAAATAATTTGTTTATTAGTCATTATAAACCATTAACAATGTTAAAATATACAATTAACATCGCAAATAAGTAAGTACAAAAGAGGAAAGTAAGGACAACAAATCATGTGAGGTCTATGCACAAAAAAGGCATTTAGCAGGTAACTGATATTACCTATGCGTGCAAAATAGCGCATCAAGTACAACAGTGCCGGTCTTCTGTCATGTTTGATCAGAAGCCATTATAAGATGGAAAGCTGATGAGCCCTGATTCTACCTGGCATCCCACAGTGGCACTGCCTTAGAGTAAAATTAACAAAGCCCTATGCTGTCTGCAGAATTACGCTTAAAGTGCAACAGTGCTGGTATATGGTCATAGTGGGATATTCGGATGTGCTGGGCAGATATCCAACCTGGTGGGATAGGGAGCCAAAAGGCACAGATTGTCCCTAGCAGCCAGCCATGTAGTGGGTGGGTTCCATGAATTCTTGGCAAAGCCTCTCATGACCACCCACTTTAGCCCCTGCCTGGATCTGAGAGTTCAGATTGACAAGGGATTCAAAAATATCCAAAGGGGGCATGGCCAAGCCGTGAATGGAGTGAGACACGTCCTGCCATGTCTCTGCTCCTCTGCGGCCTGCTAAAGCTGATCCGCCGGCTGCCCGGCTTTCCTACGGCCATAGCATTGGGGGTCCAATCTCTGGTCGCCACTGTACACCTACGGCTGGCCCAAGCGGCAACTGTGAAGGCGCAAGGGCTTATCTAGTGGGCAAAGAAACATGCTTCTTAGCTGACAGCCGCCATCTTGGGCCTTGCGAGGGGGATCACCTGGAGAAGTCTTCCTCCGCTGCTCTGATCCCCGGTCATCGTCCATCGCCTGGCCCGTGACCCAATCCCGCTTTCCCTGGAGCCACTAGCTTCCCTTGGCAATGATGCAGGCTCGGGGGACCTACCCACCTGGTCTGCTGGCGTGCCCACGCCCTGGAGACAGAGGCCCACGCTGACGCAGTCGAAATCTTAGGAGCGGATCAGCTGGTCTGTGGGCTCCCTCGTCTCTGCTGTGGACATCGCGAAGTCTCCAGCGGGGGAGCTAGTGCAAACGGGGTAAATATCGCTGCACCAAGGGCCTGTGCGTGCTCCAAGCCTATCCTCTCATCTGCTGTTCGACGCGGGAGGGCCGGGCGGTCCCTCGCAAGGAAGACTGCTGGAGGGGAGGCCCTTCCCTCATGGGGTGCCTGCGGCCTCATCGTGACGCTGGATCCGCCTAAACCCTGCCCCTCCTGACGAAGCTGTGGTCTCGCCTGGTGAGACGGGAGGTGAGTGTGGTCGGCTGCGGTGCACGCATGGTGGGGGTTCCCCGCTCCCTGCAGGCTCGGTTGATGGACTCCTCCTCTGCTCTGTCTGGTGCTTGGGGCTCCTCCCTCCTGAAGTTCATTAGGGTCCCGACAGCTAGTGGAGGCATGTGGGGGTTGGTGCACTCCTCCCATCCTTCTGTCTCTCACCCCCCCGGGCGTTTCCTTACATCTTGGAGCAGACACCCTTACTGCTTAGAAGGCACCACCGGCGGGTACATACGCTTTGCGGAGTTGCTCTGGGGGGCCTGCCTGGGGGAGATCAGTGGCCTGAGCTGCCGGCGTGTTCTGTGGTGTGGGCTCCCGCTCTTGCTCTTGGAGGTGTGCCTGGACGACTGGCAGCTCCCTGGCTAGGGCCGCGTAAGGGGTCCAAGGAAAGGGCCTCTGTGAAGTTGTTGCATCGGCCCCCTGGACTAGGGACGCCTTTACTGCTCACCTAACCCGGATATAATGATCTCACCAGAGCCTACCCAGGGCCACCTATAATGCCTGGAGGCTCGAGGGGTGTCCCTTGGCTGCAACGGTCCTCATCTGATGCTCCCCCTGTGGTGCCCCAATGCCCCGCAGCAAGTCTAAGTGAGTGCCCACTACCTCGACCTGGGGTTTCTGGCGAGACCCTCCTCTGCTGTATCACCGGACGAGCCTTTTGGACTGTCTTCAGGCCCTGAGCCTGCCGTACTCCAACTCTCACAGCCTACCATCCTCATTTTTGGCCGATCTGCGCTGGCCCCTCGAACGTTGAAAGGGTTTTTCTCCCCATGGGGCCTGCGCCGGCACTGCATCCCCTTGGAGAGCTCTGCAATCTGTTGAGACCATCCCTCTGATCATGCCTCGATCTAAGATGGGCAATGGCCTGTACCCCACTAAGGACAACCTGGATGCCTCCTTATGGCTGAAATCTAACCCTTAGACACTGTCCGCATCTGACCCTCCAGGTTCTGAGGCAGATCGGGGTCCGCCTGCAGCGACGACCACTCAGGCATTTATGACTGCATTCCTCCAAGAGATCAAGCAGAAATCGGATCATTAAAAAAAGACTTCAAATCCTGCCTACAGGAAATCCTGTGAGACATCACGGAGATCCGGAGTCGTGGATGACCTTGAATGAACAATGGATGCGAGGGCAGAGGACCACAAGAGCCTCCGGCACCGGAAGGCATAACTTGAGGATCAACATATCAATCTACAACTCAAACAGGAGGACCGCCAAAATCGAAGTCGGCGTAACAATTTACGCATTAGGGGGGTCCCGCATGGAGCAGAGGGCCAAGATATGGCCTTTACGGAGGACCTCCTGCAGACGTTACGGATGGATAATGACGACTCCCTTTGACTCTCGACAGAGCTAATTGAGTTCCTGGACCCAGAGGGCGCCTGACATAGTCCCAGACATCCTCACATGAGTCAATATCTTCCTAGAGAAAGAAGCCATCTTGCAGAAGGTGCGTTGAGTCACGGACCTATCTAACAACGGATTTCCGATCCAGGTCTTCCAGGACATAGCCCTCGTCACCCTTCGGAGTTGCAAAGACTTTAAGCCAGTCACAGATAAGCTCTGGGACCTTAAAATTAAATATCAATGGGGCCACCCCTATGCACTAATCTTTCCGTGGGAGGGCAAGCACTGTCACTGCGAGACGCAAAACAGCTTCTTCACCTCCCGGCGGACATTGGGGAGGTGTAGTCCTCCTCCCTGACAGACCGACGCAGGGAGCCATCTAGGTCGGAGTGGACCACTGTACCACCCCCAGGCACAGGACACGTTCCAAAGATCAGAACTCCTCTCAGGCAAAACAGGACACTATCAACCATATCCGTACCTTGAGCGACTCTCCTTCTCTGACCCACTCGTCCACACTGGCTGACTAACTTGAACTGGGAGCACTGATGTCTACAACTGTCCAATCCCAGTGGTGGACGAATGCCTCCGGTTTCCCAGCAAAATTCAAACGATCTTAGCTCCCTTCGATGCTCCATCTTGTTGTGCTCCTGCTACCTCTTGCTCCTTGAACCACTGGATGCCCGTCATACGTGAGGTGCCTCAACAAGCTCTCCTAGAACTGTGCCAGCAAGCCTTACTCCACTATACTAGAAGGGCCTGGTGGCTGATGACTCTCACTCCAATTGTAAAGACTGGCTGCTGGAGGCGGAGACTCCCCATCGACCACCTTCAGCAGACACATTTCCCCAACTGTGCAATGTCCTCTGGAAGAGTGACTTCTTCTGAATGGCTCTCACCTTGTCCTGTGAGCAATTCCATGATGACATTGACCTATGTTGGACCTGTTGGCCATTTCACATTGGTTCCTTCATTCTGTCCCCCTTCTTCCCTTACTGTTTCTCCGAAACAAATGTAGTGCAGAGGTTATTTCAAGTCTTTCCTGGCCCACCACATATCCTGAGAGCATACTTTCCAATCAGGCACTCAGGGTATACCTCTACAAACTTGCCCTACTCAGCCCACTCACAGTCTGCATTGCTGAGCCCTCTCCATTAAATCTTCCTTCATGATGACAACAGAGCCTCCTTTTAGGTTTCTCTCCTTCAACATCAAGGGACTCAACTCCTCTAATAAGAGGCGTCAGATCTGGGGCTACTTCCTTCTGCAGGACCCTGATATTATCTTTCTCCAAGAAACCCACCTATTCTCCGCAGACGCGCACCTCATGATGCACCCTAAGTACCCGGCTCAATTTTGGGCTTGCTCTCTCCCTAAAACCGCAGGGGTAGCAATACTAATGAAGGCTGGCCTGGGAGGGACAACCCCTTGGGTGGGTCAGGACCCTGAGGGTCACTACCTAAAACTCCAAGTGCACTGGGGCACACAGCACCTGACTCTACTCAATGTTTATGCACCAAATGAAGCTCAAGATATGTTCCTGAGATCCCATCTGAGTGACTTGCTACACACTCCAGAAGAGGCAATTATCCTCGGAGGCGATTTCAATCTGGTATGGGATCCAGACAGAGACCGCAGCATGCAGACATACCAAGGCACCTGGGCTATGTCAGCGGGTCTTAAGAGGGTCATCACTGACTTGGTACTTATTGACGCTTGGAGATACTTGCACCCAGATACTATTCCTTTCTCTCACATGTCCAGCACTCATATTTGCTAATTGACTACTGCTTTCTCTCACTCTCTTTAATCCACTCTCTACAAACCGCTGAAATGTCTGACATCTCTATCTCATATCATGACCATGTCTCAGTCACTCTCCACACTCCAAACAGACAGCATGGCACCCGCCACTGCTCATGGCTCCCACCCCACATTCTGCATGACCTGGTGGATGTGGTTGACACCTGCAAAAAAATTGAGGCCTTTTTTATAACAAATGACACCTCAGAACCCTTGGAATTCATTTGATGTGGTGCCTTTAAGGCAACCATCCGGGGTAACTATCTCATCTATTGCCATAGCCTGTTCCTAGGAGGCTCGCCTTATAGAAACAAATCTATCCAAGGACATTAAGGCCCTAGAGAGCAGTGACCACCAACAGCCCTCACTGGATAATAAAAGCACCTCCCTATGCTTCGAAGTCAGCTGCACCTACATCGCATTAACAAAGCTGAATGCTCCCTACTGGCCCTCAAGCAAAAATTCTCCATTGGAGGGAATAAAGTGGGCTCATGCTTAGCACATCACCTGCAGGAGCAAACTACAAGAGCGCACATCTATAAACAGGCTGATGGTTCCTGGGCCATTACTAAACAAGACAAAGATTTAGCTTTTTTAAACTTTTAGCAAGACCTATACATTAATGACCCCCATGCCCCAGAGAATATCACCTTCTTCCTCATCGCCTGTTCCTGGGAACCTCTCAGCTCTGACCATATGCGACTCTTAGACAAGCCAATATTGTAAGACAAATTGACATGGTATTAAAACAGCTCCTTGTAGGGAAAACCCCTGGAACAGACGGTCTACCCATCGCCTTCTATTAAATCTTCCTCCCCCAGCTCCAAAGTTATCTCCCACACCTCTTCAATAGCTTCTCTGACATCACAAGCCTCACCCCCACTATGTCAGAAGCAGAAGTAGTCCTCATTCCAAAGCTAAGGAAGGATCCTAGAGCTCCATTAGGATGTCGGGCGGATCGCCACCGCCCTTTTCCCCCCGCCACATTACAATGGCGGGGGGGCCGCAACATTGGGAAACACCGGCCGACACTTTTCCGCCCCGGTCGCATTGCGGCCGGGGCGGAAAATGATTAATATGGTGGCGGTGTCCATGAGACACCGCCAGCCATATTACAATGGCACGAGTGCAATGCCTTTCCGCGGCGGCAATGCCGCCACGGAAAGGCAGGCGGTGTTCACTTTGGGGGCCCCCTGTGGGCCCCCGGAGTGAAGGCCAAAGTGGGGTGGCACACTTTGGTACCTCCCCTGCATTTACATAATCAAAGCGGTAGGCACCGCGCGGTGCCTGCCGCTTTGATTATGTAAATGCTGCAAAGCATTTTTAGTATTGTGGCGGGCGGAGCACAGAGCTCCGCCCGCCACAATACTATAAATACAGGATGTCCTAATGCTGCGTGCGGGACCCCCGCCCTTAGGGCGGGCGGTCCCGATTGCCATCCTAATGGGGCCCCTAGTCTCTGCACAACCTATCGACCTATTGCTCTCCTGAATACCAATGTGAAGATTTTTACTAAGATCTTTGCTAACCACCTTGAACCCTATCTACCCGGCATTATAGACCGAGATCAAGTTGGCTTTATTCTGCACCGCCAAGGGGCAGATAACATACGACGTATAGCCCACCTCATTGAAAAGGTACAACGCAGAAACTTCTCTGCCTGTCTGGTGTCATTGAACGCGGAGAAAGTGTTTGATCGAGTGGATTGGGGCTTTCTACGTACCGTACTGCATAAAATTGGCCTGGGTCCAGCCATTATCTCTAAACTGATGGCCCCTTACACTCGACCATGTACGCATATTCAAGTCAACTGCCACCTCCCCCCCATCTCTATTCTTAGAGGCACCAGGAAAGGCTGTCTGCTATCTCCACTCCTGTTTGCTCTGGCAGTGGAACCCCTAGCAATTGCAATATGCTAGTCGCCAGCCATCTCAGGTCTCCCTTTCGGAGGCTATGATCATAACATTTCTTTTTTCACTGACAAACTCCTCCTCTCTCTAATCACTTCGGCCAGCTCCCTCCCAGCTCTGGCCTCACTTCTCCACTCCTTTGAAGGAGCCTCAGGCTTCAATATTAATATAGCTAAATCCCACACCCTAGACCTTACCATCTCACCTGAGGAGAATCCTGGATTACAGACCCTACTCCCCTTACAATGGGCTGACGATCAATACAACATCTAGGCCTCGACCTGACCCCCTCCCTAGCCTCTTGGACCCAAACCAACTGGCCAGCATGTAGGTGTGGCATATGGAGGACATACGACGGAGGATGGGATGACTCAATGCAATAAAAATGTCCCTCCTTCCAAAAGTGATCTATTTATTTCAAGCCCTGCCCACCCCTATTCCTGAAGTGGAAATCCAAGTCCTCCAATGTGATCTAACCACCTTCATATAGGGCAAAGGTCGCCCACGCTTTTCAAATAAACTTCTTATGTTGCCCCGGGACAGCGGAGGATTGGCATGCCCTAACCTCCTTGACTACTACTGGGCATGCCATCTTTGTTATATCTCGGAATGGGTTGTTTGCGAGAGCAAAAAACACTGGTTTCATATGGATCAGGAGGTCTCATGTAGACCTCTTTGGGATCTAGCTTGGCTCCACAGATAGGCCTTTCCCCGTAGTGCATACATAGCTACCCCCACGAAAACAGTTCTCGACATATGGAACAAACTTGCGGTATCTCGGGGCTTGAAGTCGTTCCCATCTCCCAATACCCCTATTACGTGTAACCCTATCTTCCTGCCAGCCTCACAACCAAACACCTTCTTAACTTGGACTGAGGGAGAATGCCTCACAATTCAGGACCTATTCAATGGGAACACATTTTCAACTTTGAAGCAGTGTAAAAATGTGTTTCACATTACAGACACTTCAAAGATGCAATACTATCAACTCCGCCACTGGCTGCTCTCCCCCATCTATGTACAGGGAGCGACTAGGGCGCTTACCCCCTTTGAAACCCTGGTCCCGACCAATGAGGATTCACAAGGTCTAATCTCTAGCACATATAAAGCACTGCAACACTCGCACCAGACCCAGACCCACACATACCAGAGGCAATGGAACACAGAGTTGGAGAGGAGATCTCACCAGAAAGCTGGGATCTGCTCTGGCGCGATGGCCCAAACATTTATAAAAGCATTCCCCAACCTGAATCGAGCTACAAAATGATGACACGCTAGTACTACACCCCAGTCCCCCTCCACAAGATGGCAGCAAATCTGGACACCGTGGGCTTTCTGATACCAAGTTCTCCTATGGTGACATTATTGGCATTAGACCTCCTGGGCTGGTAGCTATGACCCACTCAGACTGGTGCCTCACCACGCAGATGCTGGGGACGGCACAACGAGCTATAGCCCTATATTGGAAAAAGCATATACCCCCAACGATCTCAACTTGGTTCCTCCGCCTATGTGATGTGAGCTACTAACAGCCTGTCTCAACCACACTAGCACTAAGTTTACCCACACCTGGCAGCCGCTTGTACAACACCTTTCACGGATAGAGAAATCTCACTTTGCTCCCCCTTGGCTGAGGGTGCTGCAGCTGTTCAAAGACTTCCTCATGTCCTACACTAGAGAGGCCCAACACCAACCTTCCCCGAATCATGTACAAGATGAGGCCCTCTCTCCTCTTTAACTCGCTCAACCACTTCACCCTGTCTGTACTCTGAGCGAATCTTAATCCCTCCCCACCCCCCATCCATAGTTTTTGTGCCTCCTCCCCGTTTTTAGATATTTGCTTAACCTGTTGGTCTTACGACTTTGGCTCTCACTAGCATAATATCACTACACCTCGTGGATGCTCCATCTGCCACGTTGGCTTTCAGATGATCTGTCTGAACACATAAATATCATGACTCTCCCTATTCAAAAACGGGTCTTTTCAATTTAAGTTCATGAAAATAGGCTTTGTGAAGGAGAACCCAAGTATACAATAGAGGCCATCCAGTAGTGTTACTGGCCACATAGCTTTAAGTGAACTATCAAGTCCCGCCAGGACTGCCGAATAAATGAGGGTGATTGCCATTACATTGCACTGCGGTTGTGAGCGTTATTTAAGAGACAACGACAGAGCGTTATCGCATTCACTGAACAAATATTGTTCCTTTTCAGACAGGATCTGTGACCCTACGTCATTTCAAAACGATTCTTAAAAAGAGAGGACAAAATCTTCAAAAGAGAGGACAACCCCAGAAGTCTTCAGGTATACCATTCAACATACTTGCATGATGTTATGACCATGTTGCTCAAGGAAGCAGAAAGTTAAATTTAACTTTATTGTCCCACAGATACAGCTTGACAATCCTTTTGGATTAACACATCCGTGAATTCCTCACAATGTGTTCAAAAGTAAGATATCCTTTTGATTCAGCTACAACTTAAAAGAGATAGAGATGATGCTCAACAGCCTTCTCATTAGACTTTTTTGCCTACAGAATTTTACAGTGTGTTCCTGTGTGAACAATAAGGTAAGAAGCCATTGTTTGCTGAGTGGAGTATTGGAACCAGGTTTCTAGTGATTATGCGAAGTAAGACATGATTTCATTTTTTTGTCTTGGTCCTGAGGAGAATCACCGCATTAGGGGCGATTCGAAACGCGTAGACCGTTTTGTCGTTTAGGCCAATCTGTGTTTATGGAATTTGTTAATTGCTTTGAAACGCAGGATATTGTCTAGATGGCCCGTTTTTCTTGTTGTAGATTTTGTATATAATGTTGAATTTATGTATGCCTCACCATAAGTAAGAATTGGTCTCAAAAAGGGACACCAGGGTGGGCATTGTATGAGTGGAGTGTGATTTGCTGTATTGATGGATGTGAGGAGAAGGTGAATAGGTGAATGATTATGACACAGTATGTATGATGCTTATTGATCACAGAGGCTTTAGAGAGTGAATGGGTTTGTAGTGTATAAAGGGGCTTCCAAAAAACAAAAAGTAAAACATTCTCGGTTACTAGAACTATACAGACTTTTATAAAATATAAAAAATAAATCTCAAAGTAAAGAGAGAAGAAACAAATAACAAATAAAGTTTGGGATTTTTGTATGAAACGGAAAAAGTGGTTTCTTGAGGGCAATTGTTTCAATCATTGCTCTTCGTTATTTGCACAAACAATTTTGCAGCACTGGCATTTGTTTTGTTAATTTATAGTATGGCGTGGCCTTGCTGCGTTGAAGCCAAACCATTGTTGTTTTCTCCCTATTCAGGGCTCTTTAAAAGTCATACTCACCTCATGCTGCATGCCCTCTTCATCACAACACCTGACAGACTCCAGTCACTACTCATAACCTCGCTCCCTCTGTCACTGTTGGGTACAGTCAATAATGTACGAGTTCACCAATGTATTGTGCTAATTGTGATGACTATTGTTAACTGGAAAAACGTTATTTTCAATAAAAAGATTTTAAATTATAAAAAACCTTAATCTGAAAGTCTAAAAAATTGGTACCAGTCGAATATTAAGCATTGTGTTCCTTGGGTTTAATGACTTAATTACTGCTGATATGCAATAGCTAATCCTTAGTGCATTAAAGTAATTCTTCAGCATGATTCTCCACTGGTGCCTAGAGTGAGGCAAATGCAGATGACATGCTGCAGCATTTCGTCTGTCTGGTGACATAAATGCATTACTGGTCCCCTTTGGACTTCTTCGTTCCACTTTGGTATAAAATCCAGAGTTGGAAGATCACCAAGTCTCATCAACAGTAGTTTCTGCTTGATCTTCCAGGAGTAAATGGCTTCCAACAGTTGGAGATCTTTTTGATCCTGATAGGATTTCAACACCAGCCACCCATGTGACTGCTTTGCCACTTCTTTTTTGTCTTCCAGCCGGATTTGAAGCCTAATGGATTTGTTTACTTCCCTTCAAAATACTTGATCAGGTGCATTTGAAACTCTATAGATCACCCAATTTGAGCTTTTCAATACTTCCTTCGAGGTACTTTTTGTATCTACTGTTCCCCTTTTAAAGGTTGATTTCAGACCAAGTTAAGTTAGCCAATGAACCCTTGGTGGCTAATCTTAGCTTGTGGCAGCATTTGACAAACGCTGCTGGCCTAGTGAGGGACTGTTTTGTAAGGGAAAACACCAACCTAACTTGGGCGGGCGATGCAGATCTCAGTAGCCGAAATGCTTGTTTGTAGAACCGTATCATGTTTTTGTCCAAGAGACTGGCCTCTGCAACCATCATTATTTCTCCTTTATATGAGAGTGCAGATATCACAGCATGGTGATCACACCCTCAACTAAGTATGGGCGAATATTGCAGATTTGCAGTCCGCGAAATCTCGCAAAATGGCAAGAAAATCCACGAGTTCGCGAGAAAATCCGCAAACACACGGATTTACACAAATATATACTAGAGTTCAGTTTCTACTGGCTAATCAGTAAGTGCTAGCTCGTTGGGTAAATGTATAGTGCTTTTCCTACACTGCAGCTGCGTAAAGGGCCAGAAGAGTTGTCTCCAGTGACCAGGTGTGTCTGTAACTTTGCCACCGCGCCCGAAGGCTCCGAGGTCCCTCGAGTGAGCTGTCCATCATAGTGAGGAAAGAGCGCAAAGACGTTGAATACCCTAGTGTGTGTGGGGTGGGGCCAAACAGGCAGGGCTTCCATGCGAGTTCACATGCCTCTTGTTTATAAAGGGTCAGAGACCGATCAGAGCAGCAGATGAGAAGAAAGCAGCCTCCTGGTCACAGGAAGTACACGGGGATTGCGCTCGAGAAACTCGTGGATGCAAAGACCTCCATCAAGGATTACATCTAATTGTAGACTGTAGATATGGGGAGGAAGCACACCTGCCTAGTCTCGACCATACTCACTAGTTGTTTGGGCTGGTCACAGGAAGTACACGGGGATTGCGCTCGAGAAACACGTGGATGCAAAGACCTCCATCAAGGATTACATCTAATTGTAGGCGGTAGATATGGGGAGGAATCACACCTGCTATTATTCTAATATTCTATTCTATTAAAAATATTTATACAGCGCACTATCACCATCGGTTTCTTGGCGCTCTTGATAAAGACAGCGGTAATCCAGGGAGGGGATTAATCATATGCAGCTTGAAAGAGCAGAGTTTTTAGAAGAGTACGGAAGCTATCGTACTTAGAACAGAGACGGAGAGATAGGGGTAGGGAGTTCCAAGTAGTGGGAGCCAGAACAGAGAAGCTCAGGCCTCCGTGCCTTTTTCTTTTAAATCTGGGGACCTCGAGTAGATTCAGAGATGCAGAACGCAGAGCTCTGGTAGGAATATGACGGGACAATGCTGATGAAATGAACTTAGGGGCTGAGTCTTCTAGGGCCTTAAAGGTAGTACATGCCAGTTTGAATATACACCGTTTTGAGACAGGGAGCCAATGTAGACTGCGGAGTAGGGGGGTGACGTGGTGGTGTCTGGGCTGGCAGAAAATCAAGCGGGCAGCTTGGTTCTGCACCAACTGAAGTCGGTGAAGGTGACATGCGGGAATTCCTGCGTACAAGATGTTGGCGTAGTCAAGCCTGGAGGTGATGAGGGCAATGACTACTTGGGTCAGGGCTTCTTTGTTCAGAAACCTATTGATCTTGCGAATTCGCCTGAGATGGAAGAAGCAGGCAGAAGTTACCGCGTTGATGTGGGGTCTCATAGAGAGATCTTGAGAGATGGTCACCCCCAGGCTTTTGACAGAGCTCACGGGAGTTGGTGCCTTCCCCAGAGATGTAGGCCAAAAGGAGGCGTTCCATGGGTGATTGGGGCCACCCACCAAGACGAGCTCAGTTTTGGTGGGGTTTAGCTTTAAGTGACTGTGGTACATCCACTCAGCTATGGTTAGCATAGTGGACTGGAAGTTGGTGCAGGAGGAGGGGAGGGAATCGACAGAGAAAATTAACTGCAGATCGTCAGCATAATTGTAAATGGTGACCGGGAAGTTGCGGAGAGTGGCAAGCAGTGGTTGGAGATATAAATTAAAAAGAAGAGGGGATAGTGCCGAACCTTGTGGGACACCACAGTGAAGGGGAGAATAGGACGCAGAGAAGGTGGAAAGGTGGACGGACTGTGAGCGCTGGTGTAGGAAGGATTTAAGCCAGTCAAGGGCCACACCTTGGATACCGGCGTTGGAGACACGGTCGATCAAGATGGTGTGATCGACCGTGTCGAATGCCGCATAGAGATCCAATAGGACAAGGGCTTGAGCGATGTTCTTGTCAGCTCCTTTCCTGAGGGTGTCCATGACTGCCACTATGACCACCTCGGTGGAATGGAGGGGTCTAAATCCAGCTTGTTGAGGGTCTAGAAACAGTGATTGTTCTATGAAGGAGCTCAAACAGCGGGTCACATAAGTTTCCAGAATCTTGCCTAGATAGGGGAGGAGGGAAATAGGTCTATAATTGCTGAGTATGGTAGGGTCTGCATTAGGTTTCTTCAGAATAGGTAAAACGGCAGCTTGCTTGAAAGAAGATGGGACCACTCCGGTAGCAAGAGAGTTGTTAAGTAATGCTAGCGGGGGGCCTGGACAAGCAAGAAAGGCTCCTTTGAGGACCTGCGGGGGGCAGCAGTCATTAGGGGATCCCGAACTTACTTTGTGGAGGAGTGATGAGAATTCTTGTAGAGTGATCGGTGGGAATGTAGTCAAGGTGCTGGTGTTGGGGGGAGGCAGAGGGGGAGGCGTAGGAGATGCAGGGGTGGGGATGTTATGTTTTATGGTTATTATTTTTTCTGTAAAATAGGAATTGAGTGAATCGCATAAGGCTTGTGACGGCAGAGGTTGGGGAGTGACTCGATCTGGGAGGGAGAGCTCATTTACAATTGCGAAGATATCTTTTGTTTTATTATTTGAGTTCAGAATTTTTTGTGAGAAGTAAGCTGTCTTGGCTTCCAGAATAGATTTTTTATAAGTTTTTAAGGACTCAGTGTATATGAGTTTATGTTGAGGATCGTAGTGGCGACGCCAGCGGCGTTCAGTTTGCCGCAGGGCGAGTTTGTCTGCTTTAAGTTGGTCCGTATACCAGCGTTGAGCATCGTGGGGGCGCATTGTTTTGATTGTTTTCAGGGGGGCAGCTGTATCGCTGGCCCGGCGTAACCATTCATTGAGTTTCTCAGCCTGATTCTCTACTGAGGATAGCGGCAATGGTGCCGAGGATGCCAGTGAGGTGTGGAAGTCGGGAAAGTTAGCCCTTTTCCAATTGCGAGCCATCTTGTTCTTAGTGCGGGTGGAAGAACACGAGGTGTGAAGATGAAGGTGAAAGGAGATGAAATGGTGGTCTGACCAAGAGCATGGGAAGACTGAGGGGGGTGAAATGTCGAGATTGGAAGTCCAGACTTGGTCTAGCGTGTGACCTTTCAGATGGGTGGGGGAGTGAATATGTTGTGAAAGGTTCATGCTTTTGAGAAGTTCAGTAAATTCCACGGATAGGTGGCTTTCATGGACATCCGCTGGCCAGTAGTTGAAATCGCCGATTAGGATAATATTGGCATGGTTGATAATCAGTTGAGCGATAGCGTCGCTGAAGAGTTTGGGAAAGAGAGGCATAGGACCAGGGGGTCTATAGACAATGACACAGACAAAAGATGATTTAGGGGAAGTGAATTGTAGGGCCAGGTGTTCTGTTTTAGGGATGGGAGTCATCGTGATCTCCGAGAAGGTGTGGATAGAGCGAATGATAGCCGCCACTCCGCCTCCGGTCTTTCCAGCAGGTCGATTGGCGTGCATGATATAATATCCCGTAGGGATAGCAGCTAGAATATCGGGGGCGGAATCTTCGGTGAGCCATGTCTCTGCTAAGAGGAGGATATCAATAGAGCTTTGGTGCAGTAATTGAAATATTTCAAGTTGGTGTCGACTGAGGGAGCGGGTGTTGAGGTAAAGGATCGATAGAGAGGTGGTGGGCTGAGGAGCAGGGGGGGCGGGGTTGTGCGAACCAACTGTTGGTGAGAGGTCAGAAGGAACAAGGATGCCACATGTCAGGGCCGCCTTGGCGGTACGGGCGGGAATGGGGCCATCGTGATTGAAGCACCTTAGGTCAGTAGGGGTATAAGACAAGAACTCGGCATTACGGCGGGGCCCTGGGCCTGGTCGGCCGCGGACGGGCGCAGACGGGCTTGACTTGTGCGCGACTTCGGCGCGAAGTCGGCGCTCCCGCTGCGCTCGTCCGCTGCGCGTCCTCCATGCCGCCATATATACTGAAGGGGAGGGAGCACTAGATCGCTAACCTGCAAGGATTCAGTGCAGGGCGGAAGTGATGACCCTGCCAGGAAGTGTGGTGCCTCGAACTGACCCTCCGCGCAAACGGCACAAGCCGGGGCGGACCGGGGCCACGAGGAGTGAACAGGCAGGTGAGAGTGCCCTTAAGTTTCACATAAACAATGTGCAATGAGCAAAATCAATTGTTTTACCGTGCTATTAAAATCAGCATAAAGTAACAAGAAGAAAATCACATTAGCGTTTTTAAAAGTAATAAGACCAGCCTGCCTAGTCTCGACCCTGCTCACTAGTTGTTTGGGCTGATTATAATGCGTTACTGAATTTGAGCTTCAACTCGGGCACCTGCATTATTTATATCTGTAAGTGCTTCCTGTTGAGGTTTATTTTTTGTGACAGGAGCATCGTACCAGAATGAATCCTGCCTGCATATTTATCCACAAAGATGCCACTGAGTTGTGCCATACCTCTACTCAACTGGAGTACTTTCTACTGGCTAATCAGTAAGTGCTACCTCGTTGGGTAAATGTATAGTGCTTTTGCTACACTACAGCTGCGTAAAGGGCCAGAAGAGTTGTCTCCAGTGACCATGTGTGTCTGTAATTTTGCCACCGTACCGAAAGGTGCTGAGGTCCCTCGAGTGAGCTTTCCATCATAGTGAGGAAAGGACGGGAAGACGTTGCATACCCTAGTGTGTGTGGAGTGGGGCCAAACCGGTGGGGCTTCTATGCGAGTTCACATGCCTCTTGTTTATAAAGGGTCAGAGACCGATCAGAGCAGCAGATGAGAAGGAAGCAGCCTCCTGGTCACAGGAAGTACACAGTGATTGGGCTCGAGAAACTCTTGTATGCAAAGACCTCCATCAAGGATTATATCTAATTGTAGATGGTAGATATAGGGAGGAAGCACACCTGCCTAGCCTCGACCGTGCTCACTAATTTTTTGGGCTGATTAAAACGTTACTGAATTTGAGCTTCAACTCGGGCATGTGCAAAATGTGCAAAAAAAATAAATAAATCCGCGCGCGATCAGATTTGTGGATTTTTCGGTAATTTTGCGAGATTCACGCATCGCGAAATTGCCAAAAATCGCAAATTCCGCAAGCGGAACGGATTTTGCGCCCATACTTACCCTCAACCTACCCAAAGAATACAAGTCATAGTTGAAAGAATAAGAACTTGGTAAGCAGAAGCATGTGTGCGATGACTGCCTAACAGGCAGGGTGATGCAGCAGTAGCTCTGGTGTTGTGTCCATGGGTTGTATGTCGGAACCACACAGGTAGCTATTACGCCTGCCATAATAAAAATGTCTGAACAAAGAATGTGTCTTTACAATGCAGTCTGTTACCACGCAAGTCGTTACAACGACTTGCCTTAGGTAAAACGCTGGAGTTGGAATAGTATAATTTACTATTCCACTCCAGTCTGTGCAACAGTAGGAAAAGTGTTGGATTTAAGGCCCAATATCAGTCTAACAACACTTTCCTTAAGGCAATTGTTGTAACGACTTGCATGGTAAAGGAATGCGTTGTAAAGACGTATTTGTGGTTTGGACCGCACTGTTAAGGCACAGCGTGGTTAGAGCTGCGGTGTAAAGGCTGTTTCCCGTATCCATGACATCAGGGCCATTCATGCACTACAGGTGACATCAGGCCTTCATTAATGACTAGAAGGAGGAGCCCATGCACCCCCCACCCTGGAATGTAAAAAAATGCAAAAGTAAGAGCAAAGGATATACAATTGCAGAGTAAAGGACACCAGGCAAGAATCTACAGATTTCTGAGGTTCACAGGGTCAAACAGAGCTTACAGAATAAGGCAACAAGGGAAGACATCAAAGACAGAAACTGGGGTCACCTCCACAATACAAAACACCAAGCAATAAAAAACCCATCCAATGGATCAATACAGGAAAAATAAGAGTCAATAACCATGAGTGAATGTGAACACACCGAAGGTGAACAAATCATTTTACAACCCTGGAGGGGATGAAAGGGAAATAAAGGCCCTATATCGAAGACCACATGACATGAATACAGACACCCCAGCAAGAACGTCTGTCTACCAAGCAAGCGGAACGGCAGATGGAGGTCTTTGCATACAAGAGTTTCTCGAGCCCAATCACTGTGTACTTCCTGTGACCAGGAGGCTGCTTCCTTCTCATCTGCTGCTCTGATCGGTCTCTGACCCTTTATAAACAAGAGGCATGTGAACTCGCATAGAAGCCCCACCGGTTTGGCCCCACCCCACACACACTAGGGTATGCAACGTCTTCCCGTGCTTTCCTCACTATGATGGAAAGCTCACTCGAGGGACCTCAGCACCTTTCGGTACGGTGGCAAAATTACAGACACACATGGTCACTGGAGACAACTCTTCTGGCCCTTTACGCAGCTGTAGTGTAGCAAAAGCACTATACATTTACCCAACGAGGTAGCACTTACTGATTAGCCAGTAGAAAGTACTCCAGTTGAGTAGAGGTATGGCACAACTCAGTGGCATCTTTGTGGATAAATATGCAGGCAGGATTCATTCTGGTACGATGCTCCTGTCACAAAAAATAAACCTCAACAGGAAGCACTTACAGATATAAATAAAGCAGGTGCCCGAATTGAAGCTCAAATTCAGTAACGCATTATAATCACTCCAAACAACTAGTGAGCAGGGTCGAGACTAGGCAGGCTGGTCTTATTACTTTTAAAAACGCTAATGTGATTTTCTTCTTGTTACTT
Source organism: Lissotriton vulgaris (assembly GCF_964263255.1). Taxonomy (NCBI): domain Eukaryota; kingdom Metazoa; phylum Chordata; class Amphibia; order Caudata; family Salamandridae; genus Lissotriton; species Lissotriton vulgaris. The sequence goes on along the minus strand of NC_141697.1, from coordinate 418,412,198 downwards.
TATGCTGATTTTAATAGCACGGTAAAACAATTGATTTTGCTCATTGCACATTGTTTATGTGAAACTTAAGGGCACTCTCACCTGCCTGTTCACTCCTCGTGGCCCCGGTCCGCCCCGGCTTGTGCCGTTTGCGCGGAGGGTCAGTTCGAGGCACCACACTTCCTGGCAGGGTCATCACTTCCGCCCTGCACTGAATCCTTGCAGGTTAGCGATCTAGTGCTCCCTCCCCTTCAGTATTTGGCACCTTTCAGTAAGGTTGTAGACCCAGCCACACGAGCACCTAGATGGCGGGTGTGGCTAAACAGGCTAATCAGCTACATTAAGGCACTGAGGAAAAGGACAATGGAGTCAAAAGATTGTATTACTCCAATTTGCGAGGGAGGAAATACTTAAATTGTTTGAAAATCTAACCAAAACAGGGGGAGTAAATGACTATGAAATAGCAGTGGCTGTTCTTAAAGTGCACTTTACCCCCAATTAAACCTCTCTGTGAATGTTTTAAAAATGGCAACCCAAGTCCAAACCCTGCCTGCAGGACATAGTCAGTGCATGTACCGAGGACACCCTATTCAAAGAATTAAGATCCTAGCTCTTTCAGAGGTTCAGATTGTCAGTCTTGCACTGACTAATCTTGGCAAATGACCACTACAACGTGGCCGTTTCCACGCAAACCTTAATCATGCATGCATTACAACGCATGCATGGTTACCACGAAAGCCTTTACCACGCATACCTTTACTATGAGATACGTAGTAAAGGCATGCGTGGTAAAGGCTAAAAATAGAAGAAGGGGGCTTGGGTGTCCCCCCCCAAAAAAACAGTTTGGGAATAATAAAAGGGGGTTGGGGGTCACCCCCCCCCAAAAAAGCGCCCGATGTGACGAAGCGGAGGCAATCGGCGTTGTTTGAGAGGAAACAGAAAGAAACTTCTGCTTCCTCTTTACGGCGTACAACGTCACAAAGGAAGATGAAGGAGAGGAGACAACGTGAAGAGGTAAGGGGAATTTTAGTTTAAAAAAGATTAAGGGTTAAGGGCAGGGGTAAATATAAGGAGTGGGGGCTGGGGGGTCACGTAAGGGTACAGAGGAGGGGTATAACCTTTACCAAGAGTATGCCCTTACCATGCATACATTTACAACGAAAATCGTTGTAAATCTATGCGTGGTAAAGGAATATTCGTGGAAAAGGTTATGCGTGGAAAAAGCATTCCATTGTAACGCGTGTGTGGTAAAGGCATGCGTTGCAACGGAATGCGTTGTAACAACATACAACCACTAATCATAAGAATACAAGAAAAGAAAAGTTGGAGTTAGCCCATGCTAAATTACCCCTTAGAGATGAGCCAGAAAGTAAACCAGTGGTCAAAACTGAATAATAAACACATGGAGAGGCCGGCACAGCTCTAGAGGTAACACCCGGCAATTGACATTGACAGAGACACAACGTTGACTCTATGGCTACTGCAGAACAGAATCTCATCCTGTGGTACAAAAGTATGCTCTGGGCGGGACCTCTTCCATCCGGGGCAGATTGAACCACTGTACATGAGTCTGTCAAGGAACACAAAGGAGAAGCACCCTGAGAAATGCAAACTCCATTGAAAGGGCACTCCATACAATTTTACCAAAATCTGATGACACACTTAGCCAACCTAAAACATCGTCAACAGCAACTAATGACAAAGTAGATGGCAAAGAGATATTTATCATCTATTTTATTGAACCCTTACAAACCACGAACACTTGTCGCCAAAATGCACGGTCCAGCTATCAGGTTGCACAGTACGTGCCCTAATAGACATAGAAGTCTCAATAATTGTAATGTGCTATCAACAATTTCAATATTTGGATCCCAGCCCTCAACAAAGGAAAACCAAACCACGACTATTTGCATATGGGAACATTAAGCCAATCCCACTGATTGGCACCTTTACCTCAAACATCTCCCACGAACCAAGGCCACAATGGGAAGATTCTTTATCACAAAAACAGTCTCTCGCACGCTCATAATCACATCACATTTACAAGGAACATATGTGACATGGGAATAGAGACGTTTCGAAGAAGGTCTAGTGCATTTTCAATGGGCTAGGGTGCTTAAAGACTAAACTAGTTAAACTGCACATTGACAAATTGATCTGCCCCACAGGCATGTGACTTCGCAAGAATCTGTTCCATCTTCAACCCATTGTGAAGCAAGAGCACTGAAAACTATAGGGCCTTGTTGTCATGAAAAATGAGTTGGGGACCACGCCATGGGTGCGGTACCTATCTGTGTTGACCTGAGGCTGCCAAAGAAAATCCATACAATGAGAGAGAGATATCACACCAACGATCAGTGATCTGTTTCATGACCTCAATGGGTCTCCGACGACACGCAATTGGTAATTACTATGGATCCTAACTCGATTCTTACTAAAATTAAATTTAAGGATTGTATATTAAAAATTGCCTCATGGATGACCGTAAACTTTCTCCTGCTTAACACGAATAAAACGGAGATCCTTTTACTCGGAAAAGCCCACTCAGTCTGGTCAGCAGACTAGTGGCCATAAGAGCTGGGATCACCACCTACCTCAAAAAAGCATGTAAAGAACCTAGAAGTTCTCTTAGATGATAATCTCTCCACAATTGAGCATGATAAAAGCATCTCCGGAACCTGTTTTGGCCTCATGCGCATGCTTAAGAAAGTGTTTTAGTGGACCCCTCTACAGGTGAGGAAAAGTCTAGTCCAAGCTCTGATAGTAAGTCGCATCACTACGGAAATGCCCTATTGGTAGGAATAAATAAAAGCCTCTTTGCTAGACTTCAGGTGATGCAGAACACAGCCGCACACCTTATCTTGAACCTCCCTCCTCGCTCCTCATCGGAACCCACATTGTGCTCTCTCCATTGGCTGCCCATTAAAAAACGTGCTCTTTTCAAACTTCTCTGCTTAGTCTGCAAAACTCTGCATGGAAATAGACAGCGTTACCTCAAAAACAAACTACAGTCGTATATTCCTATCCGCCAGCTCAGATCTAGCAATCTATTAATATTACGCCCCAAACGTATTTGAACAACCTTTTCATTCCTGGCCCACATCACTTGAACCAGCTGCCCTTGTTCATCCGCACCTGTTCCGATTTCACTCTCTTCAAAAAACATCTGAAAACATGGCTGTTCAACCTTTAACCCTGCCATCGGACGGCTATATGTCCACTGCCTCTATGGTGCCTAGAGATCCCTTCAAGGATGATTTGGGCACCTAATAACTACCTAACTAACTAAATAAATAGTGGTTCCCTGATTTCATTCTGGATAGCACCAAATAAAGATGATGAAGCAAGTCGGTACTTCATAACTTCTCTATGGTCATCGGATTGCACTGGTACAAGCTTTAAAACTTCTGTATTTCTCCCACAGGAGAGGTGTTCCAAAGCATGATGAGAGAAGCCTAAAAGGACTAGTGGGAGTCCTCAGTGTCAATTATGACATTCTGATCTACGCATAGTCTACCCAGGGACTTCATCAGAGGTTGAGGGTAGCCCTCTATAGACTCTCGGAAAGTATGTAACACAAAAGGCACCGAGCAATAGAGATGCCATGCGTCCTCAAAACACAATAAAGGTGAGAAGCTTCCTGGGGATGGCCACATACAGTGGAATGTTCCTCCCCACCTTAGTGACTCTCATGGAGCTGTTGAGACTTCTGACAAAGAAGAACAACCAGAGCGGTGGACTGAACACCAAGGCGCATTAGCAAATATCAAAAGTGCTTTACTGGGTGAGACAGCAATATGATACTTCAACCCCAAATTAAAAACAAATTGGGCGTAGATGCCAGCCCAGTAGGCCTGGGGGTAATGTTGCTAGAACTAGAAGACACTGACATGTGGGTGTCAGTGCCATTCGTGAGGAAGGACCTTTTGAGTACAGAAAAGCAATACTTTCAGACACAAGAAAGAGGCCTCCACATACGGTGGGGATGAGCACATTTTGATTGCATTACCACTGAGATATAAATATATATATATATATATATATTTTTTTTTTTTTCGGCACGCAGGTTCCACCCACCGCCGCTCCACTCGATCACGGGTGCCTCTCTCGCACAGTGGTGTGCGTTACGTATTGTACAACGCTAAAAACCCCAAATCCTGGGTTTTCCCAAATGAAAGCACTCCAAACCAATACGGCGTAGGTTCGTCACGTTTTTTATTCACAAAACCTTCAGCAAATCAATCCACAAACGCGTTTCGGCGTTGCCGCCTTCGTCAGTGTAGATTGACACTGTTTTCAAATTGCATTTAAAACAGAAGCCGTGATTAACTTTAGGTCACGTGTCCTCAGAAAAAATGAAATAAACAATGACATAAAGAAAGGTACATAAGGTAATTCATTCATTACATCCACGGCGGCCATCTTTAAACGGCTAATCGGCTTATTTCAATATATACATTCTAGGTTACTCTAGGAGTGCCTTTATCTCCTCTCAACATAATCATATATGAAAATTCATTTTCTTAAGTTTTTCTAGTGTCCTATACTTTGACTATATATACAGATGACACAGATGCCGAAAGTACCTGATATGTGATTTACACACCTGAGTCTTGGTGAAAATCACTAGGTGTTCACAGTATTGCAAGTCACCAAAAATCCAAAACACAGTTGAATAAAGTATTTACAATCTAGCCCTGAATGGGCAAAGTAATATGCTTTCAAATACTGAAGAGATCATTGTTTCAGATTATCTCTGTGATTAATTTATACAAAAAACATGAATAATAATATGTAACGGAAATTATATTTCTGGTGACAGGTCATGATTCTCTGTCTATAAGGGGAACTATATACATGTCTGTTATTCCAGGTTGTTCAGAAAGAGCATTGGGGGACAGGAAGGGATTAGTTAGATGTGAGTCCACATCTCTTCTTCGTTATTCATCCCTCCCGGGGTCTTGGTCTGTAACTGGATAATAAATCTTGATTCTAGTGTTCTTAGTTTCTTTACCCAGTTACCCCCTCTTTCTGTCCTGACTAGTTGGTCCAAAATAAAATAAGTCAGTAAGTTGCTGTTGCTATCATGTACCTGCTCGAAATGACGAGCTACTGGATAGTTTGGATCCTTTGAAGAGATAGCCCTCATATGTTCTAGGACCCTAAGTTTCGTGGGTTTCACTGTGCTCCCTATGTATCTCTTCCCACAGGGACATGTTAAACAATATACAGTGTAGTCCGAGTTGCAATTTACCAACTTGGTTATTTTGCCCTTCTTCTTCCTTCCTGGAATATGGTATTCCTTGACCTTTTGGGAATTTTTACAGGCCTTGCACTTCATGCAAGGGAAGAAGCCTGAAACAGTTACCTTCCTCTTTCTTTTCTTTTCGTAGTGGCTATTTACAAGGTGATCTTTAAAGGAATTCCCCTTCCTATAGGTGATTAGAGGATAATCAGAAATTGACTTTCCGATTACGGAATCTGATTTCAGAATCTTCCAGTTTTTACGCATTATGTTGAAGACTTCTGGAGATTTTTCCGAAAAATCGGTGATTAATCTAATCTTAGTGTCTGAGGGCCTGAGTTTATTAATTAGCAGGTCTTTCCTTTCTACTAGATCACTTCTCATCTCTGCTTGTTTTAAGATTCCTATTCCATAGCCTCTCTGAGAGAATCTCTTTTTGGACTGTTCCTTGGCTCTCTCAAACTCCTGTGGGGTTGAGCAATTGCGTTTTATTCGCAAAAACTCTCCATGGGGGATATTGTTAATGACGCTGCGGGGATGGTAACTGCGTGAGTGCAATATTGTATTGCCCGCTGTAGGTTTTCTATAGACAGCGGTTTCGATTCTATCATTTTCCACATAGACCCGAAGGTCCAAGTAGAATACCTCACTTCTACTTACATTGCTCGTGAAGCTGAGATTCAGATTGTTTTTATTTAATTCCGAGATATATTTCTCAGCCTCCTTCTGCGGTCCCCGCCACACCAGAAACAAATCATCGATGTAGCGGGTCCACAGTACAATGTTGTCCATCCACCTGTCATTTGCTCCCGCCCAGGCCACGTGCTTCTCCCACCAGCCCACGAAAAGGTTCGCGTAGCTGGGGGCGAAGCACGTGCCCACCGCGGTCCCCTGCAGTTGTAAATACAGTTTGCCTGCGAATAAAAAAATGTTATTTCTCAAACAAAAGTCTGTGAGTTCCAATAGCATTGCATTATGGCTTCGGTACTTGATGGGTCTAAGTTCTGGGAAGCTTTTCATTGCCATAAGACCATCTTCGTGCTTAATGGATGTGTATAAGCTGGCAATGTCTAATGTTATTAGGATCATATCCTCTTCCCATTTCACATCCTGTATTATTCTCAAAAAGTCCTTCGTATCCTTAAGATACGAACTTAAGTCCTTCACGAATGGGGCAATGAAGCTATCGATATAGCTTGAAGTCTTCTCCAATAGACTGTGTTTAGCGGACACGATAGGTCTCCCAGGTGGCCAAATTTTACTCTTGTGCACCTTTGGTAGGTGGTAGAATGTTGCAATTTGGGGGAAATCGCACTTCAGGTTTTTCCAATCTCTAAAATCAAGGATCCCTTTGTCTTTCCATTTCTCAATCAGGTCATTGAAGGCTTTGATACTTTCTGTATATTTAATCCTCTTAATCTCCATGTAGTGTTGTTTATTGTTCAGTTGGGACAGGGCCTCATCCTCATACTGACTACGTTTGAGGATGACAATATTTCCCCCTTTGTCACTGGGTTTTATAATGATATTCTCATCTTCATTTAGATCTTGTATCACAGCCCATTCCTCCTTACTCAGATTTTTCCTCATACAATTAAAGCTTCCCATTTGGAGATGTTTCAATTCTTCAATGACTATTTCCTGGAAGGTGTCTATTCCATCATGTGGTGTCCTTGGACTGGTTTTAGATTTGATGGTCATTCCACTTTTGCAGCCCTGTTGTACAATTCCACATTCTTCCAAAGTCTGTGTGGGTTGAATGTCCCAATCTTGCGAGTGGCTTGTGCCAATCATTGTTTGTGCCACCGCAATTGCCTGAAGATCTTTGCTTGTTATTATTGCTAAGGGATCAGTCCCTTCAGTATTGGTTCCATCTTCAGCTTTGGGGTTGAGAGTATGTATCTTCTGTAGTTTTAACTTTCTAATAAATCTGAAGAGATCTATCCGTGTCTGCGTGTAATCAAATGCCGGAGTTGGACAAAAGGTTAAACCAAGTTTTAACAGTTCTTCTTCCTTCGGGGTTAGTTCCCTGTCTGACAGATTGATTATTGTATTTTCTTTCAAATCCATCACGTTTATTTCCAGGTCTTCCCTCGAGTACTCCTTGTGACTACTGGGGTTGATCTTCCTTGGGCGCCCCCGCCTCCCCCTCCTCGTTTTCCTTTTGGTGTTTTTGGTGGGTGTGTGGTTGCTGCGGGCCGCTGTCTGAGTCCTCTGATTACTTTGTACTCCTCGAAAAAAGGATCGTCCTCTGTGGTGTCCGATCTTGCAGTTAGATCGTCCCCACCTCCTTCTGCGCCTCTGGATTCCCCTGTGCTCTTCGCCCTGACCGACTCGTCCTCAGAGATTTCGGACTCCTCAGTGCTGGCAGGGGTTCTATTTTTGAGTTTTTCCTGTTGTAATGTTTTCTTGGGGCGTCGTACTTTCGTGCGAATGTTAGTATTCTCCCATTCGCATAATCCTTTTCATCGCGGATGAACTTAGATTGTTTCCTCAATTTGATGGTATTTTCGTAATCAATTAGCCTTTTTTCATTTGCTCTCGTAACTCCTCGCACTTCTTGGTATCTTTGTCGTCGCTAATCTTAGCTTCAATTGCCTTTATTTCCTCTTGTAACTTGGTCCTGTCATTCCATGCATGCTTTACCAGCAGTTTTAGCATCCCTTGCATGACATCATTCATAAATGCAGACCACTCTCTTAGCAGTTCATTATTGGGTTTCTCATACGAGGGGACTAATAAAATTCTTAATCCCCTTGGAACTCGCCCAACTTCCAAGTATTTTTGTAGGCTGGTGGCCTCCCACCACTTGCGAATCTCTCGCTCATATGTTTTCTCAAGAGTGGCAAATAACTTTGTAAGCGTGTCGGGTGCAGCCGCTGTCTGCAATGAAGTGACTTTTTTCCGTGCCCCGGTTTGGGGAATAAACAGAGAGTCTGCCGCTTGCTCCCTTTCACTATCTGTGAACATCTCCTGAACTGTAAGGTTCGATTTTACTTTACGTGACTTTGCCTATCGCTCAGGCTGTGCGTGGTCTGCCGGATTATTTTGGAAGTAATATGAGCGCCGTCCACTCACCCGTTCCAGGGTTTCCCAATCGCCGAGTTTCCTCACGATCGGTCGTCCTTCTCCAGGTTGAGTCACGGAATGCTGCTCGCTTCTCCTAGTTGTGCTCCTCGCACACTGTTCCGGCGGGGCCAGACGGTAATCCAATTTTTCGGCACGCAGGTTCCACCCACCGCCGCTCCACTCGATCACGGGTGCCTCTCTCGCACGGTGGTGTGCGTTACGTATTGTACAACGCTAAAAAACCCAATCCTGGGTTTTCCCAAATGAGAGCACTCCAAACCAATACGGCGTAGGTTCGTCACGTTTTTTATTCACAAAACCTTCAGCAAATCAATCCACAAACGCGTTTCGGCGTTGCCGCCTTCGTCAGTGTAGATTGACACTGTTTTCAAATTGCATTTAAAACAGAAGCCGTGATTAACTTTAGGTCACGTGTCCTCAGAAAAAATGAAATAAACAATGACATAAAGAAAGGTACATAAGGTAATTCATTCATTACTTCCACGGCGGCCATCTTTAAACGGCTAATCGGCTTATTTCAATATATACATTCTAGGTTACTCTAGGAGAGCCTTTATCTCCTCTCAACATAATCATATATGAAAATTCATTTTCTTAAGTTTTTCTAGTGTCCTATACTTTGACTATATATACAGATGACACAGATGCCGAAAGTACCTGATATGTGATTTACACACCTGAGTCTTGGTGAAAATCACTAGGTGTTCACAGTATTGCAAGTCACCAAAAATCCAAAACACAGTTGAATAAAGTATTTACAATCTAGCCCTGAATGGGCAAAGTAATATGCTTTCAAATACTGAAGAGATCATTGTTTCAGATTATCACTGTGATTAATTTATACAAAAAACATGAATAATAATATGTAACGGAAATTATATTTCTGGTGACAGGTCATGATTCTCTGTCTACTTAAGGGGAACTATATACATGTCTGTTATTCCAGGTTGTTCAGAAAGAGCATTGAGGGACAGGAAGGGATTAGTTAGATGTGAGTCCACATCTCTTCTTCGTTATTCATCCCTCCCGGGGTCTTGGTCTGTAACTGGATAATAAATCTTGATTCTAGTGTTCTTAGTTTCTTTACCCAGTTACCCCCTCTTTCTGTCCTGAATAGTTAGTCCAAAATAAAATAAGTCAGTAAGTTGCTGTTGCTATCATGTACCTGCTCGAAATGACGAGCTACTGGATAGTTTGGATCCTTTGAAGAGATAGCCCTCATATGTTCTAGGACCCTAAGTTTCGTGGGTTTCACTGTGCTCCCTATGTATCTCTTCCCACAGGGACATGTTAAACAATATACAGTGTAGTCCCAGTTGCAATTTACCAACTTGGTTATTTTGCCCATCTTCTTCCTTCCTGGAATATGGTATTCCTTGACCTTTTGGGAATTTTTACAGGCCTTGCACTTCATGCAAGGGAAGAAGCCTGAAACAGTTACCTTCCTCTTTCTTTTCTTTTCATAGTGGCTCTCATTTGGGAAAACCCAGGATTTGGGGTTTTTAGCGTTGTACAATATATATATATATATATATATATATATATATATATATATATATATATATCACACACAAGTTTGCCTGGAAACAGAAGGAGCCCACAAGCAAGGTAAGATTACCGGACTTCAACAGGTGAGCCTTATTGCTAGGGGGAGGAGCGGATCGCGCCAGTACTTCATCGGAGGCAGCAGGATTAACACACAACAGATGAAGGCTCCCAGTGTTGGGTACTGAGGAAGCCACGACGGCGAAATGCATCTACCGCCACTGGGACTACCTAACTGTTAATAAAGCCCGTTTTCCTTGTCCCCCCTGGGCTCCTGCTTCATTCATTCTTGAGGAAGTTTCGTATATATATATATATATATATATATATATATATATATATATATCACACACAAGTTTGCCTGGAAACAGAAACCTCCAGTATACGCCAGGGGCTGCATTGCAGAGAGGTGTGAAAAGGGGCGCGGACTCATTACACCTCTCTGCAAACGTGCCCCCTGGCGCGTTTGCAGAGGGGGAAGTAATTTCCCTTGAATACTGGGGGTTCCTGGGGGCCAAGTAGCCCACCAGGAACCTCCAGTATGGGGGCTGTGTTGCAGAGAGGTGTAAAAAGGGGCGTGGCCTCATTCCACCTCTCTGCAACGCTGCCCCCTGGCGCATACTGGAGGTTCCTGGTGAGCCACTTGGCCCCCAGGGACCCCCAGTATTCAAGGGGATTTAGTTCCCACTCTGGAAACCCGCCAGGGGGCTGCGTTGCAGAGAGGTGTAATGAGTCCGCGCCCCTTTTCACACCTCTCTGCAATGCAGCCCCTGGCGTATACTGGAGGTTCCTGGTGGGCTAGTTGACCCCCAGGGACCCCCAGTATTCAAGGGGATTTAGTACCTCCTATGGAAACGTGCCAGGGGGCTGCGTTGAAGAGAGGTGTAATGAGACCATGCCCCTTGTTACAGCTCTCTGCAACGCAGCCCCTTGGCGCATATTGGAGGTTCCTGGGGGCTAGTTGGTGCCCAGGGACCCCCAGTATTCAAGGGGATTTAGTTCCCCCTCTGGAAACGCGCCAGGGGGCTGCGTTGCAGAGAGGTGTAATGATATATTTATGCAGCAATTACGTTTTGAAGTATTTTCTTCATTTCTATGACACAATTTATTGCACTGTCACTTTAAAAGTCCAGTTCGAAACACGCTGTTTGTCATGTGATCAAGCCTCCCTGGAGGCGAAACGCGTCATGGCGGCAGCGCTGGCTTCTAAGAAATAAAACACCGTTCACCAGCATCTTTTGGGTCGGCTCTTTGTTGCAAAATATTCAGGACATCTGTTGTTCGATGTGACAAGGTTCGCCACATATGGTACCTACGCTTTCCAGGTACGAGCAAGACCCCTTCTCAACAGGGCAACGCGGCAGAAAGCTGTTTCTGGGTTTCCTGGGATCATTTACTTTCTCCGGCGAGGAGAACGCCGCAACGCCCCTGCCTTACCGTTGATGTGTTCCGGTGGGATAGCAGCCGGAGTTCCTTTGTCTTCATTGCCACGAAGACTGGATCTGAGCGTGAACCCCGAAGAACGCCTTGGAAACGGCAGAGAGAAGTGTGCGCGACAACTGGTAGGACATTTATTTCCAATTACCAGCGTGTCGTCTGTGTGTTTCCAACTACAGCCACAACCATAGCGCTTACAATTATGGCCGCCGCCGACAGACTGCGTAATCGAGCCCAGGCAGCTGATTCCATGTTTTTGGATTCCCCGGCTGGGGGGTCCTCTAATGTTACATCTACTGCACAGGAAACTGGAACAAACACCACACGGGAGTTATTTAAAAAATTGGAACGTGCAATGCGAGCAGAGCAATCCAAGTGGTGGGAGCATCGGTCTCTCACCCGCTACTTGGAAGTAGGTCGTGTGCCCAGGGGGTTAAGAAGTACGATTGCCCCCAGTTATGAAAATCCAGACCCGGCGATGCTAGCGGAATGGGCGGAAGCGAACCTTAATTGCTCTAGCGTTTATGTGCGCATATTAGTCAAATATGCTGAAAGCGACCGCATTAAATTGCAAACCGAAATTGATGCCTTGGAGGATGAAATTTCCAAGATAGAAGTCACCGACACAATTACCAAGATGAGAACCGATATGATGACCCGTTTGGCCAAGGAAGAAGATATAATAAAGAAAAGAAAAGCTTTTAAATTTGAGAGAGATCGTATTGACTATCTGAATGGACAACTTTTCACGTTTGCTAAGAGGTATGATGCAGTTAAGGCAAAAGCGCGTTCCAACATGATATCGCGGCAACAAAAGGAAGATACCTTGCTACCTGCTACCTCTTTCTCCAGCTTAAGCTCAGCTGTGGAGAGTGATCCGGAACTGGATTCAAATCGTGAAACAGCTTTGGGGTTTACCAAGCTCACCCTGGCACAGGAGGTCGATTGTTTGTGCCAGGACCGACGCGAAACCCTAAGGTCATACAAGCCCCGTGCACCAAAAACCAGCGGGCAAACAACAAACGCTGGCAGCGTCGAAAATGCCGTGCCCGGAAGCTCAAACGACAACAATCCGGGCAAAACAGGACGCTGGAAACGCAACCAACGGAAGCCGCGGAAGCAGAAACAAAATCAGTAGTAAATCTCTCCAATATTAAACTCACCTCCGCTGAGACTGCGGTACTCAACTTGGGACTTTCATATTGCCCTCCATGCAATATGAACTATGCTGACACTCGCATGGATATTTACAGGTTCACAAGGAAATTGAAACTTAAAAAATTCTTTGAACTACATCCGAAAAAGAACACTGAACCTATAACTCCATCCAGTCCCACCTTTTCCAGCAGTCAAAGCCAGGCCAATTTTGATACAATTTGGGACTTACAAAATCAGTCCTCCTTGGGGAACCTGAGGGATGTTCCTTTGGAACCTATTTAACAGCGGGTTACCCCCTTTAAGCCGAAATCCACCTTCCAACCAATCATGGTGCATGACAATCTGGATACATTTCAGGAAAGTGTGGTCCGTGACATTAAACATCTTTATACCGCCACTAACAAGAAAAAGTTCCACATTTCAAAACAAAATCAATGTTATAAACAACTGATTGTGAAACTTAAGAAAAACAACGATGTCATCGTAAAGCAGGCCGATAAGGGCGGCAATGTGGTCCTATGGCCTAGAGACATGTATTTACAACAGGCGGACTCACAACTGAATGACACATCTTGTTACCGCAGAAGTAACATACAGATTGTTAAAAACACATGGACTGAACAACACCGAAAACTACAAGTGTGGAGAAGTGCGGGTTTGCTCACACATGAGGAATTCAAATACCTCAAGAAAGACCATCCTGTCATTCCCTCGTGGTATTTACTCCCCAAAATTCATAAAGACATCTATGCACCACCTGGCCGTCCGATTATCTCGGCCATAGACAGTTCTCTGGAACACGTGTCCAAATACATCGACTTTTTTTTGCAAAACCATGTCAAAAATCTTCCTTCCTATGTTAAAGACTCTTTTGATTTTCTTGCAAAAATTGAACATTTCATTTGGGAGGACAACATGGTGCTCATGACCTTGGATGTTTCCTCCCTTTACACCTCAATCAGGCATGAGGATGGACTCAGAGCTATGGACCATTACCTAAACAAAGACTTACCTCTCCCCACGGCACATAATAAAATGTTGGTTGACATGACCAGAATGTGCTTAGTACAAAATTTCTTCATTTTCAATGGCGCAATCTACCATCAGGTCAGAGGTGTGGCGATGGGGGCCTGTTTCTCACCTAGCTACGCGTGTCTTCACGTTGGGCTATGGGAGGAACAGGTCCTAGTCGGTCAGCACCGTGATTTCTTTTCTTATAACATTGTTTTATATTTGCGCTATATTGACGATGTGTTCTTGATCTGGAGGGGTAGTGAAGAAGAGGCCAGAAAGTTTGTTGATTTGATTAATTTAAACACCATTAATCTCAACTTCATGGCGAACTTCAGCACTGAGTCTATCTGTTTCCTAGATGTTGAGGTATGTGTGGAGGGCACTGGCCTTAGCACCAGATTGTACAGGAAGCCAAGTGCAGGCAATACCATCTTGCATTCCAATAGTCAACACCCAGCACACTTAATTCGGAGCATTCCCTTTGGGGAAATGCTCCGAATAGGAAGGATCTGCAGCACGGATGCCGAATGCGCGGCTGCGCAGGAGGCATGCAGATTACGCTTCATGGCCAGGGGCTATTCCACTGAAGTTTTGGCCAAGGCTATCAAACGTTCCAACTCAGTAAGCAGGCAGGAGGCACTAATTCCCAGAATGAGTAATGCCCAACTGAATAAAGATGTGACTAAGGAAGCTCAAACCTGTTCCCCCAGAGCTATTTTAACTTTCAATCGACAACATGGGGCTCTTCGTAAGATTATCAATAGGAACTGGAATCTAGTCCGTAGTGACCCTGTGATAGGTCACATGTTAGACACTAAACCGACTCTTACCTTCAGAAGATCCCCCTCAATGTCCAAGGCTCTGGTCAGCAACACTTTGGAACCTAAGACTTCTAATACCTGGTCAGCATTGAAGAAGGGGTTTAAGATTTGCCCCCAATGTAAGGCCTGCCGCTTTGGCAGCAATAGGACACATTTCAAAAGTCCTTTTTTTGAGCATCCTACTGCCATTTCTAAATGGCTCACATGTAAAACAGAATATGCCGTCTATGTGTTGGAGTGCCCTTGTGGGCTACAATATGTGGGCAGCACCAAACTGCCCGCAAACAAGCGCATACTCCAGCACATACGGGCTATTTCTGGACATGATCAGAATTATCCGGTTGCCAGGCATTTCCAGGATAAACACCTAGGCGTCCCTGATTCACTTCTTTTCTTTTTAATTGATTGTGTTGAGGCATCCAGGAGAGGAGGTGACCGTGAGGCCAAGCTCCGGCTCCTGGAGACTCGGTATATTCTGGAATTAAATACCAAACATCCGAACGGCCTCAATGACAGGGAAGACCTCTATACTTGCCTCTAGTTTTAACCCATATGCCTGCTCATGCCTGTCCGGATATTTTAAAAATCAATCAATTGTTCCCTGTAAAGTTGTTTCCTGATGTACATATGATGAATATTTCTCTGTTTTAATTTCAGTGCATTACCGTTTCTGATTTTATCTTTGGAATCATTAATGATTAATATTTTGCACTTTACTAAACTTTTGCACTTCACTTTATGCACTTTATCTGCCTATGACAATTTTTGTGACCTGCCCACTTGGGCTCAATTTTGAATGCATATTTTTATTGTGTCATTCACTTGCTGCTATCAGATTTTTCTTATTTGCACTATTTGCAAATATTATACTCTTTTATACATATTGGATTATTTGGTTTTTAACACTGTAGTATGTACATAGATGAATTTACTTATCGTGTGCACATATGCAATAGTGTTTTTGTATTGATCAGGTTCAGCATTTTTTACATGTTTTTAACTTGTACATATAGATTCATGTACATATTTGGCTAAAAATGTGTGAATTGTCTAATCTTGAATAAGGGTAGCCCACTTGGGCTGTATCTGCCATTCCATCGTATATTTATGCAGCAATTACGTTTTGAAGTATTTTCTTCATTTCTATGACACAATTTATTGCACTGTCACTTTAAAAGTCCAGTTCGATACACGCTGTTTGTCATGTGATCAAGCCTCCCTGGAGGCGAAACGCGTCATGGCGGCAGCGCTGGGTTCTAAGAAATAAAACACCGTTCACCAGCACCTTTTGGGTCGGCTCTTTGTTGCAAAATATTCAGGACATCTGTTGTTCGATGTGACAAGGTTCGCCATATATATATATATATATATATATATATATATATATATATATATCACACACAAGTTTGCCTGGAAACAGAAGGAGCCCACAAGCAAGGTAAGATTACGGCAATTTTAATTCCAGTTGAAAGCAGCAACGAAATGGATGCAAATTCAAGTAGCAGCATCACAGTCCAGCCTGACGCGTTTCGTGACCTTACTTCATCAGAGGCTTGGGCTAGTACTCGAAGGCAAGCATTTTTTCCGGCAGCATTAATATCCCCGCCCCAGGCAAACTTGTGTGTGATACATATATATATATATATATATATATATATATATATATATATATATATATATATATATATATATATATATATATATATATATATGCCGCTCACGTGAAAAGATCACTGCACACTCGCGGGGATGGTTCAGAGTAGCTTTAATGAGCAGAGTGCTTGGATAGATGTACAAGGACCGGGAAATGATGAGTCCTGTTTCGTCAAAGTCCTGACGCGTTTCGAGGGTGGAGTCCCTCTTCCTCAGAGGACGACGAGTAGATTACAGGGAGGCCGGAAGCAGTTCCACATATATGGCACGCCCCTGGTTGGGCGGTACTGGATGCACTGATGCCTCATGGAACTTGTAGTCCAGCTGTGATGGTTACCGCTGATGCTTCGTTACCCGTCTTCTTGCGCTGCACATCAAGGACATCCTCTGGGCATCCCCTCGCCAGCCAGGCGACGTCTCGGGGATGGGGCAGGGGATGGAATAATGTCCGTGAACCCAGCAAACTGGATGTTTGCTAACTCCTCCCAAGTTGCCGCGTGGCGGTGCTCAGCGCGTGCAGTTTTGCTGCGGGGCTCAAAGTTCCATCAAAGCGCTGTTTGCACTCTTGCGGCGGGTGCTGCATAGAATGGTGATGGAACCATTCAACATATGCCGCTCACGTGAAAAGATCACTGCACACTCGCGGGGATGGTTCAGAGTAGCTTTAATGAGCAGAGTGCTTGGATAGCTGTACAAGGACGGGGAAATGATGAGTCCTGTTTCGTCAAAGTCCTGACGCGTTTCGAGGGTGTAGTCCCTCTTCCTCAGAGGACGACGAGTAGATTACAGGGAGGCCGGAAGCAGTTCCACATATATGGCACGCCCCTGGTTGGGCGGTACTGGATGCACTGATGCCTCATGGAACTTGTAGTCCAGCTGTGATGGTTACCGCTGATGCTTCGTTACCCGTCTTCTTGCGCTGCACATCAAGGGCATCCTCTGGGCATCCCCTCGCCAGCCAGGCGAAGTCTCGGGGATGGGGCAGGGGACGGAATAATGTCCGTGAACCCAGCAAACTGGACGTTTGCTAACTCCTCCCAAGTTGCCGCGTGGCGGTGCTCAGCGCGTGCAGTTTTGCTGCGGGGCTCAAAGTTCCATCAAAGCGCTGTTTGCACTCTTGCGGCGGGTGCTGCATAGAATGGTGATGGAACCATTCAACATATGCCGCTCACGTGAAAAGATCACTGCACACTCGCGGGGATGGTTCAGAGTAGCTTTAATGAGCAGAGTGCTTGGATAGCTGTACAAGGACGGGGAAATTATGAGTCCTGTTTCGTCAAAGTCCTGACGCGTTTCGGGGGTGTAGTCCCTCTTCCTCAGAGGACGACGAGTAGATTACAGGGAGGCCGGAAGCAGTTCCACATATATGGCACGCCCCTGGTTGGGCGGTACTGGATGCACTGATGCCTCATGGAACTTGTAGTCCAGCTGTGATGGTTACCGCTGATGCTTCGTTACCCGTCTTCTTGCGCTGCACATCAAGGGCATCCTCTGGGCATCCCCTCGCGAGCCAGGCGACGTCTCGGGGATGGGGCAGGGGACGGAATAATGTCCGTGAACCCAGCAAACTGGATGTTTGCTAACTCCTCCCAAGTTGCCGTGTGGCGGTGCTCAGCGCGTGCAGTTTTGCTGCGGGGCTCAAAGTTCCATCAAAGCGCTGTTTGCACTCTTGCGGCGGGTGCTGCATAGAATGGTGATTTTAATTCCAGTTGAAAGCAGCAACGAAATGGATGCAAATTCAAGTAGCAGCATCACAGTCCAGCCTGACGCGTTTCGTGACCTTACTTCATCAGAGGCTTGGGCTAGTACTCGAAGGCAAGCATTTTTTCCGGCAGCATTAATATCCCCGCCCCAGGCAAACTTGTGTGTGATATATATATATATATATATATATATATATATATATATATATGTATATCCTACTGGCGGTCCCCAGTAGGTAGTTATAGTTAGGACCTAGTTTCCACATGAAATCCGCAACATTCTATTTGGAATAACTTTGGCGCCGGTCAACGAATCTTCGTGAAATTCTCCAAGAAGATTGGGCGCTCCGCTCCGCTCCTATCCTGAAAGTTTCTAGGTGATTTGTCAAGTAGAGGCTGAGAAAAAAGGGGGGTCCCAAAACGTGTTTTCTCCATGCAGTTTTTCCATAGGGACCTTCAGACACGGCTACAGCCTGAACTGCTAAACGGAATTACACCAAATTTGTCAAAAAAGGTAGAGTTTGGTCCGCAGATTACGCTTTTTGTTAAATGGTGTAAATCCGTTCAGTAGTTCCTGAGAAAATCAAAAGTAAAATCATAGATATATCTATAGACGAACTACCGTACGCGTATCCTCCCGAGCACGAGCTTTATGCTAATTGGCTGTCAACACTCCTAACCAGGAAGTGTTGGCAGCCATCTTGTGCCTCGGTAGAACCGAGTCACAAGAAAACAGAAAAACAAGAGCGCAAAAGACGCAAAGTGGGCAGGGTAGAAACACCCTGGCCCCCTGGGCCTGCTAAAGGGGTCCCACAAGGACCCCCAAGGCCACAAAAATATATATATATTTTTTTTAAATCGCGGGATGCGCGTAGGGTATGCGTACCTTGCCGATCATAAAAAAAACACCACTCTGCAAACGTGCCCCCTGGCGCGTTTGCAGAGGGGGAAGTAATTTCCCCTGAATACTGGGGGTTCCTGGTGGGCTAGTTGGCCCCCAGGGACCCCCAGTATTCAAGGGGATTTAGTTCCCACTCTGGAAACGCGCCAGGGGTCTGCGTTGCAGAGAGATGTAATTAGGCCATGCCCCTTTTTACACCTCTCTGCAACGCAGCTCCTTGGCGAATACTGGAGGTTCCTGGTGGGCTAGTTGGCCCCCAAGGACCCCCAGTATGCAAGGGGACTTAATCCCCAACTTAGAACGCGCTACAGGGCGCGTTTGCACAGTGGTGAAGGTAGGGGGCGGGGCTTGAGGCGATATGTGTGCAAACATTCACTGTGGCGCGTTTTAAGTTGGGGAATTAATTCCTCTTCAATCCAGAGTTTCCCTAGGGGCCAACTAGCCCAACAGGTACCTACAGTAAGCGCCATGGAGCAGAGTGTTGTAAAAAGGGGGCGTGCCCTCTGAACACCTCTCTGCAACGCAGTTCCCTGGAGCATACTGGAGATACCTGGTGGGCTAGTTGGCCCACAGGGGACTTCAGGATTGAAGAGGAATTAATTCCCCAACTTAAAAGGCGCCACAGGGCGTGTCAGCACACATGTCACCTCAGGCCCGACCTCTTCCTTCACTATTGAGCAAAATATTCCTCTAAAAACAGCCGAACTACGAATTCTGATTTACTCACCTGTTATCAGGAGAGACCTCAGTGCTGCATCTTTCAGCCGACTACTGATCCTGAAAAGTAATTCTAACCATACTTACAGTAACTTGAATTTCCTTCCATAGGATAACATTGACTGGTTTCACTTGGAAATTCTTCTAAGTGTGGAGTTTTGGAACTTAAGAAAAATCCTCTAAAATCAGCCGAACTATGAATTCCAATTTACTCACCTGTTATCAGGAGAGACCTCAGTGCTGCATCTTTCAGCCCAGTACTGATCCTGAAAAGTAATTTTAACCGTACTTACCAGTGACTTGAATTTCCTTCCATAGGATATCATTGCCTGCTATATAAAACATATATAAAATAAAAAAATATATTACAATTTCAATGTTTTGAAAAACTATTTTTTTCAATTTATGTTAAAAATATGTAATGTAATTTAAAAAATAAAATATCTAAAAATAAATACTTCAAAACAATGTAGTAAATCAGTATAAAAAATATAACAATTAATACATTTAAAAATTATCATTTACAAAACCTTTGAAATTCACTGAAAAAACCATAGGATTCAGCCACGTTATAGGTAGGAATTAGCATTTAAAAAACCTTTGAAATTCACTGAAAAAAACATAGGTTTCACACATGTTATAGCTAGATGGACATTTCACTCATACAAAACCATTGAAATTCCCCCATTATAGTTAGTTCAGCTAACTATAACGTGCGCACCCGCAATGCCCTGCTGATGACGTCACATATTACATCACTCATGACATGGTCAGTGACATCACTCATGACAGCAATGATGACATCTCAAATGACATCACTGATGACATCACGGATGACATCATCCTTGTGAAAGAGTGGCAGACCTCCTCTCACCCTAATATAACCTTTGGTACACACATTCAAAAATAGAAATTAAAATTTTCAAACAAATGGAGATACCAATACCAGTTACAACAACCTATTCAGTAATTCCAACATCTACATACACATCCACTCATTCACCAACTGTTCTATATAGTCACTCATACATGTACACACTCATCATATGTACTCATACACCTATACATCCTGTTACACACCGATACTCATCCATAGAGTTACTCACACACATACTCACACATGCAAATAAAATATCAAACATCCATTTACTTGTATATACAGCTATACACACACCACTACACTTACCTCTACAGAAACGTACACATACTTACTCTCTTAAACAATCACTTATAGAAACACATACTTATTTATACAGGAACTCTTCAATCTCTAACTCTCACATATACTCACTAATATACATCAATACTCACATATACTAGTTTAAACCATATGGAGTTACTCATAAAGATACTATTGAGACAGTCATTCACTCACTAACACACCCATACACACACTCATCCACCCATACAGTCCTGCACACATGCTATCTTCAAAACACATACAAAAAGTGATTCAGTCATTCATGCATCTGTGCGCTAAGTAATACCCACCAAACCATACAGACACTCATTCTGATACTCAAAAAAACAACTAATAACCCATATAGACACTCATGTAGCTACTCACCAACCCATGCAGCCACTTATACACAAAGTGAGACACTGATACAGATATTTACATATTTAAACATTACTCACTAATACATGTATTCACTAAGATACACTTAATAAGAAAAAACATCCATTTAGACACTTATTTACCCATGTATTCTTCCATCGACTTTTAGAAAGACACACATTCACTGGATGATGTCATCAGTGATGTCATCAGTGATGTCATTTGAGATGTCATCAGTGATGTCATGAGTGATGTCACTGACCATGTCATGAGTGATGTAATATGTGACGTCATCAGCAGTGCATTGCAGGCGCGCAAGTTATAGTTAGCTGAACTAACTATAACGGGGGAATTTCAATGGTTTTGTATTAGTAAAATGTCCAGCTAACTATAACATGTGTGAAACCTATGTTTTTTTCAGTGAATTTCTAAGGTTTTTTAAATGCTAATTCCTAACTATAACGTGGCTGCAACCTGTGTTTTTTTCAGTGAACATATATATATATATATATATATATATATATATATATATATATATATATATATATATATATATATATATATATATATATTACCTACTGGCGGTCGCCAGTAGGTATATATAGTTAGGATTTTTTCTCTATGGGATTTTTGAAAATTCTATGTCTAATAACTTTGGCGTTTGTGGACGGAATTGGCTGAAATTTTCAGGAAAATGGAACATTTTGTTTCTGAGCAGCCCCTGACAATTTGGGGGGGTTTCATCAAGGGGGGCCGAGAAAAAAGGGGGGTCTCAAAACGCATTTTTCCCATGTTAATTTCCATAGGGCTGTTGGCCTCACTTTTAGCTCGAACGGCTGAATGGATTTGCACGAAACTTGGCAAAATTGTAGGGACTGTTAGCCCGATGTGCCTTTGCTAGGTCTCAATATATGTGCTCCAGTGGATTTTGAGTAATTTAGGTTCAAAAAAAGATATATATCTGGGCGGAGCCTAACCACACATCTGATCTGATTGGCTGTCAGCACTTCATCCAAGAAGTGTTGGCAGCCATCTTGGGACCAATATACATGATAGCACCTCATTAAAAAGCATTGTAGTTAATAGAGGGTTTTAGGACTTTAGTTACATTATAAATCATTTGTTGATGGTACCATGCTCGTTTTAGGAATTGTGGTGGGTTCTAAGGTGATTTTACCATGTGAAAAAACCTTCTGCTGTGATATCATGAATATTGTTTGAAAGAAAACTAATATCTCATGATTTTCCCACAGTGGTTTGGAAGGGGATCTATAAGCTAAACTGAAAGCATATTTTCTGTAAAATCACATTATCTTTCTCAGTCATGTGAAAATGAAGTCTGACATTCTCAGTAAAACATGTACATCCAACAAGGACAGAGACTGTCAGTTGATTCCTTTGTGTTCTACTGCAGCCTCCTAGAGTGTTCTAAAGAACAACTAGAGCGCTAACAGTCCTACTTATTACAAAGGTATGGCACACCTGAAGCCATCTTGATTGGAATAAAGTGGTAGCTCTTAAAACATTTAATTTAAAAAGAAACAACATGAGGGGGTATATTTTGCCATAGAAAATATGATTAGTGCTGCAGAATGAAAAATTAGGGCACATTTTGAGTGACTTCTCAAATCCTTTTCTATTTCATTAAAACATTCTGACATGCAGTCTCCCAAAATGGCCACCAGAGACAAAAGAGCCCAAATGTAGCCCAAATATCACCCAGATGTAGCCCAAGTATAGCCCAATGACAGAATGTCCCAGAGTGTTCTAAAGAACAACTAGAGCGCTAACAGTCCTACTTATTACAAAGGTATAGCACACCTGGAGCCATCGTGATGGGAATAAAGTGGTAACTCTTAAAACATTTAATTTAAAAAGGAACAAAATGAGGGGTATATTATGCAATAGAAGGTATTATTAGTGCTGCAGAAAGAAAAATTAGGGCACATTTTGAGTGACTTTTCAAATCCTCTTCTTTTTCATTAAAAAATTCTGACATGCAGTCTCCCAAAATGGCCACCAGAGACAAAAGAGCCCAAATGTAGCCCAAATATCACCCAGATGTAGCCCAAGTATAGCCCAATGACAGAATGTCCCAGAGTGTTCTAAAGAACAACTAGAGCGCTAACAGTCCTACTTATTACAAAGGTATGGCACACCTGAAGCCATCTTGATTGGAATAAAGTGGTAACTCTTAAAACATTTAATTTAAAAAGGAACAAAATGAGGGGGTATATTTTGCCATATGAATTATGATTAGTGCTGCAGAAAGAAAAATTAGGGCACATTTTGAGTGACTTCTCAAACCCTCTTCAATTTCATTAAACAATTCTGACATACAGTCTCCCAAGATGGCCACCAGAGACAAAAGAGCCTAAATGTAGCCCAAATATCACCCAGATGTACCCCAAGTATAGCCCAATGACAGAATGTCCCAGAGTGTTCTAAAGAACAACTAGAGCGCTAACAGTCTTACTTATGACAAAAGTATGGCACACCAGAAGCCATCTTGATTGGAATGAAGTGGTAAGTCTGAAAACACTCAATTTAAAAAGGAACAACATGAGGGGGTTAATTTTGCCATAGAAAGTATGATTAGTGTTTCAGAAAGAAAAATTAGGGATCATTTTGAGTGACTTCTCAAATCCTCTTCTATTTCATTAAAAAAATTCTGACATGCAGACTGAAACATGCACTTTGAATACAAGCAGCAGACGTCCCTGGTGAGCAGTAGCTTTACTACAGTGATCTAATGTGCAACTAGAGTGCTAACATTCAGAATTTATGGCAAATGTGTGACACATCTGAATGCCTTCTTGATGGAACCAAAGTAAACAAGCATTGAAAATGCAATAGATCTCGCCCTCGTTTAAGTTAAAGCCATTCTGTTTGTAATGAGGTGGCTTTTTAGCTTTGCTTTTATTAGTGTTTTTTCACCTTTCATGTAAATAACATGCATCTGTATGCATATAAGTATATGTATGCATGCATTTATGTTTGTATTTATATAGATATACAGATGATATATGTTTATATATGTATGTATATATATATATATTCACTGAAAAAACCATAGGTTATAGACCATATATAGTTAGGAATTAGCATTTACAAAACCTTGAAAATTCACTGAAAAAACCATAGGTTATAGACCATATATAGTTAGGAATTAGCATTTACAAAACCTTGAAAATTCACTGAAAAAACCATAGGTTATAGACCATATATAGTTAGGAATTAGCATTTACAAAACCTTGAAAATTCACTGAAAAAACCATAGGTTATAGACCATATATAGTTAGGAATTCGCATTTACAAAACCTTATTTTACTCACACAAAACCATTGAAATTCCATATATAGTTAGTTGCACTAACTATATATCGCGCACCCGCAATCCACTGCTGATGATGTCACATATTACATCATTCATGACATGGTCAGTGACATCACTGATGACATCACTGATGACATCTCAAATGACATCACTGATGACATCACTGATGACAACATCCAGTGACTGTATGTTTCTGTAAAGTTAAAATATGTCTTACATATTGAAGAATGAGTGGATGTATAAGTGTCTGGATGAAGCATTTAGTAGGTGCATGACTGACTGTATGAGTGAGTGATTAAATGTGTCTCACTGAGTGCATGGGTTAGTGACTAAACTGTCTTAATTTGTGCATCATTATGTCTGTTGTTCTGTAAACTGTTGCATGTGTTGATAAGTAGCTATATGAGTAACTATATGGGTTATTGATTGGTTGCCCAAGTATTTGTATGGGAGACTGAGTGTGTGTGTGGGTGGCTGGGAGGTGTATGACTCTGTGCATAGATGTGTGAGCAGTTGATTCACTAGATGTATGGTTTCAAAAGTGCATGTGGAAACAGCTGTATGGGCGGTTGACTGTGTGCATATGTGTATTGGTGAGTGAATGGATATCTCAGTGCTACATGTCAAAGTAAGTACATATGTAAAACACAGTACATGTGAGAGTTGACATATATAAATAACTGTGCATAAGAGCCAGTGAATGTGTGAGTGGCTGTATGGATCATTGTGAACTTGTATCAGGGATTGTATAAGAGAGTAAATATGTGTTAGTATATGTTTGAATAAGTAAAGTTTGTATAACTGTATAGTTGAGGAAATGGAGGTGTGATTGATTCTTTGCATGACTGACTAGGTGTGTGAGTAACTCCATGGATGAGTGACAGTCTGTGAGTGTCTGTTTACACTGATTGTATCTAAGGTTATATTAGAGTCTGAAGAGGTTCATCGTATTATCACATGAATGATATCATCAGTGATGTGACCAGTAATGTCAAATGAGATGTCATCAGTGATGTCATCAGTGATGTCATTTGAGATGTCATCAGTGATGTCATTTGAGATGTCATCAGTGATGTCATCAGTGATGTCACTGACCATGTCATGAATGATGTAATATGTGACATCATCAGCAGTGGATTGCGGGTGCCCGATATATAGTTAGTGCAACTAACTATATATGGAATTTCAATGGTTTTGTGTGAGTAAAATAAGGTTTTGTAAATGCGAATTCCTAACTATATATGGTCTATAACCTATGGTTTTTTCAGTGAATATATATATATATATATATATATATATATATATATATATATATCGTAGCTGCTTCCTTCTTGTCTCCCCCAAAGAAGAGACAGCACTCACGGGAGGAGGATCAAAGGTTTTATTTCAGAGCCTCAGAGCACCAGACGCGTTTCGGCTACTGCCTTTGTCAGTGGTACACTGGCGCGCTATTTTTTCTTCTTTAAATACCCATCACGTGTTATATTTCGTCATGGAGGTAGAGAGAGGACTTATACATCGTTCTTATGTGACATATTGAAATGGTTATATACAGCGTTTTGTAATCGTAATACAATTCATTTCTCCCTGGATGGGCCCATTTAAATTACGTGCTGTGACCTTATTTACTGCATTTTCAATTCGTAACAGCTGACAGTGTTCTGTTTACATTATTATAAGTGATTATGCTTAGTACTATTTTATGCAATTTATACAATTTCCCATTATTTAGCCCTGGATGGGCTTGAGCAACAAAGGTCAACCTCTCATTAATTGACAATATCCCTACATCTCTGCCTCTCAAGAATTTCTTGTACAAAAAACACAGTGCAAATCATAATACCCTTTACCATAACCAAATTAAAATTATAAAACATACATTTTCATATTATTCGAGGATTCTTAAGGGTCTTCTCATACTCTACGACTTCCTTTGGAGCAGGGAGCCCCCTACCCCAAATGTACTGTCATCTCCTCATGGCTATTCAGGCCCCCGGGGTTCTTGGTGCCAATATCTATTATATGTCTGGATTCTAATCTCCTCAGTTTCATTAACCTGTCACCCCCTCTTGGGTTCGCTGGCACATGATCTAATGCAAAGTACACCAGTAGCTCACTATTACTCTTATGATGTTGCTTATAGTGTCTTGCCACTGGGTACGACGGATCGCAATTTGTAATTGCCCTCAGGTGCTCCAGGATACGCATCTTAGGGGGGTTTACTATACTGCCAATATAACACAGTCCACAAGGACAAACGAGACAATAAACAGTGTAGGGAGTTGTGAAGTTAGAAATGTTTTGATTTTACGCAGTTCTCCTCTCACCCGAGAGGACCACTGACAAAGGCAGTAGCCGAAACGCGTCTGGTGCTCTGAGGGTCTGAAATAAAACCTTTGATCCTCCTCCCGTGAGTGCTGTCTCTTCTTTGGGGAAGACAAGAAGGAAGTAGCTACGATAATAGCGGGGCACGCCCCCCGCAAACAAGCACCCGTGCTTCAGTGCATGGCCCGGCGAGAACAGGAAGCAGAGATATATATATATATATATATGTGTGTGTGTGTGTGTGTGTATGTGTGTGAGTGGGTCTGTGTGTGTGTGGGTCTCGGTGTGTGTGTGTGGGTATGTGTGTGGGTCT
The DNA here is from genome assembly GCF_964263255.1 of Lissotriton vulgaris. Taxonomy (NCBI): domain Eukaryota; kingdom Metazoa; phylum Chordata; class Amphibia; order Caudata; family Salamandridae; genus Lissotriton; species Lissotriton vulgaris. The sequence goes on along the minus strand of NC_141697.1, from coordinate 418,385,403 downwards.
GGGTGTGTGTGTGTGTGTGGGTGTGTGTGTGTGTGTGTATTATCTTCTGGCGGTCGCCAGTAGATAGTTAGAGTTAGGACCTATTATCCATAGGAAATCCGCAACATTCTATTTGGAATAAATTTGGCACCGGTTGATGTATGTGCGTGAAATTTTCTAAACTTTTGGTCAGCTCAGTTCCGCTCCTTCCCTGAAAGTTTGAGGGTGATTCGTCAAGCAGGGGCTGAAAAAAAAGGAGGGTCCCGAAACGTGTTTTCCACTTTCAATTTCCCATAGGACCTTTAGCCGCGGCTACAGCCCGCACGGCTGAACGAATTTACACCAAATTTGGCAAAGATGTAGTCCTTGGTTCAGACTCGTGCCTTTTGCTTATTTGGTGTAAATCCGTTCAGTTGTTCCTGAGAAAATGACAGTTAAAGTCATTTATATATCTATGGACGCGCTGGATCTGTGTCTCTATCGCGTATCCTAAACGCAGCCTGCACGCACCCTGCCGTGCACGAGCTGAATGCTAATTGGCTGACAAAATGTCAAAATCAGGAAGTGTTGGCAGCCATCTTGTGTCTCAGTAGAACCGAGGCACAAGAAACTAAAAACAAACGCTGCAAAACGCGAAAAGGGGACAGGGTAGACACATCCTGACCCCCTAGGTCTGCTCAGGGGGTCCCACAAGAACTCCCAGGGCCATTAAAAGTAAGCATGAGCGAATTTTGCGGATCTCGCGTTCGCGAATTTTGCGGATTTGCGGATTCGCAATCCGCAAAATCCGTGAATTCCCGCGAATTTGCGGATTTTTTTTTTTTTGTGTTCGCCCGTGTTTCTGCCAGTTCGCGAGGGTTTTGTACACTTTCGCAAATGCGAACTTACCTGTCGGGTCGCAAGTTTCGCGAACTTGTTGTTTCTACGTGTCCAGCCTGTTTGGGACACTCTTCTTCATCACTGCCACTCTCTGTCACCACTGCCACTCTCTGACTACTCATGCCACCCTCTGGCCCACCCATGCCACCCTCTGGTTGTCCAGTGTACATTATTTTCGGCAAAGCAAAGCACACCTTCCCTGCCTCAAGTGACCTGAATTAATTTGGGGCTGATTAATGTGTCACAGAATATTTTTTTAGCTGGCACCTGCTTCCTTAGTGCGCCCTGATTAGTGATCTTTTGCACTTGCTAAGTGCTTTCATTGTTGCAAAATTAGTTACAACACCTGCCCTGCCCCAACTGACAATAATGAATTAGGGGCTGATTAATGGATTTTAACTTCCAGCCTGGCTCCTGCTTGTCTCCCTTAGCTGTAATTCAGGACCTTTGTGGCATATGTGTAACTATTCTGAGGTTCAGAGCAGGGTCACATAATAGTTTCAACTGGCAACTGAACTCTGGAGGGGCCCCTCAGGAAGCACTACAGGAAATGGCTACTAATGATGAGCCTGAACTTTTGAACCTGGTAAGTAGTTACTTTCAGTTTTGCTAAGATCGTATTTCTGCAATTTTGCACTTATTCGCGGGGCGCGAACTCACGCGAACAGTGCGAGCAGTGCGAGCAAAATCCACTGCTCGCGATTTGCGGATTTTGCGGGAAATTCGCAAATCTCGCGGATTGCGGATTTCCCGAAAATCCGCAAAATCCGCGAGCGGAACGGATTTTCCGCCCATGCCTAATTAAAAGCATTTTATTTTTTAATCAGTGAGATTCGCGCACCCAGCGCAAATTTCAGCCGAAATTTAAAAAACGAAGCGCAGACTCCCGTGCTTCGTTGCTATTTAGCCCCCGGGTGAGCCAAATCCCGGGGCAATGCTTTAATTGTTATGGGGGCCCAAGGGGCCCAAAGCCCTGGAGACCCCCATCTTATTCAATTTGGGTGGGGGGCTCCCAGGCCCCCTCAGCCCTTATTCAATTTGGGTGGGGGGCTCTAAGGCCCCCCCAGCCCCAGGGACTGCCACCCCCGGGGCTTATTCAATGTGGGTGGGGGGCTCTCAGGCCCTCCAGGCCCAGGGACCGCCACACCCGAGGCTTACTCTATTTGGGTGGGGGGGCTCTCAGGCCCCCCCAGCCCCGGGGACCGCCACCCCCCGGGGCTTCAAACAAATGTGGGAGGGGGCCACGCAGCCCCCACTCCTGGAGGCTTTTACAGGCCCTGCGGACCGCCACCCCCCAGAGCCCGCTCTTGCAGTGTTCCGGGGTGCCAACCCCTTGGACACTGCTGTTTGCAATGGCAGGGTGGGAACCTAGCGGTATCGGGCCGGAGGCCACGCCCCCTTTTTGCACCGCTCTGTAAACGCATCCCCTGGTGCGTTTGCAGAGGGGGAACACATTCCCTTTGAATACTGGGGGTCCCTGGGGGCCAACTAGCCCACCAGGTACCTCCAGTATGCCCCAGGGAGCTGCGTTGCAGAGAGGTGTTCTGGGGCCACGCCCTTTTTTACACCTCTCTGCAACGCACTTCTGTGGTGCTTACTGGAGATAGCTGGTGGGCTAGTTGCACCCCAGGGACCCTCAGTATTCAAGGGGAGTTAATCCCCCAACTTAAAATGCGCCACGGGGCGTGTTTGCACAGTGGTGAAGGGAGGGGGTGGGCCTGAGTTCACATGTCATGAATGATGCAATATGTGACATCATCAGCAGTAGATTGCGGGCGCGTGAGTTATAGTTAGTACAACTAACTATAACGGGGGAATTTCAATGGTTTTATACGAGTGAAATGTCTAGCTAACTATAACACCCCTAAAACCTATGTTTTTTTCAGTGAATATATAAATATGTATATATATATATATATATATATATATATATATATATATATATATATATCGCATACGAATTGTCCTGTCGCAGCGGGAGCGCTTCTCAGCCGGTGCCAGCGACGGGACCAGGGCAGTGTCCCAATTTGCATGAAATACCAAAAACTCGCCGCACTCGCCTTGATTTTGTTGCAGTTTCTTTATTTTTCAAAACGTGACAAAACACCTACGCGTTTCGAACCGTAGTTCGTGTTCACGGTAGCTAGAGTGTGTAGTCCCTTGATTATTTCAATACAATTAGGCCTGTTAGGCATGCCCCTGTTTGTGAGGCATGCTGGGACATGTAGTTATCATAGTTTTATGGCCACCACCTATATGTGAATGTCATGGGTTTGTGCAGCATTAGGGCATAGTTTAGCGTTACTGCATGTAAAAGCGTGCCCTCTGTTAACTAGGGTGATAACGCTTTGTGACGCACGTGAGCACACGCGCGTGTTAAATCAACCCTCTTTTTACCTGAAAGTTGATTTTGAATGCGTAACTGGTATGGAGTCACTCCATTTTACAATAAAGGGCTGAGTGCCCTACGTCCCCAATGCTTGCAGCCATCCATGACATTTGAGTATTGGCTTATCAATTAATGGCATCATAAACTTGTCGAAAACTTGGTAACAAATTATAACACAATACAACTCAGTTAAAGTGACAGTGATGAGCAATAAAGGTCTCATTTCGTGCATCGTAGGAGTGATACATAAACGTTTTTTTCATAGTCAAAGGAGGATTCTGAGATGCTAATGTTATGCTGGGTATCAGTTTAGTTTAAGCAATTTCCCTCATAAGTGTACATAAAGTTCCTCATCGCCATTGAGGCCAGCAGGCTGTTTGGTCTTAAACCTCATGATTAATTTAGATTCAAGCCTTCTTAGTCTTTGAATCCGGTTGCCACCTCTTTCATGTTGTGAGATCATAGCAGGTCCAAAATATCTCACATCCTGCCATGTTTTATTTTCATGGTTGGCAAGATGTTTCGCAATGGCATACGAATTGTCATGATTCTGGATGGCTCGAATATGTTGGAGAATCCGTGTTTTTATGGAACATGTGGTACTGCCGATATAGGATTTTCCACAGTAACATTGAATCATGTACACTACAAAGGACGAATCGCAATTAATGTTACTGTTGATTATGAAGTTTTTTCTCCGGCTGCATCTTTTAAACTTTTCATATTGCGACCTATTTTGCACGCTTTGCAGATGGCGCATTTGTTGAACCCTTGTTTTCTAATGTCCAGCCAGGATGATGTTTTCTTATATTCAAAATGACTTTGAGTTAGTTCATCCGCTAGGTTGCGTGCCCTTCTGTAGGAGACGAGAGGATAGTCTCCTATCGTTGTTCCGATATCTGGGTCTTTCCGTAGTACATGCCAGTACTTCTTCATTGCTTTTTGAATTTAATAGCTTTCCTTGCTGAAAGTCATTATCATCCTGGGTTGGTTGGATGTTTTGTCTTCAACTTCTTGCGTGGTAATGGGATTTTTCTTACTGATCAGGGTCTCTGCTCTTGATTTACATCTTGCCCTTGTTTCGCAGATATGCAGGTCAGCTTGTTTGTATCCTCTCTGTTTGAAGCGTTCTCTTGTTTCTTTGAATTTCAATTCCATCTCTTTGTCCTCGGAACAGTTTCTTTTCATCCGTAGGAGCTCTCCATACGGAATACTTTTTACCAATTTCTGTGGGTGGAAGCTCAGCCCGTGCAAAATGCTGTTTGTCGCTGTTTCCTTTCTATGGACAGTTGTTTGAATTTTGCCATCTGCTATATACACTTTGGTGTCTAGGAATACAATTTCTTTAGGGTTGATGGTATATGTGAACTTCAGTCCCACTGAATTCTGATTAAGGATGTTAAAGAATACAAGGAATTCATTTTCAGTGCCTTTCCACAGGAGGAACAAATCGTCTATAAATCGTAGCCAAAGGGCTACTTTGGCCATGTGATGATCATTTTCCTCTCCCCAAGCCACACTCTTCTCCCACCAGCCCATGGTGAGATTCGCGTAGCTTGGAGAGAAAGAAACTCCCATAGCTGTTCCACAGCATTGTTTGTATATGGTTTTGTTGAATAAAAAGATGTTATTGTATAGACACAGCACTATCATTTCCATGATCATCTTTGAATGTTCTCTTCGGGTTATAGGTTGTTGATCCAGGAAGTATTTTATTGCTGTTAAACCGATGTTATGGTCTATTGACGTGTACAATGACACCACGTCGATCGTCACTAATTGGTAATCTGGTTGCCATTCAGTTTCCATTAATATGCGAAGAAAATCGCCCGTATCTTTTATGTAGGAGCTGAGAGTTGGTACCAATGGGGCTATAAAATAATCAACATAGCTGGATATGTTCTCATACAGACCTCCGCAGCTGGATATTATGGGCCTCCCAGGGGGCTTGTTAAGAGTCTTGTGTACTTTTGGCAAAAAGTAGATGGTTGGGAGGATTGGATTCTCAACCATTAGAAATTTGCTTTCTGTGTCTGTAATGAGACCACTTGCGGACCAGCCATTCAACTTCAGTTGTAGTTCATGTTTCATATCTTCAGTTGGGTTTTTCTTAAGTACTGTATAGTTTTTGATGTTGTTCAACTGTCGCATTGCTTCCTCTACATAATGTTCTTTGTCCATGATCACTATATTCCCGCCTTTGTCCGCAGGTTTTATTTCTATTTGGACGTTGTTTTTGAGGCTTGAGATTGCTTGACGTTCTCCGATGGTTAGATTTTCTTTTCTTTTTTTATTGAAGTTCTTGGGCATTTCTTCAATTTCATTTGTCACTAGTTCGTGAAAAGTGTCAATTTTATTGCCGGGATATAGGATCGGGCAAAATTTAGATTTAGGTTTGAACTCCGTTGGTTGTCTTTTATTGGATTGGATGTTCATTTCCTCTAGTACTTGGGTGTCTGTGATTTCCGTTTGTTCTATTTCATTAGCCAATTCATAGGCCACTCTTAGTTGTGGAACTTCCGAAGTTCGATATTCTACATTTGTCTCACTCAGAATGTTGTCTTGCGGCACATTGATTTTACTATGTGTTTGTTTGGCGAAGAATTTTTTCAATTTCAGCTTTCTTGTGTATTTGTACAGGTCTATTTTCGTTTCCGTTGGGTCATGATGGGTTTCAGGACAAAAGGAAAGCCCCTTATTTAGTAATTTGGTTTCTGTCACTGTTAGATTGTATTTCGAGAGATTTATTACTAAGTTGGGGGTATTGTTTGATTGTGGTCCTACTTCCTCTTGTTCGTGCGGGCTCTGAGGTTGTATCTGCTTCCATCCGCGTTTGCCGCGTCTTGTTTTGCGCTTGCGTTTCCTGGAGCTTGTGTTCTTCTCCCTCTGGATCGGTTGCGATATTGCCCTCTGCCCCTGCTGCTGCTTTGCGGAGTTTGCTGCACATGATAGAGCAGCTGAATTTCGTCTAAAAAAGACATTTTGCGCAGACCTGGGCGTCTTTGTTCGCCTTCGCTGAAATCAGATTCAGAACCGCTGGTTTGTTCACCGGGTGTTAATGTTCCCGTTGCCCATTGTTGTTTATAGATGTCGTATTTTCTAGCAAAGGTTAAAATGGTGCCATATTTGTAGTCATCTTGGTCTCTACAAAATTTGCGTTGTTTGCGGTTTTGTACATCCTCTTCGTGGTTATCTAGGTTTTTTTCCATTTCGCTTCTAAGTTTTTTAATTGTGCCGGTGTCTTCATTCAGAGCTGTTATTTTAGACTCTATGTCTGCAATTTTTTTGCGTAGTTCTTCGACTTCAATTCTTGCATATTTTATAATTATGAGCATCATGTTGTTAGGGGGACCAGATGGTATCTGGTGTCATCCCTAGTTGGCACACACTTTGGTTGTGTTCTCTTGGGTCAGAAAAACACTTTCATTCAATGTTCTCTTAAATTGTGTTTTATTTGAGATTATTCATGATTTGCATTGCGTTTTATATTATTTCATATCAAAGTTCATCAAATTATTTCAAGTTTCAACATCAGGCAAATATCAAGGCGTGTCCAATGCATTTCGGGCACTAACATAATGTGCCCTTCATCAGGGAAATGACACTACAAATAAAGATAAAACAAAATATCAATAATGCTGATCTTGTCTCAATATCATTGCATTACGTTTCACTTAACATAATAAAGCATGCAAAAAGAGCGTGTTTTTCCTTGACGTGTGTAACATGCACTTAAACTAATGAAAGCCGAAAGCTAACTGCTTTTACCGGCAAATTGAAAATTGGCAGACCGGGAGACAAATCGCGTTCTAACATTCCACAGGTTAGTACAGAAGCCCACAGCGTTGTTTCACAGCGCGCACGCATTTTTTTAGTTTCTTCGTAAACTTGACAAACACCTAACAAACGCCTGTATCTCCACAGACTAACTGCTATACCGACATGACAGGCATGTGAGTACGAACAGCATTGATTTTGTTCACAACCCCCAGCACAAACCCCAACCATTTTTCACAATACCACCAACTGTTTTTAAGTGCATGTTACACACGTCAAGGAAAAACACGCTCTTTTTGCATGCTTTATTATGTTAAGTGAAACGTAATGCAATGATATTGAGACAAGATCAGCATTATTGATATTTTGTTTTATCTTTATTTGTAGTGTCATTTCCCTGATGAAGGGCACATTATGTTAGTGCCCGAAATGCATTGGACACGCCTTGATATTTGCCTGATGTTGAAACTTGAAATAATTTGATGAACTTTGATATGAAATAATATAAAACGCAATGCAAATCATGAATAATCTCAAATAAAACACAATTTAAGAGAACATTGAATGAAAGTGTTTTTCTGACCCAAGAGAACACAACCAAAGTGTGTGCCAACTAGGGATGACACCAGATACCATCTGGTCTCACTTATCTCGCAATTTCCTTGACGTCGGGGGGCTCTCGACGCCTCCTAATTGAGCACCACCAAACCTGAATAAAGTACATTTAACTTGGATAAACCTACTATAACCAGCAGTGCATCAACCCAACTTTATTACATCATGTTGTTAGAACATCCCATGTTGTTATTGCCCCATTCTTCAAGCATTTCGGGCTTGGTGTCTGGGTGGTTTGGCAAAGTGAAGATACGAAGACCCCTAGGTACCATCTTGAGTTCCACATACTTCTCTAATGTTAGAATTTCCCATTCTCTTGAGATTTCTTTTCTCATTAATTTTTCTAGTTGGGTGAATAGCGTTTTGCTATTAGTTGGAATCAATTGTGGTGCTGTAACTGTTTCATCTTTGTTTTCACGAGCTGCATCTGTTTGAAAAATGCTCTCTGCCTTGGTCACTCTTTTGACTCTCCTTTCCTCCATGCTTGTGCTCGTTTTCACTGTCACACTGTGGTGAGTTGTATATGTTAGTACAGGCGTTTTGGGGACCGTTTCACTATCAGCTTAATGTTTGTTTTTTAAGAAGGTGGGTAAATTGTAGTATACCCCTTGTCACTGTCGAGTGCTGCAACCAAGGGGCAGAGTCGATGTGCTCGTAAGAGGTATCAAATTAGTCTTGTTGAACTGTCATAACCTTTAACACATGACTCGTATCGCTGCGTCTTCCAAATACCAAAATGTGTCAATTTCGTGTCTCTTAAAATTGTAAAATGGAGTGACTCCATACCAGTTACGCATTCAAAATCAACTTTCAGGTAAAAAGAGGGTTGATTTAACACGCGCGTGTGCTCACGTGCGTCACAAAGCGTTATCACCCTAGTTAACAGAGGGCACGCTTTTACATGCAGTAACGCTAAACTATGCCCTAATGCTGCACAAACCCATGACATTCACATATAGGTGGTGGCCATAAAACTATGATAACTACATGTCCCAGCATGCCTCACAAACAGGGGCGTGCCTAACAGGCCTAATTGTATTGAAATAATCAAGGGACTACACACTCTAGCTACCGTGAACACGAACTACGGTTCGAAACGCGTAGGTGTTTTGTCACGTTTTGAAAAATAAAGAAACTGCAACAAAATCAAGGCGAGTGCGGCGAGTTTTTGGTATTTCATGCAAATTGGGACACTGCCCTGGTCCCGTCGCTGGCACCGGCTGAGAAGCGCTCCCGCTGCGACAGGACAATTCGTATGCGGTATTCACATACAGCGGAGAGCCCGCCTTCCTCCCTACCGCGGATCAAGCATCAAGCGGGAAGCTCTGCCCTGAGACTGAATCCGGCAGAACAAACAACACCGTGCACTACCAGGTTGAGCGCCGAACGCGCCGAGTCGGAGGACCCAGCGCGATCCGGGAGTCTCCCAGGTAAGAGACACGAAATTGACACATTTTGGTATTTGGAAGACGCAGCGATACGAGTCATGTGTTAAAGGTTATGACAGTTCAACAAGACTAATTTGATACCTCTTACGAGCACATCGACTCTGTCCCTTGGTTGCAGCACTCGACAGTGACAAGGGGTATACTACAATTTACCCACCTTCTTAAAAAACGAACATTAAGCTGATAGTGAAACGGTCCCCAAAACGCCTGTACTAACATATACAACTCACCACAGTGTGACAGTGAAAACGAGCACAAGCATGGAGGAAAGGAGAGTCAAAAGAGTGACCAAGGCAGAGAGCATTTTTCAAACAGATGCAGCTCGTGAAAACAAAGATGAAACAGTTACAGCACCACAATTGATTCCAACTAATTGCAAAACGCTATTCACCCAACTAGAAAAATTAATGAGAAAAGAAATCTCAAGAGAATGGGAAATTCTAACATTAGAGAAGTATGTGGCACTCAAGATGGTACCTAGGGGTCTTCGTATCTTCACTTTGCCAAACCACCCAAGCCCGAAATGCTTGAAGAATGGGGCAATAACAACATGGGATGTTCTAACAACATGATGCTCATAATTATAAAATATGCAAGAATTGAAGTCGAAGAACTACACAAAAAAATTGCAGACATAGAGTCTAAAATAACAGCTCTGAATGAAGACACCGGCACAATTAAAAAACTTAGAAGCGAAATGGAAAAAAACCTAGATAACCACGAAGAGGATGTACAAAACCGCAAACAACGCAAATTTTGTAGAGACCAAGATGACTACAAATATGGCACCATTTTAACCTTTGCTAGAAAATACGACATCTATAAACAACAATGGGCAACGGGAACATTAACACCCGGTGAACAAACCAGCGGTTCTGAATCTGATTTCAGCGAAGGCGAACAAAGACGCCCAGGTCTGCGCAAAATGTCTTTTTTAGACGAAATTCAGCTGCTCTATCATGTGCAGCAAACTCCGCAAAGCAGCAGCAGGGGCAGAGGGCAATATCGCAACCGATCCAGAGGGAGAAGAACACAAGCTCCAGGAAACGCAAGCGCAAAACAAGACGCGGCAAACGCGGATGGAAGCAGATACAACCTCAGAGCCCGCACGAACAAGAGGAAGTAGGACCACAATCAAACAATACCCCCAACTTAGTAATAAATCTCTCGAAATACAATCTAACAGTGACAGAAACCAAATTACTAAATAAGGGGCTTTCCTTTTGTCCTGAAACCCATCATGACCCAACGGAAACGAAAATAGACCTGTACAAATACACAAGAAAGCTGAAATTGAAAAAATTCTTCGCCAAACAAACACATAGTAAAATCAATGTGCCGCAAGACAACATTCTGAGTGAGACAAATGTAGAATATCGAACTTCGGAAGTTCCACAACTAAGAGTGGCCTATGAATTGGCTAATGAAATAGAACAAACGGAAATCACAGACACCCAAGTACTAGAGGAAATGAACATCCAATCCAATAAAAGACAACCAACGGAGTTCAAACCTAAATCTAAATTTTGCCCGATCCTATATCCCGGCAATAAAATGGACACTTTTCACGAACTAGTGACAAATGAAATTGAAGAAATGCCCAAGAACTTCAATAAAAAAAGAAAAGAAAATCTAACCATCGGAGAACGTCAAGCAATCTCAAGCCTCAAAAACAACGTCCAAATAGAAATAAAACCTGCGGACAAAGGCGGGAATATAGTGATCATGGACAAAGAACATTATGTAGAGGAAGCAATGCGACAGTTGAACAACATCAAAAACTATACAGTACTTAAGAAAAACCCAACTGAAGATATGAAACATGAACTACAACTGAAGTTGAATGGCTGGTCCGCAAGTGGTCTCATTACAGACACAGAAAGCAAATTTCTAATGGTTGAGAATCCAATCCTCCCAACCATCTACTTTTTGCCAAAAGTACACAAGACTCTTAACAAGCCCCCTGGGAGGCCCATAATATCCAGCTGCGGAGGTCTGTATGAGAACGTATCCAGCTATGTTGATTATTTTATAGCACCATTGGTACCAACTCTCAGCTCCTACATAAAAGATACGGGCGATTTTCTTCGCATATTAATGGAAACTGAATGGCAACCAGATTACCAATTAGTGACGATCGACGTGGTGTCATTGTACACGTCAATAGACCATAACATCGGTTTAACAGCAATAAAATACTTCCTGGATCAACAACCTATAACCCGAAGAGAACATTCAAAGATGATCATGGAAATGATAGCGCTGTGTCTATACAATAACATCTTTTTATTCAACAAAACCATATACAAACAATGCTGTGGAAAAGCTATGGGAGTTTCTTTCTCTCCAAGCTACGCGAATCTCACCATGGGCTGGTGGGAGAAGAGTGTGGCTTGGGGAGAGGAAAATGATCATCACATGGCCAAAGTAGCCCTTTGGCTACGATTTATAGACGATTTGTTCCTCCTGTGGAAAGGCACTGAAAATGAATTCCTTGTATTCTTTAACATCCTTAATCAGAATTCAGTGGGACTGAAGTTCACATATACCATCAACCCTAAAGAAATTGTATTCCTAGACACCAAAGTGTATATAGCAGATGGCAAAATTCAAACAACTGTCCATAGAAAGGAAACAGCGACAAACAGCATTTTGCACGGGCTGAGCTTCCACCCACAGAAATTGGTAAAAAGTATTCCGTATGGAGAGCTCCTACAGATGAAAAGAAACTGTTCCGAGGACAAAGAGATGGAATTGAAATTCAAAGAAACAAGAGAACGCTTCAAACAGAGAGGATACAAACAAGCTGACCTGCATATCTGCGAAACAAGGGCAAGATGTAAATCAAGAGCAGAGACCCTGATCAGTAAGAAAAATCCCATTACCACACAAGAAGTTGAAGACAAAACATCCAACCAACCCAGGATGATAATGACTTTCAGCAAGGAAAGCTATAAAATTCAAAAAGCAATGAAGAAGTACTGGCATGTACTACGGAAAGACCCAGATATCGGAACAACGATAGGAGACTATCCTCTCGTCTCCTACAGAAGGGCACGCAACCTAGCGGATGAACTAACTCAAAGTCATTTTGAATATAAGAAAACATCATCCTGGCTGGACATTAGAAAACAAGGGTTCAACAAATGCGCCATCTGCAAAGCGTGCAAAATAGGTCGCAATATGAAAAGTTTAAAAGATGCAGCCGGAAAAAACTTCATAATCAACAGTAACATTAATTGCGATTCGTCCTTTGTAGTGTACATGATTCAATGTTACTGTGGAAAATCCTATATCGGCAGTACCACATGTTCCATAAAAACACGGATTCTCCAACATATTCGAGCCATCCAGAATCATGACAATTCGTATGCCATTGCGAAACATCTTGCCAACCATGAAAATAAAACATGGCAGGATGTGAGATATTTTGGACTTGCTATGATCTCACAACATGAAAGAGGTGGCAACCGGATTCAAAGACTAAGAAGGCTTGAATCTAAATTAATCATGAGGTTTAAGACCAAACAGCCTGCTGGCCTCAATGGCGATGAGGAACTTTATGTACACTTATGAGGGAAATTGCTTAAACTAAACTGATACCCAGCATAACATTAGCATCTCAGAATCCTCCTTTGACTATGAAAAAAACGTTTATGTATCACTCCTACGATGCACGAAATGAGACCTTAATTGCTCATCACTGTCACTTTAACTGAGTTGTATTGTGTTATAATTTGTTACCAAGTTTTCGACAAGTTTATGATGCCATTAATTGATAAGCCAATACTCAAATGTCATGGATGGCTGCAAGCATTGGGGACGTAGGGCACTCAGCCCTTTATTGTAAAATGGAGTGACTCCATACCAGTTACGCATTCAAAATCAACTTTCAGGTAAAAAGAGGGTTGATTTAACACGCGCGTGTGCTCACGTGCGTCACAAAGCGTTATCACCCTAGTTAACAGAGGGCACACTTTTACATGCAGTAACGCTAAACTATGCCCTAATGCTGCACAAACCCATGACATTCACATATAGGTGGTGGCCATAAAACTATGATAACTACATGTCCCAGCATGCCTCACAAACAGGGGCGTGCCTAACAGGCCTAATTGTATTGAAATAATCAAGGGACTACACACTCTAGCTACCGTGAACACGAACTACGGTTCGAAACGCGTAGGTGTTTTGTCACGTTTTGAAAAATAAAGAAACTGCAACAAAATCAAGGCGAGTGCGGCGAGTTTTTGGTATTTCATATATATATATATGTGCGTATATATATATATATATATCACTGACAAAACCATAGGTTTCAGGCATGTTATATTTAGGAATTAGCATTTAAAAAACCTTAGAAATTCACAGAAAAAAACATAGGTTTTAGGAGTGTTGCAGTTAGCTGGCCATTTCACTCGTACAAAACTATTAAAATTCCTCTGTTATAGTTAGTTGTACTAACTATAACTCGCACGCCCGCAATCCACTGCTGATGATGTCACATATTACATCATTAATGGCATGGTCAGTGACATCACTGATGACATCACTGATGACATCTCAAATGACATCACTGATGACATCATCCAGTGAATGTGGTTTGGTTCCATATTTTAAAAAGTATTATATATATATAGGAATTTGTATTGAAGACTGAGTGGATGTATAGTGTCTGGATGGAGGATTTAGTAGCACTGTGATTGACTGTCTAAGTGACTGATTTAAAGTGTCTAACTAAATATATGGGATACTGATTTAACTGTGTGAATATCTGTATCACTCTGTCTTTTGTTGTGTAAACTACTGCATAAGTTGGTTACTAGCTATGTGAAACTCTATATTAGTTTTTAAATAGTTAACTATAACATGCCTGAAACCTATGGTTTTTTCAGTGAATTTCAAATGCTAATTTCTAATTATAATGTTCTTTAAGCATATCTGTTTTTTTCTGTCTTTTGTAATTATCATCCCATTCTCAACCTGGTAAAAACTGCAAATGTCACCACTCTTCCATTGATACCTTCCGCCAACAAAATCACCACAAGCCAGAAACTACAACTAACGCTAATGATATACAAACTAGGCGTTTCCGTGAAAAAAAAACACGAAAACACCACTTCCCCATATTTTCAACAACCAGCCAAATCTGCAATGCTACCTAAAAACATGCGATAGCCCCACTTACCAGTAACAAATTAACATCAACATTTAACTGGTGTAAGAAGGTCGACTTTCTACTGCGTGAATTAGACCTAACTCACACCCAAGTCAAGTCAAGTCAAATTTGCTTTATTCGTATTTCATTGAAAACATAAAAGCACAAGCAAAAACATTTCAAGGACAGTGGATAGGAATATACATTTACTTTACAGTCTGATTGTCTTTCTGAATCTAAGCACACATTTTAAAAAGCTTACTATACATTCCATTGTAAATTCATCTTCCATACATTGTATCTTTAATTGTGCCACTCTGTATTGTCTTAGACCGTACTGTTTTGAAATCGGTAATAAAAACATTTTTCTTGGCAATGTATAAAATCTGCAGAATAAAGTTACGTGCAAGGTCGATTGTGTGGACCTGCCGTCACAAGGGCATAATGCTAAGGTAGGTGACCAGTCATTTATCGTTGGGAATGTAATGATTCTATGCACATGCCTATTCGAAAGCGTGTCAGTAGCATGCGGTCATAAGGGCATATAACATGCGATAAATATGGCTGAATTCCAAGGCATACTAACATATTGTAATTTTCCATAACAGAGTATTTAGCTTTCTCCGCACACGAACGCTTGTCCTCCAGATAAGACATATGTACCTTTTTTAACAACTTCCTGGAAGTAATTTTCTTCCGTTCTGGAGTTAAAAATATCTCCGATTCACCAATTTCATCTGTGGCCTCCTTGATATGTCTTAACCATGGGATGCGGTATCCACTATCAAGTTTTAAACAGTCTATATTGACATCCCGATTGAAAGCTGCTTCAGGAGTATTCCATATCTTGTGCCAAAATAATAAAGGACCAGATTTTATGATGTCTGTAATATGGCTGAACCCTACCTCTGTATGACAGATATGCGTAGCAGTGGATTTAGGGAGAGCTAATAAATAGCGCAAAAAACAGTTTTCACTGCTCTGTATCGTGTTTGCATTTGTGTATCCTCAGATTCCCACACCATATATCAAAGTTGCAACGCATTTCGTCTTATAAATTGCCAATAATTGTGGGACCGGTCGAGAGCCCAACTGCCTTGACAGACTAATTAGTTCCCCAGTAGATTTGATGAACATATTTCTACGGGCAGATATTGCAGCTGGCCAATTACCATTTCCATTGAAGTTTATCCCTAGATAGGCAAAAAAAATGATACACTCAACTTTTTTGTCATTAATAAAGATATTACAGTTCTTGGAAGTTCTTCTCCCACATTTCATACTGAACGTTTTGCTGGTATTTACTTGCAACCCCCTTGCATGCATGTAATTAACAAAATGGGTTACTGTTCTCTGCAGGCCTATTTGTGTCCTTGACATTAAAACCGTGTCATCGTCGTATAACAGTAATGGTACTGGATGTCCATTAATATTGGGGTTATCATGGGGAAGCCCAACCAGATAATCTCCCAGGCTATTAATATATAATGTGAAAAGAAATGGGGCAAGGACGCATCCCTGCTTCATTCCCTTTCCAATGCCAAACCTGGCCGTGCATTCCCCATTTTTTCCATATCTCACCCTTGCCTCCCGATAGAGTTCTCTAATAAATGATAAAATGTCGTTTTCAATGCCCATCTCAGATAAAATATCCCATAACTTGTTAACGCAATTGAATGCAGAGGATAAATCGACAAATGTTAAAAACAGGTTCCCGCCCTTGGCCCTGGTATACTTATCAATGATAAGACTAAGATTTAGCCCTTGCTCAATTGTGCCCAGTCCTGACTTAAATCTGTATTGTAGCCGTGATAAGACCCCATTCTCCACTGCCCAAAGTTGAAGTTTGTTTAAAATTACCCTCCCAGCTACCTTTAAAAAAGAGTCTAAAAGAGATATAGGTCGGTAGCATTTGGGGTCATCACAATTCCCCTTCTTAAATATGGGTATTAAAATTGCATCTGACCAAGTTTCTATAACACCAATCTGACAACACTTGTTTAAGACATTCATTAGAAGTGGAGCCCAAATGTCAATATTTGATCTGTATACGTCAACTGGGACGCCATCCGGTCCCGGAGTTTTACCTGCAGCACTTTTCTGTATGGCAGTTATCATCTCATCTAAAGTGAGATCTATGTTGAGTGGGTATAGCGACGGGCTCCTCAATGTCTCATTTGTACCCTCTATCCCATAATTTCCTATTTGTGCATCATGCCCTGTCGCATCCTCTATAATGTTTGTATCAGCACAATATAGGGAGCTGAAATAGCCAATCCATCTTTCTTCTGTGATGGCTATATCTAACTTATCACAGTCCCTCGTGGTCAAATTTGGAGAGTTAACCATCTTCCAAAATGTTAAATTGTCTTTCCTTAGACATGCATCATGTAGGTCTAGCCAGACCTCTTCTTTTAACTCACACCCATATCTAAAGACGAATATGTGATAGAGGTACTAATCATGCAGCTCTGACACCCAGCAAAGCCACAACACCCAGCACCACCACCAGCACAACCACCTTCCCCGGATCACCCCCCCTACTACCTCCAAAGCAGCACAAAACAGGACAACGGACCTTCCCAAAATACCATATCCCCTCAACCGCACAATAGCTGAATGTTCAGAGATGTGGCAACCAACTATGTATAAGGGAAGCAACTTGCACATCAACAATATTTCACACAATCCCAAGTGTACCGGTGATGTGCTGTACACAACTCACTATACAAACAACAAACCTCTCCATGTGGAGATATAGTATTGATACGTGTAGTGTATTGCCCAGTGGACACAACCATATTATCCCAGACACTGGGGAATATCTCGGTCATGTAGCTGTGCTGTCCAACCCCTGGAAGCGGAAACGGAGTGGGCTGGTCCAAATTACGCAACTCCAGTGTGAGAGTATAAATACATAGGCCACACCCTGGGCATGGTTCACTTGTGCGAAGATAAAAGAGTCTGCCAGAGCGGTGGCCCTCACCCTGCAACGTGACTGCCGCCATGAACATGGGCCTCCTCGACACAGGCCCCCTGCGAACCCAGGACACAGCACCACAGACTTATGTCTGTATCGACCACTGCCTTCGATCTACACTGCGGACAGCAGGGTTCACAACATGAATTCTGATTTGGATCTACACTACGGACAACATTGAATTCAGCCTTGCTTTATTTAATGCAGAGACAATGGTACTCTATGTCCTAAAATTTTGTTAAAGGATGTGACAAAAAGCATTTCTCGATGTCTGTGCTGACTACTGCCTTCGATCTACACTGCAGACAGCAGGGCTCACAATTCAGGTGGAGTATCCATTGCAGATGACGCAGTCCAGTAGGCAAGACACATACCAGGGTGGCCCGCCCGGACTACGAATCATTGCAGGGTACGCACACGCTCAGTTCTTCAGGTGCCACTAACTCACTGCACCATAAGTCATTGCCATGTGGCCTTATTAAGGCATAATTCATTAGACAGAAGATATTGCTCCCAGTGCGGCCCGCCCTGACCACGCATCATCGCAGGGTGCGCACACCCCTACCTCAGTGCACCACAACTCATGGACCCTTAATGATAGAATTTTTTGTGTATGATTTCAGATCTGCTGCCCCTACCTCAGTGCACCACAAGTCATGGACCCTTTACGATAGAATCTTTTGTGTATTATTTCACATCTAGTGCTCCTACCTTAGTGCAGCGCAAGTCATAAACACTTTATGATGAATATCTGTGAAGGATTTGATGATTACTATTGTACTTGTTACCAACACCAACCATTCCCGGAGGGCCGGCTTACACTCACCCCACATGCACCCAGCACAGACATTACTGGACATGTGACCCTGGTAATAAAAAGGAGTCGAGTGCACGTGTCCATACCCAGTTCAAATATCTATCTGTGTCTGTGTGTGTGTGTTCATTATGTTTGCAAGATGCTGCCCCTGGGCCCTACCACATTACATTGTGCTGTATACAGCGTATGCAACCTTGTTAACTGCGGCAGCAGGAAAAACTTCGGTTATGTAACTTTCTCTCGCTCATTCTACAAGTTTGAACGTAGAGACTGAATCATTAGCATTAGACTACTGCAAGCAAAGTGTATAGTAAATGTATAAGTGAGTGGGATAGCCTGAGTTTTTTTGTTGTTGTTGCATATTTATATAGAGCGAACTCAACCCAAAAGTATTTCAGCATTTTACATAAGCACCATATTTACATTACACTTTCAGGCACGCAGAGATTATGTGATTTGCCCACAATCACAGGATGTGGAAGCGATACCGATGCTCGAATCCTGGTTTCCAGCACCATGTTCGACAGTGTAGCAGACTGACCACATAAGTACATATGTTGGTGCAGCCTAACTCCGACCACAAACTCTGCTCTAATTAGCTGCCCTTCATGTGCCAAAAACTGCAACCTGAACTTTCCGTGGCCCTGTATTGCTACAGCTACAACACTCCACTGAATGTGCAATAAACATTCATATCCACAGAAATGCGTCATGTCCACCATCTTTCATGTGTGTAACTATGGATGAATATAGGGTCAGTGATTCCCCCTACCTTCCATGTTGCCCATGTTGTGGGACTTCACTCACAGAATGACACATTTGCGCCGGCGACCCAGGTGACAACAGCACTACAACATGGACACCAGCATCAGTTGATTCCTCATATAGCTCACTACGGAGCCACATCCATAGCTCCGGAGTCATTCTTCACAGCCTCACGCAGCACTGGCATATGCCAGGCCAGCTCACTCCGCTTAGCTTACAGGAAAGGACAATAACACTACATGGCCCTGATTTTCATTGTAGTGATCTGCTGGTAACAGGTCTAGTTGTCAGAACACCACAGACACTCTCTCATGGTTTTGCCATAGAGATATCAAGACCCAGCACCAAATGTGAGACTTCTTGGTTGCAGAGCAGGACTGCATGATGTAGCGGGTGCCATGTCCATGAAAAGGTGAGCATTGAGGCCTGGGTGCGCAGCGGAGGGAGTGGATGGGGTGCAGCAGCCTGAATACAAAAAGGCGAGGCAGCGATTTAGGCGTACTCAGTCGTATATACCTTGTCTTATTGCATTTTGATTTTTTTTCCAATAGCAGGACAGTTTTTAGAGTCAGCCAAATGTCCGTCGCTCCCACATCTGTGGCAAAGTAGATGAGTATTTATGTTTTTAATACTATTTACCCTTAAATTTACCATCTTATTTTGACAACCTTTCCTTTCTCAGTTGTTTTAGGGCTTGTGCCTGCGTTGCAGTGCGCAGCATGGCTTGTGCCTTCGTTGCAGTACGCAGCACTGCTCGCGCAGCGAGAGCCCTTTTGTATGGGGTTTTCAAAGCTGACAACACACTTGTGCGTGTGATCAGCTTTCGCCGTCAGGCATTGGCTTTCGCGTGTTTTTGTTTAAAAAAAGTCACGTGATTGGGCAGAGGCGGGCACATGTCCCGCCTTTGTAACGCCCATTCCGGACGGTGGCTAGCACGCGCAAGAGCGCACGTTCACCTCTCTGCCGTGCTCCCTTCCCCGCTTCTTTGTGGTGCGCGCGCACCACTGGTTTCCCCCACTGCTTGGGACTGGCCTGGCCCCTCACCCATATCTACGCATAGACATTGAAGTAAGGATCGGGACCCCCCTGCTCTGAGGCAGACACAAGGAAAGCGTTCCACAGCCCCAGCAACAGCAGGCAGTGGGCGGCAGTACTATGGCTTACACGTACCTTTTTAGTAACTGTTGATAAATCGAATCCCATTAAAGAAGTTGGGACCGTGCAGGTGGTTGTGTTTTTAACGGGGGTGCGGGGGTCTAAGAGGGCGGTGTTAATATAGTCCAGATTAAGATAGTGGCAATTACCAGTCGCAATATCGCTTCTCTGCCTTTTGGTGTAGTATCTGTTCCTATCAGTCGCAATATCTTCCTTTGTGTTATTCCTGTTAAAGAATACATAATGGTTTCTGCAATATCACTTTAAGTTGAACTCTCATACAACAAGCATTTGCAATGCAATAGGTCTTGCATTATGAAAGTTTGAGATATTGGTGTTGCATTATTTAGCAATGCCAATAGCTCAAACTTTAATAATGCGAGACCTATTGCATTGCAAATGCTTGTTTTTAAGGAGGTAAAGTGTGTTGCGAGCATCAAAGCATACAGTCACAGTTCGTGGCTGCCTTGCGTCGCTTTCGGAATGTTATGTTTTAAATATGAGAAGGTTGAAAGTAGAAATTAGCGGGTGTTCAGTCATTCTTGCTTTAAACTTGCTGCATACAAGATGTGTTCTGAGGATCAATTCACATCAAGAAAATTACTGTCTCTGTCTTTTCATTTCTGCATACTGGACTTTCCTAAAATTACTAATTCTCGACTATATTTCAGATGTGGAGCTTCAGGGTGCACTATGTCCCGGCACGTGGTGGGAGACACATCGGTGACAGAAAGGTGAGCTGCGAAGATTCTCTACAGTGTCACTCTCTCACTCTTTCTCTTTCTCTCTTCCTCTCTCCTTTGATGAACGTATGACGCACAATCTTATGATTTTTATCTACAGGTTGTGTTTCAACAATTGACGTCCCCCCCTAACACCACCAGAGCTCAACGTCTGTGGAACCTGCAATGATGCGTGGCCATCTTGACAATGCCTGAGAATGTTGCTTCGGCACCTGGTGGATCCTCTATCCAACACGCCGGTGGCACAAAGTGAGCGGAGAAGCTTCTTTCCACAGCCACGAGAAGTCACCTCTGGGCAGTGAGAGTGGATATGGTGCAGCAGTCTGGGTGCGCAGGAACGGACAGTCACCTCCGGTCAGTGGGAGTGGATGGGGTGCAACAGTCTGGATGCGCAGGAACTGACAATTACCTCCGGGCAGTGGGAGTGGATGGGGTGCAGCAGTCTGGGTGCGCAGGAACAGGCAGTCACCTCTGAGCAATGGGAGTGGATAGGGTACAGCAGTATGAGTCCACTGGAATGGGCACTCACCTCTGAGCAGTAAGAGTGGATAGGGTGCAGCAGTCTGGGTGCGCAGGAACGGACAGTCACCTCCGGTCAGTGGGAGTGGATGGGGTGCAACAGTCTGGATGCGCAGGAACTGACAATTACCTCCGGGCAGTGGGAGTGGATGGGGTGCAGCAGTCTGGGTGCGCAGTAATGGGAAGTCACCGCTGGGCAGTGGGAGTTGATGTGATACAGCAGCCTGGGAGCAAAAGAGCACACAGACACCTCCTTGCAGTGAGAGTTGATGGAATACAGCAGCCTGGGTGCGCAAAGGCGTAACAGAGAAATATGTGTGTGCAGTCTTATGGACTCTGCAATTACTAATTCTATACTATCTTTCAGATCACTAAACTTGAGGGTGCACTATGACCCGGCACGTGGTTGGACACACACCGGTTGCAGAAGGTGAGCTGCGAAGATTTTCTCCAGTTTCAACACTCCCTTTGCTGCTCCATCTCTTCCTTTCTCTCTCTCGCACTTTCTCTCTTTCTCTGTCTCTTCCTCTCTCTCTCTCTCTCTCATTTTTTCTTTCTCTTCCTCTCTCTCACTCTTTGTTTCTCTCTCTTCCTCTCTCACACACTGTTTTTCTTTCTCTTTTCAAGTTGTGAACCCTGCTGTCCGCAGTGCAGATTGAAGGAAGTAGTTAACATACGTATCGAGGAATGCTTTTTGTCACTTCTTCTTGAAAAAAATCATGGACATAGAGTACAATTCTCTGTGCATTTAATAAATCAAGGCTGAATTCAATGCTGTCCGCATTATAAATCCAAAGCTGAATTCAAGTTGTTATGTTATGTTATGTTATGTTAGTGCTATTTGTATTGCGCACGGCTGCTCCAGCGAAGGAGCGTCCCGGCGCACCGACAAGGTGGCGAACACAACACAACAGGAAAACAGAAAATATTATTAAAAATGGGGGAGTTGAGGTTTTAACATAGCTCAGAAAATAGATGAGTTTTAGCGGCCTTGCAGAAAGAAAGCAAGTCACCAAGGGTCCGGAGTTTCAAGGGGAGAGCGTTCCAAAGTGCGGCTGCCCGCACCCTAAAAGAGCGACCCCCCGCCCGACTGAGTTTGAACCGAGGGGCTACCGCTAATTCTTGGTCCAGCGAGCGCAAAGTGCGGCCCGGGATATAAGGGCACAAAAGTTGGCGCAGTAAGGGAGGCGATAGGCCCTTCAGAATCTTGAAAGAAATGCACAGTACTTTAAAGTGGATCCGCTGCCTAACGGGTAACCAATGCAAGGCTCGCAAAGTTGGACCGGCCGAGCAGAACCTAGGAAGACCTACGATTGCTCTGGCCGCTGCGTTCTGCACTCTTTGAAGTCGGGTTAGCTCGGCCTGGTTTAACCCTATAAAAAGGGAGCTGGCATAGTCCAGCCGAGCCAAAACCGTTGCTTGTACCACCAGTTGACGAGTTGCGGCATCAAAATATTTAAGGGCAGGTCGCAGATTGCGCAAGATGCCAAAGCAGCACGCCGCCATCCTTTTGGTGTGGCCAACAAAGTTGAGGGAAGGGTCCAGCCAAATCCCAAGATTTTTGATCTCCGCAACCGGAGTGGGGGTCGGCCAGTTGTGAGCTCTGCTGCCTGTAGTGTTTGCTCACACAACAATGACAGCAGGTAAGCAGAGCGGCCTAGGTGCACAGGGCCTCCAATTGAACGCTGTGCGGCAAGAGGGGTGAGGTGCATCAGCGTCGCTGCTCAGGTGCTAACAAACAATATTGTCGTGCTTAATGATGTGATCTCTCACCTCATTCAGTCTCATCTCTGTCTCATTTTAAAGACCTGCTGGACCGTAACGTAGAACTGAGTCAGCAGGCATCGCTGCTCTACAGACACCTCTTCAGCGCAGTGCTGCGAGAGGGGTGGGATGCTTCAGCCAGACTGTGCACGTGCGAATAAGCAATATTGCCAAGTGTTATGATGTGATCTTTGACCTCATTCAGTCACATCTCTGTCTCATTTTAAAGACCATATGTACCAAAAGGTAGGCCTGAGCCTACGGGTAGCGCTGCCCTACAGACACCTGTTGAGGGCGATTTTGCGGGAGGGTGGGGTGCATCACCCCGAGTATGCACGTGTGAAAAAGCAATGTTGCCGTCCGTAATCATGTGATTTCTGACCTCATTCAGTCACATCTGTCTAGGTTTAAGGACCTGCTGGACCGTACTCTAGACTTAAGCCAGCATTCAGTGCTGCCCTACAGACACGTGGCTTTGACTTTTAGGACGCTGTAGTTAGATCCTTACTGAGTGCACATGCAGACAGGCTCCCGCCACTGCATTACACACGAACACTAAGCTTCTAAAATGCGCTCTATTCCTTTGTATGTAAACCTTACCATAGCATATTATTATTTAACCTTGTGTATTCTCGTGCACTCCAACTCCTCTTTGAACCACGATTACCACTAACAGTTGGTTGATCCTACTTCAAAAACGAAGGATGCACTCAACTCCTATTTTCTATCAAGCTTAAAATAAACCCTCATTTACCTCCAAACGTTTCCACCATTAAATTATTTCTCCCTTTTCAGAAATGTATTGATTGGCTGAAAAGGGCTGAGCGGGAACTCTCTCCCGCAATGATGCCCTGAGCATTTTAACACCTTCCATGGCAGTTTCAAGACACCGTTCCATTTTGGAGACCTGGTCTACCATACAAACGTACACTGGACTCGGAGCTTGCACCAACACGTCGTGGGACACACCAGTGGTGGCAGGTGAGCAGTGAAGCCTTAGTGTGCAAGACCTACTATTGAGCACAGTGCGGGGGAAGGGACCAGGGTGCAGCACTCTGGGAACACAGGTGCATGCAAGCGATTCTCCCGTAACTAATAATGTAGGACTATATTATCAAAGAACGGTGATAACATTATCACCACTTTCGCGACAGTAAACTGCCGCTAAAGCGACAATAAGGGGTTGTTAATATGCCCTTGTGAATTCCCATAGAATCCGAGGTTCACACCAAAACCTGAGCTTCTAAGGGAATTCACAAGGGCATATTATGAACCCCTTATTGCCGATTTAGTGGCATTTTCCTGCCCCTAAAACGGCAATAATGTTATCGCCCTTCCTTCATAATATGGCCCATAATCTCTGGTTTCAAGTATTTAATTTTAAGGACTTCTTAAACCACACTCTTTCTCGCAGATCCCAACGTCCTAGACAAACGGGTGATGGAGGGTAAACATTAAGGGAAAAACAAAACTGAGTGTATAGGTCTTCTTTTTCTGACAACACTTGACTATTATTTATTGTGATAATCATCTGTTTATAGAAGATTTTAAGGACAACACTATTTAATATTAGAGTGCATCTACAAAAATAATCTAACTAACTGTTAGACAAATGAATCCTGGGTAATTGTGCAACTGCAAAGGTTCTATGGGTGTATCACTTTATAACACCATTAGTACTGCCCGTGCGATTACAGAACAAAAAAGGCACTGCCTAGGACCACCGAGGCTTCAGGGACTGCCAAGGCCCACCCTGCTTATTTAAATAAAGACCCAGATGATGATCCCCGGACTTAAGTTGGCCTCGAACTCCCCGAACAATTAGTAAACAATACCCGGGAAGGTGGTGCTCTCCTAGACTGAAAACGTCTCTGTGCCCTTCCGCGCCCAATTCACATGTGACAATAAGACAGTACTTAATTTGTAAAAGAATAAGTGCCAGGGCTCAAAGTTTTACTAAGAAGAGAATGGTTGGTGCTATGAATGTCAGCGTGCAGAATGCCAAGGTTGCCAGGCTCGGACAAGCCTATAGGGTAATCAAGTAGTGATGGGCTGCTTTGACAGGTCAGAGTATTGGGCTGTTTGTGGGTGTGTTTTATGTTCTACTGGGCTGATATTTACTGTTGAGTTCCCTGGTATTGAACCAAACATTATCTATAGCAAACTCAAATTCTCCAGGAATTTCATACCTTAAAAGTACTTATAAGGCATTCTTTACAAATTCAAAGGTGCCTCAATTTGTATACATTGGTTTATTTTCTAGCTGACTAATTCACTAATGAGGGCAACTTTTACTTTGGTGCTTGCGCCTATTTTCTGTTCCAGTCCCACCCGAAATTCTGCATATTCTTGAATCCACTTTATGCCATTTTCAGTACTGAGTTGTATGACGGGAAGTGTAATACCCTGGCTGACTCTTTACCAGCTCTTCTAGCTTTTTAGAGGTGCTGCCTGTAGGGAAGCGGTCATATTTCCCTAGGGACCTCTGGATGAGAGAACGGAAAGCAAACAGAGACGACGGAGGGCTGTGTACATTCGGAGCAAAAGGAGTACACAACTCTTCGAATTAAACTCAAGAGAGGGCGCAAGCAGCAGCCACTGGCGTTAGAAAAACCCATGTACAATTTGCCTGCACTGTCCTCGTCAGTGGGTAATTCTTTACCGATCCCATTCAGACACTGCTGTTTCACGTTTTGTGAAACGCTTCACAGTGTGGGCTTCACTAAATACTTTGTGGCTATTTAAGTGGGAGACGGGATTGTGGACATTCCAAAACTTAAAGACTCTTATTCTCCCCGGGGACCCCATCCCCCGGGCCCTATATACAACGTTGGGGATCGTGAGAGGAGCCCCAATGTCCCCACGGTCCCAGCCGGCTCCCCGTGTCCTTCGGGAGCCGGCATTGCTTCTCCACATGGGGAGCTGCTGACATGCAACTCCCCATGTGGAAAAGCAATACGGTTTGCATTTTGAAAGAGAGAGCAGGTTTCCCTGCTCTCTCTTTCAAAATCCAAACCAAGTTTGCTATGGCAGGGTGATAGCAAAGAGCAGTGTCCCGGGGTGGGCACCCGGAGACACTGCAGGAGCTGGCCCTGGGGGATGGCGGTCCCCATGGACCACGACGGCTCCAGGAGGGGGGTCATGCGTCCCCCCTCCCACAACATACAAAGCCCGGGGGGTGGTCCCCGGGGCTTGGGGGGGCCTTTGAGCCCCCAACCCATGTATTTTGCTGGGGGAGGGCTTTGAGCCCCCCACGCATTTATTTTGTAGCCCCGGGGGTGGCGGTCCCCAGGGCTACAGGGCCCCTCTGGGCCCCCCATCAAATTTAATATTTTTGCCCCCGGGATTCGGCCACCCCGAGGGGTAATTATTAAAGAAGACTGCACTTCTTTTTATTTTACGTCTGGATCCGCGCACCCTGCGCGCATTTTGCGGTTTAAATTTTTCTTTACAAAAATTGTGAGGACCCCTGGGGTCCTTGATGGACCCCCTAAGCAGGTCTAGAGGGTCAGGGTATTTCTACGCTGCCCCCTTTTATACGTTTTGCACACTTGTTCCACTGCTTTCTTCAGCCTAGCTTCTACCGAGGCACAAAATGGCTGCCAACACTTACTGGTTTGGAGTGTTGACAGCCAGTTGACAGCCAATTAGCATGCAGCTTGTGATCGAGAGGGTTTGCACAGGGTGTGCATAGGGTGTGCAGATCCACCGCGACCATAGATATATCAATGTTTTACTTTTGATTTTCTCAGCAACTACTGAACAGATTTACACCATTTAACCACATTTGGTGTAATTCCGCTCAGCAGTTCGGGTTGTAGCTGCGTTTAAGGTTCCTGTGGAAAATTGCATGGGAAAACATGTTTGGGACCCCCCTTTTTCTCAGCTCCCGCTTGACAAATCACCGAGACTTTCAGGATAGGAGCGGAGCGGGACCGGAGCAGGCCACCTGTTTTGAAAATTTCACGAAGATTCGTCAACCGGCGCCAAAGTTATTCCAAATAGAATGTTGCGGATTTCCTATGGATAATAGGTCCTAACTATAACTACCTACTGGCGATAGCCAGTAGGTATATATAGTTAGGATTGGCTACCATAGGAAAATCCGAACATTCTATTGGGAATAACTTTGGCGCCGATTGAGGGATCTGCCTGTAATTTTCCTTAAAATGGTCTCGCTGCGCTCCGCTCCTTCCCTGAAAGTTTCGGGGGGATTCGTGAAGTGGGGGCTGAGAAAAAAGGGGGGTCCCAAAACGTGTTTTCCCCATGTTAATTCCAATAGGACGGTCTGACAAGTCTACAGCCCGAACCGCTGTACGGAATTACGCCAAACTTGGCAAAAATGTAGGGACTGGTACGCAGATGTGCCTTTGCTATGGTTGGTGAAAATTGCTCCAGTGGTTTTATGAAAATTAGGTTCAAAAACACATATATATCTATATGAGCTTACGGGTCCGCGCACCGTACGCGTACGTACGCGTACCCTTACGTGCGCGAGCGCGATCCTGATTGGCTGGCAGTCGACTGTCAACATTCCAAACTGTCCAAACCAGGAAGAGTTGGCCACCATCTTGTTTCTCAGTAGAACTGAGGCACAAGAGAGCCCAAAACAAGAGTGGAAAACACGAAAAGGGGGCAGGGTAGAGACCCCCTAACCCTCTATCCCTTCTCAGGGGGTCCCAGAAAGACCCCCAAGGGCAAAAAATACCCAAAAACAAAAAAATCACGGGGTGCGCGCACGGTACGTGTACAGGTCCGCGTACGTTTCAGGCCATATATAGTTAAGAATTAGCATTTAAAAAACCTTGCAAATTCACTTAAAAAACCATAGGTTTCAGGCCTTACGCAATTTTATTTAAAAAAAAAAAATTGCCCTTGGGGGTCCTTCTGGGACAACCTGAGAAGGGCTAGGGGGTGAAGGGGTCTCTACCCTGCCCCCCTTTCCGCGTTTTTCACTCTTGTTTTGTGCTCTCTTGTGCCTCACTTCTCCTGAGAAACAAGATGGCTGCTCAGGTGGTCCCAGAAGGATAATAACATATATAAACGTTATTCGCTAATAGAATTAGCATTTACAAAACCTTTGAAATTTATTGAAAAAAAATATAGGTTTCACGTCTGATATAGTTAGGAATAAGCATTTATAAAACCTTGCAAAATTCACTGAAAAAACCATAGGTTTCAGGCCTTATATAGTTAGGAATTAGCATTTAAAAAACCTTGCAAATTCACTTAAAAAACCATAGGTTTCAGGCCTTATATAATTAGGAATTAGCATTTAAAAAACCTTTGAAATTCACTGAAAAAACCATAGGTTTCAGGCCTTATATAGTTAGGAATTAGCTTTAAAAAAAACTTTTGAAATTCACTCAAAAAAGTTTTAGGGGTGTTATAGTTTGCTGGACATTTCACTCATACAAAACCATTGAAATTGCTCCTATATAGTTAGTTGGACTAACTATATTTCGCGCACCCGCAATGCACTGCTGATGATGTCACATATTAGATCATTCATGACATGGTCAGTGACATCACTGATGACATCTCAAATGACATCACTGATGACATCACTGATGACATCATCCACGTGACAATCACATACACCTTTTCATACACTAGTAAAATCTTTCATCTCTCAATGTAAAATACAGAGTATCATATTTGAATCCATTGTCACAGCAATACAAGTATCTAAAAACCCACTCAGTGATTCATAGATGTATGCACACATCTAATCACTTACCTGTAGATTCACTCATACATGCTGTCAATGAACAATATCAAAATACTTATACACCTATATCAACATTACACAGCAGCACACAGCTTATTCACATATGAAGTCATCCTACTCACTTAGGCAACAATGGATCATACTTACATATTTACTTAGCTACACACTTATACAAACACCACTTCATCTATTCCTTTAGATAGTAAGTCATACTTAGTGAATTATAAAATCATTATTACAAGTATATAGTTATCGATACAGTCACTCACACAATCATTGAGTCTTATGGATACTTATTTATATACAACAACTGACACATACACTGCCTTTTGTTTTTCTAGTTTGTTGGACATGTACCATTGAGAAATATATTTGCTCATCGCCACACCCTTAAAGAGATTCACTCATCCAAACTGTTAGAACATGTAATTTTAACTTCATATATCTACTGAATCAACTATTCACACATCTTTGGACAGTCACACACCCCCCAACGAACCACACACACTTTCACTCTCCCATACAAATACTCATTTATCTAATCAATAACTAATATAGACTTTCACATAGCTAGTAAGCAACTGGAGAACCAGTTTACACAACAACTGACAAAGTGATACAGATATTCGCACAGTTTAGTCCATATCCACTATATTTAGTGAGACACTATAAATTGGTCAGGTAAACAGTCAATTACACTGCTACTAAATCCTCCATCCAAATATGTATTTATATATATCCACTCATTCTTCAATGCAAATTGCTATATATATAATGCATATTTAAATAAAGAAGCAAACCAAATTCACTGGATGATGTCATCAGTGATGTCATCAGTGATGTCATTTGAGATGTCATCAGTGATGTCACTGACCATGTCATGAATGATCTAATATGTGACATCATCAGCAGTGCATTGCGGGTGCGCGAAATATAGTTAGTCCAACTAACTATATAGGAGCAATTTCAATGGTTTTGTATGAGTGAAATGTCCAGCAAACTATAACACCCCTTAAACTTTTTTTGAGTGAATTTCAAAGGTTTTTTTTTAAAGCTAATTCCTAACTATATAAGGCCTGAAACCTATGGTTTTTTCAGTGAATATATATATATATATGGATAGGAATTTGAATTAATCATGAACCATAAATATCTCACCCACTTGTTCCCATGGATAACACATTTAGCATCATCCCACATTGAAAAGTTGACCCGCCTGCTACAGACGTATAAAATCAAGGTATCATATAAACCGGGGTGCAGCCATCTCATCAACTTCCTGTCACGGCACCTGGGGAGTCTAATGCTTTTACCCCAATAAAGATGTAGAGGATATACTGAGTGCCATGCAGCAGAGCCCTAGGGAAACTCGCAGAAGCCGCAAAAATCAATGCTTACAAATGACACTAACCAGAGAAAACGCCAGGAAAGTTTTTTGCCCACAAAGTACAGGTACTCCGACGACCAGCAAACACTCATAGACCTGTGGAAAGAAATTAAGAGATGAATTAAGGTCGACTGCAGAAAGACTACTGCTAAAAGGAAAACAATAGATGTCCTCTCAACTCTAAGAGACTGAGCCAGCTAGGGCACATCATCAACACCAAAGCAGGCCTTAGAGAGAAACTCTGTAATCCTAGCATGGATAGGTACATATACAAAATGACCACAGAGTGCCTGATGGGCTAGGCCATGGGAAATCCTACCCGACTTGAACTGGTGATCAACGAAGAAGTCAGCAGCTCTCCAGGGACTAATGCCAGTGCAGACCTCTGTGCACTCCCCAATGGGAAACAGCTACTGGTAATTGTAGATGGCCACTTCAAATTCCTTCTAATCGAGATTGTAATCTCAACAGCATTTGAACAAGTTCGCTGCAAAATTTTAAAATACTTTGATGCCTATGGCATCCCCAAACTGATAAAGACAGACAAAGACCCTTCCTTTCAACGAATCCAGTTTTACGAGGCAGAGCTGGGCATCCGACACAGGAAAATCACCCCAAGATCAATCATCACAGGCTAACAAGAAAGTTGAAAGATTTATGTGCATCCTCAAGACGATCAGAATAGAGGTGGAGTAACACGCCAACTTAGAAAAGGCCACCCACTATCCTCTGAGAATATACCGGCTATTACCTAAGTGCACAACCAACTGTGCCATGGCATATCTAATGTTTGGAAGACCAATGGTCTGGGCCAATGGAATTATACGATTCTCCAGGCTCTGCAAATTTCCGCATAATTTTGGAATTGCCACAGTTTTCTCAAATCCACCATCTGCTGTATAACCTGCAGCTTTTAGCATAAAATTGTTTCTCGCTCAAATAATTAAGGCTACCTGCTTTCCGTTTTTACAGGTTTTTACAGAAAAATACAGACAGAAAACAATGTGTTTTCTGTCTAAATTTATTTTTAAAAGTGGATAAATGCAGAAAATTGTGCTTCTTTTAAGTGACTCTCCGTGCTGTTTAGCCCAACAGCTGAGCAGATGGATAGTATTGGAAATTAAAAAACAGGATGAAATGTCTATAAATAATGGCATATGTCAACATACATTTGTGGTATAATGCTAATATTTAGTGGATGTATTGGTATATAATATTTGGCAGCTTAAATAGCTAAATCACAGCAGACATCAAATAATGAGTGCGTCTCTATCAGTTAAATAAATATGGAAATGTACTGTTTTAAAGCATCATTTATAAACAAAACATAAAAGTAATATGGATAAATACAGATAAAATGACCAAAAAATTGGAAAAGGTGGGCGGATTACAGAGGCTTGACCCTCGACCCTCCCATGGACATGGATGATCCACTGCCGCAGGATGTTGACCCCACGCCCTAGACTGTTGGCCGGTTCCACCCTTGTATACCATCTCCTATGGCTGAACTGTGATCACGTGCACCGGGTTAGGGTGGGATAAGGGGTGGGTAGTGGACGGGGTTGGGTGGGGTGTTGGGATTGGTGGGCGGAAGTAGTTTCAAAAATTTGCTCTATGTATTGGGTTCACTGCTATATCACTGCTATATCTTTTCATATCTGCCGTTGACAGTCTCCTCCTGATTGTGGAGGGCTGTACTGAACCTTGATTGAACTCCTAATAAAAATGGTTTTGAAAAAAAAAAAATGACCAAAAAATAAATATGGATAAATACCATAAATCCGGGAGCCCTAATCATAATTTACTATAAACAATGTGATACGTTTTGCAGTGCAGAAAAAATTCCCTTCGCTAAGTTTGACTGATCATCATTCTGTTGCTTATTGCAGTATTTTGGTGTCAGGCTGGTTCTAATTAGATTAACCCTTTGCACAGAGAGTGTTAAGGTGTAGAAATGTCAAAATATTGAGACAATACTATCACACAATGTGTTGCATTATGCCGCATAATTGGCCTTTTCTTGCTGCATAATTTAGTCAACGTGCTGCCTAATTTAGTTTTTTACCGCATAATTCCACTGACCCTGCCAACAGGGTATATGATACCAAATGCCCACAGTGGAGCCCCAGGGCAATTGACATGAAACAAGTGCATAGGAAATGAGTCTGCAAAAAACAACTAGGCTAGCAAAGTATAAGTGGCGAGGTCGAGTTGAACAGATGAAGGTGACTAGGTCCTCATGCAAGACTTAGCCCCAGGAAGCAAACTCCAAACCCCATTTGAGAGCAAACCACAGCTTGCAGTAACAGTGCAAAGAACCATGGTGATGGGCAAAAGAGACCAAGCGGCAGTGCCAGGAACATGTAGCTATTGAAGAAAGTCACAACTTCCTGCAGAGATACTCTCATCCTGTAGTCAACAGCAGAGGAGAAAGATGACTCGGTGGGACTGCAGCCAAAACCGGTCAGCCGGACTCATTCTATGAGAAGCCACCTCAGAGGGTAATCCAAGGCTCAATGCCTGAGGAGCCCCAACCGAAAGCCACCCCACCAAATTCCTTGCCATGAAGAACAAGGAGGTGGCCAGTAAAAGCAGGGGCATAGCTTAGTCAGTGGGATTCAGGGGGTGTTACCAAGAAACACTGCAGTGTACAGATTAAAATTAGAGATGCTACAATGATACACTTGTATCATCATTACTTCAGGTCCACCCCCCTCAAAAAGCATTATGGAAAGGCCATAGTTCTGAAAGTTGTTTGTATATCATATATGAAGTAGAGACATGAAGCAAGTTCAGAATGTCATCCACAGCAATGTATTAACATACAAATTGTCTTCATCATAAAAGGCAAAATAGTGTTTGATAAAGTGAGGCTCAAAATAGTAGGGGGCATATGTATCATCCCTTTTTTTAGTCGCAAATGCTACGATTCGCAAAAAAGCAGCGTTTGCGACAAAAAAAATGGAAAATGCGATGTATGATGAAAATCGCATCGCAAAATTAAGGAATCGCAAAATTTGTGATTCCTTAATTTTGCGTCAGCATTTAAGGAATCGCAAATTGCGATTCTTTAAATGCTATGTATGAAGCACCCAAGTTGTGCGATTTCTCATTAAGAAATCGCAAATTACCACCAACTTCAAGTTGGTGGTAATTTGCGATTTCTTTCACAAATGCACTTTTTGGCATTTGTGCAGGTGCCATATGGCGCACATACATGCCCTTAGGGCATGTATGTGCACCATATGCGCACACATGTTCATTTCAGGGGTGCATCAGGGTGTCCTAAGGACACCCTTGCACCCTTGAAATGATGCACAATTTGCGATTCTCAAACTGTGAATCGCCAATTGAGAATAACTTCCCATTCATTCCTATGGGCCTCCTGGCCCAAAGAAATGAATGGGAAATTATTCCTTAATTGTGATTCGCAATTTGCTAATCGCAATTAATGAATTTTAAGAAATCGCAAAAAAATTGTGATTTTCTACATACATCCCTGTTTGCAAATCTCAAATAGCGATTTCTAAAAAATCGCTATTTTAGATTCGCAAATCAGGATGTTGATACATCTGCCCCTAGATTTCCATCACCATTTTGTCTGTGTGTGCCTCTGCATTCAGTTAGTTTTGTGCATCAATAACTTGTGCCAGTGGTGGGCAAAGCTCACTTTATGAGAGTTTTACATCCTGTCACTTTTATATTCGGTCCTGATCCGATCCCGCACCAGTTACTGCACCCTCTTGTGGTGTCTGCTACAAAGCACCAGACAGGCACATGCTTTACAGAAAGGGCACTCTGGCATTTTCTTTTTTTCCCAATAATTTATGACATCTATTTTCTGTGGCATAATGTGAACATCGGATGACAATGTCAGATTTCAGAAATCAGTCATTGCACTACAATTACTAACAGGATTCCCCACCTCTCATTATTTCTCAATTTGTTTTACTTAAAGATTTCAAAGTTGAACTACCTGCCTTCTCCCTCTGACAGAATTTAGAGGCATCAAGTTTGCTTTCCTCCACTGTCTGCAGGGACTAGTGGCACTCTGTACACTTATGTATTGGCTCCTGCAGATTTGTTTCTGTGGTACTCAGTACCCATGAGCATGCACAAAATAAAATACACTCAGCAGCTTTGGCAGGTAGTGTCAGGCACTAGCAGACACTATCAGGCCATGGCAGACCCACATGGCCTCCCAGAACTCGTCTTTCAGCATTTAGTAGGGTGGTGGAACACACCACAAACCCCCTATGAAGCTAGCCCCTTGGGTATAACCTCAGGCACAGCCCTCAGCTATCAATGAGTGACTTCTTATGTTGAGCTGGCTGGTACCTAAGATATTTTGATGTTCCACGTTGTTTGTTTTGGTTGAAGTTGGTGAGAAATATAGTATGCCACCCGGCACAGAAGAATGACTTTAATATACCACACAAGGAGAACTCTCCCTACATACCAAAGACCCACTGGGACAGCCCTACTCTCCCGTCGCTATATCTAAACCTGCACAAATGGACAACCAGTCTCACCTTATGCTGCTTGGCGTGCCCATTACTCACATCCCCCTCAATGACTTTCTGTGGAACTCCCCTTTCGTCACACAATGCACCTTCTCACACTTCAACACTTACCTACACTTTTTACCACCCCTCTCCACCCTGCTCAGCCACCCCCTACCGACCACTTACTGCTATCCCCTTCTTCATTACACACCATGCTATTATTTGATGTCTCCTCGCACAAACATACACTCCTCCCCACCTCGCTTAACCACACAAAGCAACTCCCCTAGAGAACTCTACTCACCCTACACCGTTTATCCCTGCTCACATGAATAACCATTCCCATCCAATGCTGCTGAGACCATACAACACCCACACCACCTCTTCGCCAATGACAAAAACTGATCCAATCCCAATATATAATTGGGACCAACCAATCTCCAAATGAGAATACCAGACCGGCACCATACAATACATCGCTGGTTTACAATTATCCACCACTCTCAAATACTCTCAATGACAACCATTGTCAATGGACAAGAACTCTAGGTGAACACCATAACAAAGTTTCCTCCACAACTCAACATCCCCCGGAACACAAACTTGCCCTCTTCAACTTAAAACTTTCCCAGCTCTATGTTACCATAGGTTTGTAGGTTTTTTTGTAGGATTTTATTAAATTAGCACAGTTAATTAAAACCATTGCAATAGAGTGTCATCATAGCGCAGTTACCACGTTAAAAGTAAAAACTAAGAAACCATCAAGTTTAAGTTCATATACATATAACTAACAAGGCAATCTTGTTGTTACCATTATAATCATGTAACAGGTTTCCAGAGCCAAGAATAAAATAAATTAGTACCGGAATACTAGGACAGGGGGCGAAAGAACGTCAGTGATAAGTTTTTGGAGGGGATGAACTAGAAGGGCAGGGGCCAGAGAGGGTAAAAAGAGATTGTCCAGGAGTCTCAAGCACTTGAGTGTCTAAGGAAGTAAAGCAGAGGGCCGATGCCTCCCAACATGTTCTGATGCCCCATTTTTAAATATATGGGTTTTAAAAGAAGTCTTCTGGGAGCGTCAAGGGCGGGACCACAGCCCAACTTAACTTTAGGCATTCCGCTCACCTTTACTCCTTACTCCATAAGCTAGTGTCTCAGATCCAGCATCCCCTAGAATACAAACTTGATCTCCTCAACTCAAAACTTCCCCAGCTTTTTGTTACTTTAGCCAACGTAATCTTAGGCCTTCTGCTCACCTGGACTCTCTACTCCCTGAACTAGGGGTCCCAGACTTCCAGGTGCACAAAACCACTGAGCAACAGTCTACCTCATCCCAAGAGGCCCATACTTGACCACTCACAGGCCAATACTGTGAACTAACTTGCTAGTAATAACACCCTTCTAGCCTCAAACTCATGTACCCCCTCAACTCTCACTACTCCATCCAACCTCAACCAATACAGAATATCTATACTATATTGACCAGAACTTAACCTCAATCCCATCCAAAGCAGGCACAGGTTAGCTGGAACCTACATAGTTTCTATCACAATGGTACCTCTAGAATCCTATAAAAGGAAAGGAGACAATTACCCTCTACCTTTAACATTGCATCTCCAAAAGGCTAGATCACTTTACAAAAGAAACATCTCCTATGCAAAACCAAAGCACTTCCGATCACTACTACACTCAGTCAAGAATCGACCTAAACAACTTTTCAATCTAGTCAAAACCGCTAACTATCCTTCTACATTCATGTCCATCAAATCTGACGACCCAGCCAAGAAAACAAAAGAATTTGTATAGTTCTTCGATTCCGAAGTGAAATCCCTCTTGCCTTGAGATGTCTGCCCCAATCTGAACAGTATATGGAAATCCAAGAAAAAATGGCCACTTTCAACATAATTAGTAATCACGATTTACTGAAAACCATCATGAATACCAAATCATCCAACCACTTTGTGGACCCGATTCAGGGTAACATTGCCAAAGATCTTCACAATTCAACAGAATTGGCAAATTGCTCACTCAGCCAAGGAATATTTCCCAACTGTCTCATGACTGGACGAGTTACCCCACTCTTCAAAAAAAAAAACCTACAGATGTGAATGTCCTCAGCAATTTTTTACCTGTCTCCAACCTCGCTTTCCTGGCAAAAATCATCGAAAGATGTGTATCGGATCAACTCAACCAACACATCCAAGACTACAATCCCCTAAATGAATACTAGTCTGGCTTCAATCAAGGCTTTAACACAGAAACAGAATCGCTCCAGGTGGTTGATAATGTGCTTCCAGTCCTAAACTGTGGCAACTCCTGATTCTTCTGGACCTATCGCCAGCCTTTGATACAATAAACTACAATATGCTCCCTAACACCCTCAAAAATATAATGGGAATATATGGCATGGTACTTAGATGGTTTGAATCATTCCTAATGGGCAGGTCACAGACGGTATAAATTGATGACTGTTTCTTAACACTGATGTCTGTAGATCAAGGGGTCCATCAGGGATCTATTGAGCCTCTTGGAGTATTACTGAGAAAATTGGGTATCTTCTATTATCAATGTGCAGATGACACTCAATTGTACTTAATGTTCATCTTTCCCAATGACATCCTGCATCTAGCCAACACACTAAATGCCATTCAAGACTGGATATATTTCAATCACTTAAAACGGAATCCTTCAAAATCGAAATTCTTCCTCATTTTCTCATCAAAATCATCATTGCCGGTATGATCCTGAATGGCTACACTAAACATTCTCAGCAACTAAGCCATCATTGTTGATAGTGCCAAATTCCCCTGAACCATCCAAGTTAAAAGGTGTAGCCTGCAAATGCAGGTCAACAGCAAGACCAGAAATGTGAACAATCGATTGCATCTTTTTCTGGGGAATGTGCTACTATATTCCTGCACAAGATTTAAAAACTCCTGTGTAATCCCTGGTTCTATCCATAATCGATTACTGTAACTCTCTCTTGACTGGTCTCCCCAAGACTCAACTCACCCCTCTTAAATTATTCCTACACTCTGCAGGATGGTTAGTTTATGGAGAAAAAAGGAACAACCATATTTCACCAATACTAATCACAATGCACTGGATACCCATTGAAGCCAGGGCCATATACAGCGTACATTACTCACAAAGCCCTACTGCCATCCTCTGCATATTGCCAGACTGGCATACTTAACTATCTAGGGGAACTTGACCTTCGCAGAATGCTGAAGCACTGCTGCTAGAACCACTGACATTTTAAAAAGGAACAATTTATGGCAAAATCCTTTCTCAGGAAGAGCAACCAGAGTAAGGAACTCCTTACCTCCTGACTTACGCACCACTACTTCAATCGATGTCTTTAAAACGAAACTGAAAGTCCTTCTCTCTCGAAGACATTTTAGCAAACTTCTCTTCCCCAGTTTCAATCAATAATTGCACCTTTAATGCTTATTGTTCTACCTCACTTTCAATAGAATCCAACACGCATTTGCCACCAGTCGAAATCCTGATGTGTTAAATCCAGGGCTGCTGTAACTAATACTTTATTAGCAATAGAATGCTTGTTGTCTAATGTAAGTCTATGACCTATGGAATGATAATATTGCTAAGTAATATCCCTTTTCTATTGTAGAGCACTGAGGCACCTTTGGCTAATGTCTGCCCTGTTATAGAAATGTGTAATAAATAAATAAATAATTACGACACATGCATTCTGGAGGCCATGCCTATCTGTCAAAGGATTTCTCTGGTGAGCCACCATGGAGGTCGGCATGTAGGGAGTCCAACACTACACCACCGTGCTTGCTTCGTGCCATGTCTGAACTGGGGTGGCGGAGTGAGCTAAAGAATGTTGATGGATTAAACCCAGATCAGTTGACTGGGGGTGAGTGCTTGCAATGTTCAACACTCCGTCCATCATCCCCTTTGGTTTTGCTTTGCTTCGTGATCACGGCTGTGCGCATGGGGCTTGGTAGTCCATGTTGAAGCTGTGATTGCAAAGAGTTGTGTGCAGGGCTGGACTGGGAACCCAAAGCAGCACTGGCAATGTTGTCAGACTATCCCCCCCATAGGTTGTGCAAGTGTGAAGCACTGCTACATTTGTTACTGGGGCGATATACGACCCCCAGTAACAAAACTGCCCTCACCACTGCAAAACTGGCCCTACCCTTCAAGTCTCCCAGGGAAATGTCCAGTGCCTGCTACGACCAGTCCGGCTCTGGTTGTGTGGGGCGCTTGGTATAACCTTGCTTCTTATATGGAAGCACATGGGGTTTTGGAGTCAGCACATCACTTTCTGATGTGGCATTTGCCGGTGTAGGTGCATGTGGCCATTTGTATGGCCAAAGTAAGAGAATGCGTGGGGTAGTGAAGTAAAGCACGTCTTGCTGGAAATGACGGGAAGACGGCGAGAGCTCAAGCAGGGAAATGACCATTATGGGTGTGATAATCGAACATAGGTGCCCAAGAAGAGCAGCTGATGTGTTGCTTGCTGTGTTCATGGCGGAAATTCCTGCCCAGCCAGCTTTCCTTACTACATATGTAGGCATATGAAGTGTTCTTTGTGGTGTGTGGCGTGTTGTGTGGTGATATGAGGTCTGCCAGACAGCTACGGTGGCCTTGGGTTTTTTTCGTTCTAAGTTATAAACTCAACACTACAGGTACTGTAATACAAAGAAAATAGGACGCAGTGAAGTACTAATTTAACACAGGACAGCTTGAAATTACAAGGTGCATGATTCAGAATGGCAGACATTTTGTATCTGCATTGCAATTTTTGATGTACCATTTTCAGATAGCTTCATGTCCCTAGTGACTATGTGATCTGTGTCCTGGGACTTCATTTAATGATGCTATGCATTCTGAGAATTGTAGTCATTGTCTATTTTAAAAGTCTCAGCTAAAATATAAAAATTTCATTGGGCTGCAAAATGAAAGGTGGTCTGAGTGATATTGGGTTATTTTAGTCATCCTACTTGCACCGGCTCTATGTCTCCAAACACGGATATATTTCACACAGGAGCTTCCCGACAATTCATTTGAGTCACATTATGTGAATAAGTGAACATTTTACTAAGTAAGAAGGGTCAGTTCTCACAATATTATTAAAGACACTGGGAAAAGTATTATTTTCTCTTTGCGCATTTAATTCTCAGCCAAGGACTCAAAGAACTACACTTCCCAGAAGGCAAGGAACCAATCAGTCAGCCAATCAGGGCCCTTTTCCATTAACAAAAACATTTGCTTCAATCAGTAAGTCTTCTTTACTTGACTCTGGGAGAAGATACACTAAGCAAATGAAGCAGCCAAAACGACAGCGGCAGTCAAGGAGCCAACAGAAATACATATGACCAGGGCCATAACACAGGCCCTTTATACATTAAAACGGCACGCCGGAAGACATCTTCTGCCACAGCCGGTCTTGCCTGTATCCTGATACCAGTTCCAGGGGGACTACAATGTTTGCCTAGCAGTATCGGTGGTCCCGGGAGGGGCTGTGCTCACCCTCGCTCACCTTCACGCCCTGCCTGAGCGCCATTGCTTCGCTGGGTGGACTACAACTCCCACAGTCCCTCCTGCCACGCCTACCACCGCGTCAGCAGCGCCAGGAGGCGTTATAAAAACACTTGCAGGCCCCAGCGGTGCGGGACGCCGGAAGAAATCTTCTCCCTCAGCCGGTCATGCCTGTATCCTGATACCAGTCCCAGGGGGACTGCAACGTTTGCCTAGCAGTATCGGTGGTCCCGGGAGGGGCTGTGCTCACCCT
This sequence comes from Lissotriton vulgaris, assembly GCF_964263255.1. NCBI lineage: Eukaryota > Metazoa > Chordata > Amphibia > Caudata > Salamandridae > Lissotriton > Lissotriton vulgaris. The sequence continues at coordinate 418,345,025 of NC_141697.1, read as the reverse complement.
CACTCACCTTTGCACCCTGCCTGCACACCATTGCTTCGCTCGGAGGACTGCAACTCCCACAGTCCCTCCTGCCACTCCTACCACCGCGTCAGCAGCGCCAGGAGGCATTATAAAAACTCTGGCAGACCCCAGCGGCGCGGGACGTGCGCGGGCGCACCCGGGCAAAGCCCGGGCCAAGGGCGAGTCGTCCTAGTCCGTCATCACCAGGAAGAGGCAGGGCTGGGCCCTCCCTCTTACATTTAAACTCCGGCCATATGGACACAGGCATTGTTTGCTGTAATTAGCCTGGGCTTCACTGGCTACACTCTCAAGTTTGAAATTGTGAACTGCGTTTTTTACCTTGGTGTTCAGTGCAACTAACCCAATGGGAAAGAGGAAGCTAATGGAGGGTGGGGGACGCTTTTAAGCAAAAGAGGGAAAAAAGCCAATAAAGTATCCCACGCGGCTAGCAATTGTGTAACAAGGATTGAAGCAATTGTGAATGAATGCGAGGATGGTTTGGGTGCCAGTAATACCACTATCTTAGCTGCCAGCACTAATTTACTTGATGATGTGATAGCAACAGCGCAGCCACAGGGAAGAGTAATTCCCACAATTTTTAATAAGAAACCATCCCAAAAGCCTACCATCTGTGAAGTGCATAGATCAGCAGAGGAAACTCTAGGGACTCTCTCCCCAGTGAAATATCTAAGTGAAGCAATAGGAGCTACCACCAAGGGGATCCAACGGGACTGCATAAATGTCCAATTACCTTGCTCGAACAGGTTTGCAGTCTTAGAATCTATTGTTGAGGGCACAGATGCGCGGCACCGGGAAACCAAAAGAGGGGGAACTCTACAGACTAGGTGAACTTCCTTTTTGCTCCTAAACGGCGTACAAGCTAACGGCGAACTGTTTATCCCCTCCCGGTTGTCACACTACTCGGGACTAATCGAGTCTCCTGTACACGTTACATGAATTACAGATCCGGCACTGCCCAAGTTTAAAATCTTGGTAATCCGAACTGAGGATTCCATACAAAGCCCAGACTGGGCTTCTCATCGATACAAACTTTTACCCCTGTTTCGTTTTCCTAACGAGGCCCTGAAGATTCGCAGTATGTTCCCTGCGATGAAACACGGGTTGGCTGTTGATTTGGAACAATAAACAGAAGTGACCACACCAAGAACAGACTGTTTATCCATCCATGTGTTTTCACTTCTCAATACCCATTCTCTGAGAACCACGAATTGTTTAGATTTGTCCTCATTACTTCTAATTGTTGTCCTACAAATACTTACATCAATACTAGTCTATTACTGTATGTGTATAGCGCAGGGGCATTGTTGATTTACCCCACTGATACCACTTCGTAAGGACTTGGGAAAGTATTCCATCAAAGACATTGCAAGATTACGCCCGCTACTTTACTGGGTTCGCTTAAGAAGTACCCCGGAATTGGCCATCTATGCCCCTGCAATGAATGAGATCATTAATTTAGATCAAGGTAATAAAATCAAATGGATTTATAAATTAAAGCAGTTGGTTACAGAAATTGGTTATAGGGAGGCATGGGCTAGCCAGATTCCACCAGCAAAGCAAATCATCAAAAAAGCATACTGGGACTGGGTGAAAGGAGAGGAAGCCCGCAAATCCAACCGAGGGATCCTCACTGAACAGTTTTTGGAGCATAAGCTTGATGACAAACAGGAGCAGTATCTCGACTCTATGCAATCTCCACGAGATAGAATGCTCTACTTGAAGTTCAGGTTAGGTACCCTCCCGCTCAATGTCTTGGTAGCAGGCTGGAAAAAACAGAGCTCAACATCTGCTAACTGCCCTGGTTGCCAGGCCCCCAACAAATCCATTCCCCACTTCCTCTTTGCTTGCCCGGTCTATAGGGTTGCAAGGAGGAAATGGCTTAGTCCAATTTGTAGGAATCTAAGTTTTGCGGATTACAGGGTGGCGCTACGCACCTTCAGAACTGATGCCTCTTCCCTCGCCGTGGATTGTGGGGTAGCCACAGCTGCTAAGGCATAGTAAGAGTTAGGCCACTTAGAGACCAAGACCAATGCTGCATTCGTTCTGCTTTTATAAGAGATGTGTATTATATGGTTTTTGTTGTAAATATTTTTTTAATGTATATCTCTATATTGCCACTTGTATATAATGATGAGCTTCTTTCATTTATTGATGAACTAAGTTTGTTCGTACTTTTATGATATTTTATATCGAATAAAGTATATACAACAACAACAAAAACATTAAACCGGATTCATCATAACCCATGTAAAATGTAATTTTATTTTAGTTGTATGAGTAAACCAAAAGAGGCAACAAATGGTAAGCAATGGGTGGGCTTCAAACCCTTTAGTGCAAACAATACCTCTCCCAAGTGAGAGAAAATTAGTGCATGCGCAGTCACAGAAGAGGCCTAAAAACATGCAAAAGCAATGTAGCAATAATACACAGATGGGGCAAGTTTTCACAGATAAAGATCGTAAGTGGCATTGATGAAACTAGGACTTTCCTGATGCTGTCCAGGCAGGCAAATCAATATGTTATGGTAAGATCCTATTACAGTCATTTAAAGCAGATGGACAACAGTCATGGAAGAGTGAATTAATTATTAGCAATAAAAAGGAGTCTAATATAGCGCCCCTGGACTACTCGGGTGATTGAAGGATGTCCTGAAGCTTGGCACCAGCTCAGTAACCTAAATATGCGATTACACCTTTGGTTGGGTGAGAGAAAGAAAGATGGGCCCACCACTCCATAATCGATGTAACTCAACAAGCTAGAGGAAGCAGAGATAGCTGTGTGGCAGTCCTTTGTAAAAGAATAAGTGCTGGTGCCCAAAGTTTTTCTCAGAAGCCCGCCAGTGCCACTGTTGAATGCCGCAGTTGCTGAATAACAAGGCTGTCTAGTCTTGATTTCACCTCATGTCTTATTCTTCGAATACCTGTGCCTGCTCATTTATATAATCCTTGCAGGTTATTTTTCATCAATGCTTTCTCCCTTTGTCACTGTTTTCCTTCTTTCACTTTCTCCTTTGCTGCCTTTCTCTGTCTTCTGGTACAAAGTCTGATGATGAAAAATAATTACTGTTCCCCAAAAAGAGTCCTGATGGGCCCAATCTGCAACCTCTTGGTCAAAATTAAGCACTTAGACATTAAGTTTAATGCAAGAGTGACATCTGCTGAAAAAGGATCAATATTCTTATCCATGCACTAGCAATACCACCTAACAAAGCAGTCTAGTAAGCCTTGGTCATTACTGGTGTCCGGTAACTGGAGGGTAGTAGCAGTTCCCGGTAGATTCAAGGTGAGCCAAGGAAATAGGAGAATTGGACAATCTATTATTATGTTTCAAAATAACCACAACCACACTTCAGAGCACAAGAGAAGTGTCACCAGAAAACGAGGAATCGTGTTTCCTATGTGTCTGTGCCAGTCACTAGCCATAAAAAAAGGAGGAAAAGTGTCCTTCCAGCTTTGATACCAAACTTGGAGAAAGTGTTAAAGGACAAAGAGCCTTATCTAAGGTTTGGCGGACGGTTACTTTGTCACTTAGGTAGCTAATGTCCCATCCATCGTATTGCAAGGAGATTGTAGCACACAGCACTGGAATACAGCTGACAGGATTCCCACCACGTTTTGACAGAGTATCCCATCCTCCAAGCTCTAAATAAGGGCCAATGACTCCATGTCTGGCCACCACCCAAAAAAGAGAGAAAATGAGAATTAACTGAACAGTTTGTATGTCTAATGAGAGGACCCCATACAATGCTCGAATATTAAAACAGTGAATAATGAAGCTGCTTCCTGCTGTAATCCAAGGAACCACTGGAGTGCTTGATCATATATGTATTGTGCATCTTTAACAGAGATATGATAGAGCTGACAAAATTCCCAAAACCTATTAACTATTTCTGCTAATTGTCCGGCCTACGGCCCCAAAAAAAATGATTGATGTAAATGATCACAGGCTAATTTTCCATCTACAAGCAGACACAGCAAAACCCATGTGCATGGTAAAACTCCTGAAGGCAAACAAAGCAGCCTGAATGTGGAAACACTTGATCTTCAAGGTTGAGTCTGCTCAATAGTGTATTCAACTAGTTGAGAATTGGCCTCATCTTGCTGGCGTTGGACTCAAACACTAGCTCTTGGTATGTACTGAATATTGCTCAGCCATTTATGGAATCCAGATTCTTGAGTCACCCTTGTAGTACCCGAGCCTGGAAAATGAAAACTATCTTTGACATCACTGTTCATAAATGATGGATCTTTAAACCTTTGAAGGACCCTGGAATAAAGTGTGTCTTGAATTGCAACTGCATAGAAGATGCTAGCTGACCCTCTAGGATTGCTCTTGATTTAGAGAAACATGAGGAAGATGGAGGTGCTTCCCTTAGTTTTTCCTTCATGCTGGATGTGTGGAATTTCAGAATAACACGACCAGAGATGCTGTACCACATGCGAACAAATACAACCCTGAAAGTTTCCTGAGATGAAACTTTTGTTCAGTCTTTAATTTTACCCATTCCTTACCCATTCCAATGATGCCCTACTACATTCTAACCCCTCTGACACCGCCAGATACTATCCACTACATCCAACCTGCCCTGCTACTTATGTCTATCATAACCGGCCCTAATCATTAGACATGGCACGGTTAAGACAGACTTCTCCTATTTAACAAAGAACCCAAGACACTGCAGTAATCAGACTACAGACTGGAGTTGATATTGAAGAATTAAAGGATTCTGAGTCAGGGAAGGCATGTCATCCAGATGCACAAACATTATGATTCTCTACTTTCCGAGCGCTGCCAGAAAGGGCATTGGGAGCTCCATAAAGCATTGTAAAGTGGACAAAAACTGAAGAGAAGGCATTTAAATTGTAAAATCCGATCTTATTTAAACCTGGCGAAACATTCTGTGATCCTGACAGACTGGAACCATGAGATAGGCATTCTTGAAGTCGGACCTCACCATACCATGGAATACATTATATACATTATCTAAATTACAATTTGCATCCTAAAACCGCAGTAGAAGACAAAACAGTTGAAATGAAGATTTATGACTGAGCAGAATCTGTTGATTTAAAAAAAAATAATATTGTGCTTGCAAACACCTAAGAGTGGAGTAAATTTAAATGTAAATGTAAATTGATACTTGTATAGCGCACTACTCACCCGCAAGGGTCTCAAGGCGCTTGTACGAATACCGCTGTGGAACCCATCCTGGCTTTCCCTGTGAGGCGTCCACTCCTGGGCACCCCCAATGTTGGAGGCCAGGCATCCTTAGCGTTGTGGGGGCCGTTGTGGAGATTAAGCAAGCTATTGCCCAGAGTTACAGAGTGGGACTCCATGATTGGAATAGGCACCGAGGCAAGAATTATCAGGTCCGTGGAATTTTTAGCCCAAGACCCGTCGAGGTGGGGGAATTGAACCCTGGTCCCGGGCCAGACCTCTGCATCAGGGTCTGCCGCTCTAACCATTGAGCCACACTTCTCCACTAGTAGAACAAGTGGAGCAAGTTATGTTACACCCTTCCAGAGAAAGCCCAACAACTCCAGTTGCACATGAATTTATTAATCGGATAAAAATTGGAGTGGAGGTGGAAAAACTATATACACTTGTGGAGCATAGAGCTCTGGGGGCCTGTGGAAATCTTTTTAGGAGTCCCAAGGGACTCAAAGGCTACAGAACTAAGACTGCACCAACCAGAGCTGAAGAGCCCCAAACTGAGCAGCACTTGACTCTCAGGGCAGCACATTGGAGCAATCTAAGGTTTACTCAGAAAGGCAGTGTGGAGGTGAAGACTCAGCACCCAATAACATATTGGTTAACAAATATTAAGTCACTGTCTGTCTAGTCACTGCTTTCTTTTGTAAAATAAACATACTAACATACAATGCAATTACTGTTTTTATTCAAAAGCGAGTATTGTAAGCAATATGCCGAACATAAGTTAGTAAATGTGGTGATCTCTGGGATAGCCTAAACGGTTGCCTTTAGATAGGTCCTATGTGGTAATACTTATTGCTCTTTTGAAACTTAGCGTAGTTGCGTGTGAAGGGAGCTTTGTAACTTAGGTTGCCCTTCTGCTTATTAGTAATAAATTTTGTTCCTCACAAATTGTGCTTGTTACTCCCGCTCTTTTTTTCAGTTTAATATGCTTTATTGAAGAGGATCGTGAAACAATACAAGAATATAGTGATGTACCACGTCTAAGCATTGTGAGTGCATAAGATACAGAACAATAAAACAGCAGACATAAACATAATATTATAGACTAGTGAGCAGAGCGATTGAAAACCACAATGCTTAGCATCAAAATAGTCAAAACAATTGAAAGAATTCTAGCAATTTTTAGTTTCTTAAGAGTGAAGAAGAAGCAGAGGGAAAGAAGAAAAAGAAAAAAGAAGAGAGGAAAAAAAGAGATGAATCACAAGATATACATTAGCATGGAGTTACAACCATCCCTTAGCATCTAAATATCCAAATATAATGATAATTACCTCATGGAGAAACATTGGCAGTGCTAACAGGTCTGGAAGAGGTAACAGTTCTCAATAAGTAAGATGTAAGAGGTATTCAAATCAAATCTTTTTTAATCAGCAGGGAAAATGTGGTGGCATAAGCTCTATCTAACCTGTGGTGGTGACATAATAAATTCTACCAAGCAATTAAAGTGATTTCCAATTTGATGTAATAACTTGTAAGGTCAAAGCTATCAGTAAATCAATACATTGCCCTATTGCCCTTTGAGCTAACTAAAGGGACGAAGAACCATCTAAAAAAAGATTTACAATATTAAATGTAAGGTCTGTAGATGAAATAGTATTAATTCTATCCCAAATGAGACAAAAACCTTTTAACTGAAGGGCACTCGAAAAACATGTGAAGAAAATTGCTCTCTTGGGCTCAAGACCAGCAATTAGTGTGTGTAATAAGGTGAGACCTATAAAGTTGTCTGGGAGTATAATACAATATATTGTATAAGAAAAATAATGTTTGGGTAGTAGCAGCAGAATGGTAAGTGGTGTATATCTTGGTCCAAATTACTTACCAGGTGCATTGGGGAAATTCTTGATGAAAGTCGAGCTCCCATTGTAGCTCAGTTTTGGACTGAAGTCTGTCATCCTGAGGGAGACATACACGTTTGTATATATAAAATGCCTTAATGTGTGTGGAGAAATCAAAGGAAGGAGAAATAGGAGAAAGATGAAATGACATGGAGAAAACCTGTGAAAAAAGCTGAAGACGAATAGGCCTAAGGCGCTGATAGTGGGTCACATAATGGGATGAGACGACATATTTAGATTTAAAGTCTTTTAATTCTAGCACAGAATCATTGAAAATAATATGGTCAATAAATATTATTCCTTTGTCGATACATTCCTTCCAAAAAAGATCTCAATTATTTAATTTGATCTGTTAATTATACCATAACGGAGTTTGTAGAAAATATTTTTATTGGGAATTGGATTGGAGCAATAGAGGAGAGACAGTAGAAAAAGAATAGAAAAATAGAGTTGTAAAAAAAGCTCCAGCGGCTTGAGAAATATGACCGGCTCCTCAAATGAGAACAGGGCAGAGTGGGCTTGTTCTAGGAGACCCCAAACTTGCTTAAGAGAGAAAGCGGTATGATAATGTCCAAGATTGGGAAAATTAACCCCTCCATTATTCTTAGGCTGTTGAAGTCTTAATAAAGAGATTCTGGGTTTGCGTTTGTTCTACCAAAAATATATAAGTAAACGATTAATGGACTTAAAATAACTAAGAGGGAGCTTGACCAGAAGCATGGACTAGTAAAAATTGATGACTGGTAATATAATCATTTTAATAGTAGCTAGTCTCTCCAACCAGGATAGATGAAGAGGAGGCCAATTAAGGGACAGATTAATAATGTATTCCTTAACCTGATCTAAATTGAATTAGATAGTTCCTTAGTTCCGTTTATAGTATTAGAATAAAGAATGCCTAACCATTTGATGGGCTTAGAAGTCCAGGCAAAACCTGTCTCATGCAGCATAGCAGGAAGGCAGTACTTATTTAATGGCAATACATCTGATTACTTTATATTGAGTTTATATCCTGAGACTGAAGAATACACGTCTAAAAGAGAAAACAAAAGCTGGAAACGTGGTTTGTGGGTTGGACACATAAAGTAAAATATAATCAGCTTAAGCATTGAATTTTACTTCCAAATGTTTGTCTTTAAATCCAGAAAAAACAGAAGACCTATGGATTTTCTCTAGAAAAGGCTCTAAGGCTAAAATGAAAAGAAGGGGGGTAAAGGGCATCCTTGTCTGTTTCCTCGAAAAAGGGGAAAATAAGAAGACTGTTTGCCATTAACGAAAATAGAAGTGAAAGGTTGAGAGTATAAAAGATTAATATAACTAATAATACGAGAGCCAACCCAATACCATTTCAAGCTGGTCAACATATAATCACAGCTGACCCAATCAAGGCAGCATATGGTACATTAGATTTGGACGCCATATGAATTATATTGAGAAAAGTTATGGAATTGTCAGAGAGAAAATTACCCTTCACAAATCCTAATTGATGAATGTCAATCAAGTCTGGAACAACCTGCTTAATACATAAACCGAGAACCTTAGCAAATATCTTGCAGTCAGTGTTAATAAGAAAAAGAGGCCTATAATTCCCATACTGTGATAGAGCTTTGCCTTTTTTGAAAGTAAGCAAAGCATAGTTTGAGGAAAAGTGCCTTGTGTACATTGTTATGTGGTAAAATGAGAAATTAAAAATAAACGTTTTGGAAGCAAAAAATGTGAGAAATGTGCATAAAATTGGACAGAAAACCCATCAGGACCTGGAGCCTTATTTTAAGGAAGTTGAAGTAGGGCATGTTTAAGTTCCTTCTCTGTTATCTCAGTATTTAAAGTAGAATGGCCAGATGTATGATCTGATGATTTGGGGATTGAGTGAAAAAAGTGTCTAAATGATCAGCTATAGGAGAGAGTTCTGAAGAGTATACTTTAGTATAATATTGTAAAAAACAATCTAATATTTTAGTGTCATTAATATGACTGACTCCATGTGTATCCATAATGACTTGTAGTTTAGCTTTCTGCTTCTTTATTTTGAAATAATTTGCTAATGCTTTCCCAGCTTTATTGCGACCGCCATACATTTTTGCATTAATTTTAAGTAGAGCACCGCAGGCATCAGTCCAAGACTGTTTGTTATACTGTAATTTGGCTTGAATGAAATTAGAGAGAGTATCAGAACTGTTAGAGGAGAAAAACTCATGTTCTAGCACTTTAATTTGCTTTAACAGATAGGTGGAGTCCTTAAGTATTTATTTTTTCTAACTAGCAACAACATCTATGCTGAAACATCTAGCAGTTGTTTAAAGGCATCCCATATATAATCAAACTGTGAATCAACAGTAAAGTTAACTGCAAACTAATCATCGGTGAAGCCTGTAAAAGCATAGCATCAGTGAAATGTTTATCTAGCAGTGGTGCACTTTTGAATCTCCATCCAGTAGAGTGGGAAATGTCATTGGGGGTGTCTAAATCTAAAATTACAGGAGCATGGTCGGAAATTAAAATGGAACTTATCTCAACATTAGTTATTGACTGAAGAACATTTTGTGTGCCAAATAAATAATCTATTCTGGAATGTGATGCTTGAACAAGGGAGAAATATGTGAATTATATCATGTCAGGATGAGCTATTCTCCAAGCATCAATCAGACCTCTGAAGGAGATAGCCCTCAGAAAGGATTTTTTCATTTTATTGGGAATATATCTGACCAAGGAACAATGGTCTAAAAGGGGTTTATTAGTTGATTACAATCACCTCCTACTATAAAATGATCTGAAGAAAATGCACATGATAGAGGAAAAATGGTCCCAGAATTGGAAATCAATCCATGTCGGGCCATAGACATTACATAGTGAGAAAGGAAAATCATTAATTTTTATATTCAAACATAACCATCTACCAGTATTATCCTTAGTTTCATTGAGCAACTGAATATGCAAAGACTTATGTAATAGAATTAAATCACCATTCTTATTGTTAACAGCAGAGGAATTAAATACTGAACCCACCCATTGTCTGCGCATCCATTCAATATCATTGTCTTTAAGATGCGACTCCTGTAAGAAGGTGATATGTAATTTCAATTTGGACAGATGCATGAGTACCCTATGTCATTTAACAGGGTTTCAGAGACCTTTTACATTGCAGGAAAAGTAGATTAAACATCAAAAATATAAACAGTTACTGGTCACCTTATGAAACAAGAATAAGTTTGATTCAATATCATGAGAAAAAAAAAGAAAAGATGAGAAAAAGGGTCATTGGAAAGAACTATAAATAAGTGGAATAGCAAAAACACTAAGTGGTGAATAAAAGAAAAATAAAGCAGCATATGATTGATGGAAGGGAGAGGGACAGATGAAAAAGCGAGAGAAAAAGTGGAGATGGGTCACAAAATAGTAGGGAGAAGAAAAAAACTCCCCACTGGGAAGAAAAATGTAAAAGATGACGGAAAGTCAAAGGACTTTAGTCATAATCATCTTGGTAAAGGAGACACAGAAGTTTAATAGAGTGGTAGGCGGCAACGAGACAGAAATGACCGGCCCAGGAGGAAGCCAAGGGAAAGAATAGGGACAAAACAAATAAAGTCGGTGCAGCCACTTAATAGGAAACTTGTAACAAAGAAGAGCTACGTCCATGTAAACACAAAAAATACATCAAACAGACTTACCATACTGGGAAAATTTGATACAACAATTACACAAAGCAGAAACTGAGAGTAGATGGACATCAACAGACACTACAGCACCTCCAATGAACCGAAGAAAAGTAAAACCTGAAAAGTAATGTCAAAAGAAATAAGAAGCATAAGACTATGACAAAGCAAATCAAGTATTACTAAGTTCCATGTCTTCTCCCTTATGCTCTTGGATGACCAACTTGAGTTCCTTTGGATCTTCGAAGGTGGTTGTCTTGTCTTTATAGGTGACCATAAAAAGCAAGGGTGAATAAACCTATACCGAGCATTCATGGATCTTGATGCCGGTCTAGAGTCCAAAAATTCTTTGCATCTCGTGGCAGTGGCCTTGGAAACATCCTGAGTAAAAAACACTCCATGACCAGCCCAGAGCATCTGCTTATGCTGTTTGGCTGTAGTGAAGACTTCCATAAGGTCAGAATACTGTAGAAACAGAGCAATAATCCCTCTAGGTCTAGCATATGATGCCAAAAGGGAAGGACCAAGTAGATGGGCCCTCTGGATATTCAAAGGTTTCAGACCAACAATTTCTGGAATGTGCACCTTAAGAAATGTAACCATATCCTGACCTTCCGACCCTTCTGTAGTACCATAAATTAGCAAATTATTCAGACAGTTACGTTTTTCCGAATCTTCAGACAGTCATTTGTGCAGTGTAACTTCCTTGCTCAAGTATGAGACTTTCGCAGCGACATCCTCTGCATCACTAACGCTCGGTTCCACCTCAGTGAGTCTTAAATCAAGAATGGACCACTTTTCCTCAATCTGCTGTATGGATGCACTTGTCTCCACTATGAAGGGTCTCATATTTCTTTATTCCTCCATAATGTCTTCCAAGGTCATGGGTAGTTGGGATTTCGTAGGCGAGGGACAGTCTTTTTTAACTCTTTTATTAGCACCACCTCCTGACTCTTTATGCGCAACAACATTAGAAACAGAGGAAGCCAAGGACTTAGAGGAGTGCGTAGCATCCATTTCAAATCGCAAAATGATAATGATAGTCCAACTTGAGAGACTGGCAGCAATTGCACAGCAAGAGGAGCACCCAGGCATCTGTCAGAAAGTAGAGCACAATGGGGTGTATGACGAAGTACCCCTCAGCAGAGAACAGTGTGAGCCATTGAAGCAAAAAATAAATATATATATTTTCTTTTTTTAGGAGAAGAAGAACTCACAAGGGCCACTAATCAGAATAGTAAGAGAACTGCCAAAAATGGCGGCAGCATCTCCTGACGATGTGGGAGCGGCAGGCAGAAAAGCCCAAAAGACGAGATAAGGACCACATTTAGGTCTAAAAAGCTTACCTCGCCGCTTCCCACCTCGTCCGACCCCCTTTCCAATAGTTAAACATGCTATCGAACAAGAACCGCCCAACCATGAAGAGAAAATGTCCTTGGCTTCCGCACAGGAAAACTAACCGGTCGCCATTTGGTATTGCTGCCAGAGAACGCTCTCCTCCCACTCTTTTGCTGTGGCAATGATACTGTACCATTTTGTTCTTGGTGATGGTTAGCTACTACCAAAATCAGGTCTAAGAAGCGAGAGGATACTTTTGTGGTCGGGGATATGCGGAAATGGTGTAGTAAATAAACGGACCATTCAAAGGGTAGGTCTCGGCATGTACAAGTACCCAGCATTGCACCTACCGCTTGCCAGTAGGAGCGCAGCTTGTGATAGCCCGATAACATGTGTACTATTTCAACCCCACCTCTGCGCACCGGAGGCATTGCGCATCTGTGCGGTGAAAGTATCTATTTATTTTTTCTGGTGTGACGTCTGCCCTGTGGATTATGAAGAGCTGTATTTGCCGGAATCTCGTGTTACTGGGGATTTGCGTTGGACTTTTTAATATCCTTTCCCATTCCCTGTCCTCCAATGGTCGGCCTAGGTCTGCCTCCCACCTCAGAGCTAACGCTGTGTGTGAACGAAGAGATGCTGCAAACCATTGGATCAAGTGCCTACTGCGTCCCATCACATGTAGGTATTGAATGGTGAGATGTTGGCCTGGTTCCTCTTGCATGTCTCCCCATCTGGTGAACAGAGTCATGATGAGTGAACGGTGCCTCAGAAACTGTCCCGGCGGGAACCCTGTCTCGTCAACCAGTGATTCGAACGGTAGGAGCCTGCCATCCCGATACAAGCCCCCCAGTGTCTCTATGCCAGCTTCGTGCCAGGTCGTGAGCTCCAGAGGCGTGAGCACACCATTCCCGCTGGGGGAGCCCGCTAATGGTATGGCCGGCGCGTAAGGGACCAGTGTCTTAGTGAGATACAGGCAGCATCGGTTGCACCTGTAAGCCACCGCCAGAAGGGGGGGAGCAGGTGTTGGGGCCTTGATGGCGGGGTGGAAAAGTTTTGCAATATATTCAAGAGAATAGGGGGGGATAAAGTTGCAGTATCCTCCCGGCCCCTGTCAGCGATCCAGCGGGCCACCCACTAACAGTTGTGCGGCCAGATAGTAGTGCTCAAAACAGTGCACAGCTAGTCCCCCCTACCGTGAGTAAATATAATTTTGCTAGCGCTAGCCTGTGCCGCGCGTTACCCCATAAGAATTCTCGGAGCATCTTAGTGAGCATGGCAAAGAAGGCCGCTGGAACCTAAAATGGAAGATTGGCAAAGTAATACAGGAGTCGGGGGAGGATCACCATCTTAGACAGTGCCACTCTTCCAGTGACTGTTAGCGGTAACGTACACCAGAAGCGCACCTGTGCTTTGATGGCTGCCATTGCTCGTCCTAGGTTACCGTCAAATAGGTCTTCTGGCCGACGGTAGACCTGAATGCCAAGATAGCAGAAAGTGTCTGCATTCCATTGCACCCTCGTACCCTCTAAAACATAGCCCGGATCCTGCTTGTCCCTGCCAAATGGGTAAAGGTCGGATTTGTTAACGTACACTCTGAGACCCGAGAGAGTAGCGAAGTCCCGCAGTGTATATTCCAGTTGGGCCGGTATGTTTCTCACATCCCGCACAAATACCAGGAGGTCGTCCGCGACTCCGCGTACAGCGACACCTGATGGGTTGCATCTCCTAAGGGTATACCGTCTCCTAGCGTCGCGCGCAAGGCCGTGGCCAGAGGCTCGATCGCTAGGGAGAAAAGGAGAGGTGACAGCGGGCACCCCTGCCTTGTGCCTCGATGCACCGGGATGGTTTCAGAGATGTATAGTCCCAGCCGCACTCTAACTGTAGGGTTTTTGTACAGCAGATCGACCATCTGGAGGAAGCTCCAGCCTAGGTCGTACCGCAAGAGCACCGCTGTTAGGTAGCTCCACTCCAGACAGTCAAAAGCTTTCTCGAGGTCCAGCACTAGGCACCCTGCCCTCGGCCAGTCCCTCACCCCGTCTGTAGCCACTCTAAAAAATCTCCGAAGATTCAGTGATGTGCTGCGTTTGGGCACAAAACCATTCTGGTAAGTATGGACCAGCTCGGGGACTATCAGCGCTAATCTCTCCGCTAGGACTTTGGCGAAGATTTTGTAATCCACATTGAGGAGCCCCAGCGGCCTATATGAGCCTAGGTTTTCCGGATCTCTGCCCGGTTTTAACAGAGACACAAGGTAGGCCTCTCTCATCGAGGGGGGCAGCGTATGTTCCTCCAGGGCTGTGGAGTACAGGGTGTGTAAGTGCTGCGCCAGTGGGTCTCGCTAAGCCTTGTAATATTCGGCTGGCAGGCCATCTGGACCCGGCGCCCTCCCTGAGGCCATCCACCCTATTGCTTCGCTTATTTGCTCTAATGTGAGGGGACCATTGAGAGCCTCCTGGTGTTCTGGCGTGGCAACAGGTAGTGGGATGGCTTCTAGAAACCTCTCTAGGTCAGGGCCAGAACAGTGAAATCTGGATTGGTACAACAATGAGTAGTGGTCTGACATTACTTGGTGTATTTCCCTCTGCGTGCACACCAAGTCCCCCTGCGGCATGCGTATGGCTCCTATTGAGGCATGCTTCTCTTCCTACTTCAGTAGCCAGGCCAGCAGGCGACCTGCCCTATCAGCTTTGGCATGGGTGCGGGCTGTGTGAGCAGTGTAGTTGTGGCATCTTAACTGTTCAATGAGTTCTGCATGCTATGCCCTGGGATCCGCTAGGCGACTGGGGCGTCCATCTCCTCCTTCCCCCTCCCCTTCATACTGCAGGAGCTGTAGCTCAAGGCGTTGGAGCGCCGATGATATTCGCCTGCGCACGTTCCACGTGGCCCCGAGACAGTGGCCTCTAACGGAAACCTTGTGAGCCTCCCATTTCACTAGGCTGGAGCTTGCCAATCCCTCATTAAGCTCAAAGTATTCGAGAACCATTGTCTCTAGGGACGGGCGGAACACTGGGTCTTCCAGTGCGGTCGGCTGGAGCCGCCAAGTTGGCACCGGGGGGCGGCTAGGCTCCCAGTTCAATCTAAGTGTCATGGGGTTATGGTCTGAATGTGTCCGTCCCAGATAGTTCGCCGCCTCCACTAGGGGGCTCAGGGATTGGGAACCCACCACTCTGTCTAGACGCACGTGCAGGTCATGCACCGCCGAGTAATATGAGTAGATACGGTCTGTGTGGTGGAGGACTCGCCACATATCCAGCAACGCCCACTGCGCCAACCAGTCCGAAAGCGCCTGCGCGTTCGAACCAGCCACTGTCGTCCGAAGAGGCAGGAAGGATCTATATTCGTGCACATCCAGCACTGAGTTGAAATCTTCCCCCAATAGCCAGGGGAGGCCAACATAAGGGTGCAGTGCGGTCGACAATTGCATTAGGAACAAAGGCTGATCGGTATTTGGGGCATATATGGACCCTAGTAGTATCTGCTGGCCATTGAGTGTCCCCTTCACAAAAGTGTACCTGCCTGCGGGGTCTATCACTGTTTCCCTGCAAATTAATGGGGTACCCGCCCTCACCCATATCAGTGTACCTCTGGTGTGCGCTGAATATGTTGTGCCATATACCTGCCATCTCCAACGCTTACGCAACCTGTCCAGTTCCACCTGGGTCATGTATGTTTCCAGCAGCAGGGCGGCGGCGACTGAGTGCCTCTGGAGATACGCAAATATAGAATAATGACGCGCAGGTGTGTACAGCCCATGTATATTCCATGTAATTACACCCGCAATCGGGCTGGGAACAGTAGCGAGTAAGGCAGCTCCAGAGTCCGGTGCTGCTGCTTCACCGCCGTGTAATTGCTCCTATGCCTTTGTAGCAGTGCTGATGTAGTCTGGGAAAAGCATAATTTGGCTGCCACTCGCAGTAAGGGGGTCCAGTTTGCATGTTTCACGAACTACTGCACCCCTGTCTTTATAGTTGAGCAATTTGAATATAAACGGTCTCGGTCTGACACCCGGCTGCAACTTCTGTGCCGGTATGCGGTGGGCTCGCTCCACCACAAATTGTGCTGACAATGATCCCTTGGGCAGAAGGTTGCGTAGCCAGTTCTCTGTAAATTGCTCTGGGTTTTTCCCTTCTTCGCCTTCCGGCAGACCCACCACACGGACATTGTTCCGGCGTGAGCGCCCTTCCGCATCCTCAGCTCGGTCTTCCTGCATATGGACACAATCAATGAGGTCCTGCAGGGAAGCTGTATGATTGTGCGTCACAGGTTGAAGCTCCCACAAGGTTTGGTCATGCGCTGTTACTTTATTGGCTAATTTGCGGTGGTCCGCATGAAGCAGAGTAAAGTCTGAGGTGACTTTATCAATCCTGGCCTCTAGGGAGGTCCTGGTGTGATCTAGTGCAGCCCCAATCCGCTCCACTGCCACAAGGACGGAGTCCATTTTGGCTGCCAGGGTCGTGGTCAATGGTTCCGACATCACTCCCGCAGCTCCTTGCAGCGGGTCAAGGCTGGCGGCCCTCAGGTGGCCTTGTTGCGTCTTGGCTCGTATCCGACCCATTATCAATTGATGCGCCGTGGGCATTCGCGGAGCGTATGGAGGGTCAACCGTGCAGCAACGCCGACGTCGTGGATTAAGGGATCCTCAGCTGCAGGGACCTTCCGGGAGGCGCTTTTACCCACCCACCGAGCGGGACATACGCTTGATGGGATTTTTTCCAATGATCAGAGATTGACGGTAAAGGATCCCTTTTTCCTTTCATGGTCAGATCATCTGGCCTTCCCATTCAATGTGTCCTGTTCAATCTCGGACACATTTAGAAAAATTCCGAGTACGATGGAATCACGTAGGAACTTTAAGAACATCACGGAAAGTTCCTTTACTCCTTGGACATTTAGTTTGTCCATATCACAGGAGGACAATGTCCAGTCGGCGGTCTCTCAATATGAAAGAACCGTTACCGAAGCTCTGGATGAATTGGCCCCCATCCGGATGTGCTACTCGGCTAGGAAAAGACCATCAGCCCCATGGTTCTCGGAGCACTTAAGACTCCTTAGACAGGAAGCTAGGAGACGGGAGCGTCTATGGCATCATAGCTGGGATCTAAGGGACAGGGAAGCCCACAAGAGCCTGATAAAGAAATATAAGTTGGAAGTGATCAGGACTAAACAAGAATACTTTACGGCCCTCACCACCTCACTCTCTTCTCCTAAAAAGCTGTTTAAGATAGTGGATGTATGGAGGCAGTCGGTCAATGGATGATTTACAATTCGTTGAAACTGAATGGGGAGAAGACGGAGGTGATGGTGTTCGGAGGAAAGGAGGAGATATGGTCAGCCGAGTGGTGGCCAGACTCACTGGGAGCTTGTCCTGCTCCTACTTCTTCTGCCAAAATTCTTGGGGTCGTGATCGATCCCACCCTTAGTATGTGACAACAGGTTAATAGAACTGTATCGACTTGTTGGGGTATTATTCGCATACTGAGGAAGATTAGGCACTATCTTTCACAGCAGGCAAGGAAACAACTCTCTGTTGCCCTCCTTGGTTCTCGGCTGGACTACTGCAATGCGCTGTATGCAGGACTGAATAAAAGTCTGCTGCAGCGCTTGCAGGTGGTCCAGAACGCAGCGGCCAGGTTTGTCTTGGATTTACCCCGCCGCACTTCGGCTACCTCCGCCAGAAAACTGCTTCACTGGCTTCCTATAGAGGACCGGATACTTTTTAAGACCATGTGTATGGTCTATAGGGCCTTAGCTAAAAGCAGCCCTACTGGAATTGGATCCATTATGTCTCGCTACAACCCTGGTAGGAACTTGCGTTCCTCTAACAGACTCCTTCTCTCAGTCTCTCGCATTCGGAGAACCAGATGGGGTGGCAAAGCCTTTTCCAATCTGGCACCGAAGTGGTGGAATGCCCTCCCATTAGAATTAAGGTCCCTTCCCACCCTTCAATTATTTAGAACTGCTTTGAAAACCCGTCTCTTTGTGCGGGCATACCTGTAGTTGTGCTCTGCCTTTTTTGATCTGTTTTTGGTAGGCTCCTTGACACCTTCGGGTTTTAGTCGCGCAATATAAATTGCTTTCAATTCAATTCTGTTAGGGACGCTGCTCACTGGTGCCTGGTCACTCCGCACTCCGTGGAAATATAGTCACTGGCGCTGGACTTCGGGGTGCACTGTTCGGTTCTGCCAGGTCTGATCACCAGCCAAGGACATACACTAGCGAGGGAGGGGGCAACGCAGCAGGTGTCAGAAGCGCCCGCAGTCGCAACTGTAGTATCTCTCTTTAGGCGCGAGAGTGGGATAGCCGCATCAGTACGCTTGCGTCTTTGTTGTTCTCCTAATCAGCAGCCTGCCGCCTGTGCCTGCCTCATACCTCACCTGGTGTCGTCCTCAGTAGGATGCACCAACCGCTCGCCCCCACCGTTCCGCAGTATATGGCCTCCTCTTCTCTAGGACATCTGGGCACTTGGGACCATTCCACAGACACTCCGTCCCCACAGTTTCCGGCAATGCGCGAGGTCCAGGGTCCCGGGAAAGGGTTCCGCAACGCCCTCCGTGGTCGCATCGTTATAGTGGCGCCAGCGTTGCCGGGGCTTCCACTGGGAGCTATCTTCGGCGCACGCGCAGCTCTTTTGCGCCTTCTCTCACCTCGGGGGGATCTCAGCTCTCAGCCCTCCATCCTGATCTTCACTGTGCTGTGAGTGTGTCACTGTGGAGCAGTGATGCAGGTGGTTCCCACCTCCAAACTCTGTGTGGTCTCCAGGGCACTTGGGGCCTCGGTGGGGACCTCCCATGTTCTCCACCTGCTGCGCAGCCACATGTCTCTCCGCCGCCAGTTAGTCCTCCGCTGTCCTAAATACCTGGAACCTTGCGTGGTTTTTCATGCCTGTGTGCCGAGGGAGGGGACCACGCTGTCACCCATGCATCTAGCAGTAGGCTCTGCCACTCCTTTTGTCCACTGTCACCTTGCCCGGGACCCCCCTGCGCACGCTCGGTGCCTGCTCCACAATTTGTCCCGAGTGGCGTGGGGGATGCCATAGCAGGGGCACCAGTGCTCAGATCACCGTGGGTTGCCGTCATGGTTTCGCGCCCTCACCACCAGAGGTTCCATCAGGATGACGAGCGGCCATTCCACTGCTGGTGGGTGACTCCGCATTCAAAATGCCTGCGCGCGGCTCAACTGTCTGCCGGGCCGCGCACTCGCCGCTCCCACCCCCACACTACCAGTGGTGTAAAGCACCCGATATAGCTCCCCGCCGCGGCAGCGCGCAGTCCGAAAACCGGACCCGAGTCTTGGGTGAGTTCGATGGCGCGGTCAGGATAATTAAACAGGAGAATAGGGGATCGGTGGACGGAGCGTTAGAAAGTTGCGTCTGCCATGTTAGCCGGCTGGCCACGCCCCGATATCTCAGGTACTCCATGAGAAGAAATTGCCACTATATTCCTGTTGTTTAGACACCACAAGACTTCACCTAACTAGAAGAGAGAGAGAGAGAGAGTGTGTGTGTGTGTATATATGTATTATGGGTTGAAATTAAGATTTATGTTTCAACATATCAACAGAAGCAGTGCAATTGGTTTCAAAAGTTAAATACAGTTGTTCATGTGAAGGACTGTTCCCTTGTTGACCAGCACCATGGGAGAAGAAAGACTTGCTGTGTGTGGTTCGATTCGTCAACACCTCATCTGGGGTAGCAAGTGCTATATAAATGCAAACCTTTTCCCTCTTCTATCCCTCCACTATCCTTCTCAATCGAAATAACTGACTGACATATCCACCACTCAAATTACTTTACATCTCACTATCCTAGTTCACCACTAATCCTTTATGGGTTCCAGAGTAGCATGCTACTCGCCGATAAAAGCACATCGGCACCTCAACAGGGGTAGTAAGCGCTATATAAATGCAATTACAATACAATACAATATAACAAATTCCTTGCAGAGTTGTGTGCCAGGATATCAGGCCTGCAGGAGAGTATATCTTGAAATTACCCGCAAAGCCTTTGATTGTGAGCATCTACCTCTTATTCAAATTAGGCCAAACAGACAAGTCTTTCAGAATCTCCAAGTAGATTATAAGTCCTAAAGGGCTGGGTAATGACTGCTTCCAAATATATTGGGGGTTTGGGATGACTGAGCAAATCACTAAAAAATATGACCGGACAGGGAAGACGCAAGCTCAAACCCGGGAATAAGAAGAGATCTGCCCCTTGGTTTGACCTAGAGCTCAAAAATAAACAGGGGGAACTAAGACGGGCGGAACGTAGATGGCGGAAGAACTACCTCAGCACAGAACGCAGCAAATACAAAAAGACCAAGAAAGCGTACCACGCCTTAATCAAACAGGCTAAAACAAAGTATTTCACGTCAGCCATAGCAACAGCCAATTGTAAACAGAAGGCGATTTTTAATATTGTAAAAGACTTTAGTAAACCCAAATGTCTAACACAGGACATCCCCCCCTCTCAAATGCTTTGCAACTCCATCGCAGATTTTTTTGAGGAAAAGGTTATGGGTCTGACGAAAGACTTTGAGGCTCCCAGCTTTGATCAAATATGTGAGGACGAAACTACTAGGCAGGAAGTCACCCAGCTTACAGCTTTCCGTACAATCAGCCTGGAGGAGACAAAAAAGGCCATCCTGGCAACCAAATCAGGATCACCATTTGATCCATGTCCTATAGGACTCTTACATCTTATTGCGGATATTGTCAACCCGGACATAAATGTTATCGTTAACAACTCTCTGTCCACCGCCTATGTCCCCCCTGAGTGGAAACTGGCAGCTGTAAAACCCTTACAAAAAAAACAACTTCCCGACCCCTCCACACTATCCAATCTACGTCCGATTTCATTACTTCCAGCTTTGTGTAAAATCACTGAGTCTACAGTGAACAAACAGCTGGCACTTTTCTTGGAAGATAATGAAGTATGGCACCCCAATCAGGCTGGCTTCAGGACTCAGCATTCCACCGAATCGGCTCTCCTGTTCACTACGGAAACTATCCGCTCAGCTCTAGACCAAGGCAAGAAGGCCGTCCTGATACTATTAGACCTGTCGGCGGCCTTCGACACGGTCTCACATGCCATCTTAATAGACCGGCTAATAACATCTGGCATTAAAGGTATTGCCTTAGAGTGGATAAAAAACTTTCTTAGTGACAGGAGACAAGTGGTGACTCTGGGGGAATTCCGTTCCAGTGAGAAGCCACTGTCAACGGGAGTACCTCAGGGCTCCAGTCTGAGTCCGGCATTGTTCAATGTTTACACCGCACCCCTGATTCAGCTGATATCGTCCTACGGCATAGATGTAATAGCATATGCCGACGATACCCAACTGATCCTGGTCATGGACAAAGACAACCAGGCCTGGGAGGAAAAGCTTAAGTGCTGCTTAACGGCCACCTTTGAGTGGATGCGGAAAAACCACCTAAAATGTAACACAGGAAAGACCGAGATCATTCCCATAGGCTCAAATAATGATTTCATCCCCAGACTGTGGTGGCCTGAGAAGGCAGAAATCCCACCCCACACTACCTCCTCGGCTCGCAACCTTGGGGTACAGTTTGACGCCGATCTATCCTTTAAACATCAGGCGTCAAAAGTGGCAGGCACTTGCTTCGGGGTAATAAAAATGCTCAGAAAGTTCTTCGACTTGCTGCCCCTCGAAGCAAGGAAAACTGTTACGATTGCATTAGTCACCTCCCGCATTGACTACTGCAATAGCCTGTATGCTGGCACCAATAAGATGGTTACCCATAAACTCCAGATGGTGCAGCATGCAGCTGCAAGGCTGGTTCTGAAATGGCCAAGAAGATCCTCAGCAACCAAAGCCCTCAATGCACTACACTGGCTGCCTATAACCAAAAGGGTCCTCCACAAAGTTTTAACAATCACTTTTCGCGCCGTGCATAATTCAGGCCCCACTTACCTAAGAAATAAATTTGTAAAATACTGTCCAAATCGCGCACTAAGATCCTCCAATGCCAATCTTTTGACCATTCCTAGTTTCAGACTCAAAACCCGCGGGGGTAAATCCCTAGCGGTATTGGGTGCCAAAGCATGGAATGCCCTACCCCCTCTATTAAGAGCACTGGACAAGGAGTCTGAGTTCCGCAAGCAATTAAAACCTGGATTTACAATCTTCCAGACCCAATGGCCAGAGCGCTAGTGTGATCCCGGTTATGGTCTCCTTAAGCAGTAAGGCAACCTTTTCATCTGGTTGTCCTCATATTGGCGCCGAGATGCTCCTTGGAGCGATTGCTAGCGCGTTATAAATGGACTCTACATCTACATCTACTGTTGGCTCAAAATCCATAAACATGCCGTTTATTGTGGATACATTGCTTTTTGTATGGATGCATATATCAAATTGTCAATGAAAGAGATTCTTTTTTTATGTCATCTGCTGTTTTCTGGCCCTGAGACAGAAAGGTATTATCTCACTTGAAGAGACTTTGTATAAGGCATAACAATTTTCACAACCAAGAATAATCCTTGGTCCAGGAATCTTAAAAGCGTGGAAGAGAAGCTGTAACTTGCAGCAGAAAATTGGACCCAAAATACCATCAAACACACAGCCATCAATGTTGTGACAAAAAAGCAATTGCACCTCTGCTTATGTGAAATGGATATTAAAGCTTTACAGGAAAGGGGAGCACACATTACTCCTTAATATTAGCTCAAACCCCCCAGTCAAGCAAACCACACCTTCACCAGACATTGGGCAAACGTGGCCTAAAACTAATACTACGGGTAAGGCTGGTGCCACTCCCAATAGGAGAACTGAACACTGTTTGGAAATCTATCAAAAACATCATATGTTGAAGACTGTGTGACTGTAGAAAGGAACCGCTGCCCCACTTATTAAGCTGCTGTCAGCCACTACACCTCGTCTGTTGCACCCTCCTGAGGCCACTCTTCATACATCCATACTAATAATATAAAGAGAGAGACCAAACCGTTGAGGCGGGTAAGCTCCGGAACCACAGCGCCAACTGGAACACCGCATACAGCATTGGAAAGGTGAGGCAAAGCAGATTGACATAGGCTATACACCAGCGCAAAATTTAGTTTGGAAGGGACAAAGCACGTTTATACATTTTGGAAACTGTGAATGAGATGGCCAAATTTGGAAAATTCATACATCAGGCACGGTTACTGTTAAAGAGCAACTTGCCGGACATTTCAGCCCAAATGCTGGTTTCTGCCCTGCTTTCCAGCAGTGAGCAGCCTAGTGCTCAATAAGAACAGCTCCTGCATGTAATATCTACTATTTGCCTAACAATCTAATGCAAAAAAGTATAATTTTGTGTGCACTGAAATATTTGTCATGTATGAACAACGCTTTTAAATTGCATTTTCACTTAGATCACACATTTTTAACCTGGGATTTTGACACGTTTGTAACAGTTTTAAGTAATCATACAATAAAGTTATTAATTCAAAGGAGTATTTGGTTTATTCCTGGCTTACTCCTGGAATTCAATTGCAAGCTAAGATTAAATCACACAAAAGAACTGTGAATTTCTTCATGTATTTTCATTTTTCTTATCTGCCCTTTCCCACCGCTCCTTCAAGAGTAGAAAAACAAAAACAGTCCACAGACTTTACTATATTGTACATGAAACATTTCCTTCAAACACAGTGTAGTCAAAATATTGGTGTTCTTCAGGCAATGTCTAAGTTATGGGTCAATTTCCCTATTATAACCACAGAGCCCTTAAAGTTCATGGACTGGTGCGAATCGACCCAGAATTCCATAGGGCGCTCTAGTCCCATAGCAAATTGTTGTAGTCCGCATGTTATGCCCAAATAGAACACCGCAGTGTCATAGTGTATCCTTTTGTTCTTGAGCATGTTTAGAGGCTAGAGAATGTTTGTTTCAAAAACTAAGAACAGTTCAGTTGATACAGACTACCCCACCTGCATGCATTAGTGGATTGTTTTCTTTATTCGGAATTAAAGCGTAAACACAAAGTTTTCTCTTCCAGAGTTGGATAATTATTACACAAACACCTTAGTATATAGCTTAAGGAGGACACTTAAGAGTATGATCAGCATCCATAATACACAAAAGTAATAGATTGTATCTTCCTTAGGACTTAGAGTGATATGTGCACCCTCCACTGATCACAATACCCTCTCAATTGCAGGAATTAGTTATACACTACTGTTAAAAGCTGAGCCGAAACGTCTTTATATACCTTAAGGAAAGCTCCTGTAAAGCCCAGCATTTTATTAATTTAAGATCCTCTAATAACCTGATTCACTGTGTTGAACGCTATCCTTTAGAAATGATACAGTTTAGTGCATAGTTTTAAGTAAACTACTTCCATTGCTCTCCCATTTTAATGTTGATATAAACACTCTTATCCTTTGTGTCCTAAGCGTAGAAGCTGGTATTTGTCAGTCTTATTTGCTTTCTCGTAGAAGCATTGTTGCAAAGTCAATAGCTCTCTTTCTGAGAGTTTCATCACAAGAGTGTTTAGTTGCCCACTTAGGTTAGTATCTTACTACAGTGATTTCCAGAAGCCTGTTTCTCTATCTCATTTTTTGCCATCTCCAATACTTTATCCAATCTAGCCTGGGGTACTCATTGTCCAGCAACTTGGAAGGCCACATATTTACCCCTCAGAACTGCTTTAAATGCATCCCATACACCATCAAACAGAAGTTCTGCCCCCTCATTCATATCCTATACATACTCCACGTATCCTTTAATCTGCACTTTCAATCCTTTTTCATAGAATTTGCAGCTGAGGAGGGCAACATAAATATCAATAACCCCTCAGTATTTTTTTAGGTTTTTGCAGCCAGGTCCCACACCCAACCCTTGCAGGCATGCATCGCTGGCGATATGATGTAACTGTATAAAGAGAGCCATTTTAAGAAAGGCAGACCTACTGACTTAATCAATGGGTCAGTACACCAAAATATAAAAAGTGGTCTTATTGGCTTTATCAAAGGGTCCGCACATCGACATATATAAAGCAGATCTATTGCTTCTGACAAAAAGTCACCAATAATTGTAATCAAAGAGACCTAACTGTGACTTGTGCTCTTGCCATGCACTGCTTATGACCACACATATTGCATTACTCATCACATCTTAAATGACATAATTGATGACATCACTGATGATATCCCAAATGACAGGACATCAAGTCCCATTCACTATGGTAAATGTTATTCTGTGCGTTGAAAATGTGACGTTCTGGGTGGTCTTGGAGTCATGCAGTAGGCTGTCGAGGGTGGGTGTCTTTCATTGTTGAGATGTCTCTTGAGAGGTTGAAGTGATCAAGGAAGATTTTGCTGGATGTTTGAAGCTGTTCAAGACGGGAGGACAGAAAATGAAGCCAAATATGACCGTTTGAGTTGCTTACATTTGGAAGTGGCAAAGAAAGGAGTTTGAAGGAGCTTATAGAGGGTAAAGAACCTGCGCGCATTAGTGTTTTACTGGGTCTTTTCGATATATATTGCATTCCATAATTGCTTTTTGCCAAGGGAGGCAACTTAAGCTAGGCTCCATCGGCCTTCACCTCTACGGACGTCTCTGTGTGCACTTGTTGATGCAGAGCCTGCACTGATGAGGTTGGTGCCAGGATATATCTGTCCACTCCACACTGCATGCGCTTTGCTAGTCGGTCCATCATTTCTATGTCGTAGTGTGGACTTTTCTATTCCACCTGCATTCTGTGAAATTTCTACACACTGATTTGCCATTTCAAGGTCTTTATTTATGTCTCCTGTTTTCTCTGGTCGCTTTTCTCCACCTTTTCAGTCTGTGCTCTTTATTTAGGCATCCACACATTATTTTCACATTTCTGCCTTTCTCTCTCAGAGACAGGCCCCTGCACTCCCAGGGATTTTCAATTGCCTGTGTCTGGCTCTTAGCAGACAGTTGTTTGATCAAGTTCGCAGAAGCTCGACAAAGTTTGCCAGACACTAGACAGCATATAATATCCCTTAGCTTGACATAGAAAAATCATCCTTTGAGTCAGCCTCGAACAGACTCTAGGGGTGGAGGGAAACAGCTTAGAAAGAAGGCAAGAGTTATTGCACTTCAGAGTGAAATTTTAACCACCAGGTCAGGCTTAGGAAAAGTGCTTCCATTTGTAGATATATACTATCTTTTTTTCTTAGATGATGGTGTAATTTCATTTAAAAATGTAATGGCAAGACACCTCCAAAGGTCCACCGATATGTCCACGGGCAGCCAATAAGCTATTTAGCCATCTTTTTTCAACTCGTATAAGCTGCTGAGGGCCGCTACACAAAAACAAAATTGAATGCATGCCCTTTGCACAGCAATGGAATGAGTGTGCAAGTATATCGAGGCAATGTCCCTAAAGTATCATGATTTTGTGGGTTCACTGTGCTATATAATCCCGGGACTGATATTGACAAACCAGCCTTTAAAAATGCAGGAACTCACGTTCACTGCCTATGCTAGCACCTGCTTGTATCTCAAACGATGAACTTTAGTGTCTGGACTCAGACCGTGCTTCGCAGAGGAAGCAGCGGGTGAGACTTCTTATGCTATCATCCGTCGCAGAAATACTTATAATAAAATTGCCATTCTGCAAAGTATTTTTAAGTATTAATTTACTGTTCTGTTTCATGGCTGCCAAGTTTTCCATGGCCATGCGTGATGTGCTTTATTATTTATTTGTATTTATTTATGCGATTTTATATAGCGCGAACTTTAACCGAAGGTGTCAGAGCGCTTTACATAAGAACCAGTTGAAAAACATAAGGATTTAGGATTACATGCCTTACATAAAGGATACAAACAGAAAAAATTGCAAATGTACAAGATGTAAAGTCACACAAGGAGGAGATACAAATGGATATACTCTAAGAGTCACATAAGAATGGTAGAGAGCACAGCGGTCTACTGCATATACTAGTGATTAGAGTTATCTCTATATACATAGGGAAGGGATACAAATGGATATACTCTAAGAGTCACGTAGGAATGGTAGATATACAAAGGTCTACTGCATATACTAGTGATTAGAGTTATCTCTATATACAGAAAAGCACAGTTCCATGAAGTGGGGTCGGAGGGGGGATGCAGTCACAGCACCAAGCGGTGAGGGGGGACAGAGAAAGGCAGGAAAGGGAGACAAAGGAGACAAAGGAGAGAGGGAAGCAGATAGTAATGAGTGAGACAGTGAGGAGTGTGTCAGAGGCAACAGGAGAGACAATAGAAAGGTCGCCAGCACAGGGGGGGGGAGGTCAGAGATCACTAAAATTGCGGAGGAGAAAGGTAGAAGGAGAAGCGAGTCATAAAAGAAAATGGCGAGGAGCACAAAGGTCCAATTCCGAAAGTCCAGGAAGAGGGCTGCCATAGCCAGCAAGTCTGGGGTGGGGGAGAAAGGCAATCCGCAGTAAAGTCACAGCCTCATCATCCATGAGGAGCTGGGGCAGAGGAGATCAATCCGGAGACCAGGGGTCAGGGAAGAAAGACCGCTGCTCCAGTCCAGGTTTTTCTCTTTGAATGTTGGGATGTGTAGTCTTTCTTTATAATGGAACAAACAAGACAACAAGCCCCAGATTTTGTTGAGGTTACCGAATTGCAAATTGAGCTTTCTACGTCCCAAGAAGCCTTTTCGCATTCACAAACGGCACAATTATGTGATTTGACCCATTTACAACTGCCAAAAAGGTTTGTACATGTACAGATGTGTTTGTACATGGGCCCCTAATGACAATGACACGTCATGTCCTGCAGCTCCTCCGTTAACAACTTGTAGGCAGACACTCCTGTAACTATTCCGCCAGAAGCAGATGGTGCCATTGTGTGGCGCATAAATAAAATGTTCTAAACTATGATGCAATATCCTGGAGGGGGGCTGATGTCCGTGCAATATTGTGTAGCAAAGGCGTATGATGATGTTTCAGAGACGTAGGATGACTCTAGGAAATAAGAGAGGAAATACTCATATTTGCTGTGTCAGCTAATATGTTTTGTAGATTTGTGGTGCACACTAATCACCTGTGAGGGTATCTAGACGCTTGAGCAGGTGCGTTGGCATGTGGTCCTGTTGATTTATTCTAAGTCTAAGTCAAGTCAGGCTCTCCGCTCGACCCAATCAATCAATCAATCATAACACTTGTATAGCGCACTACTCATCCGGAAGGGTCTCAAGGCGCTTGGGGGAAAGGGTCCGCTACTGCTCGAACAGCCAGGTCTTGAGTTGTCTCCTGAAGGCGAGGTGGTCCTGGGTCAGCCGAATGTGGATGGGAAGGGAGTTCCATGTCTTGGCCGCAAGGTAGGAGAAGGATCTGCCTCCGGCGGTGGCTCTTCGGATGCGTGGTACGGCGGCGACGGCGAGGCTAGTAGACCGTAGCTGGCGGGTGGGCGTGTAGAAGGTTAGGCGGTTGTTGAGATACTTGGGGCCCAGGTCGTGGAGAGACTTGTGTGCGTGGGTGAGGAGCCTAAACGTGATCCTCTTGTTGATGGGGAGCCAGTGCAGGTCCCTCAGGTGGCCGGAGATGTGGCTGCGTCAGGGGATGTCCAGGATGAGTCGGGCAGAGGCGTTCTGGTTGCGTTGGAGTCTTTTCTGTAGCTTGGCTGTGGTTCCGGGGTAGAGGGTGTTTCTGTAGTCCAGTCGGCTGGTGACGAGGGCCTGGGTGACCGTCTTCCTGGTTTCGGTTGGGATCCATCAGAAGATCTTGCGAAGCATGCGAAGGGTGTGAAAGCATGATGAGGAGACGGCGTTGACTTGTCTGGTCATCGAGAGGGAGGAGTCCGGGATGAAGCCCAGGTTGCGTGCGTGGTCTGTTGGCTTGGGAGCGGTGCCCAGGGCTGGGGGCCACCAGGAGTCGTCCCAGGCGGAGGGCGATGGTCCCAGGATGAGGACTTCCGTCTTGTCTGAGTTCAGTTTCAGGCAGCTGTTCATCATCCACTCGGCGACGTCTTTCATCCATTCGTGTAGGCTGGTTCTGGCGGTGTCGGGTCTCTGGTGAGGGAGAGGATCAGCTGGGTGTCGTCGGCGTAGGAGATGATGTTGAGGTTGTGTTGGCGTGCGATGGCAGCAAGAGGTCTCATGTAGACGTTGAAGAGAGTGGGGCTGAGTGATGATCCTTGCGGGACGCCGCAGATGACTTTGGTTGCCTCGGATAGAAACGGGGGGAGGCGGACTCTCTGTGTTCTTCCGGCGAGGAACAAGATGATCCACTCCAGTGCCTTCTCTTGGATGGCGATGTTGCTGAGGCGTTGGACTAGGGTGCGGTGGCAGACAGTGTCGAACGCTGCAGAGAGGTCCAGCAGGATGAGTGCCGTTGTTTCCCCGTTGTCGAGCAGGGCTCGGATGTCGTCGGTGGCTGCGATCAGGGCGGTCTCGGTGCTGTGGTGTTGGCTCTGAAACTGGACTGCGAGGGGTCGAGGGATCCGTTCGTCTCGAGGAAGGCGGCAAGCTGTCTGTTGACGATCTTCTCGATGACTTTGGCAGGAAAAGGGAGGAGCGAGATGGGGCGGAAGTTTTTGAGGGGTCCTTTGTTGGTTTCTTCAGTAGGGCGCTGAGCTCGGCATGCTTCCAGCTCTCCGGGAAGGTGGCGGTGTTGAAGGAGGTGTTGATGACGTCCCGGAGTTGGGGTGCGATGGTGGAGTCGGCCTTGTTGAAGCCGTGGTGGGGGCAGGGGTCGGTTGGAGATCCGGAGTGGATGGTGTTCATCGTGCGGGCTGTGTCTTCGGTGGTCACCATGGTCCAGGTGCGGAGGGTGGTGGTGGGGTGCGTTGGTTCAACGGTTGGGTGCGTGGATGGTGCGCCGAAATGGTTGTGGATGTCGGCAATCTTGCGGTGGAAGAACGAGGCGAGAGAGTCGCAGAGATCTTGTGAAGGAGTGATGTCGTTGTTGCCGGTGCTGGGGTTGGAGAACTCCTTGACGATGCTGAAGAGTTCCTTGCTGTTGTGGGCGTTGTTGTCCAGGTGCTCCTTCAGTGATTTCTTCTTGGTGGTGCGGATGAGCTGGTGGTGCTTGCGGGTGGCGTGTTTGAGGGCGGTCATGTTGTCAGTGGTCTGGTCAAGGAGCCAGTCTTTCTCGAGGGTGCGGCAGGCCTTCTTGGAGTCCTTGAGTTCTTCGGTGAACCAGGGGGCCTTCTTGCTTCTGGGTCTGCTGGGAGGGTTCTTCAGTGGTGCGAGGTCGTCGGCGCAGGTGGTCAGCCACTGCGTGAAGTTGCGGGCTGCTTCGTTGAGGTCCGTTGTGCTGGCAGGTGGGTTCTGGCTGAGGGAGGTGGTGAGCTGGTCGGCGGTGATCTTGCTCCAGCTCCTGTGAGGACCCTGTTGCGGGTGGTGGTGGGTTGTGGTTTTTCTGAAGCTGAAGTGGACGCAGCTGTAGTCTGTCCAGTGGAGTCCGGTGGAGTGGCTGAAGGTGATGTGCTTGCTGGATGAGAAGACGGGATCAAGCGTATGGCCGGCGTAGTGGGTGGGGGTGTTGACCAGTTGCTTGAGTCCGAGGTTGGCGAGGTTGTCCAGCAGGGCGGCGGTGTTGCGGTCCTTGTTGTTCTCCAGGTGCCTCTGAGGGTCGTCTTTGGGTCGGTGTGAATCTGGAAGTGGAGGTGCTCGGCGGCGGCGAACGTGTCGTTGGAGTCGGTCGTGATGCGGATGGTGTTCTTGTGAACGATGGCGATGCCTCCTCCGGTCTGGTTGACGCGGTCCCTCCTGATGATCTTGTACCCGTCCGGGATGGCGATGGCGATGTAGGGGGCTGAGGAGACGTTCATCCAGGTTTCCGTGAGGAAGGCGATGTCTGGTGATGTTGTGTCGAGGAGGTTCCAGAGTTCCACGGCGAGTCTGTGGATGGAGCGGGTGTTGAGCAGGATGCACTTGAGGTTGCTGCTGGTGCTTGGCTTGGCGGGCACAGTGCAGGTTCGGAGGCAGGTGAACTTGCAGGTTCTGCAGGTGAAGGGTCCGTGAATGCATTTCGGGGCGGCCCGGCAGCAGGTGGGGTTCTGGCCGGCATTGAGTGCGTTGAGGGCAGCGGCGTTGTAGGTCTGTCGGGTCATCTTGCATCGGTGGGGGCCAGGGGTCCTGGCACTGGGCGCGGTGCAGGCGCGGACGGGCGCAGACGGGCTTGCCTTTAGCACGCCTTTGGCGCACCATCGGCGCGCCCGCCGCGCTTCAACGCTGCGCGTAGGCATGCACTCTGCCATAAGTGGAGAGTGGGGAGGGGAGGGGCGAGGGAGGAGCAGCTGGGAGGCGGGAGCGGGGTGGCGAGAGGGGGGAGCGTTGATGCTGGAGGGAGCGGGGGTGGGGACGCGGGGGAGCAGCGGCAGGGAGCGGGTGGGTCGGGGTGGAGGCAGAGGGCAGGCGAACAATTACGGGAAAAACAATCAGGGCACAATCACGGCACAATAATACTCAGGAGTACAGGAGACAAGCAAACAATCACAGCAAAAACTATTCAGGCACAATACTACTCAGGGGTACAGGAGACAAGAATACAATCACGGCACAAGACTAATCAGGCAGAACGATACTTAGCAGGGGCACAGAGGACAAACTGGCAGCGGCAGTGGCGGCGGATACCGGGACCTTCGGGGTGGGCCACGCGGCGGGAGGAGCGACCGGCTCTGACCAGGTCAGGTCAGGTCACAGCTCCCCGCCTCGCGGACACCACCTTTTCAATCCAGTGGGAGGGAGGTGCAGCTGGGAGGCGGGAGCGGGGTGGCGAGAGGGGGGGAGCGTTGATGCTGGAGGGAGCGGGGTTGGGGCCGCGGGGAGCAGCAGCAGGGAGCGGGGTGGGTCGGCGGTGGAGGCAGGGGGCAGGCGAACAATTACGGGAAAAACAATCAGGGCACAATCACGGCACAATAATACTCAGGGGTACAGGAGACAAGCAAACAATCACTGCAAAAACTATTCAGGCACAATACTACTCAGGGGTACAGGAGACAAGAATACAATCACGGCACAAGACTAATCAGGCGGAACGATACTTAGCAGGGGCACAGAGGACGAACTGGCAGCGGCAGTGGCGGCAGATACCGGGACCTTCGGGGTGGGCCACGCGGCGCGAGGAGCGACCGGCTCTGACCAGGTCAGGTCACAGCTCCCCGCCTCACTGACACCACCTTTATAATCCAGTAGGAGGGAGGAGCAGCTGGGCGGTGGGAGCGGGGTGGCGAGAGGGGGGGCGGTGATGCTGGAGGGAGCAGGGTGGGGCCGCTTGGGAGCGGCGGCAGGGAGCGGGGTGGGTCGGCGGTGGAGGCAGAGGGCAGGCGAACAATTACAGGAAAAGCAATCAGGGCACAATAATACTCAGGGGTACAGGAGACAAGCAAACAATCACGGCAAAAACTATTCAGGCACAATACTACTCAGCGGTACAGGAGACAAGAATACAATCACGGCACAAGACTAATCAGGCAGAACGATACTTAGCAGGGGCACAGAGGACGAACTGGCAGCGGCAGTGGCGGCGGATACCGGGACCTTCGGGGTGGGCCACGCGGCGGGAGGAGCGACCGGCTTTGACCAGGTCAGGTCAGGTCGCTCCTGCCCCCTTGCCTGCCTCATTACTATGCTCTTTGGATCCCCCTCATCTTACTACAATCTGTAAGATCTGTAAGATGTTAAACCATTCATTGGACACTGCCACTGTCCCCAGTTGTTGGAAGCATGCAATGGTTACCCCGCTACTGAAGAAGCCCTCGGCAGATCCTAAGACGGCCGCCAATTACTGTCCCATTTCTTTGTTAACAGCTTTTTTGAAAATTTTGGAATGGCATATCCATGTACATTTTTCAAAATTCATAACAGATAACAGCCTTTTACATCTGTCCCAGTCCGGCTTTCGCCCGGGTTTCTCCACGGAGACGACCCTCCTGGGTGTTACAGACAACCTGCTCCTGGATCGAGAAGAAACGGTTGCGCTGATTTTACTCGATCTCAGCGCAGCCTTTGATACTGTATTGCCACTCGTGGAAAAGACTTTGCTGCCACGGATTGCTTGGAGCCCTGCCCTTGCTACAGGAGTAGCTAATCACCCCGCTGACTGCGCTGCTGGGAGCTTGTCACCACCGCGAGGCCGCAGAGGAGGACGAGGCGCTGGCCCCGGGACTGCGAGGACCAGCATACAACAGCTCCAGCTGGTCCTCTTCCTGTGAGAGCCGCGCCCCCTCACAGAGCCACGCCCCCAGCCAAGCCCTACAACTTCTCGCGGCACCCGCTTCGCGGGTGCCACTTGTGGAAAAGACTTTGCTGCCACGGATTGCTTGGAGCCCTGCCCTTGCTACAGGAGTAGCTAATCACCCCGCTGACTGCGCTGCTGGGAGCTTGTCACCACCGCGAGGCCGCAGAGGAGGACGAGGCGCCGGCCCCGGGACTGCGAGGACCAGCATACAACAGCTCCAGCTGGTCCTCTTCCCGTGAGAGCCGCGCCCCCTCACAGAGCCACGCCCCCAGCCAAGCCCTACAACTTCTCGCGGCACCAGCTTCGCGGGTGCCACTCGTGGAAAATACTTTGCTGCCACGGATTGCTTGGAGCCCTGCCCTTGCTACAGGAGTAGCTAATCACCCCGCTGACTGCGCTGCTGGGAGCTTGTCACCACAGCGAGGCCACAGAGGAGGACAAGGCGCCGGCCCCGGGACTGCGAGGACTAGCATACAACAGCTCCAGCTGGTCCTCTTCCCGTGAGAGCCGCGCCCCCTCACAGAGCCACGCCCCCACAACCCGCCACTACCTAAAAGCACCATTCGGAACGCGCCTCGCGGGACGCGCGCGGGACGCAGCCCGGGGCGAAGACCGGGCAAAGAGCGGGCCGTTTGAGGCCGTTCGAGAACGT
Source organism: Lissotriton vulgaris (assembly GCF_964263255.1). Lineage (NCBI taxonomy): Eukaryota > Metazoa > Chordata > Amphibia > Caudata > Salamandridae > Lissotriton > Lissotriton vulgaris. The sequence continues at coordinate 418,311,161 of NC_141697.1, read as the reverse complement.
GAGAGTCCGGTCCGGCCCACCCCCCTAAGCACTACACCTTGGTCAACCTAGTACAGGTATCCATCATTACCCCGACCTCTCCTATAATCCTACAGGCAACACAGAAAGATCTCTTAACAAACAACCATTGGAAAATGAACACGAGATCTAGCAAGCAGAAAAAACCTAAAAAGAACGGGATAGGAGAAAAACTATTAGGTCCAATGAATGACTTCCTGGCCAAAGCAAACACATTCATTGACCAGAGCATAAGTCTAATTGAGGGGAGAGTTTCAACCGAACTTGCAATCGCACGTCGATCCTCAATGGGATTATTAGCAACCGCAAGAACCCCTGAACTACAGTCAGCCCCAACCCAATCCACGGTGACCGTAAATAGACTCAGCCTTCCAAATAACGTAGACCTTTCAGCATCTCAACTCTCTGTAATCCTTACAGAAAGTGACCTCGAAAAAAACCCTGATATCTCTCCAGACCCAACACCTGAAGAAATAAGGCAAAGGAGAGGGAGGCGGGAGGGAGCTATAAAGAAAAGGAATGCCGGGAAAAATCCAGATCACACCGAAAACACCAAAGAGACTGAGCACCCAGTTTTGGTCTGTGATACAAACCCGGCAGTGTTACCCCACCACTCTGTTCCCCCAACTAATAATGTTGTAATAATACATCACGTACCACATGACCTTCAAGATTCCTCAATCCCAGATCCTCCAAGCCCACAACAAACAGGTAGGGAAAGAGAATCAGCGAGGCTAATTAAGGAGATAGCCTCCCTCCTAAATTCCTACATCCGCCCTCTAGAAACCAGACTGAGCAATATTGAGAGTCAATTAACAAAAATCTCCGGCTCTCTTAAGCCTATTCTCCCACAACCCCATCCTAAACCAGTCCCAAATTCCACGACCACACTTCCAGTACCTAGGAAACCTGTAACCCTACCCCCTCCACAGACCAAAAAACAAACCACAGTAAAACTCCCGCCAGAAACAAACCCTCCCACTGCACAAAAACCAATTCCCAAGCCTCTGACCATCCCCCCACAATCCAGCTCCCAACCGACACCAACTGTAAACACCCCAATTATAAACACACCTGCTCCTAAAACCCCTGCCACAACAAACACAATTCCACCAAAAACAAAAGGTGCCCCGAGAGGGACTACTGACCAAAGACCTACCTTAAATTTGCCACCTGAGGCATCCCCATACGTGGTAGTCATGACGGGGGTCCCCGAACTTACAGGTGAGGGGACGGAACCCAACTGGTCATTAAAGAACAAAGTCCAGTATTGGTTGAATACAAATCGCCCCGTCCCGCCACCTTGGAAAAGCAGAATAGCATCAGTATGCCGAACCTCGTGGGTAGGCTACAAGAAAAAAACCATCCGGGGAGATTGCATAGTAATCACGTTCGAGGACCCCAGCATAGCTGAGTACATCTGCTCCTGGGAATATAACAACTCCTCAGGGGGGATCGCAACAAGATCTTTGTCCTACTTCTACCTAAAAAGGTATAATAACAACAATTATATACGTAACACTGATAATTTCTGGCGGAAACCAATCCCGCAGCCGTGGGAGCTAGATGTCGCTGGTCCAAATCTACCACCGCGACACAGCGAACCCGGCAACTCCTGGTGGCCAGTAAATCAGAAACACCAGCAGAGAGAAGTACCATGGCAGATTATGGGCCCACAAAATAGATCTAGAAACTGGAAGCAGTGGGAGAGACCACTCCACCTACCATACGGACCCAGCTATGGAGACACCATCAATGGGCAAAACTGGCTAGGCATACCGACCACGAACAGGTTTAGCGGCCTGGAAATGGTCGATTGACCAACAATCAAATCCCCGGAGCCCTCACAAACAATCCCGGCACCTTGCAGTACGATCCCACCCCCCCAACAAATGAATAATACAGCTCTAGATTACACATCCACTCAGCTTTCTATGATCTTTTGGAATGTGGCTGGCCTCCGAAGCAAAATTGAGGATGGTTCGGCCGCCGGTTTCTTGAAGGACACTCAAATCATCTGCCTACAAGAAACCTGGGCAACGACGCCCCTCCACCTTGCGGGGTACAGGACATTTACATCTCCCGCTCTTCCCAGTATTTCAGGTAGACCTAAAGGGGGACTGGTAATCTACCTGGCGAATACAATCGCAGACACGAAGAATTTCAAGGCAGATCTACTATCGAACTTCCAGATCCTCACTCTCACAATTGGGAAAAAATTCTCCATCACAATAATTAACATATATAACAACCTAGAGGATGACAACTTCTTGAATGTTCTTTCCCTAATTCAAGAAAAAATAATTGAACACTGTCATCCCAAACAGAAAATGGATAATGCCCATGTAATATGGGGAGGTGATTTTAACCTACATCCCTGCCCCAACACCGACACCTGTGGAATGGTGGATGAACATGACAACCCCCTAGTCCACTTTATCCATTCAGGAGTGGGACCACCCATGAACAAAATACTTTCCGATCTGGACTTACAAATCATAAACCCCATCCAACAGACAAACAATAAATTAGAACCCACCTACAGAGGAAGGGGCCACGAGACCACCGTGGACTACGTAATAGTTGCAGAAGCCTTGAAAGATAAAATCAACAACTTTAAAATTTTGGAAAACAACATCAGTGATCACTCCGCTCTAAGCTTAAATCTTCAAATAAACCAACCAAGGACATTGGTGGCGGACATAGCAAACACGCTAACACAGAATAGGCTTGAACTGGGCAAAAGTAACGGATTTACAATAAAGTGGGAAAAAGTGGACCCCAATATTCTTACAAAACGGTTAGTAACATCTGCCTATAATAACATTTTGACCTGCCTTGATCCTCACGCGGAGCCGAATCAAATCTTGGATAATTTTAATATAATAATAGAACAAGCCAAAAAACTGTTAACCAAAACTTTTAATCAAAACAAGAAAAACTTTAAAGGTTGGTTCAACCGAGACTGCACCAAAGCACAGACTAATTTGAGGAAAGCTCTCGGAAACCCAAACAGAGACAAATCAAATATTCAAGCTCTTCGACGGGAGTATAACACTGCTAGAAAAACAAGGAAAAAAGAATTAAAACAATCCTTGTGGAATGCCCTGCATAAGAGTGCACTTTTGAAAGACAGCCAGGCATTCTGGAAAATAGTTAAATCCCCCTCGCTAATCGACTCCAACGGCCCAAAAATAGATGTGGCCATTGACGAGGACACGTGGGTTAACCACTATTCGAAAATCTTTAAACTGACACCCAACAGCAAAGCACCCCAGTCTAACATTAATCCAGTAGTTTATCCAATATTATTGGAGGTTGATCTGCAGGACTTCGAAATGGCGCTATCTTCAAGCAAGCGTGGGAAAGCCCCCGGCCCTGACGGGGTCCCAGTCGACCTATTCAAACATCTCCCTGACCTTTGGGTACCAATAATTACAAGAGTCTGTATAGCAACAATGAAACTCGGCCTGCTAGAATCATGGTCATCTTCCATCATGATCCCAATCTTCAAGAAGGGGGACCGACAAGACACTAAGTGTTATCGACCAATCTCGCTCCTCGACTCTTTGGGCAAAGTAGTTGGCAGAGTCCTCCTTGAAAAGCTGCAACAATGGGTTGAAGTCAAAAACATCCTCTCGGACCTACAGTTCGGCTTCAGGGAGGGCTTTGGTACGGTCGAACAGGCTCTAAACCTAAGCCTGATAACATCTAAATATACCCACGCTAAACCTGGAGCCATTTATATGGCATATGTGGATCTCTCCTCCGCATTCGATTGTGTTTCGCATGCTAAGCTTTGGTCACTGCTGAGCGAAATGGGGGTAGATCCTCCTCTCTTGGACTTCTTAAGGGAGCTTTACAGTAAAGCCACGGCGAGAGTGAGGTATGGGACAAGAGGAGAACTGACGGCACCATTCAGAGTAGAGCGGGGAGTGAGGCAAGGCTGCGTCCTGGCCCCCTTTCTCTTCTCTCTCTATACCAACGGCCTCGAAGAGACCATGTTGAGAGGGGGGAGGGACCTCCCAAGAGCAAAAGATCGCTTGATCCCCGCACTACTTTATGCGGACGACGCAGTCATTTTAGCTCGAACCCCCATCGAACTGCAGAAATCTTTAACTAAAAATGCAGATTTTATGGGTGCCTTGGACTTGCACATTAACGTTAAAAAAAATGTTGTCATGGTAGTCGGCGGACCAAGAAAAGCAACGAAGCCCATCTTCCTGAAAGACCAAAAAATTGAAAAGACCTCACAATACCCCTACTTAGGTATTATGATAGATGACGCCCTAAACTGGAAAGCGGCGGTAGAGGCCAGGAGACATCTATTCAAACGAGCGATCATGGCGCTGATGAAATTCTCAAATAAGCTCGGAAAAAGACCTCCAGTAGAACTGCTGCAGATTTATGCTGCGAAATGCCAAGCCATCGCACTATACGGCGCAGGGATCTGGGGACATACACCTATTGGCTCTATACAAAAAGAGGAAAATATCTTCATGAGATTCCTTCTATCAACTCCACGAGGCACCTCCACCTACGCCTCACACATAGAATTGGGAATCTCATATATCGAAGACCTAATTAAAATACAACCCCTTATGCTCTGGAGGCGAGTCTGGTTGTCGGAAAAAAACACCCTGACTAAAACCATCCTACAGGATACTATGGAGTTGGACCACGCCAATAAAATAGCTTGGTTCTCCTATGTAAGACATTTTTTCTCCGACCTGGGCTTACAACAATATTACTACAAACCAGAAAGTCTAAAAGAGATATCCAAAAAGGAATTGAAGCAAACCGCATTGAGCCACCTGGAATCCCTGAGACTATCTTCGTTGATTGCAAAAAAATCTGTTCTGCATGCAATCATGATACAGCAGTTTCCAAAAATTCAGCTATATTTGACCTTAGAGATCACCGCATATGAAAAGATGCTCCTAACAAGGTTCAGACTGAATCTCTTTTTCAGACTAGTGACATTTCCGGAAAAAAATAACTGGAACACTCAGATGGACTCGTGCCCATGTGACGATCTTTCCCAACAGTCTACCATGCATACAATACTGTTTTGCAAGTTCTTCCACACCCACCGAAAAATATGGCTTATCCCTCTATTAAAAAAATGGGGTTACAGACAATGTCGTCCAGCCATGTTGGCACTTCAATCTTTGGACTCTGAAGCCACCGTGTATCATGTATTAAATTTTCTAAAGTGCATTATGAGGCACAGAAATAATCTGTAGAAACAAAGGACCAACTTATATTCCACGTAAACTGATGGCATCTTCACTTTTATAAAATGCATTTTTAATCGTACCTTTTTACTGTGAATGTTTGTATACATTGGTAGTTTAGTCTGCCCTGTTCCCATGATGCACTGGGCCAGGGACAGACTGATTTGCATATAGCCAGGTTCTGAGCTGGGATGGGGCAGTGAGATAAATAACGGTGATGGATCAAGCCCTGATCTTTGGACTGGGTAAGAGTGGTCTGTTTAACTCAGACACTCTGTTCATCACCACCCCCTTTTTGTAAATCGTGTTTGTATACAATGACATCTTTTATGGTTTTGCGAATGCTAAAAAACCGAATAAAGATTATTATTATTATTATTATTACTGTATTGCACAGTATCCTTCTCAAATCCCTGGCTTCTATTGGCATTAGTGGCAAAGCCTTGGATTGGCTCGAGTCCTTCTTGTCTGACCGCTCTTTTCAAGTCTTTTCTAAGTTATCTTCTTCTAAACACTATCCCTCCCTGCACGGTGTGCCCCAGGGATCTATCCTTAGTCCCCTCCTTTTTAATCTGTATGTTGCCCCTTTGGCTTATGTTGCACAACGCTCTGGATTAAATCTTTTCACTTATGCAGATGATTCACAAATTGTTTTTTCACTATCTCAAACAAACTCCACCACACCTTCTCCTCTGCAAGCAGGTCTTAGCGAAATATCCGGCTGGATGAATCGCAACCTGCTTAAATTAAATAGTGGAAAGACTGAGGTTTTGGTCCTTGGTAACAAACCTGACCTCTGGAACCTAAGACACTGGCCGACTGTTATGGGTCCCCTACAAACTCCGTCTGAACAAGTGCGAAATCTGGGTGTAATTATAGATAGAGGATTATCTATGAAAGATCAGGCCATTAAAGTAGCAGCCACCTGTTTTACCATCCTACACTGGCTGCATAAAATCTTCTGGATGCTCCCTATCAACACCCGGAGATCCGTTGTGAATGCCTTGGTAACCTCGAGGTTGGATTATGGCAACGTGCTCTACCTGGGGTCTGCCAAGGCCATCACAAGGCGCCTTCAGCTAGTACAAAATGCTGCAGCACGGCTTCTCTGTGGTTGTCAGAAACATGACCACATCATAGAACGCCTGAGGGAGCTGCACTGGCTCCGAGTTGAAAATCGGATAAAGTGTAAAGCTTTGAGTTTTATGCATAGGATTAAAATTGGAGTAGCTCCCGTCTATCTTCAGGCCTTAGTCAGTCCCTACATCCCTGTTCGTTCACTTCGCTCCTCATCCCACCATCTTTTCAATGTACCTAAGTTTAGACTCACCAGAATGGGTAGAGGCTCCTTTGCGAACTTAGGACCTAGACTGTGGAACGCACTTCCATTGGACATTCAGATGGAAAACTGCCACATGCGATTTCGCAGAGCGGTGAAAACTTGGCTTTTTTACCTATAACACTCTTGCCTGAAGTCTTGTTGTATCTGTCTTTCAGTGCCGGGAAACCCTCATGGGTAGCTGTCGCGCTTAACAAATTCAATAAATAAATAAATGAAATAAATAAAAATAAGAGCCAGGTAAGTCTTCAGCCTCTTGTGGAACTGAAAAAAGTGACGGGGAGTCCATAATGTGCAGAGGGAGGTTGTTCCATGCTCTGGGTGCGATGTAGGAGAACGACAATCCCCTGCTCTGCTTCTGTGAATGCGTGGTGTGAGTGTGAATGAGGTAGAGTGTAGGTGTCTGGCAGGCTGGTGAAAGTGTATGCAGCTTTCCAGGTATTCTGGTCCAATGTTGAATAAAGCTTTGTATGTGTGCGTGAGGAGTCTGAATTGGCTGTGCTTGAAAATGGAGATACAGGTGAGCTCCTTGGGGTATGGTGTGATGTGGGTGTGGAGCAGGAGGTCCAGTAGGAGTCTTGCGGTGGCGTTCTGGATAGTTTGAAGTCTTTGTAGGGGTTGCTTGGAGATTCTGGGGTAAAATGCATTGCTGTATTCGAGACCGGCTTGTGATGAGTGCTGGTGGGATTGTCAATCTGGCATTCTGTGGCAGACACTTGAAGATCTTTAGTAGCATGCATAGGATGTGGAAGTATGAGGGGCTAACTGAATTGACTTATGCTGTTTTGGTGAGCTTGTCGTCTAGGATGATTCCAAGATTTCTTGAGTGGTCAGTGGGTATTGATGTAGGTCCAAGCTCAGACGGCAACAAGGTGGAGTCCCATGGTCAGGCCTTGTTTCCAAAGACCAGTACTTCTATCTTGTCTGAATTGAGCTTTAAAATGTTGGTTCTCATCCAGTCTACTACAATGGTCATGCAGTGGTGAAGTTTGACTGGTGGTGGTTTTCTTGTCCGTCAAGGAGAGGATAAGTTGGTAGTCATCAGCGTATGAGATGATGGTGATGCCTTGGGATCAGATGATGTTGGCTAGTGTTGTCGTATAGACGTTGAACAAGGTGGGGCTGCGTGACTATCCCTCGGGGACTCCGCTGACCAGGTTCTTGGTCTCCGATGTTTGCGATGGCACTGACCCTTTGGGTTCTTCCCATGAGGAAAGAGCAGGAGACCCATTAAAGAAGTGCCTGACCTAAGAATGTTAATGCCACCATGTTGTAAGGTTCCCACTAAGACAATGTAGGACTTCGCAATAGTACAGCAGGAAATCAAAGTGCAAGCACTAAGTCCATCTACACCATCAGAAACTGTTGGCCCAATTCCTAGCAAGCTCACAGTGCTTCACCCGAACCCTTAAAAAAACAGAGTTACAGATGATTTTGACAACATCAAACATGACCCTCTAACCCCCAAGGGAATTGTGCAAACAGATCTTACCTCTTTTGTTGTTTACTCATGCATGCCATTGCTAAAACATAGACAAAATACATAGTGCCTTCGCCAGTAGGTAGCTATACCAAAGTTTCCATAGGAAAAGCATTTTTTGTTTTTCCAATAACTGTAGCACAGCTTGACGAATCTCCACAAAATGTTCACAACACTTCCCCTATTTGGTTCAGTTGCTGTGTTGAAAGTTTCCAGGTGATCCGAGAAAAAGAGGGGTTCCCAAAACGTGTTTTCCTCATGTTATGTCTCTGGGGATTTTTCATTTTTTGAACACGACTACAGCCAGAACTGCTGATTGGAAATACAACAAATATGGCAGAAAGCTAAATGTTGGTCCAGTCAGCGTGCTTTTTGTGATTTGGTGTAAATCCGTTCAGTAGATTTAGTGAAATTCAAGTTTACAAAATATAGATTTCTGGGAACGCGAATTTCTGCAATGGACTTGCGGATCCTACTAAAATTTGATTGGCTTCAACGAGGAAGTGTTGGAAGCCAAATTGGGACTCAGCTTGAAGCTGAGTCCCAGAAAAAAGAAATAAAAGGGGATAGGGTAGGAATACCCTGACCCCCAGATATGATGGGGGCTCCCAAAGGGACCCTGTTGCATTTTTAAAGCATTTTTTTTATTTTGCCGCAGACTCTTGGGTGGATCTGCGGCAAGATTTAAAGAAAAAAGACATGCGGGCTCTTGTGCATCTTTTATTAGAGTCCCCGGGTGGGTCAAATCCTGGGGTCATGAAGAGGGGAGCTAATGGGGCCTCCCCTTTGGCTTACGCAAATCCCTGTGGATCGTCACCTCCCCGGGGCTGTAAACAATAAAATTGCAGGGACCATTTGGCCCCCTGCAGCCCTGGGGACCACCACCTCCCCGGGGCACTGTTGTGTACAAATGTGGAGGGGGGCGCTCAGCCTACCCACTGCCCCGGGTATAACCAAACATGATTTTTTTATTTTTTTTAAACAATGTGGGGGAAGCCCTACAGGCTCCCTCACAGCCTATTCCGTATTGCCAAATCACTTATTTCCGTCCCGCAGAAACCCCACAATCCAGAGGATGCCAAATCCCGTTGCAATAGCCAGGCAGAATACTTTCACAAAAGAATTCAGGTCATAGCCCAAACCTTTATATCTGATCAGATTGGATCCATCCTTCCGTCGAACGATAGCCCCCAGAACCTTCACTCTGATCTTCAGTTCTCGTTGAACAGACTCATTGTGCAGGTAATCTCAGGGTCTCCCATGGACCCTGCGAAACCACAACATCTTACCCTAGTCACCGATGTTATCCTTCCGGTAATTATGAATGTTATCAACACCTCCATTTCCTCAGGAAAGGTGCCGGCGGCATGGAAATGTGCACAAGTCAGAGCTCTCCTAAAAAAATCGAATTTGAACACCATGAACATGGCCAATTACCGCCCCATTTCCCTACTCCCATGGCTAAGCAAGCTAGCCGAGAAACACATCAATTCCGTCTTAGTTCAGTATTTAGAGGCTAACAAACTTCTTCATCACTCTCAGACAGGCTTTAGCCCCAATTTAGGGACGGAGATAGTTCTAATTGCAGTCATAGAGGAAGCCAGGAGACTCTTAGATCAGGGCGGCGCAGTAGCAATCATTCTGCTAGACCTCAGTGCCGCCTTTGATACTGTGAACCACAAAACCCTTGCTGAACCTCTATACAATCTTGGAGTGACAGGCCTGGCCATTACCTGGCCTCGCTCCTTCTTACAGGACCGCTCTTTCCAGGTTTCTGAGGGCACGGTTACATCCAAGCGGTGGCCTCTGAGCAGTGGGGTTTCTCAGGGTTCTTCCCTGAGCCCCACGCTCTTCAATGTCTATATGACGCCACTGGCTGAGATAGTATTTCCATTTGGAATAAAAATTGTTACCTAAGCGGATGACACCCAGTTTGGTGGTCGCGTTAAACCACCCTGAAGGGTCATCGTGTAACCTCGGCCTTTGCCTAGAGGCTGTAGCCAAGTGGATGGCACTATTCCACCTTAAGCTGAACGGTGACAAGGCGGAATTAATGCTTCTGGGCAAGCCTCCCTCGTTGTCGCCGGCCTTCTCCTGGCCGCCCTGTCTCAGCACAATGCCCGCTCCCAAGCTTCAAATCAAAAGCCTCGGCACATGGCTCGACAACTACCTCTCCTTTAACTATCAAGCCACTAAGCTCTCTGCTACCTGCTTTGGCCTGATGAGGATGTTAAGGAAGATCCTCCCCTTACTTCCCTTCCTGGCCCGAAGGATTATGGTACAAGCCATTATCCTGTCCCGACTAGATTACGGGAACGCATTATATCAGGGTGCTCCGCAGGCCACCGTTCAGAAATTACAAGTAATCCAGAACTGTGCGGCACGCCTTCTCCTCGAGTTCCCACGGAGACAGTCAGTGGGACCAGTACCGTCATTCTTCGTGTACTTTTCCCAAAGGCCAGTGAAAATGATGGGGCCAGTCCCGTGTTTGGAGTAAACTTCATATTGCGGAGTCCCCACTGGAGGCACCGGACAGGTATCATCAAGTCGGGAGTGCCTTGAACAACCAGAACAACACCATTGACGAAACTTGCTGAAACCAGGCATCTTTAGAATCTCTGGTTCATAAGACAAACATCAAAAGGTAAAACTATAATCACATACTTTCTCAATTCAAGTACTTACCCCTTGGTTTCGGCTTTTACAAAAGTTGAACAAACAAACCACAAATAACCAGACAAGTGGGAGCTACCCACTCTTACCTGACCAAATTCTCTTCTCACCAATAGAGGTCCGTCTAATGTCTTGCTCTCTCAACTAGTGGGACCAAGACCGGGCGTCAGTCAGGGCGGCGGCCAGACAGCCTTCGGGAAGGGGAAGTCGCGCTGCAAACACCTCGGGTCCACAAAATACAAGCAGGGGTCAATCAGTTGGTGCGCTTCCTTCAGAGTTTGTTCACAAGACTCCTCACGACCCTCCGGCTTGACCGCAACCGCTGAAGACGCCCCGCGTTGGGCGCCAAATTGAAGAACCGGATTTTAATTATGCTCCGGCGGCGCAGGGGACGCCTGAAATCTTCGAGTTCTCCTGTCCAGGTACACAGAGACACAGAACACTCTCTTCGTGAGAAAGAGTAAACCTTTATTTGACTGCAGCCATGAACAGTAGTCCCAGAAGTACAACAAAGTAAGTTCTCGGGAGACCGCTGCTTCAATCCGCAGCGTACATTCTTTTATAGTGGTAGACACACCAAAACTTCAACCAATCAGCAGTGACTTCTATTTTTTTTCAGACTACGGCGTGATAATCGCATGCTCTTGTTTTTCACTTGTGCAATATCTTTTATAACATAGTTAATCATCAATACATTTCATGACTTATACCACCTGCTACAAGGACAGATGAGCCTAACTGTAAACATGAGCCACAATGCGGGGCTGGGATCTCGCACAATCATTTTTGTGTACTAGGTTGACTCTCTTGGCAAAGCTAACAGGGAGTAGTTTGTTTTTTAGCGAGCGTTTGTGTTCGTTCAGGGACAGGGAGCGCCGAGCGCGTACCACGAAGTCGAGCCTGGGTAATGGCAATACAAAAATGGAGGCAAAATACAAGATGGACGCGGTATTCAGATATTTCATATTTCCTCAGACCCCCCTTTAGCCATACACAGGCACATTCTAGTCAGAATCCACCTCAATAGCCATGAATTGGGAGACTTGTTTTTGCAGCATTATTTGGGCATTTTTCTTTTCCCTATTCATTGGTCGTGGTATGCATGATGTGGCGCAAAGGCCGCAGATGGCCGGGCCACATTGTAGCCAGAGGCAACAGGTGATAATCACAGCTAGCATAGCTCCAATAAATGTCATAATCCTCCAACCCCAAGTGGACAGCATTCCCCAGAACCATCCTGTTAATGACCAACTCCCTTCGTCTTGGTAGATAGACTCAGCTATCTTATGCAGTTTTGAGATGGCCTGGTATACTGTAGGGGCATTATCAGGAACATAAATACAGCAACTAGATCCGATCAATTAGCATACGCCTCCACGGTCAGCAAGGATAATGTCTATCGCCATCCTATTTTGGAGCGTGACAAGGCGGTCGGCAGCAAGCTCTGCTGTAGGATTATTTAAAGCTCCAGCTGTTTCATTGACAGTTGCCTCTACAACTCGAATAAGTTGCCTTATGTCTCTGCTGTTGGCCATTGGACCCCAGATTGGAAGGAGCCCTTTTAAGAAACCTGCTGTTCCTTGTCCTGCTGTATCTTCGGCAGATACCACTCCTTTTTTCTGTAGGTGGTGTTTGGCATCTGCCGTATACGTAGGGGGCAGTAACCAAGCAATAGAACAAGTGCCTCTCCAACTACCTGGTAAAGAAGTGTAGGCTTTACTCCCGCACACAAAATATGTGTTACGTGAGGGTATCATGCGAGGCCAGTCTGTTCCATTCAGAGTCACAACGTACAGACACTTACTAGTACCTTTGTTCTCTGACCCCCCTTTCTTAATACAAAATGGTGACTGTCCGGATGCTACTAAAAGCGTTTGTCCTTTGCTAGAGGTCTTATTAGAGGGCAGGAAATAGAGGTCTGTAGACTTGTTTTGGCGGTCAGCATATTCCGACTTTTCGCTAATCGCTCCGTATACTCTTTTCCCATCTGGCTAACACAAATGGTACAGATGTAGTCCCAAACTCCATAGATCCATATTGTCTCTGTTAGTACTAGATACCCAACTGGCACTCAACTCCCACCATGCACTACAGAAACCATTGAAGGAAAAAGGAAGAGGGATATATGGTGTCCCTGTGCTTGTAGAACTTGGCAGAAGGCCGCAAACCCAACAATTTGTGGTGTTGATGGCTAACTGGTGTTGATGTAACATAGAAACAAACTTATTGCTGTGGAACTCGCTCCTTCTTGACTCAAGATGTGGGGATAGAGTAACATGAGAATGCATTTCATCAATAATCTTAGTGGTAGGTTGTGCAAAAACCACATGAAACACCCATCTTATACAAGAAATCATAATGCATATTGGGACCACTATTATTAAAGCTATGACACAACGACTATGAAATAATTTACAATACTTTTTTCTCTTCATTTGTATGTTGGCCATTGTTTTAGGAACAGTCGATTCCATCTAGGCGTTCCCCGTGACTGGTGGTTGCTTCACTCAGCCGTGATTATTTGCAGTCCTATGATCCTACAGGTCCCGCAGGCCTAATGCCACTACTCGGGTCACAAGTCTGAGAATTTATCACAGCCCTGCAACTTTGTTCAATCAGAACATGGTCGACAATCAAAATATCATGGACAGAGTCACTGAGACATTATTGAAGTGTTTTTGTTTAGTCTTGGCCTCAAATTGTATTTCATTGAACCAGTTGTAGTTTGATCTTGGAAAAGGAGGTGAGGCTCAGTAGTGTCTAATTTCAATGAGGATGGCACCGCTGCTTGGAGGATCTCGTCGTCCTCTTTCTCAGTCCTGGTGTACTTTAAGTGTGCGTCACTGAAAGGTGAAAATCTTGGAACTTTTTCACACTCAACGTCTCCTAGTCCATTCTTTACACATTTATCATAAGGCAGGGTCAGGGACACTTTTTTACCCCAATTTTTTTCTACCAGCAATCTTGACCGCTGTTCTCGTTGAGAGTAAAACCTGTTGCGGGGCTTTCCATCTAGGCTCGAGATTCTTGGTCCTCTGGAAGTTGCGTACGCAGGCCCAGTCACCAGGTTGTATGGAATGGCCCTGGTCAATGGAAGCTGGAGGCAAAGCGTCATGCGCCTGTTGGTGAAGGACACGCATCTTATTAGTCAATTCATGCAAGTAATCAATCAGTACAGGATATTCAATATCAGAGTATTTCTTTGGTCTAGGGACGCCCCAGACATTTGCTGGACGTCCAAACACAATCTCGTAAGGTCTGAGCCCCATGCGTGAGTGTGCTGTAGTCCTTGTGGACCGAAGGGCAAGAGGCAATGCATCAGGCCATGCTAGGCTCGTGGTGGCTTGTATTTTCGCAAGTTTGAGTTTCAAAGTCCCATTATAGCGTTCCACTAAACCTGCTGATTGTGGGTGGTTTGCTGCATAAAATTTCTATTGAATACCTAGACCAGTACAGACTTTCTGCATAATTTTGCCCACAAATTCACTTCCATTGTCACTCCAGATGATTCGGGGCAAGCCAAATCTGGGGAAAAATTCTTTCAAAAGGGCTTTGGTAGTTGTCAAGGCTGTGTTGTCTTTGAGGGGGTAGGCCTCTATCCATTTGGGAAAGGCAGATACCACTACAAGTACGTACTTTATATTGTTACATCTCTCCATGTGAATGTAATCTATCTGGATTACTTCAAAAGGGTATGTCGGTGGTGCAAAGTGTTCTGCTGGAGTTGGCATTCCCTTTCCTGGATTATACATCAGGCACACCATACAGTTCTTTACTAAATTCTCAGCGTATTTGGGAATGTTAGAGTTTTGCCAAACTGGTGCTAGAAGCTTACATATCCCTTTGGCACTAATGTGAGCTGGACCATGAGCCATTGTCACAACAGGGAGAACATAGGCGTCAGGCAACAACCATCTCTGCTGATCGGACAAATCTGTCCAACAAACAATTGTCATCTAGCCGGCCAGTCATTTCTCTCAATTTGTGTTTCTCTCCTGGTATGGCTTCTGCTTGTATGTCTTTCACACTTTCTAGAGTATCCTCACACATCCCTCTTTCCGCAATCCATCGTGCTGGACCAGCCATATACATTCGGTTGGACAAATCTCTAGCTGTGTCTTTTGCTATTTGGTCAGCAAAAGCATTTCCCTTTCCAATGTCATCTGTTATCTTTTTGTGAGCACTACACTTGATGATCGCTATTTGTGTGGGCAAAGTGAGCGATTCAAGCAAATGACTAACTAACTGTCTGTGTTGTATTTTTGTCCCATGAGAGGTAAGAAAACCTCTTTCTTCCCAGAGGCGTCCAAAATTGTGCGCCACTCCGAATGCGTATTGGCTATCCGTGTATATGTTAACCCTTTTATCTTTCGCCAACTCACAAGCTCTAGTCAATGTTATTAATTCTGGTGCTTGAGCTGAATGGTACCGTATTTTGGCTGTCTCTACTATTGTGTGCAGTGTTGTGATTGCGTAAGGTGCTGTAGTATCACCGTTAGGTAATTTAAAGCATGAACCATCAACATACAATGTTCCATCAGGGTTCGGAATTGGAGTGTCTTTAAGATCTATTCTACCTTTTGTCTCCTCTTCTGTTCGAGAAATGCAGTCATGATGTTCATTAGTATCTGAATCTGAAAGAAATGGGAGTAAGGTGGCAGGATTCAGTGTAATACATCTCTTTATGGTGATGTGGCTCGCTAACAGTGTTAATTCGTACCCGGAAAGACGTGCACTGGTAAGGTGTTGTGTCTTTGTTATATTCAATTAAGTGTCTACAGCATGGGGAACCATAACAGTAAGCGGAGTATCCAATACCAATCCTGCCGATTGGCGGATTGATACTGCTGCTGCTGCTTCTGCTCTTAGACAGCTCGGCAATGCCCGGCGACGGGGTCCAAGGCAGCTGAGAAATATGCGCAAGAACGTTGTCTACCACCAAAAGTCTGTGTTAACACTGATAATGCACAACCTTCTCTCTCATGGACATACAGTGTGAATGGTTTTGTATAATCAGGAGTACCTAAGACTGGTGCAAAACACAAAGAAGATCGTAGATCTGGGAAACTTTTCTGGCACTCTGGTGTCCAAGGGAGAGGGTGAGGTGTATCCTTCAATGTCAAAGCTAATAAAGGTTTGGCCATTAAAGAAAAATTTGGTATCCACTAGCGACAATAAGAGGTGATACCTATGAAAGCACGTACCTCCTTTTGTGTGCGTGGGATTGTCATCTGTGAAATAGCGTGTATTCTTTCAGGAGTTAATCTACGCCCTTCTTTTGACAAAAGATGACCTAGGTAAGTAACCTCTTGTTGACAGTACTGTAATTTGGACAATGAGACCTTATGTCTACATTGAGACAAGTGTTGTAAAAGTAAAAGAGTAGCCTCTTTACACAATGACTCTGAGTCTGAGTCTGCTGCTACCAATAAGTCATCCACATATTGTATTAGGGCAGTACCTTGTGGTAAGGATAATGTGTCAATCTGGGCTTTAAGGGCTTGACTGTAGATCGAGGGGCTCTAACAATAACCTTGAGGAGCTCTACAAAATCTAAAACTGCGACCTCCTAAGGTGAATCCGAAAATATCCCTGCTATCTTCAGCTATTGGAATGCTGAAGAAAGCATTCTTGAGGTCGATGACAGAAAACCATGAAGCAGTAGAAGGTACCATGGTGAGCAATGCAGTAATGTCTGGGACAACGGGGAATTGGGGCAAAACCAACTTATTGACTTCGTGTGGATCAATGACAAAGGGATAGACAGGGGGCTGTGTTGGATCTGTGCATTTAATCACAGGAAGAACGGGGCTGTAACACATAGAGGCCCTCCCTAATTTTTCTACGAACAGTAGTCGGGGTCTGGACGGGCGCTTGTGGGGAGGATGTCGGACGGGAGTCCGTAGGTACATTGGCGTCAACCTGAGAAACAGGCGTTGGCAATATGGGCGGAGCTGTAGGAGCAGAGAAGACAGGCTGTTGTACTATAACTTGTTGAGGAGGAGGATGTGGAAGTGGATGCATAAGTGCAGGTTGTTGAGGAGGTACAACCGGAGCATACAGTGGAGGTGCTATTAACATGTGTGACATTACGGGGTCGGTTTCCGAATCATCATCTTTATTGAATGAAGTAGGCAATGCAGGATAGTATTTATCTATCTCCATTCTATGCTTCCTATCTACTATCATATGTCCTTTTTAACGCGATCCTCTTCATGTTTCTGAGCTTTTTGTATAATAGACATACAACCTTGTTTATTCTGAGATTTCTGCTGTTTAATTTATTTCTGCTTTGATTCCTTTCGCCAAATGCGAAAAGAATCAAACATTGCCGGCCGGGCTTTCTTCTTAAACAATTTTTCTTCCAAATTATCCAACACACGGGGCTCGAAACTACCATCCCGTGGCCATTGTAAAGTACCGTCATTCTTTGTGTACTTTTCCCAAAGGCCAGTAAAAATGATGGGGCCAGTCGCGTGTTTGGAGTAAACTTCATATTGCGGAGTCCCCACTGGAGGCACCGGACAGGTATCCTCAAGTCGGGAGTCCCTTGAACAATCAGAACAACACCATTGACGAAACTTGCTGAAACCAGGCATCTTTACAATCTCTGGTTCATAAGACAAACATCAAGAGGTAAAACTATAATCACGTATTTTCTCAATTCAAGTACTTACCCCTTGGTTTCGGCTTTTGCAAAAGTCGAACAAACCACAAATAACCAGACAAGTGGGAGCTACCCACTCTTACCTGACCAAATTCTCTCTCACCAATAGAGGTCCTTCTAATGTCTTGCTCTCTCAACTAGTGGGACCAAGACAGGGCGTCAGTCAGGGCAGGGGCCAGACAGCCTTCGGGAAGGGGAAGTCGCGCTGCAAACACCTCGGGTCCGCGAAATACAAGCAGGGGTACATCAGGTGGTGCGCTTCCATCAGAGTTTGTTCACGAGACTCCTCACGACCCTCCGGCTTGACCGCAACCGCTGAAGAAGCCCTGCGTTGGGCGCCAAATTGAAGAACCGGATTTTAATTATGCTCCGGCGGCGCAGGGGACGCCTGAAATCTTCGAGTTCTCCTGTCCAGGTACACAGAGACAAGGAACACTCTCTTCATGAGAAAGAGTAAACATTTATTTGACTGCAGTAATGAACAGTAGTCCCAGAAGTACAACAAAGTAATTTCTCGAGAGACCGCTGCTTCAATCCGCAGCGTACATTCTTTTATAGTGGTAGACACACCAAAACTTTAACCAATCAGCAGTGACTTCTATCGTTTGTCAGACTACGGCGTGATCATCGCCTGCTCTTGTTTTTCACTCGTGCAATATCATTTATAGCATAGTTAATCATCAATACATTTCATGACTTATACCACCAGCTACAAGGACGGATGAGCCTAACTGTAAACATGAGCCACAATGCGGGGCTGGGATCTCGCACAATCATCTTTGTGTACTAGGTTGACTCTCTTGGCAAAGCTAACAGGGAGTAGTTTGTTTTTTAGCGAGCGTTTGTGTTCGTTCAGGGACAGGGAGCGCCAAGCGCGTACCTCGAAGTCGGGCCTGGGTAATGGCAATACAAAAAAGGAGGCAAAATACAAGATGGACGCGGTATTCGGATATTTCATATTTCCTCACATCCCTTTGTGATGGCCTACCGTCCAGCCAGGAAGCTCCGCTCCAGCTCGGCTTTCCTCGCAACTACGAGAAAGATCCTCAGATCCAGATGAGGCGGCTGCTCCTTCTCCTGTAATGCATCTATGCTCTGGAACTCACTACCCCCTGATCTCCGCGGGGAACCCAAACTCCAGATCTTCTGCCATCTCCTTAAAACCCATCTCTTTGTGAACCCCTTCTAACTG
This sequence comes from Lissotriton vulgaris, assembly GCF_964263255.1. Classification (NCBI taxonomy): domain Eukaryota; kingdom Metazoa; phylum Chordata; class Amphibia; order Caudata; family Salamandridae; genus Lissotriton; species Lissotriton vulgaris. Next base: position 418,292,555 of record NC_141697.1, on the reverse strand, counting down.
GCTCCCTCTGTCCCCCAGTCTGTCTGCCCACAGCGCTACGAGGCCTCAGGGTAGCATGCGCTCTACAAAAATCTCTTCATTCATTCATTCATTCATTCACAGCCCCCAAATATTAATCTGCAGTCCAGCCATCTCCCCAGGGCAGAAATATAATAATGAAGGGGGTCAGATGCAGACCCCTAGCCCTGAGGACCAACACCTCCCAGGGGCTTACTTAACAAAGGAGGCACAATGCAGCCCCCCTCCTGGAGCAATACATGGCCCTGGGGATCGCCACCACCCAGGGCCAGCTCCAGCAATGTCCCGGGGTGCCAGCACCCGGGACATGCCAAGCCATAGGAAACAAGTGCTTTGCTTTCAGCAAGCGTGAGCACAAAATGCTCTCGCTTGCTGAAAGCAGAGTATGTTTCTGTTTCCCTGCCCACTCTGAAGCAAGCAGGGAAACAGACACATTGTTTTGAGATCCAGGGAGCTGCTAACATGCAAAGCAATGCCTGCTCCCGCAGGAGCTGGGGAGTCAACAGGGACCGTGGGGCCTTGAGGCTCCCCCGCGGACTCCAAAGTTTCAAATGTGGGTGCCCTGGGTTGGACCACGGCACCCACAATACAGGCTGGGCCCCTGGGGATGGGATCCCCAGGGCCAAAAATGGCAGGGAGGGGGGGCCATATCGTCCCCCTCCCATTTTTCATATATTTGTTTTTAAAGGGTCGGGCCCCATGGAACGGGGTCCCAGGGCCCAAAATGGTTCACACAGTGGGATTGCTGAGAGGTGGTTGGAGGACACGCCCCCTTTCTCCACCACACTGCAAACACTCCTCTTGGCAAACTGCTAGTGGGGAGATGAGGTCCCATGCCTCCTGAGGGCCTCGGGACTAAAGTGGCTTCTTCCCCCAAGCAGCAGTGCACCAGGAGGTGCGTTTGCAGAGTGGTGGAGAAAGGGGGCGTGACCTCTATACAACGCATCACACAACACAGGAGCAGATTCAGGTGCAAGGTGGAAAGAGCTCCGTTAGTCAGCCATTACCAAGATCTACAACACACAGAGAAAGATCTGTTCTGGCAAGTGGTTGAAGTAATTGAGATGGAGCATCATGTAGGAAATATCAGTGGCATACTCGACTGCAGGGAATGCAAATGGATGGATTTTCTCAAAAGCACAAGTATTAGTCAGAACGATGTAAATGAACTGAGGCGCTTGTCTATTCTTCCTTTGTTAAAGGACCCTGCTTATTGCTCAAATTGCTCATATTTCCTGCAATCTCGCTTTCACACCATGAACAGTGTAGAACACCTATGTCCAACACTGTACTTGATGGTGATTATCCTTAATACTATGGCAATATTCAGATAAAGAATGATTGAATAGATGCATACTTATACCAGGATTAACACGGGATTCCTATCCTATAATGAGTGTGAAGTTTTTATATGCACTTACCACTGACGTGAAGTGGTTTATACATATACCTTAGACACACTTGTACAGTTCTATGGGTTATGGCACAAGGAGGAGGTAGGGACATGACCCCCTTATTTATGAGTCACAGGATATGCTATCACATGTACCTTTCTTTATTGGTTCCTTACATATACTATTATGGTAATATTCCATACTCTGGACTTGTTTGACTAAATGCTTGGGTCCCGCGCTCCACACACCATGATGTATGAACATTTACATAATGAAAAACACGTGCTATTTGTGGTTCTATTAACATGTAACAGTTTTCATTACAATAGACGTGAGGGTCGTCATGATTGGAATATGCGCTACGTTTTGAGTCCCAAGATGGTGCCTGCGGTAAAACTTCTAGCGGTGCCGAGCACGAGATAGATATCTCCCGTTTTGGTCTGGAGTTTTCCGCCGACATTGAATTCTGGAAGTGCAGAGAGTGGAGCTGGATCGATGGAGATCGCACTCTGGGACAAAAGTAGGTGGCTGTGGGATACTTTCACTACTTGACACTGGGCACAGTGATTGCCCATTAGAGGAAGTCCCTTTGTCCATTCAATTCTTTTTCAGAGGTCCAACTTTGAGGACGTTTGGTGATTTTTCAACACTGTCAGTATACTTTGTAATTCTTTAAGCACTGCATGGACCTACTTTTACGTGGTTAACCGATGGATTGTGTGCAATTTAAGATTCGTAAACATAGGTGTATGTACGGCATTGTTTGTATAGATATTTACAGACATCTCTATTGGCATATTCACGGCCAGATCTTTGTTATTGTTATCTTGCATTTCTTTGGGTTGCATCGATTTATTATCACGCATACCTCCACAGTGACCCCAGCCTGTGACATCATGCTTTACAGGTGTAGGTAGGTCCCCTCCAATCACAGTGTCCTACCAATGCAATTCCTACATCGTGGGAGACATCCCCTTTCCTAAACTAGATCACCTTATGCATGAGAAGCCCACTCCAAAATGGAATTGCTACACATAGCACACACAGGGCAATGGTGCTCTGTACAGAGTATGAACATCACAATTAGATACCGTGATGTTCTTGGGCTGCAGTATGGGTAATTAAAGTAACACCGGCATTTACGGGACATTGAGATGCACTATACACATGATTTATACATTTTTAGATACACGCACAGGCTGAGTGACATATGCTATGTGGATGTGGTGGTGACATTGGAGCCACTTACCATAGTGAGGTTCTCATGGAGGATTGTGGACTGAGACTCACTCTGTGAATGATTCTGTCCATATTCAGCTATAAAATTAATTGGTAAGTTATGAGAGGTCAGTTAGACCGTGTGCGGATTAATGAACCGGGTTTGGTGTAACATCTACTGACGTTTATCCAGGGTATTTTTGTGGTTTTTCCTACTGCAGCTAATAAGTCAGACGACCGTTTGTCCTGAAGAGACCATGAGAATCAATGGGGGTCGAAACGTCGACATTGTCTCATTCGGTTACGGATCATTGATGATTGCATATGGTGCAATACTATATGCACGCGTTTCCTGTTTGTAAATATTTGTAACCAGTGAATATTTGTTGTGTGTCCATTCTATATTCACTCACGTACTGGAGCACTGTGTCGCCTGCACTTATGTTTTGTGTTGTCACAATATCTGCGTATAAATTGAATAAGACTTCTATATATATATATATTTATCAAAAATAATCTCTGAAACCCCAATGTGCGCCTTTTCTGTGCAAAGTTCGATTATTTATGGATATCAGTGTTGATTATTACTATGTGATATATTTTTCTTTTTATAAAACATTACCAAAGTAGGTACTGACCACTAGGTTTATTTGAAATATTACATTAAATGATGGATTCTCTAGACAAGTGCAGGAGTTTTCCACTGTTTCATAAAAGAGTCCTGCGGTTGACTTTGTTGCTCACATAACGTTCTTAGACCCTGGTCCAAGTGGGCAGAGAAAGGGTTGTCCTTGTGATACATTATATAGTCTGACTGGCAGCAGAAGGAAGCAGAAAACCCCCCTCCCCCCACCGTCCTGATGCTTGGTTGAGGACCAAGTTTTTGAAAAATAAATGGTAATACATGTACTTTATTAACATTTTAATTTTTATCTCTGGGGTAAATTTTTAGTGGGGTGACACTCCTCTGCCTTTACAGAGGAGCCACCCCTGCATAGTGCTTGGGCTGGTAGACTAGAAGCAACAGTAGAAACATAAGTGGAGCATTTTTCCTTCAATTTTCTGAATGGACAACTTTTCACAGGACATAGTCTATTGTATTCCATAAGCCAAGGTTGGTTGTATTTTGATCATAAATATGATTTCTCATAAATAATGTTATCAAATATTGAATATACAGTTTACTAACTGATTTATCAAAGGTGTTTAAAGCTCCATTACCTGGTCCCAAGTCAAGCATCAACCATCCACCAGACGCCACAGCCGGCCCAGGGCCCTCTAGCGACACCAGCCAGCCCACCATCTCCAACTGGACACTGATCACGACCGAAGACACTGAATTGACCATGAAAGGCATCCACTCGGGGGCCCCCACCGACCCCTGCCCTCCTTACATCTACCACAAAGCCGCGGCTGTCATCGCTCCCGAACTACAACTCACCATCAACACCACTTTCAAAACAGGCACCGTCCTAGACGTCTGGAAGCCTGCTGAAGTCAGGCCCATGCTCAAGAGCCCATAGCTGACCCCTCCGACCTCAAGAACTACCGTCCCATCTCGCTCCTCCCCTTCGCAGCCAACCATTGTTGGAAAAAACGAAGACTTTACTTTTCCACACATTCATTTTTAGATAGGGTTTCTGGAAATATCCATGGAGCTCATTCAAATTATTGCAGCTAAAATGTCTTCATTTAGCAGGAAAGTTATTGATATCACAAAAAATGTTTAATAAATCACTTAAATACAAATAAATATAGCAATGGAGCTAATATACAACCTTGTTTTAAGCCATTTTCAGTCATGATTGGCTCTGACTACTTATTTCCTCTTAACTACACCTTGCACCAAGTTGATAAATGTAAAGCAACTACTAATTTTAGTAATCTAGCTGCTAACTCCATCTGGCATAGTTTTTCCCAGAGGACGGGGCGATCAACTCAGTCTGAAGCTGTGGATAGAGCAACAAAAGTGGCACAAATTGACTGCTTTTTCAACTTTACATATTTATCAACAATGGTTTGGAGAACCGCTTTATTTTCTAATGTTGGGTTGTTCTTTCTAAAACCAGATTGTTTGCGTGACAACAGACGATTTTCCTTTTCAGCCTAATGTGAAAAACATTTTAGAATGCTTTAAGCAAAAAACTTCCCCACGGCATCCAGAAGAGTGATCTGTCTATAATTCTGAGGATTGTATTTAGGTCTAGTGCCTATATAGGCAACCCTCCCCACCCCTGATTAACATGGCATGCATTGCAATAAACAATCATTCAAAATAATTTTGTTGGAAACAGTTTGCTGTAGGTTTATTCCATATAAAAGTATGCCAACGTAGGGAGATCCAAGAGCAGGGCGCGGTGACTGACCTAAACCGCCCTGCCCACCTGAAGAGCAAAATTGCACCGTGGCCAACCGGATGTATGACGTTACATCGCATACATTTACATCGCACACCATTACAACGCAATTTTTACAACGCAGATTCCTTTACAACGAAAGCCGTTACAACGCATGACATTACATAGCAGATGCTATTACAACGCATGCCATTACAACGTAAGTATAGGTAAGTATATTATTTTATTTAAAAAATGTAATTAATAAATATTTAATTAATTTAATAAATTAAATTATTTTTAAACTAATTTATTTGTAAATATATATATATATATCTATATATCTATATATATATATATATATATATATATATATATATATATATATATATTTAAAAAAATAGTTTAGGTATTTATAAATAATATTCTAACTCCAGGGGAGTGTAATAGTAGGGTAAGTGCTGGATAGTGTAGGGAAAAAAATTACTTTAATTTTATTTTTTAAAGAACTATTATTAATAAAGAACTATTATTAATAAGTAATAACATTATTAAAAAAATGTTTTTAATTTATTTAAATTATTTATTAAAAAACTGAACCACAAAAATACCCCAGTTCCCCAAAACCCTAGAAATACCCCTGTACCCCAAAACCCAAACCTAGCCCTGAACCCTAATAATACCCCTGTACCCCAAAACCCAAACCCAGCCCTGAACCCTAGAAAATACCCCTGTACCCCATAACCCAAACCCAGCCCTGAACCCTAAAAATACCCCTGTACCCCAAAACCCAAACCCAACCCTGAACCCTAAAAATACCCCTGTACCCCAAAACTCAAACCCAGCCCTGAACCTTAAAAATACCCCTGTACCCCAAAACCCAAACCCAGCCTTGAACCCTGAAAATACCCCTGTACCCCAAAACCCAAACCCAGCCCTGAACCCTAAAAATACCCCTGTACCCCAAAACCCAAACCTAGCCCTGAACCCTAAAAATACCCCTGTACCCCAAAACCCAAACCCAGCCTTGAACCCTAAAAATACCCCTGTACCCTATAACCCAAACCCAGCCCTGAACTCTAAAAACACCCCTGTACCCCAAAACCCAAACCTAGCCCTGAACCCCAAAAATACCCCTGTACCCCAAAACCCAAACCCAGCCCTGAACCCTAAAAATACATGTGTACCCTATAACCCAAACCCAGCCATGAACCCTAAAAATACTCCTGTACCCTATAACCCAAACCCAGCCCTGAACCCTAAAAATACCCCTGTACCCCAAAACCCAAACTATATATATAAAATTACTTAAATTAGTTTATTCAATTTATTTTTAATATTTTTTAAATTAATTAAAAATAATTTTGTAATTAAAAAAAAGGTTAAATAAAATGATATACTTACCTATACTTACGTTGTAATGGCATGTGTTGCAATAGCATCTGCTATGTAATGTCATGCGTGGTAAAGGCATTTGTTGTAAAGGATCCTGCATTGTAATGGTGTGCGTTGAAACAGTATGCGTTGTAAAAGTTGCGTTGAAACGGTTGTATACCTTGCCAACCCATTCGTGCTACCAGTTATGTTGGGATTCCGCCCTTAAATACAGTGAACCACGGGTCCACCACTTTACTCTCGCCTTTTTAAGGGCGGAGCGTTGCAAGGCAAGACCCGGTTGCTCAGGTTTACAACCGCCCAAAGGACTAGCAGCTGTTTTTAGGCCTTTTTCGTGTAACTGGAGGATTATACTCCCTTTCAGAATTACAACACTTTTAGAACGCGTATGCCTCTCTCACCTCAGCAGGACAAGTGATTTGCTACCTTTCTTATCGCCCACTATTCTAAAGCGTGTGCGATGCTCTAAATCATGCGCTCCTCTATCACTCCCTGTTCTTTCCTCTACTTTCCAATCTCTGTCAGTAGTTATCACACTTACTGTACTTTTCAACTCTCTCCAGCATAGAGCTAATAGTATTTAGCATCCTGGTATTTGTAGTTTTTCCTTTAGACTGGGAAAGTAAATCCACAAAAACATGTGAATCTTGGTTCCTTTCACTCTCTGTATCTGTCTGTTGCCCACACCGAAATCCAGGGTTGGTTTTAGGGCAGTGCAACTGGTGCAGCAGCACTGGGTGCGGACTTAGAGGGAGGGGTGGCGCTGACCTCAGGGGCTCTGTTTAGCAATAACTTTCGATTTAAAAACACCTGTTATCAGAGGTCCTTGTGTATCCAGATTTCAGGCAGCAATCAAAAATATTAACCCCTTCACTGCGGCGGCTATTCCGCCGCAGTGCTAAGGGGGCGGGGCGGCCGCATGCTGATGACGGAACTGCTCAGTCACCAGCGTCGGTTGCATTGTGCTTATGACGGAGCGGTTCCATCATGGCCCGCCCCGCTCAATGGAACGCTCAGCGCAGGCGCGGAATTCGCGCCGCGCAGGCGCTCCGAGCGGGCCATGACGGAACTGCTCCGTCATCAGCACAGCGCCACCGCAGCTGATGACGGAGCGGTTCCGTCATCAGCAGGCAAGGGGTTAAGATCATTCACATGATTAATGTTCCTGCTACAGAGAGAGATCGAAGTTTTGTCTAGGGGCAGTTTTGACTCACCATAAAGAAGTGCAGAGGGTTAATTGCCTGTTGCAAAGAACAGATCAGTATTTAAAGTGACCAGCTGAGTGAATTAGTAAAACCAGCCTTTAACAGAGTTTTAAAACACATTCAATGTATGTGAGAGGGGCTATGAAGAGAGAAGGGGCCCTTATGCCGGGTGGTAGTGTTGTAATCCGAGGAGGCGGTCATGGGAGGGCGCAAAAAATATTGTGGCACCAGGGCCACCATCTCTAAAGCTGGCCCTGCCAAACCCGAATTGCTAAAAAATCTGCAGGATGTTTACTGAAACAACAGTATTTTAATCAACTACTGGCTCTACCTGCCTGAGGGACGCTGCTGGACATTAATCTAACGCGGTCCGGGGGCGAGCGCCCAGCGGCCCTCAGAAAGGTGTCTGCACCTCAGAGTGGAAAGACTGAATATACGAACAATGCAGCTCTCGCTATTCAGTCAAAGGAAACCAGTGATTAGTTAATACTACGATACGTTGCTTGCTTTGCGCGAAGAGTCTGCTAAAAGCGCTTGGCAGTTTATTTCAGACAACAGTAATGTTATAGATTGGCGTACAGGGAGAAAGTATTACCTCTCACTGGGTTACTGCTGCCAAGATTTTTTTTTTTTTTTTTAACAATAGTCTTTTTAAATAGCAGATTGCAAGATGGCGAAAGCAATAACTGTGGCTGTCAGTCAAGAGAAATGCAGTTTGTGAAAAATGCACAGTGTGAACGTTTCCTGTACTGTAGCGCCGTAAGAACAGCGTTGCAGTTCGAGAACGGAATATTTAATAGACAGGTTCTTGCTTCGCGGCCAGGAGACTGCCGGGGGTTATGAAACTCTCAGCTGCAGCAGGAGAGCGTGGTGGAGGGGGAGGAGGAAGTAGGGGCAGTGGGGGATGGGACGCCATCTGCAGCCTGCAGCAGCCCCTGAACGGGGTTTTTTCCGGTCTGTGAGACAGGGCACCAGTGCATGCGTCTTTCTTTCTGTCTCCTTTCCACGCAGCATTAATGAACGGGCCTACTGCCGGATGCTGCGTCACGAGCAGCCGCTGTCGAAGCATTCCGACCTTTGTCAATGTGAACCGCGTGCCTTCCAGCCAGACTCCGGATGGAGGCCGTTCGAACATCCATTAATCTGAAAACACAAGGCAAGGACTGTTCTCTGTGCAGTTGATGCGTCGTTAAATGATGATAATGTTTCCGGCAGTCGTTAAATGAAGATAATGTTTCCGGCACCGGCTTTTAGTTTTTCAAAGGATTGTAAACTGACAGTGTAGTCCAACTAGGATGGAAACGATCACGACTACGACTACAAGGCTTGGAATGCAAAGTTGATGTTTGGCCCCAGTTAGTGTGTTCTACCTGCCAACGCCTCAAGTTGCCCGACTCCAATCGTGAATAACTGACCTAGTTCCGAACTTTTACGTTGCATTCTGGGACTTGTAGTCCCGTTTTTACGATGGCGCAAACTACATAATTGGTTAATTTAGTACTGCTTTATATTCTGGAAAGTGCAAGTTTGTTCTTCCCATTAGAACTATTCTCCTATAATTCCTCGTAGGCAAATGGTTGTTACCTAGAAAGCAAGAAAGGATGATGACGTCACACACGGCGTCAGCAGTTAAATTAGCGCCCCAAATTGGCAAATTGCTGTCCCATGTGGGAAAGCGTCCCATGGTAACATTATAATAAGAGAATAGCATGCAGAGGGTGGTGTCTGCAATAACCTTGAGTGAACTTCAGAGGTCCCCTGCCTCATGCGAGGAGTCTGTCTCTTCGTCCTGTCGGAAGATCTTGCTCGGATCTGGCATGAAGATGCCCCCTTTCTATCTTCTGGTGACATGGAAATGTAACCCTCCCCTACTCCCGTGCCCTGCAGCTATCAATGGAGCACCTGCTGCGCCCTCAGGGCAGGGATCGTCAGCTCTCTCTCATCTGCAGGGATTTCAGACCTGTAATTACGAAGTGGCAGAAAGGCCATTTAGAAGCAAGGGCGTGGCGAGCAACACGTGAGCGTATTCAAGCGAGTGCGCCCTGTGCAACAGCACTACATATCTCCCCCCGCATGACTGCTTCAGTAAGGGCGGGGCGTGTAGGGTGGTGTAAAGGGGCGTAAGGTGGACGTGGAATTCAAGTCTAGGCAGCCTTGGTATTCGGCAGCAGCAGAGTCGGGCTCGGAAAAACGCGGGGCGTTGTAGCTTTTATATTATTGGAATCAAGAGCCGTTGTTTTTAAAACATCAGTGCACTCTGGGGCTTGTAGTTTTGGTTCTCGATCATTTTTGTTTATTTGTGCATTTTTATACAACGTGGACCTTACCCAAAGGTGCCACAGTGCTTTACAGTAGACGTATGTTGTTGAATAGACAGTTACAGAGGGTTCAACAATTCTAAATATTACTAAATGTAGTTTACACAAGGTCAAGAATTACAAAGTGGTAAATCCTTACGAACGGAAAAAAATGTACAAGAAGTATATACAGGAGTGTAAATGTCGTAAACACTTGTAAAATGAAGGTAGTGTAGTTCTGTGCCAAAAGGTGAGTGGACCTGTCCTCACTGGAGAGGATTAGCAGCAATGTTTTAGCTAAAATATCGCTGAAGAAGGAGGGCTTTCAGTTCCATTTTCAAGGTCGCGATCAAGGTGGTAATGCGTGAGTTTGGAAGTAGTGAGTTCCAAATTCTGGTTGTGCTACTAGAGAAGGAATGTTCCTATTTAAACCTCAGGGGTTCTGGTTGCAATGCTTGATCGTTTCGAAATGGTCTAGAACAGCCACGGCCCATGCAGTTAAGAGCGCTGGGGACTGGATTCGACAGACGACCACAAGTGAAAACGCATTTTCCCTCGTCTGTCAAAATCCCACCCCCATTCCCACCCGGCCTCACCACTCTTACCTACACGAGCTGTGGCTGGTCTAGAACTTCCTGATACCTTGAGTATGCCCGCCAGGTAATGGTGAATGGATGTGTGTAGGGCTTTATGAATGATGCGAGCTGTCTTGTATATAGCCCTGGTTTCAATGGGCAACCAGTGGAGAGAGACCAGCATAGGTGTGATGGGGTCATTCCTTTTGCCCCTGTAGATAAGGCCTGCTGCTGTGGAGGATCGATTTCAAGGGGGTGAGATGGGTTTAGGGGAGACCATTCAAGAACAAGTTCCCATAGTTGATTCTGGAGAGCACCAGTGAATGAACAAGTGATTTCCCCAAAGAAGACACAGTTGACAGTGCATGTTTTCTGGCCATGGTGCTGATTTGAGATTTTAAGTTGAGCTTCTTGTCTAGGAGGACTCCTTAGGATTTAGCACTGCCAACTTTGGTGGGTTTCCTTTTGAGAATGTTAAGTGCCTCCATCCAGAATTGTAATGGAAGTGTTGGTTTTGAAGGAGAAATGAGAAGGAATTCAGTTTTTGAAGGGTTCAGATTTAGGTGATAATACATCCAGTTTTGAACAGTGTTCAGGGTGAATGCGAGGTACAAGATGTTGTATCTGGCTGCAAGCGGCCAGCGACAAATTTGCCCCTCTTACCAGCTTCGCTCACACGAGGTGTGGCAACTCCCACCGCTGGTTTTCGAGGAACTTAAAGCCCACAAATCGAAGTTGCGCCTCCTCGAACGTAAATGGAGACGGGGTTACTCCACGGAGAACCGCGCGGAGTATGTGAAAGCCCGTAATGAATACAAAAGTGCTATCATAAAAGCTAAGGGTTCACATATCTCCGAAAGAATCAACTCAGCCTCTAACAAATCTAAAGAAATCTTTAAAATCATGAATGACTTCTCCTCTGACCAAAGAATTCTTTCTCCAGGCTCCAACCCAAGACACTTGTAACGCGCTCAACACCTATTTTGTCCAGAAAATCGCTGACATTAAGAACGCCATTTCCTCGTCTACTCCCCCTAGTTCCTCAGACTCTTCCCCTCTCAACCCATCCATCTTCACTCAGTTCCCAGCTATTACTCCCAGCACTCTCACTGAGCTCACAACCCGCGTTAAATCAGGTTCTCCCGAGGACTGCTGTCCCCCCTCGGTCCTCAGGGCAGTCTTTTCAGCTCTACCAACAGTATTCTCCCTCTCCTGAACACTTCCCTAAGTACTGGCACGGTCCCCTCTGCGTTCAAACAGGCCATATTGGTTCCTCTCCTAAAAAAAGCTGGAGCTGACCCTGCCAACCCGGCCAACTATAGGCCCATTTCCGTTTTACCCTATTCTTCTAAACTGCTGGAGGCCCATGTTACAACCTGCCTGTCAGCGTTCATTGAGAGCTCCGGCTTTCTGGAACCTAACCAGGCAGGTTTCAGGCCAACCCACTCTACCGAGGCAGTCATTCTAAAAGTTTTCGATACTCTTCGGGAGAATGCCGACAGAGGGTCCCCCCAGGCACTAATCCTTCTGGATCTCTCGGCCGCATTCGACACGGTGGACCATGACATCCTCCTCCACCGTGTCGGACAAGCAGGCATCCAGGGCCCTGCACAGGATTGGATTAAGTCCTTCCTTTCTGGCAGAGTGCAAACAGTCCACCTAGGCCCCTTCACTGCAACCCAGGTACCCACCACCTGCGGAGTCCCTCAGGGATCCTCCCTCTCACCTCTACTTTTTAATCTGTACCTTCGTCCGCTAATTCAGTCACTTAGCAACTGACCCTGCACGGTCCTCAACTATGCAGATGATATGCAGATCATCTTTCCTTTAGACACCCCGGATGCGACATCTAATTTCCAGGCTGTAATGTTGCACATCCAACAATGGATGATATCTAATCAGCTTAAACTAAATCCGGAAAAAACTGAACTCCTCCTGCCTTGCTCTAGTTCTGCACATTGGGGACGCCAATTCTGGCCAGCTGAACTGGGCATTGCCCCTACTCCTTCGAGTGCAGTAAAAAGTCTGGGTGTCATCATTGACAAAGACCTCTCCCTGAAAACCCACGTCGGAGCCATCATCTCTGCTAGTATGTTCCAGCTTCGCAAAATTCGAAAAATTACTCACCTGCTCTCTCACGAGGCCTTGGTGCAAATTGTCATCTCCCTTGTTCTCTCCCGTCTTGACTTCTCCAACTCCCTCTACTGGGGCCTCTCCAGGTCCCTGCTCCACCGCCTCCAGATGGTGCAGAACCAGGCAGCAAGACTCATCTGTAAAGTCCCCAAATGGCAATCTGCTAGACCTCTCCTGACCAAGCTGCACTGGCTGCCCATTGAACAAAGGGCTGCCTTCAAAATTGGATGCCTAACCTACAAAGCACGGCATACCAAATGCCCGACCTTCCTGAAATCCCTCATTAACCCACACCGCCCGACCCGCAACCTCCGCTCTGCCCACCTTCATCTTCTCACCTCCCCAGTGATCAAGTTAAAAAAATTGGGCGGCCGGAGATTCAGCTTCCTGGCACCCAAGCTGTGGAACTCCATCCCCCTACACATTAAAACCTCTGACACCTTGCTGAGCTTCAGAAAAGGCCTAAAGACCTGGCTCTTTTCGAACTCCCATTAGCTCTTTCTCCTGCCCCAATTTCAATCTTAGCGCCAGGAAACCTCCGGTGTCAGTGCGCTTTATAAATGCAGCTTAACATAACATAACATAACGTATGACCAGGAGACCTTTAGATATAGTGGCAGATTACGATGCTCTGGGAAACAGCTCCGAGCCTTGGTCGGAGCCGTTTCTATGGCACCGAAGACACAGCCTCCTGTTTGGATGAATTTCCGACCGACTCATTTGGATGAGTTGGTCGGAAATTAACCCAAACCGGATTTCCAAATGGATTACGACAGGCTCAGAGAGCCAGTCTGCCATTCGGAAAGGGGCCTGGAATCCCAAGGGCGCCATCTTAGTTTGGGCTGGTCAGGCGACCTAGCTCGGCGCCACACCCCCGCGCTCCGCCGCTATTTAGGAGTGGCTTTACACTTGCTCGCTGTTGGAGGCAGGCGACCCCGGTGGCAGAGGGTTCGCGTCTGCAGTCAGGAGCAGCATTTCCCGAGTCTTATTGCAGCGCCCTGCTGATTGAGAGCAGTTGCACTGATTTTTAAATTGTTATACTTGTTATACTCTTCTTTTAACTTGCACTGAAAATCAACAGGTGATTAACATACCTTATTTTTTCAGGGCTCGGTGGCTGTGCGTGCGCCATCTTAGTTTGGGCTGGTCAGGCGACCTAGCTCGGCGCCACACCCCCGCGCTCCGTCCCTATTTAGGAGTGGCTTTACACTTGCTCGCTGTTGGAGGCAGGTGACCCCGGTGGCAGAGGGTTCGCGTCTGCAGTCAGGAGCAGCATTTCCCGAGTCTTATTGCAGCGCCCTGCTGATTGAGAGCAGTTGTACTGATTTTTAAATTGTTATACTTGTTATACTCTTCTTTTAACTTGCACTGAAAATCAACAGGTGATTAACATACCTTATTTTTTCAGGGCTCGGTGGCTGTGCGGGCGCCATCTTAGTTTGGGCTGGTCAGGCGAACTAGCTCGGCGCCACACCCCGCGCTCCACCCCTATTTAAACGCACCCCAATGAGGAAGCGCAGAGGATGAGCGCAGCGGGCGCGCCGAAGGCGCACCGAAGTCTAGCCTAAGTCAAGCCCGTCTGCGCCCGTCCGCAGCCGGACGGGGCTAGGGGCGTGTCCTCATGCCCTTCCTATCTCCTATTCCTCTGAGGATCTTAAAGCCATACAAGGCCATAGGTCCCTACCCGACTCCACCATTAGCTACATCTCCTCTCTTGGTCTTGCCCCCTCATCTCCTCAGTCTTCTCCGCTGATGCCCTCGACGCAGCCCTTTTCTCGCTCTGTTTCCCCTTTTTCCCCTCCTCCTTTTGTCTATCATCCTGCTCAACACCAGGTCAGCGGTTAAACACCATCTGGAACTGTTTGTTTTGCTTGACTCCCACAAGCCTGACTTGCTGTTCTTAACCAAAACCTGGTTCTGTGAGTCCTCTCTGCCTTCCCTCCTAGCTGCTCTCCCCCCTTCTTACGTGGCCCTCCGTGCAGACCGCCCGGCGGGCAAGACAGGGGGTGGCGTGGCCCTTATTGCCCGGTCTGAGTACAACTTCCAACTTCTTCCTTCTCCTCCTATTATCCCCACTGAGCATCTTGTGGTGCGCTCTCTTACTTTTTCTCCCCCCGCTCACTTGTCTATTAATGTATCGTCCGCCCCAGTCTTCCCACTTGTTTATGCCAGCCTTTCAGGACTTACTGGCCACATTGGCGGTTAATTACGCCTCAGTCCTAGTGTTAGGCGACTTCAATTATTGACCAACGGACCTCCTTGAGTGCTCGTCCTCCAAACAATTTACAGAATCACTTCAATCCCTGAATTTTGTTTCCCACATACAAGTCCCGACTCATATACACGGACATGTGTTAGACCAGGTTTGGTCTCTCAATACTCCCGTCTCGTCCATGTCTGTGTCTCCATGTCCCTGGTCAGACCATGCCCTAATTTCTTTTTCCCTCCATCTCAACCCTTTTAACCAAGGTCCCACTTGCCAAAAACACCTGGGCGCGGAACTGGATTCGTGTCGACCTCCCTTTGCTATCCTCTTCTCTCCTAAACTCCTCACCTAGCCTGGCGGGCTTATCCTCATCATCTCAAGCCACCGTCATTAACACCTGGCTCGCTGGAAGCTGCGATTCAGTAGCCCCCCTACGTCGGATTTCAACAAGACGACCAAAGGAGTCAAATCGGTGGTTTAGTGAAGATTTGAAGGAAAAAAAGCTGACCCTCCGGCGGGCTGAGAGGCAATGGAGAAGGGACTATTTTCCGTTATTGAAAACTCATTATTCCACACTATTAAGCGATTACAAAAAAGCTATACTAGGAGCCAAAACTGCCTATTTTTCAGCAAAAATTCTGGTGGCAGAGAATAAATCTAGGGAGATCTTCACAATTGTCCATGATCTTGCTTTCTCTGATAGGGCTACACTTAAACCTCCTCCTACCCAGTCCTTATGTGATTCATTGAACTCTTATTTTGTGGAAAAAATTACTAATATCAAAACCAATATTCCTCCCCCTTCTCCTACTTTTGTTGAACCCTTTTCTCATATTGTCCAGTGCTGTCTCTTTTAGATTCCCCCTCTTACCGAAGAAGTATTCCTGGAAATACTACCCAAGGTCAAGTCAGGCTCCCCGGCAGACATCTGCCCGGCTCGTATTCTTCAACAGATATATTCTGTCTGCACCCAGCCCCCAATCACTTTTCTTCATTGTTCCCTTGCTCAGGGGGTTGTGATTCCTGCCCTCAAAGCTGCTACAATAGTGCCTATCTTGAAGAAGCCTGGTGCAGATCCGTCTGCCCCAGTCAACTATCGCCCTATCTCGCTGTTGCCCTACTTGGGCAAGGTGCTTGAGCGCCATGTAACATCGGTACTAAGCGCCCATGTAGAAGCAACTGGGGGCCTGGTGCCTCGTCAGGCGGGTTTCCGGCCTAGGCACTCTACTTAGTCCGTTGTGGTGTCGGTCCTGGACAACCTCAGGGAGGGCATGGACCAAAACAAACACCAGGCCCTGGTGCTCCTCGATCTCTCCGCCGCTTTTGATACGGTGGACCATTCCATCTTGCTTTCACGTATCAGAGCGGCGGGAATCGGGGGCTCAGCCCTGGTTTGGCCATCGTCCTTCCTGAGGGACCGCACCCAGGCGGTCCGACTGGGGGATTTCTTGGCTAATCCACTCAAGGTCACTTGTGGTGTTCCCCAGGGTTCCTCTCTCTCCCCTCTTTTGTTCAATCTTTATATCTATCCCTTAATCTTTGCACTCCCTCGCTGGAGGTCACCGTATACAACTATGCGGATGACCTCCAGCTCATCTTTAACCTCTCTTCTTCTCCCTATTCTATTTCCAATTTTCAGAGCATTATGATTTTTATGAGGGACTGGATGAGCCACAACCATCTGAAGTTGAACCCGGATAAAACTGAGTTGGTTCTCACTGGTGGCTCTTCTAGTCCCTGGAACTCTTTATTTTGGCCCTCTTCCTTAGGCTCCCCTCCCACTCCCTCTCCCACAGTTAAGACCTTAGGCATCAAAATGAATAATCATCTTACCCTACACTCACAAATTAGCTCCGTTGTCTCTTCTTGCTTTCTCACCCTTCGTACTATTCGCACTGTTTCTCGTTTCTTTTCTCCTCCGGCACTAAAACTGATCATGTCCGCCCTAGTGATCTCCCGGCTGGACTACGCCAATGCCCTATACAACAGCATTCCAGCTTACAGCTTACGAAAGCTCCAACTGGTTCAAAACCAGGCGGCCCGACTAGTGTACAGCCTTTCCCGCTCCCACCACTCTACCCCGCTATTAAAGGCACTCCACTGGCTGCCTGTCAGGGAGCGATTCCCTTTTTAAAACTGGCTGCATGGTTTTCCAGGCACGCCAGGGCTCAGCTCCCGCCTTCATCACTTCTTTGATAAGGGAGTATGTCCCTACCAGAGAGCTTCGCTCATCCTCTCAATCTCTTCTGCAGATACCCCGCTACAAGCGCAAAAAGTGGGGAGGGGCCAACTTCGCATTCTTGGCACCCACCTTTTGGAATTCCCTTCCCGACCACCTTCGGTCGGCCAAGCACTATTCCCTCTTCCGTAAAGGCCTCAAAACCTTCTTATTCAAGCAGGCCTTCCCGCTGTAAATCGTCCTCATTTGTTCCCGCTCACTGTACCAGTTTCTCTTGCTTCTTCCCTGCTAATTTTGCCTCCATAGCGCCAAGAAACCGTATGGTGAACGCAGCGCTCTATAAATATTTTAAATTCAAATTCAAATTCAAGGGCGGCTCTTTCCACCCGAGGGATTACAATGACAGATTTCCACATCCTTTCAGAGCCAGAAAAGCTGTGGGAATCTGACTTTGGGGGCACCCAACAGGGCCCCTATGGGTGCAAGGCCTCTGGATGGCGGCCTAGGGGGGCACCTATGATGCCCCCCTGTTGATCCCTGCACCCGGTGCGCCACCAGGTGCAGGGATGAACTGGACCGCAGCTCCTTACTCTGAAAGCATGCATTCCATTCCAGCCCCACCCTCTTCAACGTATACATGAGCCCCCTTGCGGCCATCGCTTGCCAACACAATCTCAACATCATCTCCTACGCTGACGACACTCAACTGATCCTCTCACTCACCAAAGACCCTAACACCAACAAAACCAACTTACACGAAGGAATGAAAGAAGTAGCGAGTGGATGAAGCACAGCCGTCTGAAACTGAAGTCCTCATCTTAGGCACCTCCCCCTCCGCCTGGGATGACTCTTGGTGGCCAGAGGCCCTTGGAAAAGCACCCATCCCGACGGACCACGCACGGAACCTGGGCGTCATCCTGGACTCCTCCCTCTCGATGACCAGACAAGTCAACGCCGTTTCATCATCTTGCTTCAACATTCTTCGCATGCTCAAAAAAACATTTCGCTGGATCCCCACCGAAACTAGAAAAACGGTCACCCACGCAATGGTCACGAGCCACCTGGACTACGGAAACACCCTATACGCCGGTACCACCGCAAAACTCCAGAAAAAACTCCAACGCATCCAGAACGCTTCAGCCAGGCTCATACTAGACATCCCGCGTAAAGAACACATCTCTGGTCACCTGAAAAACCTCCACTGGCTCCCCGTAAATAAGAGGATTACTTTCCGTCTCCTAACCCACGCACACAAAGCACTTTACGAACTTGGACCCGAATGCCTCAACACACGACTGTCCTTCTACACCCCTTCCCGTCAGCTACGATCCTCCAACCAAGCCCTTGCCACTGTACCTCGCATCAACAAAACCACCATGGGAGGTAGATCCTTCTCCTACCTGGCAGCTAAAACCTGGAACTCACTTCCCACTCACCTTCGCCTTACTCAGAACCACCTAGCATTCAGAAAGCAACTTAAAACTTGGATATTCGACAAGTAATTCCACACCCTTCCTCAAGCGCCTTGAGACCCTATGGGTATGTAGCGCGCTATATAAATCTCCTGACTTGACTTGACTTGACATTGTAAAGAATAGGATTGCGACCGAACAGTGTTTGGTCGTATTCTACTTGCTGGGTTGGGACCGACGTCAGGAGGTCCATCGGTCCCAGTTCCCAAATGATGTCAGACTGACTCAGGTCTGTCCGACATCGTAATCAGGCCCATAGTTGTGAATCATCTTCATATTGATGATAGAAAATCCTTGCTTTCTTAACGATGAATCAAAGTGGCTTGATGAATAGGGTTGAGGCAATGACAGACCATTGGTGGACCCCTTGCTCAACTGCCATCAGTTTTAAGAGGCACTCATCAATTTTTACCCTCTGCAACCTGCCCGAGAGGAATGATTCAAACAATTTAAGGACCAGGCTATCAATGCCCATGACATTTATGAGCATGTCTAGGTGTAGGAGCGGAAGTTGGTGACTTTGTAGAAGGCTGATGATAGGTTTAGAAGAATCAGAAGGCAGTAGTTGCCTGAGTCTAGGATTCAAAGTGCATCATTGGCCACCTGTACTAATCCTGTTTCTGTGCTGTAGCCCTGATCAAAACTGGATTGGTATACGTCTAAGAGGTTGTTGATGTATTGGGTGAGTTGCTCCGTTGCACACCATTCAGTGATTTTTGCAAGCAAAGGCTGTTTGGAGATCGGGAAATAATTGTAGAGGTAAGTACCTGCGGAGTGTTTTTTGAGGAAAGTGACATCCAGTTTTGAGGCAGTCAGGAAGTGTTCATTGGTTAAGTGAGTGTCACCAATTTTGTCCAGTAGGGGAGCAGCACGGAGTATAAAGGTTTTTTGTCAGTTTGAGTGGATGGGAGTGGATGTGGAGGGGCCGTTGGTGGTTTTGACCAGATTGAAGAGTTGCTTCAGTCGGTTCTTGTCTGTGTCAAGGAGAGATCTAAAGTGATTAGATTTCTTGCAAAATATATGTCTTTTGTGCAGGGACTTTGCATTTTGGAGACATATGAGGTTAGCTGTTGGAGGGCAACTGACCATCATACCAGGAAACATTTCCTTGTAAAAAGAAAGTCCAGTACTGAAAAAGTTGTGCCTTCATGACACAGGTGTCATATGGTAACTACTGCAAACGTGGAAATGTGTGCATCAAGGTTAATGACGATGCATGACTGTTCATTTTGTCACCGACTTCACAGCAACCAGTATGCAAGCGATAAATATACGTTTTTGTTAGGAATGGAAAAGAAAGACACAAACTGTGAAAGTATCGCAGACGATGAGTGGAGGCGAAATCAATATATTATGAGGTGTGAAAATACCTAAAGAAAGTAGGTAGTGTTCTTTCGCCATGTCCTCAAAATCATAAAGCTGTTACACAAGATGGATGAATCTGAGAATATATCGACATCTATTCAGGGAAAGATAAGACATAAGCAACAGAAGGAGCCGTCAAATAAATACCCTATGAGTGCTAGAATTAAAATGGATAGGATACGTTCAGACATAATTAAGGAAAAATGAGAACTAGAGTAGAAACCTGAACACATGGATGTTGAAGAAAAGGAGTTTAGTAAGGAGTGGATTCAAAACGCCTCAGGTAACTGTGGAGAGTTATAGGACTCGCAGTTTTATAGTATTTCTTTTTTTGGCATTAATGTCTGTTTTTCTATACATCTATTTTTTATTTATTTTATTTGTATCTTTTCAAATGTATAATTTATTGTTGCAAAAACTAGTAGTGTTCTACATTGTTTTATTTTTCAGAAAGGGTGAATAAAATCATTGTCAATTATATAAATCATTGTAACTTTGCCAAAATCGCCTTTGTGTCTTTGCACTAGTAACAGTTATTTTGCACAATAGAGATGGAAATGAGAGGGTGCAAAAGAGTAGCTTGGCAAATAGCCCAATTAATTAGTTAGAAAAGATTCACTGTACCAATAACTAAAGACCCCTTCTGCTATTGGAAAAATACTCAATTTGCAAAAATTATATTGCCAGTATCGATCAGTTTAATATTGTGCCAGTTAGCACTGCACTATTAAAGTAGGAATTACTGCTGAAGCAGTGACTGGACCTCTAACAATTGCTTCCATCTAACAAGACCCTGTGTTCAGTGCCTCATCATTATTCGCAGCTATAATTAATGTTTATCACTGACCAAGTAGTCATTGTCCCATCTATCGCTGTGTGAGCAATCGTTTCCCGCATATATATCTGTTTAGCACAGAAGTGACCACTACGCCCAAAGTAACTGTTTCTGAAATCATCCCATCAATTATTTCTGTAATAATCCTCACAGCTTCCTGTTCTTTTGGCAGTAATCGTTGCCCTAGTTTGATATTGAGAGAGTAGTCAATTGACCGATATTTTTGAGGTAGCTGTCTACCCCAATTTGTTATGTTGAGCGTAGTCGGATCCATGCTTTTTTTTTACAACAGGAGTCCTTGCCCACATTTGTTATTGCGAGAGTAGTCATTGTCCCAATTTCTTTCTTGCGACAGGACTTATTGCCCCATTAATTTATGTGGAAGTAACCATTGCCTCGTTTGTCATTGTGTCAGCCATCAAGGCCCACGTACAATCCTGCAATTGTATCAGCAACAGTTGCTTCAGCAGTCGTCTCAGAAATCTTTGTCCCATCTGTATTGTGTCTATATTCAGTACTTTAACAGTGAAATGCTGGGGACTAGGAACCAACCAGTAAGATTTCCAATAATTCTTGCCCTGATTAGTGTTTGTGCAGATAATCACTTATTTTTTAGGCACTGATTAGTACTTATTTCCCACACAAGATAGTATAATCCCCCTTAAAACAAAGTTCTGCTGGTGGAGTCTTCTTTTCATATAGTGAAACGCCCTGCAATGTAGTTAGTTGGTCCACAGGAATGTCTGCAGAATATGATTATGTGGCAGCAGCATAATGCACAGCTGTGGGGCAACCTTCTGAGAAGATTCTCAGAGCAGAAGTAGATATAAAGTTGAACAAGGTAGGGTGAGCTGGATCATGAGCCAAAAGTAGCATTATCCCAGGATGTCAGATGGGCCACATTTATCTGAGTATCAATTTCCCTCCTGGTTCAGAAATTAGTCAGGAGGTGGGGTTATTTGGATATCAGTATTTTTCAAATGTTAGCTTCTTGCCAGCACACAGTGCTGTTAGGAATCCTCCGATAAAGTAGTGGAGTAAGTCAACATTTCCTAATTTTCTATTGAAAAGGTACCACTAGAAGAACTTTAATGTAGATTTCCCACAGATTGGTATTCAGACAAAATATTGAAACAAAAATATTGTGCTACCAAAATATTGGGGCCCATTAGCATAGCAGGCGGATCGCCACTGCCCGACCGGCGGTGGCGATCTGCCCGTCAAAACACCCAGCTGAACAGCCTTTTACCCCGCCAGATTAGCATTCTTGGGGGTACCGCGGCAGACGGAAAGACCGTCCACTGCTTTTCCACCGGTAGGCAATCGTCATGATTGCCTACCGGGCAGAAAAGGTCTGCAATATGGTTGCGGTGCCTTGCAGGCATATTATGATGTTGGCGGTTTAATGCCTTTCCATGGCGGAGACTCCGCAATGGAAAGGCATGCAGTGTTTACTTTGAGGGTCCGGTCTGCCCATCATCCTAATGGACCCCGTAATGTCCAAAATATCATGATATGGAAATATCGCCTGGAAGAAATTTGCTGTCAAGAATATCGATTTAAGGTAAGTAATATCGATTTTGAAAATATCAAAATCATAAATATCGTGTACAAAATTATAGTTGTTAATATTGTTGTTTAATTATTGGTATGCATTTTAGTAAATCTTTTAAATGTATATGTTGTACATTTTTTGGATAATTATTCTTTATGCTTTCTAATATAGTTGTTACATTTTTAATAGTTATTCTATTAAATGTAATACATGTTTGTGATTTTTAGTACTGCAGTGAGTTGTTGGTTTATAAAGGTACAGGGTTGGAAGTAATTTAATTACAAATAATTAATAATTAGTTCTTAATTATTATTTAATTGATAAATAATTATTTTATTTTTAATGATTTATTATAATAATTGATAACTATGATAATTGTGCAATACATTTTTTTAAAGATATATGCTAGGTATGGGTTGTGAGTTTTGAAGGGGTAAGGGGTGGGAAGTAATTAATTTTAATAAAGTAATCATTTCTAATTGATATGAATTATTTAATTGACAATTAATTATGTTAATTGTGTAAATATTTTTTACGTTAAAGTTTAGGAGTGTGTTGTGTGTTTTGTAGGTGTATGGGGGATGTAACAAAATTAGAATGATTTAATAATTATTCTTTTGTTAATTCATTTAAAAATAATATACATTTTTTAATGAAAAATAAGTATGTAAATGTTTTGTTTTGGTGTGTGTTGTTTTTGTATGTTTAAAGGGTGGGTAGGAAATGAATTATACCACTATTTATACTAAATAATGAAAAAGGTAATTTATAAAACGTATCGAAATGATAAATAATGATGTAAAACATGTAAATAAATTATTTTTTATATTAAACATTAGGTGTTATTTGTTTAATTTGGAGGAGTAAATGGTGAAATGTTCATTATATATGAATAATTTAATATTGCTTAATTATTAATAATACATTTTTAATTGGGATTAAATTATGAAAGTGATGGAAATAATTTATACATTTAAATATGTGGTGTATGTTGATTTATTTGTATGGCTAAAGGGCGGGGTGGTAATTAACTACAATTATTTTAGGAATAAATAATCATTATTAATATTTTACCTAACATTTAATTATTTAACATGTGTATAGAATATTATTTTGATAAAGACTTTTAGATATGTGTTGTGTACTCTGTTGAAGTATAGGGTAGAAAGGTACTTAAGTAATAACACATTTAAAAATAGGTAATTATTTTTTTCAAATTATGTTATTTATTATTGTATGTGTTAATTGTGTTGTGATTTATTAATGTGAATAATCTATTTATTAGTTATTTTGATATTATAGCTTTGTCTTTTTATTATATGTACAGTAACTTGTGATAGGCATTTAATAACATAAAACATATTTATTTTATAAAAAAAAGTCTTAACATTTCTTTTAAAAAATTGTTTACTATGTAAATATTTTATTATATTGAAGTGAATTAGTTTGTTTCTAATGATGCACTGACCTTGAGTGGGAATAGTAAATTTTACTCCTCCACAATCCAACACTTTCCTTACTGTTGCACTGACTGGAGGTGGAATAGTCAATTTTACCCAACCGCAATCCAACACTTTTCCTACTGTTGCCCTGACTGGAGTGGAAATAGTAAATTTTACCCTCCCCACAATCCAGTACTTTACCTACTCTTGCATTGGCTGGAGTGAGAATAGTACATTTTAACCCCTCTGCAACCCAACACTTTCCCTATTGTTGAACTTAGTGGAGTGGTAATAGTACACTTTATTCCTCCCCAATCCAGCACTTTCCTTACTGTTACACTGACTGGAGCGGGATTAGTAAATTTTATCCCACCGCAATCAAACAGTTTCTCTACTGTTGCAGTGAATGGAGTGGGAATAGTAAATTTTACCCCTCCTCTATCCAACATTCTCCCTACTGTTGCACAGACTGTAGTGGAAAGAGTAAAATGTATCCCTCTGCAATTAAAGAATTACCCTACTGTAACACTGAATGGAGTGGGAATAGTACATTTTACCCCTGTGTAATGGAACATTTTTCCTACAGTTGCATTGTTTGCAGTGGGAACAGTAAATGTAATCGATCCTCAGAGTCAACACTTTGCCTACTTATGTATAAATCATAGTGGGAATAGTAGTTGTATTAAATGTAAAATGTTGTCATTTATTTTATATTGTTACAATTTATATTACCATGGTTTTGTTTATTTAAAATTATAATATTTATAATTATTGTTTTTAATGTGTTAAATATTTTTAGAACATTTTATTTTTTATGTTTACAATTTTACTTATAATTAAAAAGGCTTGTTTTTTACATTATTATTTGGTGAATGTATATATATATATATATATATTACATATAGTATTAACTTATAATATAAATTAAAATGATTTAGTTTAATAATACTTTTTTAAACTAGATAGGTGTGTGTTTAACATTTTTAAAATAAGTATAATTGTTAGATTTGTTTAAATAAATATTACATATATTTAATTTGTACTATATTCATGTTATTATTTAATATTTACAATTTAAATTAATTTATATTGAAAAAACTATATTTTATACTTCAATATTCGTGACAATTATATATTTTTTCAATATTTTTGTACTTCCCATTATAAGTATAGGATGACAATATTTTTGACTTAGATTTATATGCCCCAATATTTTTGTAGCACCATATTTTAGGAGGTGATATTTTGTCACTGAACCCCACAGGTTGATTCTGTGTCCACTAACAAGTCAAAGTTCTGGGCTGTCAGATGACATACAGCTGGCCCTGTCAACAAGCAAGTGGAGATGGCTGTGAAGTATGTATATGGCCAAGTAACTTTTCTCTGGTTTTCAGTACCTTTGTACCGTATGCAGTCTGGTAGCTTCTGATAGACTTTTAGTCCATGTTTAATTTGCCTCAGGAAGAAGAGGATTGTTTTGACCTTTTGGGAGATAAGAAGCAGCAGACCAGGTTTGTATCAGACCTTTCATTTGATGTACTCTGTACCATGGCAGCAACATTAGGTTCAATGTGAGTCCATTGGCAAGTTGGCCACAGCCATAGAAAATGAACATGGCACACAAGAACAGATGCTTTGTCATCTGTTTCTCAGTCCTAACTTTTCCAGCGAACAATTAGTGGTGATTGCAACGAAGATAGTGCACTATAGAAAGATGATGGTTTTGTTCAACTGAGATCCAAAGTAAATCTTAGCCCCAGCTTTCACTCTTGACTGCCCTGGTCCCAAAGCCATGATCAAGGTGATTAGGGTTTGGAACTCAGATGTAACCTGACACAAAATGATAACACTCAGTACAGTTTGCTGTCCTGTTGGATCTATATCTTAAAAGGAGTATGGGTCTTCCTCTCCAACAAAAAAAACATGTAGATATATTAAAACAAAAGGTCTGGCATCTTTTTTTTGAAGTCAACTTTATTGATTTTTGAGGAAACAAAGAAAATAAGGAAAATTGGCACAAACAGCATAGTATGTAAGCTTGCAGGCATGACATTATACATCATCAATGGTGAGTTAGTCCAGTGAGCACATTACTCAAGCAGTTACCTGACAGGCTGGGGGGGGGGGGAAAGCTATTTGACAAAAAAGGGGGGTCCCTCCTCCCGACCCGTTAACCCATTTGGTCCATCCATTTACCCCACACCCGTTGTTACTTGGCTGGGCATCCCCTAGCCTCATGTAAGGGTTTCTCCTGGGCGGCTCACCAGTCCACTCCTCTGCGCCATTTAACAATCGTGGGAGGGCCAGGTTGTGTCCAGGCCGCAGCAATGTCTTGCTTAGCCACCTTGATGGCTGTCCCCAAGAAAAGTTTATATGCGCGGGACCCATCCAGACCATATGCAACCCCAAGGAGAAGACACATAGGATCATGAAGAACATGCCAGCCCAAGATATGTGTGAGTTCGGATTCTATTTTGTCCCAATATATTGCGAGGCGGGGTCAGGACCAGACCATATGGTTGAAGTCCACTGTATGTTGCCTGCATCATGTGCATTCAGGCGAGGTACGCAGCCCTGCACTATGCAATCGCTCAGGGGAAAGGTATGCTGTATGGAGGTAGTAGATGTGGACAAGGCGGAGCCTTGCTGAGGCAGTAATCGTTTTGGGGCCTTGAGGGCATCCTGACAGTTCTCATCCTCAAGGGGACCCAGACAGCCTTCCCAACGAACCATGAGCGGGTCTAGAGATGTGGGGCTGTTGTTCGTGAGGGTACAATATATATGTGATATGCCTCCCTTCCAGAGGTGTCCCATCATGACTTGTGTTTCTGGTGGGCTGAGCTCAAGAAGTGTGGTGCCTGTCGAGATATGTGTATTTAGGGCAAGCTGAATCTGTAGATATCTATAGAATTGTGAAGCATGTAGGGAAAAGCAGCCCTGGAGATCCTGGAAGGTCCGTATATGATCACCTGTCCAGATGTCACCCAGTTGGGAGATTCCAATGAGGTCCCATCGCGTAAAGCCTTGCAGTGCCGCCACCTCGCCGAGCCACGCGCCTTGCCAGACCGCTATTAGTTGGGTCAATTTGGCTTCCCATCGTGTATGGTGTAGGGCCGAGCGCCATGCTGAGAAAACCGTGCGAGTCACCATTGGGAGTGCCTTGGGGATGCGGTAACCATACAAAAGGGCTTGGATGCGAGGGAAGTCCATGTCTCGGAGATCTGTTTGGTAGGCCGGATCAGACCATCCCCATGTGAACCAATCGTGGAGGACAAGCAACCGTGTGGCTAGATAGTATAGGTACAGATCCGTCATGACCATGCCTCCGTCGAAGGACGGAATGCGACCGTGGTCAAGAGACATCTGCAATGTTCGCGTTCCCCACAAGAATCGCACGATCATTGTGTCAATTTTACAGACCCAGCTTTGGGGATAATGGAAGGGGGTATTTTGAATCTATACTACTAGTATTAAGAGAGAACAGAAACCTTTTGGCAAGGTAAACTCGGGAACCACAGCACCAATCCACACACCCAATACATTGTTGGAATCCTCAGGGTGTGTAGATGGACATAGGCGACATAAAATAAAACTAAAACGCAAATGAAAAAATTAAAATTTACAAACAAAGTAGTCCCCTAAAACTAGCGCCGGCCGCGACGTAGCGTTGACCGCGACCTACCGTGCATGATGATGACAGGCGGGGAGGAGCGGTGACGAGCGTCGAGGAGTGGCAGTGAAGTCCGGACCTCGGGGAGGAGCGGCGGCTCAAGTAAGGCGAGGCGGGAGGCGGTCTGGGCAATGTCGGGGCGGGCGGGCGGGGGCCCGGGAGTGGCGGTGAAGTCCGGAGCGCGGCTCAGGTAATGCAGACGCGGGAGGCAGGCGGACAGGAGGCAGGAGGCAGGCGGGCGGGAGGCAGGGGGGCGGGGTGCGGTATAGGCAATGTCGGGGTGGGCGGGGGCCCGGCCGGGACTGCACAAAAGCCGGAAATGCTGCCCCCAGCCCCCTTCTGCCCCGGGCAACGCCTGGGAGGGCTGCTAGTAATATATAAGAATCTAGGGAGGGCCATCATTTGAAGTAGGGCTACCCTGCCGAGTGGGTTGAGCGGTAAGGTTTTCCAGCGAGTGAGATCCTTCCTGGTCCTTTTGAATAGTGGGGTGACGTTCAATACCCACTCCAATTCAGGGAGTAAAGCAATCCATATGCCTAGATATTTAAAAGATTGCTGTTTAAGAGATATATTAGTATGCCAGTCGAAACACTCCCTAGAGCAGAGGTCTTCAAACTTTTTGATGCAGAGACCCCCTTGTAAAACCTTTTTAGGCGTAAGGACCCCCTTACGACAAAAGATTCTAGAAACTGGTACTCCTCATCATCAACAACTATCGACAACCATAAATGCGCCTGTTAGACCTCATCACATCCATCCATCCATCATTCATCCACCCACACTTTCACACATCCATCCACCCTTTCATCCTTCCATCCATACGTCCATCCTTTACCTATCCACCCATCTATTCATCCACCCACCTTTTCACACATCCATCCATCCATCATTCATCCATGCAACCTTTTACCCATCCATCCATACATCCATCCTTCATCCATCCACCCTTTCATCCTTCCATCCATACATCCACCATTTCACCTATCCATCCTTCATCCATCCACCCTTTCATTATTCAATCCATACATCCATCCACCCTTTCATCCATACATCCATCCTTCATCCACCCACCCTTTCATCCATCCATCCACCCATCATTCATCCCCCCACCTTTTCACACATCTGTCCTGGCTGCCATTTAGTTCTCTCTTCCATTCATTCCACTTTTTCAGCTATTCCTCTGCAGCTCGCCCAGCGCCATGATGCTCCCCTGGGAGCGAACGCTTGCGCTTTACAAATGCCCATAAATATCAAAAATATCAAAAAATATCCATGCATCCATTATTCATCCATGCAACCTTTTATCCACCCATACATCCACCCTTCATCCATCTACCTTTTTGTCCTTCCATCCATACATACATCCTTCATCCATCCACCCTTTCATCCATCCATCCACCCACCTTTTCACACATCCATCCATCCTTCATCCATCCATCCACCGTTTCATCTTTACATCCATCCACTCATCATTCATCCACCCACCTTTTCACACATCCATCCATTCATCCTTCATCCATCCATCTACCCTTTCATCTTTACATCCATCCACTCATCATTCATCCACCCACCTTTTCACACATCCATCTATTCATCCTTACATCCACCCATCCATCCTTCATCCTTCCTTCTAACCATCCATCCATCCACCCACCCTTCATCCTTCCATCCACACATACATTCATCCTTCATCCACCCACCTTTTCTGTGCCTCTCTCATGGGGGTGGGGTCAGTATCTCTCTGTGTCTTCTTCCTTCTTCCTCTCTCATGGGAGGGCATCTCTGTGCTTCCCTGCTTGGGGGGGGGGGGGGGGGGGGGGGGCAGACAGGCTGTATAAACACCTCAAGGTGAAGAACAGTTTCAGGCACATTTCTCCTGCACAGGCGCCAGGTATGTGGGACTTGAACCAATGACTGTAATGTCCTTCTGCTGTTTGCTATGTGTGTTTGTAAAGCGCTCTGATACCTACGGGTTAAGCTAGCGCTATATAAAACGTTAAAAATAAAAATAAACCCCACAGCTAAGTCCATTGATTGAACTCAAAGGGCTACAGCCTCCTCCCCCAGACCCCCCCCCCCCACTCCCCAGCACGTGTAAGTGAGCCCGGCTGAAACAGCTTCGGGACACACAGAAAGGCACACCCGAGTACTTCACAGGTCTTCAGAAGACCTTTACTTGTTAATGAGGCGTGAATTAGGCCTCCACCGTGATCACCCGGCCTCAGTCAGCCTGACGCCAGGAACTGCTGCACGCTCCAACAGAATCTGCGACCCCCTTCCCAGGACTCCACGACCCCCCTGGGGGTCACGCCCCACAGATTGAAGACCTCTGCCCTAGAGGGATGAAGTGGCACGAGAGTTGATTTGACCAGGTTCAGTCGCAGGCCAGAGACCCTCTCAAAGCCGTGAAGGGCCTGAAGACATCTGGGGTCTCAGCAGCTGGGTCAGCGTAGAAAAGCAGAGCGTTGTCCTCATACAGTGCGATTTTATCCACGTGGTGGGTTCCCCATGCCCAGCCTTGTATCGAGTCATCTGCGCGAATGAGGCTCGCCAGGGCAAAGAGGAGCAGGAAAAGGGGCCACCCTGCCTCGTGTCCCTCCAGATTGAGAATACTTCAGTGTTCTGTTAATTAACACTCTGGCTCGAGGGTTAGAATAGAGGACTCGGGCCAAGCTTCAAAAGTAGTGGCCCATGCCCTTCATTATAAGTACTTCGTCAAGATACTACCAATAAGAAGGGGGACCCCTGGCAAGATACAGGCAGGTAAACAGGGAAATTAAGACAACCAACAACAAGGACATACCTACCCAGTACTATAAAAAAAGGCCCTGGGGGAGGGTCCAAATACTAGTAAAAGCCCACCGGAGCAGACCAAAGCTAAGATAAGCAATCACATAGGTTTATTCAAAACAGTTAGTTATTTTTTTTTCTCCATTATATCAAATTTATAAGACACATTTCATCAGTTTATAACCAAAAATTGAATACAAAACCAAGCCACACTTGAAAACAACATAAATCATTTGATCATGTCCCACATATCAGAGTCACACATAACACTCATACTATCATACAATCTAATACTCATGATCCCGACTCGAGCATCACACATGCACTTCACATCAGCAATTACATCAAGGTACACACAACAGCCACAGGATGATTAGATGATAAGTAAGAAGAAGTCATCAGGGGGGTAGGGGTGAATATAATCCAGCTGCCCCCGCACAAACCACTCCAACGCGCGTTTCGGTGTATCGCCCCAGCCGGGGCTACACCTTCATCAGGGCGAAGATGGACAAGAAGTGTGGGACAGTGCACCTGAAAACATAAAAAGGAATACACACATTCAGGATGATTCACAATACTAACAGCCTAACAATACTTTTTTGGCTCAAATATAATAGATACTTGGTCGGCTCTGAGGAAGCCAACATTTATATATATTCAAAATATTAACACAAATACAATAAAACAGGAATAGTGTGCAAAATAACACAAGTGAGGACAGTGGACCAAGAGTAGACATGGCCCACACATTTAAATTCAAGGGGACAGGCAAAGCTCATTTTTAGATGGTCCCCAACGCACAAAAAGGCTCCAGCCAATAGTGTATAGAACAAGAGGGAGCATAGAGAGATTACATGCTACAGAGAACCCGTGACAAAGATAGAGGGGAAGAAACAAACAATAAGTGTGTAACATGACCCTACCCCACATGCAGGGCAAAACATTCACGTATATTACTCTGTGGCATACCCGTAATTGGTGATGCACCAAGGGCGGGTTGTTATTCTAAAACAAGGGGCAGCTTGAGGCCCTGGCTGATAGGGTTTCCCAATAAAAACACTATAGAGAAAGAATACAAACCAGGGCATATATTGTGACCACCTAATAAAAAAGGGAAAAGAAGTCCATAAAAAACTGAATGTAACCCCTCAAAAAGGATGAGGTAAAGGAGAACCTACCAAGCAATTTCCAGGGGGTCCCTCTCCACAGCATACCAATCACTCCCTCCGAGGGGCCACAGGGGGAGAAAGGGGTCAGATCTCACTGGTTTAATGGGGCGGCAGCAACATCATAATCTTAATGGATAGGAAGCCCAGATGGCAGGAAGGTAGCCTAGATCACATACAAAAATAATGTACAAAAGACAACATAAGGCTCAACAGGGTCTAAAAAGTTAGACTATCTGTACAAGATCACAAAGACCTGGCAAGGTAGCCCACTGGGAAACCCATGGAGAGGGAGAGCCATAGATGTACAATAACAGTGGGAGATCCGAGCTATAGATCTGGGGGCCTGCTTTAGCCATAGAGACCGGGGCCCAGAATACGGGAATAAGATTCTGGAAGGGATCTGGTCACGTCGAAATATAGCTACCGCCTGTGCATATAAAGAAGAAATAATGCATATCTTATGGCTTAAAGCTCGCTCCTGGCAAAGCGAAAGGCCATCCACTCTCTGCTCCAACATAGGAAAATTTCAGAACAAAATAAAATATAGACAGAGTCAATCTATATTTAGAGAGACATGTCCAGCCGGACAGTGGTCTTTCAGAGATTTTACTCAGAATTCATGTAATCAAATCACACGAAGTACATTCCAACAATCAGCCAGTGGGGACCACAAGCCTGTGTCCAGCACTAACATAGCAGGTACATAGGGTTGATGTAGGCAGCAAACAAGGGCTTTATAAGGCAAAGCAAGTTACTCTACCAACAATACAATTGTACAGAGTATTACAACTTAAGCACTTCACATCCTATAGTAATCACAGTTTGGTTTCAGTGCCTGTAAAGTCGACGGCGTTTCGGACCCCTAGTAAATCACAGGGTCCATCATCAGGACAGTTACAATGAAAAGCCTTAAAGTTATTTAGCCTCTAAATGCCGGAGTGCCTCGGAGGGTAGAGGCTGGATACGAGGGTAGCGGAGGAAGCGAGATCCTTTACCGACTAACCCGGTCCCCTGGCAGCCGACGAACACCACAGATTATCGCGGCTCCCGCCGCCTGATTGTGGGTGGACGTGTTTGCATCCGCTACCCTCGTATCCAGCCTCTACCCTCCGAGGCACTCCGGCATTTAGAGGCTAAATAACTTTAAGGCTTTTCATGTGTTATTTGATTACATGAATTCTGAGTAAAATCTCTGAAAGACCACTTTCCGGCTGGACATGTCTCTCTAAATATAGATTGACTCTGTCTATATTTTATTTTGTTCTGAAATTTTCCGATGTTGGGGACCAATGTTGTTTGATAAAAGTATGCTCCCCGAGGTCCCTGCTGACTAATATTGGGGTCCCTTGTTGTTGTTAAAATCCACTCTCTGCTCAGCATTTAGGGGGCATAGCCCTGAGTGGTATGCCAGTAGACATAAGACAGGGGACCTGATACTTTATGGCGAAGGGGTCCGCCTAATACAGCCCCCAAGCCAGCCCATTCAAATAGAGAGGCTGATCGAGATAACTAATAAGCCCCCATCCCATAGCCCGCCGATAGGCTCAGAGAAACATAACGAAGAGTGGGGGAAGGGGGAGACAGTTAAGACTGCACCACCCCCCATCAAATACGCCTAGCGATGTCCAAGGCCGAGTCCCCACTTACCGTAAGGATGGAACAGTGTCTCCACCGGTCAATAGATCCTGGTCGTTCAAGGCCGGTGCGGCGTCCCAGGATAATGGCGTCACGCTAGCAACGCGATATTTCAAGTTATATGCTCGATCTGGGAACGTAAAAAAACGTCACGATGAAGACATAGAAGGCAGACTGCTAGAAAAATTAGAGACAGACGCAATCGCGGCGGCCATCTTGGCACGGGGGCATAAATCCATTACATGTAAGGAAAAGGAGTTTAAAAAAGAGAAAAGTTCAGGATGGTTCAAAAAACGGCAAAGTGCATACTTGCGAGGTGAACTTCCGCAAGCAAAGTTCATCAGTCCCATAATAGGTGGACTTTAAGAGGGGATAAAAGGACACTGCCCGCACAGGGAGAGGAGCCCTCGACACACAGGTAGATAGGCCCCTGACCTTCAAGCATGTTGAAAACCAAAATAGCCACCTAGGGCCCAGGATACCACTGGAGATCAAAAGCAAGGGAATGCAAAGTTCGTAAGAGCTGGTTAAAGATTGCTAACGTTCAGAATTAACACACAAAGGCGCCAATTAAAGAATGGCCTTCTCCCAAGGACAATTTTCGTTGAGGACCTTTTTCACAGCATTCAGGAAATATATCCAGAAAACCTCTTTTTTTGCGGATGGCCAAGGGATCTAGTCCTGGGTGGGTTTGGATCCTTTCCAAGATAGACCACTTCAAATCGTTCTCAGAGTGGTTTTTCTCCATCCAATGGGAGACTAGGGGTGCCGACAGTTTATTCATTCGAATATTGGGCTTGTGTTCCCCAGTCCTGGTCGACTCCCGTCCAGTTTCTCCAACATACATAAGGTCGCAAGGACACATGATGATATAGATGATGTTAGAGGTGCGGCAATTAGTCATTTTCTCAAGAGAGATGGTACACTCAGAGGTTTTAATGGTATCTCCTACCATCACATTGGGGCAGGCCTGACAATTACCACATCGGTGGTTGCCCTTGTTGGGGGCCAGGCCCCATACAGCTTTTTGAAGGAAGGTAGGGGGGGTCATGTAATTTCCCTCTGACAAGATGGTTCTTCGAATTCTTGTTTCTCTTGAAGGCAAAGATGGGTTTGGGGAGATGTTCTTCACCTTTGCCCAAATTGAGAAGATGCCAACAAGAATTAATGGCCTGTCTCAGTCTGTGGTTGAGATTAGAGTGTCTAGTCGCACAGACCGTTTTGTCCATGGATTCCTTCTCCCTGGGCACGAACATAGATTCACGATTAAAATATCTTGCCCTTTTTAAACGAGTCCATGAGCAGTTTATGGGGGTAGCTGCGGTGCACAAGTTTCTCTTTAAGGATGTCTGATTGTTTGAGAAAATCTTTAATATCAGAGCAGTTCCTTCGGATCTGAAGGAAATGGCTAAACGGTATTCTGTCCCTCTGACAGCGAGGGTGATAGCTGCCATACTGCAGTAAGGTGTTTATCGCAGTAGGCTTGTTTTGGGTTTCATAGCTCCCCCTGCAAGTCCTCACTGAATAGAACCTTATTGAACTTGGCGTCCCTTGTGTTCTTCTGAAAGAATTTTTTCAAAGGTAAGTGGACTCCTGCCTTTAAGAGGGTTGAAGCCTTATGTGAGATCCCATATTCTAAGTAACCTTTGAGTCCTTAGGGTGGGGTATGCTGTCCTATTTATATTTGATTTAAATCAACTTGGGCAGTTATGATACTATGTCCTACTTGTACCCATGTGGAGACAGCATTTAAGAGATTTTGTACACTTTTGCCTTGCATTATGTACATATTAGGAACTTTCCGCTGGAGGCCAGGAAGTGATTGGCTACACTGATTAGAAGCGAACTTGATGTAGATCTTTTGGTAGGTGTTAGTGTAACATGTATTATGGGAACCTTTGTTAGGCTTTCAGACTTCTTGCTTCGCTTTTCAGGGTTACCTTTGTAAGACTTTCAGACTTTTTGTTTCGTTTTTTTCTTGGGTTTTAAGGACAACTCTAAATATTTAATTATTTATCTTTCTTGCCTATATAGTTGGTCTGTTTTTTTTTATTTTTAAAAAAAATATTTTTATTATATTTTATCAGCAAACAGTCAAAAAAAATAACACAATACTGAGAATATCAAAATAGGGCACTGGCGAACCATACAATAAATCTTTAAATTCTCATTACATTCTTTGCCCCCAAACATCGTGAAATAAATCATTTAGTCATAATTTCATATCCATTTTGACACAGGGGACCATACTTTCTGGCCAAATACCTTCCTTCGACTGCCTTTGGATTTGTACATTGCAATCTCGAGGTGATATATTGATAATAATCTAGATAGCCAGTTATTAAAATAGGTGGGTCTGTATCGAGCCATTGTGTTGTTACACATAATCGAAAAATTGACATACATATAAAAATAAAGCCTTCCTCCCATTCAGACCTGGCACCATCGTTTTCCTGCAAACCGAGTATAACCAATTCCGTGGATAGTTGTATGCGGATGTCTGAACTAATATTCAAAAAATATTGTATATCCTTAATGAACTGACCCAATTTAGGACAATGGAAAAACATATGTATAGCATCCGCAGCAAATTCCCCACATCGGTTACACTTACTATCAGCATTCCATTTAGCTATTTTCCCGGGAGTGTAATATAAGTCCAATATTGACATAAAGTACTGGCTCTTCAACGACCCATTAAATAATACTTTACTGGAGACTTCAATTATTCTCCCCAAATCTATTTTTTCCACCCCTAATTTACCTTGTCATTTATCCTCCCAAGATGTTATATCATCCTCTAAATTGCTAATCATAAGCTGATATATAACACCAATCCTTGATCCTACACAAACAACTTCTATCATTTTGACCTTGTTTAATACGATCTGATCTTGGAATATCTTCTGTTCAATAAAACTACGAATCTGAAGATATTTTAAAAAAATCAGTTCGTTCTGTATTGTACTTCTGTTGTAAAAATGTAAAAGAAACAGCCTGACCCCCTTGAATTAGATCCCCCAGATGTCG
Organism: Lissotriton vulgaris; assembly: GCF_964263255.1. Classification (NCBI taxonomy): domain Eukaryota; kingdom Metazoa; phylum Chordata; class Amphibia; order Caudata; family Salamandridae; genus Lissotriton; species Lissotriton vulgaris. The sequence goes on along the minus strand of NC_141697.1, from coordinate 418,256,636 downwards.
TACACCTCCCCGAATCCATCTAGTCATTATTTGATCTTTAAAAATATCTAGTAATAGAGAGCAGTTACCTAGAGGAGTATAATAGCTCAGATTAATAGGTAAACCAATTTTCTTTTTGACCTTCCGCCAGATGTCAAAAGCCGTCCAGATAATTTTAAATTTGGTCTTTTTATAGTAACTAGGTTCAATTATACGTACTAAACATTGTTGCACCTCTTCACCCATAACCATCTCATATATTGAGGGACAAAATGCCTCCTCCCTATCAACATCCGGCAAAACCAAGACACCCATGTATTGCAGTAAAGCAGCCCAGTAATATAGACGAAAACTAGGTATCCCCCAACCACCTCTGACTCTGGGCAACGTACACCATTTCATGACCCTCCTAATCCTACGATAGCTCCACAAAAACCTTCCACACATTCTATCAATTTGTGCAAAAACGGCAGTTGGGACAGTTAAGGGAATCGTCCGGAATAAGAACAAAAATTTTGGAAGTATGAGCATCTTTAAAATGTTGCTATGCCCATATAAGGAAAAGTAAAGATTGTTTAACCTCTCTAGAGGGTTTTTTGCAGCGGCTATTGTTGGATCATAGTTTAGACGCACAATCTCATCTATTTTTGGGGAGATTTTAATACCCAAATATGTAACACTTGGGTCGCAATCATATCAATTGGGCGTCCAGCTTCTGAGAGGAGTAGCTGTGTCTTTGCTACGTTTAGTTTATACCCCGACTGTCCCCCAAATATGTCTGCAGCTTCAACTATCATAGGCATCGCCTTCTTGATGTCGGGTGTAACTATGGCAACATCATCCACATATGTGAACACCTTATATGCTACATTGTGTATCCTGACTGGTTCAATTCCAATGTTATTATCCAATCTATTTAAAAAGGGCTCGATATATAGCGCAAGTAACAGGGGGGAACAGGGACAACCCTGTCTCGTCCCCCTTGTTATTATGATATTACCAGAAAGCCTGCCTGAGATGCAGATAGAGGCCTTGGGCTGAGCATACAAAGCTTGAATTGCCATTATAAATTCCCTCGGAAAGCTCTTCCAAGCTAAAACAGACCATTTTGCACAAGTTCTTACTCATGCACTCGAGTCCTCTCCCTTTTTTTCGTGATCTTTGGTGGTGATCTCTTCAGCAGCATTTTTTGTGAATTTTATTGATGCTATGTATATTGAAATGATCTCATTGTCCCCACAGAGAGTCTATATTGGCTATCATCAGCCTCAATAAATAGCCCTTGTGATTTTGACATCTCCTATTAAGGACAGATTTATTGAAGGTTGAAGAAATCCACGCGTTGGAAGAAATTGTACATATTATATAATTTTCCTTGCACCCTGACAAAGGAACTGTGGATATTTTTCCTTTCCGAAACTAGTGTTGGCGCCTTGCACTATTTTGTTCCTTTTTTTGTATTTTTGTCTTGTTATATTTGTAGTGTTTTTCTGTTACTTTGCTGTTACTCGAGTGGGTGGTAAACTTCAAATTGCTATCAGCCCCGTAGATCCAGAGAATGAATTCATTTAAAGAGTCCTGGTCCCCCCTCCAGATAAAGAAAATGTCATCAATAAATCGAGACCAAGCTCGAACATTCTCATGGAAGGGGGCCATCTCATTGTAGATGTTGACTTGCTCAAAGTGCCCCATGTTTAGACAAACTATACTAGGGGCACACAAAGCCTCCATGCTTACTCCCTGGATTTGCTGGAAGTAACAGTTATTAAACTCAAAATAGTTCTAACTAAGTACCACTTCGAGGCACTGAATGATAAAAGGGGCATTGCTGATTTCGGGCTCAGAGGAGAGGATCTCCTGCATGACCCTCAAGGCTCTTTTCTGCCGTATGTTGGTATACAAGGACTCAAGGTCCAATGTCACTAAGAGTTCTCTGTCTTCTTGGTAGGGGTTTCCCTCAACCTTGGCAATAAAATGGCCAGTGTCCTTCACAAAGGAGATGAGATGATGCAGTGTGGAGGCAAGCGTCGTTGGGGGGAATATATAGATAAGAAGTTGAGGACATTGCCACCCAGCGTCCCTGAGAGAGCCACAAATCATCCCTGTGGGTCTTTGGTAATGTGAGAGAGGATGGATGGAAGAGTCTTCCTAAGTAGAATGGCTACACCTTGGGAGCTCCTGCTGAAGCCTGAGTGCCACACTCTATCGAAGCCGCAGCGTTCCAGAAAGGCACAGTGGGATCCCATGAGATGGGTCTCCTGGAGGAGAAGGACATGGGGAAGTGCCTTTGGGCATACTTCATGACTGCTGTGCGCTTTATGCAATCAAGCAGGCCGTTTATGTTCCAAGACATGCCCCGGAGGGAGGTGCACCCTTGGATTGTGTTTGTCATGTGGGAGGGTTGGTGCTAGAGGTACGCTAGATCGGGGTCTGAGGTGACCGCTGGGGTGAGAGAGAACTACAACGCTTCGGAGCTGTGCCCACTGTGTGAGGTCAGCCTGTGCAGGGGACTTAGTCACATGAAAGAGCAATGTGCTGTTTGAGGTGGAGAATGTAGTGTAAAACCTGAACTGAAACATCGGACAATGTCTTAAAACCTGCCTACCCTATACTGCCTGAATTGAAGCATCGGTCGCCCTACAACTAACTGGAAACTAGCTAAACAATAGTGTTTAGTGCAGGAGATGCGTGGTGGACCACTCCGCTCATGTCGGATGTGAATGGAGCAGCGGCATTATCAAGTTCTGCAATTTGACCTTGCAAGGTAAGCAGTTCTCATTCTTCAGGTAGCGATTTCTGCCCTTCCTGTTGTTCTTCAGAGGAGGTGTCAGATCACCAGACTGCGGGAAAGGTCTGAGTCTGTGGCTGCCCAGTCTAGGATCTCCGGGGGAGACCGTTCCCTGGAGGAGTCCCCTGCCGATCTGTTTCGTTGTCTGGGATGTGAGCCAGAGGGGGATGTCCCGATGTCACTGACGAATTCACCCTCCGCCGCCCGAAGTGGCGGCCGAAACCGGGGTCTCGCCTCAGTGTAGCCCCCAGCTGCAGCCCCCACGGGGCCATGCCCCAAAACAATCACTGGGACTCGGCTGAAGGAAGGGGGCCACTCTCCGGGCTGCACGGCCAAGCGCCACACCTTGGATCTTTGAGGAGCAAAGGGGCGGTCCCGAGCCTCACAGCTCCTTCCTCCTTGGTGGCCTGTGAGCCATCGGGCCCACCGATCACAACGTTGGGCCTCTCAACCAGCATCTGAGTCTTCAGCTGTGATGCGAGGCAGCCGCCGGTTGAAGCCCACAAGGCACCTGGCCCCACTGCAACCCAGGAGGGCCCCGCTGAAGGAAGGGAGCCTATCTGCGGGCCACGCGGTAGGACGACCCACGCCAGGTCACTGGGAAGCAGGAGTGGTTACGCGATGAAGAGCTATCCACACCAGCCCCGGGACCGCAGGTGGGCTGGGTATGGGCCTCGGTCCCGCTGCATCAGCTTGGATTAGGGCTCCGCGGCCCAGGGAACGGGCGTCGTCATTTTGAGGATTAGTAGCGCAGTGATCAGCGGCGACTGGATTTGCACCTAGATAGCGGAGATTCTGCGGAGATTCTCGCCACGTATGGGTGGCGCAGGTTATAGCAAGGTGTTGACTGTAGAGTTGAGGGTTGGAAGGCTGCCAGTGCTAGTGGATCTTCGTGCGGATGACGGAGGGGTCCGGAGCACTCTTAGAGTGCAACTGCCATCTTGATGCTCCAAGCTATGCCCCCCAGGTCTGGCATCTTATGAAGTTGAAATATGACCATAGAAAACATTGGTGAGGCCTAGAAACAATGCTAAAAGTGATATTATATTTAACAGTGATCATTATCAGGGATATATTCTACATTTGAGTTTCCTGTCCTTGGGTAATTCAGAGTATTGTGCTAGGTTTATCAATGGCACTCCATTCAATAGGTTGCTATACAATGTATCTGGGCCGGACTTAAACAACTCTGCGCACACATGGATAACCCCAAACAACGACCACCCAAAGGTGAGGTGGATCTTAACCCACATATTCAGGAGTGCTACTGCTTGGCAGAGAAGTAAATTGGACACTGACTCGAAGCCATGGCTGTCTAGTTAACATGGCAAATACAAGGAGATGATGGACGGAGCGCTGAAATTTTTCAGACACCACCCCCAGTCACAGATCTGGGTTGAATCCATCATCGTTCTTTAGCTCACTTTGCCACCCCAGTTCAGACCTAGCTATATGCAAATTAGTCTTGATCCTGTGCCTCATGGGAACAGTCCAGCCTGAACTGCCAAGCCAGGTCTTCCCTGGACCGGAAACAAGCATCTTGGGACCAGTTTTGGGGTAACACCCCATATCAGCCATGCTAGCTTGAATCAAGTGGCAAAGTGAGCAGGAGGTCCACGTCTGAGCAGCCCATGCCAACTAAGGGCAAACAAAGCAAACACAAGGAGATGATGGAGGGATCTCTGAAACTTTTCAGACGCTGGCCCACAGTCACAGATCTGGGTTGAATCCATCATCATTCTTTAGCTCACTTCGGCACCCCAGTTCAGACCCATCTATATGGTCCCAGGATGCTTGTTTTCGGTCCAGGGAAGACCTGGCTTGGCATTTCGGACTGGACTGTTCCCATGAGGCACAGGGTCAAGACTGATTTGCATATAGCTTTTCCGAACTGGGGTGGCAAAGTGAGCCAAAGCACGATGATGGATTCAACCCAGATCTGTGACTGGGGTCGAGCGTCTGAAAAGTTTCAGTGCTCCGTCCATCATCTCCTTGTGTTTGCTTTGTCTAGTTAACATGGCCACAAGGTAATATGGTAGTCTGGTGGCCTGTGTGGGGGAAAACGAGACCAGTCTCTGTTTAAATTGGTCACAAGTCAATGTTCAGAGCTTTGCTTGTGCATCAATCCTTGAGCACCTTACAGTTTGGGGTCAGTATTAAGTATATGGTTGGAATTTACCAGTATCAATCTAGCCACTTGACTTCAAGGGTGAACGCAGCAGTAGAGATCTCCGGTTTCAGGGTCTCAGGATTAGTCCTCGACATGTTTAATTGCAATACAATCCCTAGGCCTTTATGAGGCACCATCTTTGGGTTGCCATGGAGAGAGCATGTGCTACACCAAGTTCAAAATCCATACTTCCAGCCCAACAGTTCATATCCCACATCCACTCTTGATAAAATATGTACATTTCTTGCCTTTCTTTCAAATATTACTGTGAGCTTACGATTTAGAGACTAGATCAGGTTCAAGTACAATGCATAGTTCTAGAGTTGTACAGAATGTTGAATAGGATGTTTTTAATAGTGCAGTCTATAGTGATTCCTCAGGAGCATAGTTGCACAAAGTCGACAGCATCAAAGTCAATGGTATCCCAGTAATGAACAACCAGACTCTTTATTAGCATTTTCAAAAAAAACAAACCAAAGTCAAATAAAGTAAAATCCGACTTTGAATAAATGTCAATTATCTCATTTTCCCCTGGTCGCAATCAAAATAATGTAGTCCCATTTCTTTACTAGAGTTTCAAATGAATCCTGACAAAAATCTACCCATGGTCCTGCTGCTTATCTTACTGTCTTTTTGTTGGGAGTGCTGCAGCTGTACTCCTTTGGTAGGCAGATAGACTACAGTTTAAAAAATGTTCAGTTGAGCATTCTTGGAAGCACTGGAGCTATGTATGGTGCTGAACTCTCAGAAGACAATATTGGCCAATTGTTTCCTAAGTGAAGTGTTCTACCCAAATGAACAGAAACTGATATTTGGAGTGGCTTTGATTGTATGAAATCATATCAATACCTCAGTACAACTTTGACTTAAAATAATGTACACCCTTTTGAAAACTGGTTTTCATGTTCAGCCAGAGGAGTGAAGAGCCTGGTCGGACGCATACAAAATGGCCACTGTTTAGTAGGGCTCTTGCTTCCCGGTCCGTTTTTCTTCTGTTTTCTCCAGCCAGAGCTGCAGTTAGCCTCGTTCCATTGAGGCAATTCGATCAAAAGAACAGGGGGACTCAGGCGGTAAGTTTTGTTCCAGGAGTTGAGCGCCCTTCATCTGTTAATAGCCTCCTTTTGCTCTCGGTGGGTAAGCACGCTCAAACTTTTTGCCAAATGCATGCGGACAGGATTTGCAGTGTTCCTTCAATTCTGGTTTGGGCGCTTCAGCTGTATTGTGCCTCTCTTCACTCTCCGCTTGTGGTGACTTGTGTGCTTTTTCAGTTTTAGAGCTATTTACTCTTATCAGTATATGTTTTTTGCTGGCACTCTATTCATTGTACCTCAGGAGCATTGTTTTTTCCACAATTCTTGCTCTGCTTAAGTTCTTCCTAAGAAAATCATAATCAGCTGAATAATCTAAGAGTTTATGGAATATCCGAGGGGGCAGCAGGAAATGACATGATCACCTTTCTTCAAACAAACTTGCCCAAGATAGTGGGTCTTGCTAGCAGATCTCCCCTTAACATCCAAAGAGCTCACTGTCTGGGAACAAACATTACTAGTGCCAGCTCTACTTCCAAACTCAGAGGAATTATCATCGTTTTCCTCCAATATACTGATCTTATGCAAGTCCTCTCAGCTTCCAAGCAGCGAAAACAGATGATTTGGTCTGGACATAGGATCTTTCTTTCTCAAGATGTATAATCGGTCACTGCCGCATGACGCAAAGAGATTTTGAGTCTGCATCCATCTTTACGGGCAATGGAGGACAGATATGGACTTTTACATCCATGCACTTTCAAGGTCACTTATAAAGATAGAACAATCTCCTTCGTCTCTCCAGCTCAACTTAAGGGCTTTATTCAACTCCAGAAAAAAGAGGCCGTGGGCACTAGTGGAACAGGATGTCTTAGCCATTTTTTTACTTTCTAGTCTCATGCTTTTGCCTTTCTTTGAGAGGATATTTTTGTATTGTATTGTTGTCTTTCCATATTGTATTATCAATGGTTTAGCCTATTTTTTCCTTTCCAGGTCCCACATCTGTCATTGTCGACTTTCATCGTCTTTTCATTGTTTCGGTGTTGTCTAGTCTTCCCTTATTGGAATGTTCTTCGAGAGTACCACTCCCTGATGGGTAAGTTTGTTGTATTGTTTATGAATGTTCTCCATTTCTCTGTAATGCTCCTGTCTCTCCTCCTGATTCCCTTCTTTGCCTTTTGTTTCTTATGTCATTCATTCCTTAAATCTTATTCCTGTATTCTCAGACCCAATGCTCTGGCTTGTTAATCTGTGATGGTGTTCCCCGTCACTCTCTTTTCAATGTTTTTTATTTTTCTGATGTTTATCTATGGCTCTGGTCCTTTGGATTCTTTGCCATACTCTTCTTTTCTTTCATCTTTTGGGTCTCTTTTGGATTTTCCCCCCTCTTTCTTCTTGTTTCTTTCCCCTGTTTTTTCCTTATAATTAATTCCTTACTTTCTTTTTTCTCACAACGGTGATGGATCAAGCCCTGAACTTTGGACTGGGTAAGAGTGGTCTGCTTAATTCAGACACTCTGTTCATCACCACCCCCTTTTCTGAATCGCTTTTGGCCGCTATAGGTGTGGCAGGATATACTCATACATGAGTCCCTTGCTCACTGCACCATCAGGATTCAAGCAAGCCGGGCCGACGACGCCTGAAATGCCAGAAACCGGTCCCCGGAAGCTTGTCTCCTTTCCAGTGAAGAATTGGCTTGGTAGTCTGGTCTGCCCTGTTCCCATGATGCACTGGGCCAGGGACAGACTAATTTGCATGTAGCCAGGTTCTGAGCTGGGATGGTGCAGTGAGCTAAAAAACGGTGATGGATCAAGCCCTGATCTTTGGACTGGGTAAGAGTGGTCTGCTTAATTCAGACACTCTGTTCATCACCATCCCCCTTTTCTGAATCGCTTTTGGCCACTATAGGTGTGGCAGGGTATACTCAGACATGAGTCCCTTGCTCACTGCACCATCAGGATTCAAGCAAGCCGGGCCGACGACGGCTGAAATGCCAGAAACCGGTCCCCGGAAGCTTGTCTCCTTTCCAGTGAAGAATTGGCTTGGTAGTCTAGTCTGCCCTGTTCCCATGAGGCACTGGGCCAGGGACAGACTAATTTGCATGTAGCCAGGTTCTGAGCTGGGATGGTGCAGTGAGCTAAAAAACGGTGATGGATCAAGCCCTGATCTTTGGACTGGGTAAGAGTGGTCTGCTTAATTCAGACACTCTGTTCATCACCACCCCCTTTTCTGAATCGCTTTTGGCCACTATAGGTGTGGCAGGGTATACTCAGACATGAGTCCCTTGCTCACTGCACCATCAGGATTCAAGCAAGCCGGGCCGACGACGGCTGAAATGCCAGAAACCGGTCCCCGGAAGCTTGTCTCCTTTCCAGTGAAGAATTGGCTTGGTAGTCTGGTCTGCCCTGTTCCCATGATGCACTGGGCCAGGGACAGACTAATTTGCATGTAGCCAGGTTCTGAGCTGGGATGGTGCAGTGAGCTAAAAAACGGTGATGGATCAAGCCCTGATCTTTGGACTGGGTAAGAGTGGTTTGCTTAATTCAGACACTCTGTTCATCACCACCCCCTTTTCTGAATCGCTTTTGGCCACTCTAGGTGTGGCAGGGTATACTCAGACATGAGTCCCTTGCTCACTGCACCATCAGGATTCAAGCAAGCCGGGCCGACGACGGCTGAAATGCCAAAAACCGGTCCCCGGAAGCTTGTCTCCTTTCCAGTGAAGAATTGGCTTGGTAGTCTGGTCTGCCCTGTTCCCATGATGCACTGGGCCAGGGACAGACTAATTTGCATGTAGCCAGGTTCTGAGCTGAGATGGTGCAGTGAGCTAAAAAACAATGATGGATCAAGCCCCGATCTTTGGACTGGGTAAGAGTGGTCTGCTTAATTCAGACACTCTGTTCATCACCACCCCCTTTTCTGAATCGCTTTTGGCCACTATAGGTGTGGCAGGGCATACTCAGACATGAGTCCCTTGCTCACTGCACCATCAGGATATAAGCAAGCTGGGCCGACGACGGCTGAAATGCCAGAAACCGGTCCCCGGAAGCTTGTCTCATTTCCAGTGAAGAATTGGCTTGGTAGTCTGGTCTGCCCTGTTCCCATGATGCACTGGGCCAGGGACAGACTAATTTGCATGTAGCCAGGTTCTGAGCTGAGATGGTGCAGTGAGCTAAAAAACGGTGATGGATCAAGCCCCGATTTTTAGACTGGGTAAGAGTGGTCTGCTTAATTCAGACACTCTGTTCATCACCACCCCCTTTTCTGAATCGCTTTTGGCCACTATAGGTGTGGCAGGGTATACTCAGACATGAGTCCCTTGCTCACTGCACCATCAGGATTCAAGCAAGCCGGGCCGACAACGGCTGAAATGCCAGAAACCGGTCCCCGGAAGCTTGTCTCATTTCCAGTGAAGAATTGGCTTGGTAGTATGGTCTGGTCTGCCCTGTTCCCATGATGCACTGGGCCAGGGACAGACTAATTTGCATGTAGCCAGGTTCTGAGCTGGGATGGTGCAGTGAGCTAAAAAACGGTGATGGATCAAGCCCTGATCTTTGGACTGGGTAAGAGTGGTCTGCTTAATTCAGACACTCTGTTCATCACCACCCCCTTTTTTGAATCGCTTTTGACCACTATAGGTGTGGCAGGGTATACTCAGACATGAGTCCCTTGCTCACTGCACCATCAGGATTCAAGCAAGCCGGGCCGACGACGGCTGAAATGCCAGAAACCGGTCCCCGGAAGCTTGTCTCCTTTCCAGTGAATAATTGGCTTGGTAGTCTGGTCTGCCCTGTTCCCATGATGCACTGGGCCAGGGACAGACTAATTTGCATGTAGCCAGGTTCTGAGCTGGGATGGTGTAGTGAGCTAAAAAACGGTGATGGATCAAGCCCTGATCTTTGGACTGGGTAAGAGTGGTCTGCTTAATTCAGACACTCTGTTCATCACCACCCCCTTTTCTGAATCAAACATTACTAGTGCCAGCTCTACTTCCAAACTCAGAGGAATTATCATCATTTTCCTCCAATATACTGATCTTATGCAAGTCCTCTCAGCTTCCAAGCAGCGAAAACAGATGATTTGGTCTGGACATAGGATCTTTCTTTCTCAAGATGTATAATCGGTCACTGCCGCATGACGCAAAGAGATTTTGAGTCTGCATCCATCTTTACGGGCAATGGAGGACAGATATGGACTTTTACATCCATGCACTTTCAAGGTCACTTATAAAGATAGAACAATCTCCTTCGTCTCTCCAGCTCAACTTAAGGGCTTCATTCAACCCCAGAAAAAGAGGCCGTGGGCACTAGTGGAACAGGATGTCTTAGTCATTTTTTTTACTTTCTAGTCTCATGCTTTTGCCTTTCTTTGAGAGGTTATTTTTGTATTGTATTGTTGTCTTTCCATATTGTATTATCAATGGTTTAGCCTATTTTTTCCTTTCCAGGTCCCACATCATTCATCGTCTTTTCATTATTTCTGTGTTGTCTAGTCTTCCTTTATTGGAATGTTCTTCGAGAGTACCACTCCCTGATGGGTAAGTTTGTTGTATTGTTTATGAATGTTCTCCATTTCTCTGTAATGCTCCTGTCTCTCCTCCTGATTCCCTTCTTTACCTTTTGTTTCTTCGGTCATTCATTCCTTGAATCTTATTCCTGTATTCTCAGACCCAATGCTCTGGCTTGTTAATCTGTGATTTCAATGTTTTTTATTTTTCTGATGTTTATCTATGGCTCTGGTCCTTTGGATTCTTTGCCATACTCTTCTTTTCTTTCATCTTTTGGGTCTCTTTTGGATTTCCCCCCTCTTTCTTTCCCCTGTTTTTTCCTTATAATTATTTTCTTACTTTCTTGTTTCTCCCTTTTGTGTTCTCCCTTTTCCTCTCCCAACTTTTTCATTTGGTTTTGCTTCTTGTACTGGAAGGTATTTAGATATGTCGTTTTTTTTGCTCTCATTCTACTTACATGAAGTTTTTTCATTTTGGATATAAAATGTTTTTCATTTGCATTCAGTATGAATCATCTCTTATAGAATGTTAAGGGCCTTGGAGGCCCCATTACTGGGCAGAGAGTTCTTATTCATCTCTCTAAATTATCTTGTCATGCTTCTATGTTGCAAGAAACTCATCTCCTCAAAAAAGATGTTCATGTGTTGAGGAAAAGTTGGGTTGACTCAGTTTATTGTTCACTTGCCGTAAATCATAAGAATGGTGTTATTATCTTGTTTCATAAATGTTTAAACATTACAATTTTAAGGCAATAATCTGATGTTGATGGCAGAGGGTTACTTCTTCTTGTTGATATTAATGGTTGCTCCTGTTCCTTCTTCAACGTTAATGGGCACACTGGTATTGATCCCTGTTTTTGGGACTCACTCTCACCGAAATTAATGTTTATATTACACAATACCTTATTTTTAGGGAGGGATTGTAACCAACTCATGGGCCCCTTTTTAGATCGAAAGTCTAGGTTTAAATACATCCCCAGTACCATACAGAAGGCCTTTAATAGAACCATAGCACATAGAGGTCTAGTTTATTCATGGCATATTTACAACCCTGATATTTTAGAATAGTCTTTTTTCTTCCCGACCCTCCTCGCTTCCTCTAGAATTGATTATATTTTTTGTCCAAGAACCCCAAGCAACATCTTGTTCTTGCTGAAATTGGTCACATCATTGATTCTGATCATGCACCAGTGATTATAGATTTAGAGTATCCTACCTCCTCTACTCACCCTAACAGATGGCGCTTCAAAAATTGACTATTATAGGACCAACAGTTTGTCTCTGGGTTTGAGCAAAATTATTGTTGATTTCTTCGAGTCTAACATCGGTCCAGATATTAAGGGGCCCATTACGATGTCGGGCGGATTGCCTCCGCCAGGCTGGCGGTAGCCACCGACGGCCTGGCGGAGGCAATCTGCAAGACATTCACACTAGTTTTCCCCCCCGCCATATTAGTATGGCGTGGGGACCTCGGCGGACGGAAAGACCGTCCGCTGCTTTTCTGCCCGGTCCCCTTGCGGCCGGGGCGGACAAGGAATAATATGGTAGCGGTGTCTGATCCAGCCATATTATGATGGTTGTATTTAGGTGCCTTTCCGCTGCGGCGATGCCGCCACGGAAAGGCATGCGGTCTTCACTCTGGGGGCCCCCTACAGGCACCCAAAGTGAAGGAGAGGTGGGATTGCACACAGGGGGTACCTGTGGTACCCCCCTTTATTTGCATTTACAAAGCGGCAGGCACCGTGCGGTGCCTGTCGCTTTGTAAATGCAAATGCTGAAATGCATTTTTAGCATTGTAGAGGGCGGTGTGGAGAGCACCGCCCGCCACAATGCTAAAAATACAGGATGTGCCCGCCACTGTAGCGGGCACATCCTAATACCCCCCACGGGACCCTCGCCCTTATGGCGAGCGGTCCCTATTACCACGAGGATGGCGGGCTGGCAAAGTCCGCCCGCCATCCTAATGACCCCCTAAGTTTCAGCACGTTTGGGATTCTTTTAAGGCTACAGCAAGAGGTTATATTATAAATTATATCTTGAGCAAGAAAAAGGCTGCTGCCAGGGATTCTTCCACTCTTTTTCAATGTGTAAAATGGTTAGAACATACACATTATTCCTCTTCTCACAAAGAGGTATTGGATCAATTTATTCACACCAAAATTAATTTTAATAGATCTTTTATCACTGCTGCCAGTAATGCTCCACTACAAAGTAATGCAAATTAATATAGCACTTGTAACAAAGCAGGTAGGATACTTGACAATTATTTAAACATTAGGAAACAGAAATGTAGGATAGAGTTCATACATGATTCCTCTAGTCACAAAGTATTTCATGTTAAGGATAATATGTCCCGCTTTGTTGATTTCTACACTAAAATTTTCACTGAGAATACTCTGCCATCTGAAGATTCCTTGGAATCTTTTTTTCACACGATACCAAGACCACAAATCTCTCAGGGTGATTTTCACCCATTGGAAGCTGAGTTTCTCTTCCTGGAATACGTACTGCAATTTCTAAGTTTCTGAAAGATACAGCTCCTTGCCCAGATGGATTTACGGTCACATTTTATATAAAATTTTATTTTTTAATCCCTCAGTTGCCCTCTATTTTTCAACACATTTTATCTTCAGATACCAAGGCTGGGACATTCGCAGAGGCCACAATTTGTTTGATTCCCAAGACAGAGAAATATTTAGCAGAGTGCAAGAATTACAGGCCTCTTTCTGCCATCGACACAAATTGCTAACTTTTCTCAAAATGATTGGCTCTGTGCACCAATGACTTGATCCCTTCATTAATCGACATGGAACAATCCGGATTTGTCAAGGGTCATAATATTTCAGATAATTCCAGCACCTTTTAAAATATATTTACAGAGCTCATACATCTACCATTCCCGTAGCTGCAGTCACATTGGATGCTTTTGATTGTGTCAGTTGGAATTTTCTTTTCAGAGCTCTTAAGTGCCATGGTGTTGGCCCCAAATTTCCACATTACATTAAAGCTCTTTATTCCTTTCCCTCTACCTTTGTTTTTGTTAATGGTCTCCAGTCCTCATATTTTCCTCTCACTAGAGGCACCAGACAGGGTTCCCCTCTTTCTCCATTACTATTTATTCTGGTGCTAGAACCTTTTCTAGTATCCTTATGTCAATCCCAAACCCTTACTGGTTTTATCTATAAAAACGTTCATATTAAATTCACCTCGTATGCTGACGACATCTTACTTTATGTTTCCGACCCTTTCACCTCTGACCCTGAGTTGTTTTGTCTTCTGTCTCGCTATTCCTCTGTGTCCAGATATAGGCTTAGTATTGACAAATCTGAAATTATGCCTCTTAACAAGTTTGGCCTTAGGCACATCTTTGGAGATACTGGTTTCTTATGGAACCCCTCTAATATTAAATGTTTTTATTTTTTATGCCCCATACCTTAAAGACACTATAAAAGCTAATGTAGAAGTTTTAAGAACAAACATTATTTCTCTTTCTGCTAAGTGGTACCCCTATATCTCTCCTGGTGGTGTAGATTAGCCACCATTAAAATGATGTCCTTGCCCTTTATAAAGTTTTGCTTACAAATGTCTCTCTCCGTCTTTCTCATACCTTATGTCACTCCATTGATAGTTTGCTCTCCAAGTTTCTATGGAGCAAATGTCTGGACCGAATGTCTCGGTCCAAACTTAAACAGCCTAAAACAAACAGCGGTGTCAAAGTCCTAGATTTCTCACAATATCATTCAGCTTTTGTTCTTAAACAGATCTGTTCTTATTTACGTTTGGTTACCCTTCCTTCTTTTCCCTTCTGGCGATCTCTCAAACTGTCGCTCATTTCTCCTTTTTCTTTTCTTCAAGTTGTCCTCATTTCCCAGAAACCCTGGCATCTGTCTTCCCCTATCTTAAACCTTTCTAGTAACATTGTCAAAAAGTATGTTTCCCAGATATACTCTCCTTCCCACATTTTGTCATTATCCCCCAATTGGTACAATCCTGCTATTACAATGTTGAATAAAGTCCTTAAATAGTCCTCCTGGTTTACCTCTGGCATTACTTCCATTTCCCAACTCATCTCTAACAATGATGTCCTTTGAGTTATTGTGAAGTCGATTTCATATTCCTCTTTCACATAGATATAAATATTCACTGCTTCAAGATATTCTTCGTCAAAATATTTTGGCTCCTTCTCGTGTTCCTGATACATCCCTTGGGGACTATATGCCTATTCATTATTTTTCTGCAGAAGTTAAAGCAGCCTTTATATATAAACAACTTTTTATTCAAGACCCAGATAGAGCTAAAAACCAAAATTGAACTTGCTTGGGAACAGGACCTTCAATCTTCTTTTCCAATTAATTTATGGAACAAGTTGTGGCAGAAAATAAATTCCGCTTCTCGTTCAGCCAGTACAACTCGGACCATATTGTTTTCTATAATAGATTGTTCCTAACTCCTTCCATGTTATTTAAAATGAAAATAACAATTGTTGGTCTTGTGGTTCCTCTACTAGTGATTTTCTTCATATGTTCTTTCTCTGTCCTAAGCTCTCTATATTTTTGGCAGCTAGCATGGTGAAACATTTCTCAATTACTTTCAGTCTCATCTCTCTTTCATATAGTTCATCTTTTTCTTGGTAGTTGTACAGATCAGTGGTTAAGTGATGAGACTGGAAGGAGGTTGGTGTATCTTCTTCTGGTGGTAGCCTTCCGGGTTATTAATTACAATTGGAATTATTTTTTATAAGGTTTCCTATATGGCACGCTAGAACTTGATATGTCAGAATCATAGATTGGATACTTCTCATTCTTCTTCATTACACATGGCCATCAAGAGAGATTTACTATGGCTTTCCCTGACTTCATACCATAGTTGCCCCTTCCATCCTAATGTGGAAATGTTAAAGTTACAAAACCTCCTTGAATTCCATCATTTTTGCTTTTTCCATTAATCCACTTCTTTTCTAATTTTAGAGCCTTTGTATAACTTTAGGTCTCATAGTACTTTCTTTCCCTCACCATCCTCCAACATTCTTCATTACTTATATATATTTTTCCTTCCTCTCTTATTCGTTATCACCCTTCCCAAATAATATATATAATAAGTTTACAACATGTTACCTGTGTTACATTGCAACATTGTTTGCATATTTTATTCATGGGATCTTTCTTATGTTGTATCATTGTTACAATAGGATTTTGGTATATTTTATCCTGTTCTCAGTACTGATAAACATTTATATATGACATGTCAACATTAAATGACTGATTACAAAAGAAAGGGTCCGAGCGACATTCGGATTTTCCTAACCCGTGTCGAAACCTATGTTTCCGACCAACTCGGAAAGATTTTTGACTGACAATTACAATGGAAAGGTAACCGTTCAGTCTTTCTGACTCGGTTCCGACCGGCATTCGGAGACTCTGAGTCGGTCGGAGCCAAATCGTACAGGTCTATAGACCACATTTCCAACCGACATATTTCGATGTCTGATTTGGACAGCCTTTCTGAATTGGTCCGTCTGACACAAAACAGCTGTCGGAAACTGACTTTGCAGGCCCCCCCTTCACCCAGAGGCCTCTGGTTGGGGCCCGTGTGGGTACCCATTGGACTCCTCTTTACAAACATGCACAGTGTGGCAAGCACCATGGGGTGCCCTCCACAGGGTGCAAGGTTTTCCGCAATCACCCCTTTTTTCAATGGGAGCCTAGGTTGTCGGTCGGAACACTGGCTCCCATTGAAGTCCATGAGTGTCCGACTGAACAGTGTTTGGAAACATCGTCATCGGTCTGTTGATCAGACTCCCTGAACCCGAGTCAGTTGGAAACGATTCCGACAAGGAGTCGGTCGAAATGCTTTCTGACCGACATCGAAATGAGGCCCTAAGTTTCTTTATATAGGTTGTTGTATTTCCTTCTGATATTTTTCAATAAAGCATTTTTGAACTAAAAACACAGGGATGCCACTATAAGCCATGATTCAAGCATATCAAGACAAGTGCACAAATTCTTTAGTAAAGGGCATATGTTCATGAATAGAGTAGGTGATGATTAGCAAATAAATCCTCTCCTGCATTGACTTATAACTCTTTGAAATAAACGACTGACTGGCAAATTTAGCATATCCTTGCTGTATCTATCTCAAAATGCTATCTATCTTCCTTATTTTTGATAGCATTTTATTGAATTATGTTTTAAATCCCACCTGAATTTACAAAGCAACTACTCAAATGCAGCAGCTGGGTTTGTTCATAGGTATGGTTCAAACAAAGCTATGTTACCACTCATCCGATGTTACATCAACAAAGTCTATGTTATTAAGAACATATTCAGAGCAAGGAGTGTTCCATTCTCTTATAACACTTCAACCTCCAAGTAATTGGTTGACGAAAATAGTCTGACCCTGTAAATTCTCTTTGTATTTCAATCAAGATCTCTATAGCCTGCCCATGTCCCCAAATCTTGACAAATTTGGAAAACTCCTACTTGCATATACTGTTTTCTCTTCTGTCGTACACTAGTTCATATTGTGGCTCCAATCCTTAGTCTTCTGCTGTTCCGAACTACCATTCCTTTATTATATACCTGTTTGCTGCAATAAGACCGTGATCACTGAATGTTCTTTGATATTTGGAAACCTTTTATGTACTACAAATCTCTAGAAGTATAGTGGGTGCCTCTAGATCTAGTAGCAGTCCCAGTGTCACTTCCATCCCCTTGGAAACTTGAGTCCAGTTTGCCTCTATGAGGCAAGAGCCTAGCAGAATATATATTAGAGTGCTTCTTAGTCAACATGTCCGTAAGCATTTATCACTAGTACATAAACCACATTTTGGCAACTGGACCCATGTATACTCCGGTGAGCATTTTCAGGTACATTAACTGGAAGCCTGATCTCACTGATGCTTCACAAGAGTATTTGAGTGCCTACTCTCACATTCTGTCTCCAATGTTGCCCACATTCCATTCTCAGTGAGGTCTGATGCCTGCCAGTTGTTTTCATGTGTTGATGATCAGGGAAACATATGTTTAAGATACCGTCTTGGTTTCCTGTAGCATACCATTCAGTGGTAATTCGTCTATTGTATCTTCTTCTCCCCAGTGCAAGAGGTAAGTGCATTCCTGAGTTGCAGGTATCTAAATTTAAGATTGGGCGATATTTAACATATTCAGTTTGCAATTGAGGAAATGGTATTACACCTGTAGAGCTCCACATATCTCAGGGTGTGTATATTGCTGTGATTTCCCATCCATTAAACCCAGTCACGATACTCTGGCTGCGTAGTCAAGTTCCCAATCGTAATATTGTTTTTTTTTTGTTTTGCTTTCCTGCCCATCTTTCTAGTGCAGGTTTTAATTGCCAATGCTGTGACTGGTGGCAAGTCAAGTGGTACATGTCCCTATATAACGTGTAGTAGATAATTTTTTCCAGTGTGTACATGTCAATTCTAAAGGCTGGTTCATCTTATGCTGTGAGTACTCATTCATTTATTGTTATTAACAGTGCAGCTTAATGCAATTTTCCGATAGGCCAAGGTATCGATTTATCAACGGTAATCCTTTGAAGAGTAGCCAAACCTATCCTTGAGAATAACATCTCTGCACATCAGCGGTCTTACCAGATCCTCTAATTTTATAAATAAAGTGTACGGTATGGTATATTTAGCAATATTTAAAGGCATTGTGGAAGCACAATCATTTTAATTATGACTGCATGACCCAGCAGGGAAAAAGGGAGTTTTTTTTCCAGAGCAGAATCTTTACGCTAAGATCCTGCAGCACTGGCTCCAGATTGTGTGCATAAAACATCCTTGGATCCATCGATGTTCAAGTATTGAGCGGTGTTTGTTCAATTCAAAGGTGCATGGGAAGCCCTGGGATTGCTATCCATATTCTAAAGGGAAACATGGGAGACATCAACCATTTAATACAAAATCAACAGTATTATCCATAACTATCAAAGATTGACTACAACCAATTGGATCACTTGTATACAATATTTCTTTCACATTGAGAGATATCCAATCTTCCCAGAGGAAAGGGCTTTTCAAACCTCTTAAGTGGATTATCCTTGCAGATCCTTTCTACTTTAAAGTTCTATTTCAAGGGTACAAGGGACAGGAGCAAGTGAGCAGCCCATCCTGGTTTCCCTACCAATTGAGAGGAACTTTGACTGGGTGTTGTTGACCCTCATCTTAGCTAACAGATATTGTACAGTAGCTTTATCCACAATGGAAAGCAAGGTCAAAAAAACATTTTGTCCACCAATTGGAACATGAAAGTGCATTCAACTGAGTTAAATGCTTTGTCAATGTCCAGTGATACCAGTGTAGTCAGCTCCTTAAGTCTGTTAGCGAGCTTGATATACTTTTTAGTCTACGTATGTTAAGCTTAGTTGACAAGGGATTGAATCCATATTGATCTGGGCAGATCACAATGCTAATAATTAGGTCCAGTTTCTTAGCCAGTGAAACATTTGCTGAATCAACTTAATTTACCAATATTTATGGTTTAGAATACTGGAACCATAATATAGTCTCTGCAGCAGCCCATACCACAAGGTAAATGTGTTACTTTCAACATATTTCACACTTATCATGCTCTAAATGCGTTAATCACGTTGCCCCTAACCCACCCTTCCCCAAAACCACACCATTGCTCTCTACTGGAACTATCCCGCTTTGATGGGGAAACAAGCACTTTAAAAAAGAAAAACTGTAGAGATAGGTAATATATCTGACCATAGTGTGTAAGAGAACTACAAAGATTATATCTTTTCTTTAGAACACTTTTCTGTGACTAGCTTCATTTGGCTCTCTCATATCATGTAAAATGAGGTAGGTCCTGAAAAAGGTAAATACACAACCCACTGAAGCTGATATCACTCCTGTCCAATGCCAACAGTACAATCCTTTATTTGGTGGCACTGAAAACTATTTTGCTAAGATTTCCCAGCAAGTTTGGTGCTTTGTGTGGTATGTAATGTGGTTCATCGGACATATCCTGGTATGGCTAAATAGAGAATGTAAAGATTATAGTAGGTTCTTCTTGTAGGGGAATATCTTTAATCCCAATATTATCTGTGCTTGTCCTATTTCCCAAACTCTTATTTACATTTGGCTGACCTCTTTTCTGATACTTTCACCACCACTTTCACAGACTCTGATCACTCATTCATCAATTTCACTCGAATTACATTTTGGGTTGTCTAAAGTTTTCAAAATGTGTGGGTTTGCTTTGAATTTCTATTTTAATTGATGCAAAACATTTTCCTAACAGCACAGTAGGAATCCCTCTGTATTCATTTGGCGTTGCCATTTTAAGAACCTGTGTGGATTCATTTGTAGTTGCCATTCTCAGCCTCCCTGCACTGTCTGTCCCATCCCAAATTGGTAGTGGCATTCATCTACATAAGTGGTTCTTAACCTTTGTACTTCTATGGATTCCCACTTAATCATTACTGGAACCTGGGGACCCCAGCTGAATCATTATTGTAATCTGGGCTCCCCCACTGAGTCATTACTGGAAGTCAGGGACCCTGGCCTAGGCAGTTCCAATTATTTGAACCGCAAAAATAAAACAAAAAAAACATAGCGAAGGAAGCATTCATAAAATGAATACACAAATGATATTTTTTTTATTTAATTCACAAAAAAATTAAAACTCTAATTAAATGGTAAGGTTGGAGCGTTTCTAAATTCAATTGAGACCACTATTTCTCCATGATATATTCTATTTGATGCACTTGCACTGCTTCCACAATCAATCTGAGGATACTACCTCATTGACCTAAATTGCTGCTGTTTATCTGTTTATAGTTTCGGACCAAGTACTCCTGTCAAACTAGTTCTATTGTCATACATGAGCAGAGACTACTAAGGGATTGATAAAATATCGATATGTAACACACATCTGAATGTTTGTAACTTGCTTATTAGATGCTGTACTGAAGATTAATAAAAAATGACTATTGATCCGGTGATGGTTGGTGATAATGCTGGAAATAAGTGGTTTTGAAGGAAATGTTTTACTTATATGTAATGATGAATATTTTATCGTGCTTTAATGTGCTAAATTGTTATGGTTTGAAATAACTGAAAACAATAAAAAAGCTTACCGGACCTTTCTTGACTGCATGTGCATGGACTACTTCTAAAATTTGTAGATGGACCACCTATTCCAATAAGAATTTGTCTGGAAGGAAGCAGAAAGCAAAGCAACGGTGAGAAACATTGAGAACAATCACTCTAAAGAGCAATCAGTCACCTTTGCTGCTGGGTTTCCTCAGTGGGTATAGGGAATCATAATGTGATCCATCCTTACGGATGTGCCAGGGAAAGATATGGGAGTCACACTGTGATGATAGGGCCTGGAGCTGAGCCATTCTTTTGGATGCTCCACGGAAGGATTTGGGAGTCCTACTGTGATGAGAGGGCCTGAAGCTGAGCCATTCTTAGGAATGCTTCACAGAAGGATTTGGGAGTCATACTGTGATGAGAGAGCCTTCAGTCAAGCCATTTTTATGAATGCTCCACGGAATGATTTGGGAGCCACATTGTGATCAGAGGACCTGCAGCTGAGCTATTCTCATTGATGCCCCTGAGAGGGACATACTGCAAAGAGGTATATAGTTAGAAGACCTCTGGCCTCGTACACAGCAGGCCCCAACCACGCCAAACCCCACGGACCATGCCAGAAACCTGGGAATCATCCTGGACGATAAACTAAACATGACAGTGCAAGTCAATACTGTTAGCTCCTCGTGCTTCCACATCCTATGCATGCTTCACAAGATCATCAAATGGCTGTCCTAGTAAACCAATTTGGTGTGTTTTCAAGTTGTTTTGGCTAAATTTTGCTTGTATTTGATTGGGCGCGGGTGGGGAGTCTTTGGTGTAAAAGTCGTAAATGTTCCAGTGATCAGATCAGGATGCAGTTTTATGAGGTAGTCGAAGACAAGTGGTATTTGTGTCCCTTCCAGTTTCAAAAGGATGGGTCAAGTGGAAGTGGTATGAAAGTAGTTGTTTCTGAGGTGCTGATTTGCAATGTTATCAAACGGGGCTATTTTGGAGGTTCTCGAAAAATCCTATTAGGGCGGTTCCAGTTGCTCCAGGTGAAAGGGGCTTCAGTCACTGATGGCTTGCGGTGCTTAGTGTGTGTGTGATTTTTGTGACAAAAAAATGTTCTATTGCAAGGGTGGTTTTGGGCCTAGTTTGTAAATGGCAAAATGCCTGCATTGGGGCCTGTGGAATGAATGGAGTGGTTTTTACACATTTGTGGGTTGAGATTAGAGGGTGTTCCAAGTGGAGCTGGTTGGATGAATTAGTAGCTGGGTTAGTCTAGATTTGAATTTACCACGCATATTCCTGTAGCAATCATACCTGTACCACAAAAATCATTGTAAAGGCATGCGTGGTAAAGGAATGTGTGGTTAAGATGCATTCGTGGTTGGGACTGTGTTGTAGAGGCACGCGTGGTTCAACCACATGTGCCTCTGTGATACAACCATTTATCGACATGATCGATCGATGTACTAATTACCGATACCTGATTGTGGTAGTATGACCCTACTCGAGGTGCATCGAAGCCGGTATTTGCGCACACAGCGACGCCAAGGCAGTTCCTGCTCATGCTATCTTGGGGGTTTTAATCAAATGCCTGTTCTCAGACAGACCTTTTTATACATATCAATACAATACTTTATTACACATAGTAAATAATAGTTGACATGCAAGTTACACATTTAAGATAGAAAAACTCTCATCAGCATCAAATCAGTTTAATTCGGTACGTCAAAATCGACCATAAAAGCTTTCTAATCATAATATACAGTTTACATAGTTATGAAGTCGTACAAAAAACAGTACATTCCAAACAGAGTGATTTATATACATGTGTACAGTTCAATTTTAGTTAATAGTTCGAAATATTAAGTCTATCAAGATTTGAATTTAATAATTATCTTCTAAAACCCATACAAAATAACATATTTCATTATTGTTGTGTCAGGGTGAAAAATCTGTGAAATAAAGTGCATAAAAAAATCCTTAGCCTAATCATCTTATATATAAAATAAGCTCCTGACGTGCATACAATAAAATTTAAATACATCAAGGTCAAAGGAATCAGGTTCAGTTAATGCATATACCTTTTGCGTAATAATAATCACTCATATGATCACTCATAGACTAAAAAAAAAGATAGATCCTTGCGTCTCCTAATAGACATCTCATTACAACATGGTACTAGTCCATTCTCGTACCAATATATAAAAAAGGAGACAGAAATGATCCGGCTTGTTACCGTCCTATATCATTATTAGATTCAACCGTAAAAATTATAGGACGAGTTATATTAAATAGGCTACAGGATTTGGCGGAGGAAAACTCAGTGATCAGTGACCTACAGTTTGGTTTCCGAAAAAAATTAGGTACTGTAGAACAGGGCTTAAATTTGAGTATTCTTTTAAATAAATATATCAAGGCAAGAAAGGGGCCCTTATATTTGGCCTTCGTTGATTTATCATCGGCCTTTGATTGTGTAAACCACAAAAAACTGTGGGTTACTTTAGGAGAATTGGGTATTGACCCTTTTTTAATTTCCCATATTAGAGAATTCTATTTAGGGGCTAGGTCGCGGGTTATGTTTGGGATAAGAGGCGAATGCACAAGTCACTTTAAAGTCAAACGAGGCGTCAGGCAAGGGTGTCTTCTCTCACCCTTCCTTTTTACCTTGTACATAAATAGCATCGAAAATGTTTTTGTTGAAGATTGTAGTGATTTGCCCCAGGCTGGTAAACGATCCATTCCCGCATTATTATACGCGGGCGACGCAGTATTAATGGCGCGTACTCCATTGGGTTTGCAAAAGGTGGTCTCCAGTTTCGAAACCCACATGTTAGATAGGGGTCTTATTATAAATGCCTCAAAAACATACGGAATGAATTGTGGACCAGGGTGTTTTAAAAGGAAGTCTATTTTTATCGATCATAAGTGGATTGATATCACAAAGACTTTCTCTTACCTGGGGATACTGTTTGATTGCACGGGGTCTTGGGTGCAGGCCGTAAGTACAAGGAGACTGCTTTATATCAAGACTTTGGCAGCTCTCTCCAACTTTAGCAGGAGACTTGGGAGATGGACTGCTGTTGAGCTAATGGAAATTTATAAGGCGAAATGCGTTAGCGTTGCTACATAAGGTGCAGGCATATGGGGATAAGCAGATGTGGGCTCAATCCAGGTTCCTGAAAATATGTTTTTAAAATTCCTATTGATGGTTCCAAATAGTACCTCCTCCTTTGTATGCCACATGGAATTAGGATTGATTTATATTAAAGATATTATAAAGATTCAACCTGTCCTCCTATGGCACAGGATATGGACCACAGAGGAGACATATTTTAATAGGGACATTTTAATGGATAGTATGGGCCTGGATGGGGCAACAAGGATTGGATGTCTGTCTTATGTAAAAATGTTTTTAAATAGTTTAGGCTTATATACATTTTTTGAAAACCCATCTACTATGGTTAATATGAGTAGAAAAAATCTTAAGTCTACTTGTCTGAACTTTTTGTCCTAACATAAACAGTGCACCGAACTAAACAAAATCTTGGTTCAAGCAAACAATCTTATTTTAACCACCTTCTGTCTTCTGCCATACCTACGCCTGCCAATGAAAGATTATGACCGTTTTTTGCTAACGAGGTTTCGCATGGGTTCCATACATGGATTAATTATTTTTCCCATAGCCAAGGATTGGTCAAAAGTGCTTAGTAAATGCCCCTGTGACGATACATCTGAACAATCAATGATGCATGTACTATTTTTCTGTAAATTTTATTCCCTACCAAGAAAAAAATGGATCGTGCCTATCCTAAAAGAATCAGGAATGAGGCTTTGTCGCCCTGCTCTTTTGGTACTCCAGCAACTAGAGACAATTGTGGTTGTATTTTCAGTATCTGTCTTTTAAAAAACTGTTTTTAGACTGAGAAAATCAATTATACTGTGATTTATTTTTATGATGTTTCTCTTTTTTTAAAGTATTTTTTATAGTAAATTTGTAATGATTGTCTAATTGTATGTGCTTTTATGGTTGTATATAACTATAACCGAATAAAGTATTCTTGACTTGACTTGACATCTGAATGAAACTAATAACAGCATTCATAGTTTTAGCATTCTCCAAAGTACAGATAAAGTTAAAAGCTTTTCTGTAATGATAACATTTGTTTGCTAAAAAGAGTGGTTTCAGTACGGTTTTTCTAATATCTCTATAAAAACTACAAAATAATACAAAGTGCAAAATAGACTGGGGAGACTTCCCATTGCATGGGCAATTCGGGAGTTTAGGAGATCACTCTCCCATTTTTGGGAAACCAATTATATAATGTAAAGTGACAAACCTGAGCCTTGTTAGAAAAAACCTTTGCTGCGTGTTTCTCGTTGTTATAAGATATGGTTGAGTACCCATAAACAATGGATACCTACAATAGGAAATCACACTGTGCATTCGGCCAGTTGCCACCTCTCTCTCCATATCTTTTGCGGTGAAATACCTTGACTTCAACCATGCTATACTCCTGTATAAACTAAGGATCTTTTCGGTCTAAGTGTATCTTACAGCCATTTAGGAGTGAGTGAATATACTCTAGCCAAGGGATTTTCCTACAATTTTCTAGGGCCAGGCAGTCCATAATTATATTTCTGGTAAACATTGTCTCTTCTTTAGACCATATCCCATGCCGTAGGGCGATTCCTGCCAGGCCTATAATGTCACTTATACATGAAACATTTAATTCGCTATGCACAATATAATTGGATGTTGAACTAGGGACTGCCAACAATCTTTTTAAAAACTTGTTCTCCTGAATTTGTAAGGAAGCTGTGCTGGACCTTCCCCATATAGCTGCCCCATAACAGGCAGCGGTAATCGATTGACTCCTGTATAGAGTAAGAATTTCCCTTACAAGATTGTTACCTATCTTGGTGGCAAATCTAAAAATACCCTCCATTGTACATAGGAATTTAAAATTGGTTGCTTCAATGTGTCCTCCCCAGGTACCATTCTTGTTGAATGTTAGGCCCAGGTAAGTAAAGCTTGAGACTCTATCAATTTTAACGCCTCCCACATGGGGCTGTTTAATCCTTTCTCTGGTTTTCCCACTCAAAGACACATAACCCTGAATTCCTGAACTAAACCATTACACATCCTTCATTATACTTCTGACAATGCTTAATGACAGAGCATTCTTTGGCCTATGAATGCATGTGTGTTTCGTGGTAGATGCAATTTATGTGAAGGGTGTGCTGGCAGCATTATACTCCTTCAACCTTTGTGTGCTCATAACTTAGTTTTTTCCCTGCAACCATTGTTTAATCAAGCACTTATGTGCTCTGGGCTAGTTTGATTATGAACCCATTGTCTAATCAGGCCACAATCTGTTTGAAGGCACGGAGTGTGTGCCGGTGGACTTCTGTGATGATGTTGTAAATGCTTTCAAGTCTGTTAGACATGAGTTGGCCTTTAACTGAAAACCCTTTCAAGTCTCTTATTCCACTACATTCTTGAGTGAACTTTTCACCTTGCTTGTGTCAGTGTGGGAGTCAGACCTAAACTGATTTTTAACCACGAACAGCTGTGTGGTTTCTACTTGGGCTTGATGTTGCACAATATTTTGATGTTTCATCTTTTCTACAGCATGTTAATTTTTTACATTTCCTACAATATTCCCCCCTCTAGTTGATGTTTCAACTACTTAATTTAGTACTTGGTCTATGCTTGGCACCAGGTGAAACGCATTGCCCTGGGAATCTACTACTTGTGTTAGTGTCCTAACTGAAAAGATCCCTCCCGCCTTGGCGCCTATTCTTCTAACATATGCCAGAAATACTTGTATCATACCCTATATTAGTAGTAAGACCACAGTTGTAGTTAACAAAGCCCCCAACAGTCCTGACATCCAGATGGCAGGACCACAAACCAACCACTGAACCAACTAACTGGGGCACCTCATTCATCTATTATTTTAGTCTGTAAATTAGGCAGTGTCTGAATTTCCATTTTCTACGTCATTTGCTGAAATGAATGTGCAGCACACAGTTCCTATTTTCTTGCACACCCCTCCTGGCATGGCAGTCATAAGGTAGGTAAGGTAAATGTTGTTTAGGTAATTAATACCATAAACATTGTGGAATAAAAGAAACAAGATAAACACGTCTTCATAGTTGAAAACTAGACTTATTAAACACTTTAACATTAATCATTATACAGAGGTGGTCAAGTAATATGCGTAATTTAAAAGCGTAAAGTGTATAGGCAGAGCTGGAAAATGCAGGTTTCATTCTTAAATTGAGACATGATAAACATATCATCTACAAATTGGTTCAAGGTGCAAAATGAGCAAGATAAATACAAACTTCATCCTTGAGTAAAGACATAATAAATACTATATCTAAAAATAGATTCAATGTGCAAAAAAGGGCCAGTAACTCTTCATTGTGTAACAGCGTAAATGCACTTTGCTGGCTAAGCTTTCCCGCAGGCTTCATTCTTAAATTGAAACATGATAAGTACTACATCTAAAAGGTAATTAAATGTGCAAAATGAGCAAGATAATCACATACTTCATTCATGTTACATATAAACATGATAAGATTGTTCAAGTTTAAGGTATTTTACCAATTTGCAGTTCAATTGGGGGGATCTGACAGGTCAAGCCCTTATAGGATAGCTGTTCTACATGTCCTTATTCCTCAAGTGATAAAGACTTTTCTTAGTAAAGTGACACGTGCTGTATGTAGATGGGGGCATATACAAATTAGTTGAATAAAATCCTCTTTTTTGCTACCTGAAAGTCTACATGCTGTGGGCCTGCTTTGCTTTCAACACGATTGGTCAGCTGTTGATGGTAGCTGGCCAAAGTGAACTGCCATCAGTTGCTTTTTAGGTGTACCGGAAATGTAAGACTTAAGTAATGTGCTGTTTTAAGGCATATGGTCTTTGGCTGAAGCTGTTTTTATCTAGCAACAGGGAGTGATATTTTGCAGCTTTATGTCTGATGTGTTTAAAGATTGTGAAAGATAGATTCTTGTTCCATAGTGTTAGTGGTTGTTAAAGCTTTTAAAAGATATTGATTGGGGCGTGGCCAAGATGGCGGAGTGAGCAGACGCTTCTTCCCACAGCTCCTTCGGCCCGACTAGGCCCGAGCCCTTTTCGGCAGCTTCTCTCCCCCCTCTGGAGCACAGCGGCCGCGGGACGGGTGGCGGAGGCCTTGGTGCATGCACGGGTGACAAAATTTGGCCCCGGGTGCTGATATAAGAGGCCATTTGGGCGATGGAGGATTGACCGCGAAGTGCCACTGAGTCGAGGCAGGCGCGAGCAGCTGAAGGCGGGGACCCGAGGACGGAGCCCTACAGCTAGCCCCGGCACGGAGGCCTCGGCTGGACAGCGACACGTCTGTTTGCCACTCTGCAGGGGTTCTGTGACTTTGAAACCGATGAGATGGACGAGAAGCCCGCGGGGGACGCTGTGGAGAGAGATAGTCGCTGACTGGGGGTAGCGACACTCGGGACCGCGGCTGCGGCCTAGAGTGCCACGCTCCTCCCGGTCCCGACTGAAACTCGAGAAGTGCGGATCGAGGGGGCAGCGCGGTTGGCTCTACTAAGAACCGGGAGATCTCGAAGAGGATTCATTGCCGGAGCCCTAAGACTGTGTGGAAGCTTGAACAGTGGACATTGGAGAAGGAGGGTCTTCCTGGAGACGCCCGGCCACCATTTTGTCCCCGAGGGGACGAAGGAGACAAAGCCCTGAGGTCGCGGCCTAGGCTGCTACGCACCCCCTGGCCCTGAATGACGCTCAAGAAGGAGTGCGAATCAAGGATACAGCACGGTTGGCACTAATAAGGACCGGGAGGTCTCCAAGCGGACTCACTGCTGAAGCCCTGGGACTGTGTAGTAGTTTGGACATTGGATATTGGAGAAGGAGGGTCTACACGGCGGCGCACGGCCGCCATTTTGTCCTCGAGGGGACAGGACGGACGAAGGCCCTGAGGTATCGGAGCCTCACCCTAGCCACATCGGCCCCACACGTGGGGACCCAGCGACACCGGGACCTGCTATTGGAAGTCTTGAACCCCTCTTTACATTAAGCGGCGAGCTACGATCCACAGAGGGCAGATGGCGAGCGGCCGGGGCGGAAAGAAGGGGGAACGTACGCTCCCAGACATGCTCAGCAGGGCCCTGCAACAACGGGATAAGGCACAGCCGTCACCGAGCTCCTCCAGAGGCTCAGGAGACCCGGTTGGGGAGGAGCCCCCAGTCACGAGGTCTTTCATGGAGGCCCTTTTTAGCTCGCTCAAGGAGGACTTCCAGACGTTGAAACAGGAGGTGGCCAGCGAGGTGCACGAGGTACGCAGAGAAGTGGAGGGCCTGGGTGAGCGCATGGAAACGGTGGAGACGGCGGCCCACCGGAGCGACGAGGAGATTGTCCACCTACAGCAGGAGGTACTCCGCCTAAGGGAACAGCACGTGGACCTCCAAGCGCATAATGAGGACCTGGAGAACAGGTCGAGGCGGAATAACATACGGGTTCGGGGGGTCCCGTCCGACGAAGAGGGGGCTGATATTGCCGGCTACCTGAGGGACATGTTCAGGGAAATCCTGGGTGAGCCAGCGGACTTCCCAATCCGGATCGATAGGGCCCACAGGGTTGGCCGTCAGCGACAATCGACGGCACCTCCACCGGACATTTTGGCCTACCTACCTGATTTCCCCGTGAAGGAGCGCATAATGGCGGAGGCGCGCAAAAAACAACCACTAAGCTTCCGAGGACGCTCCGTTGCGCTGTTTCAGGACTTGTCTGCCATCACGCTGCAAAAACGCAGGGCCTTCAAGATTGCGACGGACTTCCTGAGGGAGCATGAAACACCGTATACTTGGGGGCATCCCTTCCGCCTCATCTTTCGTTGGAACGGGACGATGCACCAACTGCGCTCCCTGCAGGAGATATGTGGGGTCCTGGGACTCACAGCGACGGAGGAGGACGGCGCGACGCCAAACCGGAGGCGCTCAGACAGAGGTGGACGGCGGAGAACAGCGAGAAGGCGATCGGTGGCTAGCGCCGGGAGGCCGGATTCACCCACCATCAGGGCCGAAATGCATTGAGGGAGGCGGCCAGGGACTCAGCAGCCACGAACGGCGTCGCCCTGACGGCGTAGAAACGCTGCGGGGGGAGAAGGACATAGCATCTGAAGACAGCAGGTTTGGGGCCGAAGGGAGGGTGGGGGGGAGGCAGGAAGAACGAGTGGCCGGACGTCCACTTT
This sequence comes from Lissotriton vulgaris, assembly GCF_964263255.1. Taxonomy (NCBI): domain Eukaryota; kingdom Metazoa; phylum Chordata; class Amphibia; order Caudata; family Salamandridae; genus Lissotriton; species Lissotriton vulgaris. The sequence continues at coordinate 418,226,854 of NC_141697.1, read as the reverse complement.
AAGTACTTTCCACGGACTTGTCCGTTTTGGGACATGACTGGGACATTGGGTTGCACAAGTTGGGGAGGGGAGGTGGGATTGTTGGCCAGTTGCCATGGGGTTGGTTCGGGGAGAGTTGGGGGGAAGGGGGGATACCGTCCAGTGCCTTACACATTTTTGCATTTTTTCACTAGAGCACCTTTGCGCTGTCACCCCGTGACCTGTCCTGCCCGAGTGGGTTCCCGCTGCTTAACGCACACTGGCCTTCACGAACATGGCGACGCTTAAGGTGGTGACCCTTAATGTTAAGGGGTTAAACAATCCAGTTAAAAGAAGGGCAATTCTGTCTCTGTTGGAGGGAACACAGGCGGACATTTGTCTCCTGCAGGAGACCCACTTGTTAGCACAAGACTGTCACAGGCTGCGCTCTCGCAAGTTTCCCACGCATTTCTTCTCCTCCACTACTTCTAAGAAGGTGGAGGTAGCCATATTGGTATCGAGTTCCTTCAGGGGAGAGGTTCTGTACAAACTCGCAGAACAGAAAGGGAGGCTGTTGGCGTACCGCCTCAAGCTGGGGGGCATGACGTTCTCCATTGGCTCCTTGTACAGCCCGAATGAACACCAGGAGCGTTTTCTAGACTCGGCACTGGTGGATATGACGGCCTCCCCGGACAGACACATCATTTTAGGGGGGGACCTGAACATGGTTTTTGATTCCACACTAGATAGGTCCGTGCAGAGATACCCGCAAACTGGGGAACTCTCACAGGCAACGAAGGCTCAGCTCGCTAATCTGGACCTGCATGACCTCTGGCGCACACTGCACCCCACGGATAAGGACTATTCTTATTATTCGCATGCGCACCGGACGCATGCGAGACTAGACCATCTGCTGGTCAGCGGACCAATGTGTTCCTTGGCCATGGCGGCGGATATAGGGGTCCTGTCATTGTCAGACCACGCACCGGTTTCGGGCACATTTACGTTGCCGCCGGTCTCCCCCTCCCATTGTGTTTGGCGTCTCAGGGACACCCTGTTACACAAGAAATCTGTAGTGAAACACATTGAGGAGTCGATCCGGGAGTATCAAACACATAACGGCAATCCGGACACATCGTTAGCGACACAATGGGTGGAGTTGAAAGCGGTCCTGAGAAGGGAGTTTATCTCTATCTCCTCGGCTGAGAATAGGGAGAGACAGTGCAAGAGGGAGGAGTTGACTTTCAAGGTTAGAGAACTGGAGCACGTACACTGCCGTACAGGAGCCCCTAAGGTATGGAAAGAACTGAAGGCTGCTAGGAAACTCCTGTCGGCGTTAGATATGGATAGAGCAGAATATGCGGCGCTACGCCTGAAACATGCGTTCTACACGGGGGGATAGATGCGGCAAACTCCTGGCAAAAAAGCTTCGAGTGGCACATCAGCGGAACTCGGTCAAGGAACTGTTGGACTCTGATGGGGTGGCTGTCTCTGAGGACGTAGCTGTAGCGGAGGTGTTTCGTAAGTTCTATGAGGACCTCTACGCAGGGGAACCCCCTTTGCCGCAGGACACCGCGGACTACCTGGAGTCAGTGGCCCTTACGGTCCTGACCCCGGCACAAGCGGAGCACCTGGAACGTAATATTCACATAGAGGAGGTGATCGCCGCCATCTCCAGGCTCAAGCATGGGAAGGCCCCGGGCCCGGACGGTTACACGTCCCTGTTTTATAAGACCTTTTGCCCGGTTGTGGCACCTATCCTTGCCCGCCTTTTCAACTCTTTCTCTGCACCGGGGGCTATCCCACCGGACCTACTGAGAGCTACGGTATCGGTCATTCCTAAACCAGGGAAGGACCAGACCCAATGTGGCTCGTACAGGCCAATTTCCCTCCTGAACGTTGACCTCAAGCTATACACGGGGATTTTGGCGTCCAGACTGGCTCTGCATCTGCCAGGCCTGGTGGAGGCTGACCAGGCTGGTTTTGTCCCAGGAAGGCAAACAGTCGATAACACCAAAGGGGTGGTGCACGTCTTGGAGAAAGCCCCACGGATCCCCGGAGAGAGAATGCTGCTAGCGGTGGATGCGGAGAAAGCATTTGACCGCGTTCATTGGCCTTATCTTGAACAGGTGCGGGGGAAGATGGGTATCGGAGAGAAGTTCTGCTCGATGATTTTTAACTGCTATAAGTCCCCATCGGCGACGGTTAGAGTTAATGGCTGTAGCTCCCGCAGCTTCGAGATAGAAAGGGGCACTAGACAAGGGTGCCCGCTCTCCCCACTTCTCTTTGCCCTTTACATTGAGCCGTTTGCCCAGAGGATTCGCCAGAACCCGGATGCGATAGGGGTGAAGATGGGACAATATGTCCACACGGTTAGTCTCTATGCGGACGATGTCCTATTGACCCTGGATGACCCGATGAGGGCCCTCCCTGCATGCATTAAGGAGCTGGATGACTTCTCGAAAGTGGCGGGCTTCAAGATGAACATGGGCAAGTCAGCGGCCCTGGATGTGTCCCTGGCGGCTGATACGAGAAGAGACCTGCAGAGGCTTTTTCCTATGCAGTGGTCATCGACCCTGGTACCTTACCTGGGGATTCTCTTAGCACCGACGCTACCAGCAATGGTGACGGCCAATTACGCAGCCCTGGGCAGGAAAATCAAGGAGGAGTTGGGCCGTTGGGGTAAAGGGATGCTGTCTTGACTCGGCAGAATAGCTGCGGTCAAGATGACGGTCTTGCCCCAGATATGTATCTCTTTCGGGCCTTGCCACTTCAGCCGCCCACGGGATGGATCAGACAGACGCAAGCAGATATTGCACGCTTCGTCTGGCAGGGCCGCAAGCCGAGAATGAAGAAGGTTCTCTCTACACTAGCTCCGGAGGCGGGAGGCCTCGGCATTCCGGATCTCCGGAAATATTTTCAGGCGGCGCAGTTGCGCTACCTGGTGGAATGGAGCAGATGGGAATCTGACAAGCATTGGCTCTTTCAAGACCAAGCGGTGGCGGGGCGTCCCTTACAGGAGATACCGTTCTTGCGAAGGGTCCACCACCCCCCCAATCTGTACGCGTCCTTTGTTACGTGAGTTCCCATGAGAGTGTGGGACGCTGTTAATGAAGTTCACGATCTCACCACGTTCACCTCACCATGTACGCCGATAGCAGAGAACCCTGATTTCACCCCGGGTCTAGAACCGGGCGCATTCACGCACTGGAGAGCAGCGGGCTGCCGTGCGCTCTTCCAGATGTATGACACGGAGGGGGTGGTCCCCTTTCAGCACCTTAGACAGGAATACCAACTGGCCGAAACAGAGAGGATGAGGTACATGCAGGTTAGACATTAGGCGCTTCAACCGCAGGTACGCAAGACAGCAGACCGTCAGTTGAAGCCGTATGAGAGGTGGTTGGTGACTCGCACCTCAGACGCTAAGCTGATCTCGGACCTATATAAGTTGCTGCAACCTCCCCCATTTCATTTTTAAAATCCTGGTAGGGAGCGCTGGAATAGAGAGCTGGGGAGGACGCTTAGCCGTAAGGAATGGGATCAGATTGCATACCGCGCAAGACACTCGGCATACCACACGGGGCTCACTGAAACACTCACAAAGGTGTCTACGTATTGGTATTATACCCCAGAGAGATTGCATGAAATGAATAGGAACATTGGGAAGGTGTGTTGGAGGGACTGTGGGCAGACAGTGACTCTCACGCATGTGCTTTGGGATTGCCCGTTGTTGAAGGATTACTGGAAGGAGGTTATAGATGAGGTGGACGCTCACTTTGACATAGAATTGCTGCGCTTCCCGGCGTACGTTCTGTTGGGCCTCCCGAATCGGCTAATGTACCCGTTGAAGTCCCGTAGGGGTCGGCAAATAGCGATAGCACTGGGTTCGGCGGTCCAAAATATACTGATACACTGGCGCACCACCACAGTCCCCTCCATCACAGGTTGGCTCCACAGACTTTGGCATGTCCTGGGCATGGAAAAACTATCGCTTATGGTGGCGGGGGACGTGGAGCAATTTGATGAGTTGTGGCAACCCTTTCATGCGCTATTAACCACAGAATTTAGAGAACTTACCTGTCCGAGATACCTTAGACTCCTAAGACTAACGCCTCCCATAGACCCGATTGCTTAACCAGACAATGAGAGGGGAGCTCACGAGGGGTGGGGTGGGGGAGGGGGGGCAGGGCGTAAGAACAACCCAAGCACTGGACGGGGGAAAGTTGGGGGGGGGAGTTTGGGGAGGAGTTGAGGGAGTTGGAGGGGAGGGGATCAAGGAAGGAGGGAGGTTCAATCTATTGTTTGCTTTTTCTTTTGACTTCCAGCTTTATTGACAATGGCGGACACGCCAAGACTCTCTTCAAAGGAACTTTATATGCTACTACCATTGTCTATCGCTACGCTTTGACTACTTATGCCTTGTATTCTCTTGTATTTCGCAAACCCTATGCCCTCCTTGTCCTTTTTCTTATGTTATGCCTTAAGAAAATGCTTTAAACCTAAAAGATATTGATTGTATATAGATTTTTTTTATCCTTTTCAATTTCTGACCATAGAGCCTTGTTGAGTGGGGAATATATTAAGTTTTGTTTTGTTTTGTACCCGTATTTTATTGTGGTGTACATTCTCCCTACTGTTTCATTTATTAGCCTGATTTCCAAGCGCACCTGCACGGGTGATGCAGTCTTGAGGAGTTGAAAGACCGGTTTATAGGTAGCTTGTTGCCGTAGTATGCAATCTCGGCTTTCTCATTGATGAAAAGCTCTCAATGAGACAGCAGGCCACTAAGGTAGCGTCCATTTGTTTTGCTACTCTGAGATGGTTACACATTTTTTTTATGGATGTTGCCCCCTTCCACCCAGAGAACTGTAGTCCAGGCTTTAGTTGTTTCCCGCCTGGACTATGGCAATGTTCTTTATCTCGGAGCAGACTCGACAACTATTAATAAACTTCAAGTTGTACAAAATGCGCTGCCCGACTTCTTCGCAATGTTCTGAGGAGAACATCTGCCTCCCATGCACTCTGCGATCTACACTGGCTCAGGATCCCGAGCCGTATTAAATTCAAAACTATGTGCTATCTCTTTAAAATTAGACAAGGCTCGGCTCCAAAATATTTACAGAGCCTAGTCCAACCATACAAGCCAAGTCGTACCTTAAGATCCTCAGAGAATGGTGATTTCATTATTCCGCGATTTAGACTAGTAAAGATGGGCGGTCGGTCCTTCTCCCACTTAGGTCCCAAATCCTGGAATGCTCTACCTATGGCCCTAAAGACGGAGACAAACTTGTTTCGATTCCGTAAGGGACTCAAAACCTGGCTTTTTCAGTAGGTTGTGAGGGCTCATATAAACTAGTTTAGTGTACCTGTCCTTTTTTCTTCTTAAGTCTGTCCCTGGCGCCGGGAAACCCACTGCGGGTAGCTGTTGCGCGTTATAAGTTTGAATAAATAAATAAATAGGTTGTGGCATGAAACGTATTCAATAGTGCAGATTCTTTTCCGTGTAAAGACCATGCTGGGTTCGGTTATCACATGGTTGTCTTAAGGTCAAGTACATAATGATGTTATTGTACCATCATTCTTATGGCACACAGTTCTTCTTTTATGGCATTGATTCCATTGTTGGTGGTGTTGATGACTGTGAGGAGCTCCCACCTTGTGATCTTGAGCCAACGAGCTGGTACATTGGCTTGGACAAATGGCAAGATGCCCCCAAAGAAGAGTTCAACAGCATTGAACAGGCAATACTCACGGGGAACGTCATTTCAGTTGCTTGTGTCATGATGCTCTGCAGTTCTCTTCCTTCGGCTGTGATGTAGCAAGGTCTTTGAATGACTCATGGGGTGTTTATGCAAAGCGGATATGTTTATTCCTGGAATTAGCAAAACTATAGCTTGCAAGTCACAATGGAGGAAACCCCTCCCCAGTTTGGTGGTAACTGGGTGTACAGTGGGTCTCCACACTGACCGAACAAATCCGTGAGGCTAGAGATGCCCTCCTGCATGACTGCGTGGTATACTGTGGTCCTAAAACCAATATTTCGGCCTATGTCAATGGTGCCATTTCCCCTGAAACATAAGGCAGCAGAAGTTAGTTTAATGACAGTTTGGGGATTTACAGTGTTATCTACCCATGTTTAATGCAAGATGTTTTCACCCCAGGTGGGTATGCATTTCTTTATTGCATCCTAGCTAACATCAGTGCCATTCCATAAAGACTTGGACCTATAGGAAAAGTCAATGTTGGGATGTAATTGATCATGGGCAAATACTGACCCTGTCACTCTAAACCTTGGCCTTCTAACACAGTCTGAGGGTAATGGGTTTACAAAATAGTTGTTACACTCAGTTGGTGGGTTTGTCACTCCTAGAAATCATGATATTTCTTCCCTGATTTCCTGCCTGTCTGTGAGAATTTAACGTACCTCTGGTAAAGAGTCATATTTTGTGGCATTAACTAGAAAGCGTACTACGTTGGCATGTGCTAACTGCATTTGGGACTTAATTTTACACAATTAATGATGTAATAAACATTGAGCTATGTCTGGGGGTACTTCTTTCGTAGAGTGCAGTAAATCTGAACCAGTCACATGAGGATTTAGGGAGCACATGAAGCACGACTCATTCATGGTCTCTGAACTTATTTCTGACATATGCTGATACCACATGTTATCTGACAACTTAGAAGGCCATTATGGGTCACATTGATATTAGAGAGCTCTCTCAGGATGTGGAAAACATTAGAATTAGAGGTTATTTTGCTAGCAAAGAGAAGAAAGGATAGAATTGAGGGACAAAAAAAGCATTAATATCAAAATATCTTTTGTATTGTTCTTTAAAAAAAAAGTCCAAAAGCATAGTTGGAGGGGGGCTTTCACGATGACAATTTTCGTCCCCCTCTTGTTCCATTTGCATTGTTCATTATTTGGGCGAGAAGCTTGGTTGATACACACATGGTTGTGATGAATCTAGGGTTTTCTGCCATCCATCTTGAGAGCAGTTGGTGTGACCATGGTGACTGTATAGGGGCCTTCGAAAAGGTTTTCCCTCCATTTTCGGATCCAATTCCGTACAAACACTTGATCTCCTACTTGCATAGCTGGGAGGTCAACATCGGCAATTGCACATTTTTCTTTTCCTTTGGTTACTTGTTTGGAGATGAACCTTGCACACTTCATAAGTTTAACAAATACATATACATGTCATCATTTAGTGCTTGTGATGAGCTTTTTCCATGAATTCTACTCCATGTGGCAGGAACTTGACCATTTATATGCCTTCCTGTCACTGTTTGATGGGGTGTTAAGTGATGGTCTGAACTTGGTTTATTTATCAGGGCAAAGAGTGCTATTGGTAGACAGTATGACCATTTTTTGTTTAAGGTAGTGGCGAGTAATTTAGGCCCTATCCCCTCTACTTACCTTGTGCTTTACCTGAATCCATACTGCAGACTCCTGGAACCACCGAAAACCTGTGGGGAAAATATAGAAAGGGATTAGCATATCTTTGGGCAGAGAGGTGGAGTTACTGTCAGCCAGAATAAATCCTGCGGAGAAGGAGGAGGAGAAAAATGCGATGCCACAGGAAGGACTGAGAGCGAGAGGAGAACCTAAAACGAAGACAGAGAAGTCGAGGAGCAGTGAAGCAGGACCCTTTCCAGTGCAGCCGATGTGTCAGACGCCGCGGCGTACCTAGATGAGACCCATGACTCCTGGAGCGAGGAGTGGTGGTCGCCACCGGAGGATGCTGGAGAGTTGCAGTGTAGAGGGTGAGTTACAGAGGGAATGGTGGCGTGGGTGTCGGGTTGGAAGGAAGGACGGACAGGTCACGGTGAGGGGTGAGCACAGAGGGAAGAACACTATTGTTTTAATACGCTGTATGTGAAACCTTGCATAAAGGTCCCTGGACCACGAGCTAATACACCTGGTATATACTTAAAACCCGGGCTACAGACCGAGTAGCCTTCAAGAGACATACACCCACCCTTGGGGAGGGTAGAGAGGAGACAAAATTCCCATATTTTACAGGTGAGATTAACCTGGCTGTATATTCCTAAGCTTGTGAGAAGGGAAGGGGACAAGGTCTGCATGAATAGAGCTGATAGTAACAATAGATTCATTAACCTACAAGGTGCATGCTGTGTTTCACCCCAGGTACAAACTGCTCCCCCAAATAAAACCCCATTTTAGTTGAAAGAATTCACCTCAGAGTGTGGTGATGGATAAGGAAAGAAGCATTTCCTAACTTTTACTTACCGTTACTTGTTCTCATTTTCTTTGAGACTCCAGGTGGTGCCTTTCTGAGGGGAGGATCCCCCGGAAGACAGAACAAACCAATTTGGATAACATAAAGACTGGCACATCCTGACCCACAATTGCAACAATACTTCATACTTTATGCCAAATTATAATAAACACCAAAATTAAGAAATACATAATTTGCTGATATTGCTCTTAAAGAAAGACCATTATGGCGCTCAACAATACCATTACTTTGGGGGTGGTACATGGCGGACAATTTATGCTTTATCCCCAACTGCGTAGTGATATGCTCAAATATTGTATTAGAAAAAACTGTGCAATTGTCGGACCATGTTCCTTCTTGTATTCCTCATCATGGAATCACTTCACAAACTAGGAATGTGGCTTCTGATGTGGCATCACCATGGATGCATGGGCTTGCTTCAATCAATTGGGGAAATGGGCAGATCACCAAGATAGGGTGCCGGTAGTTATTGCACCTATCAATCATATCCACAAAGTCCAGATTAAGGGCTTTAAAGGAACCTTGTGGTCGCAGATTTGTGAAACATCACTTTTAGAGTGGGATTAGGGTAAAACTGCTGGCAGATGGTACAGTTGTGCAGATACATGATGATCATGTTGTGCACATTTGGAACAAACCAGTCTTGTTGGATTAGTGTTTGCAAATAATCCCTGGGAGTATGGACTGCCAAATGGATCTGATCTATTTCGATTGCAGACAAAGCCTATGGCATCACTGGTTTTCCTGTATCTAGTTGTCTGTACACTAGGTCATCTCCTGACTAGGTGCATCCTCTATTTTCCCATAACTGCTTTTCGAGCAAATAATCAGCTTCCTGCAGTTCTCTCAGGTGTAACTTTGTTGTCTCAGTGCAATGAGGCATTTCATTGTCCATGGCAGTCTTCGGTCCAAGTTCCCCTGGTGAGGCAGTTGGAGCTACCACAACAGGGGCAGGTTGTGGGTTCTGATGGTACCTTTGGGGGTGAGTGCCTAGCTGCATCCATAGCTTCCTGATCTACTAGTGCATTACCAGGGGACACAAAATCCTGTCCATTTGTGTGCATTGCACATTTCACAACTGTCACTGCCTATGGTAATGTGAGTGCCTTTATTAGAGCATTTAAAAAGTTTCTATGCATCACAGGGTTACCATCTGACTTTAGAAGCCCTCTGCTGCTCCATCTCATGATGCTTGAGTGCACAGTGTTGGCTACGTACATTGAATCTGGGTATATTGTAATGACTTCTCCTGCTCCTAACTTAAGGTCCGCTATTAGTGCTGTTAGTTTTGCTGCTTGGGCGGAATAGTGTACAGACAATGTCAAGTGTTCTATGACCTGCAGTGTATCAAAGGAACCGTGCTGTTGAGCCTTGACTACTGCTGCACTTGTGTGTCTCATTCCTGTCTTCTGATCAACCATGGAGGAACAGTCAACAAAATAGACACTGCTACATGGTATAGGATCCTCTCCCTGTGGCTTGACCACATTCGATGGAACTATATGTTGCACAGTCGTGCTCATCCTCCTCAAATGTTGCAGGGTTCATGGAATGACACTTCACAACCCTCAAAAATGGCAGTGACTGAATCACCTCATACCCTGACACTTTCTGAGTAGTGGCTTTGCCTTGAGAATTATGGCCAATACTGCATTTTCTGCGTAGAGCGTCAAGGGTCCCCCATAACTATGGGGAGGCTCTTTTGTACTGCAAAGGCTGCAGTGGCAACAGCCTGCTCACAGGGTTAGTGCCCTTTCATAACTGAGTCCAGCAGCCCACTTACGTATGCAACAGGTTTGTGCTCTAGCCGATACTTCTGTTTGAGGATAGCTGTCATCACCTGACCGTTGCAACGGCAGTATAAATACAACTCCTTGGTCTAATCAGGAGTTTCCAAGACTAGAGCATTTGTAATTTCACTTTTCAGTTTCTGAAAAGTTCCCTTCATCTCTGGTGTTCATGTTATCCTGTGTTCTCTGTCTCTTGCCTGTTTGATATTAGCGTGCTGTAGTCAAATACCCACAGTCTCACATAATTACGAAGACCAAGGGCCAGATGTACGAACACATTTTCCAATAAACATACAATGGGAAAAACTGTTTGATACATCTGGCCCCAAAAAACTTCTACATTCCTTTGACAGTTTCTGCTTCTGTCATTTGGCAGATGGACACTGCTCGTTCAGGCGTTAGATGCATTTCAGATGCTGACAGCAATAGTCTTACATATTGTAATTCTTCCTGACAGTACTGAATCTTCTGCCTCTCCACTTTGTATCCTCTCTGGGCAGCAGTGGTCAGTAGAGATACAGTATCTCTTCTGCACTGCTGCTCAGTGGGACTACAAACCAATACGCATTAAAATATTTCAACAGAGTGCTGCCACATTGGAAATTTGAGAGGTCATACTTTATCACTCAGTTGAACATGCTGGGGGGCTCACAGTATCCTTGGGGTAAACAAGAGTACACATTCTGAGTCCCACAATATGAGAATGCTGTCAGATACTGGTTGTCTGGATGAAGAGGAATGCTGAAAAAGGAATTCTTTAAATCAAATACTTGGCATCCTGGGGAATATTTATCAAGATGTTGGAAGGGCCAGGGACAATTGGGAATTCTGGTACTACTATGTTGTTAAGGGCACACAGGTTTTGAACTAAGTGACACGTATTAACCTTAGCTTTCATGACCGGATAAATCGGGGTGTTGCAAGAAGACACTTCAGGGAAAATCACTACTTGCTGTAGCAACATCTGTATGGTAGGGCGATACCCTCATCTGCTTCCTTAGACAGGTAATATTGCTTCACTCTGGGTAAGAGGGCACCTTCCTTCAATGTATCCGGAATGGAGCGGCAGTGTGGATGATGAATCCAACATACAGGGGACACTTAATCCACTTGGTGTCTGGTACTTGGGACAGATCTGCTTCCTTTGCTGAATCAAAAGCACTACTCGGTGTGGGCATTTTCGATGTCTAGCACTGTCCTCAATGGTATGTCCTCTTGAAAAACCATAAATAACTGTTTTCTTGGGGTCATCATCAAACAGTTGGTCATCCAGTATCTTTCTTACCAACTATCTTGGTTCAAGGAAGATTGATTGATTGATTTATGGATTTGTATAGCGCACGAATGCCCAAAGGGCATCTTGGCGCTGCTGTCTACAAGAACCAGAAGGGTACAGATGAGAGACATAGTATGTGCTCTAGTTAGTAAAAATCGATTCAGAAAAGGGGGTGGTGATGAACAGAGTGTCTGAATTAAGCAGACCACTCTTACCCAGTCCAAAGATCAGGGCTTGATCCATCACCGTTATTTATCTCACTGCACCATCCCAGCTCAGAACCTGGCTATATGCAAATCAGTCTGTTCCTGGCCCAGTGCATCATGGGAACAGGGCAGACTAAACTACCAAGCCAATTCTTCACCAGAAAGGAGACAAGCTACCGGGGACCGGTTTCTGGCATTTCAGCCGTCTTCGGCCCGGCTTGCTTGAATCCTGATGGTGCAGTGAGAAAGGGACTCATGTCTGAGTATACCCTGCCACACCTATAGTGGCCAAAATCGATTCAGAAAAGGGGGTGGTGATGAACAGAGTGTCTGAATTAAGCAGACCACTCTTACCCAGTCCAAAGATCAGGGCTTGATCCATCACCGTTATTTATCTCACTGCACCATCCCAGCTCAGAACCTGGCTATATGCAAATCAGTCTGTCCCTGGCCCAGTGCATCATGGGAACAGGGCAGACTAAACTACCAAGCCAATTCTTCACCAGAAAGGAGACAAGCTACCGGGGACTGGTTTCTGGCATTTCAGACGTCTTCGGCCCGGCTTGCTTGAATCCTGATGGTGCGGTGAGAAAGGGACTCATGTCTGAGTATACCCTGCCACACCTATCGTGGCCAAAATCGATTCAGAAAAGGGGGTGGTGATGAACAGAGTGTCTGAATTAAGCAGACCACTCTTACCCAGTCCAAAGATCAGGGCTTGATCCATCACCGTTATTTATCTCACTGCACCATCCCAGCTCAGAACCTGGCTATATGCAAATCAGTCTGTCCCTGGCCCAGTGCATCATGGGAACAGGGCAGACTAAACTACCAAGCCAATTCTTCACCAGAAAGGAGACAAGCTACCGGGGACCGGTTTCTGGCATTTCAGCCGTCTTCGGCCCGGCTTGCTTGAATCCTGATGGTGCAGTGAGAATGGGACTCATGTCTGAGTATACCCTGCCACACATATAGTGGCCAAAATCGATTCAGAAAAGGGGGTGGTGATGAACAGAGTGTCTGAATTAAGCAGACCACTCTTACCCAGTCCAAAGATCAGGGCTTGATCCATCACCGTTATTTATCTCACTGCACCATCCCAGCTCAGAACCTGGCTATAGGCAAATCAGTCTGTCCCTGGCCCAGGGCATCATGGGAACAGGGCAGACTAAACTACCAAGCCAATTCTTCACCAGAAAGGAGACAAGCTACCGGGGACCGGTTTCTGGCATTTCAGCCGTCTTCGGCCCGGCTTGCTTGAATCCTGATGGTGCAGTGAGAAAGGGTCTCATGTCTGAGTATACCCTGCCACACCTATAGTGGCCAAAATCCATTCAGAAAAGGGGGTGGTGATGAACAGAGTGTCTGAATTAAGCAGACCACTCTTACCCAGTCCAAAGATCAGGGCTTGATCCATCACCGTTATTTATCTCACTGCACCATCCCAGCTCAGAACCTGGCTATATGCAAATCAGTCTGTCCCTGGCCCAGTGCATCATGGGAACAGGTCAGACTAAACTACCAAGCCAATTCTTCACCAGAAAGGAGACAAGCTACCGGGGACCGGTTTCTGGCATTTAGGCGTCTTCGGCCCGGCTTGCTTGAATCCTGATGGTGCAGTGAGAAAGGGACTCATGTCTGAGTATACCCTGCCACACCTATAGTGGCCAAAATCGATTCAGAAAAGGGGGCGGTGATGAACAGAGTGTCTGAATTAAGCAGACCACTCTTACCCAGTCCAAAGATCAGGGCTTGATCCATCACCGTTATTTATCTCACTGCACCATCCCAGCTCAGAACCTGGCTATATGCAAATCAGTCTGTCCCTGGCCCAGTGCATCATGGGAACAGGGCAGACTAAACTACCAAGCCAATTCTTCACCAGAAAGGAGACAAGCTACCGGGGACCGGTTTCTGGCATTTCAGCCGTCTTCGGCCTGGCTTGCTTGAATCCTGATGGTGCAGTGAGAAAGGGACTCATGTCTGAGTATACCCTGCCACACCTATAGTGGCCAAAATCGATTCAGAAAAGGGGGTGGTGATGAACAGAGTGTCTGAATTAAGTAGACCACTCTTACCCAGTCCAAAGATCAGGGCTTGATCCATCACCGTTATTTATCTCACTGCACCATCCCAGCTCAGAACCTGGCTATATGCAAATCAGTCTGTCCCTGGCCCAGTGCATCATGGGAACAGGGCAGACTAAACTACCAAGCCAATTCTTCACCAGAAAGGAGACAAGCTACCGGGGACCGGTTTCTGGCATTTCAGCCGTCTTCGGCCCGGCTTGCTTGAATCCTGATGGTGCAGTGAGAAAGGGACTCATGTCTGAGTATACCCTGCCACACCTATAGTGGCCAAAATCGATTCAGAAAAGGGGGTGGTGATGAACAGAGTGTCTGAATTAAGCAGACCACTCTTACCCAGTCCAAAGATCAGGGCTTGATCCATCACCATTATTTATCTCACTGCACCATCCCAGCTCAGAACCTGGCTATATGCAAATCAGTCTGTCCCTGGCCCAGTGCATCATGGGAACAGGGCAGACTAAACTACCAAGCCAATTATTCACCAGAAAGGAGACAAGCTACCGGGGACCGGTTTCTGGCATTTCAGCCGTCTTCGGCCCGGCTTGCTTGAATCCTGATGGTGCAGTGAGAAAGGGACTCATGTCTGAGTATACCCTGCCACACCTATAGTGGCCAAAATCGATTCAGAAAAGGGGGTGGTGATGAACAGAGTGTCTGAATTAAGCAGACCACTCTTACCCAGTCCAAAGATCAGGGCTTGATCCATCACGGTTATTTATCTCACTGCACCATCCCAGCTCAGAACCTGGCTATATGCAAATCAGTCTGTCCCTGGCCCAGTGCATCATGGAAACAGGGCAGACTAAACTACCAAGCCAATTCTTCACCAGAAAGGAGACAAGCTACCGGGGACCGGTTTCTGGCATTTCAGCCGTCTTCGGCCCGGCTTGCTTGAATCCTGATGGTGCAGTGAGAAAGGGACTCATGTCTGAGTATACCCAAGTTTTTACTGATTTTCTCAAAGATAGTACATTTGAACTGTTCTTTATATTTATTGGAAGTGAGGTCCATGTTTTGACAGTTCCTAAAATGAAACTCATACCTCCCGTGTGCTCTGTTAAATCTGGGGGTCTGTAGCAGTTTACTGTGGAAGACCTTACATTTCTGGTTGGTGCATACCAGATCAGGCGATTCTTCAAATAATGTGGGCCGGTTCCGTGCAGTTCCTTATATTCTAGATATAGGGATTTGAACTTTATCCTTTTTCTAACTGGGAGGCAGTGCGGTGTTCTTAAACCATAGGTGACGGCTGATATTTGGGATGTCCAGCAGTAGGCGTGCAGCAGCATTTTGAAGCTGCTGTAACTTTTGTAGGTACTGTGTTTGGATATTCACATACAGATCATTTCCATAATACCATCTGGAAAGGTCTAATGCTGTCACCAATGTCTTTTGCAGGGCCGGGGGTATAAAAGGACACATTTTTATAATTTTATAATCATCTATAGAATAAAAGGATTGCCCACAAACCAATATTATGGTCCCTGGCTATCAGAGCGCCATACTTTGGTGTTATTTCCAAGGCTTCCATCTGCAATATCAGCTAGGCATTCTATAGCTCAGAGCCTTGCCCTTGTTGTCGAAAAAGGAACTCTTTGGGCAATTGAACCTCCTTTCCCAGTAACTCTGGTGTGTCTGCTATGATAGTATATGCTGCTGTTGTGAATGCCTCCAGATCATTGGGTCGTGCTCTGATTTGGTCTCTGGTGGAGGAATCTACCATTAGTGCCATGATTCTGGAAGGTAGGACCACAGGGGTTGAGAAAATCATAGTCCATCTGGTTCAAAATTAATGCTTATATATAATTTGGTCATCAAATCTCTCCCTAACAGATTAGCTGGGGCAGCTGGAGAGAATAGTAAACAGCCATCAATGTATTTGTCTGCCCCCTACTTCCATCTCCACTGGTTTGGTAAAAGCAAACCTTGTGGCTTCTCCAGAGGATCCCTGTGTGCTCATTGATCTGTTTGAAATCATAAGGCCTCCCTCCTTAAAACCCGATTTGGTTGCTCCTGTATCTATGAGGAATGCATACCTCTTGCCATTGACTGCTACTGTCACAGCAGAAAAACTCTGTGATCACCCTCATTGTGTGTATTCTCCCACCGGATTAACCTGGAAAGATGTTCCTCCCTTACAACTACACATCCTTGTCCACTTTGGAGTGGAATCCCGGGGGAGGTTGCTTGGTATTTCCGATGAGGTGGCTTGTGCTGCTCTTGTCGCACTGTTGGGTGGCTGAATCCCACAGAGATTGCAGTCATCTTAGTGGCCGCTGCTGCTACAGCACCTTCCATTGCTCCTCTTTGCACTAGTGTCTGCTGCTTTCTCTGCTACTGGTAGATTATAATTTTCTTTTTCTAGCAAAAATGGACTGTGTGCTTGAATTTGGTCCAGGGCTTGGCTTCCAGTGCCACTATGTTAGCTAAGCTGTCCTGCATGCCAGGAGGTAACCCTTTCATGACTACATTATAAATTAATAAAGAATTACCTCCTGTCACCTCCCAGCCCTGACCTACGTCCTGGGTCCACTTTTTCATCTTATTGATGTATTGTGTGCAATCTTTATTTGGTTATGAAGGATTTGATGTCTGGTTTATCGGGGTACATTTGCCTCAGCTGGTCTCAAACTGCACATCTAAAAAAATTAAATGGAGACCCATCACATCTGGTATCCATGGGGGGGGGGTCACATTTCTTACTCCAGCCTTTTGAAATACTGTGTCTGTTTCATCCCCTATGAGAGAACTAAGCCGGCTTTTGTTCATCCCCCATTGCTAGGGTGGTCCCTGCAGTTTGTTTTTCAAATGCCATGATCCATTTGCCTGCTCCCTCTGTAAGTAGTGACAACTGTTTCCTGAGGTTTTCCGTGTCCATCTGTGGCCAAGGAACATACTGCGGAGCCCCAGGTCCCTTATGTATCAGGGGCATCTGATGCAAAGGGGTGGTGGCATGCTGGGGATGGTGCTGTCTGACGTACGTCTGCTATATATGCAAACATTTCCTCATGTAAGGGTAGTTCCAATCTGGATCACCCTAACCATACAGAATGCAATCTTCCACATTTGCCATGTCATGTGGGCCAAATGATCCTTCTTGTTGCCATGGGCTCATTTGTGGAGCTAACTGTCCAATTTGCTATATTATCAACAAATGGTACAACAGTGTCCCAGCTATTTTCTCCCTCAGCACCAATCTCACTGAGAGTAGGATCTGCACGTTGCGAATTCGATTGATCGCTTTTTTGCTGTGCTTGTTTGTTGTGGAGTGTCAATCGCTCCTAACCTCTCTGGATCCCATTCTAGGGTCTGGTGACCATGGGTGCTTTGGAACTGCAACCTCTCAAGCTCTGTCAATCGAGGCTTCCTAATCCTAGGGAGCACATCTTGCTCTATTTCACTTGTGTCAGTTGGTTTAGGCAGTCTCCACGTGCTTCTTGTGTGGTCTAAGTCAAAGAGTGGCCTCTCTTGAATATGTGATTTGCTGCTGGGGTTTGATGCAGTTTACCCATGCTTTCCACAACCTGGTGTATGGATTCTATCCTGTCTGCTGACGTCCCAAAACTTCTCAAAGTTTGTCCTGTAAAGACATAATCATACCCTTCTCTTCTCACTTCACTTGTCTCTCTCCTACTTCCATTGTGTGATAGCCAGTCCTGCACACTCTCTGGTGAGACTATTACACCCCCCTTCTCTTTCTGCCAAGCGTGTTACCTATCTTCTGTACTTCTATGCTCCAGTTCTCTTGCTTGAGATGTTGGCTGTTGTGTCATACCTCGCCCTATGCACACAGTCACTCCACCCTGCATTCCCTATATCCCTTTGATGTGGGGTGGACACTCGGTTTCTAATTTCTCTTCCTGTGGTATACCTTTTCTGTAGCAACTGCAACGTTGCTGATGATATATGTGACTGGTCATCACTATCTTCTGGACTCTGTTTTTCGCTCTTATCCTGCTGGGGAGATACTGGATCTAGATGCAGTGCCTCTAATTGCCACACAAATTGGGGGTCCCCTACCCTTGTTTGCTGCCTAGGAGTACCTGCCTTCTTTGGCTTTGGTAATCGTGGGATAACCTTGTGGTGGCTGTCAAGGAGTGTGGAGGGGTTCCAGTTGCAAGGTATTCAAACTCCAGTGTGACTTCTTGCAGCTGCACTAGTGGGTAAATGCTAGGCACCATGAGTGCAGGGATTATAGGCTCATATGGGGGCGGGGGAACAAACAGGGTACATGGGGTATCTCCTTGTGAGTAGTCTTTTGATTTTTCACAAAATATTCAGCATAAGAATACAGTGGCTTCCCTTTTCTCTAATTTGGCTTGTGAATATTTACTTTGGAGGTATGCAACAACATGCTCAATTATCCTATTGTAGAACGTTCCTTCTTTTGGCCAAGGATATGTATGCTTTTGGGTGGCTTTAAACCACCCCAGGTTATACTTGTTTTTATTTCTTTTTGTCTCTAGGGAATACCTTCTGCATATGCTCCAAGGGGTCTCCATGATTGGGAGTATTTAATATTTTAACTTTGACCTATTTTCCTACCAGATTAAACATTACTTACATTTTAAAGTAGACTTGCATACATCTTAAATTTAAAAAAAGTGTCTATTTTTCTTTTTTTGCGATATATATGCAACTTTAAATTTTGCTGCAGCAATTCTGTAGGGCACGTTACAATATAAACTTTTTGTTTCATGCAAGGTATATTCAAAACAAAAGTTTGCACATTTTACAATACTGCACAACATCATACAGTGGCCACATTTCATTTAAATATGCACTCGCTCACCTTCAGTCACACAAAAAAAATACAAAGCAAAATTCTATTCTAGGACAATAATCACATCTCTAATCTACTCTTGGGTAAATGCAACTAGTAACCCCTGACCACCTTCCTCCATGCCTTAGAGAAGATTCTTTTCAATTCATGCATTGTAGAAATCATGGAGAGACTGCCGGACATCAGATCCAGGATTGGGAATTTGAGTGTTCAGGTTTTAACTGGAGATGAAGTTTAGTGACGCCAACCTTTCAGCTGTCCCTCAGTGTCCAATGGAACACATATTGACACCTTATAATTTCAAATTGCCCACTTAGGCCACTTACAACTTGTTGTTGGGAATCCCTGATTACCTTGTTATGTATGGCCTGATTGTGCAACACATGTACACAATCCACCACAATCCACCAATACAAAACTAATCACATGTGATACCATTCTGTCTCTTATAAACTTAAACCTTATATTGGGTGAAATAACTTCCAGAAGGATATTTATCACAACATATAGTCGAAAAACAGGCGCAATGCTGGATGTCAGAATCATCCGAAAGAGCTCTCTAGTAAGCAGCAGGCACGTTATCAACATAGGAAAGCACACCAAGACCGAGGCTATCATTCTATAATGCAGGCTTGCTGAAGGAGACAATGGAAGCTGCTCACTGAAGAGCTATGTATTTTATATATTTAAAGATATGAACATAAATTCGGATGACTTAAGCATCCAGCATTGCACCCATTATTCGACTGGGTTCATTGAAATCTGCTTATTAAAGAACAATGTACAAAATGCATTTAAAGAAGGAGCTTATTTTTGGGTGATTTCGACATCCAGCATTGCACCTGTTTTTCAACTAGATCTTGTGATAAATATCCTTTCAGAAATTATTTCACCCACTAGAATTTCAATTTCTATATTACTGCACAATCTTCTGCCACTATTTTTGGTGCATATTTTTTACACTTCCTACGGATGACCCTGCTTTAAATAATTTATGCCCAAGGGTCGAAATGTCAACGAATCAACATATGTGGATTGTGTTTTCAAGAATTTGATGGTGGATATCAATACTCGCTTGACGAGTATTGACCTCAAACACTCTATTATTCCTATCAGCCACATGTATATATTTTTGTACATAGCACATATGCACTTTTTTCACTATTGATCACTCTCACTGCGCCGTCATCTTATAGGAGCATCTTATCTTTTGTATGATATAAGTTATGTATAATTAATGCTAAAAATGTATAAATATATATATATTCACTGAAAAAACCATAGGTTATAGACCATATATAGTTAGGAATTAGCATTTACAAAACCTTGAAAATTCACTGAAAAAACCATAGGTTTTAGACCATATATAGTTAGGAATTAGCATTTACAAAACCTTATTTTACTCACACAAAACCATTGAAATTCGCATATATAGTTAGTTGCACTAACTATATATCGCGCACCCGCAATCCACTGCTGATGATGTCACATATTACATCATTCATGACATGGTCAGTGACATCACTGATGACATCACTGATGACATCACTGATGACATCACTGATGACATCTCAAATGGCATCACTGATGACATCACTGATGACATCTCATTTGACATTACTGATCACATCACTGATGATATCATTCATGTGATAATACGATGAACCTCTTCAGACTCTAATATAACCTTAGATACAATCAGTGTAAACAGACACTCACAGACTGTCACTCATCCATGGAGTTACTCGCACACCTAGTCAGCCATGCAAAGAATCAATCACACCTCCTTTTCCTCAACTATACAGTTATACACACCTTACTTATTCAAACATATACTAACACATATTTACTCTCTTATACAATCCCTGATACAAGTTCACAATGATCCATACAGCCACTCACACATTCACTGGCTCTTATGCACAGTTATTTATATATGTCAACTCTCACATGTACTGTGTTTTACATATGTACTTACTTTGACATGTAGCACTGAGATATCCATTCACTCACCAATACACTCATGCACACAGTCAACCGCCCATACAGCTGTTTCCACATGCACTTTTGAACCCATACATCTAGTGAATCAACTGCTCACACATCTATGCACAGAGTCATACACCTCCCAGCCACCCACACACACACTCAGTCTCCCATACAAATACTTGGGCAACCAATCAATAACCCATATAGTTACTCATATAGCTACTGATCAACACATGCAGCAGTTTACAGAACAACAGACATAATGATGCACAAATTAAGACAGTTTAGTCACTAACCCATGCACTCAGTGAGACACATTTAATCACTCACTCATACAGTCAGTCATGCACCTACTAAATCCTTCATCCAGACACTTATACATCCACTCATTCTTCAATATGTAAGACATATTTAACTTTACAGAAACATACAGTCACTGGATGTTGTCATCAGTGATTTCTAATTTCTAATTTCAAGGTTTGGTGAAGCGCAACAGCTACCCCAGCAATGGGGCGTCCCGGGGCTGAGAGACAAGCTCACACCTACAAGACGGGGGGGAGGATGAGGGCCCTAGAGAGCAGGAAAAAGGTGGGTCTTGATAGCTTTGCGAAAGACTGTGAGACAGTCTATGGAACGTATACTGAGGGGGAGATCGTTCCATAGTTTGGGACCGAGAACGCCAAAGGAGCGACCTCCAATGCGACCGAGCCTAATTCTGGGAACTGCCAGAAGAAGTTGGTTAGAGGAGCGAAGTTCACGACCAGGAACATAGGGTCGGGCCAGCTTTCGCAACAGAGGGGGATTTCCCTGTTTGACGATCTTAAAGATCGTGATGAGGGCTTTAAATTTAACTCTGTGTTCCACGGGCAGCCAGTGAAGTTTGCGGATGGTAGCTCTGGCTGAGCATCTGCGTGGGAGACCGACCAGCGTTCTGGCCACCGCGTTCTGGATTCGTTGGAACCTAGCCGTTTCTGCTTTGTTTGCTCCCAGGAGGAGGACGTTAGCATAGTCCAGGCGTGACAAGATGGTTGCCTGGATAATTAGCTGGTGAGCCTTAGAGTCAAAGAGTCCAAGTATAGGCCTGAGGTTCCTTAGGAGACCTATGCAGGTGGCTGCCACCTTTTTTGTGTGTGACTGGAAGCTAAGGTTTTGTATCAACAGGGGGGAACACAGGGTTAGGACAATTATTAAGAGGGGTCCAATGTATGTGTCCTAGAAAGACTATCAACAAAAAGAAATACAGAGTTCCCCGGTTGCAGTCAGCTAAAGGACTGTCATTGGTCTCTCTCTTGTCGGGTCAAAAAGAGAAAAAAGTGAGTGTAGTGAACCCTCTCTCGGAATTTTAGGGGTACCTCACACAAGTCGCCGGTTGGACTACATTTGTAATCCCACCCGGTGATCGTCCAGCGTCATCATCGGTACCCTGCCCCTGCGCCAGGCTGGCAGTGCAATGCCTGTCGGGCAACAATAAATGTTGCTCTTTGGCGGGGATCTTCTATTCCTTCGCCAAAGGGTGTGTGGATGTAAGGGGACTACGCAAGGAGGTAATATGTGATTGTGCAAAAGTGAGCGTGGGTGAATAAAAAGAGTCAGTGGAGTCCAAAAATTAGGATTTTAATGGTATGGCTCACTGCTCTATTAAAAATACAAGGGGTATAGAGGCAGAACAATCAAGGTAGTAAGCCTCATTCGACCCTTGGTGAGTGGATGGTCAACATGTTTCTTGCTTTTGAAGCAATTCGTCAGGACCAAGGAGTGCTCATATGATTTGCAAGGGCACCCCCGTGATCAGGGGGCCCAGTATACGACCTGGTAGGTGTCGTATGGCAGTCCTTCCTCAGGACCCTTCCCAGAACTACATGGGAAAGAGAAGAGAGAAGTGTACTGTCAAGGAGAGACCAGAAAGTCATTATGGACAAACGTGGAAACACTCGCGTTTTGTGACTGTTATAATATACAGTGAGTGGGCATGCCTATGGTCTGCCTAGGGAGGTAGCATGCTTAGTGGTATCCAACAAAGTTGGCTGGAAAGTTGTCATGCAGCAAAAACCTGGAAATATCAAGGGCTATTACTGTGCTGTAAGCATGCGCGATTGCTAGTGGTAATTGAGACAACATTTGTGGGGAGAAAAACAGTCTTAAAACATTTCTTTGTGAAGTTTCAGAAAAGAACACTAGATGGAGTCAGTGTATGGATAACTAACCCTTAGCGTGAACTATAACACAAGCCGGAGTACTATAGTGCTGGCGAATTTTAGAGCAACCTTACCCGTATGTTATACTCGGGAGGCTTCCTCGAGCTGACCGGGTGGGGCCAGGACTTGGTGGAGACCACCTGTTAGGAGGAAGTACCCCCGCCATGTTAACGATTGGCGGTCAATGCGTATCCCCATTCATCTGCTTAAAGCTCGGTCCCGCCGCGGCGCTCAGAAAGAGGCGCACGCGGAGGCGCAGAATGAAGCATATGTGCCTTACCTCGGAGTTCCTGGCGTAGGGCGTCTAGTCACCTACCCTTCCCACTGCGGACGGTACCGCAGGTCAGCCGGTATAACTTGAGCGTCCCGGGCGCACTACTTATGACCAGTGTGTGTGGCCAGTGTGATGGGCGTGGCCCGGGCGTGTTACCAGGCAACGAGAGGTCAATAATGGACATAGAAAATTCACTCGCTCCGTCATCAGGGAGGCGGCGAGGTAGCCGACTAGTGCATGTTGCCAGGCACTGTGATGCCGATAGTAAACAACGAAGACGGCTTCGCGTACTAGCGAGGAGGGAGGGAATCGTAAGTGCCATCTTGAGAGGGGGTGGGAATCGGCAACATGGTGATAGTCATGCTGGGGTGCTAGTAATGTTCCCCCGCGAATCTGTACAAGGGGGCACTGGATATTAGGATCATTCTGCTTGATGGTTATGGGCAGTGTTCGACATAGTAAGGACAATTCAGTCCATCGGTCAGCTATCTAGTGAGCATCGTCCAGGGCACCGCATCGTTGAGCCCGTTTTCATCTGTGTGTAGACGGTGTACCCATCTCTGCTCCAATCTGAAGAGGGATTGCTGATTCATACCGGGTTGGCATTCTAGAACTGTCCACTGTATGTCCTCAGTGGTATGTTTATGTTCCTTACAATGTTCATAGAGCCCGGTGTGTGTTTTGGAGCATCGAATATTGCTGTTGTGCTCCATTATACGTTGTTTCACCGGGCGCATTGTCATTCCGATATAAAGCATTCTGCAGGGGCACACCAAGATATATATACATCTCGAGCTGTTACAATTGGTGTGTTTGTTAAAAGTCCAGGTGAAATCTCCTGGGAGTTCGATTGTTCTGCCTTGGATGGTTTGGGGGCATACCACACAGGAACCACATTTGTAGTGTCCAGTGACAGGGGGAAGGTCCCAAAGGGTCCTGACTGGTCGGGTTTGTGATTTCTTTGGGCGAGTGTGGATCAATGTGTCCTTTAGGTTGGCAGTCCTTTTGAAAGCAAACCGTGGTCGTGCCAATTCCATCCCAGTGGAGTTCAAAATACCCCAATGTGTCATCACGGCTTTCTTAATAAATGACGAATGCCTGGTGTAGGAGGTGACACAGGTGATAGTGTCATCTGGTTCTTTGGGGTGGACCTCTAGAAGGGCATCTCTATTGTTGTTCAATGCTCGTTTGTACGATTTCTTCAACAACCGGGTGGGGTACCCTCTGTCCTGGAGTTTATGCTGTAGGGTCCGGGCCTCTTGTCTAAAGTCTTGGACAGAGCTACAGTTCCTCCGAATCCTAAGAAATTGCCCAAAGGGCAAATTATCTCGCAGAGCTTTAGTATGGTGGCTTTGGTAGAGAAGTAAGCTATTTCTGTCAGTATCCTTTTTGTATAGCGTGGTGGTTATTGCTTCAGGTTCCAGATTGATGGTTAGATCGAGGAATGGTATGGACGTCTCCGAGATGGTTCCAGTAAATTTAAGGAAGGGGTCTTGTAAGTTAATCCAGTCACAAAAGGCTTCACAGCTAGGACGGTCCCCTTTCCAAAGGATCAGGATGTCGTCGATAAAGCGACGCCAGAGAGTTAGATTCTCTCGGTATGGGTTTTGCTCCGGAGGGTAGATGTACCTCTTTTCGAACGAAGCCATATAGATGCAGGCCAAGCTCGGCGCAAAGGTAGAACCCATGGAAGTCCCCCGTACTTGATGGTATAACTGGGATTCGTACCTGAAGAAGTTCTCGGTCAGGGCGATATGAGCCAGTTCCATAATGAATGTTATTGGTGTTGGGGATAACCATTCCTCTTCTCGCATCAGCGAATCCACTGCTTCCAGGGTTGCTTGTTGCGGGATATTAGTGTATAATGCCTCCACATCGAGGGTAAGAAGCAAGTCAGTGTCCTCTCTGCCATCTATGTCTGCAATTAGACGGAGTACATCCCTGGTGTCTTGCAGGTAGGATGGTATCTGTTTGACGTAAGGTTGGAAGAACGCATCACAAAATTGTGACAGTGGTTCTAGTAGAGATCCAATTCCAGAGACAATGGGTCTCCCAGGAACAGGAGACGTGCCCTTGTGTATTTTCGGGAGAGTATAGAAGTAGGGGATAACAGGATCCGGAGTGACCAAGAAATCTGCTTCCTTTCTACTAATCCACTCATTAGTCTCCCCCTCAATCACAAGGCCCATGATGGTAGTTGTCAATCTTTTGGTTGGGTCCTCAAGGAGAGGTCTGTAATGGTTGGTATTCGCCAATTGTCTTCTGCACTCACGATCATAGTCTTCGTAGTTCTGTATGACCGTGGCGCCCCCCTTGTCTGCTTGTTTAATGACGATCGACTCGTCTTGGCCTAGTGTTTTAACTGCTAGTCGTTCTGTGTTGGACAGATTGTGGAAGGTTTTCTTCGAGGGTATCTCACGCATGCTCCTCAGGACCGCCCGCTCAAAAGTCAGGACTTCGGGTGGTACCATCCCGTCAGTGGGGGTGAAGGTGGAGGGTTTTCTTAGACCTGTATCAAGATCCGGGAGCTCAGGTTGGTTTTCAAAGAATGCCCGGAGGCGGATTTTCCTAAAAAATTGTTTCAGTTCGATCATCTCTTGGAATGTATCTGGGGTCGGTGTAGGAACAAAACCAAGACCTTTCTCTAGTACTCGTGTCTCGGTTGGTGTCAGGGTTCTATTTGATAGATTGACAACTAAGCTCGTCTCCCCCTGGACGACGTGCTCCTGGTCTCCATTGCTGCTGGTGCTGGTATCTGGTCCTGCCACTGTACACCCTTTTGCCCGCCTCGCTTTCGCCCTCCTCCTCTGCCCCAGCCTCTGCCGTGAAAAGGTGGCGGATTGGGGGGGTAGAATTGCGGGGGGCCCTGTGGGTAGAAGGGGTACTGCCAGGGGGGTGCCATCTGTGGTGGTCCATGGAAGGCTGGGCCTTGATAATAGCCTTGTTGCCATGTCCGAGGTGGTCGGGGATTTCTTGGTGGGAATCCCCCACTGGAATCACTACTATCCGATCCACGTCTGGTATCGCTCCCTGAGTTGTCATCAGAGGAGTAGGTCTTCTTTTTCCCGTTGTAATCATCCTTCAAGTAGGGGTAGACTTTTTCTTTTACAAATTTAGCAATATCTTTCTCGAGTTTGGTTGTTTTTTGTTTCAGTAAAAACTCGTGGTGATCCGCCATTTCTTGATTTATTTCCGAGAGTTTGGTCTTGAACGCTGTTTTGTTGTTCTTGGATATGGCGGTTTTCATGGTAGCTTCCATAGCGGAGATCTTCTCTAGTAAAGCATCCGATAGACGCTTCGCCGTTTGACTGATGAGAAAGAGGAGATCCTTGGTGCATTTCCACGAAACTTGACACCACTCTAATTTGAACCTTTTGTCGTCCAGAAATAGTCTCGGAATTATGTTCACTATCAAACCTTGTGGGGCTATATTACTCCTCAAGTATTCAGTCATCATGATTCCGTGAATGGTGATCCTGATGAGTTCCTTTTTCATTTCCGATAGTGTGGTCCAATCATCGGAGGATGCGCCGGATGATGTGGTGGGGGGATTTGTAAGGAGAGATGGTGTCGATCTTAGGGCATCGGCTATGGTGTCCTCATTGAAACTGAGCCCAGGGACGTCCTCCATGGTCGTATAGGTTCCGGATGCGGTGCCAAGGATGTCTGCCGGCCAGAGTCAGGTTATCGTCAAGATTAATGTGATTCTCCCACTCAAAATGTTGTCTCAAGGTGGTCCAACGCGGCGAGTAAAATCTTCGCAAATTGGTAACCTATAAACAAAGGGGTTCCCGTGCACAGGGCACGCAAGGAATTGTATCAACAGGGGGGAACACAGGGTTAGGACAATTATTAAGAGGGGTCCAATGTATGTGTCCTAGAAAGACTATCAACAAAAAGAAATACAGAGTTCCCCGGTTGCAGTCAGCTAAAGGACTGTCAATGGTCTCTCTCTTGTCGGGTCAAAAAGAGAAAAAAGTGAGTGTAGTGAACCCTCTCTCGGAATTTTAGGGGTACCTCACACAAGTCGCCGGTTGGACTACATTTGTAATCCCACCCGGTGATCGTCCAGCGTCATCATCGGTACCCTGCCCCTGCGCCAGGCTGGCAGTGCAATGCCTGTCGGGCAACAATAAATGTTGCTCTTTGGCGGGGATCTTCTATTCCTTCGCCAAAGGGTGTGTGGATGTAAGGGGACTACGCAAGGAGGTAATATGTGATTGTACAAAAGTGAGCGTGGGTGAATAAAAAGAGTCAGTGGAGTCCAAAAATTAGGATTTTAATGGTATGGCTCACTGCTCTATTAAAAATACAAGGGGTATAGAGGCAGAACAATCAAGGTAGTAAGCCTCATTCGACCCTTGGTGAGTGGATGGTCAACATGTTTCTTGCTTTTGAAGCAATTCGTCAGGACCAAGGAGTGCTCATATGATTTGCAAGGGCACCCCCGTGATCAGGGGGCCCAGTATACGACCTGGTAGGTGTCGTATGGCAGTCCTTCCTCAGGACCCTTCCCAGAACTACATGGGAAAGAGAAGAGAGAAGTGTACTGTCAAGGAGAGACCAGAAAGTCATTATGGACAAACGTGGAAACACTCGCGTTTTGTGACTGTTATAATATACAGTGAGTGGGCATGCCTATGGTCTGCCTAGGGAGGTAGCATGCTTAGTGGTATCCAACAAAGTTGGCTGGAAAGTTGTCATGCAGCAAAAACCTGGAAATATCAAGGGCTATTACTGTGCTGTAAGCATGCGCGATTGCTAGTGGTAATTGAGACAACATTTGTGGGGAGAAAAACAGTCTTAAAACATTTCTTTGTGAAGTTTCAGAAAAGAACACTAGATGGAGTCAGTGTATGGATAACTAACCCTTAGCGTGAACTATAACACAAGCCGGAGTACTATAGTGCTGGCGAATTTTAGAGCAACCTTACCCGTATGTTATACTCGGGAGGCTTCCTCGAGCTGACCGGGTGGGGCCAGGACTTGGTGGAGACCACCTGTTAGGAGGAAGTACCCCCGCCATGTTAACGATTGGCGGTCAATGCGTATCCCCATTCATCTGCTTAAAGCTCGGTCCCGCCGCGGCGCTCAGAAAGAGGCGCACGCGGAGGCGCAGAATGAAGCATATGTGCCTTACCTCGGAGTTCCTGGCGTAGGGCGTCTAGTCACCTACCCTTCCCACTGCGGACGGTACCGCAGGTCAGCCGGTATAACTTGAGCGTCCCGGGCGCACTACACTGCCCATAACCATCAAGCAGAATGATCCTAATATCCAGTGCCCCCTTGTACAGATTCGCGGGGGAACATTACTAGCACCCCAGCATGACTATCACCATGTTGCCGATTCCCACCCCCTCTCAAGATGGCACTTACGATTCCCTCCCTCCTCGCTAGTACGCGAAGCCGTCTTCGTTGTTTACTATCGGCATCACAGTGCCTGGCAACATGCACTAGTCGGCTACCTCGCCGCCTCCCTGATGACGGAGCGAGTGAATTTTCTATGTCCATTATTGACCTCTCGTTGCCTGGTAACACGCCCGGGCCACGCCCATCACACTGGCCACACACACTGGTCATAAGTAGTGCGCCCGGGACGCTCAAGTTATACCGGCTAACCTGCGGTACCGTCCGCAGTGGGAAGGGTAGGTGACTAGACGCCCTACGCCAGGAACTCCGAGGTAAGGCACATATGCTTCATTCTGCGCCTCCGCGTGCGCCTCTTTCTGAGCGCCGCGGCGGGACCGAGCTTTAAGCAGATGAATGGGGATACGCATTGACCGCCAATCGTTAACATGGCGGGGGTACTTCCTCCTAACAGGTGGTCTCCACCAAGTCCTGGCCCCACCCGGTCAGCTCGAGGAAGCCTCCCGAGTATAACATACGGGTAAGGTTGCTCTAAAATTCGCCAGCACTATAGTACTCCGGCTTGTGTTATAGTTCACGCTAAGGGTTAGTTATCCATACACTGACTCCATCTAGTGTTCTTTTCTGAAACTTCACAAAGAAATGTTTTAAGACTGTTTTTCTCCCCACAAATGTTGTCTCAATTACCACTAGCAATCGCGCATGCTTACAGCACAGTAATAGCCCTTGATATTTCCAGGTTTTTGCTGCATGACAACTTTCCAGCCAACTTTGTTGGATACCACTAAGCATGCTACCTCCCTAGGCAGACCATAGGCATGCCCACTCACTGTATATTATAACAGTCACAAAACGCGAGTGTTTCCACGTTTGTCCATAATGACTTTCTGGTCTCTCCTTGACAGTACACTTCTCTCTTCTCTTTCCCATGTAGTTCTGGGAAGGGTCCTGAGGAAGGACTGCCATACGACACCTACCAGGTCGTATACTGGGCCCCCTGATCACGGGGGTGCCCTTGCAAATCATATGAGCACTCCTTGGTCCTGACGAATTGCTTCAAAAGCAAGAAACATGTTGACCATCCACTCACCAAGGGTCGAATGAGGCTTACTACCTTGATTGTTCTGCCTCTATACCCCTTGTATTTTTAATAGAGCAGTGAGCCATACCATTAAAATCCTAATTTTTGGACTCCACTGACTCTTTTTATTCACCCACGCTCACTTTTGCACAATCACATATTACCTCCTTGCGTAGTCCCCTTACATCCACACACCCTTTGGCGAAGGAATAGAAGATCCCCGCCAAAGAGCAACATTTATTGTTGCCCGACAGGCATTGCACTGCCAGCCTGGCGCAGGGGCAGGGTACCGATGATGACGCTGGACGATCACCGGGTGGGATTACAAATGTAGTCCAACCGGCGACTTGTGTGAGGTACCCCTAAAATTCCGAGAGAGGGTTCACTACACTCACTTTTTTCTCTTTTTGACCCGACAAGAGAGAGACCAATGACAGTCCTTTAGCTGACTGCAACCGGGGAACTCTGTATTTCTTTTTGTTGATGGAAGCTAAGGTTAGCATCCATCCAGACTCCCAGATTTTTTACACAGTTTTTAGGGAGTGGAGTGGTGCCCAGGGATGACGGCCACCAGTGCTCGTTCCATAGGCAGGTGTTTCGGCCAAGGAGGAGCACCTCGGTTTTCCCGGCATTAAGTTGGAGGTAATTATCCGTCATCCATTGTGCCACCGCTGCCATGCCCTCTCTGAACTTGGATGCCGCGGTGGACGGGCTTTCCGAGAGGGTGACGACCAGCTGGGTGTCGTCGGCGTACGAGACCAGCGTGAGCCCCCACTCTTTGGCCACATCCGCAAGCGGCTGGACATATAAGTTAAAGAGGGAGGGACTCAGCGCTGAACCCTGGGGGACTCCTTGAGCTATGGGATGGGATTTAGAGAGAAATGGGGGGCTGACACCTTGAAGGATCTGTCCTTAAGAAAGGATTGGAACCATGTAAGAGCGAGTCCAGTCACACCGGCCATCTCCAGACGTTTCAGAAGAATGTCGTGGGATACCGTGTCAAAGGCTGCGCTGAGATCTAGGAGGATCAGCGCAGCACTTTGACCGGAGTCTAAAATCGTCCGGAGATGTTCGGTGGTGGCCAGTAGGGCAGACTCAGTACTATGGCCCGCTCGAAAGCCATTTTGGGATGGATCCAGGATTCCGTGACGGTCCACATGTTTCGAGAGGATGCCATTGACATGGGCCTCTGCTATCTTAGATATCCAGGGGAGGAGGGATATTGGCCGGAAGTTTTCCGGTTTGGAAGGGTCGAGGGTGGGTTTTTTGATTATCGGTGATACCCACGCTTGCTTCCAAGCTATGGGTACAGAACCAGAGGTAAAGGAAAGATTGAGGATATTCAGCATGGGGGGTAGAAAAAAATCAATCGAGTCCAGGAAGTGAGAGGGGCTCATAGGATCAGCTGGGGAGCCAGACTTCACTTTCTTGCAGAGTTTGGTCAGGTCAGCGGCCGTGATGGCAGGGATTTGGGTAAGAGGGATAAAGGTGGAAGCTGGAGCCTTAAGTTCTCCAGAGTGAGAAGGGTTCTGCAGAAAGGTCGCATAGATTTTTTGGACCTTTTCAACAAAGTAAGTTGCTAGTTGCTCACATTGTTCGTTGGATGAGATTTTTGGAGAGGGCGCCCTAGGACTTTGGAGTTCTTTGACTAGTTTAAAGATCACTTTAGATGGGTTCGGGTTGGAGCTAATTTTGTTAGCATAAAAAGAAGCGCGGGAAGATCTGATGGCTTTGTGATAGATTTTAAGCTTGGATAAATAGTTAGCCTTATCCTGGGTGTCAAGGTTTTTCCTCCATTGGCGCTCGGCTTTTTTACAGTCCTTACGCAACGCTTTAAGGGTATCATCATACCAAGGATTAGAGGGTGTGTTGCGTCCTTTAGTCAGCTTGGCTGGGATGAGAGTGTCAAGCCCATTAGTAATCCAGGTAGTGAACGAGGTGTAGGTCGCATCTATCTCCTGATTAGCTTCATAGTGGAAATCTCCTAGGATTTCATGAAGAGCGGGAATGGAGAGTTTGTGCCAAGGTCTTTTTAAGCGCCGGTTGGATTCAGTTTTATACTGACGTTTTTGTGCAGGAACCATAAGTTTGATGAGGTAGTGGTCCGTCCATCCCATGGGGGTGGGGATCTCTGTAACTGCCTCTTGGATGTTAGTGAAAATCGGATCTAGGGTATGGCCAGCTGTGTGGGTAGGAGCATGGATAAGAGAGTTAAGTTGCAGTGCCGAGAGATCTGCAAGAAGATTAGCGATTATATGGTCGTTAGTTAAATCAAAATGCAGGTTAAGGTCACCTAGAATAGTGAAATTGGCGGATTTGGTGATGAGCGCCGTGGACGTTTCGAGGAGGGCGTCAATGAACCTTGAGGCCGGGCCTGGTGGGCGATATATGTATAGGCCAGATAGCGTAGACTGAGGGCTAATGCTGATTTTAAATTGGGCGCATTCACAGTCTGGGAGAGATTCTTTGATAAAAGAGCAGGTGAGGTGCTTTTTATAGATGACTGCGATGCCGCCGCCTCGAGTTTCACGGTTTATGGTGACCAGGTGAAACTCATCTGGGAGCGTCAGGTTAGGGATGGTAGTTACGCCGTCTCGTAGCCATGTTTCGCACAGAAATAGGATGTCAGGATTTTCATCCTGTAAGAGTGAATTTACCTCATGGTGGTGTTTAGAGAGGGATCTGACATTGAGCTGTAGTATCGTCAGAGGCGGGGTTGTTGTTCTGGTACGGCCACCCCACACGCGAGTAGGCGTGCTGGTGGAGAAATGGCATCGATTGCAGTAGAGTTGCGAGTGGCCCAGGATGCCAGTAGCATCAGGGCATCTTTGGTTAGGGTTCATGCCAAGGAGTTCCTCACGGTCATAACGTATGAGCGGGTGGGGCCTGGTTAGACCAGGGGGACTGGCGAGAGGCGATGGTCTGGCGATGACGGGCGCAGACGGGCTTGCCTTAGGCGCTCCCGCTGCGCTCGTCCGCTGCGCTTCCGGTGACAGCACATGATGTAGGGGGTAGGGGGTGTGGCCTTCAGGGGGCGTGGCCTCAGTCCTCGCCGAGATTGGCGTTTTGTCCGAGAAAGGTTCGGTTACGAGTCAGCGCTAGTTCCGCTGCTCGCTGTGATTTAGAAAAGGTGAGTGCCCTGGCGCTTTGCTAGCGCGTGGTGAGTTTTAAAATCAACAGGTTATTTTCGTGACACAAAAAGAAGTTTTAACAGTTCTAAAAGCTCCCGGCTTCCGCCTCAGGAGTGCGCGATAGTCTGACTTAGGCGCTAGTGGTCAGCGCTTTAAGTACTGCGACAGGGGGGCATGGCCTTCAGGGGGCGTGGCCTCAGTCCTCGCCGAGATTGGCGTTTTGTCCGAGAAAGGTTCGGTTACGAGTCAGCGCTAGTTCCGCTGCTCGCTGTGATTTAGAAAAGGTGAGTGCCCTGGCGCTTTGCAAGCGTGTGGTGAGTTTTAAAATCAACAGGTTATTTTCGTGACACAAAAAGAAGTTTTAACAGTTCTAAAAGCTCCCGGCTTCCGCCTCAGGAGTGCGCGATAGTCTGACTTAGGCGCTAGTGGTCAGCGCTTTAAGTACTGCGACAGGGGGGCATGGCCTTCAGGGGGCGTGGCCTCAGTCCTCGCCGAGATTGGCGTTTTGTCCGAGAAAGGTTCGGTTACGAGTCAGCGCTAGTTCCGCTGCTCGCTGTGATTTAGAAAAGGTGAGTGCCCTGGCGCTTTGCTAGCGCGTGGTGAGTTTTAAAATCAACAGGTTATTTTCGTGACACAAAAAGAAGTTTTAACAGTTCTAAAAGCTCCCGGCTTCCGCCTCAGGAGTGCGCGATACTCTGACTTAGGCGCTAGTGGTCAGCGCTTTAAGTACTGCGACAGGGGGGCGTGGCCTTCAGGGGGCGTGGCCTCAGTCCTCGCCGAGATTGGCGTTTTGTCCGAGAAAGGTTTGATTACGAGTCAGCGCTAGTTCCGCTGCTCGCTGTGATTTAGAAAAGGTGAGTGCCCTGGCGCTTTTGCTAGCGCGTGGTGAGTTTTAAAATCAACAGGTTATTTTCGTGACACAAAAAGAAGTTTTAACAGTTCTAAAAGCTCCCGGCTTCCGCCTCAGGAGTGCGCGATAGTCTGACTTAGGCGCTAGTGGTCAGCGCTTTAAGTACTGCGACAGGGGGGCGTGGCCTTCAGGGGGCGTGGCCTTAGTCCTCGCCGAGATTGGCGTTTTGTCCGAGAAAGGTTCGGTTACGAGTCAGCGCTAGTTCCGCTGCTCGCTGTGATTTAGAAAAGGTGAGTGCCCTGGCGCTTTGCTAGCGCGTGGTGAGTTTTAAAATCAACAGTGATGTCATTTGAGATGTCATCAGTGATGTCATCAGTGATGTCACTGACCATGTCATGAATGATGTAATATGTGACATCATCAGCAGTGGATTGCGGGTGCGCGATATATAGTTAGTGCAACTAACTATATATGCGAATTTCAATGGTTTTGTGTGAGGAAAATAAGATTTTGTAAATGCTAATTCCTAACTATATATGGTCTATAACCTATGGTTTTTTCAGTGAATTTTCAAGGTTTTGTAAATGCTAATTCCTAACTATATATGGTCTATAACCTATGGTTTTTTCAGTGAATTTCAATGGTTTTTTAATAGCAAATATCAAAAGCTGTAAAATGTATTCTTATTCTAATTCAAAAATATATTTTTTATATTTTTGTATTATAATTTTTTAATTTAAATATTTATTTAATTTATTTTTTTTTGTTTCGCTGCCGGTCCGCGAACCGGGCAACTTCCCGTTAGCTTCAATTTGTTCCGAGACCCGGTCCGCCAACCGGTAAACGTTCCGTTAGCGCAAGTACCGCGTTAGAAAGCAACATCGTGACGCGTCCCGTAAGCGCGACGTATCGCGTTACCGCGTAATGCGTCTTATGACGCACCGCGTTAGCGCACCTGGAAGCGCTCCGGAACGCGAACCGAGGCGCGAAGCGCAGCGCCCCGGAAGTGATCCGGGGCGCGGCGCGGAGCCCGTAACGTAAGCATAACAGGTCATGTGACTTGTTTATAAAACTTTTCATTGGTTCATTTTACTTTTAGTTTCCTAATGACGGAAGGCTTGGTCATATGACCTAAAATTAACACTTTTCATTGGTTTAGAACATTTTTTTTCCCAAATGATGAAAGTCCCACCTTTTTTCCTCACTCTGACTTTCATTTTTATGAGAGAAAGACCTACATTGACTACCTTACAAATGGCTTCAATGATTGCTGCAGCTGGTGGACCCCCACCACCACCACCCCTCCTAGGAAGAGAGGACCACCTCCTCAGGTCATCCTACAACAAGAGGAGGAAGAAGAGGAAGAAGAGGAAGAGGAGCAAGGGACTGGGACGTTTTGACCAGAACAGCCAAGGAGGTCCCATATAAAAGAAAATTTTATTTGGCAATTTTTTTCATTTCCCCCACATCAAAAAAAGGCAAATGCCCGGTATGTTACCTGCCTGATTTGTAAAGATGAACTGTCCAGAGGAACAGAAAAAAAATACAGTTATGGTAATTATACCATGCATCGCCATATGGAGAGGTGGCACCCGATAAATTACAGTGCTGCCCAAATACGTGATCTGGTGGATAACCCCCGACCTGTGGCCAGTACATCCACCAATGAAGAGGCAGTGACGGGATCAGAGGCAAGGGAGACGGTCCGAAATCTACAGATGAACTTTGGCCAAATGAAATTAACCTGTTTAACTTGCGGCAAATTAATTTCCTGTGGAGAGAGGAGTGTAACTCTAATCAATAGAGCTTTTGAACATCATCAATGTACAAAACGTCCCAGAAAATTGTTTTTTTTTTTTTAAAAAGAAGAGTAAGTAAACAGAGAGTAATGTTAAAAGAAAGACAAATAGAGGGAGTAACACACAGTTACTGTTGAAAGAGGGACTGAGAAAAGGAGTGGAAAGAGTAGTATAAGTAAGTAATAGAAAAAGAAATGAGGGAAGTAGCAAAGGCAGGAAACTGAGGGTTAAAGAAATGAAGCAGTGGAACTAATAAAAGTTAAATTTGATAGAGATGTAACGTAAAGAGTACTAAACACTTACCTTATAATTGTCGTTAACTTAGTCAATTGTAATTTTTATACTTTTAATCTGTGTAAGAAAGAACAAAAAATTTTAAATTAATAGAAGGTAGTAAAAGATGAGTGAGCATGAGACAAGATGAATACATATTATAAATCACAATTCAAAGTACAAAATTAATTATACATATTTAATGGTTTATTTTTGCTGTTCTCAGAATATATCAAATTTCACTGAAAACAGTGAGTTGAAGGTATTCATCATATAACAGCGGGGAAAAAAAAACACAATCAAAATGATTGTGTTAAAAAAAAACCTTAAAATATAATCAGTCAGAAATAAGAACTCCTCAAAAGTAACTTACTTTCTATGACGTCAAAGGATGTCCTATGAACAGCTTATACTCTGTTGTGCTGTTACTATTTTCTGCCCGCCACTTTCTGAAAGATAAACTCCATCATTTTAAGAAAAATGAGACATACAAAGCAATTTAAAACAGCATACTAAATTACAGAAACACCTAGAATCATTATAGTCCAGTTACCTACCCTAAATTCACACTTCAGAAAACAAGTCAAAAGGCAACATTGCTTCATACTCAATTGGTAATGTTTGCTGAAAGACTAGCCTTTTTTATATTTCAAATAAGCTGTGTAATATCCTGATGTTGTCAAAGGACCATCATAATATATAATAGCTGCAGTTACAAATGTTCTTCCTGAAATCGATGACTGTGTAGCCAAAACATTTTTAATTAGACTTGACAACTTATTTTCATCCAGTTTATGTAGTTGAAATTGTAAAATGACATTTCACCCATAAGTTTCCATAAATAATATGG
The DNA here is from genome assembly GCF_964263255.1 of Lissotriton vulgaris. Taxonomy (NCBI): domain Eukaryota; kingdom Metazoa; phylum Chordata; class Amphibia; order Caudata; family Salamandridae; genus Lissotriton; species Lissotriton vulgaris. Next base: position 418,190,678 of record NC_141697.1, on the reverse strand, counting down.
ACAGCATTGCAGACTTACATTTCGTCTACTCCTTGTTTTGATCTGCTGCTTGAATTAGCTTATAAACACAAACAGTTTTCGCTCTGTACTACACTTATCCACAAGGCCTTATAGAGTAGGAGCCATTAGAACCTCTTGAAATTCCTCAGAACAAATCCCAAGATTCCTTCCCTAAAATTTTGGTTGTAAGAACACCAGGTAAGAATTTTGAAGGTGGAAAGGCAATCTTTTTTTGAAAGTAAAAACAGAATCATTGCAGAATGACCAGCCGTTTCCAGATTTTAAATAAGCTGTGTAATGTCCTGAAGTTGTTGAAGGACCGTCATGATATATAATTGCTGTAGTTACAAAAGTCCTTCCTGATATTGACAACTGCGAAGCCACAAAATTATTAATTAAAGTTGTCAATTTAGTTCCATCAGGCCTACATCGTTGGAACATTAAAATGACATACTGGCCATAACTTCGTATAATTAACGTGGACAGCATTGCAGACTTACATTGGCTACACTCCATGTTTTGATCGGCTGTTTTTACTAGCTTATTGAAGGATACTGATTTACTGTCAGGCAAAGTTAAATATAGAAATCTTTCTGAGTCTACACTAGTAGTACTTTATAGCCTACAGTTCTCGCAATCATTCTGCCATTGATAAGAAAGGCCAAACAGATAATCTACATCTACACCTTCATCTTGCAATACATCAAGCATATACATTAAAAACTCCTGACAATCCTGCTGAATATTTTGAGAGAATTGTGTTTGACCTGAACATTCGTCTAACAGATAACGAATTTCAGACACACTTTCTACTCTTGTTCTATCAGCGCTACATTTCTCTAACACAGAATTCAACAAACAGCATAAACTTTGTTCCGAATTGATCACAATCTGTTCTTTTAAAGTCTCTAGTGAAAAGACAACATTAACCACTACATTAGCATAGCAGTTGACACCAGAACTATTTTCAAATTGAAAACCAACAACATCTTCAACAGAATTCATTTTCTTTCTGCTTACAATTTTCGGTTCATCGACTTTTGGTCTTTTTGCTACAACCTCCCTACTATTACTGATATTTCTTCGTTTCCGGCCTACCACTTGTTTCTCAAACAAAGGATATTGAGGCAAATGTGGCGCATACTCTCTTCTTAACCTATTGTATTCCTTAACACAATCTAGATCCGCACAAATGTTTGTGACATCACAGTCAATCAAGTACAATCCCGATAAAGTTCTGACTCGTGACAATGCTACATAAGCCATACCCTCTTTGAACACAGAACTGCCAATATTCACTAAAGCAGTGTCTACACTTAAACCTTGCGATTTATGGATTGTCACCGCATATGCCAAGCAAACAGGAAACTGCTTACGGCGAACATATAAGTCTTTTACAAGCAAAAACCTAGCTGTGCAACGACCAATTAGCTGTACTTCCTCAATGCCATCAAATTTAATTTTTAAAAATTCAATTCCATCTCTATTTCTGTATTTCTCAAAATCAACAACATTACCCATTGATCCATTTACCAGACCTCTTTCAACATGTAAATTCCTTCTCAAAATGATACGGCAATTTAAGCACACATTCAGAGTCTTTTCAAAACCCGCAGTTTTAGATATACTCTTCTCTAATGAATCCAATTTAGATTTCAAATTCTCAGACAAAATAATTGTTGCTCCCATATGCTCTATTCTGTCAATAGCTTCCAGTTTCGCAATCCCTTGGTTTTCTAAATTCAACATTTTGTTGTTGAAGATGGAACATTCTGCAAGAGTTGGCATCAAACATATTCCAGATTTCTTCTCAGTAATTTTCTGAAAAATATCCTCTGGCAGAACGTCTTCTTCTGGATACAAATTTGACAGTAACCGTGCATGTAAAGATTCTTTCCCACGCTCGGTCACTTTCCGGATTCTAGCATCTTGTAGAATATTCTTGTAATCTTCGTCCTTCGCCTGACGCATATTTTCACGCAGCTCAGCATAATTGAAGTTTAACCATATGTTAACATTGCCAATGCTCCCTAGGCACTTCCTGGTATCTTCATGCATAAGCAGTTTAAACACTGGTTGTCCTTTCACTGGTGTCAGCTGCAGAAGATCACGGAAAACAATGATGTGTTTGCCACCGAATAATACATCATACTCTGTTTTAAGAACATCCTGCATTCTCAAATGCACAAAGGCAAGCATGACATTGGAAACCACGCTTACTTCGTCAATGATAAGAAGTTTCATCTTCTTCAGGCAGCATCAGTAGACGATGCAAAGTAATACCTTTAATGTTATGTGCTGCCAGTCCAGTTGGAGCAGTGACAACACAAGACAGCGATGACTCAGTCCTTTTCTGCAGATAACATGAAATTGCTTTAATGAGAAAACTTTTTCCAGTTCCTGCTTCTCCACTCACGTACAGTCGGACAGGCTTCAACGACGTACATGAGCACTCTTTCTTCTCATGACTTAATCCATGCTCAATTTGTTTGGTAACTTCGTCATATATTTTCCTCTGTTCAACGTTGAGTTGTCTTTCCAAATCTTCTAAGTTAACCGCATCCTCCTGAGCATGTGCCATGGCTCTTTCCACTTCAATCATGGCAGTGGCAGCTTCATTTTCGATAACTGGTTCTCCTAGTGGATCCTGACTCAATGAAACAGAACTCTGACTGTCCTGAGAACTGTCTCTAGCAATCTCAGCTGTAATTGTTGCTTCCTGCTCGATTTCTGCATTCAACATTTCTAGATATTTTGGAAAAACAGGACATTCTATGGACTCCTTGGCTGCATTAAAAGAGTCTTCGTAACAGAGGAAATCTCCAAGCAGTTCCTTTCTGCACGCCAAGGCTTGAAAAGTTGCAAAAGAGCTAAATAGAAAAACTCTTTTCTTTCTGGAGATTCGCAATTCAATTTTCGATGATTTACCAATTGACATTTTCTTTGCTTGACCAGACATCCCTCACTTCCAATTACAGCATACACTCCTTTATCAATATCTTCTTTGATGTTCCTCTTGAAAATGTAATTTTGTAGAACCTCATACAGACAAACATTCTCCAGGTGACTGCTTCTATTTGGATAATATGTATCCAACATGTTGGTCTTCAAAATATCTGTACTGCTTTGCTCCTTCTCCGCCAAATACTCAATTTCCCGTACAGGTTTCAGAACTCGATTACGCGTTGCAGCAAGACCAAGACTCGCCCAAATGATACTCCTAGATTTGGCATAGAGACTTGCTGAAGTAACCGGTCAGAACATTCGTAAGCTCCGATTTCTCGATGCGACAACATCTTCAGACTGAAACTGTACAACTTCTTACTGAGGCTCTTTTCATGGGAAATATCCTCCCACATATCCTTCAGTTCTGTCTTTTCTTTTTTTGTGATGTAAGACGTCACATACCGAGCTACAGCCATACAGTTGTCAGCCACAAACTGTATATCCATGTTAGCATTCCACATGGACAAAATCACTGGGTTGTAGTCGTTAATGTACTTGGACTCTTCGTTTCTTTTCAAATTGTATGTGTTTTTGGGTGATTTCCTCGTCACATTATGTCGCAGCGAAGACATCAAATTGTTCACTCTTCCTTTAGATATCACCGATCGTGGAAATGCAAAACGACATTTGGTGTAGTACTTGTCCTTGTTTCTGAATTTACGACGACAGTACTTTCCACAACGATGGCTTTGAAACCGTATAACTTGTTCTCTTAGACTTTTATCTTCCTTTGTCTTTGGAACATCACATGTAGAATACTGTTCTATGAAACGCATCACTAAGTCATCCGGATCTGTTCCAAATGTGGGTGCATCTTTTATCCATAGCAGCATATGTATATGAGGAGCACCTCTTTGTTGATACTCCTTTCTCCAGAAGGAATCCAACACCTCTCCAAGAGGTGGATTTTTCTTGTTCGTGATGAAAGACATCATAGCTTCAAATCTATGATTGAAGTACCTGCATACATTCACTGGATCCAAAGAGCACAGTTCTCCGGGTGTCTTGAATTCGATATTTTCAATGTTTCCATTTGCCTCTCGTAGAAATTCAAGTAAGTCTTCCCAGCCATACTCTGCACAGCTGAGATTGAGGAACCATGTGGGAGTTCCTAAGTTCCTCAGCATACATTTTAAGTCACCATGACGGCGGTACCAATACTCATTAGTACCACGCTGTTAAGCCATTAGATTAATCAGGTGAGAATCCAAAATACTGTCTTGCACATTGACTTTATCCATAAAAGTCCCTTGCCGAGATATTTCGCAGTTGTACACCACTTTTCAAGATGTGGTTCACTGCATAAGACAATCCAGAGAGATCACTTTCAAACAGTAGATGAAACAAATAGGGAATGCATTGACGAAACCTAGGATCTTCTGCATACAATCGTAAAGTCCGGTATTCTGAAGCAGGAATTTGATCAGGTCGCTCATTATATCGTCCTCCTCGACCTGTGGGAAATAACTGTGGGAAACATCGAGCTTCCAAACTTTCCTCCCAAACACTAATGGGACTCCCTTTGGCTTGTTTCATTTGAAACAACTCAATAGCATTCCCCATGACTTCCTTGGAATGCAAAGGATGAACACTATAATGTTCATATATTTCTTCATTTTTAGAGGCTTCTACTTTCTCAATTTGTCCAGCACACAAATCGCTGTCCTCTTCTTCACTTACTTCCTCTTCTGCAACACATACATTCTTGTAGTACTCATTGTTTTTTTATCAAATACAATGTTGCCTTTTTGACTTTCCTAACATCCACTAAATCTTGCCAGATTTTCTTACTCTTTGTCGGAACCCCATTAACTAAGATAACCAGAGGTTCCTCTTCCACTTTCTCTACTCCAATTGTATTAATGTTTTTCTTCAAATCTAAAGGCAAATAAACAACTCTTCCCTTTAATCCTCTCTGTAAATCTGATGGAGGCAATTTCCCTGTCTTTGGCTCCATTCGTACAATAGCCTGGAAGGGATGGACACTTTGAATCAAAATAGATTCATAAGTATTTAAATCCTTCAATTCAGAAGGAATGTCAACCAATTCCAGATTATTATGAACCGCTCTAGCAGGCATCTGGTTTTGGTTTAATTTGTTAAAACAATAAGTGCACATACGTTGGTCCGCTCCCAAATCAAAATAATTTTCTACCATCAAGTATGTGGCAAAATCCTTCCATTCACTTTTGTTTTCCATATCACTTTTTGCATATAAATCCACTAACTTAGTTTGATTCTTATAATAAGTCCGTCGACAACACACACAAGTTAAATTAGGCCTCTCACTTGATTTCACCATAAACGTGGAAATTTCCTTGTGAAACTTATCTGTACTGAAAATCTGTACACTCTCTTCCACATTACCTTCTTCTAGTGGGTCAATTTCAACATTGTTCTCTTTACCAGCAAAGTAACAGAACTCAATTTCTTGACAAATATTCTTCACATCTACTTCAGAACCATGCAAAAGAGCACTGCTTAATTGTTTAAGCATAATTGCTGGACTTATAGCTTAATACAACATTCTAACTAATTTCCTCACTTTATTATGATGCACTGCTAGCATTCTGAAATGATGAAAAACACTCTGGCATACTCTCCTGGAAAGACAAGCCAGTGAATGACCATGCAAACCTGTCACTTGTCTCACTCTGCAAGGATCTAATTCTTGCAACAACTTTATTTTTTGTTTTAAACTTTTCTTATTAAATATCCGTACAAAATCACAAAGCAAATTGATGGAATCCTGTCACACACTGCAAATAGAACTACACTTCCAGGTGTACACCGGTCCCTTAGGACGTCTCCCTAAAACCTCATCACTTAACACCTTTTCTGCATCTGCAGACACAAGTTTTTCTTTTTCAACCGGACGACCATCTTTTACCTCATATGCTCGACCACTGGTGTCAACTGCATGCACCAAATCATTGTCCTGAAAATAACTCTCCTCATTAAAAAATGCCTCACAACTTGAACTATGCATCCATTCTCCTGAGAAAACTTCACAAAAATTAGTACGATTAACTACTCTCTTCCATCTACTATTTGATTTGAAATCATAAATTACCTTGTTTAGTTTCCTAATTCTATTGATTACCAAAATAAATAACTTTTGCTTAATTTCGAAAGCCTGATCAATAATTTTCTCTACATTTTTCTTTTTCTTATAAAATGCCACTTTCTGTTGGCCTTTCTTAAATTGTTTTTGCAAATTGACAATTATCCTGTTGCGGAACATTCGCCCACGAATGTCCCTGAATGTATTTTCCCTTCTACTGCCATGCACAGAGTTATCTCCTGCTCTAGCAGAAACTTTTTTGACGGGCCTTTCCTTTCCATTTAAATTGGCTCTCTTTTTCAGGACTAAAACTTGTTCTGTAATTATACTTTTGTTTCTACAAATGTTTCTAAGGAATGACTTTGTTCTCTTACCCGGAGCTTTCTTCGTGACTTGACGAGATTTTATTGTAGAGGACTGCTGCAAGCATTTAGTAATATGCTGTCTTTGATGTTTCGTAGCCTTTCGGATTCTATCCTTAGATGGCATTGTCTAATTTCGAAATAATCTGCAGTTGAATCTGTGGTAAAATATAATAAAAAATTTTATTAACCACTATTACCAAACAGTAAATCAATAACAGTAAGGATTTGATTCAGCAATGCCATAAAGATGATTCAGTGAAATCTTCTTAATTTTACTGTGTTAGTTTTACAGGGCTTTCATGCAAATGACTGCCCACCCTGCAACAAAAAGCCCACATGAAACCTGACGCACGTTAAATTGTGTACTTACCTGCAATAATCCATATGCCAGTGTTTAGGTCCCTCCACCCTGCCCCTCCCCCTCCCCGCCTCCCTGCCCCACCGTAACTCCCTCCACGACCCGCGGCTGCTATCTTGCAACATGGTACATCTTGTAAATCACTGCTGCATTATAAAAGTGACGCAACAGCAGCACAAAAGAGGCGCACAGCCATCATAAATCTGCCGCTAACACTTTAAATGATTGATTCAGGATGACGATAAGGTGTGGACTATCTAGAAGTTTGTTTGAGGTGAGGCCTACTCAGGGTTGCAGATGAAATTTAGGCTTGTTGAAGAGTACACAGGTGATAATACATGTACAAGCCTACCAATGAAGTGAATCATGTGCACTGCACTCTTGAACAAAGGTCAGACCTCCTCTATCTCCCTGAACACGACTAAACCTCATCTGCACAATATGATTTGTAATGTTAGGAAACACAAGTGATATAATTGAAAAACGTGCAAATATTTTTGCACATTTAACAATCACATCACCTGTATTTCTTCAGCTTAGTTATCTCATTGTGCAGATGTAGTCTACGTTCTATGTAGAAGCACACCCTATCAATACTTAAATTACCCAAGCACACATGGGGGCGTATTTACAAGGACCTTGCTCCACGGGGAAATGTCTTAAATTAAAATGGGAAAAATTACATCAAAGGGACTCAAAGGCCTTGTAAATATGCCCCAAACAACCTATGAAACACTAGCAGTACATATCAAGAAACCTAATTGATTTCAAAAAACGTTTTTAAACCTTTTATGTAAAACAATTATATACCTACATTCATGGGGAACTGACTTAAAATGCCCTAATACACATGAAAACGTTTTTTTAAGGCCCTTGCACCTTTTTTTCCATCACTTTTAACATGGCTATGTAACTCAAACAATCAAAATCAAAATTTGCCAAGCACACATGGGGGCGTATTTACAAGGACCTTGCACCACGGGGAAAGTGACTACAAATGGCCAAACACACATGGGGACGTATTTACAAGGCCCTTGCACCAGGGGGAAGTGACTTGAAATGGCCAAGCACACATGGGGACGTATTTACAAGGACCTTGCACCAGGGGGAAGTGACTTGAAATGGCCAAGCACACATGGGGACGTATTTACAAGGACCTTGCACCAGGGGGAAGTGACTTGAAATGGCCAAGCACACATGAGAGCGTATTTACAAGGCCCTGGCCTTGCACCAGAGGGAAATGACTTGAAATGGCCAAGCACACATAACGGCGTATTTACAAAGAACTTGCACCAGAGAGAAGTGACTTAAAATTGCAAAGTACACATGAGGACATATTTAGAAGACCCTTTCCCCAGGGGGAAGTGACTTAAAATGACCAAGCACACATAGGGGTGCATTTACAAGGCCCTTGCACCACTTATGCATCACTTTTAACATGTACACTGTGGAGCACCATGGGGCAAAAACAACACAGATGCATCATGCATCTGTTCCGCAAAAGCGACGCATTGCAGGAGTCACATCGCAAGTAAATAAATTCTCATAAATTTTAAAAGCATTCACGAGCGAACTTCGCCAGCTCAAACTCGACTGTAAACGCGCGGAAAGGGTCTGGAGGAAGCAGTACCTAGACTCTGAGAAAATTGCTTTTAGGTCTGCTATGCATAAATATAAAGCTCAAATTAAGATAGCGAAAGCGACCTTTCTTGAACTCACTCTGAATCAGGCCCCAAACAAGGCTCAGGCCCTTTTTAAAATCGTTAAGGACCTGGCTCACCCTACGTGTGTGGCTAGTGCTGTTCCCTCGTCGCAAGCTCTTTGTGATTCTCTTGCGGATGCCTTTGAGGAAAAAATCCGTAAAATCCTAGCAGGTCTGCAGGACCCACGGAACTCCACCACTGAGGAGGGAGCTCCGGAGGAAATGGCCAGTCGACCCCTGCAGAGGGCTACTAATCTCTGTCAGGAAGCTCCGGTCACGCCCTCCAGTCGACCCCGACCAGATGAGCAGCCCCCCAGCTTGGGAGCTCCGGCGGCGGAAGCCAGTCGACCCCAGCTGAGTAGCCCTCCTTTCTTTCTTTTGGATCAGGCCCTCAGCTTGGGAGCTCCGGCGACTGCGGCCAGTCGACCCCAGCTGAACTGCTCTCCCCTCGCAGCCCTTGATTCGGCTCCCTGCTTGGGAGCTCCGGCAATTGTAGCCAGTCGACCTCAGCAGGGTAGCCTTCCCCTTCTTCCTATGGAGCCAGTTCTCAGTCTGGGAGCTCCGGCGAGTGAGGCCAGTCGACCCCAGCTGAGTGGCACCTCTGTCCCTACTTTGGATCAGGCTCTCTGCTTGGGAGCTCCGGAGACCGTAGCCAGTCGACCCCAGCAGAGGAGTCACTTTTCTCCTTCCGTGGAGCCGGCCCTCAGTTTGGGAGCTCCGGCGAGCGAGGCCAGTCGACCCCAGCTGAGTAGTTTTCCCCTTCCATCCTTGAAGGAGTTCGGCGACTTAGCCCTGACGATTTCTTCTGGCTCGCCTTTGGATCCTCTCCCTCCAAGACTATGGAAGGTGTTTCAAGAGGACCTCTTCCAGCCCCTGCACGCCATCTGCTGTCAGTCATTCGAGACAGCTACTGTTCCAAGCTGCTGGAAGAAGGCAGTGGTATCCCCGCTTTTAAAAAAACCTACGCTCGACCCTGCCTGCCTCTCTAACTATCGGCCGATTTCCCTGCTCCCTTTTCCGGTTAAAATTATGGAAAAGCTGGTCACCCGTGCTCTGTCCAGTTTCCTAGAAGGGAACAGCTGGTTGGATGAGACGCAATTCGGCTTCCGCCCAGCGCATGGGACGGAATCCGCGTTGGTGACCGTGCTAGACAATCTGCGGGCGCGAGTCGACAGTGGTCGGGCAGCATTCTTGGTGCTGCTCGACATGTCGGCCGCGTTCGACACGGTCAGCCATCCCACCCTGATTTCTAGGCTGGAGGAATGCGGGGTCAGGGACAAGGCCAGGGATTGGTTAATCTCCTATTTGGACTGCCGTCAGCAACGGGTTTCGTTACCCCCCTTCAGTTCAGAGGAGCGGAGAGTGGGACAAGGTGTACCTCAGGGCTCGGCCATCAGCCCCATACTCTTTAATGTCTACCTCCGCCCCTTAGTCCAGCTCATTAAAACCTTCGGTATCTCTGCATTTAATTATGCAGATGATACCCAGCTGGTCTTCTCTCTGGAGGGACAGGATGCAGTCACATTGGAGAACTTTCATCGGTGCATGCAGGCGACAGCGGAATGGCTCCGGTTGAACTCGCTACAGTTCAACGGAACAAAGACGGAGGTCTTACACTGTTCCATTGATCGAGTTCCTCGCGATCTCCCAGTAGACTTCTGGCCTCCGTCCTTTTCAGAGACTGTGTCTGCGGCACAATCAGCGCGCAATTTAGGCGTCACTTTTGGGCCTAACCTGCAGTTGGATCTACATGTGAATAAGATCTCTTCGACATGTATGATGCTGATTCGTATGCTGCGCAAGGTCCTTCCTCTCCTCCCTGCGCAAGCCAGACCAGAAGTAGTGCGTTGTACCATCCTAAGTCGACTTGACTATTGTAACGCACTACTTCTGGAGGCCCCGGTAACACTCTTGGGCAAGTTGCAAAGGGTGCAAAATATCGCTGCTAAACTTGCCCTTTCTCGCCCCTACCACAGTTCTTCTACGGCAGCACTGCGAGAACTTCATTGGCTGCCAGTTCATCTACGGGTGCGCTACAAAGCAGCGTGTATTGTGTTTAGGGCTATTCATGACCTGGGCCCCATTCCTTTGCGGCGAATGTTTGCCTGGTATTGTCCATCTAGAGCTTTACGCTCCTCGTCATCCAGGCTACTGGTAGTCCCACGATTCCAGAGAGTGAGGATGGGGGGCCGCTCTTTCAGAGTAGCGGCAGCCAAACTCTGGAACTCTCTGCCTATATCCTTGATAAGCCTTGGAGATCTCCTATCTTTTAGAAAGGCTCTAAAAACTCATCTTTTTCCCAGGATAGGCTGAGCTACTGTTTTCATTGAGTACGGGTCAAAGCGCCAGGATGCCCTTGGTGGTGACAGGTTGCGCTATATAAGTATGCCACAATACACAATACAATACAATTAAAAATGATTTTCTGATCATAATTTGAAAACACAGCACAGCTCCTATGTACAACCACACCTTGTCAGTACTAATACTTTGCATTATCTGCAATTACAATTTGTAAAAGAATGCAAAATCTTCTTTGAAAACATAATGCAAACACTTGACTCAAAACATCATTTTAAATGCACAGCTGGCTTTCTTATTTTCTCAAAAAAACATACTAGTCTCTATCTAAAATAAAGAAACGATATCTCACCTTAGCAAATGCTTTTTGAATTTCAAAACAGTCTCAGAAACACACCAATTTTTCTTTAGCAGAACAAAAGGTATGCACTCCAGAGGCTGCAACCAAGAAAGGCACATAAATGCTGATATTCATCACACATATCTCTCATGTCAGCCAATCAAAACTCTTCCCTCACTTTTTTCAAATCAACACCCTTCCCCCCTCTGCCCTTTCTGCCCTTTCCCCATAGCAACTACCTCCTGCCAGACCTCTCATGTTTACAAGTTCACACAACAATGTTTCAAATGAACTCTGAACTCTCACTACACCTGCTAATCCACTGCAATCTTTCATAAAATCATTTTTTATTAACCATTCAAACTACATCTTTCAAAGAACACATCCATGGACCCTAACTTTCTGTTTTCAGCAATGGAAATCCACCAATCACTGCTAATGAATCATTAGCACTCAAACTCCACAGTTTTTTTCTTTACAAACTCCACTGTTTCAACTGCCATTTCATTCCCACACATCATCTGACTGCAGTAGAACCTCCTCTCGCCATGTTTTCTGTCTGGATTCTAGGACATAGCTACATCAACTGGCCTCACAGGTATGCTGATAACAGAAATTTACAGAACCTCAATTTACAAAATGAGGAAATCAAATGGATTGGGCAAAGAGGATTGAGATGTCACCAATTGATACCATTGGTGAAAACCTTTTTGCATTTGCCAAACCCTGACCTCATAATAGTGCACTGTGGAGGAAATGATTTGGGCACTTTTACTGGGGTAGGTCTGGAAATGCTCTTAAAGGACACCTTTGAGCAATTGATGGCACTTTTTCCTCAAACTGCCTTGGTATATTCCAATATATGCCAAAGACAAAAATTGAGGTGGTCCAATCAATTTTGTCCACAAATTGAGAAATCGAGGAAGCATGTAAATAAGTCTGTTTCAGCTTACATGAGAGACCATGGAATGGGCTACATCTACAACAATAACTTGCGTTACTACATGCAAGATATCTAGGAGATGGCGTGCACTTCTCAGATGAGGGGAACAGAGTTTTCATACAAAATTTAAGACTGTGTATTGGTACCTACTTATAAGTACCTAGAACTTACACAGAACCCAAAAGCTCTTTTCAGAGCTACCTTAACTTTAATTACTCTTTAAAAATTTCGAATGTACCTTTTTTCACTAATTTTCACTTATGTTCGCTTCCCGGTTCGCTACCCGGTTCGCGTCCCGGCAGCTAACCGCGCGAAAAATTCAATTTTTTTTTATTTTTTCTCGCACATATGGGACTCCTCAGCCACCCTCAGAAAACCTAGGGGGTAAGGATACGTCTACCGTGCCCCCTTCTACCCATTCTGAACATTATTTACCCTCCATCTTGTATCTCAATTCTACCGAAACACAAAATGGAGGACTCCCGTAACGCTGCAGGTTCGCGTACCGGGGCACGCACTGAGAAGCGCTCGCTTAAAAAAGGTGGAAAAGTAATTTACAGAAAAACCACTGGAGACACTTTCACCAAATATACATTAGCTCATACTACATACCAATCCCTACCATTTTCACAAATTTGGTTGGAATTCCATTTAGCCATTTAGCATGTAGACCTCTCTAAATTCCCTGAGGTAAATTACTTCACAAAACACATCTGAAGTGTTGGAATTGACAACCAATTAAAATGTTACTTTCATTTTCTACTTTTTTTTACCTGACATTTGATTGATTATTACCTGAATATATATATAAAGAAAGAGAGAAAAACACAGCCATTTTGACTACTACTTCCTGAAGTACATTGCAAGAACATTTTCACTGACAACTTAAACTTGTTTTTAAAAGGTAAGATGTTATTTTATAAATTTGACCGGAGAACTATGTTATACAATTTAAATTAATTTGGAAAACATTTTCAGATAGTTATATACTATCCCTCTGTAAGAGTTAGACATTGAGAAAGGCTTGTTTATTATAATTATGGATTGATTTACGTTTCTGTGTTATAATTATGAATTTACTTAGGCTTTTTTGCAAGCACTTTTTAATAGTACTACTTCACGCCTGAAACCATACAGAGCCCATAGATAACTTCTCTGTTATAAACTCACAAGTACCTGTCTGAACTTAACCCAACATTGGCCTATCTCTACTGATATATTTATTTTTTATGCAAATTTCAGCACAAAAATGGAAGGAGAACAGAGCGTTTCCTTTGAAATTGCCCTAGAGATAAAAAATGAGGAAATAATTGAAAGCATTGACTTGGAATTCATGGACGAATCATGAGACCAAGAACTTCTACAATGTGTAGAATCTGTGGATTTGTTACTTCATTATGAGGACGATAAAATGTGGGAAGTTATGTTCACTCAACAAGAGGACATTTCGGACAGTCAAATGTTAGACAGTCTATTAAATTTTGAAAAAGAATCAGAAGAATAAATTTATATTTAATAATCAAAAAATGTTCGAGTCTTTAATCATTTTTATATGTAATTCATAAACTAGTACCAAATTGATTAAAATGTAAAGTCAGACTTATACAGCCTGATTCATGAAGCCGGAATGGGCTCGCAAAGGGCCAGATTCTGAGAATCTGGCCCTTTGCGAGCTCTATTTTTGCATTTGGGATTCATCATCCCAAATGCAAAAATCGGTAATAGCGATTTCGCTATTTTGCTATGAATTACGTTTAAGGAATCTCAATTTGAGATTTCTTAAATGCAATCCATCATCCATTTTAAAATTGCGAATTCGCAATTTCGGGCCGCTATTTACCGCGAGGTCAAACCTCGTGGTAAATAGCGAAAACTTAGAAAAATGCATTTAAAAGCATTTTTCTAAGTTGCATGTTACACACACACATGTCCTTTGGACATGTGTGTGCGCAACACCTGTTCGTATTTACTGTTAAGGGGTGCTACAGGGTGTCCTTTGGACACCCCTGGCACCCTTTAAATAGCAATCTTATTTGCGATTAGCAAATTGCTAATCGCAAATAAGGAATACTCCCCATTCATTCCTATGGGCCTTTTGGCCCATAGGAATGAATGGGGAGTTATTCCTTATTTGCGATTAGCAATTTGCTAATCGCAAATAAGGAATCTGTAGGAATCGCATTTAATTTTGCGATTCCTACATGAATCCCGTTTTGCGAGTCTGTAATAGCGATTCCTTATGAATCGCTATTTCAGACTCGCAAAACGGGTCTTTCATGAATCTGGCCGCTAATCTGTAGATATCGCTATTAGGGAATCGCGAATTTTGTACATATCCTTTTGCATTTCTTAAATAGCTATTCCTAGGGAGTCGCTATGTAAGAAATACAAAAGGGGACCTCAGTACTTCTGGCCCTATGAGAACTAGTGTTTAGTAATGGACCAAAATCTGTCAAAAGCTTTAGAATTTTTTAAGCAATGTACCTCAGTTGCTTCACAGTTGGACATGAGGCGACCTATAAGGAAAGGAAATAAAAAAATCGTCTCAATTCTTAATGAATAATGGTTTGGAAGTCACTTAACAGGGTCTGGGGTTCTTTTACTAGACTTTTGCTTTCACGTAAAGCAGATTTGGCTTCATACAGAATCACTGCCCCAATTTTAAGTATGGGTGGTGGAAAAAGGGTATTTTATCGTCAGAAGAGGGCGGAAACAGACAGCATTCTTCATGCAGAAGCGCATCTTTGACAGCAGGAAAGGGGCCGTGTTCTAACCACAGGACATACATGAAAAGTCGGGCGAGGAGGCCATGGCTGCGAAATTCTGATTCTAACACTGACAAACATAAAATGAGGAAGCTCTGCGACTTCCTCAACAGAGGTGAGATGGGAGATTATGGGGCCTGCGAAAGGCATACTTACCAGAACAGTCAACGTAAAAATCATTTGTGTGACAAGAACGTCTAACATTTAGTGAGGACGAACTCGTCACCTCCACACAGCCACACAAAGTTATGACTCACAATCGCAGTGGAAGTAAAGAAAGGGGATGGTATGTCTGGGATTTTAAAGGAACATGTCTGTAGAGGAAGCATAATCAGAAACCGAAGGCACAGAGGGTGGACTAGGGCAAAAGGATCATTTCCATGTTGGGTGGGCTTGGGAATGATATAGACAAAAATACATTGATTAGGATGCTTTCTTCTTATTGCTTTGAAAACGAATAAAAATGTTATTAGGAAAAAAAGAATAGGAACATTGAATTATAGAAGGGTCACTAACTGGCCAGGGGTAGCCAAAATTCTATTAAAATCGTCACAGGGCTGCCAGAATGGTCCACTGTTAAGTAAGTGATAGTCAGAAAGTCCCGCAATCCGGCAATGAAGGGCGCCTTCCAGGGATATCCAGACTGTCCAAAAGAATAGCCACAATTATTCTTCCTATTTATTGTACAATTTGTAGAGTGTTTAGACACCTAAAACGCTTCATGGCATTAAGACAACAAAAGCAGGCAAGAGACATGAACTACAGACCTCCCAACTCCTTGTCGGATTTGGTTTGGATCCGACTGACTCGTGGTCCGCTGTTCCTCCCAACCGATTTTGATGCTGCCGAACACCGTTCAGAAGGACTCCCATTGACGTCAATGGGAGCCTGTGTTCCAACCGACAACATAGGCTCTTATGGGTAAAATGGGTGTCGGTGGAAAATCTTGCACCCTGAGGTGGGCTCCCCATGGTGCCTGAGACTCTGTATGGTGTTACAGGGGGGTCTCTTGGGTACCCTCTCGACCCCAGACCAGAAGACTCAGGATGAATGGGGGCTTGCTAGGGGCTCCCAAAGTCGGGTTCCGACAGCCTTTTCATGTCGGAAAGACCGTGTCGGAAAGGCTGTCTGAATCCGACATCGTAATCAGTCAGTTGGAAATGTTGACTGTTGAGCTGTATGAATCGGCTCTGAACGACTCAGATTCTCTAAATACTGGTCAGAACCGATTCGGAATGACCGAACGGTTCCCCTTCCGACCACGAGCATCGTAATCGGTCGGTCAGAAATGTTTCCGACTGAGTCGGGCGGATGGGTTCCGACACAGTCTAGGAGAATCCGACTGACAGTCAGAGTCTTTCCCACCAACATCGTAATCAGGCCCTAAATGTAACAAAATAAGAGGGTTTTCAAGGATTTTCTAACAGTTAGATGGCTCTTGATTGATCCCTCTTTGTTCCAAGAGCAGTTCCAAGGGAGGATATCCACAGCTTTGGTGCCAGAGAACAAAAAAAGCACACGCCTGTGTCAGCGCTTTTAATTTTGTTAACATGCAACAAGATCAGATATGCGGAACGGAAAACGTCCTTTAGGACGAAGCTGGAATCATGCTGTGCCTTCACAGCACAGGCAACAGAACGAATGTGTCTGTAGAACACAATCGTTCTGCATGCCAGTCGTCACAACGACTTGCTTTGAGGGGCGCAATGGTGGAGTGGTGTTGGAATTAAAGTCCACACCTTCCCTACTGTTGCACAGACTGGAGTTGGAAGAGTAATTTAAAGTTTTCCAACATCCAGCACCCCCCGAAGGCAAGTAATTAAAAAGACTGGCATGCAGAACAAATGCGTGCTAAAGACGCATTTGTTCAAATTACCGAGTTCCTAAGGCATGCGTGAAAAACGCATGTGAAATTCTATCATACATCAATCTGAAGCACACTCAGGACATTCTGCTTTGTGGGAGCATTAGATCATTCAAATCATTGATGATGAAGGAGCCAATTACGATGCCGGACGTACCCGAGTCCATCCGCCATTGTTTTGGAACTGGAACCGAACGACCTCCAGACGTCGGTTCCAGCCCAGGAATTAGGATCCTATACTTTGCATATACTTTGCAATGAGAGGATGCATACCGAACGAAGGTGCCTGCCACCGGGGCAGGGATCAAGTAGTAGTGTTCCAGGTGTGTGGTTTTGTTATAAGAATCAGGCATTCGAGTTAAAGAACCTAAAAATAAATCAATGTAGTTAGCAAATGAATCTGCATTGTAAAACCATTGTTATATTTCATTTATGTTGTATTTGTAGTTGTTATTTAAGTTTTCGAGATACAAGATGAACATAAATGTTAACTATGATAGCTGATAGAGAACAGCCCTGATATTAAATAAGATAGGTGATAAAGTACAGCCCTGAGGCATGCTAAAGACCACCTCAAATTCTAACACCCTAAAAGCAGGACCTCTAGAATTGTGTTATATTATGGCTGCAGCGTTTGCTGCATAATTATGGATTTGTCATATTTGATACATCATCCATCTTCAGCTGCATAACGTATGAAAAGTTACCTAAAATATGGCGACACATGCTGCCTATGGGCCCGATTCACAAAGGTAAACGTAGACGTTTGGTCTAAACTTAGAGCAAATGTCTACGTTTACCACTTTGAGAATTCAGAAAGGATATTTACGAGTACTATCTTTATGTCCGCATTAGGGGTGATACATCTAAGTTTACCTTTGTTATTCGTGCTCTTAGTGTGGCCCTACAAAAATGTTGGCTGCTCACATTTCTATTGCGTTTTGTTGTATTTTGCTATTAAACTGGTATTAATGTGATTAAGCCTTTCTCCAGATAGTGTTCATCTGTGTGAAAAATGACATAAACAATGAAGTACACTGTCACAAAATGTGCTGCATATTTTGCCTTTTCTTGCTGCATAAATCAGTCCATACTTATGCATAATTGGGTCCTCCCCTCTTGCTTAATTCCAGTGGTACTCCTTGAAAGTAGGTAGAGAAAAGGATTTGAAGCGACAGAGATACAAAATATAAACCATTTAGTCACAGTGTCCCCACTGTCAAAGATATCCCACTATTACGCAGGAATAGGCAAAATATCACCAGGAATTCCCATAGATATATCATGGGTGAGCCAAAAATATACAGGGATATCTAGAATATCTCCAAGAAGCACATCATCCTGCTGGATAATGTTCTTCTTGTTGTACACCCAAAGTAGGTTTTTGATTTTTAATCCAGTGAGGTAGACAAACAGGCTTTCTCATTTTGGGACTAATTTGTTGCATAGATTGAGATGCCAGAGTGTGACTCTGGTTTTGATGGGACACCAAAAGTGCACACCACTTTTAGACAGTGGCTTCTGTCCTCACTACCTGGGCTTTGTGAGACTGGAGGTGGTTGCACTGGAACTATACTGAAGGGACAAACCTTTTTACATGTCTCCTTCAGGAGGAGAGCCAACATGCCTTCTCTCTTTAAAGGTTTCTCCCTGTCTTCCTTAACTGGAGTCTTTGACTCCCATTTCTGTGGGTTATGAGAGAAAGGTATATATCCATTGTGTGTGTCTGTTGCAGGATGAGCATAGAACCAGTCTGCATATTTCACTCAGTACAGCAGGGAATCTATTTTGTCATTCTTGTGTGTTGGATTATGGCAACATCCAGTGCAGGAAGGCTTTGTGAAAGCCTGTCCAGGGCGCTACTATCCTAGAAGCCTGCATCCTTGAATTTCTTCCCTTTCTACGTGTTCTTACCCCTTCCCAGTTTTCTCTAAGTATGTGTATCAGATTCATTTACTCGCATTTTGGCCTGTTGATCCTCAGCCAGGTCACTCTTGGCTTTTTGTAACACGTTTTTCCTGCTGCCTCAGTCTCTCCCACAAAGGGGCCCACACACACATCTGCATCTCAACTAGTTTGAACCAGCTCATCTAAGGTTTCTGCTGTCCATGGCCCTGACATGTGCTAATCATGCAGTGGCAATGTACCAGTTGATTGGAGAAGCTCCTTAAAATTCAGACTGCATAAGAGCTTATTGGCTTGCTCGGTAGATAAAAATAGGTCTCCATGGCCAGTTCAAGGTTCCAGTCTATGCCGAGCTGCACAGCAGTACGCCAGAGACTGCAATTTCGGTCTGCTGGTGGCTGTTCTTCCTCCAAGCTGGACATCCATGTTGAACCAAAGTGGAGGTTTTTCCGTGTTGAACCTCCAAAGTGGAAGTTTGCCTTACCTGCAGGGATAAGGGGTTGTTTGTCTGAACCCCAAAGTGGTTACCCGCTTCAAAGACGTTAATCAGCCCAGTTGCCTGAGGACCTTTCAGAGTATACAAGAAAAATAATGGATCATCATCTTCACTGCTTGATGCCTAGAGGAGAGGCTTCCATGCATCATGAGATGATACTCCTTTGTCCCTGAGCCCACCAGCATGTCTCTAGTTGCCTCCATAATACTTTGACCATTACCTAGGTATCATCACTTGGCCCTGAGATTGTCAGAATGGTAGATAGAAATAGATCCGCTAATCTCTTTACCTCAAACCACATATGAATCCATTGTACTGTCGCTGAGACATCAGTGGTTGAATCCTCGACTTGTGCCTCATTGCCCACTGAAGTCACTCTTTTTGCTCATTTGAAGTCACTTGCTCACCCGTCTTTCTGAAGCTGTGGGCATCTGTTATCACAGAAAAGGGTAAACCATTAAACATATTCTATTCATGGAAAGACACCAGAAGACTAACTAAAATATCATATCCATATCCCAAAATCTCTCCTCTGAATTATTGTGAGTAAAAATCACCCTTCACTGCTCTTATTCCAGGACTTTATATTAGCTCAATTTTCTGTGGCCCAGAGGACCATCTACATAGACATAGGTGCTCATTACGAGTGCCCTGGTAATGGGTGTGATACTTCTTGTACTTGATAAAAGCCTGCTTATCTGGTTACATATACGAATAGACCAATGGCAGTTACATCAAATAGAATCAAATCATCAGCGTACATTGAAGTATAAAAAGATTAAAGCCCAATTTTGGTTCAAAATTATTCACATGCAAAATTGTTGTGGAAAACCTTGCAAATAGAGGGAAAATAAAGGTTGGGCCAACAAACATCCCTGTTTTAGGATGTTATGCGTATCAATACATGGAGAAAGGCCTTTGTTTTTTCACCCAACAAAACTTTAGACCTTGTTGATGAATAAAGAGCAATAATTTGATGTAATAAATTAATTGAAATAACAACCATTACTAATGTATCCTATCATGAAGGCATACCGACCAGATTGAACGCAGTTGAGAAATCAATAAAAGCAGTGTAAGCAATTTGTTTTTTACAATATAATAAATGAATGAATGAATACGCATTTATATAGCGCATGGCTACCCGGGGGCAACCCAGAGCATCAAGACACCTAGTCATTCCTCACTATTTAGGGATAAAGGAAGGTTTTTAGCAGTTTCCTGAAGCTGAGATAGTTAAGTTCCAACCGAATGGAGTCGGGAAGCTGGTTCCAGAGTTTTGCAGCATGTAGTCAAAAACGTCGGCCACCCATACGTGATCGTTTGATCCTAGGGACTGTCAGAAATTTTTTATGGTTCGATCTAAGAGTCCGGGTGATCTGATGGAGTTGAAACATAGGCTGGATCAAGGCCGGTCCAATGTCAGAAATTGACTTATGAACAGTGCACATGGCCTTGAACCAGATCCTTTGCTGCACTGGCAACCAGTGCAAGTGTTGTAGGGCTGATTTGGCTGAACTCCGCTTAGGGACATCCATTAACAGCCGAGCAGCGCAGTTCTGAACACTCTGTAGGATATTGATAGTTCCCTGAGGAGCACCCAGATAGACTGCATTCGAGTAATCAAAACGCGATAAAATAAGTGACTGAACCAGAAGACGCCTGGCTTCAAAAGGAAGGAGGCCCAGGATCTTCCTTATCAGTCTAATCAGGCAATAGCAGGTGGCGGCCACCTTACGAGATTGTACAAGGAAACTAAGATTAGGATCAAGCCATATGCCCAGCCTCTTAATTTGTTTTTTTGGGGAGGGGGCAGGCCAAGGCAACTAGGCCACCAAGGATCTAAATTGGTAGGGGCCATATGTCCTAGCATCATAATTTCGGTTTTGGAGCCATTAAGTTTAAGAAATGACGAATACATCCATTCAAGTACTTTGGTTAAACAAGAAGTAAGGTTATTGTCAGATGTATCATGCCGGGAAAGGGATACCACCAACTGGGTATCATCGGCATAGGTGACCAACTGGACCCCCCAGGGAAGTACCACCTCAGTAGATGTTAAACATGGTAGGGCTTAATGAGGATCCCTGGGGAACGCCGTACTGCAGGGGGATCTGTTTTGAAATTGCCTCATCTTCAAACACACCAAAAGTTCTGTCCATGAGAAAGGACTGCAGCCACTTAAGGGCCATTCATGATACCCCCATGTCGCTCAGTCTCTGAATCTTGACCAAATGATTTACCGTGTTGAAGGCTTCGCTGAGGTGTAACAAAATAATGGCAGCGCAGCTTCCAGAATCCACAATTTTCCTAGCTTCTTCAACTACGGCAATAAGGGCAGTGTAAGTGCCCTGCTTGCATCTAAAGCCTGTCTGGGTGGGGTGCTGGGCTTTATTATTCTCAACAAATGTTGCTAATAAAGAATTAACATGCTTTTCAGCCAGTTTACCAATACCTGGTAACAGAGAGATGGGACGGTAATTCGCCCAGTCCTCAGGGTCTAAATTAGGTTTCTTTAAAAGTGCCTTCACTCTTGCCTATTTCCATGACGGCGAGACCAACCCGGCTGCAAGAGAGGAGTTAATTACATCCTGGATAACTGGGGAAACAGTCTCCGAGACCAACTTAAGGGTGGAGGGGGGCGCAGCATCAGCCGGGGAGCCAGACTTAAGATTCCCCAAGAGTCGCTGCAGAGTGGATAAATCAAGCGTAGCAAATTCCTCCAATCCAGCATGAAGGTCGAGTGGGGGGGGAGGTAATTTAGGCACCACATGCTGAAACAGCGAGTAGATATTGGCAACCTTAGTAGCAAACAAAATATGCTAACTCATCACAACGTTTCTGTGCATTTAATGGCTCAGTGAGAGGGCCAGGAGGGGTGACCAATGATTTGTAAATTTTAAAAATTTCCCTTGGGGAGTTGGTGGCAGAGGCTATCTTCTCCTGATAATAGCTAGATTGGGCAGTTTTTATTTTATTTTTATAAATCCGCAATGCAGATCTAAAATTGCCCTTACTGACCTCGGAGAAGTCCTTCCTCCATTTCCTTTCAGTCTGCTTGCAGGCTTGTTCAAGCGATCTTAATTCAAGAGTATACCACGCTTTTTTGTTAGTGCCAATGCGATGACAGAGTTCTGTTTTAGGGAGGGTAAGGTCCAAGGAGGACTCCAACCAATTAATAAAAGAGGCATTCGCCATTATAGTGTTAGAGCAGAATGCCGGGGTAGAAATATTAAGGTTCGCTACCTAGTTTTTCACTGGAAGCTTGGACCAAATGCCACTCTGTTTTTTTGTTTTTATGACGGGCTGTGCCCGATCAGGAGGGGACCAAATAAAAGATAAAAGAACAAGGTCTGACCAAGGGACGATAATGGAGTCCTTCAAAATATTATTATCAAGATTGGTGAAAATGTTCTCGAGCAGATGACCTGCTCTGTGGGTAGGGCCGGTAACAATTTGTTTTAGATGGAGCACCTCTAGACCTGACATAGGGTCTTGAGAAGCGGGGGTATTAGGTTCATCGAGGTGAATATTAAAATCACCCAAAATAGAAAAATTTGGGGTAAGACTGGTGCAGTTTATAGCAATGTCTGGAAGATCATTGCAAAAATTGGCGTGTGCTCCAGGTGGACGACATAAAAGAATCCCTGAGAAGGTACAGGTAGGGGAGAAACTGATAGCAAAAGAAACACTCTCACACTCTGAAAGAAGGCAGTTAGTTGACCCGCAGCTTTAGATATCTTTATAAATAATTGCAATCCCCCCACCCCAACCACTATCCAGATCTTGTCTAATAATAGCGTAATTTGGAGGTAGGGCCCGGACTACATCGGGATCCGAGTCTGCATTCGTCCAGGTTTCTGTTAGAAAGAGCGCATCAGGGCACCTTTCTTCTAGAAACAAGCATAATTCACTCGCATGCTTGGGAAGGGAGTGACAGTTAAGAAGTGCTAGAGAGTATGAATTTTCTTTCACAATTTTTGACTGGGGAAGTTCCAGAGGTATGAATTCAAAATTGCAGCGTGGCAAGAGTTCTGTGCTTTTTCGAAAGACATGATATGTGAACATCTAATAATTCTCTCCCCTCTAAGCCCCAGAAGATGCTCCTTATTGTAGCTAAACTTCCCGGTGGTAGTTTGTACAGGGGTACTGGCCCCTGGACCCGTCCTGGCACGGACGGGCGCAGACGGGCTTTCCTTTGGCGCTCCTTTTGGCACGTTGACGGTGCGTCCGCTGTTCGCGTCGGCTGCGCAGAGGCATGCCCGTCTTCTTTTATGCTGGCGCAGAGCGCGTCACAAAGACTAGCCCGCTACCCAGCGTACCTCCCCAAGATGGCTGCTCGATTTGTCCAGCAGCATCCGTGGGCGTGTAGCAGCTCAGCGCCTACTCGGCTGTGTGAGAGGGGTGAATGCGGCGATAAGTTAAAAGGTTAGCAAATTGCCAAATTAAATTTAAGTTTTAAAAGTACAAAGGTGCAAAACAACACCGCTCCATAAATACATCTAAAATAGTCTGTAATACTTCTAGATTGTCTATAACTGAATGATTGGGTCCAAAACCTGAGTGTTCCAGGTGGATAATATTCGCCAAGCTTCCAGGGGCTCCAAGACAATCCTAGCAAAAACTTTCCAGCGGCATCCAGAAGGACAATTTGTTGAAAGTTTTCAGGTATGCTTTTTATTTTCCTTTTTGTGAAGCACGATAACAATGCCCCTCTTCAATGATTCAGAGATGGAACCTGTATCAAAGCAATGAGCAAAGAGAGGCCTCAATGTTTTTGGATACCACACAGTATTATTTTCCAATGATAAAACTGGTATTTCATCAGGACCCATTACGGCTGACCCTCTTGCTCTAGTGATGTATCTGTGAATTTGATCACAGGAGGGAGAAAAAATGAAATAATTGAATTCACTAGTGAACTGTGGCTCTGTATCATTAATATTCATCTTAAACAGGTTATTGATGTAGTCAATCCAAATCGAAGATTTTCATTTTGAACCACAACTAAGAGCTACAATGCACCAAAAGGACCTCAAATCTTTTCCTTGCACAGCTCGATGACAATTGTGTCAGTTCAAGTACCATTGTCTTTTCTTAAGACCCATCTGATATTTTTTTTTTAAAAAATCTAAGTGAGTTATCAATTTAGAACAGACTGAAGAAAACTAAAGAAATGGTTCACAGATATGTTTATTAAGTCCATTGTAAAGTTGTGTCTCCACATCGTCCTTATCGGGCTTCTGAGAGCAAGGGTTATCATTATTCTTGACCTTCATATGCTTGACTAAATCTTTCATTAATAGCGCAGTTCTGAATAGCATCTGCAGGGCAAACGTCATATGGGATTGAATAGAAATATGAGATCTAACCTTTGGACTGAACCCTCTCTGCAGGATCAACGCCAAACATTTTGCCTTTACCCTCCAATTTTTGCTGGAATTCGTTTTTGTAGGCATTAGGACTGTGTGCACTTCACCAGTGCTAAAGTGCTTGTGCACCCTCCCTTAAACATGGTAAAATTGGCTTACACCTGATTGTATTTCTTTTAAGTCCCTTGTAGCATGGTATACCGTATTTCCGGGGCCGGTAAATTAAATGGAACTAGCGGGCCTGCGGCACTTATTGTGCCATTTTTTGAAGTAGCCCCCTTAAAACATGTTCTAGGCCTGCCATTGCAGCCTTAATGCAGTTTTAAACTGCCAATTCGACTAGGCAATATAACCCCCTTCCAAGCCTTGAACTCCCCTTTTATTGGATATATGTCACCCCTAAGGTAGTCCCTAAGTAGCCCATAGGGAAGAGTGCATTAAAATTAAAAAGTTGGACATGTACCTTTAAGTTTTACATGTCCTGGTAGTGTCACTACTGTGAGGCCTACCTCTCCTGTAGGATAGCATTGGGTTGCCTGGCTACATTTAATAAGTGCTAACTTTTGATTGGGAACAGGTGAACATTTAATGTTTGTTGTCTGGGAAATTGTAATAAAAAATTCTCTTTAATATTAACGTAGGCTTTTAGGTTACAATTTTGAAAATGAATTTTTTTGAAATTTGGCGTTTTCCTACCCTATCTACTTGGTGCCTGCAGCCTGCTCCTGGGTCACATGACTGGGTGTAGTTAGAAGTTGGACTTTATTTCTCCCAAGCAGCCACACAATAGAGGGATTAGGTGTGCCTGGATAGACCATCAACAGGCAGCATGGAGGGGAGCTGAGCACAGACTCACTTGCAACTGAATAGGCTGTGCTCTGCCTTCACAAAACGACCTTCTCAGCCCTGTATTGTTAATACAGCCAGATTGGACCCAGGGCATGGGAGTCAGGAAACTTCAAGCTCTTCAAAGGGAATTCTCTAGAAACTTCTACTACTTCAAAGAAGGCACAAGGTATAAAAATAGGGTCCTCAGATCCATTCTTCAGTTTACTTTCTGGACCTATGGAAGGGCTCTCAGAGGACTGCCTGGTGCTGCTTCCTGCTGGGTACTCTGCAAGACTGCTTTGCTGCACCTGGAAGGACTGCTTTGCTGCCTGGAGCCTGCCTTGAAACCTCAGAGGCCTGCCCTGCTGCTTGAGCCTTGCTTCTTCACTTGAACCCAGGACTCCCAGAGTGACTCCAAGGGCTAGTTTGCTGGCCTCCTGTTAAGAGCTACAGGGACATAAAAGGCCCCCACCATCTTGAACCTACACCTGGAGCCAGCCTGAATAAGTCCTAACCCCCAATTAGTGCTCCTCCAATCCTGGACCGTGGTGGTTCTGCTAAACTGCCCAGATAGCTAAAATCCAAAACCTGGGACTTAGAATACTTTTGGCTAAAACCTGCTATGAGAACAGAGAAAAGTCTGGGACCAACCTGCTTGTTTGTCTGTCCAAGGTGCATCGCCGGTCTTATGTAGCAGCTATCACTTCTTCGCTGCAGCAGCAAATCCTGTATAGTGGTCCTTTGTCAAAGAGGTATATGACCTCGTGGAACTCTCTGATTTAGAGTTTGACAGACAGGTTACTCCATCACAATTAAGAGTGGGCGGAATTTGCGTAATCGCGTTACGCAAATCTCCGTGAAACGGTAAAAAATCCTCCGCGAACACGCGGAATTGCTTGTTCACAATGCTTTTTTACTGTTCACAATCGTTGTTTGCGTGCTCGGGGGGAAATATCTTGTGAAAATGCATTTTGTGAACGCGAACAAGCAAAAAAGTTTGTGAAGTCGTGGGACGCATAATTTTGGGTAATTTCGCGTTCTCTGCGGAAAGCGAAATTACCCAAATTCCACAAATTCTGCGAGCGGAGCGGAATTTACCGCCCAGGCCTAATTACAATGGTGCTGGATATTCTGTCTGCCAAAATATAAATCCCATTATATCCTATGGAATTTATAGTTCGGCGGATGGGATATCCGCCACTGTTGTGACGGAGCAATCTGTCTGCCAAAATCTAAATCAAGCCCATAGTCTGAATGTAGAAATCTTCATCGTAACTTCATCCAGCAACTCCCTGATGACGACGCCCCCTCCTCAGACTCCGCCTGCAGGTTTGCCCTGCTGAACATTACCTTCTCAGAAAACTTTTCTGTGAAATTTCTTCTAAATCCAAAGGTAAGGGCCGACTAGTTTCTGGCTCGAACTCCATCTCGGTCAGCCATATTTTTAGACTTTGACGCAGTCTTACTGGCCTAGATGTTCACAGTTGGCGCTTTGATCTTTTAAGTGCTAACGTTTACATTAAACTTAAAAAATTCATAACTCTGGTTCTTTTTTTTAACGCATTTTATTGCGGTATGTGTAAAGATTCCAACACAGCGAAGCGACCATTAAAACGAATAAACAAGTGCAACAAAAAATACTGAATGCATAACATAGAACTGTCCTGCCGTTCTCCCCCTACCCCTTCCACTCCCCACCCATCAGCAAAAAGAGAGCAAAAAAAAAAGGAATTAATCTTGACTGCATAACCTATGACGTTCAGTAGTTCAGTTAGATACGGACTCTTTTGGGCCGTGAAATGTCTTAATTTAATCCTCCAGGAGTTAGTGAATCTGATCTATTGTGCGCAACTCTTCCATTTCTTCTGGTGTTTTTGGGGGCAGCCCCTAGCTTCATACACCATAATCTCCATTCCCATGCAGTCGTCCATACCCTTTCTCAACACCAATATTGATGTAGGGGCCATCGCCTTCCACTCCTCGGCTATGTCACATTTAGAGAGTGTCAGTCCCAGACTAAGCCGGGCATAACTCTGGTTCTACAGATGGGGTTTTGTCATAATGGTGTCAGATTTTCTTTTTTAAATGTGTGTCAAATTATTTTTTTAAATGACTCTATTTTTCTGAATTAGGGTGGGATGTTTCTTGTGTTATGTTTTCACTTTATTACTCTTTGTGTGCTGCATAAATACTTTACACATTGCCTATACTTAAGCCTGACTGCTTTTGTGCCAAGATACCAGAGGGTTAAGCACAGGTTAATTTTGTGAATTTTGTGGTCCACCCTGGCAGATATTCTGGCTGTTGCTTGAATCAGAGTCACCCCCTTCAAATTCCAACCCAATTTGTCACACAAACCATTAAACTAATTTATGTTATGAGGATTCAAGTGCAACCTTACATTTTTATACTGGAGGTCTGTGACACTGTTATTTTAAGCAGGATTGCTATAACTGTTTGAAGAAAAGCATAATTAGTATTTGTTGTGCTTCTGACACACATTTTTTTGGATCAGGTCAAATACCGTATATGATACATTTGGGCTGAAATATCAGGGACCACTCTTACATTTACTATTGAATGAATGGCTTTATTTTGATATAAAAATATCATAAAAGCACCGATAAAATCGTATTTACTATTACAGCTCCTAAGGCCTGCGATCCATTTAGTAAAAGCATTTCATGTTTATCTCCTCTGACGTACTTGGGAACTTGGATCTAGGAATATTCCAACTCTCTTCAACATCTTCCTTCCTAATAGCATGCAAGAACACACTGCATACTTTAGCATTGGTGTCTCCAACAATGATTAACAAAGTGGTCTTCTCTCTGTTATTATGTTTTTACCCTCAAATAAACAATTGACCATTGCATTGTTTAGAGAACCTGGTGTAATATAAACAATGAATAAGAGTGAAAATTACCCAATCAACACAATTGGTTGAAAAGTCAGTCCTTAAACATTGAAATTTAGTATGACCGTGAGAAATATGCTGGATATTTGTGAGGATTTGGGTGTACTATATGAAATGTATTTGGGACCTTATAGTGGAGTACACTCGCAAACACAATCTTGGGTACAGTTAGGCTCATTTGTAAACCTTAATCTCAACCCTGGGTGACTGTGGCTTTGAGCAGCAAGGCTAAACAAAGGAACTATGTGTGAAGCATTTAACAGCACCAAACAATGACATAAGAAAGTCATACACCAAGAAAGAGACATGACAACAATGTATAAAAACAGAGCATATTTTCCCCTTTATCATCAAAATCCACCGGAGGGCTCTGGAGATACAAATCTTTGAAGCAATAAATACTTTTAAAAGCAACCGCAAACAAGCATTAGTCAACAGAAACTTTGCAAACTTTTGAAAAGTTTGAAATAGTTAGTTTGGCGACTCCAGCCCAACTTGGGTGACCAAATCCTAACAGGGCGGAGGTCTAGTAGTCCAGTAAGGATACTTTGAACAGTTACCTAGCCACCAGAGCATTTTTAAGTCAAGTTTCAAACGTAACAGGACGACTGCAATAGATGGAGTGGTCCTGATGCTGAGGAGACAGGCAAAAGATGCTCAAAGGATGCTACAGGTGCAGTGCGGTCATCAGAGGAGAAGAGGGTTTGATCCTTTGGTCCACAGTGGTTGAGACAATTTTGACCACAGCACTTGATGTCCCACGACATCCTCTTTCGGACAGCAGAAGGCCAGCTGCAGCTGGGCTATCAATCTTGTGATTCAGCTGTCACAGTGAATATTCTTGGTGGGTGCTAGTGTCCCTCTTGGGTGATGAACCCAGTTTCTAATAGTGCTCCTGGGTTCCGCAGACATTGGTGCAACGTTTGGCTATCTCAAATTTGTCTCTTGGTTTTCCCTGCGGCAGCCAGTGGTGATCCCTGAGGAGTGACTACTGCCTTTGCTGGTTTGGGATTCCTCAGCTTTGATGTTCCTGGTGCTGTTCCAGGAGGCCAGCTGACTGACCCTTGGAGTCACTGCGTCGGTCTGGGACCGGGAATCAACTTTTCCCCAAACCAGGAGCCACAGACCAAACTCACTAGCCCAAAGTTCAGCAGGTGCAGTCCTTCCGATGATGCAGCCTCTCTTCGTGCAGTTTCAAAGGCAGCAGGACACTCCTCTCTTTATCTTCTCTCCAAATCCACAGTGTACTAAAGTTCAGGTTGCAAAGGGTGCCCATTATATCCCAAAAAGGTGCCACAACGGGATAGGGCAGTCACTAGCCAATGGGCTACTAGGTCCCTTCTTCTTTGTTGAGAAAGTTCCAGTGATGTGTGCCATTTGGCAATCACAGAATGCAATATTCCTACTACTCTCAAGATGTCTGAAACTTCCCTCGACTGTGAGGAGTTTGGTAGCCCACCCCAGATGTGTTTCTACCTAAGGGCTACACACCCACAGGAAAACCGATTTGGGGACAGGTTCTCCCTCTCTGGCCCTGTCTCCAACTTGTCTACAGGAACAAAAGGCAGCCTGCTTAGGTGTATTGTCACAGGCGGCCCATCAAAGCTTGCCTTTTGAGCTAACACCCCTTGCAGCCTTCCTGGGAGAGGAGGTCACACCTCACTCTGCGGCAACTACCTATGTTCCTGAGCCTGGGAGTCATTTTTGCATCTCCCCAGGTGGGCACAAAGCTGTCTGCGTGTGCCAGGCCTTTGTAAGGCCACTAGGATAGCTGGGACACAGAGTGGCAACTTTCTAAATGTTGCTAAACTTTAAAAGTGACATAAATTGCGGCTTGGGATTCAAGTCAGATTTAATGCAACAAGTAATTTGATACCTTACAGTACCAGTTAGGTAGCCCCATTCAGAAGTTAGCTAGGCTGGGATGCCAGCTGGTAACTCTGTGTTAGCCAATGGGGCTACTAACATTCCTCGGCAAAATAACAACTATTAAAGGTTTTGCTGCTAAGACATATATAAACATATATGCCTATCTTAGCCATATACAGCTCCCTGCCATTGGGCTCTATAGGCATTCCTTTAGGGTAGACTTACAAATACTGTTAAGAAAAGGGTGCCTCTGCCATTGCTTTAATGGGAAAGTCAAGCTAGTAGTGGACACACTGCTCTTCCAGTCTGCAGGGAGAGATGCTAAGACATTTTGTCATTTTTCACACTCAGAGTAGCACAAACAGTGCTGCACCCCTGGCTGGCTTACATTCCCTTGGTACCCTGGGTACCATATACTAGAGTCTTATAAGTCAGTACTTGCCAATTGGGAATAGCCAATTAAACATAACTGTTGTAATTGGTCAGAAAACTGGCACTGGGGTCTAGTTAGCAGGGCTCAGCGCACTCTCAGAGTTGAGAAAACCAGCAGTTAATAGTCTAACTGGGGACAAACATTTGTGGAAAACCTGCAGAAAAGCCTGTTTCCTTTCACTATTCCAATCATAATCAGAGTACGTAAAATAGCTATCCTACCGTTTGCATGTCCATGAGGAGAATGAGAGGAAGGGCTATGAAAAACCTAATAGGAATCCAGTAGAAAAGTCTCAACTGTCCAGTTTTTCTAACGAAAGATTATATTAATTTCTTGGGACTTTAAAAAACTCAGTTTTTCATTATTTACTCTTGCCAAATTCCATGAAAGCAAAGATATTTTACCGCCAAACAGACAGCTGTGTCAAATTTTGAGGTTTATTCATATGCAATACTCTCAGTATCCAGGACCAAGCAAGAACTTTGCTTGACTGCTGGCAGACTCCAGTATGTGTATGGACTGTTTTAGATCTAGCAGACGTATTAACTTACACAGTGAGTGATCTAGCCAAATTCTGTAAGGCTATTGAACAGTGATAGGAGTTGCTAGGATCTAGACCAATGGTTTCATGACCAGATAGTGACAGCTTCACATATCTTAACACAGTATCATCTATTGGAGATACATTGTATCCATTCTTTCTAAAGAAATCCACATTTTCCAGGATGATGCCTGGAAATAAATTTTACCTGAACGCCACATGTGAGCATAACAACTTGTTTTTATCCAGAAAGGATACCCTTCTGATTTCAGTTGAAGATAAGGAGCTCGACGGTGTAAATAAATGTAATAAATTCAAGATCCTGGCTCTCTTTAAAGGTTAAGAATCCCCCAAGAAGAGAACACTCAATTTAGTGATGGTAGTTGGTTGAGGGGAAGCCTCTGTGTCTTTGGTCTGAAATCCCCCATTCAAAAATGATTTAATTGGCCATGATCTTCTTAATTGTAATCTAGAAAGACCATCTGTTTCCATAGGAGCATTGCATATTTGGAGTCATCTGCTACCAGGTTCAAATGGTGATCAACTGACTTTGAAGCAAGAATGATATTTGCTAAACCCACATCCCTTGCTTCTGCCCGAATTTGCATCTGAGATTGGTCATTGAATTCCAAGGACGGAGAATCATCGCGGCAAATTTCCTCTATATTTCCTTAAGCCATTAGACCCACTTCCTCTGGTGACAATCTTAATTGTCACCTTCTTTCTTTTGTCACTCTCAGTTTTTTAGATTTTCTTTTCTTTCATCTTCTGCGACTCATCAGGAACTATTAAATGAGGCATAGCTTTAATATCTGTCATTTTTGTCTTTTTTTAATATTGGATACACGCCAGCGTAATCTTTTTTTAGTGGGAGGAAAGTATTAACTAATACTTAATCATTCTGAAGTACAGAATCTTCATAGAACAGTTTACAAAGGAAGTATGTTTTCTTTTTGCTTCATTTTCACCGTAGCTTCTTTTCTACCTAATGGTTCACTGTCTTGTATAACCATGTATTTCACTCTCTTAGGGACACTTAGTATGTTACTTGATGGAGAAAAGTTGATCGTGAGAGAGAGAGAGAGAGATGTAAGGGAGATATTCTAAATTGGCCACCTCTCTATCTTTAAAAGTGAGGGAGAGAAGGATAGTACAGATTGTATCGAAAATTCTGGTCAGAATTCAGTGCCTCTTTTTCTAATAATTTTGGTATACCATTCAAGATGCCCTGTAAGGCATCCAAAGGTTCAGAGACATGGACATTACCACCAGGGGTATGGTTATCAGAATTTAAAAGAAACTCAGGTGTGTTTTGGAGGTCCTTCAAGGAAAGTGGGCTACTTTCAAACACAAAAAGAATATTATCCCGGGGCACAAACCCTAGAAGGCCAAAACTGTATATGTTCAAAGTTCATAGGTAGCACGCTACTCCACCATTACAGCGTGTGTACCCCAGGAGCATCACGGTAGATGTTGTTTTCTCAAAGCGGGTGCGCTTAACAAAGTTCCGAAGTGTGATGCATGGTTGCAGGCCAACTCTGGACACCGGTGTTTCTGGATTTTTGTCCTTCATCAGCAGAGTGTAGGATGAGTGTCAGGGGTTGCTGTGCAGGCTGCCAAAGTGTTATCAGGTATGGTACCTCTCCAGGCGCGTAGGGCGTTAACCTGAGCTCGTCAGCTCGAAGGCTCAAGGGAGCCGTAGTTACGTACAAAGTTCATAGGTCGCACGCTACTCCACCATTACAGCGTGTGTACCCCAGGAGCATCACGGTAGATGTTGTTTTCTCAAAGCGGGTGCGCTTAACAAAGTTCCGAAGTGGGATGCATGGTTGCAGGCCAACTCTGGACACCGGTGTTTCTGGATTTTTGTCCTTCATCAGCAGAGTGTAGGATGAGTGTCAGGGGTTGCTGTGCAGGCTGTCAAAGTGTTATCAGGTATGGTACCTCTCCAGGCGCGTAGGGCGTTAACCTGAGCTCGTCAGCTCGAAGCCTCAAGGGAGCCATAATTACGTACAAAGTTCATAGGTCGCACGCTACTCCACCATTACAGCGTGTGTACCTCAGGAGCATCACGGTAGATGTTGTTTTCTCAAAGCGGGTGCGCTTAACGAAGTGTGATGCATGGTTGCAGGCCAACTCTGGACACCGGTGTTTCTGGATTTTTGTCCGTCATCAGCAGAGTGTAGGATGAGTGTCAGGGGTTACTGTGCAGGCTGCCAAAGTGTTATCAGGTATGGTACCTCTCCAGGCGCGTAGGGCGTTAACCTGAGCTCGTCAGCTCGAAGGCTCAAGGGAGCCGTAGTTACGTACAAAGTTCATAGGTCGCACGCTACTCCACCATTACAGCGTGTGTACCCCAGGAGCATCACGGTAGATGTTGTTTTCTCAAAGCGGGTGCGCTTAACAAAGTTCCGAAGTGTGATGCATGGTTGCAGGCCAACTCTGGACACCGGTGTTTCTGGATTTTTGTCCTTCATCAGCAGAGTGTAGGATGAGTGTCAGGGGTTGCTGTGCAGGCTGCCAAAGTGTTATCAGGTATGGTACCTCTCCAGGCGCATAGGGCGTTAAACTGAGCTCTTCAGCTCGAAGGCTCAAGGGAGCCGTAGTTACGTACAAAGTTCATAGGTCGCACGCTACTCCACCATTACAGCGTGTGTACCCCAGGAGCATCACAGTAGATGTTGTTTTCTCAAAGCGGGTGCGCTTAACAAAGTTCCGAAGTGTGATGCATGGTTGCAGGCCAACTCTGGACACCGGTGTTTCTGGATTTTTGTCCTTCATCAGCAGCGTGTAGGATGAGTGTCAGGGGTTGCTGTGCAGGCTGCCAAAGTGTTATCAGGTATGGTACCTCTCCAGGCGCATAGGGCGTTAACCTGAGCTCGTCAGCTCGAAGGCTCAAGGGAGCCGTAGTTACGTACATAGTTCATAGGTCGCACGCTACTCCACCATTACAGAGGTACCATACCTGATAACACTTTGGCAGCCTGCACAGCAACCCCTGACACTCATCCTACACTCTGCTGATGAAGGACAAAAATCCAGAAACACCGGTGTCCAGAGTTGGCCTGCCACCATGCATCACACTTCGGAACTTTGTTAAGCGCACCCGCTTTGAGAAAACAACATCTACCGTGATGCTCCTGGGGTACACACGCTGTAATGGTGGAGTAGCGTGCGACCTATGAACTTTGTACGTAACTACGGCTCCCTTGAGCCTTCGAGCTGACGAGCTCAGGTTAACGCCCTACGCGCCTGGAGAGGTACCATACCTGATAACACTTTGGCAGCCTGCACAGCAACCCCTGACACTCATCCTACACTCTGCTGATGAAGGACAAAAATCCAGAAACACCGGTGTCCAGAGTTGGCCTGCAACCATGCATCACACTTCGGAACTTTGTTAAGCGCACCCGCTTTGAGAAAACAACATCTACCGTGATGCTCCTGGGGTACACACGCTGTAATGGTGGAGTAGCGTGCGACCTATGATCTTTGTACGTAACTACGGCTCCCTTGAGCCTTCGAGCTGACGAGCTCAGGTTAACGCCCTATGCGCCTGGAGAGGTACCATACCTGATAACACTTTGGCAGCCTGCACAGCAACCCCTGACACTCATCCTACACTCTGCTGATGAAGGACAAAAATCCAAAAACACCGGTGTCCAGAGTTGGCCTGCAACCATGCATCACACTTCGGAACTTTGTTAAGCGCACCCGCTTTGAGAAAACAACATCTACCGTGATGCTCCTGGGGTACACACGCTGTAATGGTGGAGTAGCGTGCGACCTATGAACTTTGTACGTAACTACGGCTCCCTTGAGCCTTCGAGCTGACAAGCCTAGGTTAACGCCCTACGCGCCTGGAGAGGTACCATACCTGATAACACTTTGGCAGCCTGCACAGCAACCCCTGACACTCATCCTACACTCTGCTGATGAAGGACAAAAATCCAGAAACACCGGTGTCCAGAGTTGGCCTGCAACCATGCATCACACTTCGGAACTTTGTTAAGCGCACCCGCTTTGAGAAAACAACATCTACCGTGATGCTCCTGGGGTACACACGCTGTAATGGTGGAGTAGCGTGCGACCTATGAACTTTGTACGTAACTACGGCTCCCTTGAGCCTTCGAGCTGACGAGCTCAGGTTAACGCCCTACGCGCCTGGAGAGGTACCATACCTGATAACACTTTGGCAGCCTGCACAGCAACCCCTGACACTCATCCTACACGCTGCTGATGAAGGACAAAAATCCAGAAACACCGGTGTCCAGAGTTGGCCTGGAACCATGCATCACACTTCGGAACTTTGTTAAGTGCACCCGCTTTGAGAAAACAACATCTACCGTGATGCTCCTGGGGTACACACGCTGTAATGGTGGAGTAGCGTGCGACCTATGAACTTTGTACGTAACTACGGCTCCCTTGAGCCTTCGAGCTGAAGAGCTCAGTTTAACGCCCTATGCGCCTGGAGAGGTACCATACCTGATAACACTTTGGCAGCCTGCACAGCAACCCCTGACACTCATCCTACACTCTGCTGATGAAGGACAAAAATCCAGAAACACCGGTGTCCAGAGTTGGCCTGCAACCATGCATCACACTTCGGAACTTTGTTAAGCGCACCCGCTTTGAGAAAACAACATCTACCGTGATGCTCCTGGGGTACACACGCTGTAATGGTGGAGTAGCGTGCGACCTATGAACTTTGTACGTAACTACGGCTCCCTTGAGCCTTCGAGCTGACGAGCTCAGGTTAACGCCCTACGCGCCTGGAGAGGTACCATACCTGATAACACTTTGGCAGCCTGCACAGCAACCCCTGACACTCATCCTACACTCTGCTGATGAAGGACAAAAATCCAGAAACACCGGTGTCCAGAGTTGGCCTGCAACCATGCATCACACTTCGGAACTTTGTTAAGCGCACCCGCTTTGAGAAAACAACATCTACCGTGATGCTCCTGGGGTACACACGCTGTAATGGTGGAGTAGCGTGCGACCTATGAACTTTGTACGTAACTACGGCTCCCTTGAGCCTTCGAGCTGACGAGCTCAGGTTAACGCCCTACGCGCCTGGAGAGGTACCATACCTGATAACACTTTGGCAGCCTGCACAGCAACCCCTGACACTCATCCTACACTCTGCTGATGAAGGACAAAAATCCAGAAACACCGGTGTCCAGAGTTGGCCTGCAACCATGCATCACACTTCGGAACTTTGTTAAGCGCACCCGCTTTGAGAAAACAACATCTACCGTGATGCTCCTGGGGTACACACGCTGTAATGGTGGAGTAGCGTGCGACCTATGAACTTTGTACGTAACTACGGCTCCCTTGAGCCTTCGAGCTGACGAGCTCAGGTTAACGCCCTACGCGCCTGGAGAGGGACCATACCTGATAACACTTTGGCAGCCTGCACAGCAACCCCTGACACTCATCCTACACTCTGCTGATGAAGGACAAAAATCCAGAAACACCGGTGTCCAGAGTTGGCCTGCAACCATGCATCACACTTCGGAACTTTGTTAAGCGCACCCGCTTTGAGAAAACAACATCTACCGTGATGCTCCTGGGGTACACACGCTGTAATGGTGGAGTAGCGTGCGACCTATGAACTTTGTACGTAACTACGGCTCCCTTGAGCCTTCGAGCTGACGAGCTCAGGTTAACGCCCTACGCGCCTGGAGAGGTACCATACCTGATAACACTTTGGCAGCCTGCACAGCAACCCCTGACACTCATCCTACACTCTGCTGATGAAGGACAAAAATCCAGAAACACCGGTGTCCAGAGTTGGCCTGCAACCATGCATCACACTTCGGAACTTTGTTAAGCGCACCCGCTTTGAGAAAACAACATCTACCGTGATGCTCCTGGGGTACACACGCTGTAATGGTGGAGTAGCGTGCGACCTATGAACTTTGTACGTAACTATGGCTCCCTTGAGCCTTCGAGCTGAAGAGCTCAGTTTAACGCCCTATGCGCCTGGAGAGGTACCATACCTGATAACACTTTGGCAGCGTGCACAGCAACCCCTGACACTCATCCTACACTCTGCTGATGAAGGACAAAAATCCAGAAACACCGGTGTCCAGAGTTGGCCTGCAACCATGCATCACACTTCGGAACTTTGTTAAGCGCACCCGCTTTGAGAAAACATCTACCGTGATGCTCCTGGGGTACACACGCTGTAATGGTGGAGTAGCGTGCGACCTATGAACTTTGTACGTAACTACGGCTCCCTTGAGCCTTCGAGCTGACGAGCTCAGGTTAACGTCCTACGCGCCTGGAGAGGGACCATACCTGATAACACTTTGGCAGCCTGCACAGCAACCCCTGACACTCATCCTACACTCTGCTGATGAAGGACAAAAATCCAAAAACACCGGTGTCCAGAGTTGGCCTGCAACCATGCATCACACTTCGGAACTTTGTTAAGCGCACCCGCTTTGAGAAAACAACATCTACCGTGATGCTCCTGGGGTACACACGCTGTAATGGTGGAGTAGCGTGCGACCTATGAACTTTGTACGTAACTACGGCTCCCTTGAGCCGTCGAGCTGACGAGCTCAGGTTAACGCCCTACGCGCCTGGAGAGGTACCATACCTGATAACACTTTGGCAGCCTGCACAGCAACCCCTGACACTCATCCTACACTCTGCTGATGAAGGACAAAAATCCAGAAACACCGGTGTCCAGAGTTGGCCTGCAACCATGCATCACACTTCGGAACTTTGTTAAGCGCACCCGCTTTGAGAAAACAACATCTACCGTGATGCTCCTGGGGTACACACGCTGTAATGGTGGAGTAGCGTGCGACCTATGAACTTTGTACGTAACTATGGCTCCCTTGAGCCTTCGAGCTGAAGAGCTCAGTTTAACGCCCTATGCGCCTGGAGAGGTACCATACCTGATAACACTTTGGCAGCCTGCACAGCAACCCCTGACACTCATCCTACACTCTGCTGATGAAGGACAAAAATCCAGAAACACCGGTGTCCAGAGTTGGCCTGCAACCATGCATCACACTTCGGAACTTTGTTAAGCGCACCCGCTTTGAGAAAACATCTACCGTGATGCTCCTGGGGTACACACGCTGTAATGGTGGAGTAGCGTGCGACCTATGAACTTTGTACGTAACTACGGCTCCCTTGAGCCTTCGAGCTGACGAGCTCAGGTTAACGCCCTACGCGCCTGGAGAGGTACCATACCTGATAACACTTTGGCAGCCTGCACAGCAACCCCTGACACTCATCCTACACTCTGCTGATGAAGGACAAAAATCCAGAAACACCGGTGTCCAGAGTTGGCCTGCAACCATGCATCACACTTCGGAACTTTGTTAAGCGCACCCGCTTTGAGAAAACATCTACCGTGATGCTCCTGGGGTACACACGCTGTAATGGTGGAGTAGCGTGCGACCTATGATCTTTGTACGTAACTACGGCTCCCTTGAGCCTTCGAGCTGACGAGCTCAGGTTAACGTCCTACGCGCCTGGAGAGGGACCATACCTGATAACACTTTGGCAGCCTGCACAGCAACCCCTGACACTCATCCTACACTCTGCTGATGAAGGACAAAAATCCAAAAACACCGGTGTCCAGAGTTGGCCTGCAACCATGCATCACACTTCGGAACTTTGTTAAGCGCACCCGCTTTGAGAAAACAACATCTACCGTGATGCTCCTGGGGTACACACGCTGTAATGGTGGAGTAGCGTGCGACCTATGAACTTTGTACGTAACTACGGCTCCCTTGAGCCGTCGAGCTGACGAGCTCAGGTTAACGCCCTACGCGCCTGGAGAGGTACCATACCTGATAACACTTTGGCAGCCTGCACAGCAACCCCTGACACTCATCCTACACTCTGCTGATGAAGGACAAAAATCCAGAAACACCGGTGTCCAGAGTTGGCCTGCAACCATGCATCACACTTCGGAACTTTGTTAAGCGCACCCGCTTTGAGAAAACAACATCTACCGTGATGCTCCTGGGGTACACACGCTGTAATGGTGGAGTAGCGTGCGACCTATGAACTTTGTACGTAACTATGGCTCCCTTGAGCCTTCGAGCTGAAGAGCTCAGTTTAACGCCCTATGCGCCTGGAGAGGTACCATACCTGATAACACTTTGGCAGCCTGCACAGCAACCCCTGACACTCATCCTACACTCTGCTGATGAAGGACAAAAATCCAAAAACACCGGTGTCCAGAGTTGGCCTGCAACCATGCATCACACTTCGGAACTTTGTTAAGCGCACCCGCTTTGAGAAAACAACATCTACCGTGATGCTCCTGGGGTACACACGCTGTAATGGTGGAGTAGCGTGCGACCTATGAACTTTGTACGTAACTACGGCTCCCTTGAGCCTTCGAGCTGACGAGCTCAGGTTAACGCCCTACGCGCCTGGAGAGGTACCATACCTGATAACACTTTGGCAGCCTGCACAGCAACCCCTGACACTCATCCTACACTCTGCTGATGAAGGACAAAAATCCAGAAACACCGGTGTCCAGAGTTGGCCTGCAACCATGCATCACACTTCGGAACTTTGTTAAGCGCACCCGCTTTGAGAAAACAACATCTACCGTGATGCTCCTGGGGTACACACGCTGTAATGGTGGAGTAGCGTGCGACCTATGAACTTTGTACGTAACTACGGCTCCCTTGAGCCTTCGAGCTGACGAGCTCAGGTTAACGCCCTACGCGCCTGGAGAGGGGCCATACCTGATAACACTTTGGCAGCCTGCACAGCAACCCCTGACACTCATCCTACACTCTGCTGATGAAGGACAAAAATCCAGAAACACCGGTGTCCAGAGTTGGCCTGCAACCATGCATCACACTTCGGATCTTTGTTAAGCGCACCCGCTTTGAGAAAACATCTACCGTGATGCTCCTGGGGTACACACGCTGTAATGGTGGAGTAGCGTGCGACCTATGAACTTTGTACGTAACTACGGCTCCCTTGAGCCTTCGAGCTGACGAGCTCAGGTTAACGCCCTACGCGCCTGGAGAGGGACCATACCTGATAACACTTTGGCAGCCTGCACAGCAACCCCTGACACTCATCCTACACTCTGCTGATGAAGGACAAAAATCCAAAAACACCGGTGTCCAGAGTTGGCCTGCAACCATGCATCACACTTCGGAACTTTGTTAAGCGCACCCGCTTTGAGAAAACAACATCTACCGTGATGCTCCTGGGGTACACACGCTGTAATGGTGGAGTAGCGTGCGACCTATGAACTTTGTACGTAACTACGGCTCCCTTGAGCCTTCGAGCTGACGAGCTCAGGTTAACGCCCTACGCGCCTGGAGAGGTACCATATCTGATAACACTTTGGAAGCCTGCACAGCAACCCCTGACACTCATCCTACACGCTGCTGATGAAGGACAAAAATCCAGAAACACCGGTGTCCAGAGTTGGCCTGCAACCATGCATCACACTTCGGAACTTTGTTAAGCGCACCCGCTTTGAGAAAACAACATCTACCGTGATGCTCCTGGGGTACACACGCTGTAATGGTGGAGTAGCGTGCGACCTATGAACTTTGTACGTAACTACGGCTCCCTTGAGCCTTCGAGCTGACGAGCCTAGGTTAACGCCCTACGCGCCTGGAGAGGTACCATACCTGATAACACTTTGGCAGCCTGCACAGCAACCCCTGACACTCATCCTACACTCTGCTGATGAAGGACAAAAATCCAGAAACACCGGTGTCCAGAGTTGGCCTGCAACCATGCATCACACTTCGGAACTTTGTTAAGCGCACCCGCTTTGAGAAAACAACATCTACCGTGATGCTCCTGGGGTACACACGCTGTAATGGTGGAGTAGCGTGCGACCTATGAACTTTGTACGTAACTACGGCTCCCTTGAGCCTTCGAGCTGACGAGCTCAGGTTAATGCCCTACGCGCCTGGAGAGGTACCATACCTGATAACACTTTGGCAGCCTGCACAGCAACCCCTGACACTCATCCTACACGCTGCTGATGAAGGACAAAAATCCAGAAACACCGGTGTCCAGAGTTGGCCTGCAACCATGCATCACACTTCGGAACTTTGTTAAGCGCACCCGCTTTGAGAAAACAACATCTACCGTGATGCTCCTGGGGTACACACGCTGTAATGGTGGAGTAGCGTGCGACCTATGAACTTTGTACGTAACTACGGCTCCCTTGAGCCTTCGAGCTGACGAGCTCAGGTTAACGCCCTACGCGCCTGGAGAGGGGCCATACCTGATAACACTTTGGCAGCCTGCACAGCAACCCCTGACACTCATCCTACACTCTGCTGATGAAGGACAAAAATC
This sequence comes from Lissotriton vulgaris, assembly GCF_964263255.1. Taxonomy (NCBI): domain Eukaryota; kingdom Metazoa; phylum Chordata; class Amphibia; order Caudata; family Salamandridae; genus Lissotriton; species Lissotriton vulgaris. The sequence continues at coordinate 418,149,286 of NC_141697.1, read as the reverse complement.
CAGAAACACCGGTGTCCAGAGTTGGCCTGCAACCATGCATCACACTTCGGAACTTTGTTAAGCGCACCCGCTAGGAGAAAACAACATCTACCATGATGCTCCTGGGGTACACACGCTGTAATAGTGGAGTAGCGTGCGACCTATGAACTTTGTACAAAACTGTATATGTTGCCTAAGATACATAAGGATCCTGTTAAACCGCCATTTAGACCCATTGTCTCGGCCTGCGGGTCAATCTCGGAACCTTTAGGGAAATTTGTAGACAAATTTCTGCAACCTCGAGTTCAACAGGGTGAGACATACATCAAAGTCACTACGGCTTTCTTAAACATGCTCAACCAAGTCAAACTTAACCTTGGAGAAACTTATCTGTTATGCACTATAGACGTGGTTGCGCTATACACTTTTATCCCACATAAAGATGGCATTGAAGCATTGGAGTGGAGTTTGCTCAATAACGATCTAGAAGAGCACCAACAAATTTTGATCTTGCTATTGATGCAATTTTCATTATATCACAGCTATTTCGAGTGGAATGGTCAATTTTTCAATCAATCAAACGGAACTTCGATGGGTTTTGGAGGAGCACCCTCCTATGCAAACATTTTCATGCAAAAATTCGAGAAAGATTACATTCTGAGCAATCAAACCTGGACAGATGGCTTGATTTTATTCAAGCGTTTCATCGATGAAATCTTTTTGATATGGCATGGGTCTAAAGAATCTCTTGAGTCAAACATCATCAAACTCAACACTCACAATGAAAGGATCAAGTTCACCTACACAATTTCAAACGCAACCATAGCATTTTTGGATGTTCAAATCACTTTGAATAACAACGTTATCAGCACCAAAGTCTTCCATAAATCTACAGATAGAAATGCCAGTCTGCTATTCACGAGCTTTCATCCTGAACCCTTAAAGAAACATCTGCCCACCTCCCAATACATCAGATTGAAAAGAATTAATTCAGATGAACAGGAATCAAAGATGGCAATACAGAAACAAACAGAAAAGTATAAGCTAAGAGGCTATCCTGTTGATATTTTGGAAAAAGCATCAACTAAAGTTGAGAAAATGAAGAGAAGTGATCTATTGGTTACCAAGATCAAACAACAACAACGGAAAACTATTTGTGTTTTAAAATATTCCTCAGATTCTCGCAAAATTTAAAACATTCTAAACAAACATTGGCATTTGATCCAAACTGAACCGGATCTCAACAATTTGTTTGACAAGAAAATCACGTTTGCTTTTCAAAGATCCAAAAACCTGAAAGAATTGTTGAACACTCCGACCAAACCCAAAATAGCTTGGAAAGGCATGTCTAAATGTTTTATCTGCATTCATTGTAATAATGTTATCACTGGAAGGACAAACAGTCATCCGACTAAGGGTTTTCCAATCCATTTGCATCATTCCAGTACATGTGATACCGCCAACTGTATTTACTTAATCAATTGCCCATGCGGAAAAATTTACATTGGCCAAACAGAGCGCAAGATCAAGGTCCGTATCACGGAGCACAAAAGCAATATCAGATTGAGCAACGTGAAATCAGCGTTGGCAAGCCATTGGAAAGAAATGGGTCACCAAATTTCTCAGTTAAAATTCGTGGTTATCGAGAGTATCCAGCAACGCCCAGACATGGATCCTGTGAAACAGAGACTAAGGGCAGAATTTCATTGGATAAAAAAACTGAATTCAAACCCAGCCCTTTGGGCTAAATGACCGGATTGAACATGCATGTTTTTTATGACTTTGGAACTTTAGCGTTGACTTTTGACATTTTCTGATCCCCGTACATTTTTTCCAATATCTTGCTGGTTGAATTGTCTGTTTATCATAGCAAGTATTTCAGTTATCGTCCAGCATGACACAATGTGATATACATAAAGTTTTGAGATTCAAATTCTGAACTTTCTTGCTTTCAATGTATGGCTCGGAAAACGGAATAGGTTTCTCACATGATCGGTGTCACTGGCCCGCCATTGGCCGCGGGCCCGATCAGGTGATTTAAATCTCGTGACCAGAACTTCCGTTCACTCACGGGGAATTTGAATCTCAACTGTGAAGACGCGGCCGCGTCCCGTTACTCGTAAGTGATAAAAAGTTTTGATTTAGAGTTTTTAAGATGTAACCTTAGTTCCAGTTGTTAGAGCTTAATGTAGTTGCCAGTTAATTTTAAAAGTTTGTGATTCATGGTTTAAACTTTTAGGAGTTATCACTTGATGAGTTCTTGATATCACGTTGTGACAAAGTGTAATGTTTTATATTGTATCATACCGTAAGAGTGACTAATTTGGTCCTGTTTGCGCTTAATTTTCAGACCCCTGACGAAGGGTCATGTTGTTTTGGACCCGAAATGCATTGGGTGAATTGAAACATCTTTGAGAATCAGTTTATGACGACATAAGAATGGAATTATGTTCGCTATGAATCTTTGCTTATAAATATACAACATATCAACGACCATAATTTGAATCATGCAAATAAAATAGATGAACTTGAAAAGAGAAACTTGGAGTAGAAACTTGTTTTCTTTGTAAAAAGAGTGCTCAGCCTCGAGGATAGTGGGTTCTACCCTCAATAATCGTTGGCTACTTTCAAACACAGTCAGTGTCTCTCTTGGCATCGGCTATTGGGAAACACTCTTGGTGATCCCTTTTTTCCTTAAATGGTGAATTTGAAGTTTAACATCAATATTCGGTAAGTAAAATCCATCAATGCCTTTTGAGGTAAACCAACTACCTCCTCAGTTTCATGATCGACCTGCAGCTCACCCAGAGTACATGCTGTTTTTGGTGTAGATACCACTGATGTGGCACAAATGTAAAATTTTCCCAAGACTGGCTCCAAGTTGTATTGCCCATAAAAGATGGCTCCGATAAACCTGAAGCCAATTTCCCTTCTTTGTTCTTCGGAAAGAAAGATTAAATTTGAAGCAAACCAACCTCAGTGTGTGCCTCTTTACGTCAAACACTAACAGATCTTTTTGGTCCGTTTGGTGGTTAGTTGATTTTAAAACTGCATACCTATTTCTCAATTTTTTTATCATCATCTTGACTGCTTAGTCTTTGATTTGATTCAGCAGGAGAGTAAACCACAATGCTTCTGGCTCCGCCATGTATTTAATCCCCAATTTCCTCTTCACAAGAAAAACGAGAATAAAGCCACACAGAGAACTCCCAATTGGTCGCAAACTGCAAGCCACAAAGGGCAAGGCCATCCACCCGCCTGCTTAAAACAATTCCCATTTCACACCTCATCAATCAGGATATCCAGAGCAGTCTATTATACCTTGTCTTCCCCAACACAATACTTCAGCTATTTTGCCTGCTAGACAGAGATTAAAACCCAGAATCTGCCCTTTGCCTGACTACTTGAGCTACATCGCAGATTCAGCCACAAAGTTCACTGTCTCCCCCTCCAGGGATCCAAGGAGCCTTTCTTTTGCAGGAGGTTGGCAAAGCAGTGTTTACAAGTTGGAGAGCACAAGTGACAGACCCGCCAGAGGCATCCCAGGGAGTCCTGCTGTGTTATAGTAAGATGGGAGAACACAGGAGCATGCTTAGCCATTGCCCTGGATTGAGAGGAGCCACTGTGTCACGTCAATCAGTAAGTAGTGGCTTCTGACATTCAGGGAAGCAGTGTCCTGGAGAAGAGAACACAGAGGTGTTTTTGTAGTTCTCTTGCCCTCCTTGAGCTTTGCCTAAGGACCGGTAACTGGCACATAAAGCCCACACCCCCAGCCCTTGCCCTAGGATGGGAGTGACATTTGTATATGGATAAGGGCATCTAACACATGCCCTGGTGTCAATGAATTCTCCTGGTCTTGCCTGAAGGCCATGAAAGGAGTATTGTCCAATCAGCCCCTTCCCAGTCTTGCTCATAGGCAGGGATGGCTGGCGGAGGTGGTTAAAATTTGAAATAAAGCCCAGCATTGAAGCTCACTGCCATTGTCCTGCACGGCCCCTAACCCTTTGTCTTGCCTATGGGCGAGAGGGCTTATTTTTTCACCACCACATTGCTAAAGTGCTTGTGACTTTTGTCCCCTGCCCCACCTTGCACAAAGCTGATGAAAAGTTGAAGACAAATGGGCTACTCTGAACTGCCCCATTCTGCAAGGCCCTGCCAAATGCTGCAGCTATGGAGGAGTTGGGTGGCTCACACTTGTTCCAGTAAAGTTTTTCAGAGGGTCAACAGAGTACAGGAATACCCCACGGGTGCCCAACCGCCATGGGCAGCCGATGCCTCGTTACTGGCTTACACCCCTGTGGTCAAGCATCACCCTATGTTTTTTGCTGCAGTACTACTGTGAAATTACACGGAGCAGCAGTTAGTGCGGTGGCTGTACCACAGAACTAAGATGGCGCGAAAAAGGATCAGCGGTTCAGAGTACACCCTAACCTTTTTTTTGCTTTTCATGACAAAAGGACTGAGTCCCCAAATCCTTTATATTCATGTTGGGGCCAGCAGCTGTACTGCACAAAAGTTCCATAAAGGTACAGGAGCCTGAAATAGCTATACATTTTGCACCTTAATTTCCCATAAACTAGTGAACAGTTTTACAACAAATCACACAAGCACACTTTATGGATCAAGATCTAGCGTTCTACCAAATATTGTGTAATTCCATTCAACTGTTTTGTCTGTAGTTGTGTCTAAAGTTCGAATGGGAAATTGAATGAGGAAAACGCATACTGGGACTCCATTTTTCTCCGTTTCTGCTTGACGGATCACCCTGAAACTTCCCAGGAAGAAGCTGAGGTATATAAAACATTTTCTGGGATTGTTTTGTGAAGATTAATCAAATGGTGTCAAAGTTATTAGCAACCAAGAATGGAAACCCGGTCCTATCTATATCTACGTAGTGGCGGCCGCATTGTGCAATTGAGCTGCACTCTATGAACTGTGATATCAGTAATCTTTTAATTCAAAACCAATAGCACTGACGCATTTCGACCATCTTGGTTTAAAATGGACTCACTGTTGGTGAGTCTATTTTATATTTCACATTATAAACATTGACACCCGTCCAGCCCACAATGGTACATTCTGGGATTCGTAGTCAAAAACAATATTATTCTAACAAAAATATTACAACAACGTAATTACTATTAATCCTAAGTGTTTGAAATCCACTGAGCAGTCTACAAAAAAACGATTATTCAATGTGTTCATATAATCACCAAAATGTCAAGCGATACATGTATAGTATAATGTATAATAGGGCTTTGTTGTACCACAGAATTGTCAGTGCATAATCTCTGTAATTCAGACCACTATACAGTTGTAATGCTGTTTGAGCATGTTAAACTCATAATTATGTTTTCAAGGTTGCATAATGCATGGATTTAATAATTAATTATTATCCAAAGTAAGGTTTATTACTTTGGGAGATTCAGAGTTGGTGTTGTAGGGTGCTCTGTCTAAATTTGGGAACCACCCAGAGTTCCTTGATTCCTGCTTTGCATAATTTATATAGCACTCTAAGCCTAAAGGGTATAATATATATATCCACTTTAAAATCCAAAGGTTATAGGTACATTATAGCTACGTGACAATGCCAGTTACAACCTAACATTTTCTACCCGAAAAACCACGGAAGTTAGACAGTTATAGTTCAGTGAGATAACTATAACTGATGTCCCTTCATGAACTATGTATGACCTCACATATTACATCACTCATGACATGTTCATGCAGGGGTGCAAGTTATAGATAGCACTGCACTGTAACTGGTCAACTCTGATCTTCATTTAGCCCTTGTTTTGTCGGTGAACTTATAGGATTTTTTTTAGATGAAGGTTAATATAGTTTTTCTAGACCTAGCTATAACATTTCTCCCCTTTCTCTTCTGTACCCCCTTCCCATTTGCCGCCCCGCTCCTGCCTCCCAGCTGCTCCTTCCTCCCACTTGGCCATTTATGGCGGAGTCCACGCAGTGGTGAGCTGTGACCCTTGACCCTGCATCAGGGCCGGTCGCTCCACGCACTGCGCGGCTCCCCGTGAGTGTGCCCAGGCTTCACCGCTGCTGCCGCGAGTTCGCCGCTGCCCTGCAGCTGAGTATTCTGGTTTTTGTATTCTGTGCCTGTATTTTCTGCCCATGATTCGCCGCTGCTCCTGCAGTTGAGTATTCTGTGTTTTGTATTCTGTGCCTGTATTTGCTGCCCATGACTGTATTGTATTCTTGCCCCCTCGCCTCCGTTTTCCTGCTCTGTACTTCCCCTGCTCCCCGATCCCTGCCGCTTCTCCCCTGCGGCCCGCGCCTTTCTCTTCTGTACCTGCTTCCCATTCGCCGCCCCCACTCCTGCCTCCCAGCTGCTCCTCCCTCCCACTTCGCCATTTATGGCGGAGTCCACGCGTACAGGCAGCGGGCGTGCCGATTGCGCGCCAAATGCGCGCCAAAGGCAAGCCCGTCTATGCCCGTCCGCGCCTGGACCGCGCCCAGCGCCAGGACCCCTGGCCCTCAACGATACCAGCCCACCTGACTGAATTACGACGACGCCACCCTCCACGCTCTCAACACCAGCCGGAACCCCGCCTGCCCCGAGCCACCCCGAAACGCACCCACGGACCCTTCACCTGCCAAGCCTGCAAATTCCCCTGCCTCCGGACCTGCACGCAACCCGCCAGGCCAGGCACCAGCAACTATCACCTCAAGTGCATCCTGCTCAACACCCGCTCCGTCCACAGGCACGCCGTTGAACTCTGGAACCTCCTCCACACAACAGCGCCGGATGTTGCCTTCCTCACAGAAATCTGGATGAACGCCTCCTCAGCCCCCGACATTGCCATAGCCATCCCGGATGGCTACAAGATCACCCGGAGGGACCACGTCTACCAAACCGGAGGAGGCATCGCCATCGTCCACTGAAACACCATCCGCATCACGATCAACTCCGACGACACCCTCACCGCCGCCGAGCACCGTCATTTCCAGATACACACCGACCTTAAGACCACCCTCAGAGGCACTCTCATCTACAGACCCCCGGGACCACGCACACATCAGCGAAGCCATCGCAGACTTCCACAGCCCGCAGGCCCTCACCTCCTCAGACTAAATCCTCCTAGGGGACCTCAACTTCCACCTGGAAAACAACAACGACAACAACACCACCACCCTGCTGGCCAACCTCGCCAACCTCGGACTCAAGCAACAGGTGAACACCCCCACCCACTATGCCGGCCACACACTTGACCCAGTCTTCTCCTCCAGCAACCACATCTTCTTCAGCCACTCCACTGGACTACACTGGACAGATCACAGCTGCGTCCATTTCAACTTCAGGAGAACCACGATTCACCACCACCCGCAACAGGTTCCCCGAAGACGCTGGAGCAAGATCACCACCGACCAGCTCACCACCTCCCTGGGCCAGAACCCTCCCACCAACATGACGGACCCCAACGAAGCAGCCCGCAACCTCACACAGTGGCTCACCAACTGCGCAATGCACTTGCACCGCTGAAGAATCCTCCCAGCAGACCCGGCAGCAAGAAAGCCTCGTGGTTCACCAACGACCTCAAAAACTCCAAGAAATCCTGCCGTACCCTCGAGAAAGCCTGGCGCCACAACCAGTCAACAGAAAACATGACAGCCCTCAAGAACGCCATCCGCAAACACCACCAGCTGATCCGCACCACCAAAAGGACAACATTAAGAGAACGGCTGAACAACAACACCCACAACAGCAAGGAACTCTTCAGCATTGTTAAAGAGCTCTCCAACCCCAATGCCAGCAGCAATGACATCACACCCTTGCAAGACCTCTGCAACTCAATCGCCTCATTCTTCCACCGCAAGATCACCGACATACACAACAGCTTCGGCGCCCAGACCACGCACCCAACCACCGAACCAGCGCCCCCCACCACCACCCTCTGCACCTGGACCTTGGTCAGCACTGAAGACACCACCCGCGTGATGAACACCATCTACTCCGGCTCCCCAGCCTACCCCTGTCCACACCACATCTTTAACAAAGCCGACTCCATCATCTCAGCCCAACTCCGGAACATCATTAACAGCTCCTTCGCATCCGGCACCTTCCCGGAGAGCTGGAAAATGCGGAGCTCAGCGCCCTCCTGAAGAAACCCACCGTGGACCCCACGGACCTCAAGAACTTCCGACCCATCTCGCTCCTCCCTTTCCCTGCCAAAGTCATCGAGAAGACCGTCAACAAACAACTATCCGCCTTCCTCGAGACAAACGGATCCCTCGACCCCTCGCAGTCCGGTTTCCGAGGAAACCACAGCACCGAGACCGCCCTCATCGCAGCTACCGACGACATCAGGTCCCTGCTCGACAACGGGGAAACTGCTGCCCTCATCCTCTTTGACCTATCAGCTGCATTCGACACAGTCTGCCACCGCACCCTAACAACCCGCCTCCACCACGCCGACATCAAAGGGAAAGCCCTGGAATGGATCACCTCCTTCCTCTCCGACAGAACTCAGAGAGTCCACCTCCCCCCCTTCCGCTCACCGGCCACCAAGATCATCTTCGGCGTTTCTCAAGGCTCCTCGTTCAGCCCCACCTTCTTCAACGTCTACATGAGCCTCCTCGCAGCCATCGCACGCCAACACAACCTAAACATAATCTTCTGTGCTGACGACACCCAGCTGATCCTCTCCCTCACCAACGACCCCGCCACCGCCAGAGCCAGCCTCCAGGAAGGAATGAAAGACGTCGCGGAATGGATGAAGCTCAGCCGTCTGAAACTGAACATAGACAAGACGGAATTCCACATCCTCGGACCATCCCCCTCCGCCTGGGACATCTCCTGGTGGCCCACCCCGCACTGGGCACTGCCCCCAAGCCCACGGACCATGCACGCAACCTGGGCTTCATCCTGGACTCCTCCCTCACGATGACCAAACAAGTCAACGCCGTCTCGTCATCTTGTTTCAACACCCTGCGCATGCTCCAAAAGATCTTTCGGTGGATCCCCACCGAAACCAGAAATACGGTCACCCAGGCCCTCGTCACCAGCCGACTGGTCTACGGGAACACCCTCTACGCTGGAACCATAGCCAAACTACAGAAAAGACTCCAGCGCATACAGAACGCTTCTGCACGACTCATCCTGGACATCCCCCGTCACAGCCACATCTCTGACCATCTGAGAGACCTGCACTGGCTCCCCGTCAGCAAGAGGATCACGTTCAGACTCCTCACCCACGCACACAAGTCTCTTCATGACATGGGCCCCAAATACCTCAACAACTGCCTCACATTCTACACACCCACCCGCCAGCTCCGATCCACCAGCCTCGCCCTCACCACTGTCCCACGAATTCGCAGAACCACCACCGGAGGAAGATCTTTCTCCTACCTGGCGGCCAAGACATGGAACTCCCTCCCCACCCACCTATGGCTGACCCAGGACCATCTCTCCTTCAGGAAGCAACTCAAGACCCGGCTCTTCGAGCAGTATCAGCACCACCCCCCCGCCCCCTCTCCTCCCAGTGCCTTGAGACCCTAGCGGGTGAGTAGCACGCTCTACAAATGTGTTTGATTTGATTTGATTTGACAGTACTATAATCTTTGTTTTTCTGAATTTTTTTTAAATGTAAAGTAAGATCTTATTAGCATAGTTTGATATGACAGACTGATTTTAAATAAACTTTGAGCCGAGAGCTTTTCTTATAGGAACAATTAATGAGGATGCCTTCTGTCTTTTTGTGAAGCTTCATCATGTTTCTGTTTTGTTGTACTGCAGTACCTAAAAAAAACAGTTACAGCAGGACCTATGACTCAAAGGAAGGACACCTGATTTGTTGAAATGACTATCTTGCTCCATTTTCAAGAGTTGAGTACATTACGAACGCCTTGCGTAGTATGGGCTTGATCTCCTAAGGGGCTTTGGAAAGTGTGAGCCCGCTGTGAATAGTTGTGTGCAGGGCAAACACTATCCATAGTATTAGCTTGACCACCTAATAGGGCTTGGGTGTGTGGAGGGAATGCACTCTCCATCAGTAGTGTCCACAGAAGGTTGGCTATTTTTTTCATCTGCAGAAGCCAGTGAGGACCCCCATGTGTTCTCAAGAGTCCCGGGGGGACCACGTGAGAGTTTGCACTGGCTCTCACAATAGTGCCACAGGACTCCCCACCTGAGTTTTTAAAAATATTTTTTTAACCCTAGGGGGAACCTTCTAGGACCGGCCCCATTAACTGTAAGGGGGTAGAGTACCTCCTAACCTGTTATATATTTTTTGATTTCAGGGCACATGTCCTGTAATGGTGGCCACAATATTTCTGTTTCTGTTGTGGCCAGCTAATCAGGTCGCAAGGCTGACATGAACAGCCAACAGGATATCTGTCATGTTTGTGATAGAGTATACCATCCACCAAATTCTCATTCAAGCCCAAAGAGTCTAATGCTTAACAACTATGGCCCTCGTTTCGATGTCGGACTAACTTGCGTCTGCCCGAGACCATCGTGGGGAAGGAACCGCCCCACTATAGGTCGAGGGTTCCAACACCCTAATTTGGATGCGAACGCACATAGTGCAGTCGGAAACATCAATTTTCCTTTTTAATTTTTTTTTATTAAGTTTATAAATATGCAATACAGAACGAAGGGTGAGATAATACAGTACAGCGTCCCCAACCCGCACCCTACAAACTAGAGCAATAAACATTTACCACAGCGGGGAAAGCCAATTGCATTTGAACAGTGATCACCATTTTAAACCCACGTTTGCATCTAGAATATTGAACTTTTCAGACATGTTGCTAATTGTTTGAAAAAAAAGACACAAAACCTAAAAGTGCCGGTGGAAAAATTGTGGGACCATAAGGCGTTATAATGCCATGAATCTTAAAAAAAAAAATATCCATTAGTGATAAAGTGAACAGTGCCTCTGTGCAAAAATCACAAACATACGTCAACATACAGGGTTGGTATAAGGCAATTAACCATAAAGATAGAATTACTAACAATTTATAGTGCAAGCATACAATAAGTTGGTCAGAAAAGAAACGCTAGGAGTTCGTCTGATTAAGCCACCTGGATAAGGGTTCCCAGATGACTAACCCCTTCTTTTTGGCCCGAATACCTTTTTTTTTGCGTAGATAGCCTTTCCAAGGTTAGAGGTCGCTACAAGTCGGCCCAGCCAACGGGAAAATAAAGGGGGATTTGGATCTATCCAAGCAGATGTTATACAGAGCCTGAGAGTAGTCATAGCAACAAAAATTAGCACCACACCGCGTTTCCTATCGATCGTATCTTGTATACCCAGCAAGATGGTTGTAGGGCTTAGCTGAATATCGCGTAATAGGACTGCCCTTAGAAAGTTCTAAATCCTATTAAGCAGTGGCCCAAGTTCTATACAAGTGCCAAAGATATGGACAGAATCTGCACTAAATTCTGCATATCTAGGACAGTACGTGCCTTTACCTGTTACCCATTTCGCAATTCTACTGTGTGTGATGTATAGAAAAAAGCAGGTTTTTTAAAACTGTGCCTGTAATTTGGCAGATAACAAGTCACTCGAAGCGGATCACAGTGCTAGATGAAAAACATTATTGGAAATATCCTTTTTTTGTTGCCATTTGGCTATTCAATATAGAATAGATATACCCAATACGAGGCTGGGTTGGTTCATTTAGCTTATCGATAAGATTACTTTGCACAAACCCCATGGGCTCACCGGGCCCGATTCACAGAATGAACTTAAGACTAAATCCTAAACTTACTACTATTTGGTATTCACAGAATGCACTTACTACTTTTGGGATTCACAGATTAAACTTACTACTTTCGGGATTCACAGAATAAACTTACTACTTTCGGTATTCACAGAATAGATTTAAGACTACTAACTTTACGTCCGCACTCGGGCCGTAAATTATGGCCCGGAGGCGGAGTTTCCGGCTTGGGGGCGGAGCTTACGACCCGGAGGCGGAGCTTCTGGGCCGGAGGCGGAGTTTGTGGCTTGGAGGCGGGGCTTCCGGCTCGGAGGTGGAGATTTCAGCCATGGCTAAATACCCATCTCCGAGCCAGAAGTTCCGCCTCCAAGCCGCAAGCTCCGCCTCCGGGCCGTAAGCTCCGCCCCCAAGCCGGAAACTCCGCCTCCGGGCCGTAATTTACGGCCCGAGTGCGGACGTAAAGTTAGTAGTCTTAAATCTATTCTGTGAATACCGAAAGTAGTAAGTTTATTCTGTGAATCCCGAAAGTAGTAAGTTTAATCTGTGAATCCCGAAAGTAGTAAGTGCATTCTGTGAATACCAAATAGTAGTAAGTTTAGGATTTAGTCTTAAGTTCATTCTGTGAATCGGGCCCACCATCCTTGCGTGCCAAAAGTCCCTAATGGAGAGATATTTAAAAGCCTCATTATGGCTCAGGTTGAATTCGGTCTTAAAATCGTTGAAGGGCCGGATTTGTTTGACAAAGTACAAGGCTCACAGTTTTAGTAGGTCCGCATTGTACCAGTTTTGAAGATATGGTCTCCCAAAAATGGCAGCCATGTTAGCATTATTATTGATAGGGGTATAATGGTTCAATCTACCTAAACCTAAAAGCTTGCGCACATCGGAGAAGACCCTAAAGGTGCCCATCAGGGTCTTAAATCTGACCCGCTTGTAATACCCAAATTCAACTTGTCGCCACAGGCAGCCCCATGCCTTGGCCCCAAGTAGTAGTTTAAAGGGAGACGGGGCCCTGTTGTTGAGATAGAAGGTTGTTCATGCAGCAATATAGTACAATTCTGCAGGACAGTGGCCCAATAGTATAACCTTAAATTTGGGAGCGCCCAATCCCCTCTTTCACGAGGAAGGGATAAAAACGTAAATGATCTCCTTGGCCGAGAGTATGCCCAGACAAACTGAGAACAAAGTTGTTCGAATCTCTGAAAGATTGCCGTAGTAAATTCAAGGGGGATAGCTCTAAAATAATAAAGAAGTTTGGGGAAGAAAATCATCTTGAGAACATTACACAAGCCCACTATGGTCAGATGTAAGTTATTAATCCGATTGAGTGCTCTCTTAGTTTCTACCGCCAACTGGATCAGATTTTCACTAACAATTAGGTCAGTGTCAGCCACAATGTTTACCCCTAAGTATTTAGCCTTATGGACAACCCTGCTATCTGTCCATTTGATTTCCTTATTTAGGATAATCTGCGTCTTACTTTTGTTAAGTGCGTACCCAGAAATCTTCCCAAAACCTTGAGCCTCTTGTTTTATAGCTAAAATACCTTTCTCAGGGTTCATAGTCACCAAGGCCAGGTCATCAGTATAGGCCATGATTTCAGTTTCTAGACCAAAGGAAACATCAATTTTCCAATGTTAACTTGTGCGGCGGGCTGAAAACGCCAGCAGCACAAGCTCCCATTGAAAAATGTAAGTTTGTAAACCTCACTGTGCCTGCCACACAATGCAGGGATGTTGGGGGGGTGGGCACCATTGGTTCCCCCCAGGCCCAAATGCAGAGGACCAGGTAGGAAGGGGGCCCCCAAAGTCAGTTTCCAATAGCCAATCCATGTCGTAAAGGCCAACATAGATTGGATGTCGGAAACCAACATCATAATCCAGATAGCGGAGACGCCGTCCTTAAGTGATCACGAGGAGTTTTGGACCGAAGGGCTCCTAGAGCCCATCGTAAAGCGATGATCAGTCCCTCAGACTGCTGCCTCCGACCGGACGCATCGTAATGATAGCGCTCGGAGCGCAGCAGCAGGTGGAGGTCGGACCGCCACCAACGAGCCATCTGTTGTGGTCTGACCGCTATCATAATTAGTCCCTATGTCTCATCTTCTTAAATGTGGACTTGTCTTTGCTAATTGAATGATGCTTTATCTCTCAGTTTATTGTGTTTTAAACATGCTGAATGGTATATCTGACTTCCAGAGGTGCTTTCATTCATTGTTTCACTCAATTGTTATTAAAAAAAAAGACACTTAGGGATATACTTTTTGTGAGTCTTTGCCATAATACTTCCTCCCCAACGGTGGGAATCAGCTTGGCTCCTGTAACACTTAGACTTGGCTTGACTCATGGGCCTGGTAAATTCCTAGCAAGCCAACGTAATTAAACTGTGTGTGTCAAATTGTTTATTGCTTGGTCCTTATATTCATCTCAGTAAACTGCTCCATTTATGTTTTGCGGACAACCATCGGGTAACTGCTTTTGTTCGTCAAGTTCTAAAAATGATATTGAATAAGCTTATTTATTTCGTCTTAAAATTATGACTAGGGCTCCCAGTTTTCTGTTTTTACTAATTATTACAAATGATAAAGACAGAAATCCATCGTTTTCCTATCTGTATTTATTTTTAAACATGAATAAAAACGGAAATGTTGTTATTTTTTCAGTAATTCTAAATGATGTCAGGCATGTCTGCCAAGTGATCATCGGTGTAAATGGAAACAGGTAAAGAAGTTAAACAGAGATAGTTTCCAAATGAGGCCTCAACAGCTGTAGTTGTAAGCATGATTAGGATTAAAAGGTACATGTTTTAATTTGCGCATATTAATATATAATCTATGAGTATTCATATCATGTATACCCGTCAGGCAACCAAGTATGAGCATACATTGACCTTTTTAATATGTGTAAATATACTAGCTTCAGCTTTTTTTTACAAACTCTAAATTAAAAATGGATAAACACAGATAAAATTAATATGGATGAATACATACAGAAATGTAAAAAATTAAATATCATTAAATGTGGAGCCCTAATTATAACTCCCCATTTTTCTATTTACGTTCTTGGACATAAATCACAATGTCTTTGCTAGTACAGGCTGCGGTTATAGTTTCATATGTGCTTGGTATGTGGGTCCCTTAAAGTGTATTGAAACAATATCTGTAGAGTCTAGGAGCTAGATGTACAAAGCATTTTCGCTGTTGTAACAGGCCTGATTTGCAGAATGTGGCCATTTGCAACTGCGAAAATTGTTTTTTTAATGTATAAACTCGAAATTGTGATTTGGTATTTTGGGTCTGCGAATACAAACAAAATCGCTATATGAAAGGGGCATCCCTTCCAAAGAGGGAATTTGATTGGTAGGTGCCAATGTTTTACAACCAAAATGCGGTGGCAAAACATTCGTACTTTACCACCAACTGAAAGGTGGTGTTAACATAGTAGGCATATCTTGCGATATTCGGCCCCAACACTTTGCCCCCCCTTTTCCCCCCCACAAAGGCACCATACAAGTAGCTGGTCTTCACTGCGTAGTCTTTATTAATTCTCAGATAACACCAACCTTTATGCTCATAAACATACATCATTAGACCCACTTTTATTACAACCCAACCAACACTCATTGATAAACGTAGGGTTGTGCAGTATTAATTTTACCATTGTATTTACAAATCTGGATCTCCAGAGCCACACTTGATGCGGGTTGTACCAGCAGGCCACAACGCCACGCTTGATGCAGGTTGTACCAGCAGGCCACAACCCATCTCCATTGCTTCCAATGTGAGGTAACTACCCGTCGTCTAACTCTAGCAACGGACACCAGGACACTGATTTGCGCCTATCTTGCGCACCGGTTCTCACCAATTTGCTTCCTACCAATCACCAGCATCTCGGGTAGGGCCGGAGAGTCCAGGACCACCAGCAGGCCGCCCCCTCTCCCGCCAGCCCGGACCCCCATTGACTGCCCTCCCTGCTCCAGGATCAGACAGTCCCCGCCAAAAAGGAGTCCCACCATTTTCTTGCCCGAGACCCCGCCACAGGGCGAGGAGCCTACTGGCGCTTTTGCCCTCCCCCAAAAACTGCTTCACCTCCCAAATTGAAAAACCATGGCCCCCAAAAATATTTGGATGAATAATTCGAACCCTGCATTGGACAGGTGCACCCCATCCACCAGATACAATTCCGATTTTGATACTTGTATCAAGGAATGCCTAATAGAGTGCATGGATGAACCCACCGACAGATTTGCCACCTCCCGATTCAGTCTTCTCACAGACTTGTTCACCGCTCTTGATGGAGCATTGACTCCCCAAACTTGCAGCGGGATCAATTCTGACCAAAATATGGTGGTACCCAACAGAGAGCTCCTTACCCTTGAGAGTGTAGAGAAGACGGCCTCCTTTACCCTCCTCCTGCCTGCCGGAATCATGTTATCGCCACCTGCATGAATCACCAGCATGTCTGGAATGTTCCTGACCTATCAATTGCTCCCTGTAAATGGGCCGCGAGATCCTCCAAGTGGTGCTCACAACTGCCTATCCAATGATGGTCAATTCCCTTCCTCCTTTGCATTGAGGTAGGACAGCTTAGGTGACTGAATTGATAGCATGGCTATTGCTCCACAATATCCCCCATTATAGTCTGTATAAAGAGCTCCTGCCCTTTCTCTGACAGATGCACCCCATCCTAAATCATTCTTGGTCTCAAACCTCAGGAGCAGCACCTTGCCCCGAGGCCCATCTCAGTGCCAATTGAGTAGGGAAGGCCTACCCCGTATCCTGTTTGCGGACTTCCTGCTTTCCGTGTCCAGCGCGGATTCTGACTTTGCTTGTTTCGTGTTCCCGGATTCCCCTTTACTCCTGCCTGGATCCCCTCATCGTTACTTCACCAGCGCCCGGATTCCCTCTCCGCTTCGGGCATTCCTTGCTGTATCCCTCGCTCCCCGTGCAGCCGGATTTCACTTGCGCAGGAAAGCTTGTGGGTAGGGCTGGCTTTGGCGTGGCTCCGCCCGCCGACCGGATTTTGTCCCGTCGGCCGACCGGGTCTTGTTGAGTCGGTTCTGTCTGCTGTGGACCCCGTTTTGTTAGAGGTTCCGCTGCGCGTGGAGCGTTCTCCCTATTTTACTTTGCCCCCCATTTGCTATAAGTTACTTTCTATGGACGGATTCTTGCTACCAGTACCCCCACCAGCTCCCCTGAGATTATTTATCGCTGAAGACCTCCCTTGGTTTACGGTAACAGCGCGCTGCGCTGCCTAATTACCTATGATTGTTGTTGCATGCTAATTACTCCTGCCTCATTTCTGCCTATACATGTGTTGTAGGAAAGACTGACAAAATTGAAGAACAGCAAACATACAAGACTACAGGCAATCTTTGTCTATCGGATGCCTGTTGGTAAGACATTTTGTTTCATACAGAAAGAAGACAGTAACTGTACCTAGAGACTACTTGTTTATGTTGAACATTGTGTGTTTCCCTTCAGAGAGCCAAGTCTTTTGCACCTACACTGAAAGGCCCAGCCCTGTGATAGAGAACAGTGCAATTGTGCTAGGTAACTTCATGAACTCGCTGACACCAAGGTCTCTATAGTTCTGTCTCTTAGTGCACAGCTTATTGTTCCTTTTCTTTACAGGGCGTTAGAAACTAACTACCTGCTGGTGGAGCGGTGGCTGAATCCCAGAGATTGTCTCCCCTTTTTTCCTTGTTTTGTTTCCCTTCTTTCCCCCTGTTTACCGTTGCGCTCTAGGGCTTGATAGAGGCAGTTGGTGATAGTGGAAGGTTGAGGACCTGTCTACGTGTTCCTGACGTTCCTCACGCTCCTGCAGAAAATTCCTGGTAGGATCCTTACACCCCCTTGCACCCCTACGCTTTTCCTGGGCTCGTGGAGAGGGGCTGTCCTCCGTCACCCCTCGTCGCGCGCTTGCCACATCCCTGGTCACAATGTGGGAGCTTGTTGGGGAACCGCCCCTCCCCCTGGGGGCCCGCTTGGCCTTCGCCTTCTTTCCCGCCCCTCCCGCAGTGACCGGCGGTTCCTCTCTCGCCGCGGGGGGAGCGCTCCTCATGCCGCTCCCCTGCGGCACCCTTGCACACACCCCCTCATCTGAAAAGATGCACCTGTATATTTTTCCACAAGAGAATTTGCAGCACCAGTTCAAACACACTAGCTAACATTCTTTTTTCTTTCCTTCATAGGGAAAATAATTTTCTGATATGGAGAACACCTTTCCTCCAAACTTCAACCAATACCATGGGTTGTTTTCTTCCCTTCCCCAACTGAGTAAGTCTCTGATCTTTCCCTTCGTAAACAATGGTCCAAAATGGTTTGTGGCTACCCACAAATGTGCAGTTTTGTGGATGTGCACAGCTTCCATGGCAAGCCAGGACCGCGCATCCCCACCGACTGGTGTAGATTTACTCAGTAAAGCCTTCATGTGAGTAAATCATTTTATAAGTGTAAAATCAACTTTTCGTTATTACAAAACTGGTTTTGCTCTCGTGAAAAAGGCAACTGGTGTATGTTAGTCTTACACAAGGAAATAGCTTTGTGAATTAGACTTAGTGACTTTTTCTCACATAAGTGTTGGAACTAATAGTAAACATTCTTCTCTGAAAACCATTGATCAGGGTAGTTTAGAATACAATGCCCCATGCTGTTTCCAGTTTTATAATTTGCCAAAGTAAGAATAGTTTGTTGCCAAATGAGGCATGTATATATCATAACAGTATGTTGGGGTTTCTGTGTGCTTCTTTGCATACATCTGTCGTCTTAGACCCTCCTGTGAGCATCACGGGTTGTAGTTCAATCCGATACTTAATTTAAGCTGATGGTGGCAGGTGGATACCAGCACCAGGATTTATTTGTCATGATCAGACTTTGACCCCGAGTAAGGGAGAGATATGCATAAGGGGGGGGGGGAGAAGTGAAAACCGGGAAAGACTGACAGGAGGCGAAAGAAGTGATTAAAAGGAACCTTAAAGAGTGAGATAGTGAGACAGTGAGTCTATGGTGGTGAATGAAAATCCGACATTCAGCAGCGCGGCGCAGGCGTCTCAGAAAACCCTTGGGTTCAGGCACTTATGATATTTTCTTTTCTTCAGCATTAAGCCCTGAATTTCATACACACAGTGGACGTCACAGCTGCAAGGAGCGCGCGTGACCAAAGGTATCCTGCCCTCTGACTGCAGACGCCATTACTGTGGACGCACCACGTACTCAGAATTCGATGTTAGAAAACGGTTATCCCTAACGCCGTCGATGTGCATGCTAACTCTCTCCTCTTGGGGTTTCTGACTGGGGGGGCTGAAAGTACGGGCGGGGGGAGGAGGTGATTATCGCTCACTCGATCGCAGCAGAAGGGGGGCTTGGGGGGGGGCAGCCGACCGTAGGGAGGTCCCCACCCCCGGGCTGATTGGGAGGGGCCAGTGGGGGGGGGGTTGTGCTAGAGCGCCAGCCTTGGGCTGGTTTTGGGCTCCCTCGGTTCCTACTGAGGGAGCCCAGCTATATATCCCCTTGGCTCCGCCTCCCGGCCACCATTTTAGGTTGAATGACCTGGTGGCCGGGAGCTCATAGTTTATTTGAAAATTTTTAAATTTTCGTGTGGTGTTACATTCCGACTTTGTCATGTCTGGCGAGGATTATCGCGTTTTGGAGGCGATCCGCCTCTTGAGCGAAGCGGGACGCCTGGACTTGGTTCTGGGGGATGTGACTGGGCCGTCGCGTCCTCGGCGACAGGCCTCGGCTCGGGTTGCTGCAGTGGTCGCGGCTTGCGCGTCGCCGAAGAAATCCCGCCGGGAAGGGGTAAGTGACAGGGGCCGCCAGCGTGCTAGAAAGGCGGCCCCTGGAAGTGTGGCGCATGTGGATTTTGTGGCGGCTGTTCGGCGGGAGGCGGGTTTAGAGGAGGGTGAGGCTTCGGCTCCGCCGCTTCCAGTGGGGCCGCCGCAACGTTCGCTTTCGGTCCCCGCTGCCAGGGGCAAGCGGGCCGTCAAGCGGGGAGGCAGAAAGCGTTCCGCTTCTGTCTCCGTCGGTCAGGCCGAAGAATTGGTGGATGCGGTGACGGCGGTTGGCGCGCATGCGGTTGACGCGCATGCGCAGTTTGACGCGAGTGCGCAGCGCGCCATTATGGAAGATATTTTACCGTCGGCAGTACCGACTGCTGTAGCTTTGGAACGCTCGGTTTTGGGGGCAATTGGTTCTAGTCGGGAGGCGGATTTGCATGTGGCTGGCAGGGGGCTTGGGAGTGACAGGGTGTATACGCCAGCTCGCGTTTCTGGGCCGCTTTTGCCTGACGGTGTTGAGACTCAGCCTGGACAGTTAAGGGCAGGGGAGGTTTTTGTACCTTATAGTCCCCTGTTGTTTTCCCCCCCTGTATCTGATCGTGGGGAGGTTTATTCAGTGCTCAGTGGTTCTGTGGGGGAGGGGGAATGGGCGCAGGTTGAGAGGAGGGAGAAGGCTGTGTTGCAAGGTCAGGAGACTGGTGTTGGTATGTTGTCTAGCACTGCTGTTGTTTCTGAGTCGAGTGGGGGGTTTCTGGATTCTGCGGGAGGAATTGGGGTTTGTCCTTCTGTTCATGGCAGTGGTGATAGGCAGGTGGGTGCTAGGTCTTGGGAGGGTTTGGATGTTTTTCCTTCATGGGCAGAGGGGGTTCGTGATGCAAGCAGGGTTGAGCCCCTCCAGGGGACTGATATGCGAAGTGGTTTTGGGGGCACTTTGAGTTTTCCAGGGTTACCTGTCAGGGGCAGATCGCTTGGGAGGATGGAACAGCCCCGCTCTGATGTTCAGCAGCAGGGGCAGGGTGGACGGGCGTTGGGGTCTGCGTCTAAGATTGTGCAGGAGTTGTTGGACTGGAGTAGTGGTGATGAGGACGTGGATCCTTCCCCTCCTCGTGGGGGGCTGTCGGTTCTCTCAAGGAAGTCTGTTTCTCGGGAGGTTGGTCCGGTGCAGTTTCAGGATTCTAGTTTTTGTATGGCTAGTGGTGTTGGCAGTTTTGGCCGTTCTAGTAGTAAGGGTCCCGGCACATCAGTTCAGCCTTTTTCTTTGCAGGTCGGAGAGCGTCGTGGTGAGGCAGACTTGGTAGGGTGGAGTGCGGCCCAGTTACACCGAGGAGAAGGGAGGGTGGAGCCTGGCGCGGCATACCCCGTACCGGCGAGGGACCCCGGCGCGGTCAGCGTAAGCAGGTCGGGCGCGGCCTCGTTGGCCCCAACGTCTTCCTTTCAGCATCTCGACAGGGTCGGCAGAAGCAGGTCGGGCGCGGCCTCGCTGGCCCCAACTTCTCTTGCTACAGGTATTAGTGGGGTTGGCAGAAGCGGACCAGGCGCGTCCTCGCTGGCCCCTTTGTCAGGTTCTTTGGATATCAGCGGGGTTGGCAGAAGCAGGACAGGCGCGTCCTCGCTGGCCCCACATGTTTCTTCTCTTCAACACAGGGATTCATCGTTGGTTAATGTGCCTAAAACTGGTCGACGTTCGGGGGAGTACAGACGGGTCCAGTCGGCTCCCCCGCCTCAGGTGTCTGTACGGGCTGGTAAGGCCCAGGTTGGGTTCAGAAGTCCGCCACAGGTGTTGGCCCCTCCTAGGATGGAGGAATCGTTGGTTTTAGATTACGATGAGGAGAGCCCCGAGGAGGGCGAGATACGTGCTGAGGGTGCAGGGGGGGGGCTTTTTCACGCTTCTGATGATGTTTTGCAGGCACCGGTTGTGGTGCGTCCGGGAACCACAGTCTCCAGATCGATCCGGGAGAGCGACCCCGCGGTGAGGGTTCCTCGATCAGGCGGCGATGTTGAACAGATGGCATGGAGAGCGAGGCCGGCCCAACTGCCTTTATTGAATCCAGGTGAGCTTGCTGGTCCACGGGACAAGCCATTGATGGTCTCAGTTGGCACAGGGGGGGATCCTCCGGCAGAGGGTGTGGATCTTAAGCTCCATAAAGGTCGATATGTTAAGGATCAGGGGGTGGGCACGGGTGACGGGGGTGAGGGCTCTAAGGTGGATTCCGGGACTGTTACAGAGCCCGTGGAGGTAGGTAAGGATCCTCTACACAGCAAGGAGCTTAAAATAAAGAAATTGCCTTACATGGGCGTCACAAAACCGGTGGGCGCTCATTTAATGCTGTCCACTAAGGAGAGGATTTGGAAGGGGGAGTACGTGGAATTATTGAAGCTTTTACATAGGGAAGTTAGGTCTAAGGAGGGGTCTAAGGAGGAGGAGTACGAGTTGGCCAAGCGCCCTAAGGTTCCTCTGAATATCGAAAATTGGACTGCGGCATTTCTTATATACGCTAGTGTGTACTGTGAGAAATTCCCGGAGCGCTGTGTGGCCCTGTTTAAGTATATGGACGTGATTAGGAAAGCACAGATTACTGGCAGTGGTTATGCCTGGTCTCAGTACGATGAGGAATTCCGGGCTCGGATGGCTTGGGATCCTGAGGCAAAATGGGGGGAGTTAGATAATGACCTGTGGCAACACACTATGGGGGCATCAGCGGGTGGTAATACTGTTTTCACAGCTAGTGGTTATCCATTACCTTCACGGCCCTTTCAGGGTAAGCCCACTCGGGGAGGGGTGGGTGCAGCTGCGTCAGTTCAACCTGCCGATGGGACCTGTTGGGATTTTAACAGAGGATATTGCCCGAGAGAGTACTGCAAATTTCGACACGAATGCTCCCAATGTGGTAGAACGCACCCACTGTCCAAGTGTTGGGGGCCTCGGGGTGCGAGGGGCAGGCAGTGGTCACATCAGTCAGCCAATGCCACTGCTCCTGCGCAGCAGCCTCAACCTCACAGGGGGGGGAAAAACACTTCTGGGACTGGGCCCAAGGGCTCATACGCCAGTTAATCCTTTTCACTTGGCTATGGCTCTGAAAGGTTATGGGAATGTTGAGGCTGCTAAGTTGTTGTTGAGTGGTTTTCAGGAGGGTTTTCGTCTTGGTTACACCGGGCCGCGGTTGCGGAGGTGGTCAAAGAATCTTTTGTCAGCAAGTGAACATCCGGAGGTGGTACAAGCCAAATTGGATAAGGAATTGCATGAGGGACGGATGGCGGGTCCTTTTGATGACTGGCCCTTGGAAAATCTTATTGTTTCCCCAATTGGTGTGGTTCCTAAAAAAGAGCCTGGGCAGTTTCGTTTGATACAGCATTTGTCATGGCCGGAGGGCTCATCTGTTAACGATTTCATTGATGGTGAGGCCGCTTCTGTGTCTTATTCTTCAGTGGATGTGGCCATGGCTTTGGTTGTATCTGCCGGCACTGGTGCGGCAATGGCAAAGTGTGACATCAAATCGGCATTTCGTTTATTGCCTGTACATCCTGAGGATTGGGATCTCTTGGGGATTCAATTTCAAGGCAAGTGGTATGTTGATAAGGCTCTTCCAATGGGTTGTTCCATGTCCTGTGCGCTATTTGAGACCTTTAGCACATTTCTCCAGTGGTTTTTCACGGACACGTCAGGACATCAGCTTGTGACCCATTACCTAGATGATTTCTTTTTTGTAGGCGCTCCCAACTCCTCAGCATGCCAGAATGCCTTGCGTACATTTCAAACTCTGATGGAATTTTTAGGTGTGCCCTTAGCACCCGAAAAGACAATGGGCCCCTGCGCGACCATGTCCTTTTTGGGGATTGAAATTGACTCTAACATAATGGAGGCACGCTTACCGGTGGATAAGAAAGCAAAAATGTTGGACCTCTTACATGTGATGTTGAACAAGGCAAAGGTGACAGTGAGGGAAATTCAGGTACTGCTAGGCCATCTTAATTTTGCTTGTAGGGTGGTCAGGGCGGGTCGTACTTTTTGCAGGCGTTTGGGTAGAGCTCTGTCGGGTCAGTTTTTACCTCACCATCATGTCCGCTTGTCTGCAGGTGTTAAGGAAGATCTGCGGATGTGGGTAGCCTTTTTACACTCTTTCAATGGCATTCCTTTGTACAGAGAAGAGAATTGGATTTGGGACGTCCAGGTTTTTTCAGATGCTGCAGGCAGTGATGGTTTCGGTCTTTACTGGCAGGGCAGATGGTGTGCTGAACAGTGGCCTGCTGCGTGGAAGAACGGAGGCAGGAGTATTGCCTTCCTTGAGCTTTTCCCGGTGGTGGTGGCGTTGACTCTGTGGGGTCAGGAGCTGGCTCACAAAAAAGTGCTGTTTCGCATTGATAACAAGGCTGTAGTGGACGTTATCAATCGGCAGTCGGCCAGGGATGCCCACATCTTGAAGCTTTTGCGAGTCTTTGTGTTGGGGTGCTTGACGTATGACATCAGTTTTAAGGCCTTACACATTCCTGGAGTGGACAATGACATTGCGGATGCTTTGTCTCGTTCACAGTGGGAGAGATTCCATGGGCTAGCCTCGGATGCGGACAGGACGCCGACCCGCATGCCAGAACATCTGTGGACGGTAGGCGAGACAGGGTTTTGCAGTTGGTGGTAGGTTCGCTCGCACTTTCCACTAGGACAGCGTATGAATTGGCATGGAAGGAGTTTTTGGACTCTGGGGCCGACTGGCGTGCTCCGGGCTGGAGACGATCTGAAGATGTGGTACAGTTCATTCTTCGCTTGATTGACAGGGGCCTGACACGTGTGACAATTGCTGGAAAATTGGCGGGTATTGCGTTCATGGGCAAATTACTGTGGGGCTATTCTCCTTCGGCTGGGGAGGTGGGTAAGCGCATGCTGGAGGGCTGGTCTAGGGAGAGGGGTAGGGAACATATGGTTCGCCGACCTTTGTCTTGGCAGACGTTAGCCCGGGTTTTGCAGGTTTTGTCCTCAGTTTGTTTGAATGAGTTTGAGGTTTGTCTGTTTTCTACTCTTATGGTTTGGATGTTTTTTGGGGCTTTCAGAGTTTCTGAGTTGCTGGGGTCGAAAGTTGCTCTTGGGGTGGGGTGGGAGGATGTTCGATTTTTGGAGTCGGGGTTGCACGTCTGGTTGGCTCGGGCAAAAACTGATCAACACAGCAAAGGAAGGGGCATTTGGCTGGAAGCTTCTTCCCCTTCTGAGACGTGTCCTTTTAGGTGGGCCAGGCGTTTGAGGGACTGTTCGGGGGCCGCCTTAGAGGGCCTTGTTTTCCGACATAGGGATGGTTCCAGGGTGACTGAGTACCAACTGCGCATGGTTTTGCGTAAAGCGCTGCGATTCTTGGGGTTGGATGAGACACAGTATGGTACGCATTCCTTCAGGATTGGAGCAGCAACAGAAGCTCATAACAGGGGTTGGTCTCAGCAGGACATTATGTCTTTAGGGCGTTGGTCCTCCAACTGTTTTAGGCGCTATGTGCGGACTGACCCTGTTGTGGCGCCTGCGGTTGATAATTTTTCTTGAATTTGATGCTGCTTTTCTTTTTCAGGTTCAGTGGCCGGCCCCCGTTCTACTGTCATGACGATCTGGATAGTGGGACATTCCTTCATTAGGCGCGCGGAAGATCAAGCTATAAGAAGCTACTTTGGTTCCACTCTTGGTTTTAATTCTCGCCTTTTTAATGTTGTGTGGAAGGGGAAGGGAGGTATGATTTGGAGGGAGCTTATCCCAGCCTTGAATTCTTGGTTGGTGGGAGGTGTTTGTCCTGACGTGTTGCTCTTGCACCTTGGGGAGAATGACCTTTGTGGAGTGAAGGGGGTGGTTTTATTGCGAGCAATGAAGAGGGATCTTTCTCTTATTCGTCAGCAATGGGCGGGTTGCCATGTTTTGTGGACAGAATTGGTCCCTAGAAGAACCTGGAGGGGTGCGATCAAGCCCAGGGCGGTTGATAAGGCGCGACGGAAGTTGAATCTGGAGGTTTCCCGTTTTTGTAGAGATTTGGGTTTTGGGCGGGTGTCCCATAAGGACATCCGGTATGACAACGTGGAATTCTTTCGCGGTGATGGTGTTCACTTATCTCGTATAGGCATGGATTTATATCTATTGGAATTGCGAGAGGTGCTCTCCAGGTGTTTGAAGATTCAAAATTTCTTAGGTTGAGGTTCTGGTTCGTTGGTTGGTTGGTCTTGGGGGGCAGAAAGAGAGGAGGGTAATTACTTTCCCCCTCTTTTCTGGGTGGCGGAATTTGGGCGTTCTTGGTCAGCTGGGACATGAAGGTTGTTGGGTTTTGATAAAGTTGGGCTATGGCTGAAAAGTTTAAATAGTTGTTTCGTGGGGTGGTTACAAGGTTTTGGGCAATGTACGTTGTTGGTGGGTAAATTTTGCAATGTGAGGTTTGGCGGTGGGTTGGGATGATATGTAAATGATTATCAGGTTTTGGTATTGTTTGAATTGTAATTATGTTGTGCTGGGTGGGGGCGGGGTTTGTGACGTGTTAGGGGCGGGCCTGACGTTTGGGGTTGTAAGGTAACATCTTATTTAGTGAGGACTAGTTTTGTTAGGCGGTTGCCAGGTTTGTATTGTTGTAAATATGCACCTGTTTCAATAAAAGCGGCCTTTTGCACACTCTCAATTTGGTTTGGTGTCTGCTCACCCCCCCTCACCCCTCCCTCCCAAGGGGGGCTTGGGGGGGGGCAGCCGACCGTAGGGAGGTCCCCACCCCCGGGCTGATTGGGAGGGGCCAGTGGGGGGGGGGTTGTGCTAGAGCGCCAGCCTTGGGCTGGTTTTGGGCTGGTTTTGGGCTCCCTCGGTTCCTACTGAGGGAGCCCAGCTATATATCCCCTTGGCTCCGCCTCCCGGCCACCATTTTAGGTTGAATGACCTGGTGGCCGGGAGCTCATAGTTTATTTGAAAATTTTCCCTCCCTCCCCCCCCCTTTTTTATCGGTTAGCTCTCTACTTCTTTCAGGTTTTTATTTATTTATCTTTTGCGTTATTTATTTATTTATATTCATAATTTTGGGTTCTTTTGTCGGAACAGGTGGATATGGGGTAACTCAGAATGTTGTTCATTGTCGCTTGGAACAGGTGCCGTGCGGAATTTGGGCGTTCTTGGTCAGCTGGGACATGAAGGTTGTTGGGTTTTGATAAAGTTGGGCTATGGCTGAAAAGTTTAAATAGTTGTTTCGTGGGGTGGTTACAAGGTTTTGGGCAATGTACGTTGTTGGTGGGTAAATTTTGCAATGTGAGGTTTGGCGGTGGGTTGGGATGATATGTAAATGATTATCAGGTTTTGGTATTGTTTGAATTGTAATTATGTTGTGCTGGGTGGGGGCGGGGTTTGTGACGTGTTAGGGGCGGGCCTGACGTTTGGGGTTGTAAGGTAACATCTTATTTAGTGAGGACTAGTTTTGTTAGGCGGTTGCCAGGTTTGTATTGTTGTAAATATGCACCTGTTTCAATAAAAGCGGCCTTTTGCACACTCTCAATTTGGTTTGGTGTCTGCTCACCCCCCCTCACCCCTCCCTCCCAAGAAGAGGAAGCTTAAAATAGCATGGAGTGCGCTTTCCATGGTTACAGAACATATCGAGCACTTATCACCGTTTCTGTTAAGGTCGGTTAAATTGAGAAGTAAAAGACACCTTTAAATTTGGACCATTGTTACACAAGTTACATATGTTTGAACATTCGGCTATTCGAAAAACCTTCCTCTGAGACGATTGTGGAAAGGCAGCATGATGACATTCACTTATTTTCACCGAGTGAATGTGCCATCACGCCGCCGGCTATAACTAATGTTAGAGAAGTGGGAAACTGTTTGTGTCCTCTCTCTCTCTGAATGAAGTGTTGAATCTATGGCCATTGCTTAGTCTGCTAATGTTTGTAATAATTCAACTTGGATGTCAATCTTATTAGACTTATAAGTCGTTGTTTTAGGTGCAGCGTCTGGGGTTGCAAATGTCGCCCATTTTGATCATGTTGATTCCTTGTTGTGTTCTTCATCTTCATGATTGCCCCAGATGATTGGGTTGATTATCGTCTTTTCATCAATGCAAAATTACAGTTTGAATTAGCAGTTATTAGACCGACTATATTTTGGGTGTGAACAACTTCTTCTCCCACACACTAGCTAACTATGGCGTCTGTCTCTAAGGCGTTGTTGATTCTGTATCAAAGTTTAGAGCCACCTCTGGTTCAGACCCAGCCCTTTCATAAAAGTAGTGGACAGATGTACTATTTACAGGTCGCAAAGCACTAGTTGCAATATGTGGCCAGTATTTTTGTTGCCGTTAAAGAATTTCATAAACTGATCTACGGAATAATAAGTTGATTCTTAAATTCCGAATCATATAGTTGGTCTGAATCTGACAAACCTCATGAATATTAATTAAGGGGCATGGCCAAAGTCGTGAAAACAGAGCTCGTCCGAGTAGAGGGCTACTAGACTAGAGCTCTCTTCATCCGTGCTATCCCCCTTGGATCTGCTTCCCAGTCACTGGGAGTGCTGCATTGGTGCACAGGGCACTCAACCAGCCATGGACCCAAAAATTTGATTTTATTTCGTGCCCCTGTGCTCAGTTTCGACATCATTGACAGGGGCCACTCACAGTGGCAACCATGAGGCAGAAGCCAGGTGGAGCACAGAAGAAGAGGAAAACTAGGGTGGTCGCACCCAGCTCCCGTACAGAGCCCTAGCTATCCCTAGCACCTCCAGTACTGGGGTATGGACCTTTGGTGAGCTGGTGAGGGCATACATCCTTTATTTCAGTTGGCAGACAGAACCTGGACTACTGTGGACATCTCAGAGGCCTGCCACAGTCCACCCAAAGCCTACCAGTTACGTTGCCTTAAAGGCCAACCCCCCCATGTCAGATCTCCATGTGGCTTGATGCTAAGCACCGGAAATAAGACAATGAGCTGTGCAGGAACAGCAAGGACCTAACGATTTGCTTCCATATGACTATATCCACCAAGGCCTAGAGCCTGCCCATCTCTTTTGGTGCTCAGAGTTCTACATCCCACCATTATCAATGTGAGAGCCCTCCCATTCCATTTATTATTTTTCACCTTTCCCGTTTGAGGCTGTGTGACAGTGGGAAAATTGGAGCTGCCAGTGAGGATTTTGCCCCCCCCCCCCCCCCCCCATAGTGAGATGTCGTTGGCATGTTGTGCCTGATTGTGGTGGGTTATGGACACCCCAGACTATAATTTGATCTTCGGACCAATCTCTGCTGTGGGGCCCCAGCATCTGCCGAATGCCAACCCAGATTATGAGACCATTTGGGTCCTGGGGTGTGATGGAGGACCTCTCCAGGCCCCTCCCACATTACACCCTTTTGCTTTTTCTCTCTCCCAACATCTTGGGTAGGCCTGGAGCAATGGATGAAGGTTATTGTAACATGATGACCATCACCCCTATTAACTGAGGAATACAGGAACCCCAAGGTGTTGGAACCCTTCCGGGCCTCTCCACTATTATGTGCCTAGCCTATCCACCCACTGTGCAAAGGTCTCATTCTTCCAAGCCAGTTGAGAACAAGGAGCAATGTGGATGCTACAGATCTCTGGTCCAAATTAGCACTGCTGTGAAGCCTACCCACCCACAGCCAGACCCTACGTGCTGCTTGAGGCCTCGATCTTTCATACTTAACCTCCACACATCAGAGTCTACTCTGCCTTCCTTGGGGAGGGCCTAGACTGACTAGGCTGTCCTGCAACAACAATGTTGAAGGTTTATACCCGTGAAAAGCACGTCTCTGAGCCTCCACCTCCTATCTTACACCTTGGTCAACACTGTAATACTCCCTCAGCATGCAGCATCACAACTCTACAGAACTTTAAAAGGCCCCTCATATTCACTGCAATTTACTACTAGTAGCTCCAGTGCCAGTGCTAAGAACTGATGACTTCTACTTGTCTAGGACGCCCGTGGAAGTGGATCTGGTCATACTACCACCACTCTTTCATTGCTGCTGCAGCAGCGATTATAGGTGGTCAGCGGGTCCTACAAAGATAAAGACTTTGATCTGGGAAGTTTAGTCAGGCAACCATCCTACACTTAGCCCTCAATTATTCAACATCTATGTGAGGCCTATGGCGTTGATTGCAGTGGAAGCTGGGTTGTCTCTTTTCTCATACGCTGCCGACACCCAGATTGTCTTCTCCCTCTCTACTGATGGGGCACTTAAACCGTCTTTACTTCAGGTTGGCTTGAGGAATATTGCGGAATGGATGCATACCAACCTGCTAAAATTTAATGGAGAGAAAACAGAACTGTTGATCGTGGGCAAGAACAAAGACTTGTGGGGTCCACAACATTGGTTGAAAAAAGAGAGAGCTTTCCCAAACAAACCCAGAAAGGACTGGGAAATATAGTAGCAAAAAAAGGGGTTGGTTCCTTTCTGTGGTTCCTAAATTGAAGTACGTAGTACTTAACAAGATTTGACACCCAACAATTCTTTACCTCAATGACATGTACCCTAGTTTGTCCACAAAATTATTGCATAAGCATATTATTCTTAAAATTCATATTTATTAAAACCTTAAAATAGCAGCATGATATAAGTAACAATTTTACATATAAACATATAAAAACATAATCACATTGCATTTAAGTTCAACACAAAAAACAATAATTAAAAATAACAAGAATGTCGACGCGTTTCGGTGTTTACAGCAGATGGTACACCTTCCTCAGGACTACAGTAAATTCTTGAGTATAATACGCAGTATTCAATGTGCGATGACAGCATAAATCCTGGGGATAGAAGAATTCTTATCCACTGTTTCAGTTCAATTTCTTCCCTTCAAATGACCTGTGACTTTGTGCTTAGTGGATGGGGCGTTGGTTATACTTCTGTATATTCATTTCAGAAGGCTCAGGGTATTCGTTAGATGGGGCGTCCTTTTCTTCCTAACCCGGTCTCCAGCGCTGGAGACCGGGTTACCAGGGAGGCGGCGTGGGGCTGTTATTACGGAGAGAAAAGGAATCTGCTTCAATTATAAAAAAAGAAGCAGCTCTTCGGTTGCATCAGGTTAATCCAAGGGTGTGGAAGAAAAGGACGTTGTAAAGCTGTTGGGGAAAAGCTTGTCTGTGTCAGAGTGCTGCCCGCTTTTGGACTTCCCCTGGAGCTTTGATGTATGTGCGGCCTTCCTGCCGCAGGGCTTGCACCGCTTCGAACCTGAAGACCACGGAGCCTCTTGTCATGCAGGGCTCCAAGTGTGGGGCACAGATGAAGATTTACAACGTCACGCGCCACAGTGAATGTGAAGCACAACCATCTGAGGCACAGCATTGAACCACACCTCCCAGAATACAACGTGATCGCTCATCCAGAGCCGCCCAATAAGGACTCACGATTTACGGGATAAAAGAAGGTGTGGCCACCAAGCGTGCTTCCAAACTGCAGTCACCCTTTGAAAAAGAGAAATCCTCGAAACACGTCAGGGAGCAGTTTGCTGTCTATACCTACGGACTGAAGTGACTGTTGGTACCTGAATAAAGCTGTTGGGGAAAAGCTTGTCTGTGTCAGAGTGCTGCCCGCTTTTGGACTTCCCCTGGAGCTTTGATGTATGTGCGGCCGTCCTGCCGCAGGGCTTGCACCGCTTCGAACCTGAAGACCACGGAGCCTCTTGTCATGCAGGGCTCCAAGTGTGGGGCACAGATGAAGATTTACAACGTCACGCGCCACAGTGAATGTGAAGCACAACCATCTGAGGCACAGCATTGAACCACACCTCCCAGAATACAACGTGATCGCTCATCCAGAGCCGCCCAATAAGGACTCACGATTTACGGGATAAAAGAAGGTGTGGCCACCAAGCGTGCTTCCAAACTGCAGTCACCCTTTGAAAAAGAGAAATCCTCGAAACGCGTCAGGGAGCAGTTTGCTGTATATACCTACGGACTGAAGTGACTGTTGGTACCTGAATAAAGCTGTTGGGGAAAAGCTTGTCTGTGTCAGAGTGCTGCCCGCTTTTGGACTTCCCCTGGAGCTTTGATGTATGTGCGGCCATCCTGCCGCAGGGCTTGCACCGCTTCGAACCTGAAGACCACGGAGCCTCTTGTCATGCAGGGCTCCAAGTGTGGGGCACAGATGAAGATTTACAACGTCACGCGCCACAGTGAATGTGAAGCACAACCATCTGAGGCACAGCATTGAACCACACCTCCCAGAATACAACGTGATCGCTCATCCAGAGCCGCCCAATAAGGACTCACGATTTACGGGATAAAAGAAGGTGTGGCCACCAAGCGTGCTTCCAAACTGCAGTCACCCTTTGAAAAAGAGAAATCCTCGAAACGCGTCAGGGAGCAGTTTGCTGTCTATACCTACGGACTGAAGTGACTGTTGGTACCTGAATAAAGCTGTTGGGGAAAAGCTTGTCTGTGTCAGAGTGCTGCCCGCTTTTGGACTTCCCCTGGAGCTTTGATATATATATATATATATATATATATATATATATACCACCAGTCCCCGCCTCTTCCTAAAGAAAGGGTCCGACACATGCATTGAGGCTTTTCCAGGTAAGGTTTATTGCTGCCAAGTTGGAAGACACACGAAGTTAAAAACACCTGGCAGACGCGTTTCGGCGTTTGCCTTATTCATTGCCAGCATTGTGTTTTTTGCGTTGTGTTTTGCGTGGATGGTAGGCTGCTTAAAAAGCTCCCATTGGAGCTTGGTCGTTCCGATTTAGAGGCACTGCTCTTGCCACCTCCGTTGCAGTGTTTGTTGTTGCTTGCTGGTAGTTGTAGTTCCCACGCTAGCAAGTCCTCCATCTAGTTCCCGTCGTTTGTACCAGCTGACGTTCTCCATCTTGCGGACTCTAGTACAGTGACCGGTCCGGGCATACGATAATGCCCCAGCATACGCCAGCATTTTGAGTTCGCCCGCTCTCCACCGCGGGAACCCTGGCAGCAATCGTCTCCCAGAATCGTCTCAACCGACAAAATATTGCCGCTCTCTCCCCGATACCACGAAGCAAGTCCTGGGCGGGGGGGCGCCACTGTGTGCATTCAGCACGCCAACCAACAACGAAATGCCGGCCATCAGTGGAGCACCTGAACGAGAGGCGTGTCGGGAAATGCAGAGCCGACCACTGCATTCAACATATACCACCAGTCCCCGCCTCTTCCTAAAGAAAGGGTCCGACACATGCATTGAGGCTTTTCCAGGTAAGGTTTATTGCTGCCAAGTTGGAAGACACACGAAGTTAAAAACACCTGGCAGACGCGTTTCGGCGTTTGCCTTATTCATTGCCAGCATTGTGTTTTTTGCGTTGTGTTTTGCGTGGATGGTAGGCTGCTTAAAAAGCTCCCATTGGAGCTTGGTCGTTCCGATTTAGAGGCACTGCTCTTGCCACCTCTGTTGCAGTGTTTGATGTCATCAGTGATGTCACTGACCATGTCATGAATGATGTAATATGTGACATCATCAGCAGTGGATTGCGGGTGTGCGAAATATAGTTAGTACAACTAACTATATAGGAGCAATTTCAATGGTTATTTAAATGCTAATTCCTAACTATTTATGACCTGAAACCTATGGTTTTTTCAGTGAATTTGCAAGGTTTTTTAAATGCTAATTCCTAACTATATATGACCTGAAACCTATGGTTTTTTTAGTGAATTTGCAAGGTTTTTTAAATGCTAATACCTAACTATGTAAGGCTTGAAACCTATGGTTTATTCAGTGAATATATATATTTAATATAATATATATATCATTTTTATTTTCAAGTTTTTTTTAATATAATTACAGGGTCCGCGCACCATGAGTGCTCTGAGCTCTTACCCCGACACATTTTTTAAGTTTCTAAAACATAATATCGACGTAGATTTTAAAGGTAGACAATATCTGCTTAAATGTAGAAAATGATTTTAAAAAACTTTTAACAACAGTATAATACTTTTTTGAGCAGTAACAAATCTCGCGAGGGTTTGTCGCACGTGCACGCAACGTAAGAGCACCATCCGTGCACCGTAAAAGCTTCGAGCTCTTAACCCCGAAAGTTTTATAAACTTTAAATCGTTATATCTACGTATTCATTGCATAATATAAAGGTACACATTATCTGGGATAATAAAGAACATGTTAGTTTAAAATTTTAAAGACCATATATAACTTTAGGCAATTATAAATCTCGCGAGGGTGCGTAATACGTAAACACATCGTAAGATGACATCAGTGCTCCGTAAATAGAGCGTAAACGCACCGTAATCTTACGTAAGCGCTCTGTAAACGCAACGTAAGCGCTCCGTAAGCTTACGTCCAACCATGTGACCTCAAAACAAAAGATTTATTTGGCTTATAATACTTCCTACTCCAATTGTTAAAGACCATGTTCATCATTCTTCTTTGGCTTTCAGAGAAGCAACACCTTTTTTCTACAGCTCCTAGCTACAGAAAAATACTTCCAAATGGCTGAACATCCAGACTCTGACCAGTCTTCTAATGATGATTTTGTTGAAGAGGACCCTCACCCAAGTAAGAAGGAGTCCATAATCTGGAAATTTTTCAGCATTCCAGAACATCAAAAGAAGGTAAATGCACCAGGAAATCCAAATAAGAAATATTCATTTGGAGCCCACAGCATGGAACGCCATGTAAAAAATATACACCCCAACAATTGGAGTAGAGCTGTGATGCAAAGATCTCAGGAGGAGGACTCTTCTCCTAATACATCTACAGCAACAACCGGAGTACCACCAATACCATCTTCAATGGTGGCGAACATTCAGCCAGAACTGAAAATTTTAATGATGCAATGCATACATTGCAGTAAATTAGTAGCCTTCGGACAACAGTCCATTGAAGTAATTTTACAGAAGAACAGGAACCACAGATGCAGCAAATAATTTTTTTCTTTCAATTTCATAGTTTGTTCCTGTTGAACAATTATTTTGTGTAAAAAGTTCATTTTTCTACGTTTTTCAAGCAAAACAAAAAAAACAGTTCTTTTTAGAACTACCCCTACTGGTTAAAGAAAGAACTAAATTTCTATGTTCGTATGTAAAAGTTTGTCATAGTGAATGTCAAAGTGCAAAACTATAAAGATATGGTAGAGCATAAACCTATATTGCGTTTACCTATAGTGTACTGTACTACTTCCAAAGCACTGAAATGTAACATATGTATATAAATATGTTACAACTCAATGGGCCAGATGTACATAATCTCGATTTACCTACTCATAAATAACGAGGGTGAAAGTAGGTAATCCCAGATTACCACTTCTTAAATACCGAATCATACCGATTCGGTATTTAAGAACTGGCAATGGGGATGTAGGTATTTTTACCAAATTAATTACCGATTCGGTAAAATTCGGTAATTACCGATTCGATAATTACAGAATCTGTATTTGCCATTGATTCCTATGGGCCTTGAAGCCCATATGAATCAATGGCAAATACCGATTCGGTAATTATCGAATCAGTAAATACCGAATCCTGCCAGGGGGAACAGGGTGTCACTTTGACACCCTGTAGCACCCCTGTTTTTGGCTTGTGTGCAATGTGATACACATACAAGCCCTTAGGGCATGTATGTGTGCCACATGGCACAGGTGTACATGCACAGATGTGCATGTACACAGGAATTCCTTATTTACCACCCAATTGTATTGGGTGGTAAATAACAAACTCTTAGACGCCTCTAGCACTGTCCACAGTGCTACCTACATTAGAATTGACAGATTTGGTATTTTTACCGAGTCTGTATTTACCAATTCGGTAATTTTACCGATTCAGTAAATACAGAATCGGTAAAAATACCAAATCTGTAAATAAATGCCTCCTACATAGGAAAGGGCATTTACCGGTCAGCAACGGCCAAATTTAGCCGTTACCGACTGGTAAATGCCTACCAACATCGCGTCCCAAATCATACCACTTCAATATTTAAGAGTAAGTAAATGGGATATAGGTAATTTGTCTTTTAAAATTAACAAATCTGTTTAATTCAGTCATTTTACCGAATGGGTATTTACCAATTCGGTAATTGCCATTGATTCCTATGGGCCTTGAGGCCAATAGGAATCAATGGCAATTACTGAATCAGTAAATAGCGATTCGGTAAAATTACCAAATTGTCAAAGGTTACAGGTTATCACTTTTACAGCCTGTTACACCCCTCATTTTGACTTGTGTGCCATGTCACACACATACATGGTCTTACGACATGTATGTCTGCCACATGGCACAAATGTACATGCACAGATGTGCATGTACACAGCAAATCATTTTTTACACCCGAAAGTTTTATCGTTATATCTACATATTCATTGTACAATATAAAAGTACACATTATCTGGGATAATAAAGAACATGTTTATTTTAATTTTTAAACAACATATATAACTTTATTTAAGCAACTTTTGAACAACATATATAACTTTATTTAAGCAACTTTTAAAAAACATATATAACTTTATTCAAGCAATTACAAATCTTATAAGGGTGCGTACCAAACAGTTCTTTTTACAACTACCTCTACTGGTTAAAAAAAGAACAACATTTTTAAATGTTTGTATGTAAAAGTTTGTCATACTGAATGTCAAAGTGCAAAACTATAAGGATGTGGTACAGCATTCACCTATAAACTGTTTACCTATAGTATATTGTACTACTTCCAAACACTGAAATGTAACATATGTATATAAATATGTTACAACTCAATAGGCCAAATGTACGTAATCTCGATTTACCTACTCATAAATACCAAATCATACCACTTCAATATTTCAAAGTAAGTAATTTGGATGTAGGTAATTTCTCTTTTGAAATTACAAAATCTGTATAATTCAGTCATTTTACCGAATCGGTATTTACCGATTTGATAATTGCCATTGATTCCTATAAGTCTTGAGGCCAATAGGAATCAATGGCAATTACCGAATCAGTAAATACCGAATCAATAAAATTACCGAATTGACAAGGGAGACAGGTTGTCACTTTGACAGCCTGTTGCACCCCTGATTGTGACTTGCGTGCCATGTCACACACATACATGGTCTTACGACATGTATGTGTGCCACATGGCACAAATGTACATGCACAGATATGCATGTACACAGGAATTTATTATTTACCTCCGAAAGTTTTATGAACTTTAAATCGTTATATCTACGTATTCATTGCACAATATAAAGGAACATATTCCCTGGGATAATAAAGAACATGTTTATTTTAAACTTTAAAACAACATATATAACTTTATTTAAACAATTATAAATCTCACTAGGGTGGTAAATCATTATATCTACATATTCATTGTACAATATAAAGGAACATAATAACTGGGATAATAAAGAACATGTTTATTTTAAACTTTTAAACAACATATATAACTTTATAACAAAATATTTTATTGGTTTATAATACTTCCTACTCTAATTCTTGAAAGACCCCTCCCATGTTGATCATTCTTCTATGTCTTTCAGAGAAGCAACACCTTTTTTCTAGTCTGGAGGTTTTTCAGCTTTCCAGAACATCAGAAGAAAGTAAATGCACCACTGGTCACCTGCAAGATCTGTGACACAGTGTTATCTAGAGGAAATCCTAATAAGAAATATTCATTCGGAACCCTCAGCATGGAACGCCATGTAAAAAATATACACCCCAAAAATTGGAGTAGAGCTGTGGTGCAAAGATGTCAGGAGCAGGACTCTTCTCCTAGTACATCTACAGCAAGTACCAGAGTACCACCAATGCCATCTTCAATGGTGGCGAACATTCAGCCAGAACTGAAAAATGTAATGATGCAATGCATACATTGCAATAAATTGGTAGTCTTCGGACAACAGTCCATTGTAATTTTGTAGAAGAACAGGAACCACAGATGCAACAATTATTTTGTGTAAAAAGTTCATTCTTCTACTTCATCTTCAGAAGAGTTTGTTCCTGAAACCCCTAGAACACAGAGAGAGCCCATAGTACGGAAATTTAAAAAACAAAACAGAAAGAGAGAAAAATGTTAATGCGCTTTTTGTCACATGTAAAATCTGTCACACAGTACTTTCAAGAGGGAATCCACAGAAACAGTACAGCTTTGGAACTTATAGCATGTCCAGAATATACACCCAAACAATTGGAGTAAAGCTGTAATAAAAAGATCATCAGAGGAGCAGGGCTCTACTCCCAGCACTTCTTCTGAAGCAACAGCACCACCAATGCAAGCATCAATGGTTGCAAATATCCCACCTGAACTTAAGAATTTGATGATGTAATGCATTTGTTGCCAGAAACTAATAACCTTTGCACAAGAGTCCATTCAAGTTATCCTGCAAAAAAACAGGAAGCACAGGTGCATAACCAGGAGCATTTTTTCTTTTCTCCGAAGATTGTCTTCTGGATGAATCTTCTAATTGAGTCCTCTTGATTGATAAAACTTGCTTATAAAGTCTTTGTTTGCGGTTCTTGGTAGGCATAATCTATTATGACTCTGTGATATTTTACAATCTGTTGAAAAGAAAAATATGACATATTATAGACCACTTCCAACATAGCACATAGCAATTACATTAACTAAACAATATAAACATTAGTGCACATCTCTCTTTGTGTGTCTCATATCACTCTCTGCCTGCACCATCTCCCTCTTTGCTTGCCTCATCTCACTCTCTCCTTCCACCATCTCTCTGTTTGTATGTGTGTGTCATCTCAATCTCTGCCTACACCATCTGTCTGTTTGTGTGTATGTGTCATCAATGTGTCATAAATTGAGATAGAATATACAAAAAAGAGAGGCATATTTACAAGCCTCTTGTGCAATATTTAACATGGATGCAAGCAGAAAATGCATGCAGAGTAATAAAACTGGCACACAGACAAGAATATACATTACGCAAGGGGTTTGTAAATATGCCAATGAAACCATTACACTTTCTCTATACCAGCATTAATGTCAAACATTGCGCAAGGGGCTTGTAAATATGCCAATGAAACCATTACACTATCTCTATACCAGCATTAATGTCAAACATTGCGCAAGGGGCTTGTAAATATGCCAATGAAACCATTACACTATCTCTATACCAGCAATAATGTCAAAAATTGCGCAATGGGCTTGTAAATATGCCAATGAAACCTTTACACTATATACCAGCATTAATGTCAAACATTGTGCAAGAGGCTTGTAAATATGCCAATGAAACCATTACACTATCTGTATACCAGCATTAATGTCAAACATTGCGCAAGGGGCTTGTAAATATGCCAATTAAACCATTACACTATCTGTATACCAGCATTAATGTCAAACATTGTGCAAGGGGCTTGTAAATATGCCAATGAAACCATTCCACTATC
Source organism: Lissotriton vulgaris (assembly GCF_964263255.1). Taxonomy (NCBI): domain Eukaryota; kingdom Metazoa; phylum Chordata; class Amphibia; order Caudata; family Salamandridae; genus Lissotriton; species Lissotriton vulgaris. Next base: position 418,110,543 of record NC_141697.1, on the reverse strand, counting down.
TCTATACCAGCATTAATGTCAAACATTGCGCAAGGGACTTGTAAATATGTCAATGAAACCATTACACTATCTGTATACCAGCATTAATGTCAAACATTGCGCATGGGGCTTGTAAATATGCCAATGAAACCATTACACTATCTGTATACTAGCATTAATGTCAAACATTGCACAAGGGGCTTGTAAATATGCCAATGAAACCCTTCCACTATCTCTATACCAGCATTAATGTCAAACATTGCGCAAGGGCCTTGTAAATATGCCTCTCTTTTTTTGTATATTCTATCTCAATTTATGCCATTAGAAAAACCCTTTAAGCATCTCTCAAGACATGTCATATTCTTGTCTGTGTGGCAATTTGATTACTCTGCATGCATTTTCTGCTTGCACCCATGTCAAACATTGCGCAAGGGGCTTGTAAATATGCCCCTCTTTATCTTATATTCCCTCTCAATTGATGCCATTAATTAAATCCTTTATGCATCTCCCACACCATTTCATAAGGTTTTCTATCTGCTATTCCTATCCCTCTCCATACATTCACTGCTTCCACCCATATTAAATGTTGCACAAGGCGCTTGTAAAAAAGGAGCATATTTACAAGTCCAATGAAACCATTACACTAACTCTATACCAGCATTGAATCCAAGCATGATAAACACTTTAAAAAGAAGTCTACCCTGTAAACTAAAAGATACAAATTGTTAGCACACACAGCTAACATTATGGAAAAAGATGAAAATATAATTCCTTAACCGCATGCGCGCTAGCGCAATTCCGCTCCTGTGCTGAGTTTTTTAAAACCGCACTTTACGTGACGAGCTGGGCTCGTCATCAGCGTGCGAGGAGGCTACGCCATGACGAGCCCAGCTCGTCATGAGCGTGGAAGGGGTTAATTCACATACACACACAGTGTGACCCTTGTCAAAATCTTTAAGCCACACATTTTATCAAAAAACATTTAGCATGGTAAATCATTTTACACACAGAGCACAACCCATTTAAATGAGCACTTCACTACAATGCAGAAACCTGACTCATTTTCAAAATACAACAGTAATGAAGCCCAATATGCTTGTTATGCTTCCAAATACTGCAAACTGCACTCTCTCTATATTACTCACCTTTAAAATCACTTTTGAAAATGTAGAACAGTGTGAAACACACACCAAATTTTCTTAAGCACAATCCCTGAACTGCAGCTCAGACACTGGAAACAGAAATGGCAGTTTCCCACTCATTCTTCTCACTTATTTCTGCTCATAACCAATGAAATGTCTTCCCACACTATTTCAAAACTAAACTAACATTTCAATTGGTTCTACATTTCCACACTTTCAAACTCACATAATATTCACCCATCCCCCTACTGCTCATTCAACCAGTTACCATGGTAACTCCCATCTAAGGAAGAACAGAGTTTAAAAGTTCATCATACTATGTTGCAAATGAATCCATCAAGGTTGTTAGAGCTTTCAATATAACAGCTAATCATGTGCAATGTTCCTTTCAATGACCTTTACTGAACCATTAGAATTGCTTCTTTTAAAAAACAAAACTATGCACCCTAATATGCTCTTTTGCATTTTCAGAAAGCACCAATCATTTCTTAAGCTTCAAGTGCAGTGAATATCCTCCTCTTTTTTCTAAACTGCAAGCTTTCCAACTGCCATTTCATTTACAGCCCTCATCTGAGTACAACCAGATCTGCCTTGAACATGCTTTCAGTATGGTTTTTAGGACACAGCTTTGTATTCTGGTCTAAAAGGTATGCAATAAACAGAGGAATGTTAAACCTTGATTTACCAAATGTGGATATTTTATGGATTGGCCAGAGAGGATTAAGATGTCACCAATTGATACCATTGGTGAAATCCTTCATGCATCTCCCACATCCTGACCTCATAATTGTGCATTGTGGTGGAAATGACTTATGCACTTTGACTGGGGTTGGTCTGGAAATGCTATTGAAGGACATCTTTGGACAAGTGATGTCACTTTTTCCTCAAACTGCCTTTGTCTATTCCAATATATGCCAAAGGCAAAAATGGAATTGGTCCAATCAATTTTGTCCGCAGATTGAGAAAGCAAGGAAACATGTAAATAAATCTGTTTCTGCATACATGAGAGACTATGGAATGGGTTGTATATACCACAACAACTTGTGTTACAACATGCAAGGCATCTATAGGACAGATGGTGTACATTTCACCGATGAAGGGAACAAAGTCTTTCTCTGTAACATCAGACTCTGCATTGGTACTTACTTGTAGGTACCAAAAAAAAAACACAATGAACACAACAGCTCTTTTTAGAGCCAACTTACATGTAAACGATCAAATATGATTTTTAACTTAATTTTTTTTATAAATTTTTGCCGAGGTCCGCGCACCGAGCACTCACTGAGCACTCCCCGTGCGTGGACCTATCATGTTTTCTGGGATTTTTTTAAAAATAAGCATTATTTTTAACCTTAGGAGTCCTTGAAGAACCCCCTGAGAAGACCTAAGGGGTCAGGGACACTCTAGCCTAACCCCTTCCCACGTTTTTAAGTTATATTTTTCACTCTCTTCTGAAACCACAAAATGGCGGCGAAAGGGTTCGCGCTCCGTGCATGCACCGAGCACTCACGGTGCACGGACCTTTTGAAATTATTTTTTTTTTAAAATAAACTAAATGGAAATAGGCATAGTCTCCTCTGTAGATACCTTGAAGGTTGTAATGCAAGTTGTTATGGTATATTGAAATTATTTTTTTTTTAAATAAACTAAATGGAAATGGACATAGTCTCCTCTGTAGATACCTTGAAGGTTGTAATGCAAGTTGTTATGGTATATTGAATCTATACTGTAGTCTTTCAGGAAAGTAGAAACAGATTTGTTCACATGATTCCTTCCTTTCTCAATGTGTGGTCAGAATTGGCGTAGGAGGCTATGAGTTCCTACTCTGGTGAAACACACTTGCTATTCTATATACTTACTTATGTTGTAAACTAGTGAATCAGAGACAGTCAGTGAAAGAAAGGATGCAGGACATGAAGAACACAAAATTGTATCACTTTGCTACTACCTCATAAATTACATTTAAATAGGTATAAAAATTTAAACAAATGTTTCATTAATAAATTAAAATTTATCTATCAGAATTTTCAAAATCTAAAAGAACTTGGATCATTTCTTCATCAGAAATTGCATCCATCAAAGTGTCTTGAAATGATTCATCTAACCCAACAATGTCTACACACTCCATTAATTCCATGTCCAGTGTTTCATCCGAAAAATCTCCTTCATGTTCTTCATGATTTGGTTCATCTATAGAATCAATATATGTTGCTGTGATTTCGATGTCAAATGACACTTCATTTTCAGCCATTATTGAAGTTAGTGTACTATTAAAAGAAAGAGAAAGACAGTGATATGTTGCAGGGTAAGAGTGACATAGGGCAGAGAAACACTATTCAATTCTATAAGAAGAGTTACTACTGTGTAAAACACACACCAGAAATTGAACACCAAAAATTCCTCACAAAAGTACCTCATACACTATAGTCACAAAATGGCCGTATTTCCCTGGACAGTGTATAGTATCAAGCAAGAATTAGAAATATAAAGCACTGCATCTGATGTTGCCCTACTCAATCTATAAGTATAACAGAAAAACATTAAATAACTAACAGAAAACATTTTTCCTATTAACTTAAAGTGAACACCAGAGTTCTCCTTACAAATTAACAACTCACCTTCTAGAAAACTATTGTACAGTAAAATCTGTCTCAATCTCACACCTCAGAAGTATACCTCAAACACTAAAATCTCAAAATGGCTGTGTTTCCCTCTCATTTTTCCTACATATTCAAATACCCAGTTAATCACATTTCATCACACACAAAATCAAAACCGAAGTAAAATTTTATTTGGTTCAAATTATCAACACATTCAAACTCACATAATCTTCAACCTACCCCCAATGCTCTCTACCAATTACCATACTATTTCTCCACAAAACACCTACCAAAACCCAAAGGTGAAAGAGTCATCACTCAATGTTGCACTCAACCAACATCTAAACACTGAAACTTGTTATTTTAATGTAGTTCTTTTTTGTCTGTTTGAGCCGCGGTCCCCACACGGTGCGCGGAGCCTGCAATGAAAATTTTTTTTTTCAACCTTCGGGGTCCTTTACAGACCCCATGACAAAACCTAGGGGGCTCAGGAATCTCTACCCTGCCTCCTTGTCAACTATTACACTTCTGTTTACAACCACTCTCATCTGCCACAAAAACAAGATGGCGGACAACACTTCCTCATTTCGACTGACTGGAATGTTGACAGACGTCCAACAGCCAATCAGAATTCCGCGCGCGCACGCAAAGGACTTGCAAGGACAGTGCAGGGACGGAGCATGCCCGTGCGCGAAACCGTGTCCCACCCATAGATATATTATTTGAAAAAAGTCAATTTTCTCAACATTTACTGGAGGGATTATCACCAACTATACAAAAGGCACTTCTGCATACCAGGCTCTACCATTTTGCCAAGTTTGCAGTAATTCCATTCAGCCGTTCGGGCTGTAGCTGTGTCTAAAGGTCCTATGGAAAATTGCATTGGACTCAATTTCACATTCAATTTTCTCATAAACTACTGGAGGGATTTACACCAAACATACAAAAGGCACTGCTCCATACCAGTCCCTACCATTTTGTCCAAATCTGGTGTAATTCCGTTCAGCCATTCGAGCTGTAGCCTTGTCAGAATGTCCCTATGGAAATTAACATGGGGAAAACACGTTTTGGGACCCCCCTTTTTTCTCAGCCCCCGCTTGACGAATCCCCCCGAAACTTCCAGGGAAGGAGCGGTGTGCAACGAGGCAAATTTAAGGAAAATTACAGGCAGAGCCCTCAATCGGCACCAAAGTTATTCCCAATAGAATGTTCGGCATTCCCTATGGTAACTAGGTCCTAACTATATATACCTACTGGCTATCGCCAGTAGGTAATATATATATATATATATATATATATATATATATATATATATATATATATATATATATATATATATATATATATATCAAACTTGATGGCAGTGCACTAGTTCACTTACTCGCAGAGAAAACAAGAGACCACAAACTCCTCTATTGTGCAATTTTCTTTATTGTTCACAGTTAACAGTTTCACAGTTGTCAGTTACATTCCGATGACTTGTATATATAATGCTGTCAGGCGGTTAAAACTGTAAACACTGACGAAGGACTTTGGTCCGAAACGCGTTTGTTACACTTTGTTTGTGGGCTAAATAAATCTTTGCCCACAACCCTGGAGTGCGTGTAACGTTTCTCATAAACAAAAGCGAGTTGGAGCTACGATATATATATATATATATACTTATTTAATAAGAAAACATACTTGGAATTTTAAGACAAGGGTGGTCACCAACTATAGCAAATGTTGAGGCAAAGTCTGTTTAAATGGAATTAATGGTTACTGCCAATAAAAGCCCTCTGATTTGTCATCTGTAATGCTTCATCTCGGTCAGTGGAGGGAGCTGCCATTGTAGTCATTTTTCTGTGTCTATGACGTCTGTTAAATAGTCCTACTTTTATGTTGATGGTTACTGCAAACTGTCGTCCTACTTCCATGTCTATGACCTGTCCCCATTTTTTGGTCTCGCCTGATCCAGAGCATGCGCTGTGCTCTGGCAAGACTTTTAGCAAGGGCTTCAGAAAATGCTACCACTGAGGTTACGCGTGCAGGCGCGTGCTTATAAGCAGAGGTGCCATCTGGCTTTCCTCTCTCGTCATGGGTTATCAGCTTTCAAGATACGAGAGCTTTCTTTCACATTCCTAAGGTCGATGCTTCCTTGTTATTGAAGTCTCCAGGCCAGAATCAAAGCACCTGCGATGCTCACGTGGAAACACGTTAACTTCTTCAAGTAAGTCAAGGAACAAGGCCCTATAGCCCTGCCAATAAACCTGCGACCACAGAGAGGCGCCTCAAACATGTAGACAGGCGCACGTCGACTGCTGAGTCTGGCTCATCTATAGAAACGCCTTAAGGAAACATTGTTGTTGGGTGACACGAAGAGGATTGCATGCATTTTTTCACATATGATGTCTTTTTACAAACAGGTTTCATGACCCTTGTCATCACGATTACAAGCACTGGCAAACTGAACATCGATTCCAACACGTCTATAATACCACTAGGTGGCACCACTCCTCCACCCTGCACAGCCAGACAACCATTTAGAGCTTAAACATAGGAAATTTCCTGCACTCTAAAGGCGCAGATTACATGCAGGACTTTACTATGCATTATTATCTCTGTGTAAGAGCATAACTCTGAAATTCAAAACAAAAAACACTGATACAACGATTTGTTCGCATGGACTCCATATAAAATCTGACAAATGAAAGGGTCAATAGTTTGAGATTAATGCTCGTTTTTGTTGCTCGATAGGCATTTAAAGCAACACATTTCAAGGAAGCATAGATGAGTGGGACCTGCAGTACTCTGCCTTCTGAATCGATCTTACGTTACCTACTCCCCGACATACGTCTGCCAAGCAGAGGTACACTGGAGACTGCATCTCACAAGGGTAGAACAGTGCAAGTCTGAAACTGGTCCGTGCAGTCCATCCCCTACCTGTTATACATCTGCCGACCCCACCAGCACGCACATAACTATCAATAGTGCATCGGGTGCAGTGGCACCAGAGCCCAGGCGTAGGGGAACCACTGCACCTCAATTAGAATTGATTTCTACTATTACGCTTGCCCGCTGTTTAAAGGAATTTATAACATACGAATGTTGAGGCATCAAATCAATGTTATTCCCTTGATGAGTCTTGTCCAGATCCCCATGCACTTTAGACGAGTTTGCACAAATAAGTTTGCACTTTAACCTGGGAATAAGGAAGGAACGGAAGGGCACAGCATCCCTTTGAACAAACTTGTCATTTTGTTGTCTTCATTTGTTGTACTGCTTTCTGCTCAATGGAATCACAACACATGGTTGTAGAGACATACTGTGCATCTACGAAGCTTGATTATTATATTATTCTGTTTGGAGGACTCTTGACAAACTTCTTCTGCACTTTCAGCGAGGATGCACATACACCACCGCACTTTACTTTGGAATAAGGCTGCACTAAACAAGACACTGGGAGGCCCTATGTTAACCACTCTAAATAGACTATAATTTATCATCTTTGTTCTCCCTAGTAGAATATTGGCTAATGTCTTATCCCCACCATCGTCGTTTATGCAAATGAAAGTGGTGCTATGGAGATAACCTATATGTTACATCTTGGAACACACACTTTAACCAGAGCTAATCGCAGATACTGTGACTTATGTTCTTAGTTTACACTTCAATTTCTACTGCATTCCTCTATGAATTCTGTAACAATTTTTCTTGTTGTTCCAATTCCTATACTAATTTACACTTTTAAATCAAAGGCAATAGGAAAAAGCAAGCGTTTATGCTGTAATATGCAATAGCATACAACTTTTTAATCTTTGAATTTCACATTTTTAAACAGAAATTTGCCTGAACTAATACCATTTACAGTCAGTAATTATGACGTTTTTTTCGACCATTTGAGATTTTAACATTTTATTGGCCTTTCTAGACAATATATTATGGTTTTTATTAACTGAAATGAACTTATTTTGACTTTTTTTTACTATCAAACCTGGGATGGGGGCCCACTTTCCGTGCTTGTATTAGGGCCCTTGGCACTCTTGCTCGGCAAATGCCCACCACCACAGCAGTCTGCACTGGAAAAAGACCCCCACGGTACAAGGTCAGTAGAATCACCATGTTTGTACTCTTACGCCTCATCTCTTTGTAACATCACTCTTCATGAAACACAGAGCCAGACAGAACACTAGTATGGTGGTTCATGGCACAGATCCCACCAAGAAGGCAATCTTCTTGAAGAGAAAGGCTGAGAGAGCCACACCCCATTCACATGCACAGATATGAACAAGTCACAAAACCGAAGGCCACTCGTTGAAAGACACCACTTCCAAGGAGTAGGTCAGCATTACTCAGACAGTACGATTAAATATTACTGAAAGCATCTCAAAAAAACAAAAAGGTGCCTCCTTTTGCCTTTGTTCTTAAGAAATGGGATGACTGCGTATGATAACTGTAAAAGATTTTTTTCATCACCCTAGAACAAATATTTGCAATGCAATACGTCTCGCATTTGCGAGAGTTTAACCTATTGGCATTGTAAATGACAATGCCTTTTATTGATCAGTTTTTTTAACCATATAGTTTATTATTAAGTTTGCATGATACATACCGGGCCATGGCCCAAAGGATACAGTTTGAAGACATCATATGGCTACATAAATATACAATTGAAAAAGATTTAACCCTGCAAAACTTGCAGGTATAGTAACAAACTTTTTGTGCAGCAAGTCCAAAATCCCACAGATCTACATTTGTCTAATTGGATAAACATTCCGAAAGTTTCAAATGATAATCTGGATTGCTCAATGACCAATGACATTAGGGGAGCGAGTCCTATCAGGGATCTAGAGGTGGGAGGGTAACTCTATGCCCCGATATTCTGGCCAGCTTAACCATATTTTCCTATGCTTTTGAGGGCGGCCTGAGCTTGAAACACCGCAATCTCTGCACTCATGCAGTCGTCAATGGCCTTTTTCCACCTGCCAATCGTCAGGGGAGACATACCCTTCCATTACTGTGCAATATCCTGTTTAGCAATGGTAACAAGTAAATATAATAAGTGTTGCTTGTACAGGTTCCCACCTATACCATCAGTGCTATGCAACAACAGTAATCTCGGATCCAGTGAGAGATCCCACGACAGCATCTCACCCAGACATGCCACAATCCTCCGCCAGAATGGCTGCAGTGCTGAGCAGGACCAGACAGTATGTATAAAAGTCCTTCCTCTACTCCACATCTCAGACATAAGGGGAACTGAATGACGCCCATCTTCCAAAGTCGGGACCTTGTATAGTATATGCGGTGTATTTATTTAAATTGCGTGAGACGATAGCGCTTTATTGATAAGTTTTGATAATTAACACATAAATAAAAGGCATTGTCATTTACAATGCCGATAGCTTAAACTCTTATAAATGCAAGACCTCGGCCACCATTATCCCGGGCTGCTTAGGAAGGGAAAGCGTGCCTGGCGCACTGAAAGTTGCAGTGAAATATATCATGCCTGCAGTAGGAGAAACGCATTATAGAAACAGTGCTTACAGACTAAATAAGGCATACCGTGTAACAACTGAAGCAAAAGAGCCAATCCTCATGAGAGGTTGCATTGGCATAGCCAATAGGTCTCACCTTTGGGACCTTATAAATGTTCAGTTATCCAGCACAGTATCCTTGGTGCAACAACATCAACTGTTGCATAGCTAAACACTTATAAGGTCCCAATGGCGAAACCTATTGGCTATGCCAATGCTTGTTTGTTTTGAGAATTTGGTCACCCTAATCAATGTGCAGATTTGCTTGCATGCAAATCCCACTGTACTGGCAACATTTCTGTCTGAGAAAATACCATTACACAAGGCAAAATCCCACAATGCTAATTCTGTGAATTAGTAACCTGGTTTTGTCTTCAGAAATTTTGCTAAATTACACTTAGGCGCTCAAAAGGCTTAACGAAGAAGGGTATTGCTTGTCTGTACGCGTCTGTACACAGGCTCCCATAGAGTTCAATGGGACTCTGAGCAAACCGAATCTATAAACATACGGCTGCATCGTACTCCCTCGTGCGGATTCCCGGAGCACGTTTTGCTATCCGGATCCGAGTCATACGGAGGGCTTTCCTACCGAGATTGGAATCGGGCCCTTAGTGTTTGAATTAGGTTAAACTAAAGACTAGTATCACAATTACTACATGCTTTTGCACGGGGTTAGCTTTCAATGCAGGTTCTGCTACACCAGGAACGAGGGGTGTGAGAGCACCACTGCACCCCAATTATTACTGTCTCCCACTACCCACCTGGGTGTAGGAGAACCTTTTTCCACATTTGAGTTAGGCGTTATGGTACCCTGGCTACGCTTTACCTGCACATTTACAACCAGCATTTTGCTAATCGTAGTGGAGCAGGGATTTCACACTGTGTGATGTGGTTTTACCTTGTCACTGGTATGGTAAAATGTGAAACCCAATGCAAATGTACTACTGAACGTACAACACGTGCAAACCTCAATATATGGGAAAATCAGGCTTCAGCACTTATTTGCCATTCGCTCAGCACACATGTAAGGTGTCGTAACTCGTTTCAATCATATTAAAATCTTTCTTTACGTCACAGTTCAAAATTAAAACATAAAACAATTTGCCTCATTAGAACTTTCCCTGCTGCTGATACATTTTAAGATACTTGCAAAATGTATTTACAAGTACTTTAATTTAGTTTAGTGTTAGAAAACATTTGAGTCACTGTAGGCCTCTCCTGTCACACTCCCTATACCTATGCACTATTTTAGTTAGGTTCACAATACAAATTCATCTCATTCTGTAGTGAATTAAATCAAAAGAAAACATCTCTATGTTAAAGGAATTAGCAGCAATTTGCCAGACACAAGACAATTAACCTCTGTCTATGAATGCAAAGCAAATGCTAAAAGTTAGAAAACAAGTTGAAAGGTCATCCTCCATTTAAACTCCTTCAGGATTGTTCAGGGGGAGGAGGTGATGCAGCTCCTCCCACACCCCTAGTTCTGGCACCCTTGACTTGATGATTAAATATCTAGGGAGTCCAAGATAGAGTCTGTTGGTGTAGTCAAGATGAGATAGCAATTGTTCTAGTTGCATCCTGTGAGAAAAGCCTGGGTAAGGGAAGATATACTGTAGTGTTTTTCTGATGCGCTATCTCTGGTTACTTTTTTTACTTGTGTTTTAGGTATAAACCTGAAATCAATCATCATGCTGAGACTTTTCACATAGATGAATGTAGTTGGTGACAGTCCTTTTTAAAGATGTTAGGGGGAAATAGGATCATAATTTTAAAATGATCCACAGGTGAGTATTTTCCAAATGGAGGAGTTAAGTTTAAGATGGTTCATAAGGAATAGGGACAATTTGATACGAAGAAACTGATGATCACTCTCGACAGTATGCAGCAGAGGATATGGCTGAGATACCCGCCACCCCCTCTCAACACAATCCCCAAAAGGAGGGAAACCGGAAACAGTTCTTAAAGTTTTTGGAAGTGGGAGGGAGTGACCCTCCCGGCCGTATTTATTAAAACAAATTAAAAACATTAAACGTTTCATGTTATGTACAATTTCATTAACACATTGCGATGTTTGGCTAACCTTAACATATTCTCTAATACAGAGGTTCTCCTAGCCGAACTAGCATCCTACAAAACATTCTCTAGAAATACTGAAATTGTACATCCTAACGTTTAAGGGCCAACGGCAAGGTCATAACCGGTGTCAAGATCCCTAACCAGACTTACCCCTCCCACTTGGGAGGGGCGACAGCACAGAGGCTTACCTCAAGTGCAACTACTAACAATTTCCCTTGACTTGACGGGGGCACTTAAGACTCGACGCCATTTAAAGGTCGTTCGAAGACTCGTGTGAGGTATCTAGAAGGTATCGTGGACCTCCCCCCACCCCACACAACTTACCGCATCTGCCGTCGCAGATGACACTGGCCCCGGGAAATTCCCCAGGAGGGGGCTGTAACCCCTCCTACAAAGGAAGGGGCCTTGACCGCCTTTCCTTTACTTCCGGCGACCCACCCTTAGACGGGACCGCCTCCCCACTGAGGGGCCAATGGCCACCTCTCCCGAGCGCTCCCATCCGTGTTGGGTGACGCCCACTCATAGGGATCTTCTAATTAGTGCTCACCGATCATGACCTTACCGCCTACCAAAATTAAATACGACAATTCTTACTCAAACCTATGTAAACATTGGTCGCTACGACCGAAAGAGCATGCTCAAAAATACAACACTATATCAAATCATTTTAATCGTAAAAACCTACACGACATTCACCATTCTTTATTATGCTCAACATCACTGATACCTTCACAGCCTGCAAACGAAACGGAAAACATACTTATAAATTCACTTTATTGTAAAACAACTGGCTGTCCTCAGGGGCTGGTGGGTGGGTCAAAATTGGCTCTTCGTTCTGTCCCGAGCTCACGTGTAGCGAGGAGGTGCAGCTTCGGAGCACAAGAACAAGAGGACGTCTTCTGGTCTTGCGTCTCTTTTTATCCGTCTTCAGGGCGGGCGAAAACCCGCCCCTGCCTGCCCCTAGGGCGGGGCTGGCTACGTCGGTGTCTAGGCCAGCCCACTCTAGGGCGGGAAAAGACGCGCCCCGGCTACGCCGCTTCGGGCATACCAGCCGAGACGCGCCTCCCGCCCAAAAATAGCTTCCCGGGGGGATCGAGGCACTCCGCCATACGTTCGGGGGGACCGAGTGGTCGCCCCTTTCCATATGGCTGAGATACCCGCCACCCCCTCTCAACACAATCCCCAAAAGGAGGGAAACCGGAAACAGTTCTTAAAGTTTTTGGAAGTGGGAGGGAGTGACCCTCCCGGCCGTATTTATTAAAACAAATTAAAAACATTAAACGTTTCATGTTATGTACAATTTCATTAACACATTGCGATGTTTGGCTAACCTTAACATATTCTCTAATACAGAGGTTCTCCTAGCCGAACTAGCATCCTACAAAACATTCTCTAGAAATACTGAAATTGTACATCCTAACGTTTAAGGGCCAACGGCAAGGTCATAACCGGTGTCAAGATCCCTAACCAGACTTACCCCTCCCACTTGGGAGGGGCGACAGCACAGAGGCTTACCTCAAGTGCAACTACTAACAATTTCCCTTGACTTGACGGGGGCACTTAAGACTCGACGCCATTTAAAGGTCGTTCGAAGACTCGTGTGAGGTATCTAGAAGGTATCGTGGACCTCCCCCCACCCCACACAACTTACCGCATCTGCCGTCGCAGATGACACTGGCCCCGGGAAATTCCCCAGGAGGGGGCTGTAACCCCTCCTACAAAGGAAGGGGCCTTGACCGCCTTTCCTTTACTTCCGGCGACCCACCCTTAGACGGGACCGCCTCCCCACTGAGGGGCCAATGGCCACCTCTCCCGAGCGCTCCCATCCGTGTTGGGTGACGCCCACTCATAGGGATCTTCTAATTAGTGCTCACCGATCATGACCTTACCGCCACAGGTCCGGATAGTTGACCGGCTATCCGGACCCCCCACAAAACTCCTACCTAAAGGTCATGTTTTAACGTTTTTAACCAAGCTAAGAAGTCTCCTATGAGTAACTCATTCCCCACCCTTGACAAATGCACACCATCCCCCAAATACATACTGTCATCATTAATACAACTATGCGAGATCGAATGCAGTGTCTTGGAACGGAACAACCTACTCACTTTGTTATTCAGTTTTCTAACAGAATGATTCAAAGCAGGGATCGAGATAGCCCCCCGCCACACTCTTCGTGGGATCATATGAGACCACGCAATTATGCACCCCGGAACTCTCCTCGCTAACCAACTTACCGTGGAAAGCATAGCCTCCAGGAGAAGTCGTCTACCGGTGGTGACCAAATCATTGCCCCCTAAATGCACTATGACTATGGATGGCGGTGACCTCACCCGCCCTAACAAACCCTCAAAGAATGCTTGAAACTGGTCAATACAGAGACCGCCTCTTCCGTAGAAGGACACTCTGTACCCGTATTCCCCAGGTACGTGAATCATGTCACCTGCTTTGAATACGTCTGCGGCCCGTCTCACGTATGAGTGGCCCACGACCCACACCTCCTTTCTCACAGCCGGTGATGTCTGACCGCTGGCCTGGTGTTGGGTCGACTGCATAGTCCGCCCTGCCGCGTAGGCTTGCGCAACTGAAAACAAACAAAAGACAAGAAGCGTGAGTATATGATGACAGCTTCACAACATGTGCAATCGCACATATCTCTTATAACAATTGGAGGACCAACGCCCCACTCGTTTCACTTGTTCTACATTAAGACCCCTGGCTGTAGCTTCAGTGGCAGCCCCTATTCGAAAGGAATGGGTCCCGAATTCGCCCGGGTCCAAGCCCGCTGCGGCAATGGCCATTGAAGCACCCGCTGAAACTGAAACCTCGTCAGCGGGGTGGCGTCTGCATGCCTCAACAATGTCCCCCCCCATGCTGCCTCCCTTCGTGCTAGGTAATCTTCTAAACACTGTACCGGACACATGGAGGACCCGGGGGTCCTGCGAATGATCGTGCAGTCCCCCCTCCCATCTTGGTCGGTCTTGGACCTGAGAAAGGAGACAATCATCGCATCGCCCCTGATCTGAACGTGTTCCCGGCACAACCCCCCCACCACATCCTGTTTGTTCCTTGCAACCAGCTCACTTATCCTCATAGCCCCGTGAAATGCCAGCGTAAATGCAGACCGGAACAAACACGTCTCGAAAGGAGACGAGCATGTGGTAGGGAGTGTGGCCAGCAACTGGGACAACCTATCCAGACCTATCGGTCGTCTCACATCTACTCTGCGACCCTCAAGGCGTTGCCACCCACGCAGCGCCTTTTGTACTGCAAAAGACGCTGTCGGGTCCTGGATGTTATGTGCCCTGGCAACAAAGGAAATGGCGGCACGATGCCTTTGGGCCGTAGCCACCGACTTCCCAGCCCTACGTAAGGACATCAGAAAATGTACTACCCACTCTTCCTGACCCCAAAGTCCCCCTCTCTCAGTCCCCAAAAAGGCTAAATAGGCCTGAAACGCCCCTTCATATGCCTTCCTTGTCCTGGGTGCTAGACTCTCTCCCACGAGGTGACGAAGTTCGGGGCACCGAGAGACCAGAGAGCTTCGGGGAAGGGTGCCGGCCCTGGGTCCGCTGAAGGAAGGAAACCCGAGAAAGCCTGCATGTGAAAACGAGACAGTGCATCAGCCGCCTGATTCATCACCCCCGGGACATGTTTTGCTCTGAATATCACGTTCAGTTGCATACACAGTAGGACAATTTCTTTGAGCAGCCTCAAAATCAGTTTACAACGGGCTGCCTGACTATTGATGCATTCTACAACGGTCATATTGTCAGACCAGAACACGACAGAATGATCTCTGAACCCTTCAGGCCAAGTTCTCAGGGCCACCAGAATGGGAAATAGTTCAAGGAAAGCAATATTACTCGTCAGCCCCTTCTCATGCCACCATAGGGGCCACCTTTGTGCCGACCATTTTGTGCCGAAGATGGCGCCAAAGCCTATGCTTCCCGCTGAATCTGTCCATAGCCCAAGCTCCTCGGAGGATACGGCTGGCTTGTTCCAGACGACTCGACCATTGAAGTCCGCCAAAAATGCTAACCAAATACGCATGTCCTGGCGGACCTCGGCCGATAACCTCGTGCGATGATGACCCTCCTTTAGGCCAACCATCGCTTGGGCGATTGAGCGGGGAAAAGGGGCGGGCCATTGGGATCACCCTCAAGGCAAAGTTCAATTTCCCCACCAATTGCTGTAACTGATGCAGTGTAACCTTAGATGCAGTTAAACAGACTTGGAGGGCTGCCCTGAATTTCAACACTTTGCTAGCTGGTAAACGGAAACACCCCTCCCTAGAGTCCAACTCGATCCCCAAAAACTCGAGGCAAGTCGTGGGACCCATAGTTTTACCTGGTGCCAATGGCACGCCAAAATGACCCATCAACACACAGAATTCAGCTAAGGCCTGGGCACATTCGGGATTTCCGGCGGGGCCAAGGAACAGAAAGTCGTCAAGGTAGTGCATTATATTTCGGAAACCCGTTTTCTTAGTGAACACCCATTGCAGGAAAGTACTGAATTTCTCAAAATAAGCACAAGATATAGAGCATCCCATTGGCATACACCTATCCATGTAAAATGACCCCTGAAACCCGAATCCCAGAAGACGCTGGTCGTCTGGGTGTACCGGGAGCAACCGGAACGCTGACTCGATATCCGATTTCGCCATCAACGTCCCGGGCCCCAGGCGATTCAAGATGGCTACTGCCTCATCAAACGATGCGTATCGCACCGAACAAACCTCTGGATCAATGGCATCGTTCACCGAAAGACCATGTGGAGCAGACAGATTATGGATCAAACGAAACTCACCTGGGTCCTTCTTGGGGACCACCCCTAACGGAGAACAGACAAAATACGGTACCGGGGGTACACTAAACGGGCCGGCGACCCGTCCCCGGCTAACCTCTTTCTGAATCTTCTCTTGCACTACAGCTGTATGTTGTAAAACGGAAAGTTGATTTTTGCACGTCCCTACACCCTGAAAGTCCCCCACCGGGATGCGGAAACCATGTGTAAAACCGTTCCGCAGCACCCCAGCAGAAGTACGATCCGGGTATTCGCTGAGCCAGGGAATCATTGCCAAGGTATCAATCGGGGTTGGTAAAGGCGCCCCTCGGACTATCTTAGACCTGTTTGGCGCCTCCCTTACCCCCATTCTCACTCGTTCTGGCTCTGCACGATGACTCAGGATGGGACGACCCACAAGTACTACATTCATGTTTGAATTTACACGATCCCGGAGGCCTGGTACATTTCCCTTTGTTGAAATTAAAGCAGAAACCCTTTTTCCCTGTATTGCCTGCGGGTCTCGAATAATCGTCGGTGCTCGTACTTGGTCGAAAGGGCGTCCCCACATTTTGGCGGGAGTAATCAACAACATTGCTCCCAACCAATGGCATTCTTAACATTCCTGATTCTTTCATTTTATCCCATGTCACAGAATCGTAACAATCCCAAGTCAAACTCTTGTTATGCTCCTTTTCTTTCCTGAACAGATTGTCATAACAGAACCAATGGTTACCTTGATACGCTGTCGAGTAACCCATAATTCGTGATTGATAAATGGGAAACTCAGGAAGCAACTCGGGCCTACGTTCCCCCAAAATCGATGTAAAAATACCCCACGCATTGCCCCAGTTGCCAATATTCTCATTTACCTTAAAGGCGGCCATTTTTGCGCGCCAAACACTTGGATGCATTAGGTCCTTCTGACTCTTGACATGCTCTACCTCATAATGATCGACAAGCAGGGAGAATATATTCACGTATTCCCCCGCCCAAATCTTTTCTTTTATTGCTAAAGGAACATGCTGCCCCAATCTTTCTCTACGAGAGGGTGCTGACTCGTCCCTTGCGATCGGCAATGGCCGCTTACCTGAACCGGATGCTGCTTCTGCCACTTGTGGCTTTTCTATCACCGGTGCGGTCACCTTGGCTGCTTCTTTTTCCTTACGCAGCTTTTTTATCAGCGCCTGTGCCTCGGCAGCCGTGGCGCCCTCAGTACTATCGCCCATCCACGCTGCTAGCTGTGCTGCCAGCTCGGGGGGCATATCCTCGTTGGATGTCGGGGTGATAACAACGGGGATTGGATTCCCCTCCATCGGTAGCGGGGTCGGCACCTCGAGCGGGGCAGAGGGAGCCGGGACATCTCCCCCGGCTGGAACCCTTCTCGGCCTCTTAGGTCTCCCTCCAGTCGGTGGTTGGCCCGATCCCTCCTCCCCGTCTCGCTCCGCCAGCCGCTTCTTTATGTCGGACATCTCCTTAAAAAGGGCCCGAACCATCTGCTCAGTCGTCATTCTCTTTGCGCCTTTCTTGGGCATCTCTCCGACGAAGTATCTAGAAGACAAAGAAAAAGATCAAAACGCTCAAAATTGGCTCTTCGTTCTGTCCCGAGCTCACGTGTAGCGAGGAGGTGCAGCTTCGGAGCACAAGAACAAGAGGACGTCTTCTGGTCTTGCGTCTCTTTTTATCCGTCTTCAGGGCGGGCGAAAACCCGCCCCTGCCTGCCCCTAGGGCGGGGCTGGCTACGTCGGTGTCTAGGCCAGCCCACTCTAGGGCGGGAAAAGACGCGCCCCGGCCACGCCGCTTCGGGCATACCAGCCGAGACGCGCCTCCCGCCCAAAAATGGCTTCCCGGGGGGATCGAGGCACTCCGCCATACGTTCGGGGGGACCGAGTGGTCGCCCCTTTCCATTCTCATAAATGCTGTTGATAATATTTAAAGGGCAAGGATTACTGGCTTGCCCTGTGAATGTATATCTTTAATACATCATTAGTTTCCTTTTTTGTTAGCGGATTCAAGATTGCATAGTGGAGGCGACTTTTTCAGGCAATGTTAACAATGGAAGTCTATTATTGCTAGATTTCACAATAAAGTAGATTCGAGATTACCAGCCTTGTTATTTAAATGTCTTACCAAGGCAACACATAATTCCTGTGTGAGTTTTACCCTGTTGTGTTCACTTCTCTCCTTTGGGCGAGTTTCTAAATATTTTTTGCAGAAGTCCTGTCTGGAGAGCTAATAGCTAAATTTTTGTAGACTGTCTCCATCATATATTAATATTCATTATTGTTTTCGATATTCTTGTTCAATATACTTCTGCTTTTTTGTCACATGAACAATCTGTGTATATTCCTCTCCTTTTATTCTCTTGCTTCACATTCCTCTTTCTCAAAGTGATTGAGGGTCCGGTATTCCTTTATTTAAAAAAAGGGGTTGGGTGTGAACTACAGAAACATTTAGCTGGACAAATAGTGGATGTCAAAACGAGTCAATGCTCAAAATCACTTATAACAGGTAGATACAGCTATTTTAATTAATTGATATGTAGCAAAGAGAATGAACTTAGCTATATCATACAATCATCCTTTTTCACCAGCATCTGTGGTGCACCTGGACGAGAAGGCGTGTTGCATTCCAGCGCCGGCAGCTTGGATACAATACGGCCACAAATGCCCGCTCCCAATTCGGTGCGGGCTTCGACACCGCTCAAGATCATCCGCTTGAATCAAACACCACCAAGCAAGGCTCCAGTTGTCTCATTTTTCCACAGTTTTGTTAAAGATACCATGCAGACGCGTGTACATCAATGTTCTTGCATGCCATTAGAAATACAATTAAAACAGCATGCAAGAACATTGTATACAAATTTATTGTGATATGCAGTCAATTTGATGTACACACAGTGTAACGTTTTGAAATTTTGTATTCATACAGACAACGACAATCCTCTCTCTATGGCCCTGGAAATCTTCTAATGCGAACCATGCCCTGAGCACTTTAGCTGTCTAATTTAACACTCCCCGCTGTTTATATGCATTGAGAAAGGCATAACTGCCAAAATGCATCTGCGTGGTAAGTTTAATAAAACTGTCCAAAAATGAGACACCTGGAGCCTTGATTGGTGGTGTTGGATTCACGCGGATTATCTCAAGCAGTGTCGGAGCCTGCACTGAATTGGGAGAGGGCATTTTTATATATATATATATGCATATGTATATATATATATATATATTGACAGTGTGAACAAGGGCGAGTTAGCCTGAAACGCGTAGCTGTTCTCTGTGTTGTTGCTGCAATAAATCACCTTTGCTGATTCCCGTGGTCCGTCTCCCTCGGTTGCCGGCGTGTGCTGCTGCTTGTAACGCTGCAAGATCCGAGGAGGAGCCTGTAATATATATATATATATATATATATATATATATAGATATAGATATAGATATAGATATAGATATATATATATACAAGAATCCGGTTGGGGCTGTCACCGTTGGGCGGTCCGCGTTCAGGGTACTGGAAACCTTGTATCATATCAGTCCACCTACTCCAAATTTCCAGAAGTATCACGGACAAAGCGGTATGTTGCAGCAAGTAGTTTATTCAAGCTGCACAGCAACGCATTTCAGCTTATGCCTTGATCACGGCATAAGCTTAAACGCGTTGCTGTGCAGCTTGAATAAACTATTTGCTGCAACATACCGCTGTGTCCGTGACACTTCTGGAAATTTGGAGTAGGTGGATTGATATATGTGTAAATGTTGAAATATTCAATATGATTTAATATTTAAGTAGCATGTCTATCAAAGACTTGAAGGAAAGCATGTAAAGCCTTTAATGAGTATGTTTTCTATGTCCATACTTGCGATCATGTGACTCACAGGGGGGTGGAACACTAAGCAAATACATAAAAAAGAATGGCTGTCGTGTTTACCACTGTGTGAGCAAGGGCACTTGGTGCTCGAAACGCGTAGCAGAGGAAAGGTCAAATAAAGAAGAACTACCTGTCAAATCTGCTGGGTCTGTGTCTCATTTCGCCTGCCAGGGAAATGATGAGATGATGTTCAGTTGATGTTACAATGGAAGCAGGTTTTCTCCGTCGACGGCATCCCCTCCTTCTACATGGCCGCCGCCTACAACGAAAACCCGAGAAGATTCCGAAGAGGGATAGTCAGCGGTGGCCCCCTGCAGCAGTGTAAACAGTCTACGGAAGCCGATTGGTAAGCGAAGAAGACAGGGTCTGAGGATCTTTCCATATCGGATAAAACAAGGTCAGCAAGTTTGGAGCGCGAGCGTGAGGCTGCAGCTGAAGATCTGTTCGGCAATTTGCCAAAAACCAGTGCGAACACAAACATAGCAGCTGGGGAAGAGAATACCAGCAATCAGGATACAAGGCATCTTTTAAAAACATTGGAGAAAAAAATGAAAGGAGAGATAACAAAATGGTGGGAACACAAATCCCTCACCAAGTATAAGGAGGCTGAACGAGTGCCTAGGGGGCTTAGAATTTTACTAGCTCCCAGTTTTGAGGAACTGAACCCTGCAATGTTAAGAGAGTGGGGAGAGAGCAATCTGATGGCATCCATGAATCTGGTTACAATACTAATTAAATATGCAGCAATAGATCAACACACCCTGCTGGAGGAAATAACTAAAATAAATGAAGAATTGGATAAAGTGACCAATGCTGAACAAAAATAATTATTAATGAAATCTCGCAAGGAGATCAGCGAAAGATTATGTAAACATGAGGATAGAATAAAAATCCGTAAGGCACATAAATTTGCCAGAGACCAAAAAGATTATGAACAAGGGCAAATATACACGTTTTCTCACACATTTGAACACGCAAAGAAATTGAAATTCAGCAACAAAGGCAATCCTGGAATGTAGCCACAGTCACAGAGAAGCCGCAATGAAGCAACATCTGACACGGAAGGTGGCACGGTGTCTCTGACGAGCACCTCAGGCTCTGAGTTTAATAGCACTGAGGGGCAAAGCTACAACATGGTGTTGAATCTAGGCGAGGAAATCGATTTTTTAAAGGAGGATCGGAGGCAGACACTCTGCCCCAGAACTCGGAACAACAAGACAGGCAAAGGCAAAATGCAAGGAGAAGAGCAAGGAGAAGAAAGCACAAAAACAGCAAAAGAAAAATACCTGGTACAAGAAAAAGCGGTAACGGACCTGACCATTACCAATCTGTCTGATGTGACTTTAACTGCAGCAGAAGAGCAACTCCTCTCATTGGGTCTTAATTACTGCCCAGAAAGTACTTTTAACTACACCAGCGTAAGGGTAGACATTTTTTGTTTCATTAGAAAGCTCAAATTGAAGAAGTTCTTCACCACCAAGGCAGGGAACACTGTCAGGGAAGATACTGGAGATACTGGAGGCACAAACGCAATACCAGTGGCCAAAACATCGGACGCAAGATTATTTGTAACCCTCAATGAATTGGGATCCAATGTAGAAATGATGCCAGAAATGAATATGAAAGATGACATCAACACACAAAACAACTTGGCAAGACTTGATATATCCCAAAGGGGAGCAGGAGAGAATCCTTTTAAATCTAAGAGCACTTTCGTTCCTATGATGCCAAAAGACGCCTTGGACATTTTTTAGGAATGCATAGTAGAGGATCTAAAGAAAGTAAATCGGAAGTTAAAAAATCAAGGAATGAAAAAATTGTACAACGAAGTACAATATGCCAAATTAATGAAAAAGCTCAGTGTAAACCATAAATTAATAATCAACAAATCCGACAAGGGAGGAAATATTGTTTTATGGCGAAAAAAAGAATTGGCGTAGGAGGCTATGAGTTCCTACTCTGGTGAAACACACTTGCTATTCTATATACTTACTTATGTTGTAAACTAGTGAATCAGAGACAGTCAGTGAAAGAAAGGATGCAGGACATGAAGAACACAAAATTGTATCACTTTGCTACTACCTCATAAATTACATTTAAATAAGTATAAAAATTAAAACAAATGTTTCATTAATAAATTAAAATTTATCTATCAGAATTTTCAAAATCTAAAAGAACTTGGATCATTTCTTCATCAGAAATTGCATCCATCAAAGTGTCTTGAAATGATTCATCTAACCCAACAATGTCTACACACTCCATTAATTCCATGTCCAGTGTTTCATCCGAAAAATCTCCTTCATGTTCTTCATGATTTGGTTCATCTATAGAATCAATATATGTTGCTGTGATTTCGATGTCAAATGACACTTCATTTTCAGCCATTATTGAAGTTAGTGTACTATTAAAAGAAAGAGAAAGACAGTGATATGTTGCAGGGTAAGAGTGACATAGGGCAGAGAAACACTATTAAATTCTATAAGAAGAGTTACTACTGTGTAAAACACACACCAGAAATTGAACACCAAAAATTCCTCACAAAAGTACCTCATACACTATAGTCACAAAATGGCCGTATTTCCCTGGACAGTGTATAGTATCAAGCAAGAATTAGAAATATAAAGCACTGCATCTGATGTTGCCCTACTCAATCTATAAGTATAACAGAAAAACATTAAATAACTAACAGAAAACATTTTTCCTATTAACTTAAAGTGAACAACAGAGTTCTCCTTACAAATTAACAACTCACCTTCTAGAAAACTATTGTACAGTAAAATCTGTCTCAATCTCACACCTCAGAAGTATACCTCAAACACTAAAATCTCAAAATGGCTGTGTTTCCCTCTCATTTTTCCTACATATTCAAATACCCAGTTAATCACATTTCATCACACACAAAATCAAAACCGAAGTAAAATTTTATTTGGTTCAAATTATCAACACATTCAAACTCACATAATCTTCAACCTACCCCCAATGCTCTCTACCAATTACCATACTATTTCTCCACAAAACACCTACCAAAACCCAAAGGTGAAAGAGTCATCACTCAATGTTGCACTCAACCAACATCTAAACACTGAAACTTGTTATTTTAATGTATTTCTTTTTTGTCTGTTTGAGCCGCGGTCCCCACACGGTGCGCGGAGCCTGCGATTTAATTTTTTTTTTTTCAACCTTCGGGGTCCTTTACAGACCCCATGACAAAACCTAGGGGGCTCAGGAATCTCTACCCTGCCTCCTTGTCAACTATTACACTTCTGTTTACAACCACTCTCATCTGCCACAAAAACAAGATGGCGGACAACACTTCCTCATTTCGACTGACTGGAATGTTGACAGACGTCCAACAGCCAATCAGAATTCCGCGCGCGCACGCAAAGGACGTGCAAGGACAGTGCAGGGACGGAGCATGCCCGTGCGCGAAACCGTGTCCCACCCATAGATATATGATTTGAAAAAAGTCAATTTTCTCAACATTTACTGGAGGGATTATCACCAACTATACAAAAGGCACTTCTGCATACCAGGCTCTACCATTTTGCCAAGTTTGCAGTAATTCCATTCAGCCGTTCGGGCTGTAGCTGTGTCTAAAGGTCCTATGGAAAATTGCATTGGACTCAATTTCACATTCAATTTTCTCATAAACTACTGGAGGGATTTACACCAAACATACAAAAGGCACTGCTCCATACCAGTCCCTACCATTTTGTTCAAATCTGGTGTAATTCCGTTCAGCCATTCGAGCTGTAGCCTTGTCAGAATGTCCCTATGGAAATTAACATGGGGAAAACATGTTTTGGGACCCCCTTTTTTTCTCAGCCCCCGCTTGACGAATCCCCCCGAAACTTCCAGGGAAGGAGCGGTGTGCAACGAGGCAAATTTAAGGAAAATTACAGGCAGATCCCTCAATCGGCACCAAAGTTATTCCCAATAGAATGTTCGGCATTCCCTATGGTAACTAGGTCCTAACTATATATACCTACTGGCTATCGCCAGTAGGTAATATATATATATATATATATATATATATATATATATATATATATATATATATATATATATATATATATATATATATATATATATATATATATATATATATATATATATATATATATATATATATATGAATGGAAAAGGTCAGTTCAAATTCCTCCCAGCTATTCAGCTGTTTAAACAAAGACCAACGAGTCCCAAAGTTTTTGGCAAAAGGGTTTATTCCTGCAAACTCAGCAGCGCAGTAGATGACGCGTTTCGGGCAAAAGCCCTTGATCACATCAGATTTAAATTCCCACAATGCCCTCTTTAAATGCTTGTGAATACACCATGTGACTAGTGAAACTAGATAACATACTACTAGTAAAAGTACTTGTTTGAAAAGGGGTACATGGTTGTATTATTAGGTTGTTCCTATGTCTTTGATACATTTTAATAACCAAGTTAATATAATACCTGCATGAATGCTGGTTAATTCAAAATTAGCTTATAGTCCAATATGAGTTATACTCCATAAAGTGCATATTATTTCCTTGCTGTTTGTATGTGCAAAATATCGCCACTCATAAATACATTACTATAAATATAAATATGAATATAAATAAACATATAAATATCATAGTACAACATTTCATATAGATTAAAAGTAATAATGTACATACTTAAAAATCTCATATAAAATCAGTATTATATTGTGGTACAAATTGTGGTACCACCTCAATTATGCAAAATAGTCGCATTTGTAAACATAACTACAGATGTGCAAATCATGCCAATAAATAGGAGGCTCATTGGACATAAACCTTTAAGTTCATAATTTAGTTCTATGAACATGTTTTTCAGTGTATCAAACTGGGGACATCTATGTTTGATGGCAACCCCTATATTATAGTAGTACATGTTCTACCTAAGGAAAAACATTGTTTTCTTTTCATATTAAAGTGAAAAGTGCAACCAGTATAGTTCAGGAATAGTAATACTTTTATCCTAGAACTATAAACCGTGTTAAGAAAAAACAGGGAAGGGAGTGAAGTTTATTTAAATCAAATAACGGACTAAATTAAAACACTGTGAGTGATTAGGACGGGGGACGGTCATACCAATAGGAGCTAAATTTGTAATATTATAAAGTTTGTGGGGTCAGAGTAAACAGAAGACCTTCAACATGATAGACAGGAAGTTTACAGAAAATGATAAAGGTCTTCCGTAGTATTTAATCCGTTTGGTACCTTAGTGTCTAGCTCAAGGATCATTCTAGACTCCAATTGCCGGAGCAATTTGTCCCTGTCACCTCCCCTTCTGGGTCTTGGAACTGAGGTCAGGACAAAGTAGCTAAGACACTGCAAATCATTTGCATGTACACTTTTAAAGTGTCTTGCCACAGGATATGAACTGTCGTTATTTACGATTGCACGTAAATGCTGCAATATTCTGGCATGCACCGGAAGCCTGGTACTACCCACGTATCTCAGGCCACAGGTACATGCCAGAACATAAACAGCATACTCTGTTTTGCAACCGTAGTTCCCTCTGATTGGCAATGGAACAGGGCTGAATGGAGTAGTGTAAGTCTGGGTGTTAACCCCAAACTTGCATGCCCTGCAACTGGTACACTTGTAAAACCCCAATTTAGGTGGAAGACAGGATTTCTTTTTTGGTAGCTCTGGAAATGGGTTAGACACATGCGTACGTAAGGAGGGTCCCCTCCGAAACGTAATATTGGGAGAGTCCGGCAGTTGTGGTGATAAAACTGCATCCGTCAAAAGTATCGGCCAGCTTTTTGTGAGAATTGATCTAATCTTTCTCTCCTGCTGGCTAAATGCAGTTATGAACCTAATGGAAGATTCAGCCGAATCTTCCTTGCCTTCTGACGGTGAGTTCACTGGTTTAAATAGTGACTCCCTCTCTCTTTGGTTCATTTTGTCTACCGCTCTCTTTAAAATAGTGTCCTTGTATCCCCTGGCTCTGAATCTGACCAATGCCTCTAAGATACACACTGACAGCTCTTCCTCGCTACTGCAGATTCTTTTTAAACGCAGTAATTCCCCGTACGGAATGTTGTCTATGACATGACGGGGATGGGCACTTGAGGCATGGAGGGTTGTGTTCCCTGATGTGTCCTTTCTGTGTAGGGTGGTTGCGATTTTTCCTGCTTTATGAAAGACCTTTACATCTAAAAAATTCACAGATTCCTTGCTAATGTGATGAGTGAATTTAAGATTTTCCTGGTTATTATTCAATCTACAGATGAATTCTTTCACACTCGCTTCATCTCCCTTCCAGATTAAAAACACATCGTCTATAAAACGAACCCACATCCCTACATGTTTTGAGAACATAGCATGGTGTTCTCCCATGAGGACCCGCTTCTCCCACCAGCCAACGTGCAAGCACGCATAGCTGGGGGAAAAGCAGGCCCCCATGGCAACACCTCTCTTTTGCACAAAGATCTCTCTACCAAACATAAAATAGTTATTATAAAGACTCCATGTTACAAATTCGATTATCATCTTGTTATGGTTGTAACATTCCACTGGCCTGGTACTTAAAAAATACTCCAGAGCTTTGAGTCCTGTTTGGTGGTCTATACTGGTATAAAGTCCTTCAATATCTAAAGTTACCAGCAAGCTGTCTTGTGTCCAATCCATGTCCTTTAGTTTTTGTAAGAAATGCCCTGTGTCCCTTATGTATGTTGGTAGACCTGAAACAAGGGACTGTAGAAAATAGTCAGTATATTGGGCCAAATGTTCCGCTACACTGTCTATGGCCGATATTATTGGCCGACCTGGGACTGGTATTTTACCTTTGTGGACCTTAGGTATTAAGTAAAACCTAGGCATCACCGGCTCTTCGACATTGAGAAATTTGAATTCCTCTAAAGAGATCTGTCCTTCTCTTTTGTATTTATAAAGAAGTTTTTGCAGTTTCTCTTTTGCTTGGTCATACCTTTTCAAATTTGTCTTTTGATAGCATACTTCATCCGACAGTTGTCGATTGGCTTCCTCAATATATTGGGTTTGGGGCCAGATGACGATATTACCCCCCTTATCGGATGTACAGACAATAATTTGATGGTCATTTCTTAGTTTGGTAATCAGTGCCCAGTATTGCTTTTCCTTAGATTCCTTGGTTCTTTTACGGTGTTTCACCTGGTGGTAAAGTTTTTTCAGATCTGCCGTTACTACTTCATGAAAAGAGTCAATCGCATCTTTTGGCATAGTTGGAATAAAGTTTGAGGCGGGTTTAAATGGGCTCGCCCCTGCTCCCATTTGGTGTATTTCCGCTTACCTCAATTCTTGCTGGGTTGAGGGACTGGCATCATTATTGCTGGTGGGGTCCCCTAATTGGTGTAGGGTAAGAAGTCCTCTAACATCACGGGCTTCTAATCCTGCTAAAGGGGCACTTGTTTTTGTAATCCCAGTCTCTTGTAATCCTTCCTTTATGTTAAAGAATTTCCGCAGTTTAAGTTTGCGGATGTATCGGAACACATCCACTCGGGTTGAAGTGTAATTGAAATCTGTTATGGGGCAGTATGAAAGACCCAAGCTCAAGAGTTGTTGTTCCGCCGTTGTTAATACTACCGTGGATAAATTAATTATAGTATTATCCTTTGTTTTATTCACTTCTTGTTGCGCCAGTACTGCTTTTTCTTTTTGTTGTTGTTTTGATTTCCACTTTTTCCGGCGCTCTTTGCGGCGTCTGTTGATCCTTGCCCTTTTTGTGGCTGAGCTTGTTGGCGGGGGCGTAGACTTTGGAGGCGCGCGTTGACTAAAAAATCAACCTCCTCTCCAACATCCAAGGCTAATTGTGGTATTTGTGCGCCTGCTCCCCCTTGAAGGTCATCGTCTGAATAGACACTGCTGTTGCTACTATTGCTCCCACTGTCAGATTCCACATCATTATTTTCTGTCACTGGCACATGTATTCCAGTATTGGGTCCTGCACTTGACATGACTGTGGTGGTTGTGATGTTTTTCAAGGCTGATTTTTGATTTATCCGTAAGCGCTTAGCATTGTCAAATTTGCGCGCGAACGTGTAAATTCTTCCATTTTCAAAGTCATCTTTATCGCGCGCAAACTTCCACGCTTTCCGGGCCTTTATTTTGTCTTCATGTGCCTTAAGACGTTCTTGTGTTTCCTTTTTTAGTTTGGGAATTAATTCATTGGGCTCTAAGCTTTGTAATTCAGTATTTATTTCCTCCATTTCCTTTAGAAGTTCCTGCCGGTCTATTTCCGCATATTTAATTAGGATGTTTAACAGTTTACTGGAGGACTCCAAATTCGTTAACCCCCATTCTTTTAACATGTCCGGGTGTGGCTTGTCGTAACTTGGTGCTAAGAGGATTCTTAACCCTCGTGGGACACGACCTTCAGCCACATACATTGAAAGGGATTTATGTTCCCACCACTTTGTGCACTCATTTCTCATGCATTTTTCCATTCGTTTCAGAAGCTCTTTTATTTTTGCCTCGTTGGAAAGGGGAGCAGCCTGTACTTTTCCGGAGGCTCCTGCTATTGCACCTCTGTTTGTAATTTTAGGCAGATTTTGGAAGAGCTCCAAGGATGCCGCCTCCCGTCCTCTCACAGTTTCATCCGACATTACAAACTGCGCCCTGCTGAGTTTGCTATTGCAGTTAATCAATAATCAGCGTGTGATGCCTAAATCTATAGTCGGCTTCCACACTTGCCAAGTGTCCTCCCCACCGCCTGGGTTTCAGTAGCAACACTCACCCCACGTTATTGCTGCACCTGCGTGAACTCCTGCTGTTCAGCTCCGTCGTTTCTCACGGGCAATCTCAAAACGGTGTTTCCAGCGTTGCAAACCGGTTTGTGGGCGTGTTGACTGCAGGCAGGGTCCGTCGAAAAATTCTATTCCCATAGACTTGTGAAGATTGGTTGAGTCCGACGGACAGCTTTCAGAGAGTGGACTCGTAGCGGAAGCAACCACCTTCCGCAGATATATGAATGGAAAAGGTCAGTTCAAATTCCTCCCAGCTATTCAGCTGTTTAAACAAAGACCAACGAGTCCCAAAGTTTTTGGCAAAAGGGTTTATTCCTGCAAACTCAGCAGCGCAGTAGATGACGCGTTTCGGGCAAAAGCCCTTGATCACATCAGATTTAAATTCCCACAATGCCCTCTTTAAATGCTTGTGAATACACCATGTGACTAGTGAAACTAGATAACATACTACTAGTAAAAGTACTTGTTTGAAAAGGGGTACATGGTTGTATTATTAGGTTGTTCCTATGTCTTTGATACATTTTAATAACCAGTCCCTACCATTTTGTCCAAATCTGGTGTAATTCCGTTCAGCCATTCGAGCCATTCGAGCTGTAGCCTTGTCAGAATGTCCCTATGGAAATTAACATGGGGAAAACATGTTTTGGGACCCCCTTTTTTTCTCAGCCCCCGCTTGACGAATCCCCCCGAAACTTCCAGGGAAGGAGCGGTGTGCGACGAGGCAAATTTAAGGAAAATTACAGGCAGATCCCTCAATCGGCACCAAAGTTATTCCCAATAGAATGTTCGGCATTCCCTATGGTAACTAGGTCCTAACTATATATACCTACTGGCTATCGCCAGTAGGTAATATATATATATATATATATATCAAACTTGATGGCAGTGCACTAGTTCACTTACTCGCAGAGAAAACAAGAGACCACAAACTCCTCTATTGTGCAATTTTCTTTATTGTTCACAGATAACAGTTTCACAGTTGTCAGTTACATTCCGATGACTTGTATATATAATGCTGTCAGGCGGTTAAAACTGTAAACACTGACGAAGGACTTTGGTCCGAAACGTGTTTGTTACACTTTGTTTGTGGGCTAAATAAATCTTTGCCGCTTATACCCCTGGAGTGCGTGTAACGTTTCTCATAAACGAAAGCGAGTTGGAGCTACGATATATATATATATACTTATTTAATAAGAAAACATACTTGGAATTTTAAGACAAGGGTGGTCACCAACTATAGCAAATGTTGAGGCAAAGTCTGTTTAAATGGAATTAATGGTTACTGCCAATAAAAGCCCTCTGATTTGTCATCTGTAATGCTTCATCTCGGTCAGTGGAGGGAGCTGCCATTGTAGTAATTTTTCTGTGTCTATGACGTCTGTTAAATAGTCCTACGTTTATGTTGATGGTTACTGCAAACTGTCGTCCTACTTCCATGTCTATGACCTGTCCCCGTTTTTTGGTCTCGCCTGAGCCAGAGCATGCGCTGTGCTCTGGCAAGACTTTTAGCAAGGGCTTCAGAAAATGCTACCACTGAGGTTACGTGTGCAGGCGCGTGCTTATAAGCAGAGGTGCCATCTGGCTTTCCTCTCTCGTCATGGGTTATCAGCTTTCAAGATACGAGAGCTTTCTTTCACATTCCTAAGGTCGATGCTTCCTTGTTATTGAAGTCTCCAGGCCAGAATCAAAGCACCTGCGATGCTCACGTGGAAACACGTTAACTTCTTCAAGTAAGTCAAGGAACAAGGCCCTATAGCCCTGCCAATAAACCTGCGACCACAGAGAGGCGCCTCAAACATGTAGACAGGCGCACGTCGACTGCTGAGTCTGGCTCATCTATAGAAACGCCTTAAGGAAACATTGTTGTTGGGTGACACGAAGAGGATTGCATGCATTTTTTCACATATGATGTCTTTTTACAAACGGGTTTCATGACCCTTGTCATCACGATTACAAGCACTGGCAAACTGAACATCGATTCCAATATGTCTATAATACCACTAGGTGGCACCACTCCTCCACCCTGCACAGCCAGACAACCATTTAGAGCTCAAACATAGGAAATTTCCTGCACTCTAAAGGCGCAGATTACATGCAGGACTTTACTATGCATTATTATCTCTGTGTAAGAGCATAACTCTGAAATTCAAAACAAAAAACACTGATACAACGATTTGTTCGCATGGACTCCATATAAAATCTGACAAATGAAAGGGTCAATAGTTTGAGATTAATGCTCGTTTTTGTTGCTCGATAGGCATTTAAAGCAGCACATTTCAAGGAAGCATAGATGAGTGGGACCTGCAGTACTCTGCCTTCTGAATCGATCTTACGTTACCTACTTCCCGACATACGTCTGCCAAGCAGAGGTACACTGGAGACTGCATCTCACAAGGGTAGAACAGTGCAAGTCTGAAACTGGTCCTTGCAGTCCATGCCCCTACCTGTTATACATCTGCCGACCCCACCAGCACGCACATAACTATCAATAGTGCATCGGGTGCAGTGGCACCAGAGCCCAGGCGTAGGGGAACCACTGCACCTCAATTAGAATTGATTTCTACTATTACGCTTGCCCGCTGTTTAAAGGAATTTATAACATACGAATGTTGAAGCATCAAATCAATGTTATTCCCTTGATGAGTCTTGTCCAGATCCCCATGCACTTTAGACGAGTTTGCACAAATAAGTTTGCACTTTAACCTGGGAATAAGGAAGGAACGGAAGGGCACAACATCCCTTTGAACAAACTTGTCATTTTGTTGTCTTCATTTGTTGTACTGCTTTCTGCTCAATGGAATCACAACACATGGTTGTAGAGACATACTGTGCATCTACGAAGCTTGATTATTATATTATTCTGTTTGGAGGACTCTTGACAAACTTCTGCACTTTCAGCGAGGATGCACATACACCACCGCACTTTACTTTGGAATAAGGCTGCACTAAACAAGACACTGGGAGGCCCTATGTTAACCACTCTAAATAGACTATAATTTATCATCTTTGTTCTCCCTAGTAGAATATTGGCTAATGTCTTATCCCCACCATCGTCGTTTATGCAAATGAAAGTGGTGCTATGGAGATAACCTATATGTTACATCTTGGAACACACACTTTAACCAGAGCTAATCGCAGATACTGTGACTTATGTTCTTAGTTTACACTTCAATTTCTACTACATTCCTCTATGAATTCTGTAACAATTTTTCTTGTTGTTCCAATTCCTATACTAATTTACACTTTTAAATCAAAGGCAATAGGAAAAAGCGAGCGTTTATGCTGTAATATGCAATAGCATACAACTTTTTAATCTTTGAATTTCACATTTTTAAACAGAAATTTGCCTGAACTAATACCATTTACAGTCAGTAATTATGAAGTCTTTTTGACCATTTGAGATTTTAACATTTTATTGGCCTTTCTAGACAATATATTATGGTTTTTATTAACTGAAATGAACTTATTTTGACTTTTTTTTACTATCAAACCAGGGAATGGGGGCACACTTTCCGTGCTTGTATTAGGGCCCTTGGCACTCTTGCTCGGCAAATGCCCACCACCACAGCAGTCTGCACTGGAAAAAGACCCCCACGGTACAAGGTCAGTAGAATCACCATGTTTGTACTCTTACGCCTCATCTCTTTGTAACATCACTCTTCATGAAACACAGAGCCAGACAGAACACTAGTATGGTGGTTCATGGCACAGATCCCACCAAGAAGGCAATCTTCTTGAAGAGAAAGGCTGAGAGAGCCACACCCCATTCACATGCACAGATATGAACAAGTCACAAAACCGAAGGCCACTCGTTGAAAGACACCACTTCCAAGGAGTAGGTCAGCATTACTCAGACAGTACGATTAAATATTACTGAAAGCATCTCAAAAAAACAAAAAGGTGCCTCCTTTTGCCTTTGTTCTTAAGAAATGGGATGACTGCGTATGATAACTGTAAAAGATTTTTTTCATCACCCTAGAACAAATATTTGCAATGCAATACGTCTCGCATTTGCGAGAGTTTAACCTATTGGCATTGTAAATGACAATGCCTTTTATTGATCAGTTTTTTTAACAATATAGTTTATTATTAAGTTTGCATGATACATACCGGGCCATGGCCCAAAGGATACAGTTTGAAGACATCATATGGCTACATAAACATACAATTGAAAAAGATTTAACCCTGCAAAACTTGCAGGTATAGTAACAAACTTTTTGTGCAGCAAGTCCAAAATCCCACAGATCTACATTTGTCTAATTGGATAAACATTCCGAAAGTTTCAAATGATAATCTGGATTGCTCAATGACCAATGACATTAGGGGAGCGAGTCCTATCAGGGATCTAGAGGTGGGAGGGTAACTCTATGCCCCGATATTCTGGCCAGCTTAACCATATTTTCCTATGCTTTTGAGGGCGGCCTGAGCTTGAAACACCGCAATCTCTGCACTCATGCAGTCGTCAATGGCCTTTTTCCACCTGCCAATCGTCAGGGGAGACATACCCTTCCATTACTGTGCAATATCCTGTTTAGCAATGGTAACAAGTAAATATAATAAGTGTTGCTTGTACAGGTTCCCACCTATACCATCAGTGCTATGCAACAACAGTAATCTCGGATCCAGTGAGAGATCCCACGACAGCATCTCACCCAGACATGCCACAATCCTCCGCCAGAATGGCTGCAGTGCTGAGCAGGCCCAGACAGTATGTATAAAAGTCCTTCCTCTACTCCACATCTCAGACATAAGAGGAACTGAATGACGCCCATCTTCCAAAGTCGGGACCTTGTATAGTATATGCGGTGTATTTATTTAAATTGCGTGAGACGATAGCGCTTTATTGATAAGTTTTGATAATTAACACATAAATAAAAGGCATTGTCATTTACAATGCCGATAGCTTAAACTCTTATAAATGCAAGACCTCGGCCACCATTATCCCGGGCTGCTTAGGAAGGGAAAGCGTGCCTGGCGCACTGAAAGTTGCAGTGAAATATATCATGCCTGCAGTAGGAGAAACGCATTATAGAAACAGTGCTTACAGACTAAATAAGGCATACCGTGTAACAACTGAAGCAAAAGAGCCAATCCTCATGAGAGGTTGCATTGGCATAGCCAATAGGTCTCACCTTTGGGACCTTATAAATGTTCAGTTATCCAGCACAGTATCCTTGGTGCAACAACATCAACTGTTGCATAGCTAAACACTTATAAGGTCCCAATGGCGAAACCTATTGGCTATGCCAATGCTTGTTCGTTTTGAGAATTTGGTCACCCTAATCAATGTGCAGATTTGCTTGCATGCAAATCCCACTGTACTGGCAACATTTCTGTCTGAGAAAATACCATTACACAAGGCAAAATCCCACAATGCTAATTCTGTGAATTAGTAACCTGGTTTTGTCTTCAGAAATTTTGCTAAATTACACTTAGGCGCTCAAAAGGCTTAACGAAGAAGGGTATTGCTTGTCTGTACGCATCTGTACACAGGCTCCCATAGAGTTCAATGGGACTCTGAGCAAACCGAATCTGTAAACATACGGCTGCATCGTACTCCCTCGTGCGGATTCCCGGAGCACGTTTTGCTATCCGGATCCGAGTCATACGGAGGGCTTTCCTACCGAGATTGGAATCGGGCCCTTAGTGTTTGAATTAGGTTAAACTAAAGACTAGTATCACAATTACTACATGCTTTTGCACGGGGTTAGCTTTCAATGCAGGTTCTGCTACACCAGGAACGAGGGGTGTGAGAGCACCACTGCACCCCAATTATTACTGTCTCCCACTACCCACCTGGGTGTAGGAGAACCTTTTTCCACATTTGAGTTAGGTGTTGTGGTACCCTGGCTACGCTTTACCTGCACATTTACAACCAGCATTTTGCTAATCGTAGTGGAGCAGGGATTTCACACTGTGTGATGTGGTTTTACCTTGTCACTGGTATGGTAAAATGTGAAACCCAATGCAAATGTACTACTGAACGTACAACACGTGCAAACCTCAATATATGGGAAAATCAGGCTTCAGCACTTATTTGCCATTCGCTCAGCACACATGTAAGGTGTCGTAATTCGTTTCAATCATATTAAAATCTTTCTTTACGTCACAGTTCAAAATTAAAACATAAAACAATTTGCCTCATTAGAACTTTCCCTGCTGCTGATACATTTTAAGATACTTGCAAAATGTATTTACAAGTACTTTAATTTAGTTTAGTGTTAGAAAACATTTGAGTCACTGTAGGCCTCTCCTTTCACACTCCCTATACCTATGCACTATTTTAGTTAGGTTCACAATACAAATTCATCTCACTCTGTAGTGAATTAAATCAAAAGAAAACATCTCTATGTTAAAGGAATTAGCAGCAATTTGCCAGACACAAGACAATTAACCTCTGTCTATGAATGCAAAGCAAATGCTAAAAGTTAGAAAACAAGTTGAAAGGTCATCCTCCATTTAAACTCCTTCAGGATTGTTCAGGGGGAGGAGGTGATGCAGCTCCTCCCACACCCCTAGTTCTGGCACCCTTGACTTGATGATTAAATATCTAGGGAGTCCAAGATAGAGTCTGTTGGTGTAGTCAAGATGAGATAGCAATTGTTCTAGTTGCATCCTGTGAGAAAAGCCTGGGTAAGGGAAGATATACTGTAGTGTTTTTCTGATGCGCTATCTCTGGTTACTTTTTTTACTTGTGTTTTAGGTATGAACCTGAAATCAATCATCATGCTGAGACTTTTCACATAGATGAATGTAGTTGGTGACAGTCCTTTTTAAAGATGTTAGGGGGAAATAGGATCGTAATTTTAAAATGATCCACAGGTGAGTATTTTCCAAATGGAGGAGTTAAGTTTAAGATGGTTCATAAGGAATAGGGACGATTTGATACAAAGAAACTGATGATCACTCTCGACAGTATGCAGCAGAGGATTCTCATAAATGCTGTTGATAATATTTAAAGTGCAAGGATTACTGGCTTGCCCTGTGAATGTATATCTTTAATACATCATTAGTTTCCTTTTTTGTTAGCGGATTCAAGATTGCATAGTGGAGGCGACTTTTTCAGGCAATGTTAACAATGGAAGTCTAGTATTGCTAGATTTCACAATAAAGTAGATTCGAGATTACCAGCCTTGTTATTTAAATGTCTTACCAAGGCAACACATAATTCCTGTGTGAGTTTTACCCTGTTGTGTTCACTTCTCTCCTTTGGGCGAGTTTCTAAATATTTTTTGCAGAAGTCCTGTCTGGAGAGCTAATAGCTAAATTTTTGTAGACTGTCTCCATCATATATTAATATTCATTATTGTTTTCGATATTCTTGTTCAATATACTTCTGCTTTTTTGTCACATGAACAATCTGTGTATATTCCTCTCCTTTGATTCTCTTGCTTCACATTCCTCTTTCTCAAAGTGATTGAGGGTCCGGTATTCCTTTATTTAAAAAAAGGGGTTGGGTGTGAACTACAGAAACATTTAGCTGGACAAATAGTGGATGTCAAAACGAGTCAATGCTCAAAATCACTTATAACAGGTAGATACAGCTATTTTAATTAATTGATATGTAGCAAAGAGAATGAACTTAGCTATATCATACAATCATCCTTTTTCACCAGCATCTGTGGTGCACCTGGACGAGAAGGCGTGTTGCATTCCAGCGCCGGCAGCTTGGATACAATATGGCCACAAATGCCCGCTCCCAATTCGGTGCGGGCTTCGACACCGCTCAAGATCATCCGCTTGAATCCAACACCACCAAGCAAGGCTCCAGTTGTCTCATTTTTCCACAGTTTTGTTAAAGATACCATGCAGACGCGTGTACATCAATGTTCTTGCATGCCATTAGAAATACAATTAAAACAGCATGCAAGAACATTGTATACAAATTTATTGTGATATGCAGTCAATTTGATGTACACACAGTGTAACGTTTTGAAATTTTGTATTCATACAGACAACGACAATCCTCTCTCTATGGCCCTGGTATTCTTCTAATGCGAACCATGCCCTGAGCACTTTAGCTGTCTAATTTAACACTCCCCGCTATTTATATGCATTGAGAAAGGCATAACTGCCAAAATGCATCTGCGTGGTAAGTTTAATAAAACTGTCCAAAAATGAGACACCTGGAGCCTTGATTGGTGGTGTTGGATTCACGCGGATTATCTCAAGCAGTGTCGGAGCCTGCACTGAATTGGGAGAGGGCATTTTTATATATATATATATATGCATATGTATATATATATATATATTGACAGTGTGAACAAGGGCGAGTTAGCCTGAAACGCGTAGCTGTTCTCTGTGTTGTTGCTGCAATAAATCACCTTTGCTGATTCCCGTGGTCCGTCTCCCTCGGTTGCCGGCGTGTGCTGCTGCTTGTAACGCTGCAAGATCCGAGGAGGAGCCTGTAATATATATATATATATATATATATATATATATATATATCTATATATATATATCTATATATATATATATATATATATATATATATATATATATATATATATATATATAGATATAGATATAGATATATATATAGATATAGATATAGATATAGATATATATATATACAAGAATCCGGTTGGGGCTGTCACCGTTGGGCGGTCCGCGTTCAGGGTACTGGAAACCTTGTATCATATCAGTCCACCTACTCCAAATTTCCAGAAGTATCACGGACAAAGCGGTATGTTGCAGCAAGTAGTTTATTCAAGCTGCACAGCAACGCATTTCAGCTTATGCCTTGATCACGGCATAAGCTTAAACGCGTTGCTGTGCAGCTTGAATAAACTATTTGCTGCAACATACCGCTGTGTCCGTGACACTTCTGGAAATTTGGAGTAGGTGGATTGATATATGTGTAAATGTTGAAATATTCAATATGATTTAATATTTAAGTAGCATGTCTATCAAAGACTTGAAGGAAAGCATGTAAAGCCTTTAATGAGTATGTTTTCTATGTCCATACTTGCGATCATGTGACTCACAGGGGGGTGGAACACTAAGCAAATACATAAAAAAGAATGGCTGTCGTGTTTACCACTGTGTGAGCAAGGGCACTTGGTGCTCGAAACGCGTAGCAGAGGAAAGGTCAAATAAAGAAGAACTACCTGTCAAATCTGCTGGGTCTGTGTCTCATTTCGCCTGCCAGGGAAATGATGAGATGATGTTCAGTTGATGTTACAATGGAAGCAGGTTTTCTCCGTCGACGGCATCCTCTCCTTCTACATGGCCGCCGCCTACAACGAAAACCCGAGAAGATTCCGAAGAGGGATAGTCAGCGGTGGCCCCCTGCAGCAGTGTAAACAGTCTACGGAAGCCGATTGGTAAGCGAAGAAGACAGGGTCTGAGGATCTTTCCATATCGGATAAAACAAGGTCAGCAAGTTTGGAGCGCGAGCGTGAGGCTGCAGCTGAAGATCTGTTCGGCAATTTGCCAAAAACCAGTGCGAACACAAACATAGCAGCTGGGGAAGAGAATACCAGCAATCAGGATACAAGGCATCTTTTAAAAACATTGGAGAAAAAAATGAAAGGAGAGATAACAAAATGGTGGGAACACAAATCCCTCACCAAGTATAAGGAGGCTGAACGAGTGCCTAGGGGGCTTAGAATTTTACTAGCTCCCAGTTTTGAGGAACTGAACCCTGCAATGTTAAGAGAGTGGGGAGAGAGCAATCTGATGGCATCCATGAATCTGGTTACAATACTAATTAAATATGCAGCAATAGATCAACACACCCTGCTGGAGGAAATAACTAAAATAAATGAAGAATTGGATAAAGTGACCAATGCTGAACAAAAATAATTATTAATGAAATCTCGCAAGGAGATCAGCGAAAGATTATGTAAACATGAGGATAGAATAAAAATCCGTAAGGCACATAAATTTGCCAGAGACCAAAAAGATTATGAACAAGGGCAAATATACACGTTTTCTCACACATTTGAACACGCAAAGAAATTGAAATTCAGCAACAAAGGCAATCCTGGAATGTAGCCACAGTCACAGAGAAGCCGCAATGAAGCAACATCTGACACGGAAGGTGGCACGGTGTCTCTGACGAGCACCTCAGGCTCTGAGTTTAATAGCACTGAGGGGCAAAGCTACAACATGGTGTTGAATCTAGGCGAGGAAATCGATTTTTTAAAGGAGGATCGGAGGCAGACACTCCGCCCCAGAACTCAGAACAACAAGACAGGCAAAGGCAAAATGCAAGGAGAAGAGCAAGGAGAAGAAAGCACAAAAAGCAAACAGCAAAAGAAAAATACCTGGTACAAGAAAAAGCGGTAACGGACCTGACCATTACCAATCTGTCTGATGTAACTTTAACTGCAGCAGAAGAGCAACTCCTCTCATTGGGTCTTAATTACTGCCCAGAAAGTACTTTTAACTACACCAGCGTAAGGGTAGACATTTTTTGTTTCATTAGAAAGCTCAAATTGAAGAAGTTCTTCACCACCAAGGCAGGGAACACTGTCAGGGAAGATACTGGAGATACTGGAGGCACAAACGCAATACCAGTGGCCCAAACATCGGACGCAAGATTATTTGTAACCCTCAATGAATTGGGATCCAATGTAGAAATGATGCCAGAAATGAATATGAAAGATGACATCAACACACAAAACAACTTGGCAAGACTTGATATATCCCAAAGGGGAGCAGGAGAGAATCCTTTTAAATCTAAGAGCACTTTCGTTCCTATGATGCCAAAAGACGCCTTGGACATTTTTTAGGAATGCATAGTAGAGGATTTAAAGAAAGTAAATCGGAAGTTAAAAAATCAAGGAATGAAAAAATTGTACAACGAAGTACAATATGCCAAATTAATGAAAAAGCTCAGTGTAAACCATAAATTAATAATCAACAAATCCGACAAGGGAGGAAATATTGTTTTATGGCGAAAAAAAGAATTGGCGTAGGAGGCTATGAGTTCCTACTCTGGTGAAACACACTTGCTATTCTATATACTTACTTATGTTGTAAACTAGTGAATCAGAGACAGTCAGTGAAAGAAAGGATGCAGGACATGAAGAACACAAAATTGTATCACTTTGCTACTACCTCATAAATTACATTTAAATAAGTATAAAAATTAAAACAAATGTTTCATTAATAAATTAAAATTTATCTATCAGAATTTTCAAAATCTAAAAGAACTTGGATCATTTCTTCATCAGAAATTGCATCCATCAAAGTGTCTTGAAATGATTCATCTAACCCAACAATGTCTACACACTCCATTAATTCCATGTCCAGTGTTTCATCCGAAAAATCTCCTTCATGTTCTTCATGATTTGGTTCATCTATAGAATCAATATATGTTGCTGTGATTTCGATGTCAAATGACACTTCATTTTCAGCCATTATTGAAGTTAGTGTACTATTAAAAGAAAGAGAAAGACAGTGATATGTTGCAGGGTAAGAGTGACATAGGGCAGAGAAACACTATTAAATTCTATAAGAAGAGTTACTACTGTGTAAAACACACACCAGAAATTGAACACCAAAAATTCCTCACAAAAGTACCTCATACACTATAGTCACAAAATGGCCGTATTTCCCTGGGCAGTGTATAGTATCAAGCAAGAATTAGAAATATAAAGCACTGCATCTGATGTTGCCCTACTCAATCTATAAGTATAACAGAAAAACATTAAATAACTAACAGAAAACATTTTTCCTATTAACTTAAAGTGAACAACAGAGTTCTCCTTACAAATTAACAACTCACCTTCTAGAAAACTATTGTACAGTAAAATCTATCTCAATCTCACACCTCAGAAGTATACCTCAAACACTAAAATCTCAAAATGGCTGTGTTTCCCTCTCATTTTTCCTACATATTCAAATACCCAGTTAATCACATTTCATCACACACAAAATCAAAACCGAAGTAAAATTTTATTTGGTTCAAATTATCAACACATTCAAACTCACATAATCTTCAACCTACCCCCAATGCTCTCTACCAATTACCATACTATTTCTCCACAAAACACCTACCAAAACCCAAAGGTGAAAGAGTCATCACTCAATGTTGCACTCAACCAACATCTAAACACTGAAACTTGTTATTTTAATGTATTTCTTTTTTGTCTGTTTGAGCCGCGGTCCCCACACGGTGCGCGGAGCCTGCGATTTAATTTTTTTTTTTTTCAACCTTCGGGGTCCTTTACAGACCCCATGACAAAACCTAGGGGGCTCAGGAATCTCTACCCTGTCTCCTTGTCAACTATTACACTTCTGTTTACAACCACTCTCATCTGCCACAAAAACAAGATGGCGGACAACACTTCCTCATTTCGACTGACTGGAATGTTGACAGACGTCCAACAGCCAATCAGAATTCCGCGCGCGCACGCAAAGGACGTGCAAGGACAGTGCAGGGACGGAGCATGCCCGTGCGCGAAACTGTGTCCCACCCATAGATATATGATTTGAAAAAAGTCAATTTTCTCAACATTTACTGGAGGGATTATCACCAACTATACAAAAGGCACTTCTGCATACCAGGCTCTACCATTTTGCCAAGTTTGCAGTAATTCCATTCAGCCGTTCGGGCTGTAGCTGTGTCTAAAGGTCCTATGGAAAATTGCATTGGACTCAATTTCACATTCAATTTTCTCATAAACTACTGGAGGGATTTACACCAAACATACAAAAGGCACTGCTCCATACCAGTCCCTACCATTTTGTCCAAATCTGGTGTAATTCTGTTCAGCCATTCGAGCTGTAGCCTTGTCAGAATGTCCCTTTGGAAATTAACATGGGGAAAACACGTTTTGGGACCCCCCCTTTTTCTCAGCCCCCGCTTGACGAATCCCCCCGAAACTTCCAGGGAAGGAGCGGTGTGCAACGAGGCAAATTTAAGGAAAATTACAGGCAGATCCCTCAATCGGCACCAAAGTTATTCCCAATAGAATGTTCGGCATTCCCTATGGTAACTAGGTCCTAACTATATATACCTACTGGCTATCGCCAGTAGGTAATATATATATATATATATATATCCATACTGTTTAGCGAAAGTCATGCCGGCGCCTTCTCAGTTTGTGGCGGGCCTCGACGGGGTATCGCCACACCCCTTTAAATCCAAGCAATTTACCGTCTTTACTTCGCAGACAGAGAGTCGAGGCCCAGATAGCTTTTCAAGTGTTTTTATTCCGCAACACTAACACTCTACGCGTTTCGCAGCTTCTGCCGCTTTCTCACGAGTGAGAAAGCGGCAGAAGCTGCGAAACACGTAGAGTGTTAGTGTTGCGGAATAAAAACACTTGAAAAGCTATCTGGGCCTCGACTCTCTGTCTGCGAAGTAAAGACGGTAAATTGCTTGGATATATATATATATATATATATATATATATATATATATATATATCAAACTTGATGGCAGTGCACTAGTTCACTTACTCGCAGAGAAAACAAGAGACCACAAACTCCTCTATTGTGAAATTTTCTTTATTGTTCACAGTTAACAGTTTCACAGTTGTCAGTTACATTCCGATGACTTGTATATATAATGCTGTCAGGCGGTTAAAACTGTAAACACTGACGAAGGACTTTGGTCCGAAATGCGTTTGTTACACTTTGTTTGTGGGCTAAATAAATCTTTGCCGCTTATACCCCTGGAGTGCGTGTAACGTTTCTCATAAACGAAAGCGAGTTGGAGCTACGATATATATATATATACTTATTTATTAAGAAAACATACTTGGAATTTTAAGACAAGGGTGGTCACCAACTATAGCAAATGTTGAGGCAAAGTCTGTTTAAATGGAATTAATGGTTACTGCCAATAAAAGCCCTCTGATTTGTCATCTGTAATGCTTCATCTCGGTCAGTGGAGGGAGCTGCCATTGTAGTCATTTTTCTGTGTCTATGACGTCTGTTAAATAGTCCTACGTTTATGTTGATGGTTACTGCAAACTGTCGTCCTACTTCCATGTCTATGACCTGTCCCCGTTTTTTGGTCTCGCCTGAGCCAGAGCATGCGCTGTGCTCTGGCAAGACTTTTAGCAAGGGCTTCAGAAAATGCTACCACTGAGGTTACGCGTGCAGGCGCGTGCTTATAAGCAGAGGTGCCATCTGGCTTTCCTCTCTCGTCATGGGTTATTAGCTTTCAAGATACGAGAGCTTTCTTTCACATTCCTAAGGTCGATGCTTCCTTGTTATTGAAGTCTCCAGGCCAGAATCAAAGCACCTGCGATGCTCACGTGGAAACACGTTAACTTATTCAAGTAAGTCAAGGAACAAGGCCCTATAGCCCTGCCAATAAACCTGCGACCACAGAGAGGCGCCTCAAACATGTAGACAGGCGCACGTCGACTGCTGAGTCTGGCTCATCTATAGAAACGCCTTAAGGAAACATTGTTGTTGGGTGACACGAAGAGGATTGCATGCAATTTTTTCACATATGATGTCTTTTTACAAACGGGTTTCATGACCTTGTCATCACGATTACAAGCACTGGCAAACTGAACATCGATTCCAATACGTCTATAATACCACTAGGTGGCACCACTCCTCCACCCTGCACAGCCAGACAACCATTTAGAGCTCAAACATAGGAAATTTCCTGCACTCTAAAGGCGCAGATTACATGCAGGACTTTACTATGCATTATTATCTCTGTGTAAGAGCATAACTCTGAAATTCAAAACAAAAAACACTGATACAACGATTTGTTCGCATGGACTCCATATAAAATCTGACAAATGAAAGGGTCAATAGTTTGAGATTAATGCTCGTTTTTGTTGCTCGATAGGCATTTAAAGCAGCACATTTCAAGGAAGCATAGATGAGTGGGACCTGCAGTACTCTGCCTTCTGAATCGATCTTACGTTACCTACTCCCCGACATACGTCTGCCAAGCAGAGGTACACTGGAGACTGCATCTCACAAGGGTAGAACAGTGCAAGTCTGAAACTGGTCCTTGCAGTCCATGCCCCTACCTGTTATACATCTGCCGACCCCACCAGCACGCACATAACTATCAATAGTGCATCGGGTGCAGTGGCACCAGAGCCCAGGCGTAGGGGAACCACTGCACCTCAATTAGAATTGATTTCTACTATTACGCTTGCCCGCTGTTTAAAGGAATTTATAACATACGAATGTTGAGGCATCAAATCAATGTTATTCCCTTGATGAGTCTTGTCCAGATCCCCATGCACTTTAGACGAGTTTGCACAAATAAGTTTGCACTTTAACCTGGGAATAAGGAAGGAACGGAAGGGCACAACATCCCTTTGAACAAACTTGTCATTTTGTTGTCTTCATTTGTTGTACTGCTTTCTGCTCAATGGAATCACAACACATGGTTGTAGAGACATACTGTGCATCTACGAAGCTTGATTATTATATTATTCTGTTTGGAGGACTCTTGACAAACTTCTTCTGCACTTTCAGCGAGGATGCACATACACCACCGCACTTTACTTTGGAATAAGGCTGCACTAAACAAGACACTGGGAGGCCCTATGTTAACCACTCTAAATAGACTATAATTTATCATCTTTGTTCTCCCTAGTAGAATATTGGCTAATGTCTTATCCCCACCATCGTCGTTTATGCAAATGAAAGTGGTGCTATGGAGATAACCTATATGTTACATCTTGGAACACACACTTTAACCAGAGCTAATCGCAGATACTGTGACTTATGTTCTTAGTTTACACTTCAATTTCTACTGCATTCCTCTATGAATTCTGTAACAATTTTTCTTGTTGTTCCAATTCCTATACTAATTTACACTTTTAAATCAAAGGCAATAGGAAAAAGCAAGCGTTTATGCTGTAATATGCAATAGCATACAACTTTTTAATGTTTGAATTTCACATTTTTAAACAGAAATTTGCCTGAACTAATACCATTTACAGTCAGTAATTATGAAGTCTTTTTCGACCATTTGAGATTTTAACATTTTATTGGCCTTTCTAGACAATATATTATGGTTTTTATTAACTGAAATGAACTTATTTTGACTTTTTTTTACTATCAAACCAGGGGATGGGGGCCCACTTTCCGTGCTTGTATTAGGGCCCTTGGCACTCTTGCTCGGCAAATGC
Organism: Lissotriton vulgaris; assembly: GCF_964263255.1. Lineage (NCBI taxonomy): Eukaryota > Metazoa > Chordata > Amphibia > Caudata > Salamandridae > Lissotriton > Lissotriton vulgaris. The sequence continues at coordinate 418,065,758 of NC_141697.1, read as the reverse complement.
CCACCACCACAGCAGTCTGCACTGGAAAAAGACCCCCACGGTACAAGGTCAGTAGAATCACCATGTTTGTACTCTTACGCCTCATCTCTTTGTAACATCACTCTTCATGAAACACAGAGCCAGACAGAACACTAGTATGGTGGTTCATGGCACAGATCCCACCAAGAAGGCAATCTTCTTGAAGAGAAAGGCTGAGAGAGCCACACCCCATTCACATGCACAGATATGAACAAGTCACAAAACCGAAGGCCACTCGTTGAAAGACACCACTTCCAAGGAGTAGGTCAGCATTACTCAGACAGTACGATTAAATATTACTGAAAGCATCTAAAAAAAACAAAAAGGTGCCTCCTTTTGCCTTTGTTCTTAAGAAATGGGATGACTGCGTATGATAACTGTAAAAGATTTTTTTCATCACCCTAGAACAAATATTTGCAATGCAATACGTCTCGCATTTGCGAGAGTTTAACCTATTGGCATTGTAAATGACAATGCCTTTTATTGATCAGTTTTTTTAACAATATAGTTTATTATTAAGTTTGCATGATACATACCGGGCCATGGCCCAAAGGATACAGTTTGAAGACATCATATGGCTACATAAACATACAATTGAAAAAGATTTAACCCTGCAAAACTTGCAGGTATAGTAACAAACTTTTTGTGCAGCAAGTCCAAAATCCCACAGATCTACATTTGTCTAATTGGATAAACATTCCAAAAGTTTCAAATGATAATCTGGATTGCTCAATGACCAATGACATTAGGGGAGCGAGTCCTATCAGGGATCTAGAGGTGGGAGGGTAACTCTATGCCCCGATATTCTGGCCAGCTTAACCATATTTTCCTATGCTTTTGAGGGCGGCCAGAGCTTGAAACCCCGCAATCTCTGCACTCATGCAGTCGTCAATGGCTTTTTTCCACCTGCCAATCGTCAGGGGAGACATACCCTTCCATTACTGTGCAATATCCTGTTTAGCAATGGTAACAAGTAAATATAATAAGTGTTGCTTGTACAGGTTCCCACCTATACCATCAGTGCTATGCAACAACAGTAATCTCGGATCCAGTGAGAGATCCCACGACAGCATCTCACCGAGACATGCAACAATCCTCCGCCAGAATGGCTGCAGTGCTGAGCAGGCCCAGACAGTATGTATAAAAGTCCTTCCTCTACTCCACATCTCAGACATAGGGGGAACTGAATGACGCCCATCTTCCAAAGTCGGGACCTTGTTTAGTATATGCGGTGTATATATTTAAATTGCGTGAGACGATAGCGCTTTATTGATAAGTTTTGATAATTAACACATAAATAAAAGGCATTGTCATTTACAATGCCGATAGCTTAAACTCTTATAAATGCAAGACCTCGGCCACCATTATCCCGGGCTGCTTAGGAAGGGAAAGCGTGCCTGGCGCACTGAAAGTTGCAGTGAAATATATCATGCCTGCAGTAGGAGAAACGCATTATAGAAACAGTGCTTACAGACTAAATAAGGCATACCGTGTAACAACTGAAGCAAAAGAGCCAATCCTCATGAGAGGTTGCATTGGCATAGCCAATAGGTCTCACCTTTGGGACCTTATAAATGTTCAGTTATCCAGCACAGTATCCTTGGTGCAACAACATCAACTGTTGCATAGCTAAACACTTATAAGGTCCCAATGGCGAAACCTATTGGCTATGCCAATGCTTGATTGTTTTGAGAATTTGGTCACCCTAATCAATGTGCAGATTTGCTTGCATGCAAATCCCACTGTACTGGCAAAATTTCTGTCTGAGAAAATACCATTACACAAGGCAAAATCCCACAATGCTAATTCTGTGAATTAGTAACCTGGTTTTGTCTTCAGAAATGTTGCTAAATTACACTTAGGCGCTCAAAAGGCTTAACGAAGAAGGGTATTGCTTGTCTGTACGCGTCTGTACACAGTGAGGTAATAGAAATTTTCAGGTAGCCAATGTGTCCCCCACTCGCACCCTATCCATGCACCCATGTTCCTTGTATGTCGTGTAACTTCTGTTCTGTACATGCTAGAAAGACGCAAATACATTTGCGTCCATCCTTAACATGTTAGCTATCCATTCATGCGAAGAAATCCCGTTAATTAGACTTCTAGGCATACGTTGCCAACGTCTTTACATGGTGCACTTCTGAATTTCGCACACGTTTTCTCCATGTTTCCTGGCCCAGTTGAGCTAGGCCCTTGAACGAGGCCTCTCTGCCTCATCTCTCCTGTCTCCGAAAGCTGTACGCATCCCTGACCCCTGCCTTACTTCCTGCCAGCGAAGCGGTGTCCGGCTCGGCCTGGACTGCCTGCCAAATTCATGTTTTGCCTACAGTTATCTGCTCAGCCTCCTCGAAAACACATTCCAGTCTAGTGAAATAGGCAAACATATTCCCGGCTGCAGAGCAAAGGGCCCGGCCTTCCTGTCCTCCTTGCAAGTGATTTACTGAATCCGTTACCATGGTAGGTCCATGGCTCCGCACGTTGCACCAAGACACGTATGCACGCACTAGCATTCAGTATTGAACAGCCTCTGCCAGAGAGACCTTTTACTCCAGACACTACATCCTCCAAACATGAGATACCAGATATGCTATAGGTACAGGTTGCCCTGACACTCCAGACACCAGTCTCCTCCACTAGTGCTAAAGTCAAAGCCCCCCAGTTACACGTCATGCTAGTTGCGCGCGCATAAAGGTCAAGGGTTTCTGCTGATCCTGCAACTTTTTCTATGCATCCACCCACATGTGACGTTTCTTATGACGTTTCTCTGACATGTACAGTGCACGCCCATGTGTACGCCCTTTTACACGCCTCCTGTTACGCACATGTGTTCTTATCTCTCTCTTTTCACCTGTTACGCCTACTGTATTGGATTCTATTGTAATGTTTTACTATATATAATGTGCAATGCTAATAAAACGTTGAATGTCCCTTCCTGAACCTTAGAGGTGATGGAACATGATATCCCATCCTCGAGGATCATTGTCCATTAAAGCCTGTATGACTCAGATACCACGGACTCTGCCTCTCATTTGAATGAGCTGTCTTGTATTGATAATTATATGGAAAAATGCTACGGTAAAATTAATTTACCACATAATTTGGCGCCCGAATAGGGACCCCCCCTTCCCCACTCGCCGGTGAAGTCACGCGGCCTTTGGCCCCTTCTACAGCCCCGACGGAAACCGTGCACGTTTGCGGGTTTTCCTGCTATCTTCCCTCGGGCCCACGAGGGAGACGGAGACTGCGGTCCGGCGTCCAGACGAGGCGGTGAGGAATGCGGAGGATCCCGACCAGAGCCCTAGTCGAGAGAGCAAGGTCCGAGGTGTCCGGAGGCCCACCTGTTCCGAAGCGCATGCGTGGTAGCGTGATGCGTGCCAGTCAGATGTCGTAGCAGTCCAGTCCAGTCCAGTCCAGTTTCCGAGGCCTTCAGTTTCTTGCTTCCCGGTGAGTACCGTTGTTGGGAACGCATCTAGACGGGTTCATTAATTTGTGCCCGGTAAAGACAGGTTTGGGTACACAGACCTGGTCCTGACGTGTTCACTTAGGTGAATACGGTCCGACGTGTCTCTTTATGGGACCGGTATTGTCTGTACTGTTTTGGCTGTGCATCTAGTTATTCAGTATTATCTCAGGATTTTCAAGATATGTGTTTTCTGTGTACTAGGTAATTCAGTCTGAAATGTTTTAATGTGTTTTTAATGTTGTGGGATGAATGATTGTTTACTGTTTATTACTGTGTTTATCGTGTTCACGCCCGAATCACTCCAATCATGCCGCTGTTCTCAAAATTACGTCAGATAGGTACTAGGAAAGAGATACTCGAAGAAGCAGTTCCTGTCCCGCCTAGGGACACTCCAGGATATTTTATGTACCACAAGCATGGCTTAGATGCCGTGCTGTATTTAGACTTATGGGTGGATTACACCAAAGATCTGGAAGAAAAGTTTAGAGGGCCTGTCTCAGGGACATGGGATGCTGAATGCATCATGAGAGTAGAAGAAGCATTGTGGAAAAAGAAAGCCAGACAATCTCAGAAAGATGCCATAGAATTGTGGCGTAAAGAATCGCATAGAAGGACAGAAAAAGCAATCAGAAAAACATAGAAAAGTAGAGAAGAATCCGAAAAAGCTAGAGAAAAAGAGTTACTAGAGGAAGGAGAACAGGTCAGATTAGAACAATTAGACCGCCAAAGAAATGCACTCATTACAGGCATGTATCCAGTTCTTGCCGAGGGCCTTCCCAAGGCGACCCCGGAAGTACCCCGTAACTTGCCACCACCATTGGTTCCGACTAAACTCCGTCACAAACAGACCGCAGCAGACATTTTCCTTTCTTCCTATTTAGATGACGTGGCTCCAGCATATACCAATGTACCCGTACCACCCGCTAATAATGTACAGCAGCCTGTTCCGGCTGTTCAAGCCACGACCCCTCCACGTCTCCAAGACTCGCTTCCCGCACCTGTTGTCACTTCCCCTACTGCTACTGCTACTGGTCCCCCTACTATTGGTCCTCTCAATCCTTTTGCGACAGATGTAACACAGAGTCCATCCCCGTTACATGTACCTCTTCTACCCGCCATGACGTCAGGTCATGCTCTCGCTTCTGCCTCAGGAGGTGCCGTAGGAGGCCACCTTCGCACCCCGCCACAAGTACACCGAATGACAATCAGGGAATTAGCAACGCAGCGTACTCCGAAAGCGATGACATATGAAAAGCTTAGACAGTATATTACGGATTGTAGATATGATCCAGTACCTGGTAAGAAAGGAGACATGATGTTAGCCTCGTTCCGTCTACGACGTGTTACAGATTATTTGATGTTATTACCAGAAATGCCAGACCATCTAGACACAATATATCATTTTATTAGAACTGGGGAGAGACTAGAATGTATTTGTGAAGCCATGGCATATCAGAAAGCTGAGACACAAGGGTTAATATTACGATTCTTGATTAATTGTTTGATAAGGGAACAAGATCGGCCAGGTGTTGTTCAAGAAGAGATGGATGTACTGACAAAATGGAGTCAAAATATTGCAGATTGTAAACATGATAAACAGAATTGTATAGATGCCATGTCCAGAAAGATCCGTAAAGAAATAGTAGCCATACATAACAGACAGAAGGCTGGAAAGGAAGCCGAGTCAGACAAGAATGAATCCTCGGAGGAGGAGGAAGAAATAGAGACTCCAGTAGAGAGTGAGGATAAAATAGCATACGTAGGTAGAGTGAAACTCCCTAAACAGTATTCTTTTGATAGACCTTTTGACAGACCCATTCGTCTAGAAAACAAGAAACGTTTCCTTTCCCCCATACCAGAGCAATGTTCTCTTGAACATGTATTTCAAGATACTGATAAAATACTGAAAGAAAGAATAGGTTATCACGAACTTAATACCTTACGTGATCAGGAACTAGCCCGGTCAGCAGTCCAATGGGCCGGAAATGACAGTATATATAAAGATGATTCAGTAGCGCAAACGTTTTTGAGCCTTACTCCAGAAGACAGCGACTAGCTGGTATATACATGATCCAACATCTCATTACATTATATGAAAATCAGCAATCCGATCCAGGTCCATTATATAATATATTGCAAGACTTACTCCTGAGAAGATGGAGAGGCCTAGGTACCGATTTAATTAATACCATTCTAGAACAACGTCACAAATACAGAACTTTCCTGACTCCACATTTTGTTTCTGTTCCACCCCCAGTAAGACAGCCATATCACCTAGACAGACAGAATCCCTTACGAGAAGTTCATCCCGTCCTGAATACAGGAGGTACGCTTGAACGCGTATTCGTATACACTCCTTTGACTAAAATGGAATTACTGGAAATGAAGAAAATAGTACCTTGTCACGATAAAGATCCTGCAGGATTCCACCGTGAATTAAAAGACATGTTACTTATGGGAGATTACACGTATTCCGACATTCTTAAAATGTTAAAAGTATTGTTGCCAGCAGGGATTTACGAAAAACTGAAAGAAAAAGAATGGGAGGTGGGAGATAAAAAGATTATTTGGACTGAATTAGAAGACGAGGAAAATAGACGTACCCCAGGTTTAGGTCTTGGGGACAAACCTAAAGCATTACCAGGATTATTAGTATGGGTTTTGCCTAGATTATTGACAGTTAAAAAGGAAGACTGGGATGCAATCTCAGCCTGCAAATAGAAACAAGACGAAGACACGAGTGATTTTTATTCCAGATTCGAGAAGTGTTTCATTATTAATAGTGGCCTGAAAACAAGTAGCGAATCATATCCACATCTTTTTGTGACCAAATTAGTCGAGAATTCCTTACCACAGGTTAAAAACAGAGTATTAAAAGTCGAAAGTACATGGCAAGCTAATACGCCTTCCCAAATGTTACAAATGTTACAGTACCACCAGAACAGAATTAGAGAGGAACACGATCATGAACAGAGACGTATGAAAGACACGAAAATGAAAGTACTAGTTGCCCAGTCTGTTCCAGCAGATGGTCAGAAGAGGGGTAACACGCAGAACACACAGACTAGTCATTCTGCAGCTCCTGTTAAAGGGAATTGCAATTACTGCAAACAGCCAGGTCATTTTATAAATGAATGTGCCGTTCTCAGACACAATATTGCTACAGGCAAAACGAAAGAAAGACCACGTCCGCCTAGACCAGAACACGTTCCACAGAATATTCCACAGAATCCGCAACCTCCACAGAATACACAGCAACAGACAGTAGCTGTACCCCAACCCATTGCCGCAACACAACATGTCACACAGCAAATGTACCAGTATGCACAGTCAGATTACCCCGATTATCAGCAGTACACATGAAACAGCCTAGAGAGGGAGGTTGGCTTGCCCCTTATCGAGGTTCCTGTAGATCAAGATGGTCCCTATGTACATAGTCAGGTATTAGGGAAAGACAGAAAATTTTTGATTGACACGGGGGCGAGCAGAACTACCATTAGTCATGACGAGGTTCCAGGGGCACCCGTCTCAGGCTCACAGAATGTTTCCCTTGGATTTTCAGGAAAGCCTATTGTTAACGAAGTATCGAAACCAGTTCCGCTTGCAGTTGGTCCATTGTCCCTTACTACAGATTTATTGCTTACGAAATCATGTCCTGAAAACTTGCTTGGTATTAAAACGCTGAAAGCTCTAGGAGCTGTTATATGTTGTTCTCCGGAAGGAGTGAGATTATTCCTTCGTGATTTTAAAGGTCATTATGTGTTGAGAGATTTTGATGCAAGATTGAAAAATGTACCACAGCATTTATGGGCGCAAGGTCCAACTGATGTAGGTTGTATGCACATTACTCCTTATCGTGTCACACTCAAGCAAGGTGTTGTACTGCCCCGAATCCGACAATACAAATTGCCCCCCGAGGCTGTAGCAGCCTTACTGAAAATTATTGACGAACTCATTGCCCAAGGAGTAGTTGTAGAAACTGACTCCAACATATGTAATTCTCCTATCATTCCGATTCTTAAACGAACTGACCCAAATGCACCTCCAGTCTATCGACTGGTGATCGATCTTCGAGAACTGAATAAATGCATAGTACCACAGTACCCAGTGGTTCCAGATATTTCGTCACTATTGACTGCCATTGATTCCGAAGCTGCGTTCTTTACCGTAATTGATCTTAAGAACGCCTTCTTTAGCGTCCCCATTCATCCCGGTAGCCAATACCTTTTCGGTTTCTGTTTAAATGGCCGAAGCTTTAAATTTGCACGTGCACCTCAAGGGTTCACGGAAAGTCCTAGTATTTACAGCCAAGCATTGAAGAGACAACTAGACAGTATTCACATGCCTACTGACACTGCCCTGCTCCAGTATGTTGATGATCTCTTGATCACAGCACAGACCGAACGTGACTGCGAGCGCGCGTCACTAACAGTCTTGTATTTTCTAGCCGAAAAGGGGCACAAAGTGTCCCCTTCGAAGCTCCAATTCTGTGCCCAGCAAGTGGTATACCTTGGACACTTGCTGTCCAAGAGGGGTAGACAGTTGACACCAGATCGTATCCAGTTAATTGCACATCTGCCACAACCCAAGACACAAAAGGAAGTACGGGCCTTTATTGGCCTCACTTCGTACTGCAGACAATGGATTCCCCAGTATGCTTTTCTAGCCAAGCCACTCATACAGTTAACAACACAGGAGGCAGCGACTTCGACTGTCCTCCCTTGGACTCAGGAACATACACAAGCTTTTAATGACTTGAAGAAAGCTTTATGTCAAGCACCAGTTTTAGCGACACCATGTTACAGTAAACCTTTTACACTTTTTGTCACAGAACGCGATGGCACAGCATTATCTGTTCTCACACAAGATCAAGCAGGACACCATAAGCCTTGTGCTTATTTTTCTAGTACATTGGATCCAGTAGCCCAGGCTCTGCCTGCGTGCTTGAAATCAGTTGCAGCAACAGCACTAGCTATCAGACAAAGCGATTCAATAGTGTTAGGACATCCCTTGACAGTACAGTTTCCACATTCAGTGGAAGTTCTTCTGAACCGTACCCAGACTCAGCACTTGACCATAGCACGACTGACAGGTTATGAATTGACACTATTCCAGCCACACATAGAAATCAGACGCTGCAACATACTTAATCCTGCCACATTGTTACCCTCGAGTACAACAGATCCAGCACCACATGACTGTGTAGAAGTCATTAATACAGTGACAAAGCCCCGACAAGACTTGACAGATATTGCATTGACCGATCCAGACCTGACACTTTACGTGGATGGTTCATGTATGAGAACAAGCACAGGAGAGTTAGTGGCCGCCTATGCAGTGACCACTGAAACTGAAGTCATAGAAACACACCGTATTGACACACTATCTGCTCAAGCTGCAGAGCTCATTGCTCTGACTCAAGCCTGTATACTAGCCAAAAACAAGAAAGTTAACATATACACAGATTCACAGTATGCATTCGGAGTCGTTCACGACTTCGGAGTCCTTTGGGAAGAGAGAGGTTTTTTAACTTCTCACGGTACCAAGATCCAGCATGGTCCCCTCATTCAAGCCCTGTTAGAAGCAATACACTTGCCTACAGCCATAGCCATCATGAAGTGCAAAGCACATACTAAAGTCACCGACACTATTTCCCAGGGTAACGACCTGGCAGATCGAACAGCCAAACTCACAGCTCAGACAGACATTCCGACTGACATGACAAAGACTGACGTAACTACACTGACACATTGCCTGACAGTTAAGGATCCCACTCTAGATGTACTCGACATACAGACACATGCAACCCCAGACGAAATCAAGAAATGGACTGAACAAGGAGGGATCCAAACAGATCAGGGATGGATGACGAAGGGAAGGGCCACATGGTTCCTCCCCGACTCTATGGTTCAAATCATCATTAATACAGCACATAGTCCAGCACACTTAGGAGAGAAAGCCATGTTAGACAGTTTACAGAATCTCTGGTACAACAAACATTTACGAGCAGCAGCGAAACAGAAAGTGCGTACTTGCATGATCTGTTGTCAGTTTAATCCAGGAAAAGGTGTCCCCGTGGAACAGGGTGGATTTCATCCTCCTGACCATCCTTTTGAAGTCCTCCAGATGGATTATATCCAGATGGACAGATGCCGAGGTTTCAAGTATGTCCTCGTAGTTGTATGTGCTCTTTCCCGATAGACAGAAGCATATCCAGTCCCCGATTACACTGCTGTAACCACTGCCAAACAGCTGGTACGTGAGTTCTTCCCACGGTACGGTTTGCCCCGTGTCGTGTATTCTGATAATGGACAGCCATTCTCGTCCGAGCTCATGAAACAGGTATCACTCCTGTTAGGTTACCAGTGGAAATTCCACTGTGTCCGACATCCTGAAGCCGCAGGTCTCGTAGAGAGACATAATCAGACCCTGAAAACACGCCTAGCCAAAATATGTGCCGAGAAAGGTGTAGATTGGATAGTTGCCTTGCCAGTTGCACTCTTTTACATGCGAATGGTAGCCCATTCTAGGACAGGATTGTCTCCTTATGAAGTTACTTTTGGTCGTCCCCCGAACATGTGGGGTACGCCTATGCCAAGACGGATAACCGATATTGAAAGTACTATGTTGACAGATTACTTGGCTTCCTTGATGTCTGCACTACAATCTTGTCGTTCACAGGTCGCGGCTGCCTTTCCGGACAACACCCAAGTAAAACCGCATGAAGTCCACCCTGGTGATCTCGTCCTTGTGAGGAATTTCGATAGGAAGAGTCCGCTGGAACCCAGATGGAAACAGCCTAAATTGGTGTTGATGTCCACAAGAACTGCAGTCAAGCTGGAAGGAAGAAAAGGTTGGCTGCATTCGAGCCATGTGAAAAAAGTTCACGGACTGTGTCCAGAAATCCCGTTTAAGGACTGCCCACTTTCTGACTCTAAACTTCCCCTGCTAGAGAAAACTCCCCAAGAGGAGTATCGTGCCAAGCTAAGGTCTAGTAAGTCAGACAGCGTTTAATTGTTTAAGTCCCCCCCTGGGTGAAGCGGTTAGACAGGTTTCTGACATGTATAGAATAGACCCAAGTAGTCAGAGAGATAGGTGTGACGAGAAAAGAAAAAAGTACTGTAAAGTTTTGCACAGCGGATGCATAATTGCCTTGATCTCGATGTTTCTTCTGAGTCTTACGATTATATGCATTAGTCTAATGTTACACGTTTTTTTCCCTCTTGATTCACATGTACATGTTTCCTCTAATGACACTGTGGAGCACACTTTTAGTGACCTGCCCCCTCATGAACTATCCTATCGTTTAGCCATGCGCAACAATACATTCATCCGTATGTTACACCATTCTCACCAGACCAGCAATGCCACTAATTGCTGGGTATGTGGCTGACTCCCTCCCTATCAGAAGTACAAGGGAGCTCTGCCCCTCTTTCCTTATCCGTTCACACATAATGGTTCGTGTGGTGCATGGTTTACTTTAATGTCCTCCCTAGATAGTAAGTCCAAGGTTTCCCAAGGCAATTGGATATGGGGGAACCTGAATACAGTCATGAATAGAATATGTTTCCCAGACCAAGAAGGTCTTCCCCAAAGGACAGGGACCGATCTAGAAAATGAAGTGTATGGATTAGGTAATTTTACACTCAACCTCATGATCCTGAATGTGCAGTCTGAGACTAATTCGGACTTGCCGTTTATTACAGTTTTACCAGTGAAAGGTGAATTATGTGTCAGAAAGAATGGTTCAGTACATCTAGGACACAGTGATTGTAATACTGTTGTCGAATTCAGTGATAAAGGAAAGTCTACTTTCAAAGCTTCCCGCCATTCTTATTTCATATGTGGTCAGAAAGCCTATGTACGTCTGCCATTGGATTGGGATGGGACGTGCTATATTGCGTTCCTATTGCCACCTGTTTTCCTAGCCCCGCCTGATTATCACAGAAATCCACATCTCGTTCATGTAAGACATAGAAGGGAGATCAAGACCCCGATTGTCGACCAGACTGAAACTACCTGGGAGCAATATACAGATTTCAATAAAGGATTCTTTTTCTTTGTAGGTCCTGTCCAGAATAGTAAATTGATACGCAAATTGACCAGAACTTTGGAAGCAGTAGTGAACGAGACTACTTCTGCTTTAGGTAACCTGACCGAGGAACAGTCTGCTATGAGACTTGTTGTTCTTCAAAATCGCCTTGTCCTTGACGTCATTCTGGCAGATAGGGGCGGGGCTTGTAGAGTCATCGGATCCAGTTGTTGCGTGTTTATTCCTAATAACGCGCCATCCGTGTATAAGGCCATAACTCGGCTTCATGAAATAGCTCACCTGATACACCAGAATCGAGGCTCCTGGACTTGGTCCGGTTGGTTCTGGAGTGTAATATCCGCCTGGGGATGGAAATTGTTGTCATTCCTAGGAATAATATTGGTCATAGTATTCAGTTGTTGTCTGCAATGTGGGCCAGCGATTTGCGGCTTGTGCGCCACAGCTTGCATTCCCCGTCCAAGTACACGTTCCTGTTCCCGTATAAAGAAAGAAGAACAAATGATGCTTTACGAACAGATAGATGGTCTCATGAACATAGATATATCCTAAAGGGTGTAGTAGGGTCCAAGGAGGGAATGAGGTAATAGAAATTTTCAGGTAGCCAATGTGTCCCCCACTCGCACCCTATCCATGCACCCATGTTCCTTGTATGTCGTGTAACTTCTGTTCTGTACATGCTAGAAAGACGCAAATACATTTGCGTCCATCCTTAACATGTTAGCTATCCAGTCATGCGAAGAAATCCCGTTAATTAGACTTCTAGGCATACGGTGCCAACGTCTTTACATGGTGCACTTCTGAATTTCGCACACGTTTTCTCCATGTTTCCTGGCCCAGTTGAGCTAGGCCCTTGAACGAGGCCTCTCTGCCTCATCTCTCCTGTCTCCGAAAGCTGTACGCATCCCTGACCCCTGCCTTACTTCCTGCCAGCGAAGCGGTGCCCGGCTCGGCCTGGACTGCCTGCCAAATTCATGTTTTGCCTACAGTTATCTGCTCAGCCTCCTCGAAAACACATTCCAGTCTAGTGAAATAGGTAAACATATTCCCGGCTGCAGAGCAAAGGGCCCGGCCTTCCTGTCCTCCTTGCAAGTGATTTACTGAATCCGTTACCATGGTAGGTCCATGGCTCCGCACGTTGCACCAAGACACGTATGCACGCACTAGCATTCAGTATTGAACGGCCTCTGCCCGAGAGACCTTTTACTCCAGACACTACATCCTCCAAACATGAGATACCAGATATGCTATAGGTACAGGTTGCCCTGACACTCCAGACACCAGTCTCCTCCACTAGTGCTAAAGTCAAAGCCCCCCAGTTACACGTCATGCTAGTTGCGCGCGCATACAGGTCAAGGGTTTCTGCTGATCCTGCAACTTTTTCTATGCATCCACCCACATGTGACGTTTCTTATGACGTTTCTCTGACATGTACAGTGCACGCCCATGTGTACGCCCTTTTACACGCCTCCTGTTACGCACATGTGTTCTTATCTCTCTCTTTTCACCTGTTACGCCTACTGTATTGGATTCTATTGTAACGTTTTACTATATATAATGTGCAATGCTAATAAAACGTTGAATGTCCCTTCCTGAACCTTAGAGGTGATGGAACATGATATCCCATCCTCGAGGATCATTGTCCATTAAAGCCCGTATGACTCAGATACCACGGACTCTGCCTCTCATTTGAATGAGCTGTCTTGTATTGATAATTATATGGAAAAATGCTACGGTAAAATTAATTTACCACAACAGGCTCCCATAGAGTTCAATGGGACTCTGAGCAAACCGAATCTGTAAACATACGGCTGCATCGTACTCCCTCGTGCGGATTCCCGGAGCACGTTTTGCTATCCGGATCCGAGTCATACGGAGGGCTTTCCTACCGAGATTGGAATCGGGCCCTTAGTGTTTGAATTAGGTTAAACTAAAGACTAGTATCACAATTACTACATGCTTTTGCACGGGGTTAGCTTTCAATGCAGGTTGTGCTACACCAGGAACGAGGGGTGTGAGAGCACCACTGCACCCCAATTATTACTGTCTCCCACTACCCACCTGGGTGTAGGAGAACCTTTTTCCACATTTGAGTTAGGTGTTATGGTACCCTGGCTACGCTTTACCTGCACATTTACAACCAGCATTTTGCTAATCGTAGTGGAGCAGGGATTTCACACTGTGTGATGTGGTTTTACCTTGTCACTGGTATGGTAAAATGTGAAACCCAATGCAAATGTACTACTGAACGTACAACACGTGCAAACCTCAATATATGGGAAAATCAGGCTTCAGCACTTATTTGCCATTCGCTCAGCACACATGTAAGGTGTCGTAATTCGTTTCAATCATATTAAAATCTTTCTTTACGTCACAGTTCAAAATTAAAACATAAAACAATTTGCCTCATTAGAACTTTCCTTGCTGCTGATACATTTTAAGATACTTGCAAAATGTATTTACAAGTACTTTAATTTAGTTTAGTGTTAGAAAACATTTGAGTCACTGTAGGCCTCTCCTTTCACACTCCCTATACCTATGCACTATTTTAGTTAGGTTCACAATACAAATTCATCTCACTCTGTAGTGAATTAAATCAAAAGAAAACATCTCTATGTTAAAGGAATTAGCAGCAATTTGCCAGACACAAGACAATTAACCTCTGTCTATGAATGCAAAGCAAATGCTAAAAGTTAGAAAACAAGTTGAAAGGTCATCCTCCATTTAAACTCCTTCAGGATTGTTCAGGGGGAGGAGGTGATGCAGCTCCTCCCACACCCCTAGTTCTGGCACCCTTGACTTGATGATTAAATATCTAGGGAGTCCAAGATAGAGTCTGTTGGTGTAGTCAAGATGAGATAGCAATTGTTCTAGTTGCATCCTGTGAGAAAAGCCTGGGTAAGGGAAGATATACTGTAGTGTTTTTCTGATGCGCTATCTCTGGTTACTTTTTTTACTTGTGTTTTAGGTATGAACCTGAAATCAATCATCATGCTGAGACTTTTCACATAGATGAATGTAGTTGGTGACAGTCCTTTTTAAAGATGTTAGGGGGAAATAGGATCATAATTTTAAAATGATCCACAGGTGAGTATTTTCCAAATGGAGGAGTTAAGTTTAAGATGGTTCATAAGGAATAGGGACGATTTGATACGAAGAAACTGATGATCACTCTCGACAGTATGCAGCAGAGGATTCTCATAAATGCTGTTGATAATATTTAAAGGGCAAGGATTACTGGCTTGCCCTGTGAATGTATACCTTTAATACATCATTAGTTTCCTTTTTTGTTAGCGGATTCAAGATTGCATAGTGGAGGCGACTTTTTCAGGCAATGTTAACAATGGAAGTCTATTATTGCTAGATTTCACAATAAAGTAGATTCGAGATTACCAGCCTTGTTATTTAAATGTCTTACCAAGGCAACACATAATTCCTGTGTGAGTTTTACCCTGTTGTGTTCCCTTCTCTGCTTTGGGCGAGTTTCTAAATATTTTTTGCAGAAGTCCTGTCTGGAGAGCTAATAGCTAAATTTTTGTAGACTGTCTCCATCATATATTAATATTCATTATTGTTTTCGATATTCTTGTTCAATATACTTCTGCTTTTTTGTCACATGAACAATCTGTGTATATTCCTCTCCTTTTATTCTCTTGCTTCACATTCCTCTTTCTCAAAGTGATTGAGGGTCCGGTATTCCTTTATTTAAAAAAAGGGGTTGGGTGTGAACTACAGAAACATTTAGCTGGACAAATAGTGGATGTCAAAACGAGTCAATTCTCAAAATCACTTATAACAGGTAGATACAGCTATTTTAATTAATTGATATGTAGCAAAGAGAATGAACTTAGCTATATCATACAATCATCCTTTTTCACCAGCATCTGTGGTGCACCTGGACGAGAAGGCGTGTTGCATTCCAGCGCCGGCAGCTTGGATACAATATGGCCACAAATGCCCGCTCCCAATTCGGTGCGGGCTTCGACACCGCTCAAGATCATCCGCTTGAATCCAACACCACCAAGCAAGGCTCCAGTTGTCTCATTTTTCCACAGTTTTGTTAAAGATACCATGCAGACGCGTGTACATCAATGTTCTTGCATGCCATTAGAAATACAATTAAAACAGCATGCAAGAACATTGTATACAAATTTATTGTGATATGCAGTCAATTTGATGTACACACAGTGTAACGTTTTAAAATTTTGTATTCATACAGACAACGACAATCCTTTCTCTATGGCCCTGGAAATCTTCTAATGCGAACCATGCCCTGAGCACTTTAGCTGTCTAATTTAACACTCCCCGCTGTTTATATGCATTGAGAAAGGCATAACTGCCAAAATGCATCTGCGTGGTAAGTTTAATAAAACTGTCCAAAAATGAGACACCTGGAGCCTTGATTGGTGGTGTTGGATTTACGCGGATTATCTCAAGCTGTGTCGGAGCCTGCACTGAATTGGGAGAGGGCATTTTTATATATATATATATGCATATGTATATATATATATATATTGACAGTGTGAACAAGGGCGAGTTAGCCTGAAACGCGTAGCTGTTCTCTGTGTTGTTGCTGCAATAAATCACCTTTGCTGATTCCCGTGGTCCGTCTCCCTCGGTTGCCGGCGTGTGCTGCTGCTTGTAACGCTGCAAGATCCGAGGAGGAGCCTGTAATATATATATATATATATATATATATATATATATATATATATATATATATATATATATATATATATCCGGTTGGGGCTGTCACCGTTGGGCGGTCCGCGTTCAGGGTACTGGAAACTTTGTATCATATCAGTCCACCTACTCCAAATTTCCAGAAGTATCACGGACAAAGCGGTATGTTGCAGCAAGTAGTTTATTCAAGCTGCACAGCAACGCATTTCAGCTTATGCCTTGATCACGGCATAAGCTTAAACGTGTTGCTGTGCAGCTTGAATAAACTATTTGCTGCAACATACCGCTGTGTCCGTCACACTTCTGGAAATTTGGAGTAGGTGGATTGATATATGTGTAAATGTTGACATATTCAATATGATTTAATATTTAAGTAGCACGTCTATCAAAGACTTGAAGGAAAGCATGTAAAGCCCTTAATGAGTATGTTTTCTATGTCCATACTTGCGATCATGTGACTCACAGGGGGGTAGAACACTAAGCAAATACATAAAAAAGAATGGCTGTCGTGTTTACCACTGTGTGAGCAAGGGCACTTGGTGCTCGAAACGCGTAGCAGAGGAAAGGTCAAATAAAGAAGAACTACCTGTCAAATCTGCTGGGTCTGTGTCTCATTTCGCCTGCCAGGGAAATGATGAGATGATGTTCAGTTGATGTTACAATGGAAGCAGGTTTTCTCCGTCGACGGCATCCCCTCCTTCTACATGGCCGCCGCCTACAACGAAAACCCGAGAAGATTCCGAAGAGGAATAGTCAGCGGTGGCCCCCTGCAGCAGTGTAAACAGTCTACGGAAGCCGATTGGTAAGCGAAGAAGACAGGGTCTGAGGATCTTTCCATATCGGATAAAACAAGGTCAGCAAGTTTGGAGCGCAAGCGTGAGGCTGCAGCTGAAGAGCTGTTCGGCAATTTGCCAAAAACCAGTGCGAACACAAACATAGCAGCTGGGGAAGAGAATACCAGCAATCAGGATACAAGACATCTTTTAAAAACATTGGAGAAAAAAATGAAAGGAGAGATAACAAAATGGTGGGAACACAAATCCCTCACCAAGTATAAGGAGGCTGAACGAGTGCCTAGGGGGCTTAGAATTTTACTAGCTCCCAGTTTTGAGGAACTGAACCCTGCAATGTTAAGAGAGTGGGGAGAGAGCAATCTGATGGCATCCATGAATCTGGTTACAATACTAATTAAATATGCAGCAATAGATCAACACACCCTGCTGGAGGAAATAACTAAAATAAATGAAGAATTGGATAAAGTGACCAATGCTGAACAAAAATAATTATTAATGAAAACTCGCAAGGAGATCAGCGAAAGATTATGTAAACATGAGGATAGAATAAAAATCCGTAAGGCACATAAATTTGCCAGAGACCAAAGAGATTATGAACAAGGGCAAATATACACGTTTTCTCACACATTTGAACACGCAAAGAAATTGAAATTCAGCAACAAAGGCAATCCTGGAATGTAGCCACAGTCACAGAGAAGCCGCAATGAAGCAACATCTGACACGGAAGGTGGCACGGTGTCTCTGACGAGCACCTCAGGCTCTGAGTTTAATAGCACTGAGGGGCAAAGCTACAACATGGTGTTGAATCTAGGCGAGGAAATCGATTTTTTAAAGGAGGATCGGAGGCAGACACTCCGCCCCAGAACTCGGAACAACAAGACAGGCAAAGGCAAAATGCAAGGAGAAGAGCAAGGAGAAGAAAGCACAAAAAGCAAACAGCAAAAGAAAAATACCTGGTACAAGAAAAAGCGGTAACGGACCTGACCATTACCAATCTGTCTGATGTAACTTTAACTGCAGCAGAAGAGCAACTCCTCTCATTGGGTCTTAATTACTGCCCAGAAAGTACTTTTAACTACACCAGCGTAAGGGTAGACATTTTTTGTTTCATTAGAAAGCTCAAATTGAAGAAGTTCTTCACCACCAAGGCAGGGAACACTGTCAGGGAAGATACTGGAGATACTGGAGGCACAAACGCAATACCAGTGGCCCAAACATCGGACGCAAGATTATTTGTAACCCTCAATGAATTGGGATCCAATGTAGAAATGATGCCAGAAATGAATATGAAAGATGACATCAACACACAAAACAACTTGGCAAGACTTGATATATCCCAAAGGGGAGCAGGAGAGAATCCTTTTAAATCTAAGAGCACTTTCGTTCCTATGATGCCAAAAGACGCCTTGGACATTTTTCAGGAATGCATAGTAGAGGATTTAAAGAAAGTAAATCGGAAGTTAAAAAATCAAGGAATGAAAAAATTGTACAACGAAGTACAATATGCTAAATTAATGAAAAAGCTCAGTGTAAACCATAAATTAATAATCAACAAATCCGACAAGGGAGGAAATATTGTTTTATGGCGAAAAAAGATTACATAAGAGAAGCTATGAAACAACTAGAGAATGCTGCGTGCTACAAGAAATCAAATGGGATGGAATACAAGAAAGCTAAAGAAAATTTAAAGAAGCTACTTTTTAGATACAAGTGGGAAGGTTTGGTATCATCAATGGAGTTTTACTTCCTATATGTTGAACATCCAGTTACCCCGATTTTGTATCTAATCCCAAAAGTGCATAAAAAACAACACCAGTTCGGGTAGACCAATCATCTCGGTGATTAACAGCATGAGTGAGCACATCT
Organism: Lissotriton vulgaris; assembly: GCF_964263255.1. NCBI lineage: Eukaryota > Metazoa > Chordata > Amphibia > Caudata > Salamandridae > Lissotriton > Lissotriton vulgaris. Next base: position 418,046,884 of record NC_141697.1, on the reverse strand, counting down.
CCCAATACATTGATTATTATCTACAAAATTTGGTAACAAAACTTCCTAGCTATATAAAAGACACTGGTGGCTTTTTAAAATAAATTGAACAATGTGAGGTGGCAGGAAGGGTGGTGTTTAATAACGTTGGACATCAAATCATTGTACATCTCTATTGATCATGACACAGGGATGACAGCTATCCAGCATTTTCTAGGTAAAAAATCTTGTGAATATTATAGCCACAATCAAATGCTTTGTGATCTGATTAGCTGGTGCTTAAACAACAATTTCATCATGTTTGGTAAAGAAATTTGGAAACAAATGAGAGGTGTGGAGATGGGATCCTGTTTCTCCCCCAGCTACGCGTGTTTACATGTTGGCTGGTGGGAGGAACGGGTCCTAAGCGCCACTCCAAATTTCAGTCATGTACGTCATTGGTTAAGATTTATTGATGATGTTTTTTGTGTGTGGGAAGGGGATGAAACCAGTGCACAGGAGTTTGTAAAAGCTCTTAATGTTAACAACTGCAATTTATTTTTTACATCCAATATTAGCCAAGTTAAAACAGAATTTTTGGATGTTCAGATAACTGTGACGAACCACCCACTAGAAACTACTTTGATCCGAAAGGCCACTGCTGGCAATAGTATTTTACATGCCAGAAGTTGGCATCCAAAGCACTTGATAGAAATCATTCCAAATGGAGAACTATTAAGACTAAAAAGAATTTGTAGTTCTTCCATTGAATTTGACAAATGTGCCAAGGAATTGATGGTGAGATTAAGATCAAGAGGATACGGTCAGAAAACTCTATTTAGGACCCTGATTAGAGCACAAGAAAGATCTAGAGAAACATTGCTAATGCCAAATAATCCCAAAGAGACAGATGAGGAAGGTATTCCCCGACTCATTACAACTTTCAGCAGTCAGGAAAGACAGATTAAGTCAATTATCAAAAAAATTGGCCAATTGTCCTTACTGGTGGGGTTTTGGGCAACAGATTACCTGAAATGCCCATTAGTACGTTTTTGAAAGCTAGGTCCACGCGTAGTCAACTGGTAAAAGAAAGTCCTGAATTGGGTATTAACAACACATGGTTAAGACCTAAAGAAGGTTTCTTCAAGTGCTCATCCTGCGGTGCATGTAAATTCGGCAAGAACACGACCCAGTACAGCACATGTTCTCTCAATGCGAGATAGCCATCAAGGGAAACTATGGCTGTAGAACAGAGTTTGCTGTATATGTTCTGGCGTGCACCTGTGGCTTACGTTACGCTGGGAGCACAAAGTTGCAGGTGCACGTCAGGATTTTGCCACACCTCAGGGCGATCGTTAACAACGATAGTTCATATTCGGTCGCAAGGCATTTTAGAGCCATTCATGGTAATGATTTGGGATGCCTCTCGTATTTTGTAATAAATGCAGTGGCGCCCCCTAGAAGGGGAGGCAATCGAGAAAAATCACTGAGGAAACTGTAGACACATTATATCCTGGAATTGGACAGTAAAAGTCCAAATGGGTTAAACACGACAGAAGATTTACATCATTTCCTGTAATAAATTAATACCAAAAGCCCCTGCACTAGAGAAAAATACTTAAAACGTTTATGTTTCTGGATATTTATAAACTATGTCCCTTTGAGAACTCTTATAGTATCGCCGTATATATTTACTGTGTTGATGGCAAAGGTATCTGATAAAATAAGACAAACAGCTATTATGAATAATGAACATTAGATGATGAGCAGCTTCCCAATTGCACAAACGTTTTAATCTTTTTTACATTAGGTACACACTGTGGGTTTTAGAAAATAGTTGTGGTTTTAGGGTTTATTTTATATTGGTGAATACATAGATTTTATGAACAATTTTGAATATATAGAGTACTGTGTGTACTTGAACGTACCTGAGCAATTGAGCAGGACTCTTACTTGCCAGTAGCCGCCTTGGACAGCCTCTTGTGTCCCAGCACAGCAGTCCTCCCGCCGCCGCATTCCACAGCATCGCGGCCGCCGAGAGGAGGACTGCAATCCCCAGGGGGCTCAGCGGCACCAGCAGCGCACGCAATTTCCCGCGCCCGGAGGCGTTTAAAATTGATCACTTTCCCGGTGGAGCAGGTGTGTACTTGAACGTACCTGAGCAATTGAGCAGGACTCTTACTTGCCAGTAGCCGCCTTGGACAGCCTCTTGTGTCCCAGCACAGCAGTCCTCCCGCCGCCGCATTCCACAGCATCGCGGCCGCCGAGAGGAGGACTGCAATCCCCAGGGGGCTCAGCAGCACCAGCAGCGCACGCAATTTCCCGCGCCCGGAGGCGTTTAAAATTGATCACTTTCCCCGCGTCGCGGGAACGCGCGCGGGACACGCCGGGCTAAGCCCGGGCAAAGGGCGGGCCCTCTGTGGCCCTCAGTGGCCGAGGTAGGCTGGGCTGGGCATGGTTATTGTTATTGTTATAATCACATTTGCTTTTGTTATTACGCTTGCTAGTTTGAGGATGATCCATTCATAGACACTAATACACCTCTTTCTCATACTATTGTCGGACAGCGATTGTCGTCTCTCCAGGATTATATATTTTTTTACATTTTTACGAAATCTTAAACATTTTTTTATTCATTCCTCTGGAGGTTGACCACTCTGATAAACTTTATTTTCGTGGAAAAACCGTACTGAAGATGTCAAAAATCTTACGTTCTGGAAGGGTAGTGGGAGAAAAATCTGGCACAAAATCAGGCATTACCCGCACAAGAAATAAATCTGTGAACAATCCCCCGTTGAAGGGTCAATGCCAACTCCTTGAATTCTGGGATCTATCCTCTGTAAAAAAAGCTAAATTTATCGTTACATAAGCTTCTGATACCAAAGTCCAGGACTTTCTTTTGCAAGGTATGACAGACCCTCGACCTCCTCCTGCACAGCCCGCGATTTTGCAAGCAGTGGCTGTGGGGTCCCCCTCTCCGGATCTGTCTGAAGGGAAGGTGGTGGCCGTAGGTGAACCTGTGAATCTACCCCCTATGCCTCAAACTCCTCTGAATGATAGGCCGGGGGGCGACTTGTCTGCATTATCTATCGACCTGGAACTTTGTGGTCGCTACGTAAGCACAGCTAAAGTGGAGTCCCTGGATCAGTTTAAATCCTCGGGGGGTGCTACCCCATCTGGGTTACTGTTGTATAGTAGCACCCCTTCGTTAAATGGTCAGGAAATGTCGGACCTCTTAAATGCTTCAAGGACCCCTGATCTTAATCTCTCTGGTATTCGTTGCCCAGTGGAAGCATGTGAAAAACCGATTTCAGAGTCTATGTTCGCTCTGGAACAACTTTTATCCTCAATCTTATTCCTTTTGGGGAAATTTGTAGGCAGCTCGGACTGTATCTTGGAATCAGTCACCCAAATACTAAAGACACTGCTGCAAAAGCCGCCAGATATGAGGAGTGTTTCCCCCTCTAGGACTGAACACAGCGTGCCTAAGGGGCTAATAAGTGAATCCAGAGTGGGGCCTGATATGAAGGTTGCAACAGCTGCTTCGGAATCACACATCGCTATGCCTTTAACTGCTGTCCCCAATTGTATTAAGAATTCAGTTCTGGAGATCGAGGAAGAAGACAAATCTTCGCCTGGTCCCAAAGTGGGCCAGGAGTTATTTCCTATTTTCATGTCTGAGAACGGAAAAGAGTCCCTGGACGATAAACAGGAGGTAAAGGTAAAAAATGGTAAACATAAAAACAATAAAGGGAATAAAAGGAAACCAATTCGAAAATATAGGAAGAAAAAGCAGCGTCGGATAATCTTCCAAAATACTCCAGTGGCAAGGGAGAACGATGAAATTGATGTGGATCCCTCCTCTACCTCCTTAAAGGCGGATATTGAATTGAACTTATCCACCTCGATCTCTTTAAAGGGGGAAAGCGATCGCTGTCCACCAATGCCTCTGGAAGTTATACCTCAAATGGGGGGTTCTCTTCCATGCTCTTCTTTACGGACTGCGACAGGAGCTCCAATCTTATATCCATCTGGGGCCCTTAACCCTTTGGCCCTCCCTTTCACCGTAGCTCTAGAGTCTGAAGATCGTTGCCTTCCTGTCCGGCCTCAAAAAAACTCTAAGACTCCTGTGGACGTGCTTGTGTTAGACTTTTTACCTTTATTTGATACTGATTTACTGTTAAACAGAGCTTGGCTCCTCAAACGTTTTAGTGAGATTGAAAGTCTCTACCATATTCAATCTAGGGACATTGAGTTGGTATCTCTGTTGGGTGGAGCCAGGGTATTGAGTATAAGGGTGAAATTGTATTCTCCTATCATAGTAAATTTGATACTAGAGCAAGCCGAGAATTTTCAACGTATAGGTATTGACATCCTCCCTATCTCTAACCCTGGCAATACAAATCCTTTGTTTGGAAAGGTGTTTGGGGGTGATGAGCAAAACGGGGTAGCCTCTCCTCTTAGAGACCTAAAAATTTGGGTCTCTAGGGGAAAACGTTCAGTCTCGCACGTGAAGCCACTTCCGCTAACTCAGAATTCCTCTCTTATAGAGGATAATAACCGATGGAATTGGCTCCATAGTGCCCTATCTACAAAAACAAAGGATAACCCCAAATTGTTCCATCATCTTTAACACCTCATTAAAAATAATTTCTTGGAATGCGGCTGGGATTCACAGTAGCCCAGAGAAATTTGCTTTCTTATTTTCTCTGGGTGCTAATGTAATGTGTATTCAGGAAACATGGTGCCTTAATATGTTAGCACCATTAAAGGATTTTTATGTCCTGGAAGTGCCTGCCGCTCCTTCCAAGAAAGGTCATGCCAGGGGGGGGATTGCTTGCCTACTGTCAAATAAACTGCAATGGAGATTCTCCCACTATATCGATCCAAGTAAATGTTTCCACGCTATAACCATTGAAAATTTGTTTCATAATGGTATAAAGTCTCCTATTGTAATTTTTAATGTGTATATACCCCCAGAGGAGTGTTTTACTGTTAGACTGCAGCAGGTTTTTCGATATATCGAACAGATCAAAAATGTCCCATCTCCTCCGGAAATCTTGCTTGTAGGAGACTTGAATTGTAAAATCTCAAATGCCAGTCTGAAACTCTTCAGGAATAAAGTTAAGGAAGAGGTGCATTTTGTCCCCCAAACGCTTTTTCCTGATAAGCTAGTGACAAACAAAAGAGGGAAGATTTTGCTAAAAGAATTAGCGGCCGTTGACGTTCTCATTTTAAACTGAAGATTTCCGTCTGACGTGCCTGCTAAATTTACTCATAAATCCCCTTTTGGGTCGTCTATCTTGGACTATGCAATTGCAGATTATGGTTTGTTTCCGTACATTCAGGACCTTAAGAATATACCCACATCCCTTAGCGACCATAGTATATTGCTTTTAACTATGTCCTTAAATCTTATGACCACTGCGTCTTGGTCGCTTAACGGCAGCGACGCTACCTTCCATGCTTTTTCTGGAAGGTGCCTTTGGAATCCTTCCGCTGTTAATGGGGGACAGGATCTTTTGTCTAATACCCTAATGGTAATAAATGAGTGGAATGGGAACGAACTAGTTTATTTTGAAGAATTTATGCGAAATATTATACTTTACGCAAAAAAAAAAAATTGTACCACCTAGGAAAGGGGAAATGGTCCCTAGTACATTGCGCACCTTGAATAGGGAAATAAATAAACTAGTCCGTGAACAATATTTAGATAGAGCCTTGGAACGTGGGAAAGAAATTGCAAGGTTAAGAAGAAAGAGATGTAGATTTAAGTTAAAAATTAAAAAGGAAAGGGAGGACAATGTTTGGATTAATCTGAGGGAATCTGTTGTCCATGGTAGAATCAGAGATTTTTGGGCAATAATCGGGAATGGGTGTGGTACGCGACGAAGTCCCTCCCCCATCCCCATAGCGGAAGAGGTATGGACCTCTTATATTCGGGATCTCTATGCAGGGAACGGGATTTCAGGTGATGATATTCCCATAAATGCTCCACCTGAAGGTCTTGTCAACTACCCCCCAGAAAAAGAAATTGAGATGGCTATAAAAAATATGCGGCCCTCCGGGGCAATGGGCCCGGATGAACTACCCATGACGGTCCTTAAACAAGACCCTGTAAGGTGGAGTAAAATCCTGTACCCTCTGTTTAGAGCCTGTTTTTTGTCCAAAACTGTACCTGCATCTTGGAGGGGAAGCATTTTGGTCCCCATTTTTAAGAAGGGTACAAGGGACAGCCCCAGCAACTATCGTTTGATTGCGCTCCTCGACTCCATCGGAAAGGTCTTTGCGAAATGTCTTCTTAGCTCCCTTTCCGATTGGGTCGAGGAGGGCAACATCTTGCCGTTTGAACAGACCGGCTTCCGTAGGGACCACGGTACGCTAGACAATCTCACCGCCCTCCATGTGGTCACCGATAAATATGTCCAGGTGAGAGGAGGGGTAGTGTATGCTGCCTTTATTGATTTCTCCACAGCGTTCGACAAAGTAGATCGCGGAACGCTGTGGAGAAAATTGGCATCGCTTGGTGTCCCTACCCTTCTGTTGGAGCTGGTTTGGTCTCTTCACACAGAGACCTGGTGTAGGGTCTTATTGGGAGGCGATAGGGGGATTTCTGCACAAATTCCTTCCTTGAACGGCCTTAAACAAGGCTGTTTATTGGCTCCCCTTTTGTTCTCCTTATACACGGCTGACCTTCCCGCCGCCTTGTCTGCCAGTGAGGGTATTGCCCCGGTGGTGGGGGGGACTTCAATATCCTGCCTGATGTATGCCGATGATGTTCTTATCCTCGACTTGACCACCAAAGGCCTTGCAAATCGGCTACATGCTCTTCATGCTTTTGCTGTAGATCATTGCATGAAAATTAACATTACCAAAAGTAAAGTGATGTGCATAGCCGGTAAGAAGAAGTGCCGCTCTGTAAATTATGGATGGGCTATTGGGGGCCAAAGATTGGAGGTCGTAAATTCCTATACATTCTTGGGAAAAATAATCACGGCTAGTTTGAGTGAGAAGCTCCATATAGAGCATTGTTCTCGCAAGGCTCTTGCCCATGGCAATGGTTTAAACTCTCTATACCAGGCAACGGGAAAAAGGCACTTTTCAAGTCTACTGGAAGTTTTTAGATCTAAAATTCCCGCAACTATCTTGTATGGTATCGAACTCATAGAGGTGAAAAACTGGGACTTCTGCCACAAGATCGAGGGGAAACTCTTAAGATCTCTTTCTTCCCTAAATACTGCGTGCTCTCTAGCCGCTTGTAGGCTTGACTTTGGACTCAGGAGTAGCTGGGTACAGGGACTTTGTGCCATAATAAGATGGGTGGCCTGCTTGGCTAGAGCGGGAGTGGGCACTATGCGAGCTCTCCTCAGAAGTGAACTATTGGGTAATTTTAAAGAGTTTTCTAAACTTGTAAGTAACTTTAGAAGGGCGGTAACCCTCCTTAAGTTAGATGAAAGCGTTCTGTTTGCTTATTCTCCCCTACAGTTAAAACTCGTTTTAAAGGAGGCCTCGTGGGATTTTTGCTTTTATTCTGATAAAAAGTTAGTTGGTGAAAAAAGGAACGTGGAACCTCTCCTTAATTCCTATGTGTTGAAGCGGCCACAACCCTATGTCATATGGAACCTACCGCATGGTATTCGTAGAGTTTGGTTTTTGTTACGTTATGATTTAATTCCACTAAATCTACTGTTATCCAAATGGTACGGCTCCTCCGCTTTGTGCAATTTATGTAAATTGAGCACCCAGGACTGTATGCATGTTCTTTTGATTTGCCCTATGCTCCGTAAATTGCGCATCCGATGGTTAAAAGTTATTTGTCTCCGTCTAGGCATTGTCACTTTAAATGGCTTTCTTCATGCACTTTATTGCCCTCCTAACGAAATGTTCTGTTTCCATATTTTTAACTTTTTTAAAGGTTTTTTAGCTATTTATTAATATGTACCTGGAGATGATTTGTCTGTCCGACCTTTTGTAGATTATTTTGCGCGTGTCTATTTTGGATTTAATCTTGTTCCTCAAATATTTTGATTTTCTTTGTATTTGTCCTGTTGTTTTACATTGTATATTTTATGTGGCCCTCTTTGAGAGCCAAAACATAATAAATAAATTGAAATAGATATAGAGTACTGTAAAACACTTTAAGCACTTTTTCTAGTATGGATCGCATTGTTTGCACATAGGTGATGATAGATATACTCATGCCTTGAGGCCGAATAGAATGACAAATGGATATTTGCCTGTTCTTGCATTTAAGCAGTTTAAAGAAATCGGTATTGTATAGTTAAGTGTTTACCATGCCGTGATGCAATGACTAAGAGATGTCCTGAAGAGGATATAAACAAAAAGGAGTAAAAATGATTTTATAAGGACCATTTATACTGCTGGGTTTTGCACATTGAGCATAATTTGCACAAAATCTGCACAACAGCATTTTTGCACTAATATAGTAATTTTCAGTGTATAAGGTTAACATTTTTATAAACAATGTTATTGCATTTTAAAGGATTTTTTGAAATGTGTTATCAAACAACTTGTATATAAATGACCGTGTGAGATATATATATGAAATATATATATTTTTTATATACATTTATTACAAAGTCATTGCACTTGTCACTTTACTAAATTACAAGCATTGAAGCTGCAACAATAAGTGATGTAAATGTTGAAATGTTCAATATGTTTTAATATTTAAGAAGCACGTCTATCAAAGACTTGAAGGAAAACATGTAAAGCCTTTAATGAGTATGTTTTCTATGTCCATACTTGCGATCATGTGACTCACAGGGGGTGGGACACTAACCAAATACATCAAAAAGAATGGCTGTCGCGTTTACCGCTGTGTGAGCAAGGGCACTTGGTGCTCGAAACGCGTAACAGAGACAAGGTCAAATAAAGAAGAACTACCTGCCAAATCCGCTGGGTCCGTGTCTAATTTCGCCTGCCAGGGAAGTGATGAGATGGACCTAACCCCCAAATGGAAACACAAATGGCCATCTAAAGCGTGCCGGCTATGTAGAAAGGGGGAGGCGTCCTTGTTGCATCTTATATGTATCTGCCCTGCACTACTAGTAACCAGGAAATCTGTTTTGCAAGAGGCACTAAGAAACGCACAAATAAGGACATGCAGAGCGGCAGTTACAAAATGCCTCGGAGGCACGTCCATTTAATTATCCTGTAGAGCCATAAACTTTTGGAAATTGGCTGCAAAAGAACTGGACAAAAGTAGAAATTTAACATAAGCAGCTTGAAAATAATTGTATACCTCCATTTATCTGCTGTGATCATATCTTTTTTTTATGTTTCAGCAGCTAACTGTCTAGGATGGCTTCATTATATTTCAAACTCTTGGAAAAAGGAAGCACAAAAATGTTTTAATTTCTTAATTTACCGCCTGTTGACATGATTTAGCTGAAAACCCCTTTTGTCTTTTCACCCCCTTATAATTCCTGTCTCTATTCAACTTCCAGCTTTATAATGTCGATTTTTGGTTTTATGAAACATGGTGGTACGTCCACCCTTTTATGATTTTAATGAAACCAAATACAAGTATTTTTGATTGATTGAGTTGTATATATATCTTCAACAAAAATCCAAATAATGATCACTCAGAGGTTTGTGCAATTAACAACAGTAAGTTTATTTTCTTTCCAGGTTACGTGTTTCGCTTGCAAAGATTGAAAAAAAAAATGTTTATCATCCTTGTGAAATATGCCTGGAAGGATAGAGAGACATTGATACAAGAAATCAAACAACTGGAAGATGAATTGAAAACTCATAAAGAACAAGATGTATTTAAGAAATATATGGAGGATCTCAAGGCAAGACTAAAAAACTATGAAGAGGATGTAAAGGCTCGGAAGCAGCGCAAATTGCATTGTGACTGCTGAGATTATGAGAGTGGCAAAACTCTAACTTACTCTCCTAAATATGATCACCTGTATGAAAAACTTTCAATGGGGGAACCACTAGATAGTGAAATAGAGAATGCCAGTGGAACAGACTCCATAACCAGGAGCGATATAGAAGTGAAGGAGCCGTATATACAGGACAGATCAATGGAAAGAAAGACGGGCCCCAAGAAACAACCGACTTTTTTAGACGAATATCGCTTCCTAAGAAGAGGGAGGGAAATACCACTGACTGTACAACCCATGAGAATGAGAGGAAGAGGTCGGGGACGAGGAAGAAACCAGGAAGAAACTGGAGAAGAAAGAAGCGACAGAGAGAACACAAGAGACAGAGGAAGATGAAAACAGAAAATGGGAACCAGACAAATGGGCCAGAAAAAACAGAAATAATGCATGGCAACATGGTAAATAAAACTATTATTAATTTATCATATAGACTTCTCACTATGTTTGAGAAACAAACCCTTTGCATAGGCCTTTCCTTTTGTTCACCTAACTGCTTCAACTATCCTGAAACGAAAATCGATATTTTTTTAATTTGTGAGAAAAGTGAAGTTAAAAAAATTGCACTTCTTGAAAGGAACACACGAACAATCATGTGCCAATGAAAGACATGAAAGTGATCACAACACGTTTCTCAGTATTCAAGACAAAAATACATCACTTGACATGGAGGCTCTCTATCAGGAAGGAGGTTTAGACCTTAATGAGGAACAAACTATACCCAGAACTGACCTTCCAACAACCACCAAGTTTAGGCCCAAATCCATCTTTCTCCCTACAATGCCTCATGACAACAGTGACGCTTTCTATGAGAAAACAACAAAAGATCTGAAAAAATTATACAAACAAAAACTATACAAAAAAGATACTACCTCTAATTTTACCAACGAACAATGGAAACTGATTAAATCCTTATCTGATGATGAGAATTTCATAATTCAACCAGCTGATTAAGGGGGAAATATTGTTTTATGGGTCAGAGCCGCCTACATTGCTGAAGCAGAAAGACAATTAGATAACACAAGATTCTATGTGAAAACCAACACACAAGAGTATAATGAGAGTATATTGTATATCTGGAATATGCTCATTGAGTATTCTCCAGTGGGAAGAATATTGCTATTTGAAATGTGATTATCCCAGACACCCAATTTTTACTTACTACCTAAGATACACAAAGACCCCAAAACAGCACCAGGGAGACCGATTGTGTCTTCAATAGGATGTATATCAGAACATGTCCCAAAATACATAGATCATTTTCTCCGTGAGTATGTGGAGGGTCTCCCCTCACACATAAGGGCTACTAAAGACTTCCTGGGGAAAATAAGGAGTATCACATGGGAAGAAGACTAACTTATGATCACTATGGATGTTAATTCACTATACTCTATCATTGATTATTCACTTGGGGTACAATGCTGCAAATACTTTTTTAACAAATGAAAAATGTGTTACTTGAAACACACAGAAATGCTGTTCAAGTTGATGGAATTTGGCCTCCTTAATAACATGTTTTTATTTAATGGCACTATGTACAAACAAGTCCTAGGCACTGCTATAGGCATATGTCTTGGCCCTAGCTTTTCCAATTTGTTCTTGGGGTTCTGGGAAGAGGAAGTTCTTAAAAACTAAAGACAAACCCTGATGGTAACAGAGTAGTAAAATGGTACAGGTACATAGATGACCTATTTGTGGTGTGGAAAGGGAGTGAGGAAAGCGCGAAAGATACTATCAATGAACTCAATAATAACACCTATAACCTCAATCTTTCATATACCATGAGCAGGAGACAAATTGAATTCCTTGATGTGGCAGTGGAGATAGAGAATAATACAATAAACAAACAGACTCCATAGAAAGGCAACAGCAGGAAATAGCCTTCTTCATGCTCTCAGCAGCCACCCGGAAACACTTACATGGAGTATTCCGTTTGGGGAGCTGTTGAGAGCAAAAAGAAATTGCAGCACAGAGGAAAACTTCCTAGTAGAACAAGAGAACATGATGAGACAATTCAGAGAGAGAGAGGGTATCCAAAGTGGGTACTAGCAAAAGCAAAAGAAAAAGTGAAGAAGATCAAAAGAGAAGAAACACTACTAGAAAAACCCATAACTGAGCTTGATACCACTACACAAGTGATTCTCACCTATAACAGCGAATGAGAGGCTCCTGCTTCACAAAGAAGGCTTGGACAACGCTGGCTCTGCTGCAGCAATTTTTTCTGTTTCCAAGTGTTTGGATGGTCCAGGCTCGCCTTGGCGATTAGGAAGAGAAAGGGGGGTTGTGGAGCCATTGGCCTCATGTTGGGCGGCATGCACAGGTGTGCGGACCATCGAGGGGGGAGCGGATTTGAAACTGTTCAAAAGGAGGCGGGACGCTATCATACCTGGTGGCTAATCCTCCTGGACTATGTTGGGCGCTGAGGAAGGCTGAATGAGTAGCCGAAATGCATTCGCCAGCACAACTTGTTTAATAAAGTGCCTCCAGACGAAATTTCCCCTGCGTGGCTTCTGCACTTTTCTTTGGAAGGTGATTCTTTGCACAAATATATCGTTTGCCAGACACGCGAATGAGAGGCTACCGCTTCACCAAGAAGGCTTGGACAACGCTGGCTCTGCTGCAGGAATTTTTTCAGTTTCCACGTGTTTGGATGGTCCAGGCTCGCCTCGGCGATTGGAAAGAGAAAGGGCGGTTGTGGAGCCATTGGCCTCATGTTGGGCGGCATGCATTGTCACTGCTGCCCATGTCATATGGACTCCTGATTCCCGGGGTTGTAGCAGTTAGGGGACTGAAGGAGGCATCTAAATTGAACTTTTCAGCAGGAAGATGAATTTTAACCACACAATGCACACTCTGCACTCCCCGCACTTTCACATGGTGATTACCCTACCCCTGCGCAACACTTACCGGCTTCCATCTACAATGGTTTCTGAGCTTTGGAAATCACAGATACACCGTGAGCTCTCACAGGTGTGCGGACCATCGCGGGGCGGAGCGGATTTGAAACTGTTCAAAAGGAGGCGCGACACTATCATACCTGGTGGCTAATCCTCCTGGACTATGTTGAGCGCTGAGGAAGGCTGAATGAGCAGCCGAAATGCATTTGCTAAAACAACTTGTTTAATAAAGTGCCTCCAGACGAAATTTCCCCTGCGTGGCTTCTGCACTTTTCTTTGGAAGGTGATTCTTTGCACAAATATCGCGTTTGCCAGACACGCGAATGAGAGACTCCCGCTTCACAAAGAAGGCTTGGACAATGCTGGCTCTGCTGCGGCAATTTTTTCTGTTTATAAGTGTTTGGATGGTCCAGGCTCGCTCGGCGATTGGGAAGAGAAAGGGCGGTTGTGGAGCCATTGGCCTCATGTTGGGCTGCATGCATTGTCACTGCTGCCCCCGTCGTATGGACTCCTGATTCCCGGGGTTGAAGCGGTTAGGGGACCAAAGGAGGCATCTAAATTGAACTTTTTAGCAGGAAGATGAATTTTAACCACACGATGCACACCCTGCACTCCCCGCACTTTCACATGGTGATTACCCTACCCCTGCGCAACACTTACCGGCTTCCATTTACAATGGTTTCTGGGCTTTGGAGTTCACAGATACACCGTGAGCTCTCACAGGTGTGCGGACCATCGCGGGGCGGAGCGGATTTGAAACTGTTCAAAAGGAGGCGGGACGCTATCATACCTGGTGGCTAATCCTCCTGGACTATGTTGGGCGCTGAGGAAGGCTGAATGAGCAGCCGAAATGCATTCGCTAAAACAACTTGTTTAATAAAGTGCCTCCAGACGAAATTTCCCCTGCGTGGCTTCTGCACTTTTCTTTGGAAGGTGATTCTTTGCACAAATATCGCGTTTGCCAGACACGCGAATGAGAGGCTCCCGCTTCACAAAGAAGTCTTGGACAACGCTGGCTCTGCTGCGGCAATTTTTTCTGTTTCCAAGTGTTTGGATGGTCCAGTCTCGCCTCGGCGATTGGGAAGAGAAAGGGCGGTTGTGGAGCCATTGGCCTCATGTTGGGCGGCATGCATTGTCACTGCTGCCCCCGTCGTATGGACTCCTGATTCCCGGGGTTGAAGCAGTTAGGGAACTGAAGGAGGCATCTAAATTGAACGTTTCAACAGGAAGATGAATTTGAACCACACGATGCACACCCTGCACTCCCCGAACTTTCACATGGTGATTACCCTACCCCTGCGCAACACTTACCGGCTTCCATCTACAATGGTTTCTGGGCTTTGGAGTTCACAGCTACACCGTGAGCTCTCACAGGTGTGCGGACCATCGAGGGGCGGAGCGGATTTGAAACTGTTCAAAAGAAGGCGGGACACTATCATACCTGGTGGCTAATCCTCCTGGACTATGTTGGGCGCTGAGGAAGGCTGAATGAATAGCCGAAATGCATTCGCCAGAACAACTTGTTTAATAAAGTGTCTCCAGATGAAATTTCCCCTGCGTGGCTTCTGCACTTTTCTTTGGAAGGTGATTCTTTGTACAAATATCGCGTTTGCCAGACACGCGAATAAGAGGCTCCCGCTTCGCAAAGAAGGCTTGGACAACGCTGGCTCTGCTGTGGCAATGTTTTCTGTTTATAAGTGTTTGGATGGTCCAGGCTCGCTCGGCGATTGGGAAGAGAAAGGGTGGCTGTGGAGCCATTGGCCTCATGTTGGGCGGCATGCATTGTCACTGCTGCCCCCGTTGTATGGACTCCTGATTCCCGGGGTTGAAGCGGTTAGGGGACCGAAGGAGGCATCTAAATTGAGCTTTTCAGCAGGAAGATGAATTTTAACCACACGATGCACACCCTGCACTCCCCGCACTTTCACATGGTGATTACCCTACCCCTGTGCAACACTTACCGGCTTCCATCTACAATGGTTTCTTGGCTTTGGAGTTCACAGATACACCGTGAGCTCTCACAGGTGTGCGGACCATCGAGGGGAGGAGCGGATTTGAAACTGTTCAAAAAGAGGTGGGATGCTATCATACCTGGTGGCTAATCCTCCTGGACTATGTTGGGCGCTGAGGAAGGCTGAATGAGTAGCCGAAATGGGGGGAACGCTTCGCAAATTACAGCGAGACAGACCTGGGAGAGACCTTGCATTTTTGGGTCCACAGAAGCGCAGGAGCGCCAACGACCAGGCACGCCGCTCTCACCAGCCGCCTCGGGACTACAGATCCCGTCGTCCCTTGCTGCGGCGCCTACCCTGACGCGATTGCAGCGACAGGAGGGGCCTTAAAAGAACTGTGCCCGCGGTGGAGCGGGGGGAACGCTTCGCAAATTACAGCGAGACAGACCTGGGAGAGACCTTGCATTTTTGGGTCCACAGAAGCGCAGGAGCGCCAACGACCAAGCACGCCGCTCTCACCAGCCGCCTCGGAACTACAGATCCCGTCATCCCTTGCTGCGGCGCCTACCCTGACGCGATTGCAGCGACAGGAGGGGCCTTAAAAGAACTGTGCCCTCGGTGGAGTGGGGGGAACGCTTCGCAAATTACAGCGAGATAGACCTGGGAGAGACCTTGCATTTTTGGGTCTACAGAAGCGCAGGAGCGCCAACGACCAAGCACGCCGCTCTCACCAGCCACCTCGGAACTACAGATCCCGTCGTCCCTTGCTGCGGCGCCTACCATGACGCGATTGCAGCGACAGGAGGGGCCTTAAAAGAACTGTGCCCTCGGTGGAGCGGGCGGAACGCTTCGCAAATTACAGCGAGACAGACCTGGGAGAGACCTTGCATTTTTGGGTCCACAGAAGCGCAGGAGCGCCAACGACCAAGCACGCCGCTCTCACCAGCCGCCTCGGAACTACAGATCCCGTCATCCCTTGCTGCGGCGCCTACCCTGACGCGATTGCAGCGACAGGAGGGGCCTTAAAAGAACTGTGCCCTCGGTGGAGTGGGGGGAACGCTTCGCACATTACAGCGAGATAGACCTGGGAGAGACCTTGCATTTTTGGGTCTACAGAAGCGCAGGAGCGCCAACGACCAAGCACGCCGCTCTCACCAGCCACCTCGGAACTACAGATCCCGTCGTCCCTTGCTGCCGCGCCTACCCTGACGCGATTGCAGCGACAGGAGGGGCCTTAAAAGAACTGTGCCCTCGGTGGAGCGGGGGGAACGCTTCGCAAATTACAGCGAGACAGACCTGGGAGAGACCTTGCATTTTTGGGTCCACAGAAGCGCAGGAGCGCCAATGACCAAGCACGCCGCTCTCACCAGCCGCCTCGGGACTACAGATCCCGTCGTCCCTTGCTGCGGCGCCTACCCTGACGCGATTGCAGCGACAGGAGGGGCCTTAAAAGAACTGTGCCCTCGGTGGAGCGGGACGCAAGCGGGACGCCCTGGGCGAAGCCCGAGCCAAGGGCGGGCCCGTCTGTGGCCATCAGGGGCCGTAGGAGGCCGGGCCGGGCCACCCCTTTTGGCTTGTGGACTTGGGACTTGGTGATCACTAATATTAGGTACAGAGGGCAGAGTGGTTGTAGTTGCCCATACAGTAATAGTTGTTGCTGGGTGTCTGATGTGGTTATAACTTCTGTACTCTGGTTGTATAGTTTGTTAATTCTTCAGTATGCCGCTACGGTCGGGTAAAGACCGCTCTGTAGTTCTTCAGACTTCAAAGGGGGTGGTATCAGGCCCGCTGGATGCTTTTATAATCAAAGCTACGGGCATTTTGGAAAAAGAAATAGCGTTGTCAAGAAAAGGTTGTCATTAGACTTAATAAGTGGGAAACGTTCCTCCTTGGGGCATATTGTTTCAGCGACAAGCCCCTTACCCAGTTTACCACCTCCCCTTAATTTGGTTCTTGTACCAGTAGAGATACATAATGACACTGAAGGTTCCCCTCTACTGCATTGTAGCTCTGATACCAACCTTAGTGATGCTGATTCATCTGTGAGTGGAGTAGAAGATAGCATACTATCTGCTACACCATCACTACTAGACTCCTCCTCTGAAGAGGAGACTCTGGAGATGAATCGCCCTGGTAAGAGGAAGCGTAACAAGGGCCGGCAGAAAGGTGGAGTTTCAAAGGCATTAAAAACCGTTAGTCCATCGTTGCCTGTGTCTGATACTCGCCTTTCAAGGGAGGACCCATTGCATACTATACTATCCGGTGACTGTTACCTCCACTATTATTCCCACAAGGGTTCCCCATACTAGCCTAGTAAATACGAATGGAAATAATGTCGACCTGCTGGCGCAAATGGAAATCTTAATTAAGACACTTTTGCTGCCGGTATTAGAGAGAACCAGACTTATGAACCTTAAAATCGACAGTCTAGAGACCCTTATTACAGATAATTCCTGCCTACTTAAAAAACTGGTGCGCTACCAGGCTAAGCAGTTGGTTTCTTCCAGTAGTTCTGGTCATTCTAACTCTAAATCTCAAGGCAATACTTCTACAGCTACTAAGGTTATCCCACCTGGGGAACCGTAAAATGTTAGCAATACTAGACCGGTCCCTAAGGCTAGGAATCCGAAGCCACCTAGTGTCCACAATAAACCTCCTACCCCGGTTACCCAAACTGCTACACCCAAGAAGGCAAGTTTTGAATCTAATGGATTACCATTGTTAAGTACCTCCAAGTCTATGAGCTCTGCACAGGCCTTACCTCGGGGGTAGGCAGTTCTAAATCGACCCCCCATCAAAATGCCAGTATTTGTGTTGCAGTTGGGTGTACACAACCTCCTCAGCGAGTTACTAGAAGAGGGCCTACCATTTGATGCCACACCCTATACTATTGTCCTGACAGGTGTCGCACCCCTTAGGGACGGGCAATCAGAATCACATGGTGATTTAATGAACAAGGTAGCCTTTTGGCTCAATAAAAATCGTCCCATCCCCCCCTCCTCTTCCACAAAGATTCTGACAGTCCGTAGAGTTGATTGGGTGGGTTATTGTGTAAAGGACTTGGAAGGTGATTGCATCCTCATAAACTTTCGGGATCCATGGGTGGTCGACCACATTCGCAGGGAGGCGAGATTCGGAAGAACAGGGGATGTACAATCCTTAAGTTTGTCTTACTTTTATCCAAAAAGGCATGGTCCGCCTCCTCCTAACAATTTTCCATTATACAGACCGGTGGGGAGAATCGTGGTGGAGAGGTTTCACAACTCGCCCTTCTACCAGTGCCTCTCGAACAGGTTTGATCCACTGTCTGGGTTGGAATGCGTTGATTGACTGGGGTATGATCATGGGCCAGATAGCACCAGTAGGGACTCCATAGGATGTAGACAATTGCCCATCTCCCCAGAAAATAGTGCCCTTGAGGAGGATAAAAGCAAGGACTGTGTAGAATCTTGCCCTAAATCACCTTCCCTGAGATCTAGTCCCCTGTGGAGGGCGAATGTTGCATTAGAGGAGGATAGGTGTACCTTAGAGGCAGCCCCAACTTGTAACCAGGTGGGGACAGCTAAAATAGTCTCCTGGAACATGGCAGGGCTAAGGAGTCATATGGATAGTGAAGATTGGGCTGATTTCATTGACTCCTTTGACATTGTCATCTTACAGGAAAGTTGGGCAATTGCCCCGATCCATAGGGCAGGGTACCTAAACTTTTTCAAGCCTGCTATACAGGGCCCAAAGGGTAGACCCTCAGGAGGCTTAGTGGTATGGATAAGGCAGTCAATGGGGTATAGTCTATCGGAGATTTCGGTAGAAAATCCGGACCTCCTGTGTATTAAGCTTAGTAGAGGTAACGATAAGAACTTAGTACTTATAAATATTTACGCTAGAGGACGCCCTGGAGGTCGTAAGCAGCCAGTTATAGATGATCTGGACTCGCTTTTGAGGAAAATAGGCAGCGACAGTTTTTATCCTGGTTGCTGGTGACCTAAACTGTTCATTTGAGCCCCTGAACAGCGTGGGGGAGGATCTGGGGGCTGACGAAGATGCGGCATGGGACATCCCGCCTTTATCACTGACAAGGGGCGTCAAGGGTACTGAGGCAGCACTTCATTGGCTGGGGCTATGTCTGGAGTGGGGGCTGCGTGCTGCTAATGGACGCACGCCCTCTGATAAATCCGGCCACCCGACCTTTAATAATGGGGTCAGTAAGAGTCGTATCGACTATTTTCTTGTTAAAATCGAGCTCTGGTCCCTGGTTATTGACATGGAGGTTGTGGAACGCCCAGAGAGCGATCACAACCCCCTTTCGCTGGGTCTTAAGCTTTTGGGCGTTGGAGGTGGGCCTTCTATTACCGCTTGTTTAACGTCAGAGGTCATTCTGTGTAATGATAGAAAAAGAGTAAAATGGTCTAGGGTAGTTGCAGAATAAAAGATATAGAGGAAGAAGTCGCGAAGACAATGGTTGCAATGGAAGCTGCATCATCCTCCTAGGGGATTATCTCCCAGATTAGTGATCTTCATGACCTGTGCTTTGCGAAATTAAAAACCCTGCTAACAACCCCATTAATACCAAGGAAGGATAAAGCCCGGAACAAATGGTACAATAAGAGTTGTAGGGTAGCGCACAGTAGATTGATTTTAGCGATTAAATCTAGAGACATTGCCGTTATTAGAACGGCTCGGCTGACCTACAAAAAGGCGCTATGGGCCGCGAAGAAGGAGTGGGATGACCGTCATTGGTCAGAGCTCCTTTCGGCATGTCTAACATCAAACCAAATTAAGTTTTGGGAAATCGTTAAGTGGGGTGCGAACCTGGATTCCCAAACCCATGTGAATCACGTCTCCGCGGAAGACTGGGTGGCTTTCTATTCATTGCAGTTTAGAGTTCCGAACGTGGATCAGGACATTCATCAAGAGTTGGAAGTAGTCTTGCTCTCTAACCCTGATTGCTTGCTTGTTTTTAATACCTCTGACACGGGGTATGCCCTAGATGCAGTCCATTCAGGTAGAGCGCCTGGGATGGACGCAATACCCACTGATCTTTTTAAAGTGAATCTAGACATTTGGGTTCCTTACATAACCACGCTTGTGAATGCAATTGCTGCAGGGGCAAGGATCCCGGGCTCCTGGAAAGGGGCGGAGATTCTACCAGTATTTAAAAAAGGAGACCGCTCAGTCCCGGGGAACTATCGCCCTATAAGCCTGATAGATTCTCTTCAAAAAATAACTGCCAGGATGGTACTCGCGAGACTCCAGGGGTGGATAGAGCAAGAAAATATTTTGTCCCCAATGCAAGCTGGATTCAGAGTAGGCACCAGCACCCTAGATCAGGTTTTTAGACTTAATATGTTGTACTGGAAGGTTGTCAAGCTGAGTGGTGGTGCTATTTATGCCGCTTTTGTGGACCTTAAGTCGGCTTACGATTTGGTACCAAGAGAGAAAATGTGGAAATCCATTAGACTCATGGGTCTGCCATCCGAACTTCTCGACTTAGTGGTTAGACTCCATGAAGAAAACTTCGCTAGAGTAAGATGGGGTAAACAAGGTCAGGTGACTGATAGTTTTCCAGTTACACGCGGTGTGCGACAGGGATGTGTGTTGGCTCCCACCTTATTTCTTTTGTTTATCAATCAGGTTGTAAAATTCTTTTCTGATACCCTGACTGCTGCACCATCTTTGGGCGGGTCTAAATACCCGATGTTGATTTTTGCAGATGATACCCTGCTTCTCTCTAAAACACGAGGGGGGTTGCAAATAGCCCTCAACAGGTTCGCAGAGTTTTGTAGGGTTAATGATCTACAGATCAACACAGATAAAACTAAATTTATGGTTTTTAGCAATAAAAGCCCAATTAAAAGCTCTATTACCTTGAATGGTGCCCTGATTGAACAAGTGGACACAATGATGTACCTGTGTGTGACCCTGGACTACCGCTTTAGCTGAAAACCCCAGATCGAGGCTTTATATCTTAAGTTTGTCCGCCTCTCGGGCTGCTTATTACAGGAGCAAAAGAAGTCCCTGACCAAACGTATTGCCCCGGTGATAAAAATCTACAAAGCAAAAATTAATATAGCCATATTATATGGCGCTGATGTGTGGGGGTATAAAGATTTGTCTCTCCTTGTTAAGGCACAAAACAAATTCTTGCGAAATTTGGTGGATCTTCCTCAATCTACACCCACCAAACCATTGTTGCTAGATTTGGGCTGCAAACCCTTCAATGACTTGGCCCGCTTCCGTCTGGTGGCCCTGTGGCGACGGCTCTGGACCACACCAGAGCTTAGCCTATTTGCCAAGGAACTGGACGAAGTTAAGTCATTGTGGGGCGCATCTCAAATCCCCTGGCTAAGGGAAATAAAATCTGTGCTGGAAGAGATGGGGCTCAACCACCTTTGGTCTAACCCGGGGGGTTCCCCCTTTCCATATAAACAGGATTTCAAGGACCTATACTGGGCCTCAGTAAAGCATCTAGCAGTGGTCCAGTCAGACGCCACTAACTTAACTGGACTTTTTTTGATACATAAACTGACCCCTTCCTTAGAACCTTACTGGGATGTGATCACTAAAACTCTCGACCGGAAATTATACCATCAGTTCCGTGTTGGGTCACTCCCAGTCAATTCCTTTGCCGGGAAATGGTCTGCGAACTCAAATTATACTTGTCCTTGGTGCCCCAACCATTCAGAAAGCATGGGTCATTTTTTCTTTGGATGCCCAGCCTACCCTGTTCCACGGTTAAAATGGCTTAAACCCCTATGTAGTACTCTTGAAATCAAAGGGTTCTTAGAATCCATGAGGATATTTCGTACTAACACATCTGAGTTGGTAGTGGTCGGTGTGGCTAAGTACCTAGGCTGGGCATGGATTATTCGAACTAGGAACCCCAATGTCTTTTAATGCTTGTTTTTATATATTTTATATTTTGATAACGTTGGCTGTTATTATAACTAGAAGTCTTTATTAAACAGTTTATTAAATTGTTTAATATTTTTTTAGATGAAGAAAATTTTTAGATGATGATTGTTATCATGGTTTTATAAAATTTTGGTGTTTTTATGTACTGTCTTTTATGAATTGATATTCAAAATAAAGACTTTTGAACTGAACTGAGTAGCAGAAATGCATTCGCCAGAACAACTTGTTTAATTAAGTGTCTCCAGATGAAATTTCCCCTGCGTGGCTTCTGCACTTTTCTTTGGAAGGTCATTCTTTGCACAAATATCGCGTTTGCCAGACACGCGAATGAGACACTCCCGCTTCACAAAGAAGGCTTGGACAACGCTGGCTCTGCTGCGGCAATTTTTTCTGTTTATAAGTGTTTGGATGGTCCAGGCTCGCTCGTTGATTGGGAGGAGAAAGGGCGGTTGTGGAGCCATTGGCCTCATGTTGGGCGGCATGCATTGTCACTGCTGCCCCCGTCGTATGGACTCCTGATTCCCGGGGTTGAAGCGGTTAGGGGACCGAAGGAGGCATCTAAATTGAACTTTTCAGCAGGAAGATGAATTTTAACCACATGATGCACACTCTGCACTCCCCGCACTTTCACATGGTGATTACCCTACCCCTGCACAACACCTACCGGCTTCCATCTACAATGGTTTCTGGGCTTTGGAGTTCACAGATACACCGTGAGCTCTCACAGGTGTGCGGACCATCGAGGGGCGGAGCCGATTTGAAACTGTTCAAAAGGAGGCGGGACGCTATCATACCTGGTGGCTAATACTCCTGGACTATGTTGAGCGCTGTGGAAGGCTGAATGAATAGCCGAAATGCATTCGCCAGAACAACTTGTTTAATAAAGTGTCTCCAGATGAAATGTTCCCAGTGTGGCTTCTGCACTTTTCTTTGGAAGGTGATTCTTTGCACAAATATCGCGTTTGCCAGACACGCGAATGAGAGGCTCCCACTTCACAAAATAGGATTAACCAACGCTGGCTCTGCTGCGGCAATTTTTTCTGTTTATAAGTGTTTGGATGGTCCAGGCTCGCTCGGCGATTGGGAAGAGAAAGGGGGGTTGTGGAACCGTTGGCCTCATGTTGGGCGGCATGCATTGTCACTGCTGCCCCCGTCGTATGGACTCCTGATTCCCGGGGTTGAAGCGGTTAGGGGACCGAAGGAGGCATCTAAATTGAACTTTTCAGCAGGAAGATGAATTTTAACCACGTGATGCACACCCTGCACTCCCCGCACTTTCACATTGTGATTACCCTACCCCTGCGCAACACTTACCGGATTCCATCTACAATGGTTTCTGGGCTTTGGAGTTCACAGATACACCGTGAGCTCTCACAGGTGTGCGGACCATCGAGGGGGGGAGCGGATTTGAAACTGTTCAAAAGGAGGCGGGACGCTATCATACCTGGTGGCTAATCCTCCTGGACTATGTTGGGCGCTGAGGAAGGCTGAATGAGTAGCCGAAATGCATTCGCCAGAACAACTTGTTTAATAAAGTGCCTCCAGACGAAATTTCCCCTGCGTGGCTTCTGCACTTTTCTTTGGAAGGTGATTCTTTGCACAAAAATCGTGTTTGCCAGACACGCGAATGAGAGGCTCCCGCTTCACAAAGAAGGCTTGGACAACGCTGCCTCTGCTGCGGCAATTTTTTCTGTTTCCAAGTGTTTGGATGGTCCAGGCTCGCCTCGGCGATTGGGAAGAGAAAGGGCGGTTGTGGAGCCATTGGCCTCATGTTGGGCAGCATGCATTGTCACTGCTGCCCCCGTCGTATGGATTCCTGATTCCCGGGGTTGTAGCAGTTAGGGGACTGAAGGAGGTATCTAAATTGAACTTTTCAGCAGGAAGATGAATTTTAACCACACGATGCACACCCTGCACTCCCCGCACTTTCACATGGTGATTACCCTACCCCTGCGCAACACTTACCGGCTCCATCTACAATGGTTTCTGGGCTTTGGAGTTCACAGATACACCGTGAGCTCTCACAGGTGTGCGGATCATTGAGGGGCGGAGCGGATTTGGAACTGTTCAAGAGGAGGCGGGACGCTATCATACCTGGTGGCTAATCCTCCTGGACTATGTTGGGCGCTGAGGAAGGCTGAATGAGTAGCCGAAATGCATTCGCCAGAACAACTTGTTTAATAAAGTGTCTCCAGATGAAATTTCCCCTACGTGGCTTCTGCACTTTTCTTTGGAAGGTCATTCTTTGCACAAATATCGCGTTTTCCAGACACGCGAATGAGAGACTCCCGCTTCACAAAGAAGGCTTGGACAACGCTGGCTCTGCTGTGGCACTTTTTTCTGTTTCCAAGTGTTTGGATGGTCCAGGCTCGCCTCGGTGATTGGGAAGAGAAAGGGCGTTTGTGGAACCATTGGCCTCATGTTGGGCGGCATGCATTGTCACTGCTGCCCCCGTCGTATGGACTCCTGATTCCCGGGGTTGAAGTGGTTAGGGGACTGAAGGAGGCATCTAAATTGAACTTTTCAGCAGGAAGATGAATTTTAACCACATGATGCACACCCTGCACTCCCCGCACTTTCACATGGTGATTACCCTACCCCTGCGCAACACTTACCGGCTTCCATCTACAATGGTTTCTGGGCTTTGGAGTTCACAGATACACCGTGAGCTCTCACAGGTGTGCGGACCATCGAGGGGCGAAGCGGATTTGAAACTGTTCAAAAGAAGGCGGGACACTATCATACCTGGTGGCTAATCCTCCTGGACTATGTTGGGCGCTGAGGAAGGCTGAATGAGCAGCCGAAATGCATTCGCTAGAACAACTTGTTTAATAAAGTGTCTCCAGACGAAATTTCCCCTGCGTGGCTTCTGCACTTTTCTTTGGAAGGTGATTCTTTGCACAAATATCGCGTTTGCCAGACACGCGAATGAGAGGCTCCCGCTTCACAAAGAAGTCTTGGACAGCGCTGGCTTTGCTGCGGCAATTTTTTCTGTTTCCAAGTGTTTGGATGGTCCAGGCTCGCCTCGGCGATTGGGAAGAGAAAGGGCGGTTGTGGAGCCATTGGCCTCATGTTGGGCGGCATGCATTGTCACTGCTGCCCCCGTCGTATGGACTCCTGATTCCCGGGGTTGAAGCAGTTAGGGGACTTAAGGAGGCATCTAAATTGAACTTTTCAGCAGGAAGATGAATTTTAACCACACGATGCACACCCTGCACTCCCCGCACTTTCACATGGTGATTACCCTACCCCTGCGCAACACTTACCGGCTTCCGTCTACAATGGTTTCTGGGCTTTGGAGTTCACAGATACACGTGAGCTCTCACAGGTGTGCGCACCATCGAGGGGCGGAGCTGATTTGAAACTGTTCAAAATGAGGCGGGACGCTATCATACCTGGTGCTAATCCTCCTGGACTATGTTGGGCGCTGAGGAAGGCTGAATGAATAGCCGAAATGCATTCACCAGAACAACTTGTTTAATAAAGTGTCTCCAGATGAAATTTCCCCTGCGTGGCTTCTGCACTTTTCTTTGGAAGGTGATTCTTTGTGCAAATATCGCGTTTGCCAGACACGCGAATGAGAGGCTCCCGCTTCACAAAGAAGGCTTGGACAACGCTGGCTCTGCTGTGGCAATTTTTTCTGTTTATAAGTGTTTGGATGGTCCAGGCTCGCTCGGCGATTGGGAAGAGAAAGGGCGGTTCTGGAGCCATTGGCCTCATGTTGGGCGGCATGCATTGTCACTGCTGCCCCCGTCGTATGGACTCCTGATTCCTGGGGTTGAAGCAGTTAGGGGACTGAAGGAGGCATCTATATTGAACTTTTCAGCAGGAAGATGAATTTTAACCACACGATGCACACCCTGCACTCCCCGCAGTTTCACATGGTGATTACCCTACCCCTGCGCAACACTTACCGGCTTCCATCTACAATGGTTTCTGAGCTTTGGAGTTCACAGATACACCGTGAGCTCTCACAGGTGTGCGGACCATCGAGGGGCGGAGCCTATTTGAAACTGTTCAAAAGGAGGCGGGACGCTATCATACCTGGTGGCTAATCCTCCTGGACTATGTTGGGCGCTGAGGAAGGCTGAATGAATAGCCGAAATGCATTCGCCAGAACAACTTGTTTAATAAAGTGTCTCCAGATGAAATTTTCCCTGCGTGGCGTCTGCACTTTTCTTTGGAAGGTGATTCTTTGCACAAATATCGCGTTTGCCAGACACGCGAATGAGAGGCTCCCACTTCACAAAGAAGGCTTAACTAACGCTGGCTCTGCTGCGGCAATTTTTTCTGTTTATAAGTGTTTGGATGGTCCAGGCTCGCTCATCGATTGGGAAGAGAAAGGGCGGTTGTGGAGCCATTGGCCTCATGTTGGGCTGCATGCATTGTCACTTCTGCCCCGGTCGTATGGACTCCTGATTCCCGGGGTTGAAACGGATAGGGGACCGAAGGAGGCACCTAAATTGAACTTTTTAGCAGGAAGATGAATTTTTAACCACACGATGCACACTCTGCCTTCCCCGCCCTTTCACATGGTGATTACCCTACCCCTGCGCAACACTTACCGGCTTCCATCTACAATGGTTTCTGGGCTTTGGAGTTCACAGATACAACGTGAGCTCTCACAGGTGTGCGGACCATCGAGGGGGGGAGCGGATTTGAAACTGTTCAAAAGGAGGCGGGACGCTATCATACCTGATGGCTAATCCTCCTGGACTATGTTGGGCGCTGAGGAAGGCTGAATGAGTAGCCGAAATGCATTCGCCAGAACAACTTGTTTAATAAAGTGCCTCCAGACGAAATTTCCCCTGCGTGGTTTCTGCACTTTTCTTTGGAAGGTGATTCTTTGCACAAATATTGCGTTTGCCAGACACGCGAATGGGAGGCTCCCGCTTCACAAAGAAGGCTTGGACAACGCTGCCTCTGCTGCGGCAATTTTTTCTGTTTCCAAGTGTTTGGATGGTCCAGGCTCGCCTCGGGGATTGGGAAGAGAAAGGGCGGTTGTGGAGCCATTGGCCTCATGTTGGGCGGCATGCATTGTCACTGCTGCCCCCGTCGTATGGACTCCTGATTCCCAGGGTTGTAGCAGTTAGGGGACTGAAGGAGGTATCTAAATTGAACTTTTCAGCAGGAAGATGAATTTTAACCCCACGATGCACACCCTGCACTCCCCGCACTTTCACATGGTGATTACCCTGCGCAACACTTACCGGCTTCCATCTACAATGGTTTCTGGGCTTTGGAGTTCACAGATACACCGTGAGCTCTCATAGGTGTGCGGACCATTGAGGGGCGGAGCGGATTTGGAACTGTTCAAAAGGAGGCGGGACGCTATCATACCTGGTGGCTAATCCTCCTGGACTATGTTGGGCGCTGAGGAAGGCTGAATGAGTAGCCGAAATGCATTCGCCAGAACAACTTGTTTAATAAAGTGTCTCCAGATGAAATTTCCCCTGCGTGGCTTCTGCACTTTTCTTTGGAAGGTCATTCTTTGCACAAATATCGCGTTTGCCAGACATGCGAATGAGAGACTCCCGCTTCACAAAGAAGGCTTGGACAACGCTGGCTCTGCTGCGGCAATTTTTTCTGTTTATAAGTGTTTGGATGGTCTAGGCTCGCTCGTCGATTGGGAAGAGAAAGGG
The DNA here is from genome assembly GCF_964263255.1 of Lissotriton vulgaris. NCBI lineage: Eukaryota > Metazoa > Chordata > Amphibia > Caudata > Salamandridae > Lissotriton > Lissotriton vulgaris. Next base: position 418,019,609 of record NC_141697.1, on the reverse strand, counting down.
CGGTTGTGGAGCCATTGGCCTCATGTTGGGCTGCATGCATTGTCACTTCTGCCCCCGTCGTATGGACTCCTGATTCCCGGGGTTGAAGCGGTTAGGGGACTGAAGGAGGCACCTAAATTGAACTTTTCAGCAGGAAGATGATTTTTATTCACACGATGCACACCCTACCCCTGTGCAATACTTACCGGCTTCCATCTACAATGGTTTTTGGGCTTTGGAGTTCACAGATACACCGTGAGCTCTCACAGGTGTGCTTACCATCGAGGGGCGGAGCGGATTTGAAAATGTTCAAAAGGAGGCGGACGCTATCATACCTGGTGGCTAATCCTCCTTGACTATGTTTGGCGCTGAGGAAGGCATAACATTCTAAAATAAAATTGTACATCCTAGCATTAAGGGCCAACGGCAAGGTCTTAACCGGTGTCAGATCCCTACTACCAAATTCCCGCCCTCACGGTCTGAGTGGCGCATGCGCAGAGGACTTTACCCTTGCTGCCAACTGTAACTTCCCTTGTCGTGGGGGCCCCCTTTCACTCGACGCCATCTTAAAGGTCATCCGAGTTCTCGTGCGAGGTATCCGTAAGAAGGACAGCGTGGACTCCCCCCCTTCCCCACACTCTCTTCCGCCGGAGCGGATATCCGGCCCCCGGGAAATTCGTAGGAGGGGCATATAGCCGTCTCCCCCTGGGAGGGGCCTATGGCCGTCTCCCCCTGGGTGACCCATCCGTAGTGGTTGCCGCCCCCCCGTGGGAGGGGCCAATAGCCGCCTCCCCCCGGGCGCTCCCATCCATACTGGGTGGCGCCCCCCCTAGGGACCTTGAAATCACTGCTCACCGATCATGACCTTACCGCCACAGGCCGGATAGTTGACCGACTATCCGGGCCCCCCACACCTCCTAAAGGTCATGTCTCCTCAATGCCCTTAGCCATGCTACGAAGTCTCCTATGAGTAATTCATTCCCAGCCCTGGACAGGTGCACCCCATCATTCAAATAATAGTGATCACCCCGGATACACCTGTGAGGAATGCTTTGTAAGTGAGTAGAGCGAAACAGTTTCTCGATCTTGTTGTTGACCCTCTTTACCGAGTGGTTCAACGCCGACACAGACAGCCCCCCCCCCGCCAAACTTTTCTGGGAATCATGTGGGACCAAGCAATCGTACACCCCGGAAGCCTCTTGGACAACCAGCTGACTGCTGACAATATGTGCTCCAGCAATACCCGTCTTCCCAGCCTTACTAAGTCGTTGCCTCCCAGATGCACTATGATTACAGATGGCGGTGACCTTTGCCGCCCTAACAGTTCCTCCAGATAGCTCTGAAACTGGTCAAAACAGAGGCCTCCCTTCCCATGGAAGGACACTCTGAACCCATACTCTTCAGATGCGTGGATCGCGTCACCTGCCTTGAATATGTCCCCGGCACGCCTCACGTATGAGTAGCCCACGACCCATACCACTTGATCTCCAGTCGGCGATCCTTTCCCGCTGGTCCTTTGGTGTTGGGCCGATCCCAATTTTCGCCCCGCGTTACAGGCTTGGGAAACTGTAATCCAAACAAAAGACAACAAGCGTGAGTGCATTTCATCAGTCTTTTACAACATGTGCAGTCGCACATACCTCTTGAAACAGTTCGAGGACCAACGGCCTAACTGTTTCACTTCCTCCGTACCCAGACCCCGAGCCGTAGCCTCAGTAGCGGCCCCTATTCTGAATGAGTGGGTCCCAAAATCGCACGGGTTCAAGCCCACCGCAGCAATTGTAATTGCCAGCACCCTCCGAAACTGAAATCTCGTCAACGGGGCGCCGTACTGGTGTCTAAGCAGGGTCCCCCCCCATGTTGCCGATCTCTGTGCCAGGTAGTCCTCTAAATACCTTATGGGACAACTGGGGCTCCCTCGGGCGCGCTGCAGAACCACACTACTCCCCAAAGCTTCCTGGTCAGTTTTGGACCTGGCTATCGAGATCAACAGAGAATCACCCCGTAATTGAACATGATCCCTGCATAGACCTCCCTCCACATCCTTCTTGTTCCTTGCTACGAGTTCACTTACCCGCATGGCCCCATGGAATGCCAATGCGAACGCCGCTCGGAACAGAATTACCTCGGTGGGCGATGAGTATGTCTCATCCAGTTTAGCTAGTAGTAAGGACAATCTGTCTAGCCCAATCGGGTGCCTTTTATCTTGTCTGCGCCCTTCCAGGCGCTGCCAACCGCGGAGGGCCTTCTTGACTAAGAAGGAACCTGTTGGGTCCCGTATACCGTGGAGCTGTGCCATGAAAGATATGGCCGCCCTATATCTGTTGGCGGTTGCCGCCGATAGGCCTTCCTTATGAAGCGCCACCAAAAACCCGAGGAAGGACTCCTCCCGCCCCCAGCTATGTCCCCCTACCAGCCCTAAAAAGGCGCAGTATGAACGGAACGCTCCTTCATAAGCTTTCCTTGTCCTGGGCGCTAAACTGGCTGCCACGAGGTCTTGTAATCCGGGGCACCGATCTGCCATAGTGCGTCGGGGAACGGTGCCGCCACTAGGTCCGCTGTAGGTAGATAACCCCTGAAGGCCTGCATGTGTGAACGAGAGAGTGCATCTGCTGCATTATTCAGGACACCCGGCACATGCCTTGCCCTGAATTGTACATTCAATTTCATGCATCGCAATACAATTTCTTTCAACAGTCTCAAGATCCACTTGCATCGTGCAGCCTGGTGATTAATACACTCGACCACCGTCATGTTATCTGACCAAAACACCACTGAGCGGTTCCTAAAGTCTTCCGGCCATCCCAACAGAGCCACCCAAATGGGGAATAGCTCCAGGAACCCAATGTTACCTGTTAGACCACTTGAATGCCACCACGCCGGCCATGTCCGCGCCGACCTTCGGTTACCAAAGATCGCACCAAATCCCACACTCCCAGCCGAGTCGGTCCACAAGCCCAGTTCGTCAGACGATGCTGGGGGTTTATTCCACGCTACTCGACCGTTGAAATCCGCCAGGAATGCTAACCAAATGCGCATGTCCTGGCGAACCTCTGCCGACAGTCTAGTGCGGTGGTGTCCTTCTTTGAGGCCTACCATAGCTTGTGCAATGGAACGTGAGAAGGGGCGAGCCATCGGTATCACTTTTAAGGCAAAATTAAGCTGACCCACTGTCTGTTGTAACTGGTGTAGGGTAACCTTGTCCTTACGGAGACATTGTATCAAGGAAGCCCTGAACTTGGCCACCTTCTCAATTGGCAGACGGAAACACCCCTCCACTGAGTCGAGCTCAATCCCCAGAAACTCCAGTGAGGTAGATGGCCCCACCTTCTTACCTGGCGCCAATGGGACCCCAAACTCCCGCATGAGTGTGCAGAAGTCCTGCAGTGTTTGCGCACATTCCGTAGTGTTCGCCGGACCTAGAAAAAGGCAGTCATCCAAATAGTGCATTACCTGTCTATGCCCTGTGGACTCGGTGAACGCCCATTCCAAAAAGGAGCTGAACATTTCAAAATAGGCACATGAAATTGAACAACCCATGGGCATACATTTATCCATATAATATTTCCTTTGGAATGTGAATCCCAGCAAGCGCTGGTCCTGAGGGTGTACCGGGAGCAACCTGAATGCCGATTCGATGTCTGATTTTGCCAACAGTGCACCGGGGCCCAGGCGATTCAGCAGAATGACGGCATCATCTAAAGATGCGTATCGAACTGAGCACACCTCAGGGTCAATAGCCTTATTTACCGAGGCCCCCTTAGGGGCCGACAGATTGTGGATGAGTCTATACTCCCCCGGGTCCTTCTTCGGAACCACTCCTAAAGGTGAACACACAAATTCCGCAACTGGCGGGTAGGCAAATGGCCCCGCTACTCGTCCCAAGCTGACCTCTTTCGCTATTTTCTTGGCGGCCACCGCCGGGTTATGTTGAATAGACAGTTGGTTCTTACAGAAGGGGCTCCCCCGAAAATTTCCCGCCGGGATTTTGAAGCCATACAGAAAGCCATTCCTCAAAATCCCGGCGGATACATGATCTGGGTATCGGTTCAGCCAGGGGGTCAAAGCCAAGATATCAATGGGCGAAGATGTTTGCTTCCAAGGCACCACCTCAATCCTGCTTGGATCCCCCCTTTCCTCCCGCACCATTGGACTTGGATCGACAGCTAAGTTCTGGGTGTGAGGAATTCCCACAGCCCGAACAAGCATGCCGGAACCTACACGTTCCCTGAGGCCTGTTACAGGTTCCCTTGTTGAAACCCCAACAAACCCCTCGCTTGCCTCCATTCCCGCCGGATCTGGGATGTGACTCCCCTCCGGCGCTCGCTCGAAAGGGTTGTGCCGGCTTCTGTTGGAATGTCCACGAAACGCTCGTGCTTGGCACCGACGTACCCCCCGGTCCCGGCAAAAGCTGATTATGCCACGACACCGTGTCCAGACAATCCCATGTTAAAGCCTCGTTAAACTCTTTTGCTTTTCTAAATTTAACGTCATAACCCTTCCATTCATTTCCCCCGTACATTGCATAGAAAATCATGATCCTGTTCTGGTAACATGATAAGTCGGGCAACACTTCAGGTTTACGCTCACCCATTACTGCCGTAAAAATAGAAAAGGCCCTGACCCAGTTCACCATGGTCTCATCGACCCTGAATTCCGCCATCTTGGCTCGCCATACGCTGGGGTGCCACAAATCTTTCTGGGTCTTTGCATATTCTACCTCACGATGGTCAGTCAAAAGTGAAAACATGTTGATGTATTTGTCCCCCCATATCATTTCTTTCGTAGCCGCAGGAATGTGCTGTGACAAACTTTCCCACCTTGAAGGTACTGAACTCTCCCCCACCAATGGCAATGGTCTCTTACCGGGTTCAGCCGCCGTGTCCGTTGTCTTCGCTCGACCATCCGTCGTGATCCCCGTCGCTACCTGCGGGGGAATATAAGGTACATTCGCTGTCCCGGCATCCCTTGACTGCCGCAACTGCTCAATAATTAGTCTGGCTTCCTCAGCCGGATCGCCCGCAGCCCCCGATCCCCCTGCTCTCTTCTTTAGCCAAGGTAATACTGCTGCTAACTGAAGGGCCAGTTCCGGGGGCATTTGGTCATCCTCAACTGGCGTTATCACTAAGGGGATTGGTAAACCCCCATCCGGACCTGGTACCGGGCTATCTACCGGCGCGACTGGGTTGTCTGTGCCCGGGCTCGATGGAGGCACTTCTGGGACTGGGACCTCCCTGGAACCTGCCCTCCCCTTGTTCCTCTTACCCTTACCCTCTGGGGCGACATTCGGCAAGGCCGGTCTTATGACTTTTTTAGGCCGCCCGAGGGGGTGTTCTGGGCCGCCATCTGCTTCTTGATGGCCGCTAGGCCCCGACCGAGTGCATCCACTTTACCCATTTTCCGGTCCATCACCGCTACTCGGTTCACCAAGGTGCGTAGCATCTTCTCCATCTCGGAGCTCTTTCCCGCTTTCTTGTCAGACATGCCTTCGGTTACTCCGTCCGACTTGATCCACAAGGGACTAGATCTTCCACACGCCTGACACTGAAAGAGAAACAACAAAGATTACAAGTTCTCAAAATTGCCGCTTGTTCCTTTGAGGGCTCACGAGCGACGAGTGGTGCAGCCTTCAGAGCACAGGAAAAAGAGGACGCTTAGTTGGATTCCTTCTCTATTTATCCATCTGTGGGAGGGCGGGGGCCCACCTTGGGTACGCCCATCCGTGCGCGGACTTCCGGGCGGGTGTTTCGGACAACCCCTTCTGGGCGGGAAGGGCGTGCTCCGGCTACGCTGCTTTGGGCATACCAGCCGAGACATGCCCCCCGCCCACAACGGTTTCCCGGGGGGATCGGGGCACCCATCTATACATTCGGGGGGACCGAGTGGTCTTCCCTTTCCATTTGCATGGATGTGAATTAGATGTTAAGAAGATTTGTGCAGAAATTGAGGTAAGTTATTTTGGTCCAGAGGAAGATAATGCAGAAACTGATATAATTATAGAAGGAAATGTGTTAGAAAATGTTGGAAATGTTAATATTGAAAATTTTGAACAGGAAATAATAAAGTTTAAGGTAATTGCAGGTGAGAAACCAAATTTTTCTTGTGTCTGTTGTCGACGCATTCATTACAAAAGTTAAACTAGGTTAGTTGATTTATATTTAAAAAGTGAAGATGAAAGTAATAGTCAATGGAAAGATTTTGCAACTTATTTGTTGGTGGAAAACTATTTTGATTTGGGTTTTGAGCAATGTATTTGTAAATATTGTTATAAGAAATTAAATGAAAATAAAATGCCTGCTAGAGGTGTCCATAATAATCTAGAGTTGGTAAATATTCCATCAGAATTGATGGATTTAAATACTTATGAGACTATTCTGATTCAATGTGTACATCCTTTTCAGGCTATTGTTCGTATGGAGCCTAAGACTGGTAAATTAAATCCTTCAGATTTACAAAGAGGATTAAAGGGTAGAGTTGTATATTTGCCACTTGATTTAAAAAAAATATAGAAACAATTGGTGTTGAAAATGTAGAAGAGGAACCTCTAGTTATTCTAGTTAATGGTGTACCTACAAAGAGTAAGAAAATCTGGCAAGATTTAGTGGATGTTAGAAAAGTCAAAAAGGCAACGTTGTATTTAGTCCAAAACAAAAAGTACTATAAAGATGTATATGTAGAAGAAGAAGAAGTAAGTGAAGAAGAGGAGAATGATTTGTCTATTGGACAAATTGCAAAAGTTGACTTATCCAGAAGTGAAGAAATTTATGAGCATTACAGTGTTCATCCACTGCATTCCAAAGAAGCAATAAGGAATGCTATTGAGGTATTTCAGATGAAAAAGGCGAAAGGAAATCCTATTAGTGTGTGGGAAGAAAGTTTGGAAGGTCGTTGTTTTCCACAGTTATTTCCTACAGGTGAAGGTACATGATATGATGATCGACCTATGCAGATTCCTGCATCTGAGTACCGGACAACAAGATTATATGCAGAAGATCTGAGGTTTCGCCAATGCATTCCATATTTGTTTCATCTTCTGTTTGAGAGTGACTTATCTGGTCTGTCTTATGCAGTAAACCATATCTTAAAAGGTGGAGTTCATCTGCAAAATATTTCAGCAAAGGAATTTATGGATAAAGTGCAACAGAAAGATAGTGTTTTGGATTCACACCTAATTAATTTAATGGCTTGTCAGCGTGGTACTAATGAGTATTGGTACCGTCGTCATGGAGATTTGAAGTGCATGCTTAGAAACTTAGGAGCACCTACATGGTTTTTAACTCTAAGCTGTGCAGAGTATGCTTGGGAAGATTTACTTGAATTTCTTCGGGAGGCGAATGCAAACATAGAAAATATAAACTACAAGACACCTGGAGAACTGTGTTCGTTAGATCCAGTTAATGTTTGCAGATATTTTAATCATAGATTTGAAGCTATGATGTCTTTTATTATAAACAAGAAAAATCCGCCTCTTGGTGAAGTACTGGATTTCTTTTGGAGAAAAGAGTATCAAGCAAGAGGTGCTCCTCATATTCATATGCTGTTATGGATCAAGGATGCTCCTAAATTTGGAACAGACTCGGATGAGACTGTACTGTCTTTTATTGAACAGTATGCCACTTGTGACATACCTAATAGTACAACTGATAAGGACTTAAGAGGAAAAGTGTTAAGTTTTCAAAGTCATCGTTGTGGAAAATATTGTCATCGAAAATTCAAATCAAAGAGTAAATTCTACACCAAATGTCGTTTTGGATTTGCACGACCGGTACTTTCAAAAGGAAGAGTCAACAATTTGATATCATGTTTGCGACATAATATCAGAAGAAGGTCACCTAAAAATACGTACAATTTAAGAAGAGGTGAAGAATCCAAATATATAAATGACTATAACCCAGTCATTTTGTCCATGTGGAATGCTAACATGGACATACAATATGTTGCAGACAACTCTATTGCTGTGGCTCGATATGTAACGTCTTACATCACGAAATCTGAAAAGACGGAACTGAAGGAGATGTGGGAAGACATTTCTCATGAAAAGAGCTTAAGCAAGAAATTGTATACGTACAGTTTGAAGATGTTGTCTCATCGAGAAATTGGAGCATATGAATGTTGTGACCGGTTATCATCAGCAAGTGTTTATGCAAAATCAAGGACTATTCTCTGGGTGAGTTTGGGTCTTGCAGAAACACGAAACCGTGTTCTGAAACCTGTGCAAGAAATTGAATATTTAGCCCAGAAAGAACCAAACAGTACAGACATTTTGAAAACAAATATGTTGGATACATAAAGTATCCAACATATCCAAGTGTGTGTTAGAACTCCTGAGGCACAGCCGGGAGCACTTCGCATTTACTGCTTTTAATCATTTTAAAAATCTTTTGTGTGATACTTTGTTTACCTTAAGTTCCCGCTCTCCGCCCACTTTGCATCAAGGTCAGGGCTTCCCCGCGCAGCCGATTGAGCGCTGCTGCGGGTTTCAAAACTGCCGCCATTTTGCCAGCCAGGCGACGCCCACTGCTTCTGGACACGCCCCCCGCCGACACTATATAAGAGCGCTGATTGCGAGCGCGATTTGAAAGTGTTTGTTAGAACTCCTGAGGCACAGCCGGGAGCACTTCGCATTTACTGCTTTTAATCATTTTAAAAATCTTTTGTGTGATACTTTGTTTACCTTAAGTTCCCGCTCTCTGCCCACTTTGCATCAAGGTCGGGGCTTCCCCGCGCAGCCGATTGAGCGCTGCTGCGGGTTTCAAAACTGTAGTATCATCCTCATTCTACACCATGAGAATGATTAAAAAACTCCTACCCTATCTCCCCATGAGTATGGCAAAATCTCTGATCAGCGCACTTGTCATGGCCCGCATAGATTATTGCAATGCCCTTCTAGTTAATGCTCAAGAAGGTGTCCTAAAAAAGCTGCAATTGGTGCAGAATGCTGCGGCCAGATTGATCACAGCATCTCCCAAGTATACCTTCATATCTGGCACAATTGAAAAGCTTCACTGGTTACAAAAACAATGGAGGAGTTACCCCTCAAATAATTAGAAGGAGAAAATCTCTCACAGAGGGTGAAAGTGCTCAATTCAGCACAGTCTATCCCAACCTGTCAGTGGATAATGCATATCCTTGTAGAAGACCCCTCACTCACCAACCTGGTTGGTGACATGCTTCATCATCGGGGTCCCACCCCATAGGCCGAGTGCCTATAGGGTGTGCTGCGACTCCTGATTACAGAGGAGCGGGTTGTTTTCTTTTATGTGTTCAGGGCGAAAAATAAGTGAATTTAAAAAGGGCCAATACTACTCACTGCAAGTTTTATTCTTGAGTGCTTGAACCCTAATAAAAATGTGTAACACCTATGCCTAATTAGGTAGACTTCGGTGTGAAAAAAGAAGTGTCTTTAAAAATAGCTAAGTGTGCTATGTGAAGTGTAATTAGTGCTATAGGTTAAAAAGGTCTACATGTTTCAACCATTGTATTAAGTCAAAGGTTTTCGTCAGGACCGTGAGAATGAACTGGGTGGTCCGCACACGCTAAGGTGCGTCCTGCCCTAGTCCACGATAGAGTACACAAATTGTGAACTCGTGTGAAAAAAGGGTGCAATTTCTTTAATTCAAAGAAAAAACCTGTAAAGAAACAGGGAAAACAGAAAGACAGGGAGGGGTTACATACAGGGGATGACTACACACATGTAATACATTTAACATACATAGCCAGTGTGTTTCATCAGTCAATACATGGGATGATGCCCATGTTACAGTCAGACAGTAGGATCCATCTGTTAAGCGACAGTACTACAGTGCTATTACCGGACTGTGACTAATGAGCCATGAATCAGTGCCAAAGGAGTGGTGTCGATATGGTTTTGGCATCTGCTAATGACTAGTGACAAAAAGGGGGGAAAACGTACTATGGGCCAGTGATCATACTGGTGCTGCGGGGTGATCGGATGCACAGAACTGTGAGCACTCGTGAAGGCGTTTAAACTTGAGACTGGTATATGATTGATTTCTTACACTCCCTTTGCGGAATTACGGCATCATGGGCGCCAATGCTTCCAAGACGGCAAGAGTCCGTCTCCTGAAAGTGGGTAAAAAGCAAATACAAATACCCGGTTTTAGTTCTGCTGGCTGTTGTTTACAAAGTATTTTGTTTTGCCAGCGGTGAGCGCCCGAAGAGAAACCGGTGTTCTCTTTCAGGATTTTGATTACATTTCATTTACTTGCAGCTTCTGCTCTTCCGACCGTAAACCTACTTGGCAAGACCGGCGGCGCCCCGAGGAGTGACCGGCTAGTTCTGAATGCCGGTAAAGTAACCCGGATCAGTTCCTGGATGGGCGTGGCTACGTCACGTGATGTGGTCACGTGGGTCGTAATCGGCCAATCCGATTCGGGTAGAAGGTGGGGCCTTCTGATGTTTGCTTTACTACCGGGAAACAGAGTAAGTTGATGTTTCCATGGTGATGAGAGAGGTTTTATGCTTTAAAGGAGAAGCATTACACAAGCGTGTAGTTACACGAGCTACAGAACCATTTAAGCAGTTTTTAAGGTGTTTTTGATGGTATAGAGGGCAGATTCAGAATTATCAACACACGGAATTTATATACTGGTAATTAGGTATTTTTAGCACATAGGGCTGAGGCTTTTAGGTCATTACACTGTTCCACGGAATATTGTCGTTTAAGCCCGACTTGTGGGTGGATAATCTGTAGACCCACCTCTGTTCTTTTTCAAATAGGCGTTGTGTCAGATTAGCCCCTGGCTGTATTTGTTCGATAATTATCCAGTGAAGGTCATCTGGTGTATGGCCTGCAGACAAAAAATGTTCTGTCAGTCTGGTATTGGTTTTTTTACACCTAATGGTGCTTCTATGTTCACCAATCCGCAATTTGATCTTGCGGCTTGTCATCCCTATATAACGCAAATTGCACGGGCATGTGAGCATATAGATGACATTCTCACTGTTGCAATTTGTCTGTCCCTTAATTGTCCAGATTTTATTGGGTTCCAACTGCAGTGTTTTTGTGTTTGCAGTGAATGGGCAGACGCTGCAATTACCACATTTATAGTGGCCAGTGACTCTTGGTAAACCCCATAGATTTGTTTGTGTTTCTTTTTCTGGGGTTGTCTTTATTGGTCTTGTATTGACTACTTTGTCTCTTACGCTTTGTGCTTTTTTGAAAGAGAACAGTGGTTTTTCCCACCTCAGGTTGCCTGTGTTCAAGATGTATTATTCTAGACTTTTAGTATCTTGAAGATACGTGCTGGTCTTTTGTACCATTTTTTTGAAGAATACATCGCAAAATTGCGAGAGTGGTTCTAGTACTGATCCTATTCCAGACACTATTGGTCTCCCAGGTGGTGGTGTTTTATTTTTATGCATTTTAGGCAGAGTATAGAAGTAGGGAATTTTCCCTTCACTTCTACACAGAAACTCAGCTTCTTGTTTTGATATAAAGCCTTCAGATTCGCCATATTCCACTAGTGACTTTATCTCACTTTTCAGATCTTCTGTAGGGTCCTCTGGCAATCTGCGATAGCTGTTGTGATCTGCTAGTAATCGCAGACATTCAGTTTGATATGCTGTGCGATCTTGTACAACAATGCCTCCGCCTTTATCCGCAGGCTTAATCACAATGGTTTCACAATTTCGCAGGTTATCCAGGGCAATCCTCTCCTGTTTGGTAAGGTTCATAAACGTTTTTTTAGGGGTCGTATTCTCGATCTCATTGAACACAGCCTGCTCAAAGGTAGAAATTTCCACCGGAATCAAATGTGGTGGTGGCGTGAACGTGGACTTACTCCTAAGTCCTGTTTCGTTCGGGTCCAGATTTTCATCTGTATTGGTTCGTTTTTCAAAAAAGGCTTTCAGTCGCAATTTGCGAAAGAAAGATGAGATTTCACAATGCAATTTGAATTTGTCCAAGTTTGCAGTAGGTACGAAGCCCAGACCCTTATTTAACACTGAATCCTCAGTTATGCTTAGTGGTCTGTTTGAGAGATTGGTAACTAAGTTCTCCGGTTGCTTGGTCCTGCTTGCTGGGGGTTGTGCCTGTTCGTGTTCGCGCTCTGATCCTCCGGTGCCCAATGCACTTGGCCCCCTTGGTTCTGGGTTTTTCTTCTTCCCCGGCCCTTTCCGCCCCGGTATAAAAAAGGCGGCCTATAGGCATTCGGTTGGTAGAATGGTGGTTGGAAAGGTGGTTGCCAACCATACATCCCCATGTTATGCGGATGATAATAGGGGTCAGCAAACCCTTGCATTGGTACTGGGTTAAAGGAAGGCCAGTTTCCTTGTCCTCTCCCACGTCCTCGTCCCTTTTGTTTCGTGTTCCCTCCACTTGAGTTCACACTGGAGTTGGATGAATTACTAGACGCATTACTGGCGGCATCTGAGTTGTCTTCTCCTTTCGCAGGGGGTGCATACTCTGGATCCGAGTACGGGTATGCTTTTATCATCGAGAACCTCTTCAGATCTTTTTGGAATTTCTGCACTTTCTGTTGTGACAGATTCTCCTTATAATCTGTCATCTCCTTGTTTAGTTCGTCAAGCTTCTTCTTGAAGCCTGTGATGGTTGTTTTCATATTTCCCTCTGCTAACTGGATCTCTACCTGGATTTTTTCTGAGAGTCTTAAGGCTGTTTTCAGGATTAAGACTATCCAGTCATGCGTGCAATGCCACGCTATGGCTGCCCAGTCTTTTCGAAATGCTTCGTCTTCAAGGAAGATGCGAGGTGCATTAGAAACTAATAGCCCCTTGGGTGCCATGTTGTTATTCAAGTACTGCTTCAGTATAGTCCCGTGTAGGATGGTTCTGATTCTATTCCTTTTTAGTTCTGTTAGGTTTTCCCAGTCTTTTGTTGTGGAAATGCTCTGTGCTATGTTTACATCCGCAAACACCGATAGATCACTCATTATCTCGTCAACCTCAGCCGAGGTGTAAGAGAGGCCCTGATTTTCACTCATGTTTACAATGGATATTACCTCTACGTGAGAATTTACCTTATGGTCAATACCTGAGGATCCGGAGAAATTGCAGTGAATTGGGAGATTATAAAAATCAAGCCCAAGATCTCACCGAGAAGTTGCAGTCTCGGGGATATCCAAACAAAATCCCCCAAAAAAGTCAAAAGCGTGCACGGAATCAACCCCGCTCTGCTTTATTGGAACAGACTGAAAAAACAACAGAAAGAATCCCCTTAACATGTGTTACTACCTATAACACTATATCTAATGACGTCTCCAGAATAATAAAAAAACACTGGAGCATCTTGAACACAGGCAACCTGAGGTGGGAAAAACCACTGTTCTCTTTCAAAAAAGCACAAAGCGTAAGAGACAAAGTAGTCAATACAAGACCAATAAAGACAACCCCAGAAAAAGAAACACAAACAAATCTATGGGGTTTACCAAGAGTCACTGGCCACTATAAATGTGGTAATTGCAGCGTCTGCCCATTCACTGCAAACACAAAAACACTGCAGTTGGAACCCAATAAAATCTGGACAATTAAGGGACAGACAAATTGCAACAGTGAGAATGTCATCTATATGCTCACATGCCCGTGCAATTTGCGTTATATAGGGATGACAAGCCACAAGATCAAATTGCGGATTGGTGAACATAGAAGCACCATTAGGTGTAAAAAAACCAATACCAGACTGACAGAACATTTTTTGTCTGCAGGCCATACACCAGATGACCTTCACTGGATAATTATCGAACAAATACAGCCAGGGGCTAATCTGACACAACGCCTATTTGAAAAAGAACAGAGGTGGGTCTACAGATTATCCACCCACAAGTCGGGCTTAAACGACAATATTCCGTGGAACAGTGTAATGACCTAAAAGCCTCAGCCCTATGTGCTAAAAATACCTAATTACCAGTATATAAATTCCGTGTGTTGATAATTCTGAATCTGCCCTCTATACCATCAAAAACACCTTAAAAACTGCTTAAATGGTTCTGTAGCTCGTGTAACTACACGCTTGTGTAATGCTTCTCCTTTAAAGCATAAAACCTCTCTCATCACCATGGAAACATCAACTTACTCTGTTTCCCGGTAGTAAAGCAAACATCAGAAGGCCCCACCTTCTACCCGAATCGGATTGGCCGATTACGACCCACGTGACCACATCACGTGACGTAGCCACGCCCATCCAGGAACTGATCCGGGTTACTTTACCGGCATTCAGAACTAGCCGGTCACTCCTCGGGGCGCCGCCGGTCTTGCCAAGTAGGTTTACGGTCGGAAGAGCAGAAGCTGCAAGTAAGTGAAATGTAATCAAAATCCTGAAAGAGAACACCGGTTTCTCTTCGGGCGCTCACCGCTGGCAAAACAAAATACTTTGTAAACAACAGCCAGCAGAACTAAAACCGGGTATTTGTATTTGCTTTTTACCCACTTTCAGGAGACGGACTCTTGCCGTCTTGGAAGCATTGGCGCCCATGATGCGGTAATTCCGCAAAGGGAGTGTAAGAAATCAATCATATACCAGTCTCAAGTTTAAACGCCTTCACGAGTGCTCACAGTTCTGTGCATCCGATCACCCCGCAGCACCAGTATGATCACTGGCCCATAGTACGTTTTCCCCCCTTTTTGTCACTAGTCATTAGCAGATGCCAAAACCATATCGACACCACTCCTTTGGCACTGATTCATGGCTCATTAGTCACAGTCCGGTAATAGCACTGTAGTACTGTCGCTTAACAGATGGATCCTACTGTCTGACTGTAACATGGGCATCATCCCATGTATTGACTGATGAAACACACTGGCTATGTATGTTAAATGTATTACATGTGTGTAGTCATCCCCTGTATGTAACCCCTCCCTGTCTTTCTGTTTTCCCTGTTTCTTTACAGGTTTTTTCTTTGAATTAAAGAAATTGCACCCTTTTTTCACACGAGTTCACAATTTGTGTACTCTATCGTGGACTAGGGCAGGACGCACCTTAGCGTGTGCGGACCACCCAGTTCATTCTCACGGTCCTGACGAAAACCTTTGACTTAATACAATGGTTGAAACATGTAGACCTTTTTAACCTATAGCACTAATTACACTTCACATAGCACACTTAGCTATTTTTAAAGACACTTCTTTTTTCACACCGAAGTCTACCTAATTAGGCATAGGTGTTACACATTTTTATTAGGGTTCAAGCACTCAAGAATAAAACTTGCAGTGAGTAGTATTGGCCCTTTTTAAATTCACTTATTTTTCGCCCTGAACACATAAAAGAAAACAACCCGCTCCTCTGTAATCAGGAGTCGCAGCACACCCTATAGGCACTCGGCCTATGGGGTGGGACCCCGATGATGAAGCATGTCACCAACCAGGTTGGTGAGTGAGGGGTCTTCTACAAGGATATGCATTATCCACTGACAGGTTGGGATAGACTGTGCTGAATTGAGCACTTTCACCCTCTGTGAGAGATTTTCTCCTTCTAATTATTTGAGGGGTAACTCCTCCATTGTTTTTGTAACTTAGTCCCGGGGACCAGGAGTTCCCAACTCACATTGATCAAGTGTAAACTCCCTGACTCTCTCTTTTGTTATTTAAGCTTCACTGGTTACCAGTAAAGAAGAGAACTAAATTCAAAGCTCTATGCATTGCGTATAAGGCAATTCACGCTCAAGGCCCAGCATTTCTGAAAGATGCACTCTGCCCTTATAAACCTGCTAGATCCCTTCGATCTTCAACTGCCGGTCTTATGCAGGTCCCCAGGACTAAGAAAGTCTCCTGGGGAGACAGATCCTTCATAGTGACCACCATCAAACTATGGAACAGTCTTCCACATCATATCAAAACCTCTACTTCCCTTCTTTCTTTCCGCAAACAAATAAAGACCTGGCTGTTCAAGCAATAACTACTCATGGTCTAGTTCAGTAAACACTCAGCGCCGAGACACCCTCGGGTATTTGAGCGCTTAATAAATTTCCCAAATAAATAAATAAATACTATCCAAATAGAAGTACTCTGCTTGAAAACATTTGTCTGTATGAAATACTTCAAAACTACACTTTTAAAAGGAATGTTACAGAGAATATTGATAAAGGTGTACATGCTGTAATTGGACATGAAGGATGTCTGGTGAAACAAAGAAAAGGACACTTGAATAATCCTCGAAAACTGAGTTGCGATACACCTGACAAAAGAGAATTTTACTATTTTGCTCTTTTGCAACTCTTTAAACCATGGCGTATAGAAGACGAACTACTTGGTGACTTTGATAGTTATGAAGATTCATTCAACGCATCTAAAAGTAGTATCGAATGTCCTGTTTTTAGTAATTATCTCCAAATGTTGAATGATGAAATAGAGCAAGAAGCGACAATTGCAGCGGAGATTGCTAGAGATAGTTCACAAGGTAGTCAAAGTTCAGTTTCATTAAGTCAAGATCCACTGGGACAACCAATTATCCAAAATGAAGCAGCCACCGCCATGGATGAGGTGGAAAGAGCAATGCAGCAAGGTCAAGAGGAAGTAATAAACTTAGAAGAATTAAAGAAGCAATTTAATCTTGAGCAGACAGATATATGATGAAGTGACAGAGCACATTGAGCATGGCTTTCGTCATGAGAGAAAAGATTGCTCATGTATGTCATTTGAACCTATTCGACTATATGTAAGTGGAGAAGCTGGAACTGGTAAAAGTTTCCTAATTAAAGGAATTACTACATATCTACAGCAAAGAACTCAGTCAACACTGTCGTGTGTTGTTACTGCTCCAACTGGATTGGCAGCACATAATATTAAAGGTATTACTTTACATCGTTTACTGATGCTGCCAGTTGAACATGAAAATAAATTACAATATCACAAGCTATCTGGAGAAGCTTGTTTTGAAGTTTCTAGAGTCCTTAAAAAAATTAAACTTCTTATTATTGATTAGGTAAGCATGGTATCCAATTTAATGCTTGCTTTTGTGCATTTAAGAATGCAACAGATACTTAAGACAGAGTATGATGTATTATTTGGAGGTAAACATGTCATAGTTTTTGGAGATCTATTGCAGCTAACTCCTGTGAAAGGACAACCTGTATTTGAAACTGTTAAGCATGAGGAGACCAGAAAGTGCCTGGGCAGTATTGGAAATGTTAATATATGGTCACATTTCAAATATACTGAACTGATTCAAAATATGCGACAGGCAAAGGATACTAAATATGGAAATATTCTTCAAGATATAAGGATTGGAAAACTAACTGAAGATGCGAAAGACACTCTACGAACACGATTACTTTCCAAACTGTTTCCTAATGAAGATAATGTACCTGAGAAAATATATAGTAAAGAGGTAGCAGATAAGTCAGTGATATGCTTGATGCCAACTCTCAAAGAATGTTCAGTTTTTAATGAGAAAATGTTGAATTTAGAAAATCAAGAAATTAAGAAACTGGAAGCTAAAGATAGAATAGAGCATGAAGGTAGTACTATAGTTTTTTTCTGAAAATTTGAAGTTAAAATTGGATTCTCTTCAAAAAACTATATCTAAAACTGCTGGTTTAGAGAAAAATCTGTATGTATGTTTAAATTGTCGGATATTTTTTAGGAGAAATTTACATGTAGAAAGAGGATCGGTAAATGGAGCAATGGGTAATGTTGTTTTTGTCAATTACACAAATAGAGATGAGATTGAATTTTTAAGAATAAAATTTGATGGAATTGAGGAAGTTCAACAAATTAGTCGCTGTTCAACTCGTTTTTTGCTTGTGAAAGACTTATATGTCCGTCGGAAGCAATTTCCAATT
Source organism: Lissotriton vulgaris (assembly GCF_964263255.1). NCBI lineage: Eukaryota > Metazoa > Chordata > Amphibia > Caudata > Salamandridae > Lissotriton > Lissotriton vulgaris. Next base: position 418,001,874 of record NC_141697.1, on the reverse strand, counting down.
TGTTTGGCATATGCAGTGAGTATTCACAAATCTCAAGGTTTAAGTGTAGATTGTGCTTTGGTAAATATTGGAAGCACTGTATTCAAAGAAGGTATGGCGTATGTTGCTTTATCGCGAGTTAGAACTTTATGTGGACTTTATCTAATTGATTATGATGAGACAAAGATTAGTGCAGATTTAAATTGTGTGAAGGAGTATAATAGATTAAGAAGAGAATATGCTCCAAGTTTACCTCAATATCCTTTAATTGAGAGGCGTATGGTTGGTCAGAAAAGGAGAAATGAGGAAAAATGTGCTGAAGTAGTCGAGAAACGAAGAAAAAAAGATGTAGCTGTTGGTAGGCGTCAGAAAAAGCTTAGTATTGAAAAGATTGTTGGATTTAAGTTTGAAAATAGGTCTGGTGTCAACTGTTATGCAAATGTAGTAGTTAATGTTGTTTTTTTCTAAAAAATGTTAAGCAACAGATTGAACAAAATCAGGAGCAAACATTTTGCTATTCATTAAATTCTGTATTTGAAAAATGTAGTAGTGGTGATAGTGAAGTAGCAAGTGTTTCAGAACTAAGGAATGTTTTAGACATATGTGCAGGACTAAATCAATTCTCTCAGAATATTCAGCAAGATTGTCAGGAATTTATTATGTATATGTTTACAGTTTTGGAAGATGAAGGTGTAGATATTGATAGTCTTTTTGGCCTTTCTTATAAATGGGAACATAAGTGTGATAATTGCTCATTTTCAAGTATTACTGATATACACAGTGAAAGATTTATATATTTAACATTACCAGACTGTAAAGAAGTGTCTTTTAATAAACTAGTTAAAGATGTGCATCAGAACATGGTCTGTTCTCAATGTAAGTCTGAAATGTTATCAAGTTTATTTATCCACAGATATGGACAATATGTAATTTTAATGTTTCAACGATGCAGAGCTGATGGGAGTAAATTGTCAACTTTAATTAAAAATGTTGTGGCTTCTCAAGTATCTATTTCTAGAAGAACATTTATAACTGTAGCCATTATTTTTCATGAAGGGCCTTCAACATCATCAGGACATTACACAGCTTATTTGAAGTGTGCAAGAGGCTGGACGCTTTGCAATGATAGTCAATTGACTTTTAAGAAACGTTTGCCTTTTGCCTTAACTAACTCCTATCTGTTATTTTTGGAAACCAAATTTCAGTAGAATGACTTGGTGTAGGAAGATTAATACTGTAAAGATATGAAACTATGTTGTTTACAAATATTATGTGACTGAGGGTTACAAATCTAGAAATGAAATTTGTATTTGGCATGGTGATAGCATCAGGTACAAGTTTACTTAATGTTTGATGGTATGGAACACGTTACAAAATTTAACTGGAAAGATTCATAAAAGAATAGATAAGACTAAGATTAAGAAATTTCAGAAAAAAACTACTTAACTCATAGTATTTGGCCACGCGGAAAAATATGAGACAACAAAATGAGTACTTCAGATAATTATTTTAGAACATATATGGTCGCAAGTTTTTGGAGAGGTATTTAAAAGATAATGAGTTAACTTATACAATTTGGCCACGCGGAAAGGTATGAGAGTAGAAAATGTGTACTTAAGATAGATTTTTATAGAAGATACTTGCACGGGGCTTTGTTGAGATATATTTAAAAATAGGTCGTATAGTTCAATTAGTTTGTAACTGTGAAAGATGTAGTGTGCTTACTCAAGAAATTGCGAATTTGAGAAAAACATTTAAGACATGTTTTTTCCAGGTATTTATATTATGTATGGAGATTTTGTATGGGTTTTTTAAATACAATCATTTTGATTGTGGTTTTTTTCCCCGCTGTTATATGATGATTAATATTGAAATCACTGTTTATAGTGAAAATCAATGTATTCTGAGGATAGCAAAAATAAACCATGTAATATGTTGTTTAAGTTATTTTGTTACATTGAATTTTGAAATATGTATTATAACAGATTTTTTTACTGTCTTCCACAGATATTACATTTATAAGGTAAGTACAACTAATAACATCCGAGAGTTTTCTCTGCCTCTCTCTTATTCTTATTGTTTTGATCTCCCTCCTTTCTCAATACTATTTAGTTACACTTATTCCGTTTAACTCATTCATGTTTTGTGTTGTTTAATTTTTTCCCAATTTCTGTAACATTTTTTCTGTCACTATCTTATTCAGTCTATCTCTTCAGTTTTTTTCTACTGTTGTCTCATGGTGACTCACCTTTATTGACCTTGCATCACCTTTGTTTCTAGAATCTTAATTTGTTTCTCTTACTCTATCTAATATTTGTTTCCTTACTTTGCTTTCAATAATTATACTCAATTCTTACACTTAAATGTAAAGGGCCTCACTTATGAAAGCCTTGCGCCACCGATGCACCAATTTTTGCCATGTTAAAAGTGACACATGGGTGGCGCAAGGCCTTCATAAATAAGGCCCATACTTTACTTCTCTTACTCTACTTTATTTCTATTTATATGTCTCTTGCACTGCTTGTCTAGTTGTACTCCGTTTACTTTCTGTTACTCACCCTTTTTCACTCTGTTTCTCTTACTGTTTTTCCTTTATTTTATTTATCTCCTTAAGATATTCCTGTACTCTTACTGTGTTTCTGTAAGAGACTGTTTAGTTTGTGTACTATCACTGAGTATACTTTTATTTTCTCTCTTACTTTAGTTTCGTTTAGACATTCATTCTTTCTGTGCTATTATGTCTTTCAATTAATTAAGTTATTTATTGATTTATATAGTACACATTCTGTCTCTGTCTCTGTCTCTTTCTCTCTCCCTTGGTCTTTTTTTCTTTTACTTTCTGTTCCATTGACTCCTACTTTTTTTCTTTTATGAAATGTACATTATAATCTTATTTTTACTTTTCTTCCACAGATACTACGTTTTTAAAGGAAATTTACTTTTACTTTTTTACTATTTCTTAGGTAAGTATAAAAAATAAAGAAACTTTTACATCACTGTGTAATTTCTTTGTCTATCCTGGTTATAGCAATGTCATGTTTAATATAAGCACTTCCACATAGGATTGGGTGCATTGTTATAAGGCATGCTTTAAAAGTGATTTAATGAAATGAGCGACATTTCACTGAGTGAGTTCAGCAACAGTGATATATGAAAACATTGGTGCTAAATGATATTAAATGTTACATGGTGTTCTTTCCAGGACTTTAAGTCCTTTGCTGCAGTGGCATTTCTGCCTCAGCGTTAGGGGGGTGGGGGGCTGAGTGGTGCTCGCATGCTCATGATGGAGCCACTCCTTCACGAGCCACGGTTGAGCTGTGTTCATGACAGAGCGGTTCCGTCATGGCTCCGCTCAGTCAATAGAACGCGCCATGGAGGCGCAAAATCAGTACTGCGCAAGCACAGCGGCAAGGCCATGACAAAACCGGTCCGTCATGAGGACAGCTCAGGCAATGCTCGTGACGGAGCGGGTCTGTCATGAGCATGAGAGGAATTAACAGGTGTTAAAAAAAACTGGGGGGTCTCTTCAAAGAGAGTGTTGCATGTAATTTAGAGGGCACTTTAAAACACATAGGGGCAGATTTATGATGACCTTGCGTCTCTTTGCGCCACAATTTCGTCACTTTATTTAATACAATGACGGTGCAAATAATGCACCATATTTACAACGTTATGGATCTAGGAGATATGTCACATTCTAAAGCTCTGCACCATAAGGAAGTGTTCGTCTGAAGGGGGGACGTTCCTGTGCAGGAACGCGTCTTGAAAGTGGCTGAGTGAAATCCATGAGATTTCACTCAGTCACTTTCAGGCCCATGTTGTTTCAAAACTCTGCATGTGCTTGAAGCAGGCGTAGGTTTTGACGCAGCATTGTGAATATAGTGCACTGGTAAGCCTTGCTTGTGCTGCATCACACTTGCGATGCAACTCTAGCAATGTATTACCTTTCCGGCACAGATGCGTTACGCATCTGTGCTGTTTTTGTACCATGGTGCACCACATTATAAATGTGACGCAGCATGGGTGACGGAGCAGTCGCATAATGTGGTGCACATTAACTGGTGCATCTCTGGGGATGAATCAGTTAACATAAATCTGTCCCATAGGTTAAAAATCTGTGTTTAGTAGAGTGTTGGGCCTTTGTAGTGTTATGTTTTGTTCTGTTATTCTATGTAGATATGTAATATTGCTAATTTTTTGTCACGAAAAAGAAGCCATGACTATTGGCTTTGCGAATGATTGCAAGTATCTTAAAATTAAAAAGCAGCAACCATGGCGTTGTTTAATATAATATTGTAAATACTTATGTTTAAGAGTGATGAGAGAGTAAAAAAAGGTTAATCTGATCTTTTAAACTTAATCATAAGCTTCTTTAAGGGAAGTGTTGTATATGATTGTAGTGTAGGTGTTTCACTTTTTTATACGTAACAGAATGCATTCTGTATGCTGTAGCAGGAGGAGTACTACATACTTGAATATCCTTCAGTGCTTATTTTCATTTACTAAGTGGTAATCAGACCGACACAGAACTGCAATGGGTGGAAGGGGCTGTTTATGTGCTCCTGGAGCACTGCAAGGCCACTGCAGCAGTGGGAGTGAGGCCTCTCAGAGGGCAGCAGCGCAGCTCCTTTTGATGGCCACAATTACAGATAACAGGGTATGGATGTCCGTGGAATTTATGGATGGTTAGTCACTGTAGAGTGTGCACGGCGTCCCTGGCACCTCATTACGGCACACAGGGGAGCCGCGTTGCACAGTTTGAGAATCAGAGACTTAGGAGAAAAACCTTCATAATAGCAAGGCCTGTAAGCGATAAAAATTGCCGGTGCTCGGCGTTAAAAATATCGCCGCTATCGGTGGAATTTTCCACGGTGTTAATGGTTTAATATCAATGGGAACACATATGTGATAGTAAATCCTGTAACACCCTCGGTACTTAACATTATCGCGTGAAAACAAAAGTTGTTTTCACACAGTAATCTGTGCCTTGTAATTAGGGGACGGGGTGGATTTAGTTTTATTTTCCACACCCTCATGTTAACGCTGCCGAATGCTTGATTAGAGCAGGTATTAACAGTCCTGCGATAAACAAGTTTATTCAGCCTCTTTTTCTCGCAACGCCTCTTTTCGTGATAGGGTGTTTTCCCCTCCAATCAAATTTTGCATGTGCTTTGACCTACGCCCACTTTGCATGTGATTGACTTACTGTGCGCAACATATGCAAAGTGGTCGTATGGCAGGCGATGTGATGCCGTTTTCAAGGAAATACTGGAGAATATTTTCAAGGATAGGTAAAACATTAACGCCGCTTTTATCGACAGAAAACTGCAGCTATAGCGGCGATAACGACGTTGATAATATGCTCTATGAATTGCAATCAAATCTAATGTTAGATGTAAAGACAAATAACGTAGGTTTCGGTTGCAATTGATAGATCATATTATGAAGGCTATTATCGTCGTTTTATCGGCAGTGTCCTGTGGATGAAATCGACGATAATGTATTACATCGCCTTCATAATATTGTGAAGTATCGTCGCTTTTTTGCATAACTGTCCTGAAAAAAAGCGTCGATACTTCAGCTTTTGATTAGAGCTCTTTTTGGTACAATGAGTTACTTCTGAAAAGAACTTTTTTCTTTTTTTTTTTAAAACAAGTGTTATGTTGTTTTTGATTTTTTAAACTTGCACCGACATTTTCAAGTGTGACACAGGATCAAAATGAAATGAAAAAATGTATCTTTTCTCAGAGCATTCATGATTCTCAATTTTTAGTTGGATAAGATTGAGGCTCTCCTCTCCGTACAGAAGAATTTCTCCACAGTCGTTGCATTTCATGTGCACTTTCGCTAAATATGGTCTCAAGTCCATCTCTGAACTCGATGGAGATACAGGTCATCGATCAGAAGATGTGCTGGCCACCTCTGATGGTAATAGCGTGGCCAGGGCTCTTGTCGATGCCTTTGCAAAATGCACAGGGTGCACTTGTTTGACATGCCGGATCATGGTATGTATGGAAAACGAATATTTTTTAGACGGATTTCCTCTTGAGAGAACCGAGTCACATATCGTGCAGGTTACTTTTGGCGCATTCACTTTCTTTTGATCTTGAGGATAAGTGAAAAATTGCCAGATGAAAGATTCTTTTTTTCTTTTTAAAGGTAGTCGATCATTTTCTTCAGATTCGGAAGATGAATACGAAACGGCAGCCATTTCAGCAGAGTCTTCCGAAAGATGTTGGACGTTCTTCTCTCTTGAGAGTAGAAAAGATAGTGAGGGAAGTGGGTGGAGTGCTCCGTGTAAATTCCAGAATAGAAACTACCAAGAACCAATTGGAAGTGTTGTTTTCAAGTCACATGACTTCACATGCGCGTCTCAGGACGTGTACGCGGTGACAGTATCTGGTCACGTACGTCATTTGGAAGTACGGTCTAATTCAGCGAAGTTTCAAAATGTGAAAAGGAGTAAATGTAAACACATCCTGATTTTGTATATCTTCTGAGCTGGATTCAAGCATAAAATGTTTAAAGTATAAAACCTTTTATGTTTCTAAAAAAATACCAGGGTGTGTGCATGCGGTCACGCACGAAAGTTTAAAAAAACATTCGGCTCCATTTACTGAAAAGTTTCATAACAAAAAAAAAAGAAGTCTAGGTACAGTCTCTTTGACGTACTATAAGTTCCTTGAGGGGTCTATGAAAAAATTCAATGAGTTTAAATTGCAATGTTTTCTCGAAATATATAGGAGGGTGCGCGCACCCGGTCGCGCACGAAAGCCTAGAAAGGCGATGTCCATCTATTGACAACTGGTGCAGAGAGTGTGCGTCCCGGGCTGCGCACGAAAGTTTAGAACGGCTATTTTCATTTACTAACAAATTTCAATACGTTCAAAATAAGGCAAGGTAGAGACTTTCTAATTCAGTACCGCTTTACAAGGAGTCTGTATACAACTCGAACAGTCAAGAAAACGGTTTCTTTCCGGAAAAAAATATTGCCAGAAATTTATTGACAAAACTATAGGTTGCATTCACGATATAGTTTTGAATTAGCATTTTAAAAACCTATGAAATTCACTGAAAAAACCATAGGTTTAACCCACGTTATAGTTAGGAAGTAGCATTTACAAAACCTATGAAATTCACTAAAAAAACCATAGGTTTTACACACGTTATAGTTAGGAAGTAGCATTTACAAAACCTATGAAATTCACTGAAAAAACCATAGGTTTTACACACGTTATAGTTAGCTGGACATTTCACTCATATAAAACCAATGAAATTCCCCCGTTATAGTTACTTCAGCTAACTATAACTCGCGCGCCCGCAATGCACTGCTGATGATGTTACATATTACATAACTCATCACATGGTCAGTGACATCACTCTTGACATCACTGATAACATCTAATATGTCACATATGTTGTCTGCAACATATAGGAATAGTATGTTACTGATTCAGGCATGTATGCAATATGTAAAAACTCTTAATGTACCATATTAACACTTAGATACTGAGACACTCTTGGTAATAATAAAGAAACAATAATCTATATAGATATAATGTTTTAGTGATATAGCTACTCATCAACACATTCAGCCACTAAAATAGAAACTGATAGACTAACACACATATGTATATATTTAAATATTACTCAGTAACCCATGTACTCATTAAGATATATTTAATCAGTCAGTTATAGAATCTATTTTTCACCAACAAAGCAACCGTTTATAGACTTAAATACTAAATTTTTATTGAACCAAGTTTCAGATCTACATATATAAAATATATGTAATTTTCAAAGCTAACCCATTTAATGCATGATGTCATGAGTGATGTGATGTGTGACATCATCAGCAGTGCATTGCGGGCGCGCGAGATATAGTTAGCTGAAGTACCTATAACGGGGGAATTTCATTGGTTTTATATGAGTGAAATGTCCAGCTAACTATAACATGTGTCAAACCTATGGTTTTTTCAGTGAATATATATATATATATAATATATATATATATATATATATATATATATATATATATATATATATATATATATATATATATATATATATATATAATCTCTCAAATCGGTCTTTGTGGGTGTTGATATGTTTCAGGCTGATAACACTATGTCCAAGTAGGTTTTAAATAGAAGTAGAGCTACAGCAGTTACTAATCTGAGTTTAGAATGCCAGAAGATGGCAGCCTTAGTGTAAAACAGCAGTTCTTAACATGGGGTCCGTAACATCTACTGGGGGGGTCTGTGACTGTTTAGAAAATTAAATAATTTCAGAAAAATAATAAGATATAGGTACATAAAAAAACAAAACTTTAAAACACCCTTGGAGGCTAAATATTAAGGGCCTGATTACCACTTTGGCCCGCTGCGAGACCGCCGAAAGCGTCCACACACTGCCCACCAGATTAGGAGTTTAAGCCTGGTCTGGCAGGTGGTGCCTTGGCAGTCCCACGACCGTGCCTTTCTGGGGCTTGTACCTGAACCTTAGAAAGGCACCACCATGGGAGTGCCATAGCGCGATCCTGCATGGCATGGTCTGTTCAGTCCATGCCGTGCAGGAACAGGGGTTGCATACAGACAGAGGGGCACACCATGTGCCCCCCTACAAGCACCCCAAGGCCCAGAGGCAACAGAGCTGGGCCACCCTTAGTTTTCTCACAGCCACCTTTTTCATGGTGTGCTCACCGCCATGAAAAGGAGGACGGTGAGGAAACTCGTAATATGCTTGGCGGTGCTGCAGCGGCATCGCCAGCATATTGCGGCCTCAGATCACAGATCCCCGTCAATTGTGGCGATCCAGTGGCGGTACTACAGCTACTGTTATAATATAGCATTCGGACTGCTTGTGCGGCAGTGTCTGCATCGCCACCGTGGCTATGGCGGTCCAGTAAACCGCTGTAGTCATAATCAGCCCCTAAATTCGTTTATTGCTTCAAATTCAAATTCTAAGCTAGCACACTCAAAAAGAGAAAATTTATTTGCAATGACTCATAGCTCAAAAGAACGCAGAGAAATATTTTAACACTTAATTGAACCTACTAGCCATAAATTTCTCATAGCTAAAAGTCAGGTCCTATTAAAGGCACAAAATTACTTTCAAAGCAAATCAACACTTGCCAAGTGTGAATAATACTCCCATGGGCAGTTAAATTGAATTTGAAGATCAAGTGAGGTAGTGGGTCATTATATTACACGTGATATATTACATAATGATAATATCACATCCACTACATAAACCTACCACCATATTGCAAGATAAGTATACAATTACTGTTCTTAGCTTCACTTATAAAACGTACCTGTTAGTATAGAGGAGTTAAGAAGAGGAATCATATATGTAGTGGTGAAAAAAAGTAGTGCATTCGACATTATTGACGTGCCTGGCCTCAGTCTCACCCTAAAAGGCTGATCAACGCTACAGCTGTCCCATCACATTCATGTCACTGTTTCAAAATGGGACTACCTTTAGACTGAGAAACGGACAGTAGTCGTTGTTCTGAGTCTAGCTATTTAGCTCAGTTTCTCTCCCTGACCTTGTCACAGACCTGCTGGTGAAATACTAGGTGGCAGCCCCACGCCGTGCTCTCCACGCAGTACCGCAGCAGTAACAGAACACGGTAAGACTATGTGCCGCCTGCAGTGGTTTCAGCTACAGCCTCAGCAGCGCGCGCGGCAGCTTCCTGGTCGGGTGTGCAGCGAGGCGGGGTAATCCTGAGTGAAGGAGCGGTGCGTGCATCGATCAGAGCAGGCTCCAAGGGACGGTGCCACCGCAAGGGGTGGGGGGCAGGAGTCCACCCATGCCCACACAGCCACTGTGCCACGAGACCTCGAAATGAAGCCTCGTGGCGTGCGTCAGAGCGGGGGTGTGGGGGTTCTGACTGTGTTCACCACATAGCAGGTAGAGGCGCACAGCAGCGCCATTAGCGCCATTTTAAAGGGCCATCCAGTGAAAAGAAAAGAAATCTTACACGCTTCCCCAATAATACACCATTAACAATCACAAATGCAAGGTGCTTTAATAGTGTTAACAGTTAACCATCCACTGATCAGTAGCCGAGGAATAAACAGTCCACGGTCACATCAGCAACTCAGTGTGAGGTAAAGCTCTGCGAAAGCAGCACGCTAGGTTGTGCAGCGCGAGCCAAGCAAGGAACTGCAGAAAAATGCTGACGTGACATAACAGGTTGTGCAAATAATGTGTGAGCGGCACGGGGGGGGGGGGGGGGGGGGGAGCTCTGAGAGAACTAACTACACTTTCAGTGGGCAGCCTGCGCTGACGAACCGAGGAAGCTGAAGTGTAAGAATGCGGTCTATTTATCGGTTAGGAAAGGAGAAGGGCGCCGAGAGCCCGCAGGAAGAAAGTGTGAAATATGGGATTTTTTTTTCTAGAAAGGCCTGGAATATTTAAGATATTCTCAAGCGCGAATAAGGGCGCAAGGCCACGTGAGGGACTACGGTCCAAGGCCGCAGAGAAATGTTGCTGCCCTCTGTAAAATGAACAGCGGTTCGTGACGTACCAGACATTCATAGAGTGCACCGAGACTGCTCTTGAATGTGCATCGTGACCGCCGCGGAGACTGGGATCACGGGCACAAAGCCCTCCACCCCCTTTCATTATTGTTTATTCCAAGACCTATGGGTATTTGTGCAATATGCGAGTCTCAGGGCCCCTTCGTCACATTAGTAGGGATGCCACCCTCATTTCGCGCTACGTCATTGACTGAGTATCTATTTAAAAGTATCACAGACTGGGTGTTCATTAAAAGTGCCAGTGCGATCTCACGAGCGTTCTGAAAAGAAAGACAGAGCTAGGGTCAAGACAACGGAGAATAGAGGCCTTTAGGAACGACAGACTCGCGTCTAATTTTCCTGATACTATGTTTAGTTTACAAACGTTTTTTTTCTTCTGAAAGCTGGTGTCTGGCAACACCCCTCCACGAGGGTGAGGCCCCGTGCATGCATGCATCCTGTTGCATCTCCAAGGGGGTTTCTACTGCTGCTTCCATGCGCCATCTTGTGGTTAGTGAGCGCATAACAAGAAAGCATGTGGTACCAAAAAAACGTGAAACCAAATGGATAAAAATAGTACTTCAATAACAATATAGATAAAAAAAACTCTTAAACTCCTATTCCCTATGATGTCACCGAAAAGTTTGCCAAACATTATCCAGGAACTCCTTATTTTTCCCTTCACACGCTCAAAGTCGCCTCTTCGCTTCTTTGTTATGTTATCTTATGTTATGTTATTGGGTGTTTTGTAGAGCGCTCAGCTGCTCAAAGAGCGTCCCGGCGCTATAGATCCTCTACACAAACTACCAGCAACCAACAAGACAGCCAAACGGTACTAGAAATCCAAGGAACAACTTACAGAACAAAGAGATAAGTTTTAAGTCCTTTTCTAAAGGCGGACAAATTAGGGCACGTTCGCAGCATCAGGGGCAGAGTGTTCCAAAGACGGGGGGCAAGGTAGCTAAAAGAGCGACCTCCACAGCGAACACGTCTCACTACCGGTACCATGGCATAGGCCTGGGCAGCAGACCTCAAGGGTCTAGATGGAAGATATAAATTGACCCTTCTCTGCAAATAGCCAGCGCCGAGATTGTGAAGCGCCTTAAAAGCTGTAGTTAAGGTCTTAAATGAGATGCGCTTGCGAATCGGCAGCCAGTGCAGAGTGGCAAGGAGATTGCTCGCCCTGGCTCTTCTGGTAAGGCCAAAGATTGCCCTGGCTGCCGAATGTTGGACTATCTGCAGACGGGTCAGCAGATATTCAGGAAGACCCAAGTAAAGGATGTTGGCATAGTCTAGGCGAGAGCCTATCAGGGCCTGCACCGTTATCTTCTTGTGTTCCAAAGATAGGTACGGCAGAAACTTTCTCAACATCCTTAAGATGGCGAAGCACTTCCCTGTCAGGCCAGCTACCTGGGCTTTGAAGGAGAGGGTGTTATCGACCAGCATGCCCAGATTCTTTGCTGTAACAGAATCGCTGGCCGGGGGGAACATGGCCGAAGGCCACCAAAGCTTCCATCTCGGGTCGGCAGGACAGCCGAAAAACAATATCTCGGATTTGTCCGAGTTGCATTTGAGGCCGCTTTTCCCAAACCAATCAAACACAAACTCCAGGCACTTCCGGATGGCCGCCCCGTCGAAGTCACAACCCTAGTCACACGTGAACAGGAGCTGTGTGTCATCCGCATAGGATACGATCTGGGCCCCTAGCTCCTCCACACGTGCCGCCAATGGTGTCATGAAGATGTTAAAAAGGGAGGGGCTGAGTATGGAGCCCTGCGGAACCCCCACCTCGAGCTGCGGCATAGGGGCGGAGAAAGGGGGGGGCCCAGATCGTTTGTCAGCGGTCGGCCAAGAAAGATTGAAACCATTCGAACACCGTTCTTCTAGCGATAAGTGCCTATATTCGTTTTATTAATATTTCATGAGAGCACTTTTGCGTCAAATAGGTTCTAGTGTTGTTTAATGTTTTTTTGCTGTTCCTTGCTTGTTTTTTTTTACTTATTAATTCGCAGGACCATAAAGCCACTGATTATTTTTTCTGTAGAGCTCACATTATACAGGTTGACTTTAGAAAGCGATACAGATAAGAAAGGTTTAATTCTTAGGATACAGTGGTTATATACCATATTTACATTAAATGGGTCCATTTCTAGATAAAACAATGGTTTTAAAAAAAGTGCAAAGTATATACACATTTGAGATAGCTTGAGCCCACTTAAACTTTTATCTTCAACCAGATGGTCTTTGTAGCAGCTTGAGAGGTAATAGGGAGAAAACAATCGCAATGGAATATCAAACAGCGTAACTAATTTGGTCACAAAATAATCCCCTCAACAACTAAATCTGAGATTAGTCAATTTTACTTATACATTTAGAAACAAATCAATACAGACCAACCTCAACATTATCATATAGAAATACAAAACAAACAAAATGAGTCCAAATCTCCTAAATAGATTCACCCTATATACCACAAAGCAGGTAACTAGTTCTATAATGACAATGCAAATAAGCAGTTATAGACCTGCCATTTTTATCAGGTTTATCCCCAGACTTTTTTTGCTTTTTGACTCCATGTTTGTGACCCATATTTCGTTGGCTTTAGAACTCTGGGCACTTTACTACTGCTAATCGGTGCATATGCTCTCTGTGTAAATTGCGATTCTGATTGGTTATCCATGATTGGCATATTTGATTTACTGGTAAGAGGGCTTTAAGTGGGCTCGGTCCAGCTGGTGCTCAGCACCAGCAGTTCTATAAAGGCATTTATTTATTTAGAAGTTTTGTATAGCGCTAGCTGGACCCGAGGGTATCAGAGCGCTTCACAGCATGTACAAATTATGAGCATTATCGGTATGACAGAATCCACAACTTACATACTTATGAGCATTATAGACATATATACAATACAGATCTTGTGATCGAACAAGAGGGTCGTGGCTGAGGGGTTTCATATAGAGGAGTTAACTTGCTGATAGTGAGTGGGGTGTCTATCGATCAAGACGAGGTATGATGGAAGATCCCGGCGATTTTAGTTCTGAGACAACTGTTTTAGACCACATCGAGGTTATGGTACTGTTGTATTTCTATCTAGGACCCTAATTCGATATTCCCGATTCATGCCCTTATGTGGTTATAACTAATAATATCCTTATAAAGGCATAAGAATCATATCCATATTTAGTAATAGCCCATGCAGTCCAAAACACGGCAAGGCTGCTTCCATAGACTCCTAGAAAGCACAACGCGTTCTTTAAACAAACCAAGCCTCCAGCAGCCCGGGAAAACCCTCTGCTTTTGTTTTGATTTGCACAAGAACTCCTAGAGTCCAGAAAGAACTGTTAGTTCTTAGTGACGTCTTATGTCCAACCTTATGTAAAACCCGGCACCTTTCAGGTATAAATATACCAACGTTGCCTTAAGCAAACACACGGTGGTTGGGAGCAGAGCGACGTTCAACTTGCCCGGGAGCCCAGCTGTTTTGAGAGCCGACGGAAACCGCCCCTCCCCTTGACGGACTGAGAGAGACGCTGTCTTTTTCTCCAGCCGAGAAAATCCAGCTCCGGTGTTCCCAAGTCACCCTCGTGGGTTGCTGGGAGATCGAGTCCTGAGAAGCGAGATACAAGACCTCCTTCATTCTATAACCAAGGTACGGAGCTGATTAAAACCTTAGAGAGAATTCTTGATTCCGATACTTGGAAAAAACTTAACTTAACTTAAAAACTGCAACTTACTTACTCCTTCCCACGTATTAGGCTTAGGTCAGGTACACCGGGGTAGGCGTATTTAGAAGCACCAGTTGAGTTTGTTAGTCAATGTTTTTATGTATGTATATATTTTATCCATTTTAAAGTATCATATGGCTAAGAAACCATATCAATGCTTTTACAGTATTATTTCATAATACTACTTTTACTGTACGCACTTTACTTTATGATAAGTATTGCAATTGTGGCAATTCATTTCTCTTGCATGAGAAAGAAGACTGCTCAATAAAATAACACCTTCTATTGAAAACGCCCGTCTCTCTATTTCTCTGCACCCTGGTGGAACTAAGCATGCACGATTGACTGAGTGAAATAGTTGTCTATTGTTTTCACACGACTCTAGAGATACACTCTTTATTCTGGGGAGCAAAGTTGTCATGTTTATGCGGTTGTCAGAAACTAATCCCTGCTTGTCGAAATCAGGACGGTTAACCCTTTCCTGAACATTCGAGAAAGTTTCTAGTGACCTCTGAGCTAGCTGGCAAAACTAATTAAGTCTAACATAGTCGGTAGAGACCTAGATGACCTCAGTCCTACGTCTACACTGCTGTTTATGTTATTCCAATGAGCAGAGCCTATTGGGAATATAGGAACTACACTACATGGCACCCAACGTTTGGTAACGATAAAACTAACACAAGGCACTATAGTAACTCAGTCGTGCTTTTCACGCAGACCCCTTTCCCCCATAAAAACTCCAATAGACGTCTGGAGTGGGTGAAAGGTTAATATCCGCCGGAACTTAGTAGGATGAGAATCCTATGTATTAGTTCTTGGTTTAGTCAACGTTGAAGGATACAGTGTTCCAAAATATTGTGCACCTAATCTTTGTTTCCTTGAAACTTGATCTGCAACAAAACTTTCTGTCAGCAAAATGGGAGAAAGTGAAGACGAAAGGGAACAAGCTAGAATAACAGCTCAACTCATAGCGGATGACACAACCATCCAAGAAACTGATCCGAATACTATACTCATTCCGGGCAATATAAGAAGAACTATAACTCTTAAACTTATAGAAAATGGACTATCACCAAGAGGTGGTACGGTCATATTCGTGATAGAGGCACATGAGTATCAGCAGACAGAGGTGTTCTACACATGGATACATTTTCGAGCAGCACACACTGTGACAAAAGATTTCCACTATTACAAAATAGAGGAACCTCCGGATATATACACTCCTTTCGAGGACGTTGAAATCCCACTAACTTACCAAGAGCACCTGCTCTGGTTTAAAGGCGCCCTAAAACATCAAAATCACATCACCAGGCACGGTCCACTAGGTAGACCAGGAGCCACGTGGCCGGTTCTAGCTAGCTACACACCACATCAAGACATTGATAAAATGTCAGACCTGGAACTTTTAGCTCAGCTAAAACTATTAATTAAAATACATAGACAATTGGTCCAATATGTCATGCGGACTGCAACAGTCCAACCAGCAATTAACATCCCACAACTGACCTCTCATCAGGGGAATACAAACAAAATTACACCACAGAACATACAATCATGTCTTGGTAAAACGGGAACAAATTCCATTCTGGTTAGCTCAGAAAATAACTCAAATAGAGGCAGTATTTCCTAATACTACACCACATGAGAAACACAGAATTCTGACTATCTGCCTCCCAATGGGGGTTGCACCACATGTGGAGGACTGTGACACTTGGGACACGGTCTTTGCTTCCATCTACACAAAAACACATGGTGTTCCATCTATGGCGGTAATACCAGATGTACTAAGACAAATTCAAAACTAATACGGTCCAGAACCTGCTTTAACTCTGGGTATGAAATTACGAAAAGACTTTAAGCAGGTCTCGGCTATATTATTGGCCAACATAAGAGGAGAAGCAGCATGTGTGGCAATCTGCCAGAAATTGAAGGAGACAGATATAACAGACCAACCAATTGAACTTGCCAGAATCATAGAAAAATCCTATGAAGAGCTAGGAAGAGATAGTTTGGGTGGGAAACCAGTAAAACCCCAACTAACTGAAAATCCTGAAAAAACATTTATTAAAAATAATCTAAATACTCGAAAAAAAGGGTTGGGAGGGTAATAAACAATCCACTCCCAAGGAAAAACGTTTCCAGTCCAGAGGAAGGTCTCCTCAACGGAGAGAAAGATCTCCTGGCCGAGGAGGCAAGTCTCCCCAAAGGGAACCCTCTGAGAAAAGATACAGCCTTAGAGATTGGGATAAATTAAGAAAACCTGATAGATATCAAGATATTGATACACGTCCCTCTCGATCTTTTCAGACTTCCTCACAGAAATCGGAAAGAAGAGGACGTCAGAACACAAGGAAGAGCACGTCAAGTCCAAAGACAAAGAACCTGCGCATCAAAGTAAAAAATCAGAATTTCCCAGAAAGAAGGTAGCAAGTATTAAAATTAAACATGCCGAGGATTCTGAGGACACAACTGAAAAACGGAGAGTGGTCCCAGACAATGCTAGACAGCGCAGCAGAAGTGACAATAGCTCGCTGATGAATCTTTTGGAGACAGTGGACACAAATGAATGCATTTAGGTGGAAACTGCAGAATCACGTGTTAGTATGCCCCATAAACTATATGAAATAACATTACGCATAGATGGAGATAAAACTAGGAAAATAAAAGGTCTCTTTTGGGAGAAACTTTCTAAAGGCTATGGCATCCTGTTAGCTGAAAAAGACTGGCCACCAGAGTTTGTCAGGGAGTGCCCTCATGGCGAAGAAATGATTATGCCTGCCTTCTCAAATCATATTCCGATTCATAAAAAATACACATTTACAAGAAAATGGGCAGTGGCCCAAGCTCCTGCTTTATATAAGAATCATGTAGGATGGGATGAGGAGTCTCCTCCACACAAATTCCAGTTAAAAAGTCAACCCACTGCACAAAGGCAGTACCCAGTTAAACAAGAAGCTAAAAAGCAAGTCAGGGAGATCTTAGATCAACTTGAATATCAAGGGGTGATTGAAACATGCAACTCACAAATGAACAATCCTTTGTTTCCTGTCTCCAAGCCAGACGATTCGTATCGCCTAGTTTTGGAATACAGACATTTAAACTCCTGCTGCAAAACTTTTGCAGTACAAAACTCACACAGTGCAGCACTAATGAATAACATCATGTGCAAAAAATATAAAACAACATTAGATATCTCTAATGGATTCTTCTGTCAAAACATTGCACCTGAAAGCAGGTATTTGACCGCTTTCTCAATAATGGGGTCGCAAAAACAATTTTGCCGACTCCCACAGGGATTCAAGAATAGCCCAGGATTATTCTCAGCAAGGGTAACAGAGTTACTACAAATATATGATGATGAGGCATTATCATATGTCGATGACATCTATCTTACAGACGATGACCTGGAGACTCACTTAAAAAGAGTGAACACCATAATACTTGGGTTCGCATCAGAGGGTTACAAATTCAACTTTAAAAAGTCAAGAATTGCCCATCTAACAGTCCTATTTTTAGGATATGAGTTATCAAGTGAAGGCAAAAGCCTGGCAGACAACTTCCTAGAGAAGTGTGCAGTACTCCAAGCACCAAAAACGCTGAAAAATTTACAATCAATACTAGGCTTCCTGAATTTCGGTAGAACATACATTCTAAATTATGCAGAGAGGGTTAAACCTCTCTATGAATTAATAAAACTAGATTTCAAACCAATAAATTGGACTCAGGGACACACAGAAATCTTAAGATCACTACAAACAGACATGTTAGCTAAAACAAAATTGCAAACTCGCGGCAACGTACGCAACCTTGTAATCCGAATTAGCCCAGGAAGATGCGGATTCACATACCTGACCTCTAATGAGGGAGAAACGGTACCTATAGCTTACAAATCACATTTGTACACTCAAGCTGAAATGAAATTCAGTTCTACAGAAAAAATTCTGACAGTGGTTCAAACGGCTGTAGCAAAAGAAAGAGCTCTTGCCCAAGGCAAGAGAATAACTGTTTATACAGCAGAATCAGCCCTTGAGGCATTAACAAGTCCACGCAATCTGAATACATTGGCATTAGATCCAAAATGGATACAATGGAAAAATTCTCTTGCTACAGAGGACGTGAAATACTATTTTGACCCGAAACTGAAAAAACTAGATGATCTAGAATATGAACAAGAATATCCTCTGCCAATCGAAATTCTGCCTCTCGAACAATATACCTGCGTAATCTATATGGACAGATTCGCACAACACTACGATGTAGATAAAAAATCCTACAATGCAGCGTGAGCGATTGTCAAACGTCGCGGCGCTCTGGTAAATTCAGACCTATGATTACCAAAACTGAATCCCTCAGAAACTGTTCAGCTGAACGAGCTGAAATAAGATCTTTGAAGATGGCGCTTGAAAATGCCGTTCGCGAATTCCCCACACTAACAGTGTGCGATTCGCATTTCTGCGTCAAGTCATACAACAGTGACATGCAGACATGGAGCAAAAATGGTTACAAAGATGACACAGGTGCCACAATAAAGCATAAAACGTTTTGAAAAGACTCACGTGATACACACACTGAGTCATCAACGTGATGGCGTTCACGTTGCAGGGAATTCATTGGCTAACACAGCCACAGCGGAAGCGGTTCAACAGGCTTCCGTAGCCACAAAAAAGCGTTCAAAAAAACACATAGATGGAGAAACCATGCTGGCGGTAATAGCCTCACTAAAAGGCGATTATGCAGTATTACCTCTCAACTATCCACTCAGTAATACATACATAATTGATGCAAACTCCGTTCCTTTAGCTCAAATCCCTGGAGTGGGGGATAGAGTAATTCCAAACACTAACTGGAGAGTTTTCTTGATTGAAGACGCACACATGGGACTGGGTCCGAGGCACCAACAGATCTTGAAATCTCTAACAGAATTACAATTAGAATACTGGTGGCCGGGGATGAGCTTGCAAATTTACAAATTTGTAATGGATTGTCCAGACTGCAACAGAGATCGCAGTTGTGAACCGGACCAGACTATTGCCAGGACATCTTTATTAGAAAGCATCAGGCGATCTATAACGCAGAAATCCAACCGGAGAAATGCGTCTCCATAATTATTAAGACAAAATTAACTTGAAAATGTAGATCCCAGCGCTCGGCTGACGCCAGAACTGTTATAAAAGATTTGCGAGTCTTTATCGGCACATACGCAATTGGCATGCTACATTCTGACCAGGGTCCTGCGTTTAACTCTCGAGCTTACAAAGAGGCCATGACCAGCATGGGCATTGCATTGCCGTACTCTTCTCCCTTCCATCCTGAGGGAAATGCGGTAGTGAAAAGAAAAAAACGTGACATAAAGCAATCTATAACGGCAAGGGTATTAGGTTCGGGTGATGGGTGGGTCAAACATTTAATAAGTGTCCAACGTAGTCTTAATAACATGCCAAGAAATTCTCTAGGAGGTATCACTCCGTACGAACTATTGTTTGGTACTAGAATGATTATCCAGGATCTGGATCGTCAAACTTCAGTGGTGAAAGAAACAAGCACTGGCGTTGCCAATAGGTTTCGCATTTGGAAAGTTGGAGCTATTGGTTTTGTAAATGACATTTTATATTTATATATCGTTATTGGCATTGTCAATAACAATATATAAATATAAAATGTCATTTACAAAACCAATAGCTCCAACTTTCCAAATGCGAAACCTATTGGCAACGCCAGTGCTTGTTTTACAAGGCTGTCAGAGAGCAAGAGAAATGGAAATGCGCTCGGAAAACGTCCTTCGCTGATCGCGCTCCTTTGTTTCACAGCTGTGACTCGGACCTTCTGAGGATTCAGATGCGGAGATTAAAATGGGAATTTTTGCTTCACAGTTTTTTTTTTTATTGCTAGGTGGAGTCACGCGGTTGAGAATATTTTGGGTTTAAGAAAAGAAAGGCCCGAGAGCTTGCAGCAGGATTTGTTCACCGTGGAGCTTTGGCGAATGAGTGTTAAGAGAGGCACAGCGGAGAGCCTTTCCGGGGCAGCACCTGAAGGTTCAGGAGGGCAACTGGGGTCAGTTTCAGATTGTTCGTAAGTGTTCATGAAAACGAGCGGGAAAACCAAGAAGCCCTTCCTCAGATGACTACCAAGCTGTATCTCTGATAAAATAAATGTTGGGAATGTCTGCTCTGTCTTCATGAACCCCCCTGAGAATGAAAAACGGCGGCCAGCACATCTGTCCACCGGCATGCACAGCTCATAAGGATGATACAACTCGATAAAGCATCGACCTACTCCCGTGCATTTATCACAGTTACTTCCCTGAGACAGTCATTACCAAAGGATTGGCGCTATCCCCCAAATACGTGAGTTACAGGTGCAAATAAACAAGCCAGGAAGAATATGTGGTATTTTGCAAGTCATTGCATTTGAAATCTGTTCAACTGATGAACAGATGCTCTCAGCAGTTACAAGAGGAACCCTAGACTTGTGGTTCCAATGTCGGTGCTGATGCTCTGCAAGCAGCCTAAATAATGCTTGCGTGCTCGTCTGGAAGTCGCGTTCACCACGTCACCACAGTCGCATGGGGAGCTGAATGGATATCACACACGCTTGATCACTGGTAGCAACACATGAAGTGACATCACATGACACTTAACCCCACACTACAATCTTAATCCTCATCAAACTGCTCAGTTCTAGAATAAAAAACACTATCTGCAGTAAACCTAATAATAGCTTTGAGATCCTACAAAAGTAGATAAAAGTCAGACAGTTGTGACGTGGTGCACACTGATTGCATATGCAGCCTTTGCAACTGGTCAATGAAAGTCATGCCATCAGTTATAGTCCCTCAAAGGCCTTGTCATCCATTCGTGGCTAGTGACAGCGGGAGAGGAAGCCACAACTATAGGTATAAAATATCGCCCCTTCCATTATTGCTAGGGAGTGCAAGTGCAGACAACCTTCCAGTCATACAGTTGAAGACATACGACAATGGCATTGAAATTGCCCCATGACCCTTATATAACACCCATGCTCCAAGTACTAGCCCATGAGATACATCTGTTCTTCAATAAGGCGTTAAAGTGCCATAGCAGATAAAATAACTGAGCACAGGCAAAGATACTGCCAGGGAAATTAGTCACAGCCGTGGGCATCCTAGAAGCACCCCACGAGTCCGACATGCTAAACAAGGGGGTGCCACGTTGAAATGAAATGACTGTAACCGTGGCACATTTTCTTGATACCCACATTAAAAAAAGTACACAAAATGTATCTGAATGAATCATTAGATGTGGTAATTCATAAAATGTGGCATGGATTAAAAACTCATCAGCTAACATCCTTTCACCCATGCAATACTCTGCAGAAACTGCAGTATTCCTTACCCAGTTCAGACAGGCTGCCTATTTCAAAATACTATTGAAAATAACAACGTACTAGACTGACCCAGTAATGGGAGAATTCCCTTACGGTATTCTTAGAAGCCTAGTTATTCACACCAGGGCATCAGTTGGACGGTCCCACCAAATGTTCACTATTGGTTAAAGTTCAGGGCAGTCTCCTGGCAAACTAGATGAAGACAATAGCCCATGAAAAGATCCACCTTGTGGGGACATTCAGGACAAAGCATATCAGGGAGCAATCAACGGCCAAAATAAGGCAAGAAGCCATTTTTTGTGTATAGTGAGAAATCCTTTGGTGAACATCAGCACATTAAAGTTCATGAACACATGTGGGTTTGGAGTATATACCTCTAATAACACTTAAGTAAATAAGATGACCTGAAGTGACTGTCGAGAGAGGACACCTCACCCCAGATGACCAATGGACACATAAGCCCAAAAACCTGAATACTTCAAGCGCAGTTTCCCTAAAGGTTCCAAATGGTTTTCCAGAAGGCAGCCCACATGCCCTGGAGTGGAAGTATTGTTTACTACTCTCCCCCAGGAACACCGATAGTCCTCAGGGGCGAGAGTCCATTTTCCCTGATTCAGCTACAAACATACATGTAAGCACATCCCAAGGCAAGTGGACAGGGCAGAGGTGAGAACCCTTAATCAGAATGAACAACTCAACAATATATGACTGCTGACTGTAACCACCACCTCCATAGCTGGCAAAAGCTATAAGGGCCAACCTTTCTGAGTAAGGCACGAAGAGCTGCAGCAGTTCCTCTCCGATAAGCCCACAAGAAGATCTTGTGCAAAGGCAATGAAACTCTTTCAACGACAGACGCACATTCAGGCAAGACCAATGCATGCAATCTGGGGCTGGCCTTTTGTGAGGGTTTGGGAGGAATTTAGTGACTGCTATGTATTCAGTCTGCATATACATAATTATATATCTTTAATGTAGGCAGCAAGCAGAGGCTGCTCACTTGCTCCCACATCCGTTTTCGAACATAGCAGCTGTGCAGCTGTTTAGCACAGGAAAATGTTGATACATGGAGGAAGACTATGACCTGACAAAGCACAAGTTAAACCACTTTTAGCTGTTTCTTTTCCAAACTCTTCTACTGTACCAATAAAAAGGAATAAGCAAAACAAAAAGAGTTTTACTCTTCCAAGTCCAACTATCCAAACTTGCAGAGACCACCAAAGAAGATGAAACAATATTTATAATGTTAGAGCGATTTATCAGCAGGATTTTTTTTGTTTTGGTGCTGGAGTAGAGAAAGAATGTAGAAACAATGTATTAGACACCCCTCGGCCATGCACTTTTCTCCTGCTTATCGAAGATCGCTGTTTCTATGAAATAACAGTCCGCCCACAGGCGATATATGAATCTTTAAAATAAATGCTTCTTATTTTTGGCCCTTTATTGATTACATTGTGTTTTTATGTGTGTATGCTCTGCAGAATGGCATGCTGTGGAACAAGGTTCCGATTCACATTGTTGTCA
This sequence comes from Lissotriton vulgaris, assembly GCF_964263255.1. NCBI lineage: Eukaryota > Metazoa > Chordata > Amphibia > Caudata > Salamandridae > Lissotriton > Lissotriton vulgaris. Next base: position 417,978,758 of record NC_141697.1, on the reverse strand, counting down.
CAGGCTGCCCTTTAAATGACTATGCAAAAGAAGAAATTTTATATGATGGCATTTCATGCTACATCACATTATGCTCAAGCGCTTCGAAGGTTTAATGGCTAGTGACAGAGCAAGGGTGGCATGGGGCATAATGCATAGAAGGCAAATGGACCCCATCATATGATTGTGGTGCAGTGGGACTCTCGGAGCCCTGGGCCCCAGCCTCTCTACCTGCTAGGCCACTGATATATATGTCCCTACGTTTAGCGCTAGGAAGGCCCACCATGATGATGTCACGTTTGTTCTCAGATGATTCACACCCATGCTTTGTCTCGCCATACTCTCTTTAAAGTACCTTTACAGCACTTGCTGCACTAACTGAAAAGCGATAGAAATACCTGCCCACAGCACTAACATCATGTCTCTGATGCATGAGTTGAATTTACCGAGTGTGTTAACACATAGTCACGAGCATTGTAATATCTGTGAGAAACCATATCTGCGACCCAGCCAATTCTAATAGCAAGTTGAAGCATGCAAACCAGGCGCGCCCCCCATCATTGTGCATCAGTGGCGTCTCATTACATGTCTCTTAGACGCCTTCCTTTGACCTTCGACTACACACGGGGACGAAGCCACAGGAGCCAACACCGCCTGGACTGGGTACAAATTGGCCAACTGAGGCCGCACACTGACATGGTCCTTTCTTTCCAGTTACAATTCGTTCTGATCTCAAATGCTTCAGAAGGATGACAAGCAGATTGTCTCTTTGGTATCGTGAAACTGTGACCCAGAGGTCTTTCGGATTCTTCTGCAGACAACTGAACGGTATTTATGGCTGATTGTAAAGCATGTGATAAGAGGGAGAGAGGTTCGTGAAAGTCAGCACTCAAAATGTGCTTGCACAGGAGCTATGCCATGCATCTGAGGGCTGTATCAGTGCGTGCAGCCAAACAGGGACCACCAACACACAAGAAGATGAGATGTAAACTCCATTCTGTTCATGAATGACCTTGCAAACACCACCAGCACAGGCAGCAACAAATACAACGTGTAGGGCCCGCTAAAACAGATTTTTCACTTTCGAAATTGAAAGATAGCATTTGTTAGAGAATCATCCCCACATGCATGCGCCATAATCACTCTGTACCATGCGTGGGCACTCATTAGCTGCGAGCAGTGGCACGGTGACAAATGTAGCAGAGCGCCTCTAAGAACTCTTTTACTGGCCATCTGTAAAAAGAAGGCATGCCGCCATTAAACGCACACAGCTGTAAATATATACAAACCCCAAGAAGCAAATGACAAAAAATGACTAAACTTTCAGCTCAAACAAATCACAATGTTTAATGCATGCCGCTGCCGCGCGGAGCAGCTCTGATCTTTGCAGAGAGGACTCGGGCGATAGGGAAGGCTGGCCCAGAAACGCCTCGTGCACAGGCGCAGGGGATATGAAAGATCCCGCGCTCCTCGCGCCCCATAGAAACTTTCTTGCAGACGTTTGATTGCGCATGTTGAAAGACTGACACAAAAATTGGCGGGCCGGGTCAGGATAGATGACAACACAGCAGCCCAAAAAATGACGGCGTCGAGGAAAACGAAGAGTCTGAGCAGCGCCATTAAAACAGCAGCCCGGAAAATGACGGCGTCGAGGAAAACGAAGAGTCTGAGCAGCGCCATTAAATCCAGGGAAAATGCTGATCTAAATGAAATAATGCTAAGCCAAAAAATAAATAAATACAATGAATACCTGAAACCGAATACACGGCCGCCCGTCAAATATAGTTAGTGGGAAAAGGAAACATTGTGAACTGGTAGCATGCCGGAGGGAAGCCGGATGGGGGCGGGAGAGCCTGGTGGGGGGGCGGGAATGCGAGTGAGGGGAGGAGAAGTGTGGCAGGCGATTAGGGAGATGCGCGTGCTTGTGTGGTCACGTGACCCGCTTTTGTGGTCACGTGACTCACATGCACTGTGAAGAAACCGCAGTGGTTTGACGAGTCGATCAAGCACTTGAATTTTCGCCTATTACATTCGTAAGCGAATGATAATAGGCGAAACCTAAAAACCTTTGATATTAAAGATCGTTTGGCTGTTTTACAGGACTTGAATGAAACAAGAAAGAGTCTAAGTAACATAAAGTTTAAGCCAACAACCACTGAAAAACCACCTGTCCCAGCAAGACCTGTCTGGATTCCGAAGATTGGGGATCTGGTCAGAGAAAAGATCGCGGTAAAGAAGGAATTTGGGCCTTCTTACAGAAAAGCAGTACCTGTCTTAGCTGTCAGCGGAACAAGATCAGTAGTACTACCGCCACTTGCTGGTAAAAAGGAAAACAGAATTGTTTCCATTGATCTGGTGAAACCACAAACATGTGGCCGATAATAAATAGCAGGCCCAGTGGACTACCAAGAAATAGCGGAAGACCAAACTTTGCTACAATCCAAAAGGTTCAAACTGAGAGACTAGTCACATTCGATAAACCTGCAGTAAATAACAAGGGACTATGCAACAAAGCCATGGAACTTGTGCTTCTTGAAACCCAAATTGCAACAATTCGTGATGATACACCAATCTACAACGATGTAGCATCAGACTGTACAAATGTAACAAAAGAAAATGCAAAGATCAATGGAAATCCGGAAGCAATCCCACCAATTGACAGAACTGCATCTGGCTATTTTATCAACTTCGATGACTTTTCCGATGATCCAAGTGAACATGGAGACAAGCCAGCAACAAAAACCTTCAAAGAAAAAATAACCAAGCTTTTTCACCAACTAAAAGAAACATATCTGATTTCACCATGGATTGAATTTTGGACTGTGTTAGGTGTACTTTTCCTCCTGCTTTGGCTCATCATGATTTATACTTGGGTAGATTCAATGATGGAAAATATAGTACAATGGACACAGCAAGTCAGAACATCAACTTGGTCCTAAAGTCTCACAGGTCCTCTCACATCGAGAAAAGAGAACTATCATCAGTGAACATCACTGCCAACCGAATACCTGGTGGTATAGCATGGCACAAAACTGACTATGATATTTATGGCCAGATTGAGCTCTTAAAGTATCCACACCAATTTAAGGTTTCCTTAAGTGACTTTGTGATACCAAGTTCCTTCTCTGATGATTGGAATTTTGAAAATATTAATAATATGATGTCAGATTTAGTAATGTCAGCTAAATTCACAGAACATGATTATTTACAGGGTTCATCAAACTATGAAGAATTATACTGTTACAATCACTATGGTCACCACTATTTGCATAAATCTGCACAACCTAGAAATGTTTTTAATTACAATCAATAGGAACATTGTCCAATTCCGCCAAAAGGCAGCTCGAAGACATTCTATGACAAATTTCCATACTTCTCAGGGTTTAACAATAGTGATCCAGAAGCGTTTTATTTTAAAATGTTAAACAAAACAGGAATGAAAACAATGTTGACAAATACTAAATTGATTTATTCTGAAAAATTTTATGACAAAATGTCTACATTTGGTTTTGAGTTCTGGAAAAATAACATCGAAACAAAAACCATCTGGGGTACAAAAGACTGGCAGGTACAAAGTCTAGAATCATTATTTAGTGCCTGCATGATCCCAGAACAAATAATATTCCTGAATGATACCATTCAACAAACTACTTGTCTTGGTTTAGTTAAGATAAAAGACTTAAATAAACCGCCTATTCCAAAGCCCATACCTGATAGTAATAGTACTGCGGATGTGGAAATAGACGCATCCCATATTTTTCACCAAAACAGAACAAATCCTGATTGGAAAAAATGGTTGATCTGGCCCACAGACACAAACAACTGTCAAGATGGATTCCTGAACAAAAAACAGGGGTTAAAAATGACCAGGCCAGACCCAAGATATTCCCAGAGACAACATCCATGGATAGTTACAACATACAGTGTAGGGAAATTATGCCTTGAGTGGCTACAGAAATCCACACTGGCTGAAATTAAGCAACACTTGACTTTACTTAAAGAAGGTGCTGACTTGCGAGATTTCATAATGGGACCTCGCAAGCTGCCTCAAAAACGTTTCATAGCGGCCGGTATATATGCTGCATACAACGAAGCTTAGAAAGTAATGCAAATTGAAACAGCAGAAAAAATACGAGAAATTGATCGTATAAATCTGGAAAAATCACTTTCTGTTGTGGACAATGTGTTAACGACTCTGTCTTCCAGAATATATTCACTGGACAGTATTGTATCATCTGCCTTTGATATAATAGAGCAAGACTTACTAATGTTACAACATGGTCAGTCCCAATTGCGTTCTATGTACAGCTTGGCTGGACGTTGCAAAACCTACATTCAGGCTACGTGCCATGGCGTCTAATCAACATAACGTCATTATTTTCTATCTTTAACCTTACTGATAAACAAATCAGTTTGGCACAAAAAGGAGCAGATTATACGATTCTGAGCATTGAAAAACTTGAGAGATTACCATTGACAATGTCAGAGAGACCTGTCATTGAATGGATAATACACAGAACCATTACAATTCCGATAACAACTTTCCAGTTTAAATATTGCCAAGAATATATACCAGCAGGCCAGTATGAAAGGTTGAGTAAAGGATACATCAAATCAACCTGGGATTTACCTTACACACACAAATGTTATAGTGAAGGGAAAAAGGAGGTATTCCTTAGTGGCAATAATTGTAAAAAATCACTAAGCGGTACACTTCTGTGTCAAGGTATTAACGTGCATGGAGCTTGCGAAGGGTCTTCAAATAACCTTTCATGTCACCTGCAAGGCACTCCTGCAAAACAGATAGAGCCATTCTTGAGACTACTTTCCAACCAAAGCTACGTTTTAGAGAATGCTATGTCGTAACTGTAACTTCCAGGGTCGTTTGCTGTATGCAAGTATTGTATCCAAACAGCAATCCAGACATGGAGGCGGCAATATGGCCTTATGTGAATATCTCTTCTATTCGAATTGATACTTCAAGCAGAATGAACAGACTACTGTGCCACTGACGTCGTCCAAAGAAACATATGATCTACGAGTTGCAAGGACGACATCAGAGATACATGCCCTTTTATCAACAAACTGCCCCGTGCATTTCGTAGAAATGTTAAGTCAAATCTTAAACCTGTCTGATACCAGTGGCATCGCACATGTATTTAAGACAGTTTTTTCGGGACTGTTAGCACCCTTTGAAACAGTTCTGGGCATCTTCACGAATTTTGTCCATTCTGTCTTTGGCGGCCTACCTTTACTTTTGGGACTCGTGGCAGGAATTTAATTTTTATTCCTTCTGCTCCGATATGGCAAGCCAATCCACAGACAAGACTCCAGCAACAATAGAAGAAACGATCCTAGCAATACAATACCGAGACCATATCACTAAGGTCCTCGGATTGGCCCGGGTAAGAGATCTGAGTACAACCTGGTTTCTTTCATTCAGACCAATCTGGCAGGATTGCATCTTACCTGTGCTTCGATGTCTGCTATGCGGAGAAGAATGCGTGTTGGACGTCTGTCTTACACTACCATCAGCAGTACCAATGGATATCGATACTTTGCTTTGTCCTGTAACGACTCATGCAACGTGTTGTCCCCAGCGGCTACCTATTCTGATGACGGCATTCGTTGAGACTTCACCATTACGAGTAGGTGGCGGTGAAGTACGAGAGTAAAGCAGCACCAAACAGGTACGACCTTCTGTCAGCATTGCTGATCCAAACATCGATGATAGCAATCACGCACAGAACTGCACAGTTTCAGTATTTTCAAACTTGGTCGAACTTTCACCTGATGTCGTAGACCAATTTTTTGCAAGCCTGTCTGATATGATGTTCTCCCCTGAACAACGAGAATAACTTTTAAAAACAACAAGCACACAGCGTTCCCTGAACTCTGAATTTGGCCTTCAGTTCTGTTAAACAAAGCAACTGAAAACTTTTGGACCTATTTCTTCCCCTGAAAGCAAAATTATTTTTCTTTCACATCAAAAATATTTACTATTCTTTTCGGCACATGGTACTCTGCTTAAAGTAGAACTATTCATAGTGAACAGAGCTTCTATTTTTAGGGACGTTAGAGACAATATTTACCTCAGCCTCTAGCACATGTACAATATCGTATAAATATGTGATGAAATGGTCTTAACCTTCTCTTCTGTATACAGAGCCATTTCATGTGTAATTTCACAATTCATTCAGCTGATATATATATGCATTTAACTGAATGATAACTAACCCTGGTCGTAGTGGGCGTAGTGGGGCTTCGCGGAGCTACGTGAAGTGGGCGAGAAAATACGCCCACCTCCGCACTCCGCGTAGCCCCACTACGCACCGCAGGCCTCCCTACCGCCCGCGCATGCGCATTAGTACACAAGATGGCAGCAATGAAGAAAGCGAGCCCCGGGGACGCGGCGGGCAGCGGCGGGCAAGGTAAGTGCCTTTTAATTCTTTTACACGTTTAATTTAAAGTATTTAGGGAGGGCGGGAGGGAGGCGGGTGGCGGCCAGCTACGCTCCGTCTGCGGAGCGTGCGTAGTGCCGAATTCTACGCCTGCTACGCAAAATGCGTAGAAGCCGGCACTACGCACACTCCGTGCACGGAGCGTAGCTGCCCGCCCACCCTTAATGATAACCCTGCTTGAAAAGCGTACAGTACTAATACTCATTTTTCGAGTATAAACCATACACCATTTCAAATGCAATTAGGTATTTTGGGGTGGGTTGGAAAACACACATGCATTGTTATATGTTTATATTGCTTATTATTTAGTAATGATGGACATTAATACGTGGAGTGGGTGTTGTATTTCTATCTAGGACCCTAATTCGATATTCCCAATTTATGCCCTTATGTGGTTATAACTAATAATATCCTTATAAAGGCATGAGAATCATATCCATATTTAGTAATAGCCCATGCAAAACACGGCAAGGCTACTCCCATAGACTCCGAGAAAGCACAACGCGTTCTTTAAACAAACCAAGCCTCCAGCAGCCCGGGAAAACCCCCTGCTTTTGTTTTGATTTGCACAAGAACTCCTAGAGTCCAGAAAGAGCTGTTAGTTCTTAGTGACGTCTTATGTCCAACCTTACGTCAAACCCGGCACCTTTCAGGTATAAATATACCAACGTTGCCTTAAGCAAACACACGGTGGTTGGGAGCAGAGCGACGTTCTACTTGCCCGGGAGCCCAGCTGTTATGAGAGCCGCGGAAACCACCCCTCCCCTTGACGCACTGAGAGAGACGCTGTCTTTTTCTCCAGCCGAGAAAATACAGCTCCGGTATTCCCAAGTCACCCTCGCGGGTTGCTGGGAGATCGAGTCCTGAGAAGCGAGATACAAGACCTCCTTCATTCTATAACCAAGGTACGGAGCTGATTAAAACCTTAGAGAGAATTCTTGATTCCGATACTTGGAAAAAACTTAACTTAACTTAAAAACTGCAACTTACTCACTCCTTCCCACGTGTTAGGCTTAGGTCAGGTACACCGGGGAGATCGTCCAGGGTGAGCGTCATGTTGGATTGGTAGAGAGAGGTGAGTTCGGTGGTTGGGAGGTGCTCCGTCGTGCTCTGGAGTAGCGTGCTTAGCGGTTCTTCTAGGTTAGCCCGAGGGACTTGAGCTTTGTTCTTGATCCATTTGGGAGGGGCCAATTTAGGGGATGAGTTAGGGCCGGTTGGTTGATATGGAAAAGAATGATGTAGTGATCTGACCAGTCCACGGGTATGATATAGTCAATAATGATTGTGTTTCTATCCGATCGTTTTCTAGCAAGAGGCTGTTAAGAGATTGAATGAGCAGATTTTTTGTTTCATTCCATCTTATATTGAGGTCGCCCAGAATTATGCTGTTGGCGTTGCTGAGAGCGCAGTGGGTGATCAGGTCAGAGAGGTGCACTCCGAATTCGTTAGCGTTGCCTGGTGGGTGGTACAGGAGATGGCAAAGTAGCGATCTGTTCGAGCATGATTTGATGTTGACTGCAGAGCCCTATTAGGCTCAGTTTTGCCCTCACCTTCAGGATGAAAAAAAACTTAACACTGCAACAGTACAACCAACATTTACTGCCTTTGATGTAACTTCAAAGAGATTGGTTATAGTTCTTTCGCCGACTCATCATTTCAGGACTGATGCATTTTCAATATCCTGAACAAAGAAGCCATAATTGTTGCTTGTTTATTTTATACAATTAACAATGTTTGGCAAAGCCATTAGCTCTGGCTTGTTGTTGGTGTAATGTTACTTTTTGTATTATATATCTGGATGTAATGACAGAAGCAGCAAAATACCAGTCTGGCAGCACACTATGCCAAGCACAGATTTTCTCCTTACTTTTTAGGCCATGCCCTAATTACATCAGCCATGCTCCTTTGAGAGACACCGCTGTTTTTTCATCCCACTTAAAGCCCTGCTGGTTAGTCCTTAGTAAAGTGCACTGTGTGTGCCTAGGGCCTGTAAATCAAATGCTACTACTGGGCTTGCACCACTGGTTGTGCCACCTACCTGAGTAGCCCTGTAAAGGTGTCTCTGACCTGCCACAGCAGTGTCTGCATGCTCAGTTGTTAACTGGCATGCTAACCTGGCAAGTGCACTTACTTGCCATGCCCTAACCTTCCCTTTTCCTACATGTAAGGCACCCCCAGCGTACCCCAATAGGGAGGGTACAGTGTATGGGAAAGGTAGGACATGTTCTTGTGTGTTTTACATGTCCTGATAGTGAATACTGTATTTTTCATTTTTCACTATTGAAAGGCTGTCTGTCCTGTAGGGTAACATGGAAGCTGCTTTGTAACATCTTACGAGTATAACTTTACACTGGGACAAGATAGAGATTTGTAGTTTAGGCTCTCTGAACTCACAATTTAATAACACCTCTTTTAGTAAAGGTGGTTTTTAAATTGTGTGTTTGAAAATGCCACTTTCAGAAAGTGGGAATTTTCTTGTTTAACCATCTTGTGTGCCTCTGCCGGTTTGTGTATTTGCCATCTGGTTTTGGGGTGACAGGAGCTGGGGATGTGCATTCACGCTAGACAGTCACAAAGGGGATTGAGGTGTGCCATGCCTTTCCTGGGTGACTCATAGCCAGCCTTAATAGACCTTTCTGCATTTAGAGTGGTGGTAGGAGTTTTCACTTGCACCTGAATAGGCTGTGTCTGTTCTGCACAAGGCTATCTCCATCTCCTGTAGTAAAGCTGGAACAGAGAGGACAGAATTGGTTTCTACTGAGCTCAGAGACCCTTGCAACAAAGACTACAAAGAGAAAATGGGGTATAATTAATAGGCCTAAAACTCAAGACCTTTAGATCACTTCTGGAATCAATGGCAACTCCTGCCAAGGACAAGATCTGAAGAGGTGTGAGGAGGCGAACTGCCCCTTTGCTGTGTGTTGCCTTGTTGGGTTGGCCTGCAGTTGCTGCTTCTGCCAAGGAGAGGACAAACACTGGAACTTTGCTGTGAACCTGCTTGTGAGGAATCTCCAAGGGCTTGTACGTGCCTGCCTCCTGTCCTGAAGTCCCAGGGACACAAAGACTTCACCACCAGCTTCCTTGAATTCCACTGCTGAGAGTTCTCCTGCCAGGAGGTGCCTAATCCAGTTCTGGGCCTCTGGAGGTTGTTTCTGTTGCTGGGAACTAAAAAATCTTGAAGAAACCAAGGAAATGGATGCATCGCCCTTCCAGCACCTGTTTTTCTGATACAGCACCGGCGAGCGGGAGAAATTTCTATACTCCACTGCCAAGCGGCCAAAGTATCGACACAGCGCCGGCCAGCGGCTGAAAAATCCACTGCACTCCGAGTCCTGTGCATCGATCTTCGAAGTCTGAGATCACCGCACCGGCTCCAAAACAGGCCCTGCTGTGCGGCTGAAAGAATCCACACATCGTGAGACAGCGGCTGAAGAAGCTGACACAGCACCTGTTTGCCATCGCCACATCGACCTCCGGCACATCCCAGATTTCCATGCATCGCACCTGTGCAGCAAGTTTTCTAATGCATCAGCCACAGACCAAAACCATCTCAGAATTGGCGCATCACTTCCCCCTACAGCCTGGATTCGATGCACCACTTCTCCTGCGTGCAGCAGAGCTGTTGCATCGCCTCCCCAAAGACTCAGGAACTGACGCATCACTGTGTTTTCTGACGCTTTCCTTTTCTACGATTGTTTGGCCTTGTGAATTTTGAAATGCTTTGTGTAAAAATCGCGCATCCCTAGTTTTCTATTGACAGAATTGCTTGAAACCTTTTAAAAGTCATATTTTGAATGTTGTATGTTGGATTTGTGTCATTTTGGTCTTGTTTGGTTTAGATAAAGATACTTTATTTTTCTAAACTGATGTGGTATCCATTTGTAGTGTTTGCACTGTGTTACTGTGTGTCTGAGTGCAAATACATTTACACATTCCTTTGGGAGAAGGCTGTCTGCTCGTGCCAGACTACAAAGGGGGTGAACAGGGGATATGTAAAGTGTGTAACTCCCTTACCCTTACTAGAAACAAGGGTCCCTACTTGGACAAGGTGCGTACCTCTGGCAACTAGAGACCCTCATTTCTAACACTCAGAGAAAATAATTGAGTATTAAACTGTATCAAATGATTCTCAAAGTTAAGTATGAGCACACTATCTCTCCCTACACTGCATTAAAGGGACAAGCCTAAACTGAGAAGCATTGGATAAAGGTGAAATTAGAAAAGTGCCAGCTTTCGGAGTCTTCAGTAGAAGGCACTCCAACCATGGGTCATGTAGCATAAAGCCACACAAGCAGAAGCATAGATCTGCACCCGTGAAGTCCTAAGATGTCTATCTTAACCCTCACTAAGTTACAGCATAAAATATTAGTTACATTCAAGGTAGACAATCCCACATGAGTTTTTGCAGTACTTTTCCATGGTTCTGGCACACATTAGATACTAGAACTACCTTTCCCACATCGATAAGCTGCAACTTAATTCATTCTTGGTCATTCTTCTCCTCCTCCATGAGAACTCGCCTCCTTGTTCGTTATCACGTTTCTCCTTGCCAAACTTCGTCTTCTCATACCTTGCTATCTAATGAAAACAAAACCTTTCTATGCTAATTAATGAGGTTTATCCACACCTGCAGTGGAAACAAAACTACAAATAAATACATTCTACGTTGAAGGTTAAATACAAATTACATGCTAGGTTTTAAACATGAGCTTGAACAGAATAGTTCTCAAGACCCAAACTCGTGTCAATGTAGCAGTGCACAGGTTACAAATACATGCACATTTCTATACAAATAACAAATGAATAAACTGCAAAGAATTACGAAGATGTCCTTTCAGGCGTACCAACATGCATATCATTTCTTGTTACACATACTAATGTTTAAACATTAGTCCACACATACACATTCTGTTTATTAACTTCACAATGAGACACATCTAAACCAATGGTGGAGGAGAGTCGCCCCACTGCCTGGTGCAGAGCCAGCAAACGAACAATAAAATGATGCTCTAGCATAGTTTTATTTTTTGTTTGCCAACTTGAGCATGGAGGGGCGAGTGGAGGAGGAGTGCTTGTGCACTCCCTAAGTTCTCATGTGTGTTTGGCCAGCCGTCTCATGCTGACCAAAAATACACATGCGCACTTAGGTTTCTCCATCAGCCAGTCTAGAGAAACGCCCACAGACTCCGCTCCTCAGACCAATCCCTGCACTATTCTGTAGCATAGGGATTGGTTGGGAGTCTGTCCGAGACCCAGGAAGAGGTCAGCAGTAGTGATGCGACGCCCAAGGCCAGCGGCTGCGCCAGGTACGTTTTAAAAATTATCAAACTGTCCCCAGTCCCCCACACTCTCTCTGACACCCCCACCCCCGCTTCCCCCACTTGTCTCACCACCCTTTGTTAGTGGCAGTCGCTAAATTTGCAATACTTCATTTTTTCCTTGTAAGATTAATCACACAGAATATATTTGAGTGCTGACTACACTTGATTATGATGCACTCCTACAGTATCTCAGGGTGGGATCACAATTACACTGCTCCACATTCAAATGAAGGCCGTACTAATATATTTGATTACCAGTAGAAGTTTTGAATTGAACCAGGAGTAAATATTTTTCAGTAACGTTTTGAAGAAGGGAAGGATATGTCCTGTCGTTTCAAGAGGGAAGTCATTGCATCCTTTTCCATTTCTTCTTTCCAGTAATTATTTATTAAGGCCTCCTCACACCGACATTATGTTGGCCTACGTCTCTTTCATAAAAAAGAAAACCTATAAAGGTTCCTTGTTGGACCATCCACCAGGAAATCCTCATGTTCTCTTCTCTATCTTGGGCAGGCATACCTGGCCCACAATTTAAGGCTATTAAGATTTGTTTGTTTTTTAAAATTTCCCTTGTGTATTTCTTTGTATTCATTTTCTCTCCTTATTTTACAACATGCTATTGAGAAATCTAGTACTGGGCACGGATTGCAATCAGGAAGAAATATATATATCTTATATAACCTAATCCCTGTGGCTGTTTGAACCGGTGTGGTATTTCTTGTAGAAATCTAGTGTTGGCACATATTGCAATATATAATATAACCTAAATCCTTGTGCCACTTTGATCTGGTGTGGGAATTGTGGTAGCGGGGTTGCAGACTCTTCTTCTCAGGCTGGCAACTCCTGTCTAACACAGCAGCAGGAGAGAACTCAGCACAGCTTTAGAATGGTGGATTTACAAGCACTGAAAAGTTGACCAGTATCTGTCTCCAACAACATTGAGGCTGGATACCAGGTTCAGAAATGATGAACGTTGACTTGTTGGTGTGTCCTTGTGTTTCTTCTTCAGTGTTGAGAGCAGAAATACACAGTGGGGAAATGCAGTCTGCAAATGAAGATCTGGCAGGCATTATCATTTCCTTCTTGTAAGCCTTTCAGAAAGGCAGCTAAGCTTTCGCAAGCACATTTAGGAAAGGGTATGCAGTTCGTAAGTTAATTTGGCATGCTGCAAATTAAAAAGGGGGTCATGATTTTAAAAAAGAAGAGTATTTCTTCCAATAAGAATTTGTTATAGGAAGAATGCAGCCCATTGGTTTGAGATAAGGGGATTCAACCAATGGGGCAGGAGGCTTTTTTTCAAGTACATCATGTGGTATTTTTTGTACCTGTTCTGTTCTGTTTTTCTGTGTTATTGTTGGGAGGAAGATGGAGGGAGAAAGGTGGAAAAGTGAAGCATTTGGATAACAGATCTTCTGAAAGGGTGAAAGAGCCAGATGCAGGTCAAGGCTTGCATCTTCTCCATGCCATGGTCTAAAGTCTCCTTGAGAACAAGTTTGACATCCATCAAATTGTAGATTCTTTGTCATTTTGTACCCCATCCTCAGATTAAGCAAGTCCTTCCTCAAAGGGAAAATATGTTTATAGGAAGTAAGTGGATCAAATGGTCAAACACCTGTGTGAAAGTTTGGGTTTTACCGCAGCTGAGGAGAAGAGGAATAAAGTATTGCTTTTCCCCAGTGTGAGAGACCTTCTCCATCTGTTCTTCCATTGCATGAGAAGTTGTTCTCTGATTTGGATCGCTTGTCTGTGCCAAGAGTTATGCAAACAATGCATGTAGTGGACGAGGCAGAGACTGTTCTTCCAGACTCCATCATTAATTCTTTTTGCTTTTGTCGCCCTAAGTGGGGAGGGTATGCCCAGACGTAGGTCCTGTGCTCACTGTGCTACTGGATTCAAGCTAGCCTGGCTGATGAGGGGTGATACCCCAAAACCGGTTCCATGATGCTTGTTTCTGGTCCAGGGAGGACCTGGTTTGGCAGTGCAGGCTGGACTATTCCCATGAGGAGCAGGGTCAAGACTGATTTGCATATGACTGGGTCTGAACTGGGGTGGCGTGGTTAGCACAAAACTATGGATTAAACCCAGATCTTTGTGACTGGGGGTGAATGTTTGCACTGTTCAGCATTCCGTCCATCATTTGTTCTTTTTGGCTTTGGTCAAGGAGAGAAATCAGAAATTTAATGGGAGGGGAATACAAGTTTATTTCAGAAAAGAACAGCGATTTCAGTTCCTGGGAAGAACAAGGTCAAAGAAGTAATTGCATTCTTTTTCTGGTGGAGAATGCATCTGGAGGGTTTCATCCAGTTCTGGAACTGAAGCATATACCTGGGTGTCAACAGCCTATTTCAAGATAGATTGTTTGCAGAATAATAATAATACTAATATTTATAAAGCACAAACAGCTACCTCGCAAGGAAGTGTCCCGGCGCTAGGTGAGCAGCTAGATGAAAAGAAAAAGGCGAAGGGTGGTTTAGATTTTTTGAGAGAGGAGCCAAGTCTTTAATTGCTTCCTAAACCCAGATTCTGAGGCTGCGGACTGGATAGCGGGCGGTAAAGCATTCCACAGTTTCACCGTACCAGCAGAGATGGTCCTGCCCCCAAGTCTTGCCTTCCGAACTCATGGGGCGCGCAGTTGAAGTAAAGCATTCGAGCGCAAGGGCCTCGCCTGGTGGTAACGGGGATGTCTCAGTTTTAGATAGCTTGGGCAGGTGTAGTTCCCTGAAGGCCAGGGTCAATGCTTTAAATTTAATTGTGCTTGCCACTGGAAGCCAGGCCAGGCCGCGCAGATGTGAAGAGACATGATGTTTAAAATGAATGTGTTTGATCAGCCTCGTAGCCGCATTCTGCACGGTCTGTAGCCGTTGAATCAAATATTTTGGTAGGCCAAGGTAGAGGCCATTTGCGTAGTCCAGCCTTGATGTAACAGTCGCATGGACTACTGCTTTTCGGCAATCTTCCGGAAGTAGTGAAAGAAACTTGCGGAGATTCCTGAGTTTATTTAGGCACCCTGCAGAAACTTGCTGGATGTGGGAAGAGAAGGAAAGTCTATCATCCCATCTCACCCCCAGGTTTTTGCACTACTGCTCGGTAGCGGTGGAGGGCCCATTTCTGATGGCTACCACAGGTCTGGTGGGGGCCGTAAACCATTACCAAAAAAGACCACCTCAGCGTTCAGTTTTAGTTTGTTGGTATTCATCCAAATAGCAACATCACGGAGGCAGCCCTTAAACTTGCTAAATGCTGCCACGCACACTTCTGAGTAAGAGAAGACCAGCTGTATGTCGTCTGTGTATGAAATCGCCTTGACCCCCCATTTGGAAATCAAGGTGAAAAGTGGAGCTAAGTAAACATTAAAAAGTATGGGACTAAGTGCCGACCCCTGGGGGACCCCACACCAGAGACGTTTCTGCCTAGAGGTGTACTTTTTAGAATCTCTGAATCCATTCTGGCTCCAGTGGTGTAAGTACTCATTGAATGACTGGACACAATAATACAAATCACACACTATGAATCCGGGGAACCTGGGATCTGTATTCTCAAGTGCCAAAATTAGAGCTTTCAGTTCAGCCAGCTGCGCTGTGTAGTCACCAAGTGACTGCATGTAGGTATTGTGAGGCTGGAATTCTTTATGTTTCATTCTTTCCCTTCAAAGGGATGCACACTGCATAGTATTGGTGCTTTGTCCCTATGGCAGGCTGTGCAGAGCCATCAGTATAGATGATGTAATCATTCTGATCCAGAGGTATAACTTCATTAGGCAGAGTATATTAATGTTGATATTGCAGATATGCTTGTGTTTGTAGTGTACAGTCAAATATGTAATCTATCTGTTGCTGGAACACTGGGGTTTGTGACAGCCTCTAAGGCTGGAACTGGAGTCATGACAATAATGCTTTTCCCCAGAGCCAATGATCTTTCTTTCACATCAGCAGTCTATACCGCCGTCAGAATCTTCTCTGTTGGTGCAAAACATATTTCAGCATTGGTGTATTAATGCTAATTTTACGCAATTGGTACAGCGTCTCCTTCATTTAACACCTTCGCTGCTTGAGATATTCCTCTCCTGTGCTGGACCCTAATAGAAATGGGGGTGGTCATGACGAGCTCAGCTCGTCATGAGCACACGAGCACTGTGCCTCATGACGAGCTGAGCTTGTCATGAGCACCGAAGGGTTTAATGTGACATAGGTGTAGGCGTACCCTGATGCACCCAGAATTGTACAGATCACCAAGTTGGTGGTGTTTACACATGTGTGTAATTGTTTTGAAGCTGGCAATTTAGCAAGTACTGAACGTAAAATTTGTGTGCGGTCATTTGTGCAATGTGTACTTCAAAAATCTTGCCAAAACAAGTTGTAGAACAGTCTGGATCGTATGTTCCGCCAAATTCTAAGAATCCCAACCTGTATTAGAGTTTCTTCAATGTGTTAGGTGGTTGTAGAAGCGCACACTTCTCAAGGAAATGTATCGCAAGACTTCAG
Organism: Lissotriton vulgaris; assembly: GCF_964263255.1. Classification (NCBI taxonomy): domain Eukaryota; kingdom Metazoa; phylum Chordata; class Amphibia; order Caudata; family Salamandridae; genus Lissotriton; species Lissotriton vulgaris. The sequence goes on along the minus strand of NC_141697.1, from coordinate 417,962,516 downwards.
CCTTCACTTGACAGCTCGTATCCTAGGAACAGGACATTGAGATGGGCAATTTTTTGATTTTTTTAATGTAAATTTGTAGCTCATGAGAGAAAATCCCAAACTATGCGATCTGCTCTTGCCAAGTGGGTAGAAAGGTCATCATCCATTAGGTACATGTCCTCGACATAGGACAACACCTGGTCATCAAATTCTTGCAAAGGTTCTGTAACCCGGGCTGAAAACAACCCTGGACTGTTCTTATACTCTTGAGGCAATGGACAGATCTGCTTTTGAGAACCTAGCATACTGACTGTGGTCAAGTGCCTGCTTTCAGGCGCTATGTTTTGGCGGAAAAATCCATTTGAAATGCCTAAAGAAGTTCTGTATTTCTTACGCACTATATCGTTATTAGTGCTGCGCTGTGCGTGTTTTGTCCAGCTAATGTATGTGTAGCTGTGTTTAGATGTCTGTAATCAAAGACTAAACAGTATGAATGGCCTAGTTTCAATACAGGAAACAATGAATTGTTCATAGGGGAGGTACAACTTTCAATTACACTTTGGTATTCAAGTAGTGTGAGTGTCTCTCTAGCTTGTTTTTATGGGTTATGTATTTCAGGTTGTGGGGTTGACCTCACAGGTTTAATATGATAAAATGAACCGTCATCTCACTCCACATAGTTGTGATATAGCGCAGGAGCTTGCTCCTAGACCCGCATCTTGGCCTATGAATGTTTTACTGCATCTTGACGAGATAAGAAAAAGCAGGTAAAAGTAATGTTTCTCCCTCAGAGCAGTCCATAACAAATTCTGGTCGCCAATCCCTTTCAGCCAAGAGTATGCCATAGCTGAATGACAAATCCTCCCAAAACAGGACATTTATTGAACGTTGTATATCCCCTTCCATTTAGAGTTCCATTTCATAGAAACAATACAGGACACTTACTCTTGTATCCGGTGTTTCCACCTGAATATAGTCACTCAATGCTACTGCCACCAGGCAATCCATTAGATTCCAGCAAACTATTGTGACTTCTGGCACGCTGTCCAGCATGTGTAGAAAACAAGGACCCCCTGATAAGGATACAGTTCCTGGGTCAGGGCAAACAGTATATGGCAAATAAACAACCCAGGCAACCCACAAGTGCTGGCAAAGTTAAAAAAAACAAGACAATAATAAGTAATAATAAGGCACTGGAGTAACATTGAGAATTCAATTTAATAAGTTTGATAAAAGTGTCATGAAAAAGTTCATTGACATAATGATGAATTAAAAAAACACACAATAAAAATATTTCTTTCAATAGATATATCATTTGTACATGCAATTTGTATTAATAGTGTTCCCAATGATACAGAAGGGAGATGGTTTCCATCTACGCATTTCGATACGTTGAATGTGTCTTCCTCGGGACACTACCATCATGTTTCTAAAATCATATAAACAGTGCTATAAAATATTCCTCTATGTTAGGCAGTGCACCATAATAATACATTTTTCTCTTTTGAACATTAGAGCCAGAACTTTGATAGCTTAAACATGATATACTGCATTATATCAGATCATTGTCTTTTTTAGAAAGTAGCTATTTACAAGGAATAATGCAATTAGAACATACATTTATCATCTCATCATGTTTGAACATAATGAGAAAATAGGAATTATAGAAATGCCAAAGAAAGAGTCGAATTTGTGCATAGATACACGACAAAAAAGAAGAAAACTGATTCAGCTCCAGTCGATAGTCTAAATGTACATATACTTATTACAAAAGTCAGGGTTTCTATTTTGACCTATTTAAATGTGTTTCGATTAATTGTTCCAATATTACTATAGGACACAGAAGGTGAGGGGTAACTAGTTGCTAAAAAGTACCATATTGTCTGTCTATGATAATGTTGAAAATATTGGTATTAAAATAGGTATAAAATGCCAAAACTTACCAACACCTGTATCTTCGGATATTGAAGATAAAAAGCAGTGATAATGAGTCTTAAATAAACAAACGGATTCTTCTGAAAATCAGGTACAAGACAAATAGGCTTTTTGAATCTGTCGATGTTTACACCGTGCACCTTTAGGGAAATATTTAACCTAATAATACATATTTATGTTTTTGTAGCAAACAAGGATGTTTTTATCATAACCGGGTCAGCGCGGCAATACGCCAATATCATACTTCAGCCCAAGGAGTGGCTTTATCATCCATTGGCAGTATCCCAGGTATTTCTTGCTAAAACACGGCCCATACTTAACTTTTCAATCATAGCGTTTAATTTGTGAAAACCTTTGAGTATAGTCATGCGCGGAATCCAGCCTATCTGCTTATCAGCTATTTCCGGTATATGTTTAAATGATTTTTTGTACACTTACGCATGTAACAATCTTTTCCATCAGCTAGTACCATTATCAGCCACTTGAGATACTTGTATGAATGGACTATTTGACGGACACGACATGTTAAATATCTGGCTGTCGTCACTCACAGTTACGGTTTATCATTTTGGCTTATCTTTGCAATTTTGTTTTTTTCTTTTGGTCTTACTCAGACACAAAGGTTCTGCCATTAGAATTTGACCAGACTCATTATCACAGCTTTTTATCTTCAATATCCGAAGATACAGGTGTTGGTATGTTTTGGCGTTTTATACCTATTTTAATCCCAATATTTTCAACATTATCATAGACAGACAATATGGTACTTTTTAGCAACTAGTTACCCCTCACCTTCTGTGTCCTATAGTATTATTGGAACAATTAATCGGAACACGTTTAAATAGGTCAAAATAGTAACCCTGACTTTTGTAATAAGTATATGTACATTTAGACTATCGACTGGAGCTAAATCAGTTTTCTTCTTTTTTGTCGTGTATCTATGCACAAATTCGACTCTTTCTTTGGCATTTCTATACTTCTTCTTTTCTCATTATGTTCAAACACGATGAGATGATAAATGTATGTTCTAATTGCATTATTCCTTGTAAATAGCTACTTTCTAAAAAAGACAATGAACTGATATAATGCGGTATATCATGTTTAAGCTATCAAAGTTCTGGCTCTAATGTTCAAAAGAGAAAAATGTAATAATTATGGTGCACTGCCTAACATAGAGGAATATTTTATAACACTGTTTATTTGATTTTAGAAACATGATGGTAGTGTCCTGAGGAAGACACATTCAACGTGTCGAAACGCCTAGACGGAAACCATCTTCCTTCTGTATCATTGGGAACACTATTAATACAAATTGCATGTACAAATGAAATATCTATTGAAAGAAATATTTTTATTGTGTGTTTTTTTTATTCATCATTATGTCAATGAACTTTTTCATGACACTTTTATCAAACTTATTAAATTGAATTCTCTATGTTAATCCAGTGACTTATTATTACTTATTATTGTCTTGTTTTTTTAACTTTGCCAGCACTTGTGGGTTGCCTGGGTTGTTTATTTGCCATACGCTGTCCAGCATGGTCAGAGCCCACTCCCCTCATAGAAGCAGTGTCCTCAATATTCTTGGTATGCTTCAATTTGATGCCAGCTACCGTCTTCTTCTTGAATTGAGACTTGGAATGTTTTTGTTTTGTCCTCCTGTTTTATGAAGTCAGATGAGCATTGTGAATCCTTCTTTGGTTTCAAGTACTCCTTTGATCTGCACTCTGACCGTTCCTCTCTCTCCAAGCATTTTTTGGGTGAATCCTGGAAGGAATGAGAGGACCGTTTATCAGTATCCTGATTCCTGTCAGGTGTTTTAATACTAACACGGTTACACAAATTATAGCGTTTTTCAGTGGACTCCTGTTCAGAAGATCCACTCCATGTTTTAAGTTTTTCTTTACTTTTTCTTATTATACCACTTCATTTTTGAATATTCGAGTGCTTCCTTTGAGTTATCCTTTTCAGAATTATCCTTAATCTGTGGTTTACTAGGTCTGGCTCACAAATTATAGCTACCTATTGCTGCATAAGTGTCCTAATAATTTCTGGTAATTTGCGCTCCTGATCTCCTGGTGCCATGTTCGTGAGTCTCTGGCATACTGTTAACACTGCTGCTTTCCCTTTAACGTTACTTAACATTATGGCGAACACTGCAGCAAAACTTCCCATCAGATGCTTCCCTAAATCTAGGGCGGGGACTGCCCCATACTCATTTTGGATCTGAATAAGCATTTCTGGCATAATAGCTAATGAGGGTGTACCATGTGTTCTGGTAGGAACTGCAACAAAGGCTGTAACCCAAGTGGAACAGTCTTCTACTGGGGGAGCCTCCACCATAGGCAAGCATATTGTGAGCATTCTTTGCTTTTCCTGAGGTCCCATATGGGGAAACGCTGCTTCAAGCTGGTTTGTTGTTTTGCAATCCAGAACATAATTTCATCCCGTCTGATGGGAATTTTACTGATGACTGCATTGATGGTTTGTGAACTAATTCCAGCTGTAGCCAATTGTGGTCATACAGCTTGAGCAGCCCTTGCAGGATTTAATGTCATTGTTCCCATGACAAATTGTGTCAAACATCTATATGTTCTGACTAGATCTGCATATAATATACATAGTTCCGGTGCTGTCAGATTTGCGATGTCTGGGTATGGTGTATAACCGGCTAAGACTTGCCATGTTGCTCCCTCATTGCTAAGGGGACCTAGTCTAACGCTGTTTGTATCTGGTAAGGTGCATTCAAACAATTTTGATGTTCTTTGTATGTTAGTGGCATTTCTAGTGCTTTGTGAGGTCTATAGTTGCTAGGAACTGCAGTTGCAGTGTATATGTGAAAAGGTCTTGAATTTGTATTTACTGCTGGAAATGTAACCCATGAATAGAATACCATTGTCCTGAATTCTTCATTGGCCTCAACCATAAAGGTAATGTCCCCACCCTCGAGGGCAGTCCACGTTGTTGCAGCATCTGAGTAACTGCATGTCTGCATTTTACTGGTATGTTAATTGTTGCTTCGTCTTTGTCAGCAATATGAATATGGGGATTTCAGGGAGTGTACCTCTATGGGGTGATCCTTTGAAAGGTTCAAGCTTGGACAACCTATGGCCAATAAATAGGATTTACCTACTCAGCTGAGGGTAATTTTCCATAACACCACAGACTTCTCTGGTTAAGAGTTAAACAGGGGTCTTTGTGTATAGAAAAAAAACCTACTCAGGTGATCCACCAAATAATAGCCCAAGCTAGAACGTTGGCATCGATATGTCGTATGTCTTGTGCTTTCTCAAGTAAAACTGTGCATTGGTTGGACAACATAAACGTCAGTACTGTGCGAGACTGACTCTGAGCACACCCTCAGCATATGTTGGCCTGAGTCCTGATAGCTCACAGTGTACCATTTGTACCCCATACCTGCCAAGCGAACAAATGGAATTGTCAACCTCCGAACATTACAACCCTGACTTCCCAAGGAAATCGTGCTAACAGACCTCAAACCCTTTCCCTTTGTTACTTATGCATACCCAAAGAGATACACAAGAAATACACAGTAAAGCATTTCAATATTTATTGAAGCATTGTGATTCTTGATTAAATATGTGCACTATCTATAGAAGGAAACAGAATAATGTGCCTTGCATTAAGAGAGGTTTTTTGTTTCCTTCAAAAAACTGATTTTATTGCATTTATCATTCTTACAGTGTATACATTGTGCAGAAGATTCTTCCTGCTTAGTCAATGAACAAGGAAAGTGATCCTGTATATATAAAAAATATCGCCCATGTTACCATGCCAGAGTCTCAGTCAGGCCGTTATTGTTGATTATTGTGATAGCTCTGTCGCAGAATGGACAAAAATAACAACAACATTTAGTGTGGTGAAGATAGCCCATCTACAGAATATTCAAGGTAGTGATAATGTGCCTTTGAAGTGGAAATGTAAGCAGTACTGTTTCAGAGACTCCTGTCCTGCTCAGGCATGCAATATAATGTGTGTCAAATGTCATTGTGTTTAAGGAAGAAGGCACCTTAACGACGTGAGCATGTAAAATGGTGGTGTTCTTGCTCAGGCTAATGTAACCACATCACAATAGAAGCCTCATAAATTATCACAACAGGTGCCAGTGAATTTGGATGGGGATCCCAAATGAACTCTCTGACCTGCAGGACATATGGTCCCTGCAGTCTAGGCTACATTCGGGAGTTTGAGGCAATCAGGAGTGTGCCTCTCACAGTCAAGAGACTGCAACTCTGATAAGAACAGACAACACGAAAGCCAATACGTACATAAACAAACAGGGTTGGGGTGACAGGGGATTCAGTCCAGCTGTTTTGCAACACAAACATTTATGATGTTTTGATGGGCCAGAAAAGCATCTGTTGTCCTTTCAGCTATTCATATCAAGGTAGTTGACAATCCTGCAGCAGACAAACTCAGCAGATTATTTTCTTCCCTCCAGAACAATTGTCAGAGTCCTCTGATTTTCAAACGGATCTACAGGAAATGGGGTCAGCCAGTAATTTCCCAGCATGGAGAATGCTTTCTGCCCAATTTTTTGTTCCAGTTTCTTCCTTAGTCCATAGAGAGGCCCACAATAACAAAGGTATGACCAAAAGAAGATCTTCTAAGAACTGTAGGCCGACCTCATGATGTAAGATAGTATTTGATACAGAAGGTAGGCACAGAAGACGTTTCAAAAAGCTATTTTCTTCTACTTGCAGGGGAGTGGCATTAGCATAACCCCAAAGACCTGCCCCTTATAAGGTTGTAGTCACTCCTTTTGCTTTGTATATTGCAATCATTTCTCAAAGATTTGATTCTCCAGACATGGTGGGCCCATCACAATTCACCAAACTGTGTGACGAAGAAGTTTCGTTGTTGAGGACTTACCAATACCAAACTCAATACAGCTTTGTGGGGAAGATGTTCTAAGTTGAGTGAGCCTGCAAGAGGTAGGGGAAGGAATTTTCTTTCAAGAAGGAAACATATTAGGCACGTTATAAAGCTGTTTTTTTGGCTAATGCGCGACCATGTTGTGCTCACATGTGGTGTGGTAGGTTAGTGAATTAGTTCTGCTGAAAAGGCCTGGCATGATAAGGTAGGAGATTTAAATGCATGGGGCCCTTTGTCATCAATGAAGTGAGGAGTATGCAGTGGTTCTCAACAATTCAAAGGTGTGGAGTATGTCCCGGTTTGGTAGAAATGTACCTGATAGTGGTCACCAATTCTGACTGCACCACAGCAATGAAGCGTGGACAAGTGGAGGCTGTTGAGAAAGCCTGTGTGGTAGAAGTATTTCAAAATAGACTGCGGAGTCATAGTTAGGGATTTCTTATTCTTACTGTCCCTGGTATTAGTTATGTACTTTGTGTCTTTTTGTTCCCACTACAACCTTCTTGGTTGTTCTTGTTCTTCCTTGTTTCCCTGTGAGTCATTGCAGTTCTTATTCCATTCATTATTCTTGTTCGAGTGGGGGGCGTTGTGCCTGTACATCATGACAGTCTTTTCACCCAGGGCACCATCATCTTGCTGTCATTGGAATGTTGGGGTCACTTGTGCTTTCCAGAATCCTGTGCTCTTTTAAGAATTTAGAAACTGTGTCAGGAAACGAAGAAGAAAAGGGCCAAAAAGACAGAATCATCAGCACCTTCTCCTTCCTGACCTTTGTGAGAACCCCAACATAAGAGGAAAGAGTGGAAAGCATAGAGAAGGCCTGAAGTCATAGATACTTCAGACCACTTGTCACCCAGGCTCCTTCATCACTAGCCCTGGAGGGCCTCCCAAACAGTCATGCTCACTTAAGTGCGCACCATTCCTCCCCTTGCTGGCAGTGACGACAGCCAAGCCCCGCCCCACCCTGTAAAGCTGCATGAAAAAGAAAAAAGATAATGATAATAACGTAGTGTTATTATCATTTTATTTTCCCTTTTTCCATTACAAAGAATGCAGGGGAGCAGCGCTCCTCTGCCTTAGCGGAGGAGCCGCCACTTCTGTTGTGTATTGACCAAATGGTTTTTCCCAGTTTTTGATGCCGATCGCTTTTCATCATGATCGGGAGACCCAGAGTTGCCCACACAACAACCCTTTAACCATCAAGCATTATCTCACACTCTGGTGCATTGGATCACAATCAACATCAGGATCCTGTCTCATCCTAGGGACCATTTTCTTAACTCTTTCAGTAATATATTTTGAACTTTGAATTTTACCTCCTTTGCACACTCTTGCAAAAGGGCCTTTCCTGCTACAATTCCTACACAAAAAATGTGGTTAAAACATCAAGGGTTGTTGGCTAAATGCCCACAAATGTCCAAATCTATAGCATTTATTACATTATTAAATTTTTTGGTAGATGGAGGCATGTACGATAATCCAGCATTTCTCAACCTGTGTGTGGTTGCGAGCTGATTTTTGGTGGGTCAGAAAAGTCCAAGCAATAAATAAAAATACCATTACATTCTGTGTTTATCTTGTCACATTTGCTGGTGCTTCAAAGACAGAGGTCAAATGTCTGGTTATGTCTTCTGACAAAATGCTGCTTATTCTTTTAACATGGGGATTGCTGTTTTCTTTCTCTATCTGGAAAGTGAATTATGTGACAATCTTGATGGAGTACAGGGAGTGTGAAAGGAAAGGATGTAGGATGTCTTTTTTTCCAACACATAACACAATGTACAAATATAGAAATACACTGTATGCATTCCGCAGATAGGAAAGCAAAAAGTAAATTTTTTGTAATATCGAAGTGTGCTGAGAATTGAGGATCAGAACAAATCAAGACACTTTACTAGGTGATGTCCAAATGATAAGTATTCAACAGCAAATGCCTAGGCACACATAAGAGAAAATCAAGTTCATGTGAAAAGAAAATTGAGAGACGCAAAAAGTCTCATTCAGATGGAAGGAAAAAGTCTTGAGGTAATTCGAGTTCAAAGTTCAATCAAGTAGATTCTTTATATTCCTTTTCAACAGTAAGGGCACGTAGAACAGCCCTGACCCAAAAAACCCTTCTCAGGTGTATTTTACTCAAATGATAAATATTGACAAACACCCAATTTCCACACATCATCATTTGTGTGCTGCATATTTGTATCAGTAAAACTGTATGTCTGTGCACAGTTAGTGGCCATTTCAATGGAAAATGTGCTGTCTGAAAATAACAATGCGCAACCCCACCATGCCTAAATTATATTTAAAGCAATTCATGCTTCTTGACCATTTATGGTAGATGGGTCACAAAAGTTTGTATTTCTAAAAAGTGGGTCATGGTTCTAAAAGGTTTAAGAAGTACTTCTCTAATACATCCTTTTGTACAAAACAGTAAATTCCCCCATGACCTTCATAATCTTTCTCTTCCTATGTAACACCTTTCACATCTTCACAATGGTTATCTCACATTTAAACATGTTTCCATCCCTTCTACAATTACTACTACTTCACCAAGTGTGGACATTTTTACTAAACATTTTTATTGTACTCTTGTGCTGTTAATGTATTTCAACAATTGGTCTGTGAGATCACCAAAGTCACAAGTTTGTACCAGTGTCTTCACACATGACGCATAGCTTCTGTTGCAGCGCAAGCAATATACTGGTTTCCTATCACTGGGTCCAAACTAGTTACTGTTTTTACTCAGATGCTGTATTTCACTAATAGAGGTGATGGTCCTCTGATGGAGCTTTCTTTGTTGTTGTGAGGGATGAGAACTCAGGGTGTCCCACTGCCAGCCACCCAATGAGAACCAATAAATGGCAGCCAACTCACAAGCTGGCGATAAGGTTCAAATATATTATTCTCAGAACCATGCTATAAAAATGGAGTATTGCAATTGGAAGAACCAACCTCATAAAGAGGTTTAGTATAACAATAATTATGCAAACTAAGAGCTCTGCTGTCTTTACACAAAACAAGAGCAAAAGAACCTGATGTTCTGAAAATAATCTGTCTTTCTCTATCAGGGATTCAGAAATCATACAAGTAAAAGCATTGTTTCTGTAGAAAGAACATTAAGACACAATAAAAGACTCAGACACATTCAGATGTTTGGTTATTTTATTCGAGATTAAACAAAAACAACGTACATAAGTAGCATTTTTAGGAGCTCAGTCATGAGTCTAATAGCTCATGGTATACAACAACACATTTAATCAAAGTAAATCTATTGCTAAATTAAGGAATCCTTAAGCAGATGGTTTGGTATTAATAATTCCTACCACCAACAAAGGCAGCAGGATGGTTCACAAAGGTTATCTTAGCATGGGCAAAGAGATCAAGTTAAAGTACATTAGGTAAAAGTCCATGGGGATGGGCAAGGGGAATGGAGAATTAATCAGGAAAGTTCAAGTTTGGTCTCTCACCAGACAGCTTTATTTTGTCCAGCAGGCAAGCTCATCAGCAAGGGGAAAGAAAAGGGGCATGAACAGGTAGTCCAGCAGCAGTTGACAATTGAGGAGAGGGGGAATGAAAAAAACGCTCTCGCCTCCTAGTAACATCACTTTTTATACTCCATATTGTTAATTTGTGCCATTAGTAGTCACCATACAATGATCTGATCATCATGTGATCGTTCTTTCCGTTCTCCAGGTACAAATTACACCCATACATACTTTTCCATGCACATCATGAGAAACGGCTGTCCGTTCCATACTCACAGATTAGTTGACAAAGAGCTTATTTACTTTGCTGCTCTTCACGGCTATAGTCCAAGGGCCAGTTCCCATCAATTCATACAATAAGAAATACTGGAAAAGTGTCTCTTGTCACTTAAAGAATGTCAGATGAACAGAACAAATAATGCAACATTTGAGGAAATGTTTCAAAGGTCCATTACATCAGGTTATGAAATCATGCAGCATTAGAAGGAAAAAGTCATTTAATGCATTTAATTTTTTATAATCAACTTTATTGAACATTTTGCGCCAAGACACATAGTAGCATATCTCCAAAGAATATATTGTACCAGGACAACAATACAACAAGCCCAATCTTCCGCATCACACAGCATTACATGGTCAAAGCGACAGCCCATAATAGCTACTCCATTTCCCCCATATTTGGCCGTGCTTCTGTGGACAACCACGAGCCTCAAAAATTGGATTCTTCTGGAGGACTGGTGAAGGAGCATCGGATTCTCCTTCACCAGTCCTCCCCCCTGCACCAGCCTATGACAACTGGAGGGTTTTGCAGTTTCCAGGTACGAGCTGCATCCCTTTTGGCAACAAGACATGCCACCCCCACCTCAGCCTTGGGGCCCCAAACCTCCTCTACCAACCCCAGCAGCACAATACGGGGTGTCAGATCCAGGATGCAGCCCAGAACAGTGGAAAACACATTACCCATCCCCTCCCAGAAGGACGCTACACCGGGCATTCCCACGCCACATGAAAAAAGTCTGCTGCTGGGTGCGCACATCGTGCACACATTGCCTGTACGCCGGGGCGCGAGTGCTATAGGCGCCGCTGGATGATGTATTTTGCATGTAAGTAATTAAATTGCACCATACGCAGCCACAATGAGATTGCCAATTCTCGGGGCATCATACAGGCCTCCCACCACTCCTCTTCTTCCAGTATCCCCACCCAGGCCTCCCATCTCTGACTTTCCTGCCCAAGACCATCAGGGGCATGGATTACCAACGAGCGATAAACCATAGAGATTTCCCTTTACCCAAACGCCCAAAGAAAACCTTTGCCTCTAGTGGACTAAACTCGGGCAGGGAATCGTCTGGGAGATCAAGGGCCTGCACAGCGTGGCGTCTGGGAGATCAAGGGCCTGCACAATGTGGCGTAGCTGGAGGTAACAAAAGAAATGTGAGTTGGCCAGTATGCATCTGAGCTGTAGGTCCTGAAATTTTACACGGCTACCTTCCCTATACAGATATGAAATCCTGATTCTTTCCCAGGGGATGAAACCCTCCTGGGCCGAAAGCTGGCCAAGCCAAGTTCCCTACCATAGAGGGGCCATCTCAGTGAGATGGCGGTCCCAACCAATTAGCCGAAGAGCTGACCTCCAGCAGGTAAGGTGCACCTGCATGCAAGAAGGTAGTGTGGTGGGCAGCCACACCCCGTACAGCAAATCTAGCATACCATCCAGTCACAGCGAGTGAACCTCCAGATGGTTTGCCGGGTCATCCCACCCACCCGTAAACCAGTTGTTAATCAGCACCAGGTGGGCTGTGAGGCATTCAATGCATTTTAAAGTTAGCATTTTCTTAATTTAGTAAAATAAATATCTAATTAAGTTCAAGCATCACAAAAAAATCAAACCTCATATATGAGAATACTTATAAAGTTGTCACTCATTATTACACTTTAATGTTCAACTTCAATTAAGGCCTACTACCACAATTTATAAAAGTACCTACTAGTTCTAAAATTCGTTAATATAAAATCATTTCAAAGATTATAAGATCCTAATATTGTTAAGCACTTATACTGAAAGTGTCAGTCATATAGCACATTTCATTACCTTTTGCAAATTTTCTAACTTTCTATGGCGCACTACAATACCATCAAAAGAAATGCAAAATTTCATCATTTGTCATAACGCTTTTGTTATTAAACATATTAAAATCATCATTTGTTTAATCTTGTTACTGCAGCCTATCCAGACATACTTTTAACGTGCTGGTACTTCAACTTTTCTCAGTTTTAGTGTCGTTTTTTTAGACATGTGCAAGGTGCACACTATAGTTTTCATTGTCAAATTCAGGTTGTATGTCGTGTAAGGGATGATCAGGTATTATACTACATCACTTCCCATCTTCTCACTTTTATGTTATGTTATGTTAATATTATTTTTATAGCGCACAGCTGCCCCAGCAAAGGGGCGTCCTGGCGCTTAGACAGATACTATAACATAACACGCAGAAAGAGAAGAAAAAAGAAAGGGGGGAGCGGCTACTCAGAGACAGGAAACAAACAAGTTTTAATAGCACGCCTGAAGGTGGGCAGGTCATTCAGAGCTCGGATGTGCACCGGGAGCGAGTTCCACAGCCTCGCGGCAAGCACCCGGTAAGAGCGGCCACCCATTCTACTGAGTTTGAAACGGGGGCAGACTGCCAATGAAGAGCCTCCGATCTTAAAGATCTCGGAGGGATGTAGGGGATGAGCAAGTTGACAAGAGCCGGCGGCGAGGAAAGTTTCATGATTTTAAAAGTCAGACAGAGCGCTTTAAACTTAATCTTCTGTCTGACCGGTAACCAGTGAAGGGCAGAGATAGTGCCGGAGACAGAGCAATGTCTGGGAAGACCAACAATGGCCCGCGCCGCAGCGTTTTGTACCCTTTGAAGCCTGGATGCCTCAGCCTGGTTTACCGCTAACATCAGCGCACTTCCGTAGTCCAGCCGAGATAAAACCGAGGCTTGGACCACGAGCTGCCGGGTGGGAGGGTCGAAGTATTTAAGAACCGGCCTTATGCCTCGCAAGATACCGTAACAGGTGGCTGCAACCTTCTTCGTGTGAATTGTGAAGGTGAGCGCAGGATCCAGCCAGATCCCTAAGTTTTTCACTTCGGAAGCTGGGATGGGAGTAATGCCCAGCTCTGGAGGCCACCACTGGTCTCCCCATAGCTCAACATGTTTCCCCAAGACCAACACTTCAGTTTTAGTGGCATTCAATTGTGGACAATTGGTGCGTAGCCAACTAGCTACTGCCACAAGTCCAGCTCAGAATCTGGGGGCCTCCACTTCCGGGTCTCCACTCAGTGTCACCGCCAGCTGCGTATCATCAGCATATGAGGTCATCGTCAAACCCCACTGTTTGACGACTGCAGCTAGCGGTTTCACATAGAGGTTGAACAGGGTAGGGCTCAACGAGGAGCCCTGTGGGACCCCCAGGTCCAAGGGATGAATAGTGGATTGGCAGGGTGGTATAGCCACTTTAAAGGTTCGATCTGAGAGGAAAGATCGAAACCACTGAAGAGCGGTTCCTGCTACTCCAGCTTCCTCGAGGCGCTGAATCAGTATACGGTGGGACACAGTATCGAAAGCAGCGCTCAGATCTAATAGCAGGAGCGCTGCCGTACGTCCGGAGTCAAGCACCAGGCGTAAATATTTGATAATATGAAGCAAAGCGGTCTCGGTACTGTGTCCTGGCGGAAGCCATTTTGGCTAGAGTCCAATATCTGATTACGGGCAAGGTGATCAGACAAGATAGAATTAACATGGGCTTCGGTGACTTTAGAAGTCCAAGGCAGAAGAGATATAGGGCGGTAGTTCTCAGGCAAGAGGGGGTCTGAATTTGCCTTCTTCAGGACTGGGGTAACTACCGCCTGCTTCCATGAGGAGGGGACCGTCCCAGTTGACAGCGACAGGTTGATTAAAGTGAGTATTGGAACTCGACACAGTGGGGAAAGCGTGCTGATAAGAGCTGGCTTCAGCGGGTCCAGAGGAGAGCCTGATTTAACGCTGAGGCTAAGTTTATCAAAAGCCTCAGTAGACAGATTAGGTAGGAAGGTCAAAGTCTCGTAACCCAAAGAATTAGGGTCAACTAACTCTGGATCCGGCCTACACAGGTCAAATCCTCGGTATATATTCTGCACTTTCTCCAGAAAAAAGGCTGCCAGGTTCTCGCAGTGGGAGTCGGTGCAGATCTCTGCCGAAGTGGCTCTCTTATTCATAAGGTCTTTCAAGACCTTGAATATTAATTTGGAGGGGTTGGTGCTGGCTTGGAATTCCTGAGCATAGAATGCGGCCCGAGTTCTGCAAATTGCCCTGTGATAGGTCTTGAGTTTGGCAAAGTACAAGGTTTTCAGGACGGGATCGTAAGATCTTCTCCAGTCCCTCTCCGCTTTCCGGCAAGTTTTTTTAAGCTCGGCAAGGAAGTCATTATACCACGGGCTGGGTACCTTAGAATGACCTTTCGACCAGCGCATGGGTATAAGGGAATCAAGGGCGTCTGAAATCCATGTGCAAAACAGTTGGTAGCCATGATCCACATTCAGAAAAGGGCTCAGGGGTTTCTGCTCCAGTAGCCTGTAAAACTCCTCAAGTTTAAGCTTATGCCAATTTCTTTTAAAAATTAGCCTATCCACAGGTTTAAATAGCTTATCGTGAATAGGACAAAAGACTTCCACCAGCAAATGATCAGTCCATCCCACCGACACCGGGTCAGACACCTTCACCCTCTCAAGAGTGGAAAAAAAGGGATCGAGAATATGTCCTCCAGTATGAGTGGGAAGTGTAAATAGCTGGACAAGTTGAAGTGCTGCGAGATCCGCGAGCAAGGTGTTAATGGCTGTGGACGACCTGTTGTCAAAATGAATGTTGAGGTCACCCATGATGTTAAAGTTCGCACAACCGGGCGCTAAAGAGCTAACCATATCGGCAAGAGCGGACTTGAAGACTGTATCATTGCCAGGTGGGCGGTAGATGAGAATTCCGCTGAACGTAAAATGATGGCTAAAAGCTACTTTGAAGAGGGCGCTTTCACAAGCAGGCAGCCCAAGAGCTTTCCATTCAGCAGGAAAGCAGGATTTTACTGCCATGGCAATGCCACCTCCTCTCGTGGTGCGATTCAAAGTGAAGATCGTGTATTCCGATGGGAAGGTAAGATTCAAGATAGCGACATCTGAGTCCTGAAGCCAGGTTTCGGTAAGGAGAAAAAGATCAGGGCCATCTTTTTCGATGAGGTCATGTATGAACTGGTGATGTTTAACCAGTGACCTCACGTTCAAATTCCAGATCCGAAGCCCCCGGTCCGTGGTGAGATTGCGCTTGGTCGGGGTAATATCTTCCAAAGAGCGGATCTTAGTCGTGCTATCTAGAGACCAACCCTTACAGGCACAGACGTATGGGCCAGATAGGGGGTCCACAGGGTCGCAAGAGCAGACCGCAGCCCTATTCCCAATAGATAGCAAATCCGCCCGAGTGTAATTGAGCATTGGTAAAGCATGCATGATGAAAATAGCAGCTAGTGATCAGAGCCCTACCGCGTCTCGCGCTTCCTCGTCGCTGACGGGCGCAGACGGGCAGGACTCTGGCACGACTCCGGCTAAGCGAGGGCGCCCCACCTGCTCGTCCCGCTGCGCGGGAGAGGAAAGCTTTAAATAGGCGATCCAAGTCCACTGAGTTCTGGCAAAGAACTTGCGGCTCTTGAGGAAAATACTAATACAAGTTCCAAAATGTCCTTCCAATATTAAGACAGAAATCTCCTCTCAACACCTAAATTCTAGAGGACTATACCTTATTCCTCACTGATGAAAACGTCTCACCTGCAATAGCTATGAGGTAAGAATCAAATAACTTCTTCCATTGCCTCCATAGCAACGGAGGATTGCCCTTCTCTGAAACAAATGCTGGCTGTTGTGACATACTGGCTTCTGGTTTAACTAGATGATTACTCTTACAGAGTAAGTTACCAAAAATGAATGAATAACCAAGTAGTTTCACTATGTAACAGAGTCAATAGATAATAACAGCCAGGGGGTAAAAAATCCACAACTCAAAGGTGCCTCGTAGCATTAGTGATGTGCTAAGCATATATATAATGAGGCAGTCAGAAAAACATATTTAAGTCTTTCATGTATATTATAATTTGATCAACATACTGAAGTTTTTGGTTTGTTAACAATACCTTCAATAGAAATGAACCAAAATTTGTGTTCCATGTAAATAGCTGCTTCTAAGAAAAATGGTGCAGCCACTTCAGTTTCCTTAATTGTGAGTAAAGGATCGGCACCTCCATGCGCATTTCACTAAGGCCGCCATATAATATTCTACATCAAGACAATGCGTGTGATGCAGGCAGTTATTTGGTGCACACTGAGATGTGTAGTTGTTCTTTTGTGTCATTTGTCGCTACCTTAGCTCGGCTGTATGAATAGGGAGCTGTGTGCGCTCTTGATGGAATTTAATGAACAGCACATGTTCCTAAAGTTGAGGCACAAGTAGAGCTAATTTAAAAAACAGCATTTAGTCCAAATGAAGGAAAACAACGCTGTGTTGTATGTGGGGCACCAAAGTGCAAATGGCGGTCTATCGCCTGTTCTCTTTACAGGTTGAACTCGTGGCAGGTGCTTATTCCATAGAAGAACTAGGATCCAGGTAAGCACTAGGTGACTTATTGTAGTCATTCAAGGAAGCTTATGGGAAGTTAGGAATAGAACTAGATGCCCAGTTAGGACACACCAATATAGGCAAAAAAGAACTACGGTCATTGGGAGCGGATGTGTCCCGTACATGTGATCACGAGTACCTTCGGCAAAAAATATCAGTGTCCCATATGATCCAAGTATGGAATTCAGAAGATCATCCCTACCCGTACTTGGATAGGTTGCCGAATCAGAAATTAAGAAGAGAGGTTTTAAAACTGAGAATGGGTGTAAACCCCTGTTATGTAAATACCAGGGTTAAAAACCTCATGATTAATAGTAATGGCAATTGCACATGTACGTTGGGCTCCACCTGTGACATTACTCATGTTTTATTAGACTGTAGGAGGACCCTTGATATACGTAAGGAGATTTTAGGCCCGTTACTCAAAAATTACAGGATTCCGAATAGGAAGCAAGCTGCAGAGCTCCTGGTGGGGATGGGAAACCTGGATATAGCCTGCGCCTTGGGGAAATACATGATTCGAGTTAGGGAGCTCCTCCAGAATACAGAGTTATAGGCATATGTTATCGAGACTGTACTCTCATGTATGTATTATGTTTGGAAGGTCTAGTCAGATATGTTTTCTCATGTGTTTTTAACATCTCAGGAGGATACTGTTAGAAATAATGTTGCCAGGGTTATCCTCCGGGAAATGACTGAATTGCAATTTTATAAATTTTAACTCGTGTTTTTATAAAGTTTATAAATGTATAGTGTATACTTTTATGGTCGTAATAACTCAAATAAAGTTTTAATGACTGACTGACTGACTGACTTATTGTAGTCAAACAAAGGAGTGTACACCAAAAGAAATCCGGGAAAGTGTGATGCTTCAACGATTTGTTTAGACATTCCAACAATTCTCACCAACGCATCTCACCTTTGCTGTGCCTAGTGATCTTAAACAAAGGGTCGCCAAGCCAGAGAATCCGACCTTTCCCCTTCTGGATTTTTGCCCACATGCATCAAAGTCCCGTTTTGCGTTTCCAAATTTGCGAATTTTACCGAATCGCAAATATGGATTCGCAAAACGGGATGCATCATGGAAAGTGCAAAATATTTCCGAGTCGGTAAAATTCGCAATTTTTACCGACTCGCAAATATTTTTGTGACTTCTAAATTGCGAATTCGCAATTCCCATTGATTCCTATGGGCCAAAAGGCCCATAGGAATCAATGGAAATTGCGAATGGCACTTAGAAAATTTCATGGGTGCAGGGGGGGTCCAAAGGACCCCCCCCTGCACCCCCGAAATGTAATTTGAAATGGATGTTTCACACACACATGTCCTAAGGACATGTGTGTCTGTAACATGACATCGTTTAAAATGTAAATTAGTACATTTTAAACATTTTTCGCAATTTACCACGAGGGTCAACCTCGTGGTAATTTGCACTTCCAAACCTTGTTCTCGCAACTTCATTTCTGAATGATGCATTGCATTTAAGGAATCGCAAATTTGCGATTCCTTAAATGCATTCGCATTCTGGAAAGTCGCAAAATCAGCGAATTCCAGTCAGAAATGATGATGCATCTGAAAAAGCACTTTTGCATTCGCAAACGGCCGATTTTAAGGAATCGCACCGTTTGCGAATGCAAAAGTGCTTGATGCATGTGGGCATAAGTGCCTTTCGGCCCATTTCATGAACGAGTGTCCTAAGATCCAAATAAATAATTCTGTCACTCCCGGCCCTGCCACTGCACCTGAAGAGAGACATATATGAGATCCAAAGTACATTTTTATCAAATCCCTTTAATCCCTAACCGTGCATACATTCAAAAGCAGTCCGACGACCACTGCCCCATCTGCATTATCTTGTCCCAACCTTTATCATGTACTGTATCATGTACTGTTATAAGAGCACGTAATACTTAATTAAACAACATCAAAAACAAAGAAAATATTGGGGCAGTGTCTACAATATTAGGAAGGGGGAACAGAAAAAAAAACTCAGGCAGAAGCAAAACAAAATAGTGTAGCCAAAGGATAATCAAATAATGAGATCAAAAGACATATCTGGAGCACCATTGCACATATATAAAATAATTATTATACAATTTGTGTGTCAGGGTGCTAAAGTCGACGGCTTTTCGATCTCACAGCAAATAATGCGATCATCATCAGAACTAAATGAATGTCTAGTATGAGAAAAATCAAAATTGTAATAGATTTTGCCTACTGAAACAAGAAATTGAGGAAGGGGAAAGAGTGAGAAAGAGAAATTGAAAACATTAAAATTGGATCATAGGCATGAACTTAGTGAGTCAACCACCGTGTATGAAAAGACTGGAAGGTGTCTAAAGTTCAGCTGTTCAATTAGGAATTGAGGTGTAGTGATTTATCCATTAGGCATATCAGGAAGCGGGAAAGCATGCCAAGTGAATATTGGTTGCGGCAAGCAACTCATTTTGCATGAAGAAAGTGACATGTGAAGACCCAAAGAAGTCTAGTGTCATCCTAAACTATTCAGGTAATGCTGTCGCCAAACCAGAATATGGAAACCCCAAGAATTTGTTGTTGTATCTACCCCAGGGGCGTTGTGTGTTGGGGCCCGGATAGGTCCTATTAGTGTAAAAATCGTCAGTCAAATAGGGATACGTTCTATCAGGCTAGTAATTCTTTATGGGCCCCAAGTACCTCAACGACCGCCTGACCTTCTACACACTCACCCGCCAGCTACGGTCTACCAGCCTCGCCCTCGTAACCGTACCACGCATCCGAAGAGCCACCGCCGGAGGCAGATCCTTCTCCTACCTGGCGGCCAAGACATGGAACTCCCTCCCCATCCACCTCCGACTGACCCAGGACCACCTCGCCTTCAGGAGACAACTCAAGACCTGGCTGTTCGAGCAGCAGCGGACCCCCTCCCCCAAGCGCCTTGAGACCCTTCCGGGTGAGTAGCGCGCTATACAAATGCTATGATTGATTGAGTGATTATGTCATGTTTGACTTTGACTGTTTTCTTGTTTTATTCTATTGTATAGAACTCATTAATTGCCTTCTCAACCTTTTCAAAGAGATTCTTGGCTTCTGTGATGTTACTGGATTAGTTAATTTATTTTTCTAATTCAGCGCTCTTTGTTGTTAATTTTTTAATCTGATCATCACCTGTATCAATTCCAAGCACCATCCAGTGCCTAGAGCATGTCGTTCCGATGTAGCTGAAGGTATTCAAGTATTTTTTGCAGTCAGTAAAGACTTAAGTGATATTTCTTACTTGTAGGCCTATTGGAATAGTGTCTGAATTCAAGTATTCAGTAAGCATGCGTATCGTAAGTTGTAGCCTCACCAATTTTTTCTTACATTTCTCTAACTGTTCAGCTAGTGCGATATTAACTGGCAGTGTGGGCTCAGTGGGTTTGAAAAAAGAGAAGGACCTTTCAGAATCCTTTTCATGTAGTTGTCTGAATATAAGGGAGCATGGTTTGACATAATAGATGTGGGAGTAGGGGTGACAGCAGGGAAAAGACGCAATGGGGGTGAAGAGGCGAGAGACAGTTAACCACTAGAAGTAGGAAATACAAGTACCCCTTGCAATCCGGCAATTGCGCTAATTATATTTTAAGGGACAAGGGAACCCAATGTATCTGAGACGGACCTTGGGTACAAGTAGCTATAAGGCAACAGTGGTCCCTTTCAACAATTTAGAAATTTGAGCAGTTCAATACAGAAATGTAATAACGACTGTATCATGTACTCTTGTAAGAGCACGTAATATTTAATTAAACAATATGAAAAACATTAGAAAAAAGTGGGGCAGTGTCTACAATATTAGGAAGGGGGAACTGAAAAAAACTCAGGCATAAGCAAAACAAAATAGTGTGGCCAAAGGATAATCAAACAATTAGGCCAAACAACATATCTGGAGCACCATTGCACCTATTTAAAATAATTATTATACATTTGTGTGTCAGGGTGCTAAAGTTGACGGCTTTTCGATCCCACAGCAAATAATGGGATCATCATCAGGACTAAAAGAATGTCTAGCCTGAGTAAAATCACAATTTTAATAGATTTTGCCAGCTGAAACGAGAAATTTAGGAAGGTGAAAGAGGGAGAAAGAGAAATTGATAACATTAAAATTGGATCATAGGCACAAACTTAGTGAGTCAGATACCGTGTGTTTAAAGACTGGAAGGTGTCTAAAGTTAAGCTAGTCAATTGGGAATTGTGGCGTAGTGATTTATCCATTAGGCATTTTAGGAAGTGAGAAAGCATGCCAAGTGAATATTGGTTATGGCAAGAAACTAACCTTGCATGAAGAGAGCGACATGTGAAGACCCAAAGGGGTCTAGTGTCATTCTAAACAATTCAGGTAATGCTGTCACCAAACGGGAATAGGAAAACCCCAAGAAATTCTGTGGGGTACCAAGAACATCCATGACATCAATGTGGAAAACACTACTGTTTCCCCCCTTCCTCTGCATATCTCCGGCAGTACTCCAAATATACTACCTAAAAGTTTCCTTGACACTGGCCTCCTCACCCGTGCCCTGGTTCCTGATTCCCTTGCCTCTCCTTTGAGCATACATCTGTCCAGTTCACGTACTGATGGAGTGTAACCCCAAAACAGCTTGCCCATGAAGGCAACCCCTGCAACTTCCCTGTAATTGTAATCCTGGATAACCCCTTCACAATCAACCTCAGGATAAATTGCACAACATCTTCCCTGGCCCAAACCTCTGACCTTCTTCTAGCTTCACTGTCTAAAAACTCCTGCCAAGCCTGACTATATGAGTTCCTAGTGGACTCCGCCAGAGACCCTACCTCTAACTGCAGCATCCTTTTTCTTCTGTAGACCACATTCCCTCTGGCACCGTCGTCTTGACCTTGTCTGCATCTGTGGCCAGCCCATGCAACCTCTACCACTGTGAACGAGACAAAGCATCTGCGATGTCATTTACGTCATTGTCCACCCCTGGCACATGTCTGGCCTTAAACGCTATATCATGCCTCAAAAAGCCCTTTACAAAGTCCAGCAACAGCTTAAGTACCTGTTCATCCCTGGCCAACTGTTCGGTCACCACGTGTACCACTGCCATGTTGTCTACTCTGAAAATGACTATCCTATGGGTCTGTTCCTACCTCCAGAGCGGGACAGCTACCACTAGCTGAAAAAATTCTAGGAAGGCAACGCTCCTTCCCTTATGTTTCCAGTGCCCCGGCCAAGCTTCTTCACACCACCTACCCTGCCAGTATAATCCAAAACCGTTGACCCCTGCTGTGTAAGAGTATATTTGTACATCTCATTCCTTTTCTTTGGGGGCCGCCATTGAGATGGCACAGAAATCTTCTAAAAACATGCAACACATGCGTAGGTCTTCTTTGGTCCCTACTGACTAACGCATGTGATGGTGTGGGAGGGAAAGCCCTGCTATGGACAGGCTACGTCTCCCACACAATTTCCTACCTGTCCTTACTACTCTGCATGCAAAGTTCAGATCTCCTAACAGTACCTGTACAACCCTCACTGTCACTTTTGTTTTCACCGATATGCTATCCAGCTACATTTGCATGTGCAATATCTTGTCTGTCAGCAGCTGCACCTCCGTTGCCACTGAATCCAATTCAATCTCCAGAAATGTCAACACTGTGCTTCTGCCTTGTCTTCTCAGGCAGCAGGGCCACTCCTACTTCACCCATGAGCTCTTGAAACCTTGTCAATTCCTGTGGACAGTCCGTCGAACTGCATTGGCCCATCAGGAAGAAGTTGTCAAGGTAGTATGTCACTGTATCCTTGTCTGTTCGCCATGTAAACACCCACTGAAAAATTAGCTAAAACTTTCAAACACCGCACCAGAGATGGAACACCCCATATGTAATGCTTTGTCAATGAAAAACTGTTATTCAAACTTAATTTCCATCAGCTGAAAATCGCCTGTATGTACCAGTAACAGCATAAAGGTTGATTTAATGTCACATTTTGCCATTTGTGCCCGTTTGCCACCTGTTCTACCAGAGCCCTTGCTATACCCACATATGAATATGCCACTGATGTTACTTCCTCTGAGATTAAATAATTGACAGAACCTCCTTCCGGCCAAGATAAGTGTTGTATCAAGTAAAATTTACCTTTTTCGATACCGCCCCAATGGGTGAAATAATCAGATCTGATATTGGCCATATATTGAATGGCCCCGCCATTCTCCCCTCCAGTATTTTTTTTTGCAGTTTTTTGTGCACCACTGGCTTATTGTGAATGTGCTGACCTTAAGTTCTCTGCACACCTGCTGAATCTTGGTCCCTCGTACCCTAATCTGAATCCATCCAGAGAACCTTGGCTTAACAAAAGTGCATCCTCACTGAAGGGGTAGTGCGCTAGCCATGCGTCTAGACTTGTTTAAATGGTGTATGCGTTGTTTCCCATGTTCCCTTGTGCTCCACGTCCTCCCCTGCCCCTTGTTTTCCGATTCCCCTGCTGGTCACTCTACATGCTGTTGTGTAGTTCCATTGCCCTGCTTGCTGTCCCTGACTGCTATTCCCTGCTCTGATGCATTGCACAAGTGGATGTCTTCCTGCACACTTAAAACACTTGTGTCGGAATCTACAGTATCCCTTTGTGCAGAGGCCCTTGTTAATATCCAAACAGGATCCCTGCACTCCTCCCTGGTTTTGTGGCCCAGTCCCCACCCCTTCGGGGGGCAGGTTTGAGAAGGTCGGTACACTAATGGGAGAATGCTTGCCATATAAGTGGTATTCCCGAACTTAACTAAACCCATTGTCTGCTGATACAGATCCTTATTAATCCCCCCCCCATATGGCCTCCGGTCCCAAGCCAACCATGCCCTGAATTCTTCATAATAATGTTATCTTCACTTTCCTGATCACATCCATTTACTTCAACATAAAAACGCATCTCTCTGGGTATTTTTTGCAATATACACTCACGAAAATTAGGAAAGCCGCACTTCAATTTTCTATTGCCATCCGCAGCCTGCGTCATTTAGACAATTCAAATTATTCTTCCTGTGACCCTTCTTTCACCCGTAGTTCTCTGTGTAGCAATTTTAACATCTCTACGTACTCCCCTTTCAATATTTTCTCTTAGGTTGTTAACATAAGGTAAGCTCCCTGTGATTTTGTCACTCCCATAAAAGTTAATTTGTGTATTTTAATATCTTTACTTTCTTTTGCCTCATCCCCATGCACCTCTGTTTTTTCCTGCTCCTCTGCTTCCTTGTCTGTCTTTCCATGCTGCTTCTTTACTTCCTGTCCCCTTGTCCTGTTGTAATTACCTCTATTTCTTGTGTTTTACCCTTTCCAGTCCTCTGTCCAGTCGCCTGTGTCTCTGTACCCACCCCTGTGTCTTTCACATACAAAACTTTCCTGATGCGTGTATCTCTCCATTATCTTCATCAACTCAAATGTTAACCCTAACAGACACCTGTTGTTTTTCATTACCTGAAACTCAGAACCCTCCCTGCTCTTACCTGGTGTCAAGGTCGGCCTCCGCACTGCTATCCAGCCACCGAACCAGTCATGAAGGGGCTCCAATGACATTGTCCTGTGCAAGGTAACCTTCTTCGTCCCATCTATCTTGCAACAGACTGGGCACAAGTGCATTACTGGGACCCCCCACGTGCACTATGTTATTCCCACATGCATTCGTCCTCTACCCTGGCTTCATCCTCTACTATTTCACCCTCTTCCAGGCTCCTTTCATTGTAATCCAACTGCGTTGTGTCCTCTCACACTCCCCAGGACCCCGCGTGCACCTCCTTCAGTGCCACTGAACTTTCTTGATCTTTTAGCATGAACCTTTTGTTACTTCCACCCTGATACCAGCAAGCTGTAGTATGCCCTCATAGACCCTGCCTTCTCTCCTATTGCCCTGTCGCCCTTCCTGTTGACCCAGAGGCCGCATTAAGCCATGCAAGTTGATGCACTGCCGAGGCCACCCAAGACTTGTGACAGCATCATAGCCATCCGTCGTTGGCATCCAGCTGGCGACCCTAGACCTTGCCATCACTTCCTCTCAGGGTCTGTGAGTCGCATATGGCTCTGCTGAGTCTGCCTACCCGCGTACTAGATGTTCCTGAAATGCAAAAGTAAGGTCCAGCAAGCCGGGGTCAGTATCCCTACCTGACTGCCCCCTCCCTTCTGCTGGTATCCATTGCCAGCATCCTCCACTGACCAACTTCTCTTCCACTGCTTTCCTTCCTCCCCACTCTCTTAGGTTGTTAACATAAGGTAAGCTCCCTGTGATTTTGTCACTCCCATAAAAGTTAATTTGTGTATTTTAATTTCTTTACTTTCTTTTCCTTCATACCCATGCACCTGTTTTTTCCTGCTCCTCTGCTTTCTTGTCTTTCTTTCCATGCTGCTTCTTTTCTTCCTGTCCCCTTGTCCTGTTGTTATTACCTCTATTTCTTGTGTTTTACCCTTTCCAGTCCTCTGTCCAGTCGCCTGTGTCTCTGTACCCACCCCTGTGCCTTTCACATACAAAACTTTCCTGATGCGTGTATCTCTCCATTATCTTCATCAACTCAAATGTTAACCCCCACAGACACCTGTTGTTTTTCATGACCTGAAACCCAGAACCCTCACTGCCCTTACCTGGTGTCAAGGTCGGCCTCCGCACTGCTATCCAGCCACCGAACCAGTCATGAAGGGGCTCCAATGACATTGTCCTGTGCAAGGTAACCTTCTTCGTCCCATCTATCTTGCAACAGACTAGGCACAAGTGCATTACTGGGACCCCCACGTGCACTATGTTATTTCCACATGCATTCGTCCTCTACCCTGGCTTCATCCTCTACTATTTCACCCTCTTCCAGGCTCCTTTCATTGTAATCCAACTGCGTTGTGTCCTCTCACACTCCCCAGGAATCCGCGTGCACTTCCTTCAGTGCCACCGCACTTTCTTGATCTTTCAGCATGAACCTTTTGTTACTTCCATCCTGATACCAGCAAGCTGTAGTATGCCCTCCTGGACCCTGCCTTCTCTCCTATTGCCCTGTCGCCCTTCCTGTTGACCCAGAGGCCGCATTGAGCCATGCAAGTTGATGCACTGCCGAGGCCACCCAAGACTTGTGGCAGCATCATAGCCATCCCTCGTTGGCATCCAGCTGGCGACCCTAGACCTTGCCATCACTTCCCCTCAGGGTCTGTGAGTCGCATATAGCTCTGCTGAGTCTGCCTACCCGTGTACAAGATGTTCCTGAAATGCAAAAGTAAGGTCCAGCAAGCCAGGGTTAGTATCCCTACCTGACTGCCCCCTCCCTTCTGCTGGTATCCATTGCCAGCAGCCTCCACTGACCAACTTCTCTTCCACTGCTTTCCTTCCTCCCCACTCGCTTACCTGTCATTCCTATGCAGTGGTATAGTCCAACTCCTGCCACCCAGCTTCCGCCAAATGGGACCCCCTTTGTGCTGGACACGCGGCCGATATCCACTTGGCTGGGGGCTTGACTTCTCTGTCTTGCCTTTTCTTGGGACCCCCCTCGCTGCTCTTCTTCCTCATTCCATTCTACCATTGCTGCCACTAGTGCAGTCACTGGACTCACCTTCTGGCTTTGTTCTGTGACTTTCACCCACCCTTCTTGCCCTTCCTTATGCAAGGCACTTGTGTTTGGCAGTGCCTCCTGTATCCACCCCCTCGTCCTACCATCTCGACCTAAGCCCACAGGGGTCCTGTCCAGCCACCCTCCCAAGTTCAGCAAGATGGGGGCCCACTGCGGCCCAGGTTTTCCCTGCACGGCCAGCTGCCTCCCCGCTCCTCTTCAAATATCTTTCCCCTCCTTGCCTGCCATGTCAGGCACACCTCTTCCAAGTCCCTAGGCTGCCCAGTGCTTACCCCTGGGCCCCCCTCCCCCATATTTCCTCCTCACTATGCTCAAGAAATGCCCCTTGGCCTATCTTGCTCATGTGAAAGGAGCCTGCATCACTCGTGACCTCCTATTTTTCTCTGCTTCCACGCCACTCCCCTCACCCCTGCTCATCCCCTCCATCTGGACAGCACCTTGAATTGCCCTGTCCTGCCTGCATTGCCTCTGTTTGCCATGTATAGGCCCGCCCCCGCTTCTATAAATTGGAGAGTTGGAAGCCGTGTAGCGCCCTGCTCCCATCGCCCTGGCTTCCTCGCATCAGGGGGAGCGCCTTCGCTCTAGAGCGGTCCCTGCCATGTGCCTGTACTGATGCTTGTGCGGCCTGCAGCGGTGAACACACCCACACCACCGCAGCCACACCTCTCACTGCCAGCCACGCCACAATGGCCGACACCCGCACTTCCAGCGTCAGTAAATCCATGCACCCTGCTTCTCCCTGCAGCCAAATGGCTTTTTGAACTCTGCAATCCATCGCCATTCAACTACTGCAACGCAAAACGTTCCTAAAAATGTTTTACTCGCAGTTAGTACCAGCTACTGTGTCACCTTGCTAAAATGGTGGCATGGGACGTAAAAATGGCCAGTTGAATACTTATGGTAACCAGTCCAAAAGTTTGAACCCCCAAATAGCCCAAGTGGGCTCAGGGTGCCCCACTGGCCCAAAAACCACAGTGATGCGAACCTCCCTGCA
This sequence comes from Lissotriton vulgaris, assembly GCF_964263255.1. NCBI lineage: Eukaryota > Metazoa > Chordata > Amphibia > Caudata > Salamandridae > Lissotriton > Lissotriton vulgaris. The sequence goes on along the minus strand of NC_141697.1, from coordinate 417,934,987 downwards.
GTTGGCTGCCACCCCAAAGCTCCATTATGGACTGGGTAAAAAGAATGTACAGCCACAACATTTCTTATTCTGTGTCTAATAGTGAGGGGTCCAGAACGCATCTTTCTGGCTTTTCGATCTCCACTTCTATCGCATAATCTGAGCTCCATAATGGTGTAACATTTTCATTTGATGGCTCGGAAATTGACTGGAACAGGGAAGTGTCTGAGGGGGTAATGCTTCAATTACTTGTAATTCCATTCTTCCTTGTTCAAATAATTAGGACCCACCCATGTCTCTGATAATTGCAGACTATATATAGAGGGAAGCCTGAAATATTACAGGATTTCTTTTGACTGGGTGGTTCTTTTAACCACCTTTGTAGGTGGTGAAGTTTTCTATTTTTATAAAAGCAAAGTAGGAAAGCATAATGCCTGTCCAAGGAGGCATATTTTACTCAAAGCTCAAAGACCTCCCTAATAGCCATACATAAAGCGCTATTCAAAATATTTTACAACAAGAACATGAAACCTGTGTGCTGAGAAAACAAAATCCAATATTATTTAATCATCATTTTATGTATCACTTCCTTACACAGAAAACCTCTTAGTATAAGAACACAAATACAAATGAAACTCATGTGCATCCAAATACCATAATTATATGTTACAAGATATATACAATAATCCATAACAAATTAATTTCAAGACAATTAGCATACATTGTACAGTATGTCTGTATAAGTTTAAAACTGGCATGTTTACAAATGCAGCCACTTTTTAGGCTATCTGGTTTGCTAACATGGACCACTTCAATTTTGGTGTCCTGGTCTTTTTGTTTGTCCCAGTCCGATCCTGGCGGGCACTCCTCAAATAGTCATGACTGAAATGAGGAAGAATGGACTCAGAGTAATAAAATTACTGGTAAGAAATTGAAACATTTCATTTCTTGGAAGAAAAATCAGAGAAAAAGCGGGAAAGCATTGCGAACTGAAGCACACGCAACCCAAAGCCAGTTTCTTCCTGGATTTCGAGCTAATATGGTTTTGGGTTGCTTGTGTTCTGTTTCAGAGAGAACTTTGGCTTGGAAATTCTGGTTCGACTGTTGCTAGAGATGGGCGAGCCAAGAAATTAAGGGGGAGAGCATAGTCAGAGGCGAGCCACGGATGTGACTTGATTCTTAGAGCCCATGCATGAGCCGTGTTCTGAAAGTTTGCTATGTAAATTATAGAAAAAACATCACATAAAGTATGATAAAGTCTCTTCAAAATTCAACAAACTGTATTTCTTTAACATGTGAATGCCTTGACATTAATACAACACAGTTTAGCACTGCACTTAGAAGTACTCATTAAAAGTGACAGGTTTGTAAAGATTAGCCGTTAGTGAACTAAGATACAAGACAGTTGTAAATCGTGTATGTGGCCAAGATTATAGCCACAATATTGTCTATTAAATCAAACATAATACATTTTTGTACAACTGATATGAACATATTAGAAAATACTTTCATATGCGATCATGTATTTCTTTTTGGGGTGAATTAAAATATTTGCCTACGATCACATAATTAAAGCAGGCAAGCTGAGATTTATCTATGGTTTCTGGTTTTGTTTTGCAGTCTTCAGCCAGGAAAGATGGGATTCCGGAGTTGGGAGCACACCGCTGACCTCTTCCGCCGTATCGCCCCACTGCATCATGGTCTGTGCAGTTCAAGTATTTTCAAGAACAGTTCAAAGTTCCAAAGTATTTCACCTCAATCGGTGCAAGTGAGTCCTTGTATTGTGATCATCTCTAGACACGAGCCTAGCTCGTGTTTCGGGATTGATTCCCTCATCAGTAGAGATAGTTTCGGGGTTGCAGAACAGGTCGCCAAACATCCTTCACTGGCCTTGTTGCCCCTCTGGCGCGCAGGTGCATCTCCAACAAGCTCGTCAGCTTACATGGCTAGCGGGAGCCAAGAAAAAGGGGATTCCGGAGTTGGGAGCACACCGCTGACCTCTTCCGCCGTATCGCCCCTCTGCATCATGGTCTGTGCAGTTCAAGTATTTTCAAGAACAGTTCAAAGTTCCAAAGTATTTCACCTCAATCGGTGCAAGTGAGTCCTTGTATTGTGATCATCTCTAGACACGAGCCTAGCTCGTGTTTCGGGATTGATTCCCTCATCAGTAGAGATAGTTTCGGGGTTGTAGAACAGGTCGCCAAACATCCGTCACAGGCCTCGTTGCCCCTCTGGCGCGCAGGTGCATCTCCAACAAGCTCGTCAGCTTACATGGCTAGCGGGAGCCAAGAAAAAGGGGATTCCGGAGTTGGGAGCACACCGCTGACCTCTTCCGCCGTATCGCCCCACTGCATCATGGTCTGTGCAGTACAAGTATTTTCAAGAACAGTTCAAAGTTCAAAGTTCCAAAGTATTTCACCTCAATCGGTGCAAGTGAGTCCTTGTATTGTGATCATCTCTTGACACGAGCCTAGCTCGTGTTTCGGGATTGATTCCCTCATCAGTAGAGATAGTTTCGGAGTTGCAGAACAGGGCGCCAAACATCCGTCACGGGCCTCGTTGCCCCTCTGGTGCGCAGGTGCATCTCCAACAAGCTCGTCAGCTTACATGGCTAGCGGGAGCCAAGAAAAAGGGGATTCCGTGATGCAGTGGGGCGATACGGCGGAAGAGGTCAGTGGTGTGCTCCCAACTCTGGAATCCCTTTTGATGGCTCCCTGTAGCCATAATAGCTGACGAGCTAGTTGGATATGCATCTGCACGCCAGAGGGGCAACGAGGCCCGTGACGGGTGTTTGGCGACCTGTTCTGCAACCCCAAAACTATCTCTACTGATGAGGGCAACAATCCCAAAACACGAGCTAGGCACATGTCTAGAGATGATCTAAACACAAGTACTTACTTGCACCGATTGTGGTGGAAAAACTTTGAAAATTGAACTTTGAACCGTTCCTGACAATACTTGAACTGCACAGACCATGATGCAGTCGGGCGATACGGCGGAAGAGGTCAGTGGTGTGCTCCCAACTCCGGAATCCCTCAGCCAGGAAATAGGTATATTTTTTCCTTTTCTTGTGTTAAGGCTTTATTTTTACCTCTTTTTGCATTTTTCTGCAGTTTTATATACTGCAAACTTTACCCAAAGGTATTTCAAGCGCCTTACATGAGCACTAGTTAAATTACATTAGGTCATTGTCATTGTCCTGTTACCTCCTGTAAGCCCCACACATTAGGATTGCTGAGAGTTGGTCACAGGCCTCGCCCCCTTTCTCCACCACTCTGCAAACGCACTTCCTGGTGCGCTCTTGGTTGGGGGATGAAGTCCCCTTGCTCTCGAGGGTCCCTGGGGGCCAACTAGCCCTCCTCTTACCTCCAGTAGGCCCCACACAGCTGCATAGCTGAGAGGTGAGCAGAGGCCACGCCCCCTTTCTCCACCAATCTGCAAACGCGCCTCCTGGCATACTGCTGCTTGGGGGATGAGGTCTACTTTACTCCTGAGGCCCTCAAGAGGTAAGAAGACCTCATCTCAACCCACCAGCAGTACGCTGAGAGATGCGTTTGCAGAGTGGTGATTAAAAGGGGCGTGGCCTCCAACCACCTCTCAGAAATCCAGATGTGTGGGGCTTACTGGCGGTAACAGGTGGGCTAGTTGGCCCCCTTCCCCAGGCCGATTTCGACCCCGGGGACCCTATCGCCCGCGGTTTGGCCTTTACATTTTTTTTTCTTTACGTTTAAGGAACGGGGGTGCGTGGGCCCCCTTCCCTGGGCCAGTTTTGGCCCCGGGGACCCCATTTCCCGGTGCATGGTCCCATACTTTATTTTTAAAAATGGCCCCAAGACCCCACGGTCCCTGCCGGCTGTCCGCCTCTGTGGGAGCCGGCATTGCTTTTAGGCAGAGGGAGCTGCAAACATGCAGCTCCCTCTGCCCAAAAGCAATTCTGCTTTGCTTCATGGAAGCAAGAGGATTTGTTATGCTCTAGCTTCCATGAAGCGAAGCAGAGTTTGCTAAGTTATGGCGGAGCAGTGCTCCCGCCATGCCATAGCAAACCGCAATGTCCAGAGGGGGCCTCCCTGGGACATTGCTGGAGCCGGCCCTGGGGGATGGCTGTTCCCAGGGCCATTTAGAGCTCCAGGATGGAGCTGTACTGCCCCCCTCCAATCCTAATTTTTTAAGATAGCCACAGGGCGGTGGCAGTCCCCGAGGCTGTGGGGGGGGGGGCAGGAGCCCCCCCATGCCATGGGGAAGTGGTGGTCTGCGGGGCTGAGAGGGCCCGCATGGCCCCACATTTAATGATCACAGCCCTGTGGAGGTGGCGCCTGGGCCCCCACGTGTATTTTGATGATTGCCCCCAGGACCTGGCCTAATTAAATGAGGCACGGGAGACCTCACTTCTTTTTCAGCTGGATTCACGGATCAAGCACGAATCCTGCCAAAAATTATTTTAAAAAAAGCTTTTTATGGCCCTGGGGATCCCTGTAGGACCCCCTGAGCAGGCCTAGGCGGTCAGGAGGTTTCTACTTTGACCCCTTTTCTTGATTTTTAACTTTTTATGACCTTTTTTCTTGAGACTTAGTTCAACCAAGTCACAAAATGGCTGCCAACACTTACTGGTTTGAAGTGTTGGCAGCCAATCAGATCTCAGGCACAAGATTGGGAGGGTTGGAGGATCCTCTGCGGCCTTATTTGTATATTCAGGAACTACTGAACAGATTTACACCATTTAAGTAAAAGAGTGCTTTCTGGAACGAAAGCTACCTTTTTGCCAAAATGGTGTAATTCTGTTCAGCAGTTTAGGCTGTATTCGTGTCTAAAGTTTCTTATGGAAATTAACATGGAGAAACCGTGTTAGGGGAACTCCCTTTTTCTCGGCCCCCGCTTGACGAATCACCCAAAATTTACAACACACAAGCTGAAGTGAGTGGGCCATTGGTTTTGAAAATTTTGCAAAGATTCGTTAAACAGCGCCAAAGATATTGGCTAAAGAAAAAAACGCTTTTTGAATAGAAACAACGTCCTAACTGTAACTACCCGTAAAATATATATATATAGACGCTGGCATTGTCCTTATGCCTTCGGCCTTGGGAACTGTGAATTGGGCTGACTGAAAGTTAGGGACCCAAGGTTGTTTTGTTGCCAGTAACTCCGCTGAAACGACCTCCTGCAACGCGGTATGTACCATCACGCTGCATTATGGGGCAGGTAGTCGTGACATTTGGCTGCGGTTGTTCTGTTCTGCAGGCACAAGCGGCGCAGGTGAGCTCTTCACCACTGTGATAGGAGGAGCTTATTTAAAGGAACTTGTGAGGTGATTCAGCAATGGACTGTGGCATTTGAAAAAGGCGCTTAGCCGAAACCGGTCAGGCCGTCCTAATTTTCTCAATAAAGCAACCATACATACCCCGCTGTGTCCTCTGCCTACTCTTTTGGAGGAGAAGGTTTTAGTGAAGTATTCAGCGTGCAGCTCGTGGTACGCAACAGAGGACCCTTCCGTTTTGTGGTCGCAGGGACATGAGCAAACTGTAACTGTCTTTATCTACTGAGTGATCGGATGTCTGCGACCCGCCGCCCACACTACAGGGGCTAAGGATCTGCCACTAATCGGCGGTCCAGGATTTCCTGGAGAGGCGCTGGCATTGTCCTTATGCCTTCGGCCTTGGGAACTGTGAATTGAGCTGGCTGGAAGTTGGGGACCCAAGGTTGTTTTGTTGCCAGTAACTCCGCTGAAACGACCTCCTGCAACGCGGTACGTACCATCACGCTGCATTATGGGGCAGGTAGTCGTAACATTTGGCTGCGTTGTTTCGCTCTGCAGGCACAAGTGGGGCAGGTGAGCTCTTCACCACTGTGATAGAAGGAGCTTATTTAAAGGAACTTGTGAGGTGGTTCAGCAATGGACTGTGGCATTTGATAAATGCACTTAGCGAAATCGGTCATGCCGTCCTAATTTTCTCAATAAAGCAACCATACATACCTCGCTGTGTCCTCTGCCTACTCTTTTGGAGGAGAAGGTTTTGGTGATATATATATATATATATATATATATAGCAGCAAAGCCATTAACATAGAAATAGGCCTAATGCTGACACTGCATAGCCAGTGCAAACATTTCATTTAGTTCTATTTCTATGTCAATGGGTGTCCTGGTTTTTTGTTCAGAAAATATGGTCACCCTAGCCGTAAACACCTGTATCTTATATAGCTTTCTCGTGCATGGTGCTCTATGGAGCGAGGATGGGTCAGCTCTTGCTTGATTTCTGTATAGCTATACAGGACAGTGAACTATACTCTTGTTCATATTATAGGGAACTATGCAGAAGTCCACTATTTTTATTTCCTCTTCTTCCTTTAAGACAGAACTTGCAAGGTCATCTCTGTTCGTAGCCATGTTTCAGCTGTCAAGTTTAATAAAGAGCTTCAGAGAATGGATAGTTTCTTTACTCCAGCCAGTTAACATGAGCCCCAGAAAACAGGGCAATTGACCACATATTTTTTTAGTAGCCCAATTTGAGTGGCTGCTTTAGGCATGTTTTCTAGGTCATGTCCTTTCGTCATGCACACCAATGTTTTAAAAGGCATGTCACACATGATGCCTCATGATTGCCAATCTATTGTACTTTATTGTATGCATATTAGTACTATGGCAATATACATTTATTACTTAATACGCTATATGTTATATATTTTGTGAGTGTTAAGTGTCCAACAATATGTTGTCAAGCATAAATAAATTCTCGATTGGCTACTCGAGTGACTTTGTGTTTCAGACCATTGCTTTCATCTTCTTGTTTACCTTAAGTGATTCATTGAGTGCAGAATTATGCTTTTAGTGCACTTCTTGCAGGACATAATTTCTCAATATATACAATCAGGTGCCCCGGTGACATCTCCTATGCAGTCAGTGGTGACTGCCTTCGAGTAGCATGGGTGGGGAGGGGAAGCAGGGGGAATAGAAAAATAAATGTAAAAGGTTACTTACCTTGGTGTCGGACCTCCGCCTTGCGACGTCCTCTTCTGTTCCTGCTTGAAGTAGGAAGCACACCAAGGCTCCCCTAAGCCAATCACAACATTGCAATGCTGCGTTGTGATCAGTCTAAGTGCTGTGGTTCAGCGTTCAGACAGGCAGTGGGAGCATGTGCATGTTTCCCACCAGGCTGTGTATTACAGCCTGGTGGGGAACATGCAAAGTGTGCATGACTATTTGGCTGGCCCAAGACAGCCGGCCAAACTTTCATGTGCACTTAAGTGCCCACACTCCTCCCCTTGCTGGCTGTCACAAAAGCCAAGCCCCGACCCACCCCTTAAACCTACCTGACAGTGGAACATTTAAATAATAATAACATAGTGTTATCATCATTTTATTTTCCTTTTTCCACTGCTCAAAATGCAGTGAGGCAGCGCTCCTCCGCCTAAGCGGAGGAACCATCCACTGTATGCAGTATCGCGATTCATTTCGATCTACTCCTATTCCTGTGGTCATTGCAGGCATGGGCATGTTTATGTCTAACTGGCACACGATATCCATTGATTTGATCCATTAAAGTGACAGCAGACCAGTTGTTCAGATTTATTGACATTGTTTTGTTGGGGTTTAAAGATATAACTGTTGACAGTGACACAATAATATTGTATGCTGTAGGTTCTCGTAGGCACCTAATGACACTTCTTGGAGCTATGCAGGTGATGATACATCTTCAGATTCATTAGAATATATATGTTTCTCTTTCAGGGATTCATCCTATTTGCTTTGGATAACATGAGGGTCTCCTTCAGTGTTTTCTATCAACCATAAGTATTACTGTGCTTGACAGTCCAAGCTACCTGTCGAGTGCTCTCTTTAGGCGGGGGCCGGAGTCAGAGCTTTCACCAGGATTCCTCATCTGGGTCCATATTAACAAAGGAGTGTATGACCCTGGGTGGCACTGCTACACACTGTTACTGTGTATACCGTCAACAGACTTGGGCCATGCCTCCCTTCTCTTAACATAAAAAGTAGCTGTCTACAGAGTAGTACAGAAACAAGGCTAGGCAACAATTCACCCACTGCTTTCTTTTTCTGTACTGTTGGCCCCTGAGAAGTCAGTCTCCACACATATAATTCAGCTCTCCCATACTATGTGGATATGAAGATCTAGTTATTGAAAAACTGATTAGACTTCTATGTCATTCCAAAGACATTTAAAAGATACAAATAGCCTATTTGTGATGGGTGGAGCTCCTCAACTATATCCCATGAGGCAGTGGGATGTTGCAGTATTTTGCTACTTTCGTAGGTTCTACCCCCGGGCAGCATAACACGAGTTTCCTCTCTTGTAATGTAAAGTGGATATATATCTCTGGAATCCACCTTTACAGCTGTTTATACAATGGCAACGTTTTGCTTAGAAATGGAAAGATACAGAAATATGTGTAGATGGATAGTACCTTAGGGTATTGCGAATGTCTGTTCAGTAGTGGAGCAATCACTGCTTGCTTTAGCTGGGACCCACCGGAACCCTGTATAAGCACAGATTAATCAAGCAGGTGGAATAAGGGCCCAATGACCAGAATCTTTCTTTGATCTAAAGTGGTTGGCACAGGTAGACCGTTTGAGGCTATGATTTATCTGGCTGTATCTAGCACATTGTGTAGGATAATTGGCTTGAAGGCATTGAACCCAGTACTAAGAATGGAGGGCTCAAGGGTGGAAAAGGTGAGGACTTGAGTCATTGATGATTGCTCCAGATTGTGGATCCTATCAATTTAAAGGCCAGGCTATTATTCAAATGGGGGATTCCATAGAGCCTGCTAAGAGACCTTATCTTAGCAGGCGAATTAAAACTGGCCCAAAGACAGTCTCCAGAAAAATTGCCATCGGAGACGGCTTGAAGCAAGGCTGTGATCTTGCCCCTCTTTTGTTCAATCTTTACACTGCTGACCTGGGAACATACCTGGAAAAGAGCAACCTTCTCCCGCCAAAGCTGGGCATTGCAAAACGGAATCCGCATATTCTACAATATGCCGACAATGTTGTCATAATGGACCAGACAAAATCGGGGCTCAAACGAGCACTAAGTAAGCTCCATACATACAATACCGCTAACGCACTAAACATTAATCAAGAAAAGACCAAGGTGATGATATTTGGCAGCTGCAAGAACAAGAGAAGTCTAAGGTGGCACATCGAGCCCGCAAAGATCAACCCAACTTCAAAATATAATTATTTGGGAGTATGGTTCTGCGAAACTTCTAGACCAACAGTTCACTTAGCTGCCCTGAGAAAAAGAGCAGGTGCAATCATATACTCGCTGACTCGACTGAACCAGTCTCTGAGCAGCCCTTCCGCAGAACCCATTCTGAAGGTGATCAAAGCCACACTTCTCCCTGTCTTAAACTATGGGCATCAGGCCTTCCCTGGCGCTTGCTCTGCTACTCTTGACCACGCCCAAGTTTCCATCTATAAAAAAATCTTTCACCTTCTGAAATATATTCAGAGGCCAAGACTACATCTGGAGCTGGGCCTACAAAGACAGTCCATCCATTGCGAGGCAGACAATTTGAAATATTTTATAAGGTCACTAAAAGCTGCAGACACCACCCTAAAATTCCGGCTAAAAGAGATCTTCACCAGCCCTGGAAATCCATGGAATCGTCAGATTACAAAGGCCATTAAATCGCTAGAGATTGACAACTCACTGCTAACTTCAGACACTATTCCATACTTAGTCTGGAAAAAAGTCATCAACAAGCAGGTGAAACTAATCTCCCATCGGATGGACCTCCAGGCTTTAAACACACCTACTGTCTGCTACCCCTGAATGCCTCATACCAGCCTGGGGTACCGCAATCCTATCTGCTATAAAACCTGAACGCAGTGGCACGGAAGAATATAATGTTCGTGCACCTCCTAGGCCTGTGTTCTACGGCCTCTTACAGATGGGCTCCCTCAAAGGAGGGGGGCAAGCTGACTGTGCACATACCACACAGAATCATGGCCGCATCTTCTGTGTTGTTGCCCTGCCATGGATGCCCCCAGAAGATCACTCTTAAAACCCGTATTTTTAAAATGGGGTGTTAGGTCATGCTGGGAGGCGACGGCCCTGTGCTTTGCCTCCACAGGCATTCAAGCGCTCGCTGGATTGGAAAGTTTGTGAGACTTCTGGTTAATCTTGTTTCACCCTCCCCGGCCCCAGCGCTTCCTGTCCCTCTACCCCAAAAACTTATTACAGACTTTTTTGCCCCCTGGTTTAGCAACTCCTGTTTTAATCTTTTTATTTCTGGGCTAAAGCAATAGTGTGATAACACTGGTAACTATAAGACTGTTTTTATATGTATAGACTTTTAAAACTGACTGTGTATCGCTCCAGTTTCGTCTCTTAATGTGATAACTGTGCTAATGTCGATATTTTATAGCAATGGTTTTAATTAACTGCGCTAACCAAATAAACTTGAAACTTGAAACTTAATGTTAATGTGATGCTATATGCTCATGTTCAAGGCTCTCTGAATTGGAAATTTTGCTGAATAGTTTGCTAGTAGCTTTGTTTATGTGCTACGTGTAGTACTTTTAAAGCTTGTTTTATAGGTTTGTAGTATCTCCTCATCTGAGATTACAATATTGCCTAGTCTGCCCCAGTCACAGTTATTCTCCCTGTGTGTTCAAGACTGTGACCCATCCTCTTCTGTTTTGCAAAGTTGTGATTGAACTATTATTGATAGTTCCAGCAAGAGACTAAAGGTTCCTCAGCTGGAGAGAGGTGACCGTATTTATTTATTCATTTAAGTACACAATAAATGATGGATGGAATGCTTGAATTAATCTCAGCCACTGTTAATTACTTGGGCTGCCTCCCATTCCATCATTATTTTGCCCACATGCCTCCTCAGTTTGGGCCCAGCCAGATGCAAATCTGTCTTGAGCCTACACCAATAGAAACAATCTAACCGAACTGCCAGGTTAGGTCCTCACTGAACGGGAGCACAAGCAACCTAAGTATTGTTTCACTCTTATTGTTTCCAGTGGCAAATTGAGCATACCCGTCACACTTAGGGTATCTCACTGAAGTTTAAAAAAGTGATGGATCGAATGCTTTATTTAATCTTAGCCAATGATAATTACTCTTGGCTGGATCCCAGTCCTTCATTATTTTGCACACCATGCCACCTCAGCTTTTCATATGACTGGATCCAAACTGAGGTGGCATGGTGGTCAACAGAATGATGGACTGAAATGCTATCCTTAGCAATTGACAGTGGTTAGACTTATTGTAAGTGTGAGAATGTAGAATATTTTATGGTGTGGTTTGTGCGACCTCACAGTGTAACAATGACGAGGTTCTGTAACAGGTCCATTGAGGTTCATTTGGAAAACCGGAGCTCAGTTTTGGGTAATTGTGGATGAGAGCAGTCAGGCTTTATCATATGAACAGATGTAAATTATTAAGAAGTACAGAAACAGGTGAATACGAAGAAAATGCAACACAATAAAAATCTGACACGAATTTATAAAAATAGGTTATATTCAGGGCCGGACTGGCCGTAGCGAGCACCGGGCGTTTCCCTGGTAGGCTGCTAGGGTGGGGTCCGGTTTTGGGACCATTTTTTGTTACCGGGGGTCGGCAATGTCGTCCCCCGGTAAAAAAATCGGCTGAAACCGGCCATCGCAAACTGCTCACCTGCACTCCCCCTGACCCTAGGGGGGGGGGGGCAGCTGAGCAGTTTGCCAGGGACGGTTTCTGTTCTCAGTCCTGCCCTGGTTATATTGTTCGCTTTAAATAGACACCTTAATGACAAAAATCTACTGGAGGGTCCTGGAGATATGATTTTTCAAATAAACAATAAATCGCTGCTTTTCACTCATTTGCAATAAGTCACTGAAATCTACAGTACCTCAAGGTTTAGGGTTAGCAACAACAAGTGACTTTAAAATGAGTACATAGTCACTCTTGTGGATGCAAACTCTGACAGGGAACTAGTCACAGGGACCAGCCAGGTCCAACTGACAAGTTGCCTCACAAAGAAAGCATTATCCAGTCCAGTTCCAAGCTCTATGGGCAATCCGTCATAGGAATCGATTTAGCAAGGGATGGATGTGGAATGCTGAAGATGCTCAAGAATGCTGAGCCAGTGTTAGAGGTCTTCCTGTGGCCAACCCAAAGTCCTCAAGCAAGAGGGGCAACTTTGGCCTTAGGGTTCGATGTCCCACGAAGTCCTGAAGAGGACCAGCACAAATCCAGTTGCCACTGGCCTACTGGTCTCCAGTTACAGCAAAATCCTATCCTACCTTTTAATATATAGCACCATGCCTTAGGGTTCCTTAAGCCTGCCTTAGAGGTGACTTATATATATTAAAAGGAAGGTTTGAGCTGTCCATAAGATTAGCTACCAAAGTCAAGTTAGCAGTTTAAAACTGCTCTACCAGTCTTCAGTGGCAAACTGGGAGACATGCTTTACTTTGTCAAACTTGTGGTGACACAATAGTGCTGCATTCCACGAAGGACAATTAACAATGCAGGCCCTGGGCACTCCTGGTACCAAATAGTAGGGGCTTATAAGTAAGGCAACCTAACCAATTGGGTATAAGTAATTAAACATACACTTTTGAGGGTCAGATCATATGCACTGAGGCTTAGTGAGCAGGGCCCAGTGCACTACAGAGTAATTACACAAATACCTAATTGTTAAAAAGTGGGGCACAATGTAGAGGTGAACCTGCAAAAAGCAATTTCCTCACAGCAGGCACTCCTTCCATGACATTTTTGTGTGTTTAACATTTATTTGGCAGTTTTGTATAACGCAGATTAGATCCTAATGGGTGTGGGAACTCGGGGGAAGGAGAGCTTTACATTAAGAATTCCAAAATGCCCTATGAATATCAGAATAATGAAGGTAGAAGTAGGTTCTGTCAAAATAGCATATCACTTGTCTTCTCCTATAGAGTAGTAGTGTTGAGGTTCTTTCTAGGATTCAATTCAGGAATCAAAGATAGGTGTGTAAGTTTCAGGATTTTGAGCAAGTCAGAGGGTAGGAGCCCTGGGGAAGCTGTAGAAATATGGAGAACGTGTGGAAATAAAAGGGGGAGCTTTTGATCCAATAATAGTTTTTTCCAGTTTCTGTTCAAATATTTTATCCTGATCTTTGGAGAACTGGAGTTCTAAATTCTGGGGGTGTTGCCCAAAAACAATTGTTTCATCAATTTGGATTTATTCAGTTATGTAATTTCAAGGAGAAGTGACTCTGAGAGCGATATTGACAACCTGAGAGCTTGAGCTTTTATGCAAGATAACCAGGAATGCCATCAAAAACTACCTTGTGTGTGATACAGGCAAGTGTGAAGATGATCCTGGTCGAATTTGGGAGCCATTTCAGCAACATCAATATGGGAGACGTTTGGTCAGCTTTACCAGCATCTGAGACTAATCTCGCCACTGTTTAGAGAGTTTAACTTCAAGGGGGACATGGTGTATTTGGGTATTTCAACAAGTAAGGAATTTTGATATCCCCCCTTATTGTGTTCTCGGTCTCCCGCTTTTTGTACGGTATGTGGCGCAGAAGGTCCACTTTGATTAATTGCGACTAATTTTTAATGATGGCCATTTTTCGTGGATAACTGATTGTTTAATAATGTTTTAACTGCTGGTTCTTAATTATTTATGTATTTTATTGTATCTACGTACTTTGCTTGTGCTTTTATGGTCGTTGACCGAAATAAAGTTATCACGAACGAGAATTTTGATAGTTCTATCTTGAGAAAACAAGGTCCCGGACCACTCATTTGAAGTCCTCATCCGGTATGTTTTGTATTATTCGTTTCAGAAGTCTGAGGTGGACTTGTACTGCTTCCGCCATTTTATTGATGTGGGTTTGTAGGTTGAGACCTTTGCTTTGTCCAGTGCAAAGCCCAGAGATTTCACAGAGGTTGGGATGACTGGGGTGAAGTTGAAATAGATTTTCTCTTTCAGCTACGCGTGTACTGAAATATCACAACTGGAGGGAATGGTGAGAAGGAATAATTTTTTTAATAGGTCGAGTTTCAAGTGGTAAGTGGTGGTCCATAAATGAATCTCGTTGCTAACATCATAAAGATTTGTGCATCCTTCAGAGAGGGTATTTTTACTTATAATTCCATTTAGCTGGTGTAGAAATTATGAACTGTGGCAAATTTCCCCCAGTACCATCTTCAACCTCTCATAGGCTACCAGATTTCTGCCAATGGTCATCTGCGAGTCTTCTGCGAGTTCTCCATGCTGATCCATTTAACCCTACGCTTATTGCTGGAGACTCTCAAACTTCTATCCAGCGGCTCTCCTTAGTCTCTATTGGACCTTTAACATTTAGTCTTAACTTGAGAGCCAGGGCATTGAGGTCACTGTCTTGACCAGGTAAAACCACCATGTCCTTCAAATAGGGCCATAGTTTGAGATCCAGCAAAACATAGTCTATTAAGCTAGTTGATATGATACGATTGAAGTTATGCGACTCTGCCCTGTCAGAGTTGTATCTGCTATTGCAACCCTGCAGCTCCTGGTTTAAAACCATTGCATTGATTTTTATTGCAGTGGCTGTCCATTTCCTATTGGGCTCAATCTCTAAAATTGGGGCAAACCATAGTACATCCTCATCTGTCAATGGGGGCGGGATTCCTATGCTCAAGGGCTCAAATTGACAATTAAAATCACCCCCTACAGCTTTCCTGGCACTATTGGGCAGTGAGGCTAAGTGAGCATTTAATTGTTCCATGACAATAGGTTCGTTATTGGGCACAGTAGACTTGCAGTAAATATAAAATAGTTTCACCATGGGTGGTTAACAGACAAACACACAATAAATCTGGGAAATTCACCTTGACCTCTCTCAACACCCCCTTCACAGTTGTCCACACCCATGTTGTATGTCCTCCTGAGAGCCTTCCCTTCCCCGAAAGTGATACAGCCGATCGTGATTAAGCTCCTAGAGGGAATAGTAGAATTACAGAAGGCATCCTTATCTCCTTCCATGGTCACCAGCAGTTGAGTCTGCTTATTTAGGATTTCATACATATGTTCAATCAAGGCCAACCGTGACAATACCAATGTAAGTTCTGTGCACATAATTTCCTTAATCCTTTCTGCTATCTCCTTCACCAGATGAGCCATCCAGCTAGGGGATACGTAATTACCCCTTCTTCAGCTTTCACAGGGCACCTGAGCAGGAATGGAGTAGCCTATTGCGGAGGCTTCATTTCAAACTGCTTTGTAATGCTTATTCCGAACTGCCCTTTGTGGTATTTTTGCTGCTTGTTGAGTTTCTGTGCAGCAGTACTCAGCGAAATGGCCTCCATTAATTATACTAGGTGATGAGTCGGAGCCCCAGCCTCCTCGCTAAGTACAGATTCTGGATCATCAACGGCTGATTCTAAATCAGTGAGACCAGCCGGTATTCGTATAGTTGTTCCTGAACCCTAAGAGTCTTCTTTCTGCCAACTCGATCTCCGTTGACACAACCTCTATCACCCTCTGAAATATCCGACCGATAGAGGTGGTTTTGGTAGGGGTGACCTGTGGTAGCCCAGCATACTTGTGTTTGCCCACGTTCGCCTCACTAAAGTATGCAGTGATTAGTAGCAAAAGATAGAACCAAAAAACGCTGCAAATAGAGACAAGTGTAGTTCTACAAGGGATTGTGGGGCTCGTAGTCCAGTAGTGCCCATCAGGCGCTGACCAGCAATAGCTCACCCCCCTGGGTGCAGGTGATGGTAGGAGAGCACACGGGCCGATTTCTCCAATGCGCTGGCAGCCAGGGCAGCTGGGAGGCGGGGGTGTGTGCAGAAAAGGAAGTTCTCACGAGCAACAGTGGCAGTGGTGACACTGCTCAATGTTGATGGAGATGAAGCTACAACCAGTAATCACCGGCAGCCATCAGCAACCACCAACATGCAACCGGTAATAATGAAGGCTGATTACCACCCCCTGGGTTTCACCGGAGCCGCCACCTCAATCCACACAGCCAGTGTAGATGCACTGCCACAGCAAGATCTGGAGCAGGCAGTAGGTCATGTTCTGTCCTGGCTTTGGGGAGCCACAAGAGGCCTGGTTGGGCTCACGCTCTTGCGCGGGGGCTGGCAGCGCAGCGGCAAGGACATACACCGACACCAGTGTCTTGGTCGGAAGTGACGTGCCCGAGCGCGCGTCCTTCTTTTATTGCACGCCGAAGGCCACGCCTGGCCTGCGGATGTAGGGGTGAGTGTGCGTGTGCAAGCTAGACCGCTTACAGACATTACATCCCTATCCAACTATACAAATTTTTTTTTTCAAACAGATAAGGAAAACAGGTTCAGTCTTATAACATGTTAAACGAAACGCCTGGGTACTTGCGTGTCCCTTGTTGACAGACTCAGGGTCTCAGCAGGCAGGCTTAGTCTTTCAGTTTCTGGCTCGGTGGTGGGTTGGGCCTCAGATTGTATCTTCGGGCATTGCCCCTGCCACCTTCACTAGTCTGATGAGTGTCTCTGGTTGCAGCCGCCGGTGTTTGGGACGCTGCTGTGGAGTCATGCTCTTCCGCTTGACATTCTGGTGGGTTGGTGTTTTCTTCGCTAGACGTCGCCATCCCGTTTGGTTGAATATCCTCTCCTGCTGCCTCCGATCGCTGCCTGGACTCCTGAGGGAGGGACTTGAACCACGAAGTGTTTCGCGATACTTTCTCTTCTCCTCTTTTGGCCGTGACCATGGTGCCTTTTGTAGATGTGACTGTCCACGTGCCCGGTTCATAGCGGGTTTGGAACTTCCCTCCGGGACGTCTGTTCCGGATAATCACTCGGGTCCCCAGGCTTAGGCTCCTTGGATGGGCCCTCCTGTGCATGCTGACACGTTGGTTCCCTTGCCGTGTCCGTGACTGGACTTATTCAGTGTCGGCCGGGGGTGGTGTCCAGCCCGGGGCAGTGGGAAGGAGGTCTCTCCGTGGTCCTTGGAACATGAGGGTCCATGGGCTCCTTTGTGTTGCGCAGTGGGGAGTGCCCCTGTACTCCCGCAGGAATTTGTGTAGCCTTTGCTCAGGATCGGCTTGTTCCACTAAGGCGATTCGGAATACTTTATTAAGGGTCCGCATAAACCTCTCCACGTCTCCGTTTGCCTGTGGCCACTGAGGTGTAATACGGCGATGTTGAATCCCTCTGGTCGTAAGGAACATGGCAAATTCTGCCCCTTGGAAGGGCGGCCCGTTGTCGCTCCGTATCTCCGAAGGGTAGCCGAACATGGAGAAAATCTTTTCCAACGCCGGTCCTACATGAGCAATCGCAGTGGAGATAACCCTCTCCACTACTGGGTACTTGGAGTATGAGTCAATGGCTACCAGGGTGTGCCCTTCTCCCGGGAAGCTTCCAAAATCTATGCTAACCTTGGTCCAGGGGGATGTACAGGCATCTTCTGTGATTATTGGCACGGGTCTCTCCAGGTCGCTCGTCAGCTGACAGGCCATGCAGCTTTTCACATATTCCTCCACCCTGATTTCCAGATCTGGAAACCATACCTTCTCCCTCATGCGCGCCTTCATTTTCGTTGTGCCTTGGTGCACTCCATGGGCAAGTTGTACCGCCCGGATTCTCAGGCTGTGGGGTATGACCAGTCGTGACTCTCTCAGCAATACTCCGTTGTCCGTGGCACTCAGCTCGTGCCGTATCCGCCAGAATTTTGTGAGTGATTCTTTGTCTTCCGCGACCCAGGAGGTGGGCGGGCGTAGATATTCAGCCCACGATCCATCTTGGACTGCCTGAATCGTTCTCCGGTATACGTTGTCGGTGGTCGCGGCTTCCTTTATGTCTTCTATTGTCATACTGTTCGGGCATGATGTGAGGGCTACCCACTGAGCATACTCCTCACAGTCGTCCTCCGCTGGTTCAGGTTCTTGTTGTGAGGGATGGCGTGACAAATAGTCCCCGGGATTTTTGGCCCCTGGGCGGTAGGTGACTTCCATCTCATACGATTGCAGTTGTATCACCCAACGTTCAATGCGAGGTGGCGGATGGCGGGCAGTTCCTTTGAAGAGGGACACTAGTGGTTGGTGGTCCGTGACCATTACAAACGGGTGGCCGTGTAGGTATAGGCGGAAGTGGCCGCAGGCCCACTTGATAGCGAGAGCCTCCCTCTCGATCTGGGCATACCTGGTCCCCGTCCGGGTTAAGGCCTTGCTGGCAAAAGCTAACGCCGTCCACTGGCCGGTTTCATGTTCTTGGGTCAGGACAGCGCCAAGACCCACCGGGCTGGCATCCACGACCACCTCCGTACGCTTCTTGGGGTCGAAGTAGGATAGTGTGGCCTTCTCCTGGAGCGCGTCCTTGATCCCCTGGAATGCTTTGTCTTCTCTCGAGCCCCACTGCCACGGGACATCTGTCTTGGTTAGCGCTCGTAGCGGCTCACTCCGAGTGGCCAGGCCCGGTATGAATCGGCCACAGTAAGTGGCCATACCGAGGAAGCTTCTCACTTCTGTCGGGGACTTCGGCGCTGGAGCGTCTTTGATGGCCTTGGATTTCCTCGGATCAATCTGAATGCCCTCCTGGTTGAAGACATAACCAAAGAATTCTATTTAGGACATCCCTCAGGTGCTTGTGGTGCTCCGATGCGGTGGCAGAATGTATCAGGATGTCATCGGTGACATTCATGACTCCTGGTAGTCCTGAGAGGAGTTCTCGGATGGTGTTCTGAAACACCTCCGCCGCTGACGAAATGCCGAAGTTCAGCCGTTTGTAACGTCGGAGCCCCAGGTGGGTGCTAAAGGTGGTAATGAAGCGACTTTCCTCCCCTAGGGGCAACTGATGGTATTCGGCGTTTAGGTCTATCTTCGAGAACCACTTTGACCCATTTACATCAGCGACGATGTCATCCATGGTTGGAGTTAGATACCTCTCTCTTCGGATCGCGGTGCTCGGTAGCCGCATGTCGATGCACAAACGGATAGCGCCTGGTTGCTTGGGCTTTTCTACAATAACCATGGGTGACACCCATGGGGTGGGCCCCGTGACCTTCTCGATGACACCCAGGGTTTCTAGTTTTTCCAGTTCCTTCTCCACCAGTGGGCGTAGTTGGAAAGGTATCCGAAGGTGGCGCAAGGCGGTGGGAGTGACTGATTTATCAATATGCAGCTTGACAGGCTCACATTTGATGCAGCCCAGGCCTTTAAACAGTTCAGGGAATCGTGCCAACAGTTCATCCACTTGGTGCGCTCTTATTCGATTAGCAAAGGCTATAAGTTTCAAATCTTCTGCTGTGTGACTGCTTATCAATGTATCGGCCTCCCGGTTAATGATATGGATCGTTGCCATTACCTGTGACTCATCAGCCTGGATTGGTATTGTTATTTTTCCTTTTAGGGGTAATGGGGTGTCCGCTCCGTAAGCAAAAATTCTCGTCTTGGATGGCATTACCTCGGGCCGCGGGCGTAGTTTGTTGAACTGTTGCAGGCCCATCACATTGACGGTGGCGCCGGTATCAATTATGGCCTTGACCTCATTTCCTGCCATCTGCACGATGCACGTGGGCTGTGGCCGTCGTCGTTGTTTAAGCTCTCGTGCGAATGAGACGATATATGCCTCCTCATCCTCTGACTCTGAGTCGTCGTACACTGTGGGCAGGTGTTTCTCTTCTCTTGCTGGTGGTGTGTCGTTCAATGATAGTTGGCGGACGGCTTTTGTGGGCGTCCGTGACTTTCTGAATGTCTTTGACGTGTTTCTTTTGCAGCACTGAAGCACAATGGTTAGGTATTCCACAGTTTGCGCATGTTTTCCCCTGGGCCGGGCAGTCCTTGGCCGCGTGGGGTTCATGCCCATAATATCCACATCGCGTTCGAGGTGGATCCCTCCGATATTCTTTTTGCGGTGGTCCCCGTGGTTGGGACCGTACTGCATCCGCCCGCTCCACTTTAATGGCCTCTGTCTTGACATGTGGCTGGTGTAGTGCCTGTTCCATGGCGGAGGCTCTGACGCTCAAGAGTTCATGAGATCTCGCGAGGATTAAGATGTCTTCCAGCGATATACCCGGTTTGCGTAGGATCGCCCCTCTCAGCGTTTTGTCTCGGCATCCTTGGATGATCTGCCGTCTTATGGCTTTTGGTTGGTCTTCGTCGGTGGAGCTAGTCAGCTCCCTGACACGGGCATGGAACTGGTCCATCGTCTCACCTTCCCTCTGACGTGCTTGTCCCAATTTGAAGACCTCAAAGTCTACATTCAATTGGGGTCAAAATGGCCGTTCAAAGCAGCGACCGCTGCGTCATAATCGTCCGCTGGCCCTGTATTGGGCAGGTGCTTAAACAGTCTAAATATTTCATCGCCCCCATAGTGTAGCAGAAGCGACCGTTTCACAGCTTTGTCAGTCTCCCTCGTCACAACAAAATAATTCTCCAACCTTTCAAGCCATATATTCCATCTGGGGGAGGCCCTAGGCGGGTCTACCGCTTCGCTGAATGGTGGTAGCACCCCTGTGGCGGCATGCTGGAATGGGATGTTGATGACTGGCGCCGGCGCGTCTTCGTCCGCCATGGTGGTGGTATAAGTGGGTGGCGTCAGTGGGTCCCTCCTAACTAATTCCCTTTTCTGCGCTGGCTCTGCGACGCCACGTGGCAGCTGCGTAGCTCACCTCAGTTCCGTCTCGATATCCGTAGGCCTCGGGGACGCCTCGTGGTAGGCACGCTGTAGGACGTGTTCCCTCCCGGGCGATGACAGTCCCAGGCGGCGTGTGGACGTGGCGAGCTGGTCCGGAGGCTATTCTGCCGCCGGTCACTGTGAGAAGGCACTCTGGGGCGTAGTGGGCACGTCCTCCACTGAAGTCCACAGCACCTATGCACTGTGGGAGTCTTTTCTGGGCGTTTTCAGCGTCTCACGCGCAATGCAAGAGCAAATGCGGGGTGCCACGCCGGTCCGCGACTCACGCGAGATGCGTGGGGAATAGCAGGGAGTCGCAGAAGACGGGCCGGCTTCGCGCCCTTCAGCGCCGCTTGCTACACCCTACCTCAGGGGTGGTTCTGTGGCCCAGGCGGTCCCTCCACAATGCTCCAGGGGTGGTGATATGGCCCAAAGGCAGGGGCCCAGACAGGCACGCAGGCCCCAGAGTAGCCGGGTGCACCCAGCAGCAAATGCGCGGTAGCACCGCGGGGCAGAGCAGGACGCTCCGAAACAGCACAGGTGTGCGAGCGAGGGTTGGGCCCCCTCCGCTCATCGCCAATGTTCTGTCCTGGCTTGGGGGAGCCACAAGAGGCCTGGTTGGGCTCACGCTCTTGCGCGGGGGCTGGCAGCACAGCGGCAAGGACATACACCGACACCAGTGTCTTGGTCGGAAGTGACGTGCCCGAGCGCGCGTCCTTCTTTTATTGCACGCCGCAGGCCACGCCTGGCCTGCGGATGTAGGGGTGCGTGTGCGTGTGTAAGCTAGACCGCTTACAGACATTACAGGTCAGACAGTAATCAGGGTGGAGTGGTCACAGGATCTGAACATAAATATTTTGTGGCATGAGACACTCTGTGCAACATTGCTACTGTGCTAATATGTTATTGTGCTGCCCTCTGACCACTGTCCTACTACTACCCCCGCCCTGCTGTATACCCATATCCACTTGCCTCCAAAGGTGAACCGGGCGCAGTGATGAGGGGGAAGCGGCCAGCAGATGATGATCAGCCAACGATAGTGTCAAGAGTGGCCTAACTGCTCTCACAGTCATAAAAGTTCTGTGCAACAGAACACGTTGACGTCCGAACTTGTAACAGGGTTCAGCAGCTGAAAAAAAGCTAAGCTGTGTCGGAAAGCACCCTGCAGTTGATCCATAGGGATTCTCTCCCTTCTCCATTCACTGGTCTGATCTCCGAGCATTCACGGCTCCCGAATCCCAACGAAGCGTGTGGGTGGACACGAGCACGGCAAGATGGCAGTGGGAGGCTCCCACATCTACGCTCCCATGTTGTCTCACGGCCAGACATCTCCCAAGTGTGTTATAACAATTCGGTCCCATTCATGAAACGTCTGTAATTGTGTCCCCTGAGTCAACCACATACCCTCCCACAATGGGGTAGCCGCTGTCAGGACACCATGCTACTTTATGTGTCTCAGCACCACAAGCCAACACAAAATTGGGATTCTAGTAGCTGAGGGAAAGGCACGAGGCACCACACCACCATACAACAGTAACAGCAGATTGCTTTAGGTTGTCCAATTCTATTCTCAGGGCAGAATCCTGGCTATCCCTTTGCAACTTAATTGTCAACAATAAAAAACTCTTGGAGAAATCAATTCACTCAACCCTTCCACACTACACTTCTTTCGGCTCATACACCCCTCCATACTCGTTTTCAAAAGGGACCTAAAAGACAATTCTTAACAATTGCTGTTTAGTATATCACTCCAAATAAAACAATGTATACCATGTATATAAAAATTTATATATTTTAAAACAATCTTAAAATCCAATAGTAAAAAATATATTGCACAACATATCACAAATACACTGTATACAGTGAGACAATACATAAGATATACACATTTTTCATTAAAGGTTTATTAATTTGAGGGAATCAATAGAAAGGTTATGTTATCTGAGCATTTTTTGGCATGTGGCACATTGTTCCTCAACTTTAACAGACAAGAGAGCGTTTCGGTGGGTTGACAGAATAGAATTCCCTTCTTCAGGACAACAACAAATATTTTTATCCCTCTAAACAAATATGCAGCGCTTGCCAACTTTTTTCTTAGGTGAGGCACGCTGAAGACCGACAAAGCTTATCTAACCCACTTGAGCCTTAAGGATTTATATAAAGCTTTCTTATTTATTGCTCCCATATGTATTCAGAGCCTATGATCTAGAATGCAAATACTGATGGGCCTCACGTTGCTGTTCAGCACCTCTGTTGCTGCTGTTCCCGGCGGGGGGGCATCCTCTCTCCATACCTCCCCATAGCTGCCGCAAGCCTCATCCGCGGCCGCCGAGCGAGGGGGGGCATACCGGCCCTTACAGACTCTTGGAACTACACTACCCAGGCGCCATAGCGGCGCAACACGCCGCCCACTGACATCTCGCGCCAGGAGGCGCATTAAAAGCAGTCCAACCCCGGTGGAGCGGGGGACACCACAATCCTTTGGGGTCATACCTCTGTTGCTGCTGTTCCCGGCGGGGGACATCCACTCTCCATACCTCCCCTCAGCCGCCGCAAGCCTCATCCGCGGCCGCCGAGCAAGGGGGGTATACCGGCCCTTACAGACTCTTGGAACTACACTACCCAGGCGCCATAGCGGCGCGACACGCCGCCCACTGACATCTCCCGCCAGGAGGTGCATTAAAAGCAGTCCAACCCCGGTGGAGCGGGGGACACCACAATCCTTTGGGGTCATACCTCTGTTGCTGCTGTTCCCGGCGGGGGGCATCCTCTCTCCATACCTCCCCTCAGCCGCCGCAAGCCTCATCCGCGGCCGCCGAGCGAGGGGGGCATACCGGCCCTTACAGACTCTTGGAACTACACTACCCAGGCGCCATAGCGGCGCGACACGCCGCCCACTGACATCTCGCGCCAGGAGGCGCATTAAAAGCAGTCCAACCCCGGTGGAGCGGGGGACACCACAATCCTTTGGGGTCATACCTCTGTTGCTGCTGTTCCCGGCGGGGGGCATCCTTTCTCCATACCTCCCCAGAGCTGCCGCAAGCCTCATCCACGGCCGCCGAGCGAGGGGGGCATACCGGCCCTTACAGACTCTTGGAATTACACTACCCAGGCGCCATAGCAGCGCGACACGCCGCCCACTGACATCTCGCGCCAGGAGGCGCATTAAAAGCAGTCCAGCCCCCGCGTTGCGGGATTGCGCGCGGGGCTAAGCCCAGGCAAAGGGCGGGCCCTCTAAGGCCGGAGGAGGCCGGAGGAGGACGTGACGGGCCACCTCCCTTAACCTTAATGAGTCTTTGACCGCTTCCTACACACTTGTTAAGGGATATCCCTACTGGACACTAGCCGAAAATTCTCAAATATCCCCAGATTGTCTTGTTGTCCTGCAATATTCGAACATTAGCAAACCCCATCATGACTTGCAAGGGGGCTACCAAGAAACCTATCAGCCAGGGAGGCTCACGTCCTGGGTCACAAGATCATCGTGGGTCATCTCCGCACACCGCTAACACGAATGAATCTTGCCAGATTACAGATAGCACACCCACCAAGTAATCTCCCGAACTAACGAATGGTACAGCGCAAAACCTCTCGCTGCTGGACGAGTTAAATTCTCTTTGCAAAACTAGGTATGCCACTGTAAAAGATGAAATGAAATTAAAAGTCCCCCACCTTGCCCCGCTAAAAGAACCAGTATATCAACTCCAATCGTCAGCCCACTGGAACACCCTTCATTACCCAAAAAAAAAGCAAATACGCAAAATATAGCACTTCCCCAGCTCTCATCCAGTAAAAGGAAGTGGGATGAGGTTAATCCCATAGGGAACCAACCCAAACTACAAAAACTGTGCTCTAGCCCTCCATCGACTGTAACTAATCCCCCCCTAAATTCGGAGGAAAAATTAGACCAACTAGTACCTCCTTTCAACTTGATTTTTCTGTCTCAGATCGAACAACTGTTTAGATCAATCATTTCTCCGCTGATTGAAAAAAATTACCACTCTAGAGGATATTCTACTGGGAATAGAGAAAAGTATCAAGGCCAACTTACCTCCCATTGAAAAAATTGTAACACCTAACTGTTCCCACCCACTTGGTACAACCGAAGTGCCAATGCCACCTGCAAAAAACAGTAATGATCAAACTCATCCTCTAGTCTCTAACTCACCATCCCCTATTGCCCTTAAAGTCCACTCCAAACCTGGTCTATCACAATACACTGCTACTAGAGTAGAGTCTTATAAAACAACTCATATACAGCTACCTCCGGAGGCTGCACCTTTCGTGTGTGTCCTTGCGGGAGTCCCAGCACTCAAACATTGAAAAACCGAATGGGAACAAGACCTACTAAATAAAGTCACGTACTGGCTAACCAAAAATAGGCCCTTGCCTCTAGACCTTGATGGTACAATCATGACTGCTAGAAGGGTGGGCTGGTTAGGTCCCCTACAAAAAGACATTGACGGCGACCTGGTTCTAATAAGATTTAGAAGTAGACTAATTGTTCCCTACCTCCAAACTTGCATAAAATATTGCAAAATAGCTATGAATATAAGGGATACAAGTCAGTGGATTCAGAGATGATTACCAGAGTAATGCAAAATTGAGATTAGAGAAATACTGTTTACTGCCTCACAAATTACAGGTAACAATTAATTTACACATGGAAATCACTTTCTTAACACTCTTTTTCAATGGGATTTTAACTTTCTGCACGACTTTAACTCCTATCATGCTGGTTTTAGTCAAATATTAGTTGAACAAACATACATGAAAATATCCCAGGGCATAAACCAAACATGCGGCTGTTCAGAGTACAATATGCTGTTTATTACAGTTGTTGAGAGAATAAACAGGTGCATGAATAACTTGAGCCCTTGCTCTTTGTGAGTCATGGGCTGCCTTCACGCTCAACAATGGTAATAAATAGCACATTAAACGCTGCACATCTGTATACATAGGGGCCCATTAGGATGTCAGGCGGATCCCCATCTCCATGCGGGCGGTGGCGATCCGCCCGACATCCTTGTCCGCCCACCACCCGTTTTCCCCGCCATATTACTATGGCGGGTGGGACCGCGGCGGACGGAAACACCATCCGCCCCTTTTCCACCCGGTCGCCTTGCGGCCGGGGCGGAAAAAGGGATTATATGGTGGCGGGGTCTATCAGACACCGCCAGCCATATTAGCATGGGTTTTGGGAGATGCCTTTCCGTGGCGGCAATGCCGCCACGGAAAGGCAGGCGGTCTTCACTTTGGGTGCCTCCATGGTGAAGGCGAGGTGGGGGTGCACATGGGGGGTACCTGTGGTACCCCCCTGCATTTGCATACAAATTGCGTAGGCACCGGGCGGTGCCTGCCGCTTTGTGTATGCAAATGCATGCCATGCATTCATAGCATTGCGGCGGGTGCTGGTCTAAACCCCGCCTGCTGCAATGCTATAAATGCATGATGCGCCCGCCACTGTGGCGGGCACATCATAATATGCATGGCGGGACCGCCGCTCCGCTCGCGGGCGGTCCCTTTTTCCGCGAAGATGGCGGGCGGGCAAAGTCCGCCCGCCATCCTAATGGGGGCCATAATGTGTTAAAGTTCTGAGTCCTGCAGATTAGTATATTTTTCGCATTAATTTCTATTCAGAGAAAATATTCAGGGTCTGAATTATATGTTGAAGGAAAGGGTATTTTGTTGCAACTGAGTACCATTCGTGCCAGCATAGTGGTCCGCCCATGAGATTTAAAAGTGGTGTAATGAAGGTGGAGACTTCTTCATCTTTGCCACTGTTAGACCCCTCCAACGGCCCGAGTGAGTGCTGTTGGAGGCTCATCTGTATGATCACCCACCTAATTTATATGGGCACACATACAGGCCAGTTTTCACCGCCTGTCATGCCAGGAAAACCCTGGCAATAAGGGGCTGTAAAAAAATCAAAATGCCATTGCAGACCTGTACGGCAAAGTTACAATGCATTGATAGGAACTGCCTTGATGGTGGTTCCAATCAATTCATTAAATGTTTTCAGGCCTGACGAACATTTACAAATTTGGCTTTAGGGACCTCCGTAAGGGCAACGGAGTAAAATACTGTATAGCCATATTGGAGGATGGCCTACGGCCAACAAATAAATCAGGTCCTTAGTCATAGAAATTGGCGTGCTAGAACAGTGTATCTACCGTATATATTCTGTTATTGGAGTGCCCTGCATCAAAGCCAAGAGATGAACGATTTTCCATGCTTACACCTCTATGTAGATACTTAAGAGACGTGTTTGATACATGCCTGAAGTCCCGGCTGTGCTGCCTATAAGTGCTACCTGTGTCTATCTTAAAGTGGCAAAGAGAGCACTCTCAGGGGTTCTTGATGGGATGTGGAAGTAGAGAGGCCCTCTAAACAAGAACATAATGGTGCCTGGTCCTTAACAACCATACACTCTATGTTTTCAGACACCTAGTAACCATGAAAACAAAACTAGTATGGAACTCCAAAATAGTCTTAGAAATCATATTCATAACAGTATCAAAATGCAATGAGCGAGAGTTGTTAGCATGGTCATTTCACTCAAGGGTTTCTGAGGTTGAGTTACTTCCTACATCTTCCTTATTCAGTGAGCGTGCTCACCGTAGTTATGGTACATATGTGTGGTGTACGTGCATAATGTGTGTGTAACTATATACAGGTTACAGGAGTTGAGTATGGAGCCTGAGCAGCAAGTTTGTATCATTACACTGGTTGCAGATTTTAAGAGAAGAATCTACGTGTCCAGAGCTAGAAGGAAACATCTGCCCTTCCCTCCACCGTACTTCCACTTGTCGTCACAACTGACAGAGTGAACAAGGATGGTAGCATCCAGCAT
The DNA here is from genome assembly GCF_964263255.1 of Lissotriton vulgaris. Lineage (NCBI taxonomy): Eukaryota > Metazoa > Chordata > Amphibia > Caudata > Salamandridae > Lissotriton > Lissotriton vulgaris. Next base: position 417,907,577 of record NC_141697.1, on the reverse strand, counting down.
GCTGTGCTTATATACCTTTTTACATATTCCATATTTTATTTTTCTGTGACTCAAATGTGAAGCATTAGACGAATGCAATAACATTCGAACAATACAAACATGAAGGTTGTGGACTCTCCACAAGTCTTTCATTTCATAAGACGTTCTGTGGAGGAGATCTCAGCCTTCGGTGGCTGTGTGAGAGGTCTGCAGACCGGAAGTGGTGCTCTCCACAGGGCTCTGAGCGGGCCTGCTGAAGAGGACTGACTCGGGAGAGAGGAGACTGGGCCCCTATGCGGTGAGATGGGCAATATAGTGCCTTGGCCTGTGTGGGGAAAGCGTCTGCCCCAGTTCCTTTGTTCTTTTAAGCCAAAAGATAGCCTCAAGCAGTGGGCTTCAAAGAGCGCGACCTGCACATGTTTCAGACACAAGATGATTGAAGAGTCCATGCCTGCAGTGACTGAAACGTGACTCTGCAAAGTGTTTGAGTGCTGCCCATTCAAACTGGGGAGCTTAGCTCGTTTCTGCATTACAAACATCTGGGATTTTCATAAATACACTGAATTGGAGTTTAACCCGTTAAGGGTTATGTGTTGAGTTTGCTGCCAATCAACCTTCTCAACGGAGCCCACTTTGCTTCACCATGTACATAAACACCTAATTTTCCCATAGTGAACTCACATGTATGGCAGACAGTGAGTGGGCCAAATAGGTAATGCCCATGGAAATAGCCTACTGACAAATTGATGTCATCAATACGTACATCTCTGAAAATGAAACTCTACAATACAAGACAGAGTGTGTGAAGTGAATTAATGTAGCAAACGTGAAAGAGGATAACGCTTGTGATACATCCATATACCTCCAAGGTTAAAATAAGTACATCATGTAGTATGCAAACTAAATTATAGACCAGCAATTTATTGACATTTACAATAAGATCAGGCGATGATACACTATGGTACCTAATGTTACTTAAAGGGCACCATTCCCACTGTCACCAATGATGAAGCATGTGAGTTGAAGCATGAATGAATAGGTGTGTCTTGAATATTTTGTGTTGTGTGGATTAATTACATCTTATCCAATATAAGCGTGTGACTGCAGAGGGTGTCTTCCCCTTTTAAGATTAAGGGAACTTGACATTTCCTAGAAGGTAAGTAGGAAGCATGAGTGTAGGGTTTAACCACTCTATTTGAAACAAAAGAAATTAGGAACTGGTTTTAAATGTAGGACATGGACGGACAAGAGACAGCAAAGACTAAGGGGAAACAAAGTGCATGGTACAAAATTAAGGATTTTATTTTATTAGATTATCATTATATATTAAAAAACATCTTTAATTTATTACAGATTTTTATCGTGTGCATGCCTCCACTATACATGTAATTATTGATCTACATATATATGCATATTTATTGCATCCTAAATTTAATTAAATGCATTTCAAATATTGATCTTGACTTGAAAGCTGTGCGGAAGCTTGTTTAACACACTGTACATAAAAACATGGCTAAGTATGACATCTACGCGCGTTTCGGCTGAGGGCCTTCATCAGGGAGCCATGTGAGTATCCAATTGAACCTGGAGAGCGAAGATGGTGCAGATGCTCACAGGAATGGAGGATAGAGTAGTCTGAAATATAGGACGGTCTGTCCTGCAGACGATGATACTTTGTTATATATTACTCGTTTTTTTCTCTTTGGGACGGTGTCCTGCTATTTTGGTATCAACCTGGAATTCTGAGCTGTAAAAATGGTCCTATATCATTGAAAGGCTACTTGCTGTAGGCGCCAGGGGTGAGGTATGCAGGTGATCTGCTAGTTATCCTCAAAAGTGCTCTAAATGGGGGTCTCTGGACGTTTCTTGTAGCGCTGACAGTCTGTCGCTTGCGTCCAATATGATTCCAATGGGGGTCTGTGGGCTTCTATGTTTTAACCAGCGAATGCCGTCATGTTTGTGGCGGTTCGGAAAGGATCTCTGAGGTGCCTTCCGTTCGCCTTCCAATGTGGGGGTCTGCCGACGTCTGTGCAAGTGGAGCCAGGTTTAACCACTCTATCCATGACTGCTATGTGTTTATCCAGGGTTCATACTATATACACATTGGCAATTTCACAAGGGTTGCAGGTATAAGTTTCAATATATATAATGTTTTTATCATTTTTATGCATCCATCCAGCTCATTGGATTCAAATGAAACTGGCCGGGTACCATTTCACTTTTAGAAGTGACATATATGAATGTGTATGTATAGTATTCATGTAGGGGTCTGCTTTAGCCCTAATTAAAGCCTTTGTCCCTCTTGGGTATAATTACAGGCTGAAAAATGTCAGCACTTTCACAGTATTGTACCACAGAATATCGAGCATAGGAATATTGTGGTATCATAATATTGTAGACAAAATATCGGGGGACAAAATATCAAAAAATAAACTATAGAGTTATTATTCTCAACTTCACATTTATTTACCTGGAAGCTATATAAAATATATACATATTTGCAAAAAAGAAGCAGAGAACTCTGGGTAATTCCCAAGTTTAGGTGGAGAGAAGCTCCTGTGTAAAACACTCTACAACACCAGCGACACTGAATCTGCTCACCTCAAATGTCTGTTTCTCTAGAAAAGTTTTTAAACATAGGATTTGCGTACTGCCATCCATGCAGAGCTAGAAAGGGACAAAGTATTTTGCCATTTCTACAGCAAAGTCTTTAAGCATTGGATTAGCAGAGTGCAATCCATGCCAAGCTGTAAAATGGCAAAAGCTTTTACACCCCCAGGTACAGTACCCCAACTTTGGATTGGTAAAATACCATCCAAGCCAACCTGGAATGAATAAAAGCAACCCAAGACACGTCTTTTGCTGTAACTATAGCTCTTTAGAGAGGTTTTGCTTTGTCCAGGTAAGGAAGCACCAAGTATAAGTCAAAACAATATCATTTCAAGCTTAGAGTGCTGCATTAATTATGTAAAAAAGAAGCAGAGAACTCTGGGTAGTTCCCAAGTTTAGTTGCAGAGCAGCTCCTCTACAGCACACCATACCACACCAGAAACACTCAGAATCTAGGAGTAACATCTTACCAGGATATGGTTGGAAATGCCAGTGTTCCAACAAAACATTGTGGAAAGAATATCACGATAGACAAACAGCATGTCTAAATATTATGATATCAAAAATATCACTGGTCAGACTATGGGAGGTACGTTTATCATTTTCCAAAATACTTTCTAATATCATTGTTAGAAATATTGTAATATTCATAATTTTGAAAGTGTATTTTGTGTTTTTTGTACCTTTATTAAGTGTATTTTCTTTTAAAATGTTTGTATTTTTTTACAATAATTTTAGGAATGTTATGTTGGGTTCATAGGTAAATAGGTTAGGGAGTAATTTTAAATGTTTATTTTTTTGGTTTGCTATGTATATAATAAATTATTTTTATGAGTTATCTATTTTTCCAATTACGTACAAATCAAATTTGTATATGTAATGTATTGTATATTTTTTAATATTACATTTTCTATTGTTATTTTTTTACATTTCTAAAATTGCTTTTCTTATTATAATTTGATTAAAAGTTTTTGGTTCCTGATTAATTAAAATATTTAGTTTATTTTTTAATAAATTAAATAATTGCATTTCATTAATTGTATTATATTTATTGATTTTTGTGTAATTTCAGACACATTGAGTTTTACATTTATGAAATTTGATTTTATATTCTTAAAACACATCTATTTTTTTCTGAATTATTTTAATGGCAATAATAATTGTTTTTAAATTCATATAGTTATTATTTGAAATGTATAGTGTATATTAGTTTGCTTTCGTTCTTGGCTGTAATTTCAATTGACCTGTTTTATGTTGTGTGGATAGCTGCTATTATGCCATGATTAGTCCAAGGATGTCCAACATATACAGTGGCGGCTGGTGAACTTATTGTACTGTGCGAGGAAGTGCAGCAAGTGAGCATGACTGCCACAAGAGAGGTTCATGGAAACTCTCCTGCTGTGAATACTTTTTTTTTTTAATGGAGTAAAGTAGTGCATATTTTAGTACAAGTCTAAAATAAATTGATCATAAATCCCCACAATGTCCTTTCTTTGTGAGGGCCATGCCTAGGTCATGAGTGCTGTTCCTATATTGCTGCGCTGTGTATTGCAGCAACTCTCCCTCAGCCATGCTACTCAGTGGCTGGTTTAAGCAGATGTGTATAAATTAACATGGGTTAATAAGGATAAAGGAATTATGGGACTCATACTGCTGTGATGGAAAAGGGTTTAGGATACAAGGCCACATTCCCTCCTTTGTGACCTTTACACTCTTCTCTTTTGTTCCTTCTCTTCCGCTATACCGCTTTTTCTGTACATGCTCATGCATCTCCCTACTAGTTAATTCCTTTCCTTTCCCTCTCCATCCACAGGCTTAATTTTCCTTGCCCAGTATGTTCTCCCTCACACCCAGTTCCTTTGCTTTGCCTTTACTAGTCATTTTTTCAATCCTGTTCCCTCAAAATGTCAAGTTCTCCCACATCAGCAAACAAAAGGAACACTTACACAAAAAGGATATCCAAATAAAAATCAAAAAGTCACCATACATGTGTATTTAAAGAAAATAAAAAATGTCCCACATTAAAAACATGTGCAACTCACATCATAGGGATTGTATTAGACAAGGTGTAACCATTACCTTAGAAATTAATTGTAAAATTAATGTCAGTCACAAATTAGAAGTATTCAACATATACATCACTGTAGAATGTCCCATTGTCTAATGCAAGTACTGTACTGTATCCAATTTCAATAGTCACAACATTTTTCATGCTTATCAGTAATCAAGGTGCTACAAACACAGCTGTAGTAACACATACAAATAAACTTTGTAACATCAATTAATTGGTACAAGTGGCCATTACTATGATGAATGTATGCGTCTAAATTCAAATGACCATCACATACTATGTTAACCAGTATATGCATTTAACAAAGTAGACATTAAAAAATCATATGAATTACATGCCATCATGGTAAAAGGGAAATAAGTACTTCACATTTTACTCAGAAACTTAACTAGGAATAATAATGGCAGGACCAATTTGGTGAAATCAAAAGTATGGATTTATTACACAAATGAGATAAGGCAAATATGGCAGTCCATAAAGTGAAAAATTCTGCACTGTTGTGCAGTTGCACAAAGCTTGCCTTCTGATTCACTGCCAAGGGGAGCCTCCGCAGGAAGGGGCATCTAGTGGGCAGAGCAGGCACCTAAAAGATTTTACATGGATCTTACATGGAGGGGGGTGGCTTTGGGAGGGTGCCCTTGGGTTTGGGGGATACCCTTGGGTATGGGAGGGGTTCCCACGGGTTTGGGAGGGAAATTGGTGTTATGGGTTGCTCTTGCATTTGGTAGGGGTGGATTGGGATGGGCAAATGGTGGATTTGCTTTTAGTATGGGTGGGTTGGGATGTGGAAGGGGTAAATTGGAGTTTGGTAGAGGTGGATTGGGCTGTGGAAGGGGAGGGCTGGGGTGTGGAAGGGATAGATTGGTGTTTGCTAGAGGTGGGTTGCAGTGGTGGTCGGCATGACTTGGCGGTAGTGGGGCGGGCACGGGGGGCTGAGGTGGGTTTAGGGGGGTGCAGGGTTGCGGAATGAAGAAAAAACTGTGGGACTCGAGGAACAGGAATCCCCATTGTGGTTGGTTTTGAGAGTCCTGGTTCGACGCTCAACCAGGGAATGGGGGGCTGGTCATGTTCTCCACTTAAACTGAGGTCATCTGAAAAGTCCTGAAGGGAACAGAATATGCACAACGATCTGAAGACATGTAGTATTGGGAGTAGAATTGGTTTCTGTTGTTTCCTTGATGTCATTCTTTCTCAGGGATTCTGGTGTTTCTATTGAATATTGTCAGGTTGTAGATTGTAATGGTTTGAAGGACGAGCTGATTCAGACAATGGTTGATGTTGGCTGAGGAGGTCCCTGTCTACCATATAGTAACAAGTAAACAACTTATACTTACCTACCCTCGCCGGTGTCATTACTACAATTTTCTTTGTTGAGTGACCTCAAATCAACACACACACTTAAACACCCACTTCTCTTACATGCCACAAGGGGAGATAGCCATAAAACTCAGTAGGTTCAATAATGTCTATGTCACAGTGGGACAAAAGTTCCTTGTTGAGATCTTCTCTCACACTAAAAGGAACTCCCCTTAACTTGCGTTTTACAGGAATGGCACCTTACTTTACTATGATTTTATGTTTGAATCCACACATTTTCCCTAGATCTTCACTGAACACAGTGCGAAAAACATCTTTCCACTTTAGCCCTGCTTCATCACAATTAACCACAATGACTTGTTCTTTGGCACCGGGTCTCAGTACCATGCCAAACAACCCCTGATCGAACCAACCCTAAAATGTTTAGACCTTTGACTGCAACATAGACCTTACCCTTGATCTGCCTCCCTCTGAACATGAGTTTGTCTTCCATATAACCCAGAAGATCAATCTTGCGTCCTTCACAGGAAACTGGTGAACGGTCTGGTGGGCTCAACTCTCGATCACACCACGTTTCCTCAAACAACTTTTGCGTGATCATCACTATTCCGGCACCCGAATCCACCAGTAATTTGAGAACTTTCCCTCCAACACTCACTTCAACAATGGGGTCGACACAGCATGACGGATCACCCACTACGGGCTTACTTTCCTCAGATGAGGCGACCATCTGCAGATCCATGACCACAGAAATTACTTCTGAATCTGACTCATCATCCGACTCAACCACACATGCCAGTTTTCTTTTGACTTTTTTTTTAAGCACACTTTGGCAAAGTGCCATGGTTTCCTGCAAAAATTGTACACAACATTGGCAGCTGGACATCTACCCCCTTTAGGATGTGGTGCATTCCAACACTAAAAACACATGCTGTTGGAGGTGGGATTCACACTATTACTCTTGATTTTGCTATCTGTAACATTGTTGTGGTGAACGTTCCTAAGTCTAAATCTAAAACTCCCTTTGGCATTGGTATCTTCAATGGGTTTGTCATCTAACTCCTTCAAGGAGACCTGAGAGATCTCAATGCTTTTAGCCAACTTCATGGTTTCCTCTAATGAGGGATATCCCATCGCTATCAGTTTTTGTCTAATTTGCTTGTCCTTGCACTGGCATGCAAACTGATCCCTGATAAGTTGGTCAGTAAAGTTCTTGAATAAGCAAACAGATGCCAGTCTCTGCAACACAGACATATACGAGTCCATATCCTCACTCTACAATTGTTTTCCCTTGAAACACGTCTGTTTTAATACCATAAGAGTTGATTGTTTGTCAAATCTATTCCTGAGCTTGAGAACAGCATCCTGATATTCATCAACATTGCTGCCCTCCCTCATGCGTCACTTCTGGTAAATGGTTTAATATAGATCGCCCTTCAAATCACAAGGAATGAAGTAGTAAGCACTTTTTCCGTTCGGCACCGAATCTCAAAGCGCCTTTAGCGCCCAGATATGTTTCAAATCCATCAACCCACAGCTTCCACCTAACAGGTGGTTCACCAGGATTATCTAGAAATTAAGGGAGAGGTGCGACAGCTTGCATGGTGCACATCAGGTGAATTATATTTATACAAATAAATGCTTTAAGGGAAAGAGAAAGAAAAAATATATAGGTGTTAACTGTTACAGGTAAAGCAAGTATAATACCACAGGTCAATAAATATCTTGAAACATTAGACCCTAATACTGACACAAGACTAAGAGAAAGGTGTGTGAATAACCGTGATCCACACTGCAGAAAGTTAAGGAAAGTAACGAAACCTTCACAATACAATCTTGGGAGAGGAGAAAAAAGAATCGGTGTGCGAATCATTGTGATCCACTTGGAAATAAAGCATGTGAAGACAGATGGTGCACCGTGTTGTCAAATGTATTTTTAAATGAACGTTTGATTATCTTTTGCCAGTTATAGCACTGTGAAGCCCGTATGTAACTCTGGACACGCCCCAGAGCCTTGCTCAGCATGCAGTCGCCTTCAAAACGGTGTGTGAGCGATAAATATGGGTTGATGCCCAGCGGGCGTGAGACGTTGATGACACTGCTTGGGTAACACTGCGGGAAAGTGAGGAAAAAGGTCAACAGCTTGTCCTGTTGACGTCATCGCCGACCCTCCCAAAGCGAGCCAGGAAATCCAGAAACTCCGCTGGATGAGTCCACCAAGCTCCCAGTCCGAGGAAGATAAGCGAGGAAACCACAAGCAGAAAAAAAACTCACTGTGGTGGACTGCAAGAATGGAGCAGGCAGTTGGAGGATCAGCACTCCTCCCAACTGCTGCACAGTGGGAAGGAAGGGATGTTGGCAATGAAGCGGTTCTATTGTGCTTTGCATGCGTGGGTTTGTGTCGGATCCTCGTCGCCAAGAAAATTTTAGTAATGACGACACCGGCAAGGGTAGGTAAGTAGAAGATGTTTATTTGTGGCTACACGGTAGACAGGGACCTCCTCAGCCAATCAATCAATCAATCAGTGACACTTATAAAGCGCGCTACATACCCGTAGGGTCTCAAGGCGCTGGGGGGGGAGGGGGAGGTGCCGCTACTGCTCGAACAGCCAGGTCTTCAGCTTCTTCCTGAAGGAGAGGTGGTCTTGGGTGAGGCGCAGGTCGGGAGGGAGGGAGTTCCAGGTCTTGGCGGCCAGGTAGGAGAAGGACCTTCCTCCTGTAGTCGCTCTTCGGATGCGGGGGACGGTGGCGAGGGCGTGGTTGGCTGATCGGAGGTGGCGTTTGGGAGCGTAGAAGTTGATCCGGCTGTTGAGGTAGCTCGGGCCTTGGTCGTGTAGGGCTTTGTGTGCGTGGGTGAGGAGGCGGAAGGTGATTCTTTTGTTGACGGGGAGCCAGTGAAGGTCTCTCAGATGTCCGGAGATGTGGCTGGTTCGTGGGATGTCGAGGATGAGTCTGGCTGAGGCGTTCTGGATCCGCTGGAGTCTCTTCTGGAGCTTGGCGGTGGTACCGGCGTAGAGGGCGTTGCAGTAGTCCAGTCGGCTGGTGACGAGGGCCTGGGTGACGGTCTTCCTGGTCTCGGTGGGGATCCACCAGAAGATCTTCCGTAGCATGCGTAGGATGTTGAAGCACGCCGAGGAGACGTTGTTGACTTGCCTGGTCATGGAGAGGGAGGAGTCCAGGATGAAGCCCAGGTTGCGTGCATGGTCTGTCGGTTTGGGTGCGGTGCCCAGGGCGGGAGGCCACCAGGAGTCGTCCCAGGCGGAGGGTGAGGGGCCCAGGATGAGGACCTCCGTCTTGTCCGAGTTCAGTTTCAGGCGGCTGGTCGTCATCCACTCGGCTACCTCTTTCATCCCTTCGTGCAGGTTGGCTCTGGCGGCGGCGGGGTCGTTGGTCAGGGAGAGGATCAGCTGGGTGTCGTCGGCGTAGGAGATTATGCTGAGGTTGTGTTTGCGTACGATGGCCGCGAGGGGGCTCATGTAGATGTTGAAGAGGGTGGGGCTCAGAGATGATCCTTGAGGGACGCCGCAGATGACTTCGGAGGCCTCTGACTTGAACGGTGGTAGGCGGACTCTCTGTGTTCTTCCGTTGAGGAAGGAGATGATCCATTCCAGCGCCTTGTCCTGGATTCCGATGTTGCTGAGGCGCCGTACTAGGGTGCGGTGGCAGACCGTGTCGAATGCCGCGGAGAGGTCTAGGAGGATGAGGGCCGCTGTTTCTCCATTGTCCATCAGGGCTCGGATGTCATCGGTGGCGGCGATGAGGGCGGTCTCGGTGCTGTGATTTGCTCGGAAGCCGGACTGTGAGGGGTCGAGGGATCCATTCGTCTCGAGGAAGGCGGCCATCTGCTTGTTGACGGTCTTCTCGATGACTTTGGCTGGAAACGGGAGGAGCGAGATGGGGCGGTAGTTCTTGAGGTCGGTGGGGTCCGCTGTTGGTTTCTTGAGTAGAGCGCTGAGTTCGGCGTGTTTCCAGCTCTCAGGGAAGATGGTGGTGTCGAAGGATGTGTTGATGATGTCTCGCAGGTGGGGTGCGATGACAGCGTCGGCCTTGTTGAAGACGTGGTGAGGGCAGGGGTCGGTCGGTGATCCGGAGTGGATGGAGTTCATCGTGTGGATGGTGTCTTCGGTGCTGATCGGGGTCCAGGCGTGGAGGGTGGTGGTGGGGGGTGGTAGGTCGGTGGTGTGCGTTGGTTGGTTGCAGAAGCTGTTGTGTATGTCCGCGATCTTGTTGTGGAAGTATGAAGCGAGGGAGTTGCAGAGGTCTTGCGATGGGGTGATGTCGTTGTTTCCTGCGCTGGGGTTGGAGAGCTCTTTCACGATGTTGAAGAGTTCCTTGCAGTTGTGTGCGTTGTTGTCCAACCGGTCCTTGAATGCTGTTTTCTTGGCGGCGCGGATCAGCTGGTGGTGTTTCCGGGTGGCAAGTTTGAAGGAGGTCCTGTTGTCCGGTGTCGGTTCCTTTCTCCAGACTTTCTCGAGGGCTCGGCAGTTCTTCTTGGAGCTCTTGAGTTCGTCGGTGAACCATGGCGCCTTCTTGCTGCCGGGTCTGCTAGGCGGGGTCCTCAGTGGGGCGAGTTCGTCCGCGCAGTTGCTGATCCACTTCGTGAGGTTGTCGGCGGCCTGGCTGGGGTTCGCTGAGCTGGCAGGAGGGTGCTGGCTCAGGGAGGTGGCGAGCTGGTCTGCTGTGATCTTGTTCCAGCTTCTGCGGGTGGCCTGTTGTTGGTGGTGGTGGGTCGTCGTTCTCTTGAAGGTGAAGTGGACGCAGCTGTGGTCCGTCCATTGGAGCTCTGTGGCGTGGCTGAAGTCGATGTCTGTGCTGGAAGAGAAGACTGCGTCGAGAGTGTGTCCTGCGAGGTGGGTGGGGGTGGACACCAGTTGCTTGAGTCCCAAGTTGGCGAGGTTGTCGAGCAGGGTGCTGGTGTTGCGGTCGTTGTTGTTCTCTAGGTGGAAGTTGAGGTCTCCCAGGAGGATGTAATCAGCGGAGGGGAGGGCATGCGGGCTGACGAAGTCGGCGATGTCCTCGCTGAATTGTGTGCGTGGTCCAGGGGGTCGGTAGATCAGGGTGCCTCTGAGGGTGGTGTTCGGGTTGGTGTGGATCTGGAAATGCAGGTGTTCGGCGCTGGTCAGGGTGTTGTCGGTGCTGGTCGTGAGACGGATGGTGTTCCTGTGGATGATGGCGATGCCTCCTCCCATCTGGTTGGCATTTCGGTCCCTCCGGACGATCTTGTAGCCCTCTGGGATAGCGATGGCGATGTCGGGAGCTGAAGAGGCGTTCATCCAGGTCTCCGTGAGGAAGGCAACGTCAGGGGCTGTGGCGTCTAGGAGGTTCCAGAGTTCGATGGCGTGTCTGTGGACGGAGCGGGTGTTGAGCAGGATGCACTTGAGGTGGGTGCTGCTGGTGTTCGACTTGGCGGGTGCTGGTGCGAGGCAGGTCCGGATGCAGGAGAACTTGCAGGCGTGGCAGCTGAAAGGTCCGTGGGTACGTCTTGGAGTGGCTTGATGGCATTCCGGGAGTCGGCCGGTGTTGAGAGCGATGAGGGTGGCGGCTGAGTACGTCAGACGTGTCGGTCGGGGTCTTCGTGGGCCAGGGGTCCTGGCGCTGGTCGCGATCCGGTCGCGGACGGGCGCAGACGGGCTTACCTTTGGCGCGCCTTCGGCGCACAATCGGCGCGCCCGCTGCGCGTGACCGCTGCGCGTTCGCACGGTCGCCATTTAAAGGCGAAGTGCGCGGGTGGGCGGAGCAGCTGGGAGGCGGGAGCGGGGAGGGAACAGAAGAGAAAAGGGGCGGGGCTGATGGCGGTGGCGGGAAGCGGGAGCGGGGAGGGAGAGCGGAGGGCGGCGAGGTAGGCGGGCACACAGGAAGGAGACAGGCACAAATGCAAAACACGAAGAAAAAAACGGGGCACTGGGTACAGGCAACAATGCAGGTCAAAACAGAGGCAAAAACAGTTGACAAACGATCTTACGGCAAACAAATAAAACAAGCACAAATTCCGGTCAGAAACCGGCAAAACCAAAGGGGAGCGCTCAAGGCGGCAGCGAGGCCGGCGCTGAGGCAGAAGGCAGGCACAGGAGCACACGCAGCAGCTGGTGGCCGTGCGGCCCGGGGGTGTCCCACAAGTGGGTCACACTCACCTGCGTCGCACGGTCGCCATTTAAAGGCCAAGTGCGCGGGTGGGCGGAGCAGCTGGGAGGCGGGAGCGGGGAGGGAACAGAAGAGAAAAGGGGCGGGGCTGATGGCGGTGGCGGGAAGCGGGAGCGGGGAGGGAGAGCGGAGGGCGGCGAGGTAGGCGGGCACACAGGAAGGAGACAGGCACAAATGCAAAACACAAGAAAAAAAAAACGGGGCACTGGGTACAGGCAACAATGCAGGTCAAAACAGAGGCAAAAACAGTTGACAAACGATCTTACGGCAAACAAATAAAACAAGCACAAATTCCGGTCAGAAACCGGCAAAACCAAAGGGGAGCGCTCAAGGCGGTAGCGAGGCCGGCGCTGAGGCAGAAGGCAGGCACAGGAGCACACGCAGCAGCTGGTGGCCGTGCGGCGCGGGGGTGTCCCACAAGTGGGTCACACTCACCTGCGTCGCACGGTCGCCATTTAAAGGCCAAGTGCGCGGGTGGGCGGAGCAGCTGGGAGGCGGGAGCGGGGAGGGAACAGAAGAGAAAAGGGGCGGGGCTGATGGCGGTGGCGGGAAGCGGGAGCGGGGAGGGAGAGCGGAGGGCGGCGAGGTAGGCGGGCACACAGGAAGGAGACAGGCACAAATGCAAAACACGAAGAAAAAAACGGGGCACTGGGTACAGGCAACAATGCAGGTCAAAACAGAGGCAAAAACAGTTGACAAACGATCTTACGGCAAACAAATAAAACAAGCACAAATTCCGGTCAGAAACCGGCAAAACCAAAGGGGAGCGCTCAAGGCGGCAGCGAGGCCGGCGCTGAGGCAGAAGGCAGGCACAGGAGCACACGCAGCAGCTGGTGGCCGTGCGGCGCGGGGGTGTCCCACAGCCAACATCAACAGCTGTCTGAATCAGCCCGTCCTTCAAACCATTACATTCAATAACCTGACATCATTCCATAAAAACACCAGAATCCCTGGGAGCACAAATGACGCCAAGGAAACCATAGGAACCACATTCTACTCTCAGTTCTACATAAATCAGATACAATGACAAATAAGTTAAAATTAGAAACCCAGCCAATTGCATATGAGGATACTTAAAAAATACGTGATAATAACCCAAAACTGAAACAGATACACCATGGTGTCACAACAATCATTTCCAAAATGCACGACAGTGACACCCTTGGAGGGCCAAAGCCATAAAGGGCAAACAGTGTGTGGAACCGATAGATAAATCCTGGAGTGAAAACATATCAGAAAGAGACACCGCTACTAACTGTTCTTAGAAAGATGTGCTCAAACCAATAAACGTGGGAAAACCTCAACCTGCTGTCTTGCATACAGTGTATGAATGCTAACTTGTTTAACCTGTGGGAAAATCAAAGCTGAATCTAACAGAACAATCAAGCCAAATAATCCAAGAGGAACAAAAATTGAATTGATGGTAAAATGTTGCTATCCAGTGGTCAAACAATACTTACATTAGCTCCCGGACTCGTCAGTCGCTGAATATGAGCGTGTGATCAGAGTTTGGTCATGCGCGTCTTCATTAAATAGACTTTGCACCACGTGGCATGCACATGGAGTGTAAGAGCGAAAAATACCTTAGAAAAATAGATTAATACCAAGCTGTTATTTCTCAAGATCGAAACATTACAAGGAAGGTGTAGTTTCTACATAATAGAAAAACTACTGTTGAGGGAATCTCATTTTGAGTTTGGCGAACTGGGTACTTTGTCACAATACTGATGGAGTATTCTGTCCATCAACGATTCGGTCCTTCAGCGTTATTTAGAGACGGACGGACCTTAAGTATTCCTTCGACAGAGACCTTATAGGCTGTGTCAACAGAATGCTTTCTATGACAGCCTGAAGGAGCGGGGCCATCAGAGGAAGGCCATTAGGCCCTCTGCCCTATTTAGGGTTAATGGTGTAATACAACTTGGTGGTCAAGGATAGGGGAACAAAATCAATAATGACCCACCACACCCTGGGAATTATTTTTTATAGATGTATTTGTTCCCAATAACAGAACCATAATTTTTTGTGAAACGAATTTAACATGACCAATCAGATACATGTATCACATTTATGATAATGAGCCACATCCTACATGACGCAGGTTTGACGGGAAACAGACGATACTGTAAAATAGGATAAAAAAGCGGCTAATAAGTCCTTCAGAGGAACTGCCTCCTGGATGTGTCTGAAAAATAAATTGTGTGTATTTACCATTTTGGTGTTCTGAAATGAATCTAAATTTTAATCATGAAATAATTTAAAAGCCAGTTATTGTCCTTCAAAGTTCCTGCTAGCCCTGCATAACAAGCAGTGTGCCGCACTAATGTCAGAACAGGGTGTAGGTAATGAATAAATGGCACATATGGCTGCAAATGCCTACTTTCGAATTCACAAGAAGGGGCATGCGTTTGAAATCGTGCCCTGCTGTGTTCAAAGGTCCCAGCTCATTTTAAATGCATACCTTCCATTTGATGAGTGTAAATCAAGAGCATCTTGTCTTGGCCCAGGCCAGCAGCCTGACACTCTGCCAGTGCAAGATAAATTTCCTTTCGTAGGGCGAGAACACGTCATTCTCTGTGAAACGGAGACTTCCAAAACATATTGAAATCTTTTTAATTGTAATTCGACGTTTGCCTAAAGAAGGGGAGGCGCATCTTTGCTTTCCTTGACATTTTTGCTCATTTAGAAGTTCGGCAGGTCACTGAACACGACAGTAATATTGTGCTTGGTACCTGCAGTGCCAACTTTTTTTTATCTTGCATGTCTGCAAAATAACAGTTAGCCCAAGGGTTGGATTTGACCTCTAACCAACATAGACCATGTTATAGCCACCCCCTTACTCTCAACCCCTTCCTTAGCCCCCCGTCCTTTGCCGCACCCACCATCTGACCTGCCCCCAATAAGCATTTGACAAAGCCAATGGTTCTGACTTTGGAAAAGCCCCGATTTTGCAAATATATGCAATATATATTAAACGTTTAAATGTATTAAATAGTAAAAATTCTGCCATTTAAATGTGGCCTGCATATATTTGTAAAAATATAGTAAAACGATGACCCATCTAAAAAATATATATATATGAAAATTAAAGCAGAAACTTAACGTAGAGACTGGCCCACCAACCTTGGGCTGATCATGTAAAATGCCCTCACTCACAGTGAAGTGGGATGACTTCTTGCCCCATGTAGAGTGCTGTAGCAAAATGGGAATGACAATGAAACAGAGTAATAGATGAAGACGGCTGGCAGAAAGCCACCAGCATCTATGGATTTTTATTATTATTAACGATGAGGCTGGCGAGGCGGTTAAAGCTGTCTCTAGGCCTGAAACATTATGATGGAAGTTACCAGGTGGCATGGGAATGACACGTAGTTGTCAGAGTGTTGGAGTGGCTTTTCCAGCAGTAGCTCCTCCGCCAAGGCTTTATGAGCAGTTCAGAAAGAAAAAAGAAAATTATAATAACGCAACGTTATTGTCATTTAATTTTTCTGGACTGGCTTCGGTGCAGGGCTGGACTGGCCAGAACAGGGGGAGGGGTGGTGAGCAGTCTCTAAGTGCGCATGACGGTTTGGCCGGCCATCTTGGGCCGGCCAAACAGTCAACAGCACTTAGCATGTTCTCCACCAGGCTGTATTGCACAGCCTGGGTGGAGAAGATGCACAGGTTCCCAGTCCCTGTCTCCAATCACAAAGCCGCTGTCATGCTGGTGACAGCAGCTTTGTGATTGGCTAGGGGAGCCAGGGTGCTTCCTACTTCTAGGAATCAACAGCAGAAGAGAATCAAGAGGCGGTGGCCAGCCTGCAGGTAAGTTTAAAAAGAATATATTTTTCACCCCCTGTCATGCCCAGACAGTGGGCACTAGGACCCATGGGGTCAAGGATGTGGGGAGGGGACACCGGACACCACATCCGGTCAAGGGGCAGGGGAGGGAACATTCCGGGGGACGAGGCGCAGGGGTAGGACGCATAGGCGAGCTGTGCCACAACAAAGAATAAACATACCTGAAACAAAGCAACGGTGTTGTGTGATCCTTAGAGGGCCATCACAACACTACACCCCCATCCCTGTTAAGTAGCAGCCGCCACTGGGCTTTGCTTCAGGTAGCAGGTTACAGCTATATAGCAGGATGCACCAGAAGCCAGCATGTTTATTGCTCGGCCTCCACGTCCCACCTCCTTGTGCAAATGTCCCCAGTGGAACCAGGGTAAAGGGGGCCCGTACACAGGGATACACACACATTCAAACACACATGCTAGATCTTTTTTTTTAAATATGAGTATTGACAAAACACAAACAAAAGGCAGCATAGTCTTTTGACTATGGCGTTGTTTGTAACAAACATCATATCCGCTCAATACAAATGAGAATGTAGAGGGAAGTATATAAAGAATACAGCAGAACTTAAAGCCATCAGGTTAGCTAGAGTACCAGCTTGTATTATGGACGTTTACACAGATATTGCCCATTCTCTCATATTTCTATGACGTTATGAAAGCATTGGCCTTCTGCTCTGCACTCAGAGATCCTGATACTCAAGGCACTCACTGGTATTAACCGGTAATGTATGCACTTTTTCCTGGACTTTGGCAGAAACACAGCATGCATTCCTTTAAGTTTATGTTAACCATTTTCCAACTACCATCTGTAGGTGTGCCACAACTTGCTCCCAAAAGAGCAGTGCTCACAACATGTCCATATTATGTGCAGTAGTCCAGCTTCAGCATTTTTGCAACCAGGATGCTCCCTGTTACGTAGGGGAAGATTTTAATTAGGGTTAGGGCGGTCAGGTATGACCTATGGGAAATATTTGAAGTCAGCAATGCAGAAATAAGTATTGCTCAAAGCCACCTTAGGATAGTTAAGTATCTTTGTCCATAGTCCATTCATCATCCATGACCTGCGTTCCACTCTCCAAGGTCTGTCCTGATTGCTTGGTCTTTTCACGGGCGATAAACACACAGTGCTTTATAAAAGGATGACAAGGGGTGGTCACCCTAGGTAAGTGCCAAGATTTCTGAAAGAGCACCGGTTTCAGGTGTTCTTCCAGAGAAGCCCTCCCATATGGTATCTGTTTTCCTAGAAAGTTTAGCATAAAGTAAAAATTGTCCTCTGAGGATTCCTCACGCTGTCCTGGCCTTCTCAAAGGTGTGAAGGGTCACTCCCGCACAAATGTCTCCAAACTTCTCCCATCATACATCTCTTCAGCCTGCTGACCCAGCTTCCGGGTATAATTTATAGAATTCTTGTAGACCCCACTAAGGAGTCTGAAATGCAAAGGGGGTCTTCCTCACCACAAGTATGGAGACACAGTTCCAAATTAATTACATTAGTGATACCAGATTTGATTTTCCATTTTCTACCACCACCGCAGTAAAGAGAGATGCCTGTGATCCACATCTACATGGCATTTTATGTTCCTTTCTGGGAATTCAGACAACCACCATGGCAAGGTTTCTGGTATGGATGCAACATACAATACATGTATTATTTAATTTGGTGCCCTAGTACCAAAAACCATCCAAAAATTAAAGACATATGGTGAACAGAACAATGTAAATAAAGAAAGAGTGCAGGGGCGGCTCCTCCGTAATGGCGGAGAAGCATCCCCCCACTGGTCAGAGTCAGTCACAGAAAAATAAAATGTTAATAAAACAATAATTGAATTTTGTTTTTCTATGACTAGCTGAGGCATGCATGAGTGTGTATTATTAATTTTATCCTAAATTTCACCCCCCGCCCCCACTTTTGTTTTGCGGCAGGTACCACTGAAAGAATCACAACAAATAAATAAACCACAATTTTTTTAAACTGTTCCCCTATCACACCATAGAAGAAGAGCTGCAGCATTTAATACATGTCATTCAAGCTTACTTTTAAAATTGGACAGCACAGACATGTGGCACAATAAACAAAGGGGAAGCTTACACAGCCTCGCACCAGCCACGTTCAGTAATTCATCTGCTGCTCTGGCCAGGCACCATTTGGGGATAGCCATTTTGGGGCCAGAAGTAGAACGTAAAATCCTGGTCTTCTAAGGAAACTTTAAAATACTTGCTAAATATGAAGGAGGAAGTCCTTGTATGGCTTTCCTAATAACACATGCAACTCAGAACTGTATAATAGCTCTATATTGGCGGTCATCCTAGTGGAGTATGGTGTTTTGAAATGTGATCACATTTTCTGAGTCTAATAGCTCGATTTTGCACAGCTTGGATCATCTCCCTGCATTGCTGGGGTTTGTTTCAGTACATTTTAAGATGGGGGAAATGTCTTGAAAAGACCAATGATTGGACCAGTCACATTAAACATGCTTCTCTCAAAAAGGGAACAATTTTTGAAAGGTTAAATACATGAAAACTTTCACTTTTTACAGCTGAGAGGACCTGATAGTAAAAGCAAATCTTGTATTTAAAGATGAACCGGAAGGTCCTACACGATTGAGCTGGAGCTAAGAGAATTTTCTTTGTTGACTGCTTGTCAAATCTTACTGATGGGGATGATCCTTTGCCAGCAATAAGATCTGTTTTTTAACATTCATGGCAATATTCATTTGTGCCAGGCAGTCATGTAAATATAAACAGCAGAGAGAACCAGGCTGATCCTTGGGGGGCAACACACATCAAGGCTAGAGGAGAAGAAACAAAAGCACAAAGATGAACTGTTTGGGAACGGCCTTTAATGTCTGGCACTCCTTGCCTTCCCGCTCACTTATTATGTGGTAAATTAAGTGTGTCTAGCTTTATCCTGAGGTGTGTGCCAGTCCATATGAATGAAAGAAGCACACTTAAATATTAGTCTAAGGTAGAAAGCGTTAGAATCCCTGGAAGTGATAAATCATCTGGGTGACACCATCATCTTTGTAAGCGTCATAGTGCCCATCATGCGAAGGAAGAATGTCATCTCAAGGGAAACTGAATCACGGATTCCTTTAATCACTTGACCCAGATTCAGCTGGATGTTGTTATTTTGATCATGTGCCAACCTGATATCCAAGTGTTTTAAACGAGTATTCTGGTACCACATACACAAATAAAAAAAATGAGTTTCTCTTATGTGTGACCATGGTCCCATGAGGAAACTGCATGAGTTACGCCAATATCTACGCAATCCAGACAGATCTCCATATTCCTCAAGGATCCTAAATAAATAAGGTATAGACTGGATGGGATTTTTAAAATACACCCTAAAGTATAATTTACGTATTCGGACATTATGTAATTTATATCCCCAGTTGTTCTTGCTCCCGTAATTTCCCATCTTCACTCTCAGTACACTAGCAACAGTCTTCATCGCAAGCAAAAACAAGATCAGAGCTAATAGGTGCCCTGAAGGGCGCTGAGTTCCAACGGGCAACCTACAGATATTATCTTGCTCGTTCTAACTTTCATCTAGGATAATGTAAAGAGCGGACTTATCCACAACAATATGACTGAATACAGTCCAAGCCTCTCCGGCACTTTCAACATAAACTCCTTCCCAACTGTATCGAATACCTTCTCAATATTCATTGATGACACTTTGTAGCACCTTGTACCCCCCTGGCCTAGCAAATTAATTTTCCACATGTAGCAGTCTTCTTAGATTATGGAGAGCAGTCTGGCATAACCCCATTGATCTGTATGTACCAATTCAGAGGATAGCAGTGAGAGTTCATCTTGTCAAGTTCTACTAAAAATCTAAGTGTCTACCATCACCCTTGACAATATTCAGTAGGATTTAAAATCGTCTGCGTCCTTCTCTGACTTAGGGGCTGCTACTACTAATGCTTCTCTTGTAGTATTGGGGAGCTGGCCTCTTTCAGCAGACTCATTCAACAGTTCTAGCAGTTTATCTATGAATAATCAAGAATATGTCCAATTAAATCCTGAAATGGTGAGGGTATGGGCTCTCATCTGCACCATATAAAGATTGTGGATAAGTGTACAACTGCCACTGATGACATATGTGTTGGTCTAGTGTAGATCTTTTTATTGTTGATTTTCCATCCTCCATCTGCACAGGAAGTGAGCACTGATTTCCCACCAAAACCACCTTCAAAGGAAGAAAACATCAGGAGGGCTTCATTTCCCATTATCAATCTACACAGGAAGTGACATCACTGGATTGCCCATCATCCATCTGCAACGGAAGTGACATCACTTCCTGCTTTTTCTACTTCAATCAATTCTTCTGGGTGTTTTATCACCCGAGGATTGCCAGCAAACGGTACACACAGCCAAAAGTATTGCCTGTTTGGGCCTGTTAGGGCCAAAACACTTGTTCTACTGAAACCTACAAGGTAAAATATAAGCAAGGGCTTCACCCGACACCCCATACTGCCAGTCTCCAAAATCCCACCCAGGCCTAGACAACCCAAACACTCACATAGCATTCCAACATCACAGAGATCCAACTTTGTACACATCTCACTTACTCACACACCTTCAAACTACTGAACACACATTCCAACGCATTGCTTATTAACGCTTGTTCTGCAATACACCACTCACCATAAACCACAGACTTCTTCACCTTTCACAAGCTTGAAGCCCTCTTCCTCAAATAAATATGGTTCACCCCCACATCCTTGCATATCCTAGATGTCCTCCTTCCAATAGGTTACAATAGTCATTGTGTGGATCACGCACACAAGAAGGGAGGAGACCTCGCTGTCATCCATAAGTCCTCCTGTTTCTGCACTCAATGCAAGCAAGTAATACTTAACTGCATGGAGCTGCTAACATACCATTTCCCACTCAATGCAATGCAAGCCGTCACCTTCCACTCATCTACAGACTTTCCAGGCAGAACAAGGGCTTTATTGATGGATTCTCAGATCTTATCACCGTGTCTAACTGACATGTCCACACCTCCCTCTTGGGTGACTTCCCCTCCCAATCAACATAAGCTTAAAAAAAGCAGGAGACACTCTCTTCAATCTACATCCACACACTTGATGTGGCTAAGCATCACAGAACCAGCACTCCCCAATGGGCACATTTTCGATCTTATCGTCTCAACAGTGCCAACAATCCAATGAAAATCACCCTTATCCCTTGTTTGGACCAACCACTTTGCCATCCCTATTTCCCCACTGAGCCTCTTACTAACAAACAAAGGTCAACACAAAAGAGAAGAATGAACCTTCAGATCCTTTGAATCCGGCATCTTTACCGACGATAGGAAGCCGGGCAGAGGTCAGGCCCCTCCTCAAGAAACCCTCGGCTGACCCAACGGACCTGAAAAACTACCGGCTCATCTCTCTCCTTCCCTTCGCAGCCAAAGTCACCGAGAGACTCATCAACGCCCAGATGACCACCTTCATCAAAGAGAACGCCATCCTCGCCTCCTTACAGTCCAGATTCGGCAGCAATCACAGCACCGAGACCGCCCTCCTCGCCACCACCGATGACATCCGCATGCTACACAACCAGGGCCATCCTACTAGACCTTTCTGCAGCCTTCAACCCTGTCTCCCACCGCACTCTCGCCACCAGACTCCATGACGCCGGCATACGGGATAGCGCCCTCGACTGGATCCGCTCCTTCTTCACCGGCAGAACCCAAAGGATCAGACTCCCATCATTCCTCTCTGACCCACAGAGATCAACTGCAGAGTACCCCAAGGATCCTCACTCAGCCCCATGCTCTTCAACATCTATATGGCCGCCTTCACCGCCATCGTTAGACAGCATGGGCTCAGCATAGTATCCTATGCCAACAACACCCAGCTCATCCTCTCCCTCACGAAGAACACCGAAGACACCAGACTCAGGTTCCAGAAAGAAATGAAAGACGTTGCAGCCTGGATGAACTACAGCTGCCTTAAACTCAACTCGGAGAAGACAGAGGTCCTAGTCCTCAACCCTCCTCCACCACCTGGGACATCACCTGGTGATCTTCCGCCCTTGAAACCCACCTACTCCATCAGACCACGCCCGAAACCTCGGCAGCATTTTAGACTCTTCCCTCACCATGACCCTCCATATCAACTCCGTCGCCTCCACCTTCTTCAACTCCCTTTGCATCCTCCGCAAGACCTTCAAGTGGATCCCCCCGAATGGAGAAAGGCCGTCACCCATGCACTCATAACCAGCAGAATGGACTACGGTAATGCCCTCTATGCCAGAATCAACAAAACCCTGCTACACAATCTCAAAACCATCCAGAACACCGCAGCCAGACTCGTCTGCGGAACTCCACGACAAGAGCACATGACCCAGCACCTACGAGACCTCCAATGGCTCCCCATCGAGAAGAGAGTAACCTTCAAGCTACTCACCCACGCCTACTAATCCCTCCACAACATCGGATCCAAATACCTCAATGAAAGAGTCTCCTTCCACATACACAAAAGGAACCTCCGCTCTGCTGACCTCGCCTTAGCAGAGCGGAACCAGAGCTGGCAGAAGAGTCTTCTCCTACATCGCAGCAAAAACCTGGAACAAGCTCCCAGTCAAAATCAGATGCTCCCCCACTCTGCACACCTTCAGGAAGAGCCTCAAGACCTGGCTCTTCGGTTAATCAGGAGCTGCACCCTTCTCCCCCCAGCACCTTGAGACCCTCAAGCGTAAGTAGCACACTTTATAAACCCCTGATTAATTGATCCTTCAAAGACTTCTCCATTGATGCTTGAACTCCTCTCTCACCCTATCAACACCATTTCCGAACCCAACACCCTTCTAAACAGCTTCAACACTTTTTTGGTACACTATATGGACATCCATCTCCAGTTAAAACGTGCAAGTGCAAGCCGAAGCCTTCAGCACCCTGGTACTCTAAAGATCTTTCTGTCAATAAATGATCCATATGCAGACAGGATAGAAAATGGAAAAAGCAGAACTCCCATGACTTCATAATACTGAAGCCCTTCCAGAAATCACCCAGATAGCACATCACATCATCCAAAGCAAAGTACTATACCACCTCTATTAATGAAGCCACCAACTGAAGCAGAACACTTTTCAAGACAATCAAGCACTGCACCAACCACCTACCAGACCCACCTTTTCATCACACCACAGACGAGTGCAATGCCGTCAACCTCTTCTTCAGTGAAAAAATACAGAACATCAGACAGTTCATTGACAACACTGACCCAGTTTCATGGTCAGCCTTTAAAGTCTATCTTTTATAGATCTCACCAACATACTCAACTCGCTCAAATCTACTTCTTGTGAAGGTGATGTTCACCTTCACCCTTCCAAAAGGTCTCTCTTAGTATGCTTTTCCACCCCTACTCAATGTTTTCAATGCATCTCTCACTCAAATCATCTTACCTGAAGGTCTCAAGAAAGGCCAGATTCACTTACACTGGATCCCAACAAGCGTGCCTACTCCTATCCTTCTGAGCAGTAGGGGAGCATTGGCTTTGCAGAAGTCCAATATGACCAGAGTGTTCCGATTATCCAACTCAGTGATACACAAAGTAACTGGCACTTAACATAGACCCCTGCTCCTCAGAGGTCCCATGGTCATATATATCTCTAAGGGACTGAGCTTTAGCAAAATTTTAGGGTCCTCACCAAATTTAAAAAGGCAAACTCATCATTTTGCAACACAACATAGATGTCATAACTGCTCCATCCCTGATGCAGTCAGCAGCAGGGGCGGAGCTCTGCTCCAATAAAATCCTTATCCGATCTAGCTCTTGCAAGCGTGTCCTTCCTGTCCGGGTTCACACCTGCACTTTCCGGTCACAGCTGCAGCACATGCATCTCCGAAGAACAGCTCTTCACGTTGGGCACTCCTTATCGTCGCTCTCCACTGCTTCGATTCCCTCGGTGGGCCCTCTCCTGCAAAACAAACACAAGAACACAAAGAATCCTTACTAAGGCGGTAACTAACGCGCTTGCACTTATGTGCGTGACAGATGTCTGTGAATAATTAGCAAAGCATATACTTATCTGAAGGAATCTTGTGGCAAACATGGGCATCTACATTTCTTTGATGACATATTTCTTGATTGTATAAAATAATTGAAGTCAGTATTACGAACTCCTAAAATTAGGAGACACACTATACTTAGTCCTTCCTGGTTGTGAGAAATCAGTGGAGTCAGCAGTACGAACTACTGAAGTAAGGAGGCACATCATGCTCAGTCCTTCCTGGCTGCATACTCCCATATCAGCCAGCATCATGAACTCCTGAATATTAAGGAGAGGAGTTTGGTTTATCCTACACCTTTTTGCATATGTTGTTACCTTACCTTTGACTGATTCATTTGAGTCAGCCTTAATTATTTTTAGGGCTAAGAGCTATTTTTCTAGGTTACCTATACTGGTAAGCGCTAATTATATTACATCATTACACACAGTATCAATGTACCCTCACTGATTGCCTCTCTCTGTTCTTTTTATGCAGATTTGTTTGTTGATTACTGAATACACTTTTATTGGACACTAGTGGAATAGGGGAACACACCAGGTAGACATCCTTGATATATGCTTACTGGTTATCTATGGTTATGTTTGTGTTTCATTATACCTTGGAGTAAGTTATTGATGATTCTTTGTTTACAGTATCACCAAAGTCTCCAGTGATGTATCCTTGCTGCCCGGGTCGTGCGGAGGGACCCTCTTCAGCTTTCTCCTCCCCTTGCCTCCCCTCTACCTGCTTTGACTCTGTTGGGTGGATTAGTGGTAGTGGAAAGTTGGGACCTATTCTTCAGTCTCCTGTCTCTCGTTCCTGTGGAAACATCAGGTGAGCCATGATAATAGATCCTTGATCAGCAGTTAAAAACTGCTCCTTTCAAAAGCATCAGTTTAAAACAATTATGCCCCTTCTTACTGTAGTAATACATGGTGTCAAATGAAGGTAAAATTGCACTGATACCTTTACAAGGGTCTTCTATTCAGTGTTTTGCCTACGATATATGACCACTTGACAACTTAGAAAACACCTTCCCCATCATGACTACTGAGAAGTTTGTGGTGTATTATATGGTATGGTTGTTGAACCTTACCATGTAATACATTCACTGAACTGTCTTGGGTCCATTCATTCTTGCTTGTAAAACCTCGAGCTCAACCCTGGGTAACTGTGGCTTCGAGCAATAAGGCTTAAACAAAGGAACTAGTGTAAAGCATTTAGAAGCACCAAACAACGAAATAAGGAAATCACACAACACAAAAGAA
The DNA here is from genome assembly GCF_964263255.1 of Lissotriton vulgaris. NCBI lineage: Eukaryota > Metazoa > Chordata > Amphibia > Caudata > Salamandridae > Lissotriton > Lissotriton vulgaris. The sequence goes on along the minus strand of NC_141697.1, from coordinate 417,882,344 downwards.
ATCCAACACCAATTTATAAAAATAGATTATATATTCATGAATGTTTAGACACACAGATGAGCAAAATCCTTCAGAGGGTTCCAGAGATATAGTTTTTTTTTTTCACAACCAATTTTATTGAGCAAGTGAGCAATAAAATTGTGGCACCCCACAGGCCGGAGATCACCACAACAATACAGGTACAGGAAATCGAATGAGTAGCAAATGTTCAAGCAGGCATCAAGAATAGGCTCAATATGAATAAAGCCCCAACCCACCCTACCCCCCGACCCCCGTCCCCCCAACTCCCAGAAACTCCCCCCCACCCTCCCCCCCCCCCGCACGTGTACAAATAGCAACAGTTAAAAGGGTGTAGGTGTAGTGCGACAGGAGTGTCGCAGATTCGGGCCAACCATGTCCGTACAATCAAATGTCCTCTTCTCGCTCCGCTGGGGGATCAAGTGACAGACTCCGGTAGTCGGCCCACCGCTTCCAAATTTTGTAGTGTTTGCGTGGGCAGCCCCTCGCCTCAAAGATCGGCCTTTCAAGGCCCATGAAGTAGTCCAGCCCAGCTTTCCACGCAGACAGGGGAGGGGCCCTCACAGCCTTCCACGCCCGGGCTAGGTCCCGTTTGGCAACAACAAGCCCCAAAAGCAGCAAATGACGCTTATAGATGTTTCCACCAAAGCCCTCCATAACGTGCAACAACCCTAGCCGATGGGTGCGGGGAAGGTCCCAGCCCAGGACCTCAGATAGACAATTCCATACACCTCTCCAAAAACCAGACAGCCGACCACACGACCACACAGTGTGTATCAGGGATCCAGGCACCGTCCCACAGCGCAGACATTCCGGGGATGCAATCAACCCAGCTCTCCACAATCGTTCACGGGTGTAGTAGGCCCGGTGCAGGTATTTAAATTGGATGAGTAGGAGCCGTACAGCAATGGCGGTTCCAAGAGATATAGTTTTTTAACCCCTTAAGTGCTGCTGACGGCCAATGGTCGTCAGCAGCGCTACCTCCCCAGTGCTGCGCACGACCATTGAACGTCCATTCAGCACTAGTTCTAATGGACAGCGCAGCACTGGGGAGGAATGTGTAATAGCAGCTAAGGTGTTAAAGAAAATATTATTCTCAGCTTTTTAGTCCAAAGCAAAAACAATGATTGATAATCGTAAAGTTTGCAAACTTTTGAAAAGTTTGAAAGAGTTGTGCTCAGCTACTTCTGTCTGGCCTGGGTAACCAATTCAAACAGGGAGACGGTTGAGGGGCCAATAATGAGTATTTGGACAGTTTCCTGGTCACCAAAGCAGTCTCAACCCCAGTTCCTCAGTTTACACAAAGACCTCCACAGGCTTCAATTTAGTGGTCCCGATGCTGGCTTTGCAGGATGCTGAGGATGCTATAAGATGCTCTGGGGGCTGTGTGGAAGATGGGGGCCTTCCTTTGGTTATTCCTTGGTCCACGTATAAGGTGGGGCAACTTTGGCCACAGGGTTTGGATTCCTTTGATGTTCTCTTTGAGCCAGTAGAAGTCCAGCTGCGGCTAGACTACTGATCTACAGACACAAAGTTTCCAGCTATATCCTTTGATGAAAGCTAGTGTCTATCTCTGATGACTCTCCTGAGTCCAGCAAACATGGGTGGAACTTTTGAGTCCGGGATGGAGGTCTTCTTGGCGGCACGTCGGCAGTCACTGGCAATTGCTTGTGAGTGGCTATTGACTGGCCAAGACAGGCAACATCAGCTTTTATGGTCCAGGTGCTGGAACAAGTTGTCAGTTGACTGACCCTTGGAGTCATGACTTCGATCTGGGGCTCAGGAGCAACTTTTCATTGAGCAAGATACCACAGGCACAGTCCTGACTTTGCTAGCCCAAGGATCAGCAGGCGCAGTCCAGCGGTTGGTGCAGCCTCTTCTGTCAGGTCCAGGGGTCAGCAGGGCAGTCTTTCTTTGTTCTTCTCTCCAGTCCAGATGTTTTTGGTGGTTTAGGTGTCACAGGGGTGCCATATTTATGCCCCGAAAGTGCCCTGGGTGAATAATGTGGTCACTAGCCAATAAGTTACCAGGATCCCTCCCACCCTACGACAACGCCTGGCTATGTGTGGCATCTAGCAATCCCAGAGTGTACTACTCTGCCCACTCTCAAGATGTCAGAACCCTTCCGTGGATGTTAGGAGCTTGGTATCCCACCTTAGAGGGGTGACTATCTGTGGACTTCACCCCCACATAAAAACAGTTTAGCAACTGGTTCTCCGCTCTGTTCCCACCACCAGCCCGTCTACCGAAACAAATGGCCAGCCCAACATGAATGTAATTGCCATTTGCCCACAAAAGGTGGTTTCCCCTTTGAAACTTGCCTTTTGGGACAACATCCTGTTTGGCTTCCTCCAGCAGGGAGGTAACACATCTCTCTGTGGCAGGCCTCTATTATTCCTGACCCTGGGAATCGTTCACAGTACTCTCCTGGAGGGCAAAAGTCTGTCTGGTGGCCAGCAACTGCGAAAGACCACCAGATAAACTGTGCAACAGAGAAGAAACTTCCTAAAAGTTGCCTTTTGTGAAGGGTGGGACTCGTGTCCGACAATACTGGAAAATGCAGTCCAGATGATTTTAAAGACTGGTGGTCAGCTGTTTCCCTTTCAGTTTCCGACAAGCAGCCGGACTCAGCCTGGTTGGACGAATGGACTCGCGCAGGCTCAGAAGCAACCTGGGGACACGAAGCTGGAAACGAATACGGCTCCTTTAACTCTGCCAACGAGGGAGACGAGGCTCCACCCACAGGCAACATCACACGCTCAAAAGAAGGCGGAATCGGGAAAGCGGCTGACAGCATTTCCCAAGGAGAAGACGGACGAGGCTGGAGATGAAGTACGGAACCGGAGCCCTGCGAAGAAGAAGCCCTGACGAGCCCAGCAGTGGACAACAAGCCAGGAGGCCAACGGTCATGCGAATCGCCCCGCCACACTCCCGCTGGAGGAGTGTGGCTTGCTAAGGTACGGGGCAAAGTGGCGGGCTGGGTGAATCGTAATAGTACAGTAAATGAGTGAAACTGCCAAAAGCATAGCCTCACTGTCCCTTTTCCTTCACGAGCACTAATAGGCACTAGAGCTTACGTTTCATTGCACTCCTCACTCGGTGTCCCTCACCCCCTGGTCCCCTATCAGCCTGCGAGGTCGTCAGCCTGACTCCTTGTTGTTTCTTTTTCTTCCCACGCACGATTGGAGTTAAGGACCTTGGCCCCCGACGACCACTGTTCACTTCCGGTCTGGAGAACTATCGGCACCTGCGTGGAAGAAACGTCCTGGAACTCTCATCGTTTCCCAAAGGAGTCAGGACGGAACCCGACGAGTTTGCTCGCATTAGACAAACTAGTAGACGGAGAAAAGCATACTTAAAAATAAAACCCTCTTTGAAAACTTTATTCAACGTGTCAGAGTCGCTCCCTCCCACCTCTCCTGGTCCTGATCCCGTACACCTTTCCTTAACAGAAACATTAAATTTGATTTGAACATCAAGTCGGATTTAATGCCATGATTAATTTGAGACCTTGAATTACCCATTACAGTAGTCCCATTCAGAAGTTAGCAGGAGAGAGATGTCAGCTTGTATCTCTGTATTAGCCAATGGGGCTACTAACATTTCCACAGCAAAAACGACAATTTGGAAGTTTTGCTGTTAGGACATATTTATGATATGCCTTCCTTATGGAATAAGTGCATATACTCAAAGGGAAGTGGGGGCTTTGCCATTAGTTTACATGGTAAAGTTGAACTAGCAGTTTTGAAACTGTCCTTCCAGCTGCAGTGAAGCCATTTGTACAATCAGTGCTGCAGCCATGGGTGGATACTCTAACTCACATGCCCTGGTACCCTTTGTACCTTATACTAGGGACTTATAATTAAGTCAGCATTTGCACATTGGCGGTAGTCAATTCAACATACATTTTGTGAGGGGCTAGAACACTGCCACTTAGGTCTTGTTGGGAGCCCTCAGTGCACTCTCAGAGTCGAAAAACCAGCTGCATCGGGCAAAAACGTTTGCGGTGATCATGCAAAAAGAGGCATTTTTTCACAACCACTATAGCCTCCCTCCTGCTACTTTGTGATGATAATGAATCATACTCTTGGGTGCTGACCGCTGCTCCCTGTTAGGTACCCACTATGTACATACCCACATTCCTACATGCATACATAAGCTAGTCTGTAGTCTAAACAAGAGGCTATGCTCCTGAACTAGGAGGTTCATCCACTGTCTGGCATTTATTACCAGCATAATGAGTCCCGAGATAGCTGTGTTCTATAAATATTGCCTTATGCACCTCAATATATACCATGTAGCTGTGATGTACGACTTTTCATTATTTCCAGCTCCGTTTCTAATTGAAGCGAGGACTATGTTTTTAGATCTAATCAGCTAAAACCTGATACTCTTCATAAACATCTGTACCACCTCAACAATTAGACATCAACTGGAAATAATAGAATTTGAAGTTAAGCACCGGGAAAATAATAGCACGGAAAGACCAGTCACAAGCTGTAATGACTTCTACCAGTGTCGTCAGTAACATGTTCATGAGGTGTGCACTGGGACTTACACGGTGCGACCCTAGCTAAAAACCAACAGAGCTGTGTAGCTAAAAGAGGGGCAGGAGTGATGCAGGATAGAGGTGGTTCCCGCCTAACTAGATTGTATAAAAACATTGGTTTTAATATATTCCATCTCTATGAGTCATCTATGCATTGTAGTTTTGATCTGTGATTTTAAAATAATTAAATCTATGTTTTTGACAATAATAAAAAGTAATGATAACGATTTCATATTTCGCTTGGCTCTATGTATACTATGTTAGGCTGCCTAAGGTCTTTTTGTACAATATAAATTATGGAGCAAGCCTGTTATGTGGTGAAATGTTGCATCATAGTACAGGTGAGTAATCTGAGATGATGGCACGTTTCATAGTTTTTTCTGTGTAGCATTTCTATTTTTCAGGTCTGTCAATGTTGTGGTTCTCTGTGTTGCAATTGAACCCTGAGATGTTGAACATGTTTGCCAGGTAAGGAAAGTGTTAGTTGTTACTGCTGTCTAGGTAATGGAACAGATTTTGAAATGATGCAGGCTTGAAATGGTAGACAGTAATTTTGGAGTCAAGATGATGTGCGTGATTTTATTTAGGTCTTTGAGGACTTTTGATGGCATGCAAGGCATTCTTCTTGGGCTCAAGTAGGTGTTGTGGACGCCAGCCAGTAGAGTGGCGCTGCTGTACATTTGTGACAGGACCTAGTCATGTGCTGTGGCTCTGAGCTTGATTTCGAGGTGATATGACTTGATTTCTTTGCAGGAGTGATACCAGATTTTTTGCATTGTCTTGGAGATATAGGTCTTAATGAAGAAGTAATTTTCCATGAACAAGCACAGGGATTTAGCATTAGAGCTGATGAGTTAATTCCTTTCTCTTCATCACAGGGAGCAGTTGTGGATCATGGTCTGCATTATTCTGATGCAGATTTTGTGAATTTGGTGTACGTGGGGTTTAATTTAAAGTAGACACTTGGGCCCAAGTTTACTAAGGATTTACATTGTCCTTGCTTCACGCAAGTCAACGAAAGGCAACGCAAGACCTTAAGTGTGACTTTGTAAAAAAATGCAACGTAACAGCTTCTGATGCGTTGCGTTACATTTCGTAGTCATTCCATGGGTTGAGCATAGGTGTTCCCATGCATCCACTTATGGAATTTGACGTATGCCTCCCAAAGATGGTGTAGCAAGGAAAAATATTTATATTTCTTATTGTTACTTCCTCTTTCTATGTGTGATGCATTCCACCCACCAGAAAGAGGTAATTGCCTCTTAGGTTTGCTTTTGTGCAGGAAGGTGTGACTAATATATATGACCACACCAAGGCACAAGTGTGTCTGCATTGGTGTTAGGCAGCATGTATTGCACCAGTGCAAGGAGGGAGCAGAAGTGCGCCATATCTTAGTATAAATTGTGCTTTTCGGCTCTATGCATCTCACACAATACAGCACAGTAAGTTCCCTTGTTGGACTACATTGGGGAAACTTGAGTAAATCTGCCCTGCAATGTTCAAGAATGTACAAGAATTAAGAAAGTTGTGAGTTGTGCATAAGAGAAGATTTTTAGGTAGAGTTGGCAGTCATTGATGTACTGATGGATTTTGACTCCAAAGGGTTCCATCTATTTCAGGTGTCTCTATCGGTCGATCCCGAGCTACCGGAAGGTCGTCAATAACATGTCAGTAGCTTGGGGCCTGATGCCAATTTTTGTCCCCTGTCAGTGTCATTATGTCTATTATTAGGCCTATGTGGCCTCTTATCCATTCTTATACACTCCATTCTTGCTTGCTGTCACATGAACCAACTGCACCCACCTGCTAGTAATCTCAGCTGAGATGGGGCAGGGCGAAGTGGGTTACGTCGACCCGGCATAAGCAGTGTAGACTGACCAAGGGGAACCGTGACATCTGCCTTCTGCTGCCTGGCACCATGTTTTAATCATGTGTGACTTCTGCGGCTAGCGTGGCAGCCGTGGAGGCCTGTTTCCTCTGCAAACTGCAGCACAGGAGGTGAAAAGCTAGGCACATAAGGCACAACCGGCCTGGCGGCATACGTTTGGTGGCAGAAACAAGTTAAAAAATGATGCCTGTGAAATGCTTTATTAGAGGCAACAAAAATGCGAGAGATGCCTTATTTATATTTTTTACACACATTAGAGGCATCAAAATGAGAGAGATGCCTTATTTATATTTTTACATACATTTGATGTGCTGTTTTAATTTAATTATTAAATTAAAGCAGTGTTTCACTAGGATTTTTTTTGTTTTGAGTAAATGAAGTAGTATACACTGCAAGTTGTCCCTGGTCACAAACTGGAGCCAGGAACATCATTTTAGATTTCATTTCTTTAAATATTTAGTACTCTGAACAAGTTATTTCACCCTCAAATGTCTGTTAAAAGAGTTGTCTGCTTTCCACACTTAGTGGAAGACACTGCGCTCTGCAATAAAATGGTTTACAAGAATGAAAATGTTTCAATTCAAGGGACCTATATCCACTTTTGTCCCAATAAACAGATAACAGTCCAACCAGATTATATCCTGGAGTTATCCAATGTACCAAGAAATTGCACTTCTTGAGCACCAGTCACTAAAATATTTCATAATAGTCTAACCCTTTGGGGGTCATCACTAACTAGGGGCAGATTTATCATTATTGCATGCAGCGCAGCATAGCACAACAGAGCACATCAAGCCACCTTGCTGTGCTGTGTGAAAGGGAAAGGGCAGGAATGCACAGTATTTAACACCATACGGCGCATTCCTGTCCACAGTGTGCTGCCAGGCGCCAATGCAGGCACCCTTGCACCATGGTGCAAGGGCACCTGCATTATAAAAGGATTGTTTTTGTGCAATAAGGGACACCTTCCTGCACAAAACCAATCATCTTGAGTAATTTTCCTCTTTCTAGTGTGCTTCAGAATGCAGCACACATAAAAAGAGGATGTAACAAAGTCTCCTCATTATGCCTGGGGTGGTGTGGTGAGCAGAAAAACAATGGATTTAGGCCCAGATCTCTGTACTGGGGTGAATGTATGACATTGTTCTGAATTCTGACCGCCAACTGTTGTTTTTGCATTTGTCACGCCGAGTGGGAAGGGTATGCTCAACCGTGAGTCCCATGCTCTCCACACCACTGGAGTCAAGCTATCCAGGCTGAAGACGGCTGGTAGCCAGACACCGGTCCTAGGATGCTTGATTCCGGTCCAGGGAAGACATGGCTTGGCAGTTCGGCTGGACTGTTCCCATGAGGCACAGGGTCAAGGCTGATTTGCATATGGTCATGTCTGAACTGGGGTGGTGTGGTGAGCAAAAAAACGATGGATTTAGGCCCAGATCTCTGTACTGGGGTGAATGTATGACATTGTTCTGCATTCTGACCGTCAACTGTTGTTTTTGCATTTTTCACTCCGAGTGGGACAGGTATGCTCAGACAGGAGTCCCGTGCTCTCCAACACCACAGGAGTCAAGCTATCCAGGCTGAAGACGGCTGATAGCCAGAAACCGGTCCTAGGATGCTTGATTCCGGTCCAGGGAAGACATGGCTTGGCAGTTCGGGCTGGACTGTTCCCATGAGGCACAGGGTCAAGGCTGATTTGCATATGGCCATGTCTGAACTGGGGTGGTGTGGTGAGCCAAAAAAACGATGGATTTAGGCCCAGATCTCTGTACTGGAGTGAATGTATGACATTGTTCTGCATTCTGTCCATCAACTGTTGTTTTTGCATTTGCCACCCCGGGTGAGAAGGGTATGCTCAGACGTGAGTCCCATGCTCTCCACGCCACTGGAGTCAAGCTATCCTGGCTGAAGACGGCTGATAGCCAGAAACCAGTCCTAGGATTCCTTATTCCGGTCCAGGGAAGACATGGCTTGGCAGTTCGGGCTGGACTGTTCCCATGAGGCACAGGGTCAAGGCTGATTTGCATATGGCCATGTCTGAACTGGGGTGGTGTGGAGTGCAAAAAAAGATGGATTTAGGCCCAGATCTCTACTTGGGTGAATGTATGACATTGTTCTGCATTCTGTCCATCAACTGTTGTTTTCACCTGGGGAGGTGCACCATTTGGAGGATGCCCCAAAATCCATGGGTGGATGAGAGGAAACATCCACGCTCCACCCATGGAACACCTCCCTGGGGCAGAGTAACGCAAAACAGTGATGTGCGATGCGCTGCGTAAATCTAGATTCATCAAGCCAAGCAAGGCAGCCTTGCATGGCTTACTAAATCTAAATTAGTACTTGTGTCACCCTTGCGCCCCCTGGTGTGGCACAAGGGAAACGCAACTTAATGTTAAAATACTTCTTAGATCGTTTGGCATTCTAAGTCAATGGCAGACTTCTGTGGTTGGCAGCCACATAGCATACATGATTCTAGAGGACTGATTTTAGCCAATGTACTCATTTATATATTACTTATTTCCAGGTTATAATCCCCAGGCTAGAACTGCAGATCAGGACAAATGTTCAGACCTGGTAGAGATGAACTATATCTGGCCAGGTCAGCATTAGTTCTTGACCCTCTAAGAGCTAGCGGTGAATCAACAGTATTCTGTCCATGTTATCATCTGGACTTGGAAGTCACCACTTCACATGTTAGGTCAGCTTCCCGGTTGCTTTTGGAGAATCCTGCGCATTGACAAGTCTTTCAAAGAGAATTGTATCTCCTTATTAAAAGCTGTTGGTGCCCAAGTACTTGGACAACTAGAAATTGACTTGGACAATGAAAAAAGAAAAAACAGATGGACCTGTTTTTGCAACCATTTTGTTTTAGCATTGTTTTTGGCATGGCCACACTTAGTCCTGTCAAATAAGTTGTTATTTGCTAAATTGGATATACTGTTTTTTTAAAATTCCTATAGCACTGTTTCAATGTTCATTCAGTAATATTTTTTAACATCAGGAAGTTCTTCTTGCTAATTAAAGGGAGAATGTAATCACTTGTACCTCTTTGTTTTTAGCAAGGATTTAGTTATTTCTACTAACTAATTCACTAAACTTAGCCGTGCCTACATTGTTATCCTTTTCTTTGTCTCAGTAGGTTAAATGTATACGTGATTTTTGTGTTAGACACTATTTTGGGCAATCCTGTTGGAGTTGCCATGGTTTCTAAGACGTTTGAGGATGGAAGCAGGGTGCATGATATTGTTTGCTGTTTAGTCTAAACAGTTTGTGTTTAAGATGTTTTATTACAGGTTGCTTAATATTCTGCTTCAGGCACCAAAAGTGCATGGTCTCACTTGCAAGCCTAAGTTCCTTGTTATGGGATATGAATCTTTCTAACTAATTTGTAGAAAAGGCTTACTTTTTATAACAGTTGCAAAAGCTATCAACACCATACTCTTCATGCTTCACTAATCTCAAGTTGTGTATTTTAGCTTTGAAACCTACCGCAGCTGTCTATACTGGACATCAAATGCAGATTAGAGCTTTCGACCATTTGAGGACAGAATGTTCTAATAAAAACATCCCTTCCCAGGAGCCTTATGGGCAGCCTCCAACCTTCCTGCAGCCAGTGTTTGTAACAGATACAGCAGGATTCACACAGGCTGGTGTGCAAGGCTTCGACCATACTGTGACTGTCACTCAGTTGCCTCAGTGTGGCAGGAAAGGCACTGCGTGACCCCCCCCAGTATGTGCAGCAGAGAAATATGGCCAAACGGGTGGGTAAACGACCCAAGCTCTTTTTAACTCCTGCGTGGCCCGAGAGAGATTATTTTCTGCAATTCCCTCTGGCTCATCACACATGCTTTCTGTCCACGTTGTGTGGTATTTTATATAGGTTTCCGTGTGGTTATTACAACCAGGCTTTTCTATACTTTTCCATACTTTAACTGAGAAAATATTTGTTGTTATCTCATGTAAATTGAGTTATATATTTCCTTAGAAAATACTAAAGCAGAAAAGGAGAAAAGGTTCTCATTGAGAGGAAGAAATGCATAGCAGGCCTTAATACCCAACAGCATGTAAGCAGTATATTTATCCTCATCCACTCCAAACTCCCCTTTCCATGCAGACACACAGGAAGCTGTTCCCCTCTTCTTTATGGTCCTCTTCCACTTACATACTCCACACAGAAAGACCTTGAATGAAGGCAAACCACAGTAGTCAGTGCCTGGTGTCTAAGCCTGATTGGCTGAGTCAAAATCACCATTCTGCAGAGGATGTTAATATCCATTAACGTGGAGGCTATACGCCTTGCATATTCTAATATGGACAGCTATACCATGGAGATAAGGCCCTATTCCAGGGCCTGTTTCTGAGAATGGGATGTGACTAGAATGCAAGTGAGTTGCTAAACGTTTCCTAGAAACACAACAGAAATACTGGAATGTGTGTTACTTAGAAGTAATTACTTCCTTTTAGTCTGCCGTATGCACCAAGTGGAGATTCTAAGAGAAGGGTTTCCATGGAAACTATTTTGCTGCATGTCTTGATTTAGTATGGTTTTAACGTAGTTCAGAGTTTCCCTGGGTTGTTCCTTGCTGTACGTAAAGTAAGATACAAGAGGACTTCAAGACCATGGAAAAGGTCTCTTGCCTGCTGCTTGCACTGACAACCCCCATGTTTCTATTTTTACTTGGTCTACTGCACTCTGATTACTCTGCTGGTCCTGTCTCTCATATTGCCACTGCATGGTGCCTTCTTTGCTATGGGGCAAGCAAAGCTCCTCATTCTGAGGTGCATTCGCCAAACCAGCTGGAGGGCAAACTGTTACCACATGTTTCAATTTAGCTAGCAGTTCCAAGTGCCACATGTCAGAATGGGGAATAACATGTAGCTTTGGACTTACCGACCAATAAAAATACATCTACTGCTCAGGGGCGTAGCTTGGCCAAAAAGACTAGGGGGGTGCGAGCTTCAGATTTTCCGACAATCAAGCTGGCATATCACGTGAAACAATATATGTGAAGCAGCGCATGAGGGGGGGATAAGGCCCAGTGGAAAGGGAAAGGAGTTTGGATTGTGAAGGGGTACTTAAAACACAGTATTTTGTAACCTTCAATACAGGGACGAGAGAGTGTGTGTGTGTGTTTGTGTGTGTTTTTGTCTTAGTGAGTATTTAAAAATTCTAGGTTAAATCTGACAGACAACTTACCATACCAAACTGAAATCTCCTGTATGTTATGTAATGTTGTAGAGTTTTGTTTAAAGCGTGTGCACTCGAAGATATCTTGGCACTGTGTTGAGTAAGGAAGATCAGAGAGGGGGATAGGTACAAAATAGCCTCCTTAAATTAGAAGAGCCACATTTTCAATGCTTTCCTGAAATTTGAAAGGTTCTGGGAATTTTTCAACTAAAAGGGAAGGGAATTCCACAGTTTAATGGTGCAGGTCACAAACATTTACCGCCAAACATGAAAAGTCTGAAATTGGGCACCTCGATATTTCTCATGCTCGAGGAGCTTAGGGGTCTAGGAAGTGTGCACCAGCGCAAGCGCCGACTACGGGCCAGCTGTCCGATATTATGAAGTGCCTTGAAGGCAGTGCACAAAGCCTTGAATTTTTTTCATAGGCACCTATGCCATGGATGCTGAGTGATATTTCAGGAGGCTGAAAATAAGACGAGCTGCAGCATTTTGTAAGGTTTGAAGTTTGGAAAGTATTTATTTTTTTGTAATCCGATATATAATCCATTGTAATTGTCTAGTTTGGACAAAATTAGTGCCAACATAATCTATTTTTGAAGATATGGGGAGATATAAGGTAGCATTTTTCTCAGGATCTTCAAGAGCAAGAAAACCGAGGAAGCTATTTGGTCATTCTGGCTCTCAAAGGAGAGTTTTTTGTCAAAAATGGCCCCCAGATATCTAAGCTTTTCCACAGGGGACAGCACCGGGCCCATATGGGGTGGTCACCAGTTTGGGGACCAAATGTTGGATTTGTTTCCGAAGAGTACGATTTTGGTCTTACCTTATTTTAATCTCAGGCAGTTTTTCACCATCCAGGTTCCAATATTTTCTATACAGAGGCGGAATTGGGAGGCTCTATGGATTGGGTTTCCTGTGACAGACATCACAATTTGTATAAGAGACAACTGAAAAGTCAAAGGTTCTCACAAGTTTAACCAAATGGCTGTTGTGTAAATTGAATAGGGTGGGGCTTAGTGAAGCCCCTTAAGGAACACCACAAGGAAGGTTCCACGTGACGGAACCAAATTCTTCTAAAGTGATGTATTGTTCTTTACCTGCCAGAAAGGACGTTAGTAAGGAAATGGCTTTGTATCTGATACCTAGCTTGTACAAGCGGTTAGTCAGAATGCAGTGACTGAGAGTATCGAATGTCCCTAAGAGATCTAAAAATATCAGGGTGGCGTTGACTCCTGTGTCAGAGCTCTAATGCTCTCTGCAGCTACAATGAGAGCCGATCTGTGCTGGCGCAGAAACCCAAGCTGTGAATCATTTAACATGCGTTTTTCTTTTATGAAAGGAGATAGTTGATATTGAGAGCTTGAGAGCTTTACCTAATATTTTGGCTGGCAGGTGAAGGTGTGATATAGGTCGATAGATCGCGGGATCAGATGCTAGGAGAGTATCCTTTTTTACAAGGGGGAGGATCGAAGCTTTCTTCCATGATTTAGTAAAAATGTATTTGTGAATAATTTCGTTAAAAACATGTGTAGGATGTGCAAAAATATTCTCAGTCGCAAGATGTAACACTTTGGGGGGGGGTTTGGATTAATTAGGGAGCCTGATTTAGTGCTAGATAGTAATCTCCTGACTTGCTCTTGGGATAAGGGGGTAGAGTTATCAAAGTAACATGGTTGTTAGACGGCCAACTATTTATGAAATTTTACATTTTTCAAGGAGGGGTGTAGCACTCCAAACACCCGCCTGCTCCCCTTTCCAGCTTAAATTCCTCTGGAGGATAACCAGAGAAAACAGAGCTGAAAAACTCATTCATGCTCAATGCGCGCTCAAGTAGAAACTGGAAAACACCTCTGTTGAATTTACCATAGCGCTCAAAATGAGGTTAAAAGTTCCTCTTTCCACTGCGCCAATGTGATATGATTCTATCTCTCTGCCTCTGGGAGTTGCTGGGCTGAGCCCAGCAGCAGTCTCAAAACCATCACTAGAACTCATCCGAAACACTTGATTGACTTCACCTCCTATGCCCTTTCTATCTTGGACATTTAACCTTCAGTTGTCTCTTTGTTCTATAGATACCAAAATCACTGGCACATATTCAAACAGCAGGCACTTTGCAACGTCTTCAGTAGTGATAGCTCTGATATTCCTCAGCACTGTATTCTCTCTTCCAAAACTAATGATAGAATAGAACTACAGACTCTCGTGACTAGCCTTGTGCAGCCTAGTAAATTGAGTATGTTTTGGGATTACTGCTATCAGGAAGTGCTTATAAAATGCTAGCCCATGAAGCTCTTCTTTCATGAATTGCTCAATTAACTTGTCTGTAGCTTACAAGTTCCTGCTTTGCTATTGCCTAAGACTGTATCCTGTTCTGCTGCAGCTTGCTGCAGATTTCTACCAGCACTAAATTACTTTTTTTCTTCTATTTTCTGTCTCTAATCTGGTAGCAAGTGCAGCTCTTGTGCTCCTTTCTCTATAATGTGTTCCTTCTGTTACTGCTACCATTTCCCCTTGCTTTCTGTCTTGTTTTCCTGTTTTTGATTCAACTACCCCTTAGCTTATTCATTGTTTTTCTGTCTTGTGTCCTGATTCCCAGTCTACTTGTTGTTTCTAGTTTTTTACGCCTATTACTCGTGTTTCTCTTGCATTCTCCAGTTTTCTCTCCAGTCTCTGAATCTTGCTTGTTACAATTTCTAGTCTCCTTGGGACCGATTCACAGAACTTATCTGAGATAAAATCCTAAACTTACTACTTTTGGTATTCACAGAAGGTATTTAGTAGTAGTAAAGTTAGGATTCCTAACTGTACTACTACTAAATGCCTTTTGTGAATACCGAAAGTAATAAAGTTAGAATTTTGTCTCAGTTTGTAGTAAAGTTAGGAGTCCTAACTTGACTACTACTAAATGTCTTCTGTGAATACCAAAAGTAGCAAGTTTAGGATTTTATCTCAGATTAGTTCTGTGAATCGGCCCCCTTGAGTTTTTCTTTACATGTTTAATCTCCAGCTTTGTTCTGTGTAGCGTGTTACAGTTTCTAGTATGCTTGTGCTTGCCGTGCCTTGACCGTTCTCCAGTTATACCTCAATTCGTTCCTCTTGCATGTCTGCTACAGTTCTTTGGTTCCATTAGCTTTTTCTATTCCACTCGGTCTCTTGTTATGCCTCTTTGCCTTACTTGTCTCATAATTGCCTCATAATTGCATTGCAGTTCTTGTTCCTGAAGTGCAGTTGTTTACTTAGAGCAGTTTTATGCGTGCTGCTGGGCTTTGTGCTCCCACCCTCTTGGTGTTTGATTAGTGTGATCATTAATCCTCAACTTTGTTTACGTGATTGACATTTTCATAGGGGTTGGCTCCTGGATTATGCAAAGCAACCCCTGCCCCATCCTTTACCTTGTGTTTTTCTTGCTTTACATGCAATAATACGTTCCTCAATAGACAGTGCAGTGTGCCGTTGCTTTTTTAAATTTTTTTTATCTTCACTGAATCTCCAGATTGTGGTACTGAAAATTCTGGACCCTGCTATTGTGTGGTACCGAAGCTCTACACTCGTGTCAAAAATACCATCGTATCATGACGATTTTGGTGTCGGCAGACCGGTAATAATTGGGATACTATACCTATGCATTTGCGTCATGATCGAGTGACGCAATCACCCTGAAATCATAGTTTCTGTCTCGAACCCTCGGGTTCCATTTTGTGAGCGGCATCCATCTTGTGATTGCCCTTACATAGTCAATTGACCAAGACCGAATTCAATCTGAAAGGACACGTACACCTTTGCTGACTCCTCTGTGACCTGGGCGAGCTGACTCCACTGCCTCAAGCCAAACCTGTTTGGGCAGTCCTCATCCCAATGGCCGAGCGAGATTAGCATCAAAGCACAACATGTCATAAACCGTTCATCGCATACAAGCTACGCTTAATCACACACACACCTGTCCCTGTTTCTTCGTTATGACTAGTTTTACAAGGAGGAGGTGCCCGATTTTATTGGGGGTTCATCGATATCTGATGAAAGTTCTGGGCCTTGCTGGGTAATCTATCACGAACTGGACAAACTAAAATATGGGCTTGCCATCATGACTATGCTTTTTCTTTGTAGTAGAAATATTTATATGACCAACTGTAAACCGAGGAATTTTTGCCCGAAGTGTATTATTTTGTATAAAAGGAAGAGGCTGGTTCTGTAAAAACGAGCAGTCTCCTGAGAAAATGCATGCGCTATATGCTGTTGTACTTCTAGGATACCTGTTACTGGTTGCAGCCAATAAACTCGATCCTTGACATCACCTAGAAGACTCTGTGTTTCTGTGGTCCGAAATAGGAAGGACTCAAAGAGGTCTCTGGGTGTTCCCCTGGCACCGCCGGGTTCATAAAAACCCGGTACCTCAGTTGGCACCCAACTCGGGGCGGTATCAAGCGGTATCGGTCCAAGCCAGATGTTCGTGAGGAGCTTTGTGTGAAAATTCCAGAGGACGGCCAGCCACTTCAGAGACCCCTGTATGTCGACCTGGTTCCGAAGGTCTTTGCTGCGAGGTTCCCCGCATCCCGACGGCTACGAAGGACTGCTGCCCTGACTATCGCCCTGTTTTGGACCCATTGATGCTTGGTAGAGCGAAACGATAGACGAGTCTTCTGGTGATGTCATCGATCATCGATACTTCAGTTAAGTATAAGTGGAGCGTCTCCCAGTCCTTAGTTTGGTTCTTAGTTTGGTATCCTTGGGATACGCTTTGATTTGGAACTTGCAAGCGCCAAAGCCGAGGGACTCGTGTATTCACGAGACTATCGTATTCGATAATCCTTTGAAGTTTGAAGCTAGACTAGAGAGCGAAGATGCCTGGTCTTAGCAGACTTGGAAATTTGTTTTGTCTTGGTTGTAATAGGGATTCCCGGTTGGAGGACTCGTGTCTGGTTCCTCCGATTTGAACTCCAACGTATGAGCTCTATGTGAAGCATGGCGTAGGCCCTATCACATATAATGAAGTGTGGATCCGATACACCAGAAACGATGGTGTTTTAAAATGGCCTCAATATTGTAGCTTTGACACAGAGATTTTAGATAATCTAGAGGTGAAACTTTTCAAGAAGAAAGCCCGGCCGACGATGTTTGACTCCTTTCGCCTATGGCGCAAAGAAGCCAAGCAGAAAGAAATGAAATTAGCAAAGAAAAATAAACGAGGTATGTCAATGGTACAAGCTGCCATTGCGTTCAGAGATAATGAGGAAGAGCAAGAGAATGAACAAACACTTAGAAGTAGGAAGCTAGCAGTAGAAAAATGCTACCCAGTTTTGCCAAGTAAAGGACGAGGATCAAAAGACGAACTTGATAAGCATCCTTTAATGTCTCATCTACTGAGCTCACCACCTCCATATGCGCAAAGTGCTACAGCACCACAACAACCTTTGGTTGTACAACCCCCTATTGTTGGACAACAAGTTCTAATACAATCACCAGCTCCTCTTCAGTTGGTTTCTACTCCTTCGGCGCAGCCCTCTCAAGGGCCGCCGCCTTTGCTACATACTTCATCTGCCTTTCCTACAACTTCCCCTACTGCTCCAACCGCTTATCCTAATACTACTTCTGCTACTGCCTCCATATCTGCTTTACATCAGCCTGTCTTTTCTGGCGCATCTGCCTTTCCGTCAGCTTCTCCCTCTGTTCGAGAGAGAGTGGCAAACACTGTCACTGGTCTTTTCTCACCTTTCTTTGGGTCGCCTAATACGACCCCTAACACAGAACGAAGACAGTTGCGGAGTCGACTGCCTGACTACCAAGAGAGAGAAGTACTGAATGAGTTAGCACATAAATCGGTTACCGATACTGTAAGATATGACGCTCAGTCCGTCATGGAAGTCTTCCGTCAGTGGGAAGCATCTACGCAGAGATATGTTTTTGAACAAATGTGTGTATATCTCCGTGAAGATTTGAGGGGAAAGGATCCAGAGCACGACATGCCTGAATTATTCCGTGTGCGGTTCAAGTTCGCAGAAGGCATGATTGTGGGTGCCGATGTTGAACAAGCGATTGAGACGTTGTTGTCTTACAGGAGTAAGGGAAGCAATTCTAGATCACTATCTGAGCATGACATGCCAGGTAGGAAAAAGGCGCGACAGTATCCCATGAGAGAGGTTCCCCCAGTTTGGAGGGAAGGTGATGCAAATGCTAATCCAGCCATTCCCCCACATTTTCAGCACGTGTGGGTACATGTCCCTTGGAAGAGATCTGAGGTTTTGGCTCTAAAACAGAAATTGCCTGATCCCCGTAAAAATCCTGCAGGGTATTATAAGGAGTTATCACAAACTGCCAGCTCTTGTATCATGAATCTAGCCGATATAGACATGTTATTTGGAAATGTTGTTCCACAGCCCTTATGGGGAAAGATTCGGCAAACAGATCATGACCAAGAGTTAGGCGATACATGGGTTAATATTGCTACTGCTGATGCTAGACAAGTTGGTGGCTCTAAGCCCGAGCCTTTAGTGGTAGGATCATTACGTATATAAAGACTTTAATGCCTGAATTGCGTGTGAATTGGGACAAGTTGTCTGCGTGCAAACAAAAGAAAGATGAGAATGTGTGACTTTTTCACGCGGTTTGAAGAGACTTTCGTCGATCATAGTGGTCAGGATATGGCTACTGAGGGTGGCCAAAGATTGTTTGTTGACAAATTTGTACATAATGTGCTTCCTGAACTGTGTAATAAGTTGAAGGATTCAGAGAGTGCATGGGCTGTTTCCACGTCAGCGCAGATTTTAGCTACGGCCCAGTACTACGAGAATAGACGCAAAGACGAGTTAGAGAAGGCTGACAAAAAGACTAAAGAATTGAAAACTAAAGTCCTTCTGCAGCAAGCTTATCCACCCCGTAATAATAGTCAGCGCGACTATGAGCAACCCCAGCAGTAATCGAGAAACTCACAAAGAAACGAGCATTCTCAACAGCGTTTACCATATGGTCCGAATCAGTGTGCGTATTGCAAGGAAGAGGGTCATTTCAAGAGTAGTTGTCCGGCTTTGTTACGGCGTATGAATGGTGTTCCTGGTGCAAGAGGGCGAGGTGTTCAACACGCCCCTAGAGGTAGGGGCCGTGGAAATTTCCCCCAGAATGCTCCTTCTTTTCCGCCTCAGAATTCTATGAATAGTTTTGACCAACAGAATAATGCGTTGTCCAGGACAGCTCAGTACTATGCTGATGACTGCTATGCAGAAAACGAGAATGAGGGTAATGATTGCTAGGACAGCCATGGACAAAGAGAGGGAGTTGTTCCAGTTCCAGTAGATCAGAATGGACCTTATGTCGAGGTAATTACATCAGGTGTGTCAGAGCCTTTTCTGTTGGATACTGGTGCTACAAAGAGTTCTATTATGCACTCAAAACTTCCTGGCGCACCTTTGTCTGGCGAAATGAATGTTTCAGTAGGTTTTTCTGGCGCCCCGGTTAGGAACCCGATCTCTAGTTCTATGTCCCTTTCTGTTGGGCCATGTGAATTAGAAGCACCCCTCATTCTTACAACAAGTTGTGGTGAAAACCTGTTGGGACTGGATCTGTTAAAGAGACTGTTGGACTTGGCCCTTAAGGCAGGTTCACCCCTAATCTTTTTGCTTTTAATCTGTGATATGCGTGGATGATTTTCTGGTCTGTGCGCACTTTTTCTCTGTGTCCCAGAGTAAAGTGCGTGCATGTAGTTAGGCTGGCCTGCTCTCCCATAGGGATGCATGGGGAATGTCTGTGTCCCTAGTAGTTCCTGATGCGTGGGGAGTGCATGCTCGAATTTGGTATGTGCGAGTTCGTGGGAATGAATGCTTCGTAATGGTGTATGTGGTATGTGTGTGTCATGAGTAGAAATGCCATTTCTAGGACTTGGCATATTACTGTAAAATATGCCTGCAGTGTGATTGGCTGGAGCTGGCTGGTGAGCCTGGCTCCAGGAAGGCTGGATGGGTCTGCCCGGTGGTGAGTGTGAGATTAGCATGTTGATGGCTTGGGAGGAGTGCACCTGGTCCCTGATGGGCCTGGACTTTCCCCACACAATGCTGGCTCCACCCCCTGTAGTGCGACTGATGGCCCTAGCCCTGCCAGTGAATAGAGAGGGTGGTTGAGGTAAACAGAGTACTTCAAAACCAGCTGCGACTGGTTTTCCCCCACCCTGCACCCTTGAGACAAAGGGTTTTTCTGTATAAGAAGGGGCTGTGTCCCCATACAATTTGTCCTGTCTTTGGTTTTCTTCCAGGATCTTGCCAGAGGGGGCTGCTGCTGCTGCCGGGGCCAAGAGGACCGCCACTTGGCTGTCTCCCTGCCTGGAGACCCAGTGTGCTGGTTATGGCCCTGCCTTGCCCCTCTGCCTGCCTCCAGACCCTGCTGGAGCTTTCCTGTGCCTGGAGGCGCCCTGACCTTGATTTATAGCGCTAGGCGCGCTTTCCTTGTGCCCCAGCGCTCAATAGCGCTTTGCTTATCTTTCTAGCGCTGGGAGCGCTTTCTTCAGCCCCTAAGCGCTTGGGAGCGCTTTATTTGCATTTCCGGTGCCCACCCGGCATTGGAGCTGAATTTCCGATTTTCGAAGTAGCGAGTGCCACCTCGCTTTATCTTTTTAATTGAAGGCCGGTGCCACCCGGCGTTGCCCCGTGGTATTTTATTCATTTTCGAGCCGGTGCCCACCCGGCATTGCCAAGAAATCACCGCCGCAGCCGAGGGGGAGTGAAAGCTGTTGCCGGGCCGCTGCCTAGAGCGACCCGGAAGTCCCGCCTCCTGACCCCCAGGGCCGCGCTGCCATTGGCGGCCCCGGCGGAAGTCAGGCGGAGGGGAGAGCGAGACAAGGCCAGGCGGGAGGCGAGAGGAGCAGCCGGCTCCGTCCTCGAGGCTCCCCGAGTGAAGGAGAGCCCCGCGCCGGCCGCCGAGGAGACGCCTCCAGCCAGCGAGAGAGCCGGTGAGTGTACCAGAGAGGAGGGGAGGGGCGCGGGACACATTGTCGGTGTCCGCCCCCCCTCCAGAAGCGCGATCTTGAGCGCGGTGCGAGTGTGAAGCCCGAGGGCTTCAGGGGGCATTATCTATCTTCGAGTCCCCCGTGAGGGACTCCAACGAGGCCTACAGTTTATCTTGAGAGCCACGAGGCTCTGAGGGGCCATTCTGTTCTTTGAGCCTGAGAGAGGCTCCACCTGCCCGCATTGGTCCTTTTCGAGCCCCGAGAGGCTCCAGAGGCCACAGTTGTTGCCGAGCCCAGCGAGGCTCATTGCCCACATCATTTAGAGCCCTGAGAGAGGCTCTGGGGGCATATTATCCTGAGAGCGCTGAAGCTCTATTTGCGCATTTGTTCAACGAGCCCTGAGAGGCTCTAGGGGGACACAGGCAGCTAGTTGGTTGTAGCCCCGAGGCTCCCACGCTGTGCGCACTTTTTCTCTGTGTCCCAGAGTAAAGTGCGTGCATGTAGTTAGGCTGTCCTGCTCTCCCATAGGGATGCATGGGGAATGTCTGTGTCCCTAGTAGTTCCTGATGCGTGGGGAGTGCATGCTCGAATTTGGTATGTGCGAGTTCGTGGGAATGAATGCTTCGTAATGGTGTATGTGGTATGTGTGTGTCATGAGTAGAAATGCCATTTCTAGGACTTGGCATATTACTGTAAAATATGCCTGCAGTGTGATTGGCTGGAGCTGGCTGGTGAGCCTGGCTCCAGGAAGGCTGGATGGGTCTGCCCGATGGTGAGTGTGAGATTAGCATGTTGATGGCTTGGGAGGAGTGCACCTGGTCCCTGATGGGCCTGGACTTTCCCCACACAATGCTGGCTCCACCCCCTGTAGTGCGACTGATGGCCCTAGCCCTGCCAGTGAATAGAGAGGGTGGTTGAGGTAAACAGAGTACTTCAAAACCAGCTGCGACTGGTTTTCCCCCACCCTGCACCCTTGAGACAAAGGGTTTTTCTGTATAAGAAGAGGCTGTGTCCCCATACAATTTGTCCTGTCTTTGGTTTTCTTCCAGGATCTTGCCAGAGGGGGCTGCTGCTGCTGCCGGGGCCAAGAGGACCGCCACTTGGCTGTCTCCCTGCCTGGAGACCCAGTGTGCTGGCTCTGGCCCTGCCTTGCCCCTCTGCCTGCCTCCAGACCCTGCTGGAGCTTTCCTGTGCCTGGAGTCGCCCTGACCTTGATTTATAGCGCTAGGCGCGCTTTCCTTGTGCCCCAGCGCTCAATAGCGCTTTGCTTATCTTTCTAGTGCTGGGAGCGCTTTCTTCAGCTCCTAAGCGCTTGGGAGCGCTTTATTTGCATTGCCGGTGCCCACCCGGCATTGGAGCTGAATTGCCGATTTTCGAAGTAGCGAGTGCCACCTCGCTTTATCTTTTAAATTGAAGGCCGGTGCCACCCGGCGTTGCCCCGTGGTATTTTATTCATTTTCGAGCCGGTGCCCACCCGGCATTGCCAAGAAATCACCGCCGCAGTCGAGGGGGAGTGAAAGCTGTTGCCGGGCCGCTGCCTAGAGCGACCCGGAAGTCCCGCCTCCTGCCATTGGCGGCCCCGGCGGAAGTCAGGCGGAGGGGAGAGCGAGACAAGGCCAGGCGGGAGGCGAGAGGAGCAGCCGGCTCCGTCCTCGAGGCTCCCCGAGTGAAGGAGAGCCCCGCGCCGGCCGCCGAGGAGACGCCTCCAGCCAGCGAGAGAGCCGGTGAGTGTACCAGAGAGGAGGGGAGGGGCGCGGGACACATTGTCGGTGTCCGCCCCCGCTCCAGAAGCGCGATCTTGAGCGTGGTGCGAGTGTGAAGCCCGAGGGCTTCAGGGGGCATTATCTATCTTCGAGTCCCCCGTGAGGGACTCCAACGAGGCCTACAGTTTATCTTGAGAGCCACGAGGCTCTGAGGGGCCATTCTGTTCTTTAAGCCTGAGAGAGGCTCCACCTGCCCGCATTGGTCCTTTTCGAGCCCCGAGAGGCTCCAGAGGCCACCGTTGTTGTCGAGCCCAGCGAGGCTCATTGCCCA
The DNA here is from genome assembly GCF_964263255.1 of Lissotriton vulgaris. Classification (NCBI taxonomy): domain Eukaryota; kingdom Metazoa; phylum Chordata; class Amphibia; order Caudata; family Salamandridae; genus Lissotriton; species Lissotriton vulgaris. The sequence goes on along the minus strand of NC_141697.1, from coordinate 417,859,741 downwards.
CATCATTTAGAGCCCTGAGAGAGGCTCTGGGGGCATATTATCCTGAGAGCGCTGAAGCTCTATTTGCGCATTTGTTCAACGAGCCCTGAGAGGCTCTAGGGGGACACAGGCAGCTAGTTGGTTGTAGCCCCGAGGCTCCCACGCTGTTTCTCCCCACCTTGTTCTTGAGCCCCCATGGCACCAACGTTGCCCAGTCCTGTTTAACAACTGTCCAGCACTTAGTGGACAGTTGCCACGTTTAGGCTTTGTGTTCTGTGCTGCCTGCGCAGACCTCCCTGACACTGAGACTCAGGGCATTCCGCCCCTTTCGAGGCCAGTTGGCCTGAGGGACATTGTGAGTGTTGTGCTATGTGCACCCCGCGCATTGTAATTTCTTGCTATGTAATTCTTGCGCATGTGTTCTAATCTGCACCTCTGTGTTTAATACCTCATGTGCAATTGTTGACATCCCACTTTAGGTTTATCCACTCTGCTAAATGTGACCTGCATAGAGGATTGGTGATGTCCCATGTTTGGGTTATCCACTTTGCTAAATGTGACCTGCATAGGGGATTGTTGATGTTTATCCACTTTGCTAAATGTGACCTGCATAGTAGATTGTTGATGTCCCATTTTATGTTTAGGTTTCCTTCCCTTTGCTAAGAGTGAATTGCTTAGGTGTTGGTATTCCTTCCTTAGGTCCTGCTGATAAGGTCCTAGTTACCTGCGTGATTACCTACAGTGTATTTGGGTTGCGTAGGAGGTCTTGACTCTGTTCCAGTGATTACTGGATGTGTGTTGCATTTATAATTTTGGTGCTACTCATTCTATGTTTACGACATGTGTATACCTACCAGTATTATTTTCTAACAAGTGCCTACCCCTGACAGTGGTCCATGTGGCCCTGTCCTGTACATAATTCCCCTTGTAAATTCTGCCCGTGCCCCTGGCACATTGTACAGTTTGTGTGTTATCTAATGTGTTTTGTTTATTATAATACAAAGGCTATTTTTTATATATCCTTGTGTGGAGTCTTTCTTTGTGGTGGGCCTTGGGTGTTGTTGCTGGGGTGCGTGCGCAAATACTTAACTCATACCGCCTCCAAGTTTAGCCTAGACTGCTCGCGCCACGTTACCTAGAGGGTGAGCGGGGGTTACCTTGGTGTGTGACTCCCTTGCCCTGACTTTAGAAATGGCGATCCCTGACTGACCTCGACGCGAGTCTTGGCCAGCCAGGGTCCCGTTTCTAACAGAGACTATATGCGACTTTGTACTGTTCTCCTTCGGGAGTACAACTTACACTGGGTAAGAAAGTAGTTTCTCAAATGTATTTGTCAAGGGAAAAACTTCCAACAGAATTGTCTTCTCTTCCAGGTATGCTTTGGGCTACTGGCTCTAATGATGTGGGTCTTTTGGAAATAGCGTCATATGTTATAACATTGAAAGCCAATGTTAGAATGCCACGTATTCTCCAATACAAGATCTCAAGCGAAGGTGAAAAGGCGTTGTTAGCAATCATTTACGATCTGATTGAGAAAGATGTCATTGAAGAGACAACAGGCAACATTTGTAACAGTCCTGTTCTGCCGGTTTTAAAGCGTACTGATCCTTCAGCCACCTGTCTATAGGTTTGTGATTGATCTTAGAGAGGTGAATAAAATTGTTGTGCCACAGTTTCCAGTTGTTCCCGATATCACTGCCTTATTGACTATGATTCCAGCTTCAGCGACTTGGTTCTCGGTGATTGACTTGAAGAATGCTTTCTTCAGCATCCCGATTGCCGAGCAGAGCAGGGATATTTTTGGCTTCAATTTAGGAGGCCGAAGTTTCCGCTTCAAACGCGCTCCTCAGGGCTACTGTGAAAGTCCATCAATATTCAGTCAGGCTCTGAAATCACAGCTTGACACGATTGTCCTACATGACGGCGCGACCCTTATTCAGTACGTAGATGACTTGCTGGTCGCTGCAGATACTGAGGAGATTTGCAAACAAGGCACTTTGTCATTGTTGCGTCATTTATGTGATCTGCGCCACAAAGTCTCTCTTTCAAAGTTGCAATATTGTCCACAAGAAGTAACCTACTTAGGTCACATCTTATCAAAGGAGGGAAGGAAACTGACCCCAGAAAGAATTCAGGCAATTGCAAAATTGAGTGTCCCAAGGACACAGAAAGAAGTGTGTGCTTTCTTGGGCATTACATCATATTGCAGACAATGGATACCGAATTTCTCCTTGTTGGCCAAACCTTTGGTGGCATTAACTCGTAAGGATACACCGAAATCCATTCTGTGGTCTGAAGAGTGTCAGAAAAGCTTTCACGAATTACGTGATGCATTGTGTTCGGCTCCTGTGTTGGGTACCCCCGACTACAGTAAACCTTTTACACTGTATGTCCATGAGAAAGAAGGTTGTGCATTATCAGTCCTGACACAATCTTTTGGGGGCAAACAGCGTCCATGCGCGTACTTTTCAGCGACTCTAGATCCGGTAGCTAAGGCATTGCCAAGTTGCTTGAGAGCCACTGCGGCAGCAGCTGTCTGTATTCGACAGTCTGCTGGGATAGTAATGAATAATATGCTGATTGTCATGGTCCCACATGCAGTAGACATTTTGCTAAACAGAACAAGGACACAGCACTTAACTAGTGCTCGATTGTCAAGTTATGAGCTGACTCTGTTAGCGAGTCATGTACACATAAAGAGGTGTGATACACTAAACCCAGCCACGTTATTGCCCACTCCAGTAGGGACAGATGAGGTCGAACAACACGACTGCTGTTTTAGGACAGAAGAAGAGGCAAAAGGGAGAGTAGATTTACAGGACACTCCTCTTCCTGAATGTGATGATGCTTTATGGGTTGATGGTTCATGTTTCAAGTTGCCGAATGGTGACACAACTGCAGCATATGCTGTGACAACGTTACATACGATTGTTGAAGCTGCACGTATCCCACACATTTCTGCGCAAGCAGCAGAGTTGATTGCACTTACAAGAGCATGTGTGTTGGCAAAAGGAAAGCGAGTGAATGTGTACACGGACAGCCAATACGCCTTTGGCGTGGCTCACAGATTTGGACGATTGTGGAGTGAACGTGGGTTCCTGACATCGCATGGTACCAAGATCCAACATGGTCAGTTGGTAAATGAGCTTCTCGAGTCACTGACCTTGCCACTACAAGTCGCGATTGTGAAATGCAGTGCACACAAAAAGGTGACGGATGATGTTGGTCGTGGGAATGCGTTTGCGGATGAAGTCGCAAAAGAAACTGCAAGGAATGTAATGAGTTGAATGTATGTTGCAGGCCCTGCGAGATGGATTGGTGATGTTGGTATGTGTGAAGACACGATCGAGAGTGTGAAGTCCATCCAAGCTGAAGCCACAGAGAAAGAGGTGAATGAATGGAGAGAAAGTAAGGGTAGATTGGATGCGAATGGTTGTTGGGTCGAATTGTCAGAGCATCAGAGATGGTTGTTACCCGATGCGTATGTGCTTGCAGTGGTGACAATGCCTCATGGGATGGCTCACATCAGTGTGAAAGGGATCTGTAAGTTGTTGGCTCCAGTATGGCAGAATAGTGGGATCCCTAAGTGTGCAGAGAATGTGGTCAAGAACTGTATGGTGTGTCTGAAGTACAATCCTGGTAGGGGAACCCCAACTCCAGCTGGTCATTTTGCGCCTCCAACGTATCCGTTCGAGGTTTTGCAGCTAGATTTCATCCACATGGAAAGGTGCAACAATCTGAAATACGTACTCGTTGTTGTTTGTGCCTTTTCCAGGTGGGTGGAGGCGTATCCCCTTAAGGATAATACTGCCTTATCCACAGCCAAAGCCCTTGTCAAAGAGTTCTTCCCTAGGTTTGGAATGCCTAGAATGGTCTGGAGTGATAATGGGAGTGAATTCGTGGGACGAGTTATGAAGAGAGTGTGTGAGGGGCTAGGCATACAACAGAAGTTCCACCCTGCAAATCACCCCCAATCAGCTGGAGTAGTAGAGTGATATAATGGCACGCTAAAATTGAAGCTAGCCAAGATACAAGCAAGCACAGGTCTTAAATGGCCTGACGCCCTGCCTTTGGCACTCCTATCAACAAGAATGACTGTTCACTCTAGAATGGGACTTAGTCCACATGAAATTGTGTTCGGCTGCCCAGCCAACATATGGGGAGTGCCAAGGCCCACTAGGGTAAGTGAAATAGAGCATCCTGTACTGCTTGACTATCTGTATGAATTGACGGCTAAATTGCGTGTTTTACACCAACAGGTCCACGACAGTCTACCTCAGGCCTCTGAAGCTCCAGGACACCCTATCGATCCTGGAACCTATGTCCTCGTGAAAAACTTCCAGCGGACAAAGAATGATGAGCCCCGCTGGACCGGTCCTCACCTAGTTCTCCTATCCACGAGATCGTCAGTTCGAGTGGAAGGAAAGAAAAACTGGATCCACGGGACCCATTGCAAGAGGGTCCCATTACCTCTGCCTTATGACCGGTGGGTCCAGGAGGGAATTGCTGACTCTGAGGTCGAGACTGTGCCTCGCTTCCTACCCTTTAGTGATGCACGTTTGAAAGGAACTACTTCTGAAAAGGAAAGCGATAACATTTTACAAGAAGCTGTGCCTCCGTCAATGCGATTGAACACTGCTGAGCCTGAACTCTTGTTTCTAGACCACACAGCACCTGGTCGAAATCGCTACAATCTGAGGCCAAGACCTATGACTATGGACAAATAAAAGTTTTTCTTTTTGATTGTGCAGCTCTCTCATCCAAGAAACTTGCTCATTTTTGATTTTCGAACCGCCATCCGGTTCTGCTGCTAGGGTCGCAGTTGCCACAGTCTTTGGAGTGCAGCTGGAGAAGATTAGGTCGACAGTTCTGTTTGGTTCAAGGGAGTTACCCTGGATTGACAGAAGCACTCCTTAGCAGAAACAATCTCCCACTGCGGGCAGCAACTTAGAGGATGGAGTTTCCCAAGATAGAGAGACCTGCCAGATCAACGAATTTTGAAACGAGAATATGCACTGTGATGGCAAAAACACGATTTTTAATAATATGCATTTTCATGTTGTGTAGTATAATGATGTTTTTAATTGGCTATGCTCTATTCACTTTTCGAGTTTCATTTGCACCCACTACACAACCCATACCTCCTCCTACTGCTTCCTCGCACTCTTTTCACCCTCTACCTGAACACGAATCTGCCAGAAGATTAGAATTTACGAATAACTCATTCGTTCAGCTCCTACACCAGCACCAGTTTGTAATGAACACGACGAATGGTTGGGTATGTGGACTTATGCCACACACGACAGATAAGGGTATCCCATATTTTGTCCTGCCATTTAGCTACTATGGTTCTCTGTGGGCATTTCAAACAATGTTCCTATTCGCCATCGAACCATATCCCCCACGTCCCACAGGAAGCAACTCGAGCAACAAGGCACTAGTGGCGGGAATCAGAAATATGAGTAGAGATATTGACACATATAGGACAATTCCCAGAGATGAATTGAAGGCTTACAGCAGATGGAATATAACTAAATATGGAATTTCCTTGAGTAAGAGCCAGCAAGCGAAGAAGTCCTCCCCAATTTGGATAGTACCCCATCAAGGTCACCTATGTCTGCTGGGAAATGGCAAAAACCCCAGAGCTCAGTTAGGGAAGAGTGTCTGTACTGAAACTTACGTTTTCCCGTCTCAGACCTCCCCCTCGTTCTTAGCTGCTAAGGGTACCTACTTCGTCTGCCACGATAGAGCATATACATGGCTGCCACATGACTTTTCGGGCACATGTTTTATCTCGTTCCTGTTGCCACCCACCTACACGGCCGAGGCAGATTACCATAGGACAAGGACAGTTAGGGGTGTTGTGAGTAAAGACGACACTGCGGAACAGGAGTTTGGGGATTTCGCAAAACGTTTTCTGCCGTTTTGGGGGCCTATGGTGAACAGCAGGAACATTCTCCAATTGACGAGGGTAGTTGAATCCACCGTGATTGAAACGGCTGGTGCCCTTAGTAACTTAACTGCAGAGCTCCAGTCGGACCGCCTTATGACTCTTCAGAACAGGGTTGCTCTAGATGTCATACTTGCAGACCGTGGTGGGGTATGTAAAGTGATCCAATCCAGTTGCTGCATTTTCATCCCCGATAACGCTTCAACAGTATACCAGGCCATCTCCAAACTGCATAAGATCTCTGAATACATTCACGTGGATAAAGGGGACTGGTCCTTACTGGGGTGGTTCTGGGAACTGATATCTGCCTGGGGATGGAAGATTCTGATCGTCATTGGAATGGTCTTAGCCATTCTGTTCATGTTCTACTTCTGTGTACAGTGCGCTCCTGCAATATGTGGCCTCTGTGCTACATCAAGTGTAATGAAGCCTGTGTCAAGAGATGAACTAAGTAACAGGATGATGCTACAGCAGCATCTCAATAACTTTATGTATACAGACCTGGACTCAGATTAGCATGAGTATAGGTTATTGCCTATATAAGGGCAAAAGGAGGGGCTGTGGTACTGAAAATTCTGGACCCTGCTATTGTGTGCTACCGAAGCTCTACACTCGTGTCAAAAATACCATCGTATCATGACGATTTTGGTATCGGCAGACCGGTAATAATTGGGATACTATACCTATGCATTTGCGTCATGATCGAGTGACGCAATCACCCTGAAATCATAGTTTCTGTCTCGAACCCTCAGGTTCCATTTTGTGAGCGGCATCCATCTTGTGATTGCCCTTACATAGTCAATTGACCAAGGCCGAATTCAATCTGAAAGGACACGTACACCTTTGCTGACTCCTCTGTGACCTGGGCGAGCTGACTCCACTGCCTCAAGCCAAACCTGTTTGGGCAGTCCTCATCCCAATGGCCGAGCGAGATTAGCATCAAAGCACAACATGTCATAAACCGTTCATCGCATACAAGCTACGCTTAATCACACACACACCTGTCCCTGTTTCTTCTTTATGACTAGTTTTACAAGGAGGAGGTGCCCGATTTTATTGGGGGTTCATCGACATCTGATGAAAGTTCCGGGCCTTGCTGGGTAATCTATCACGAACTGGACAAACTGAAATATGGGCTTGCCATCATGACTTTGCTTTTTCTTTGTAGTAGAAATATTCATATGACCAACTGTAAACCGAGGAATTCTTGCCCGAAGTGTATTATTTTGTATAAAAGGAAGAGGCTGGTTCTGTAAAAACGAGCAGTCTCCTGAGAACATACATGCGCTATATGCTGTTGTACTTCTAGGATACCTGTTACTGGTTGCAGCCAATAAACTCGATCCTTGACATCACCTAGAAGACTCTGTGTTTCTGTGGTCCGAAACAGGAAGGACTCAAAGAGGTCTCTGGGTGTTCCCCTGGCACCGCCGGGTTCATAAAAACCTGGTACCTCAAGATGGACCCATAATATTATATTTTGTTTATGTAGGTACAATCCTGGTATGTGTAAATATAAAGGATCACTTCTACCCTCCTCACAGTCAATGGTGTCTGCAGAGTGGCTAACTGTAAGAATGGTCTGCATGAAGATGATGATGATGAACACGAAGATAAAGCCAGAGTGTTGACACAGATGTAAAGTGGATATTAATTGAAGGCCCACTGAGGGACCTGCCCTTTATAAATGCACAACTGTAGATCAGCAGCTAAACACCAACTCTAAATTGATTGCAGAAATGATCCACTCTTATAAACAAGTCCTTCCATTCCTGACTTAAACTCTGGCTCTTTGACTCCTCGAAGCCAGTACTTGATCAACTAATACTTCAGGGATATGCGATCATTCACCTTAACCGAGAAGGAAGGCAGGCGGAGGGGTGGCTGCTCTCCACAATCCTTCTAAAAGATGCGAAAGCCTAAAAGACAGCTCAGCTTTCCACTTTTAAATGTCTTTCTGTGGAAATCAATACTTCGGATTCGCAATTTTGCACATCATATACCACCCACCTGGAAAAAATCTTCTCTCCATCAAACAGTTCATGAAACTAATAGAAGGATTAATTTCCAACTCAAATACCACCTTCCTGGGGGACTTCAGTCTTAACAGGAACACAGGATCGATCCATTTGTGACACGGCTGTCCCTTTTTAATTTATTAATGACCTCCAGCTATTTTGCTCTTCTGCTACACATGTGAAGAGCTCTATCCGCGGGTCCATTTCCAGATAAGACCCCATCAAGAGTGAAGGTACTATACCTATGGATTGACCTGACCATGTCCTTGTACCTTTTTCTCTGTTAACCTCCATATAGGGCCAAGCAAATCTGGCGTTTCAATCAGGCGTTTGTTATGCGTGACTACTCACCCGTAGGGTCTCAAGGCGCTGGGGGGGGGGCGGATTAGCAAAGAAACTGAAGATTTGGATCAGGGATTTCAAGCACGCTCACCAGTCTCTATTGGAAACCAAGATTGCTGCAAAACTAATGGACTCGTTAGTTGAACCTGATGCAAACTTGAGAGCTGAAAAATACAGCTTAGTCATGGCTGAGGCTGCAAACGAACTTGCCACGCTAAAACTAAAACAGTACAATAACAGGACAACACACTAGTATTCATAACGACTTCTAGACAAACGGAAAACCCTTAGAATTAGATTAATTCTCGACTCCTCCCTCTCCATGTCCAAACAGGTCAACGCCGTCTCCTCCTCCTGCTACAACACCCTCTGCATGCTCCGCAGGATCTACAAGTGGATCCCGACCGAAACAAGAAGAACGGTGACATAGGCCCTCGTCAGCAGCAGGCTGGACTATGGCAACACACTCTATGCCGGAATCCCAGCCAAACACCTACGACGACTACAGCGCATCCAAAATGCCTCCGTCCGACTGACCATCAACGTCCCCCGCCGCAGCCACATCACCCCCCACCTGAGAAACCTACACTGGCTCCCCGTTGACAAGAGGATCACCTTCAAACTCCTCACCCACGCACACAAAGCACTCTAAAACGCCGGACCAGCCTACCTGAACAGCAGACTCAGCTTCTACACCCCTCACCGCCAGCTCCGCTCTGACAGTCTCGCCCTCGCCGCCGTCCCCCACATCCATCGAACAACCTCAGGCGGCAGATCCTTCTCCTACCTCGCTGCCAAGGCCTGGAACACTCTTCCCTCCCATCTACGGCAGACCGAAGACCTACTCGCCTTCAGAAGACTCCTCAAGACCTGGCTCTTCGAACAGTAGCGAAGCTTCCACCCCCCACCCCCCAGCGCCTTGAGACCCTCACGGGTAAATAACGCGCTCTACAAATAGATTGATTGATTGATTGATTGGAATGGTAGAAAGCACGTTGCACCAAAAGAGCTGTCTTGCAATGCTACAAACCAAATGCAAAAAATACATTATTGAGGCCAAAGCTACTATTTTGAGAACATGAATCAACAAGCCAAAAACCAAGTCAGAAATCCTTTTGCTTTGAAGAAAGGTCCACCAATGCCCTAACCCTTCTTGACATCCCACATAATATTGTGACACATTCACCAACATTACTGTGGAGGAAAAAATACATGAGATTGAGCACTACCTCTCAACAATAGCAACTATCGTACCTCAAATCCATGGGTTACTGGACCTTGTTTGAAGGTCTAACTAAAACTGATATGGAAAACACTCTTTCCACTATGCGGTGATGTGCTTACTTTGATGGGCCATTTTCATGCTTCAACTACATATATCTTCATCCCTGATGCACTGCATGACTCATATGATCAGCTCCTCTTTAAGTTAAGGTGCAGTTAAAGCATGCCTCAAAATCAGACAGTCACCCTCTTTATAAAAAACAGGTGCCGACCCCAATGACCGTAACAATTTCCACTCAAGATCCAAACTTGCATCCTTGCAAAGCATCTAAATACAAAGAAAACATAAAAACAAAGAAAACATAAAACAACCTAATTGATTACCTTCAATTGGACTGGTTGTAGCACCAAGACAACAATGTTATAAAATAGTGGATGATGCTCACGGTATTGATCAATGACAATATTTATGCTAACAATATTGATTTACAAAAATATTGGAAAATAAATATTGATATAAAAATATTACCTTTCAATACTTAACTAATGAAAGCACAAATATCTATAACTAAAATATCACTGTTAGAAATATCTATTGTCACCTATATTGGTAACAAAAATATCAGAAACAAAAATATTGTGATATTTACATAAACATATAAATAGTCAAAAATATTACAACACAAAGTAACAACTACATTAATATCACTAAAAAATAAATAAATGAATATTCACAGCATTTGATACAGTATCACCCCTGCAATTGGTTCAACGATTACAGCAAGCTGGTGTCAGTGGGATTTCCCTTAATCTTCTCCACTCTTTTCTGACGAATCAGCTGCAAATTGCCAGCGGTGGAGGTTTCAAGGTTAAGGTGCTAACTCCGAGTTTGGCAGTCCAATAGACTGCCAAAGCCGCGATGGGCGGTGCGCCTACAGCCACATCGGCGGTCCAACCATCGTGTTACGATTTTTGCGGTCGGACCGCCATAAGACCGCTGGGAACCGTGATCCCTTGGCGGTCTTGCAGCGAGCGGTCTTCAATATGCTGGTGGTGCTGCTGCAACCCCGTCAAGCATATTATGAGTTTCCTCACCACCACAGTTTTCATGGCAGTGAGCCCACCACGAAAAGTGTGGTGTTGTGGAAGCTAAGGGGGCCCTACAGGGCCTGGGGAGAATGTAATGGGCACATGGTGTGCCCCCCTGTCTGTATGCACCCTCTGTTCCTGCATGGAACAAAATGCACAACATTGTGAATTCCAATCCGTGCAGTAATGGTCTGCGGCGCTCCCCCGGTGGTGCCTTTCTAAGGCTCCCTTATGAGTCTTAGAAAGGCATTGCCGTGGGACCACCACCACAGGACCGCCCGACCTGTAGTCCAGTCGGAATGCAGCGGGCGGGCTGACTACGTGTTTGGCGGTCTTGGGGCGAGGCGCTGGTCTGATGGCCTGCACCAAGACCACCAAACTCGTAATCAGGCCCTGACACTTTCAGCCTCCTATGTGGGGTGCCCCAGGGCTCACCCCTGAGCCAATCTCTTTTTAATCTGTATGCTGCCCCTCTTGCTGAACTAGTGCAATCCTTCAGTTTTTAAGTTTTATTTCAAGCAGATCATTGAGTTTATCTCCGACAACCTAGCCCCCATGGTAGAGAAATTTAATCAGTGCATGTCCAGCATTAGTATCTGGATGAGAGACAACTTTTAAAAACGAAATACAGACAAAACCAAGTTGTTGTTGTTCGGAACCCAGGATTCCATCTGGTCCGATATCTGGTGGCTGGAGGCCTGTGGCCCGCTACCCACTTCTGTGAAGTCAGCAAACAATCTCAGTGTTATTTTCGATAAAGCTCTTAGCTTTGACGTACAGGTCAGTCGTACTACTAGCACCTGCTTCTTTATCATTAGGACTCTGAGAAAGTTATCATCTCTCTCGTCACCTCGTGTTGGGATTATTATAACACATTACACCTCAACATTATCAGCTCTTCCTTGAATACACTTTAGGTGGTTAAGTGTTAGATATGTTCACAGCCTAATAACCACTACTGCTACCTCCCAGAAGGAAGAGACCTGGGTATAAGGGGAAGAGTCCCATAAAAAATGCACACAACGATACTTCTATTGCCATTATACCTAAATATTAGACGAAGATAGTCACTGGAAGATCTTACTGCATGAATGCCCCTGCATAATGCGCCAACATAGTTAACCATACACACTACATGACATTTATAATTTGTGTTGCTCAAGCAGGCCATCTTTCCACTCAACAATTGATAGACACACCTGTCTGTTGCTATGTAGACACAGCTATCAATGTATGGACATGTTATATTGAAGATCTTATTTCTACAGCACACAATACTGTATTGTATTTGGTCACCATAATGTATGTAAATCCACTGTATGGTACAATATACTACCAAGTAACATAAGCTTTGTGTACTAAGGGCCAGATGTACAACCATTTGCGACTCGCAAATTGAGAAAAATTGCAAAAGCCAATCTACAACAGTGTCAGAGACACTGTTAGCGATTCCCAATGGGGGCGCAAAATGCTAGGCTCATGGATATTAATAAGCCACTCGCAATTTGCAACCCCATTGGGAATGGCTGGCATTCCCAGGGATGGTGGCCTGCTGGGCTCAGCAGACCTCCATGTCTGGGACTGCTTTTCAATGAAACAGTTTTTTTTTTAATGCAGCCCGTTTTCCTGAAAGGAAAACGAGATGCATAAAAAAATGTAACATTTTTATTTCATTTTTGAAGGGCAGGTAGTGGTCCCTGGGACCACTGCTTGCCCATAAAAAAAACAATTCCCCAGCATTCGCAAAGTGGGACCCCTTCCCATTTGCGACTGCATTACCACCCTCTTGAACAGGGGGGTAAATTGCGAGTGTTTTGCGACTGCAATTGCAGTAAAAAAACATTCATACATGGCATGTGAGTCGCTATTAGAAAGGGAACACCCGTTCCTAATAGCGAGTTGCAAGACAATATTTTGCAAGTCGCAATTTTTTCCGACTTGCAAATTGGTGTTAATACATGGATGGCCAAGTAGGTTTTTGCATGCGCGAATGGGTCACAAACCCTTTTGCGAATGCAAAAACTTGTTGTACATCTGGCCCTCAATGTATTCACTTCTCCGCTCTTACTTTTTCTGTAAAAGCCAATAAAATGTGTTGAAAAAAAAATACTTCAAGTGGCTCAGAATGCGGCTGCCCGTCACATTCTCAACATTCCTAAACATCTCTCTGTCACAGATGGGATTCGCTCCCTTCACTGGCTCACAGTTGTTAATTGGATCACCTTGGTCTTTCTAGCATTGTACCATAAAGGACTCAGGCATTTGCATTCCCTTTTTCATTGCTACACCCATGCAGACCTCTTATATCCTTCCTCTGTAGGAAGGTGATGACTTCCAGGTATCAGAAAGCCTGATGGGGGTTCAATCTCAATTGCTGCTTCTAAACTCTAAAATACTCTGCCCGCTCACATCTCGGAAGTAAATTCCTTCACTGCATTTAAAAAACATCTCAAAACACTGCTCTTTTCCTTATAGGTTCTGTCATCTGTTGCTGCTCAGTTTCAGGTAGGAAGGCTATCTTTGGCTCAGTGCTTTAACACCTTCGGGTTTAGTGCTCTCTACAAATTTTTGTTTCTTTTATTTTCAATTTTAATCACAAAACATAAACATAACAACATTTTATGTTAAACAAAAAGAAAAAACAAACATTAAAAAATATCTAAATAACAACATAGTAACAATTTTAAATTACTAAAATAAATAAAAATTCCCCCCCCCAAAAAAATATACACCTCAATACATCCCAATATTATTAAAAGAATATTTACAACAAGTACTAACATTTAAGCATTAAACAAAAATAATTATAAATATATACATAAATAATACAACCAAATTAAAGTAAAAATATCGAAATATAAATTCAACCTAAAAGTAACACTAACCAATTAAAAACAAATAAACCAAAATACCAATAAAATTATACAAATAATTAAACTAACAATATAAAAGGCACACAAAATGTAACTTCTTTCTACTCCAAAAACTGCAAAACCGATACTCTGCTGTGTTTTTCAAACATGACCTAAAAAGAGAAGTGGGAAATATACACAACTACTTTCTACAGCAAGTGAAAGAGATCTGTATAATAACTTATCAATTAATTACATTTAAAAAAAGTAACATAACAAATAACTAACAAAACACTCTACTTCTTTTATGTCTTTAACTGTAGTTACTAAAAAGAAATTACAACAATTTTGAGAAACAACTAATCTATCAAAAAATGGCAGCAATCACATTCGAGGAAAAAGGCATGCAAACACCAAGTAAGTAAAGAAATGACTAAATACCAACTCATGCTAAAAATATATATCAAATCCTTCAGCCCCTTCTAACTACAAACAAACAAAGCTAAGGCAATTTTTTTCAACCAACATAAAAGCAGCCCCCTTACCCACATTACAACACCCCCAAAGGCAAACCTGAAGATAAAGACTGAAATTACCAGCAAGAACACATATGTTAGCATGAAATAGGAAACGTGTACCATAAATGTGTATGTCAATAAAAAATGGATTGTAATTTTTTGAATATTTAGTGACTGATTATGATGGCGGTGGAACGGCTTCTGTCAGGCGGGCGGTGAAATCGCTGCCATCAGGCGGTCTGTGGGGGTACCACCGGCATCCAGCTCATTGGATCTAACCGCTGTATTAGGATACAGGCGGTCGGAGCTCAGCTGTCGGGGGGACAGACCACTGCGTCCGTCAGGATCAAGGATCCCATTATGGTGGAAGTTGGACTCCTATTCCCTGCAACGACAGCGGTGCCTGCTCAGGCACCGCCGTAGGGATTAGGATGTCCCTTTCAGCCCTGGCAGGAGGAAAGTGATTTTGGGGTCCCCTGGCAGAGCTCTCTTTCCCCCAGGCCCTCCGCTTTGGGGTCTGGGGGGCACCAACATCCCTGCACCATGTGGCAGGCATCCCCTGGTGTCTGTCACATAGTTCAGGGATGTTTCAAATGTGTATAATTTGTATTGCGGCATGTGCTGCAGCCAGACTTCTAGTTGGGCGGTCCTGCTTCCACCACAGTACCGGCCGGACGAGAGTCCGACCAGCATTGAAAAAAGGCCCTTGGCGCCTGATTACGACTTTGGTGGGGTTTGCAGCAGGCCTCTAAAGCCGTCCGCCAACCACCCGACAGATTAGGAGTTTTCTCCTGCTCTGGCAGGCGGTGCTTTGGTGGTCCAGAATGGTGAGCCTTAGAAAGCCACCACGATGGGAATACCAAAGTACGTAAAAGCACGCCATTGACTGTGCAGTCCATGCAATGCAGGAACAGGGGTTGCATAGAGACAGGGTAGCACACCATGTGCTCCCTGCATGCACCCCAGGTCCTGAGGCAAGAGGAGGCCCTGTAGGGCCCACTTAGTTTCCTCACTGCAACCCTTTTCATGGCGGGCTCACAGCCATCAAAACTGTTGCAGTGAGGAAACTCATAATATGCTTGGTGGTGCAGAAGCAGCACTGCCAGCATATTGCGGCCTAGGACCGCCTGCCACTGCCAAGGGATCACTGATCCCTGGCTGTTGTGGCAGTCCAATGGTGATCTGACCACAAGAGTCATAATAAGGCGGTCGGACCACCGGTGTAGCAGTAGCCGCATTGCCACCAATGCGCCATTCCGGGTTTGACAGTCCACAGATCTCCAAACTCAGAATTAGGTCCTTCATTCTTTCTAGTTTTACACTATTTTTCGACATAATGATAGAAAGAGCAAGATACACCACAGAAAGGGAAACAACTAATCTCTCACATGGGCGACACTTATAGACAAGAAAGTATAAGCACGGAAACTATCTATTAGAAATGTATTAAATATTACTGTAATGGAGGGAGGAGCTTCGCGCGCATCCAAGTTGGCCGCATGAGCTAAGGGCTCCCGAGACACCCGGTACCCTCCCGCATATATCCTGTCACTGATCCTGTTTGCGGCTGAGTGTCCGAGTAGATGAACCATGGGAGAAGTGAAAGCTGAAAACTGCGTCCCGATCGGACCCTGGGGGCCGGAGTTGTGTTTTGGAGAAGACTGTGGCCTACGCCTCCTGGATGCCCGGCGCTTGAGTTGACATGGTACCCGAGGAGTAATTGAACAACATCGGCACAGGTTCGCGGGGGCAACCAGTCCGGTCCCACGTTCACTTTCGGTTTTGGCACTTGGACTGGTTTTGAGTCGGGAGACGCCACACTGCGGCAGCTCGTATTCCTGTTGGTGCCTGAGCGTTTCAGACAATATATGATGTGTCGGACTTTAGCCTGGGAATATGCGTCCTTTGTTTGGGCTAATTCAAGTGCGTGGGGCCGTTTTGTGCTTGCGCCTTTCTACTTCGGAGCGGAAAAGAGACACTGGGCGAATATCCTGGAAGATAGATACTATCTATGGCTTGCTAGACCAGAGACTTGTTCCCTCTTCTCCTGAGCTGGGCATCGACTTGAGATTGTCCTGAAATGGTGAGCAAATCGAAAGGGGACAAGCAGAAGTTGAAAACCACCAGAAGGGGTGGATATACCCAATCCAATGTCATGGATCGATATGCCCAAGTTAAAGGGTCGCCCAGTGGACCGGGTAGATCGCTAGAAGAGGCAAAGGATTCCTCGGCCCCGGCACCCGAACTGACATTGCAGTACGTTATGACCGCCATTGACGGCATTAGGTCATCCCTCGGGGACCAAATGGAGACCTTGGCACACAAGTTAGACACCGTGGCCATTGATGTTAATCTGATTCGCACAGACCTTACAAAGACAAATGGGAAGGTCAAATCGTTGGACATAAAGACATCGAGTTTAACGGATGAAGTCGTCGAGCTGCAGACCGGGGTCCGAAACCTGAGGGCCTCGAATAATATTGTGGCCCGTCGCCTTGAGGATTTTGAAGGGAGGACCCGAAGGAATAATGTCCGTATAATTGGAGTTCCGGAAAAGGCAGAGGATCAAGCGGCCGACCTTTTCATGGAAGACCTTATCATCAACCAGCTAAAGCCCAAGGGACTGAGCAAGTTCTTTACTGTGGAGCGCACCCACAGGATCCCTGGTGGAAGACCGAAAGTGGGCGCCCCGCCGAGGCATCTTATAGCGCGGATCTTTAACTTTCGAGACAGAGACTCTATCCTCCAGGCCTCTCAAGCAGGTGGGCCCTTGAAGTTCGAGAACTCAACTATCAGCTTTTATCCGGACTTCACTCAAGCGGTCCAAAAACAAAGACTCAGTTTTCTGGGGGTGAAGAGGAGACTTCGTGACCTGGGTCTCAAATATGCCATGCATTTCCCGGCAAAGTTGAGGATCGAACATGATGAGCGGACCTATTTCTTTGATAAGCCCGAAGTGGTTGCCGATTGATTGGATACTTTGCTGGCCCAGCAAGGTCCAAAGAGACATTCTGATGAGACTGAGGGAGGACCTGTGGAGCAGGAATGATCATAATTTGTCTGGTTCCTGGGGTCGCTAGGGTATTTCATATTGTGGTGGTTCTAGTCTATATGTGCATTTTCACGCAGAAGGTATGGGGGGGTTACTGGGCCATCAAGGGGTCTCTCTCCTCCTCAGCCTAACTTTTTGTAGTTTAGTTTAGATGTGGGGGCGACAGGCACACTGCGAGTTGGGGTGCCCTATAGTCGGAAGCAGGGGTGTAGGGCGGGGGGTGTTGTAACGGGCTGTTTGGGTGGGGGGGTGTTGGTTTTCAGTTTCGTTTTTCAGCAAGGCCTTATATTGCAAGACAGTTGTATTGTTGTGCTGGACTCGGATGGAGGGTGGGTTTGCTTTCTGTTTTATGATGGGGGATAGGGGGTTGAGGTTGATGAGCTGGAATGTTAATGGGTTGGGGGATAAGAATAAACGTGGGATGGTGTTGCAACTCCTGAAACGGCACTCTCCGGATATGGTTTTACTTCAAGAAACCCACTTAGTTGGTAATACATGCCATGCCATGAATAGAAAGGGATATCGTTTGGTGGCTCATGCTGGGTTCTCATCTGGGTCCCGGGGGGTTGGAATCCTCATTAAGAATTCTCTTCCGTTCAAGGTGGAGTCAACGATCCTCGATGAGAGAGGGCGCTATGTGGCTGTATCGGGACGGTGGGAGGGTCACACGCTTTCCCTGGTGTCTGTTTATGTTCCTCCTGGCCTGCAGTCTACTACCTTTGCTGACCTGGGACGGGTTTTACTCGATCTCCCTGGGGGGTTTCTGATACTGGGTGGCGATTTTAATGCAGTGGTGTCTGGTGTGTTGGATAGGCATCCACCTAAAGATCTCGGGAGGGCTCATGGCTGGCTGCCTGACTTCATTGACACAATGGGAATGGTGGACTGCTGGAGGTTGCTCCACACTACTCAGCAACAGTATACCTTTCTTTCTGGCGCCCACAGTAGTCTCTCCAGGATAGATTATGTTTTAGTGCCGGCTGCACAGGCGTCCTATGTTGCGGAGGTCAGACATATGGCTCTGGGTATTTCCGATCACTCTCCGCTTTGGTTTCGGTTTGAACTGGCGCCAGGCTCTGAGGGAAGGATAGCTCCTATTAACCCTTGGTACCTTCGTAATCCCAAGACTCGCAGTGCACTTGTAAAGGCTTTGGAACATTATTTCCGGGAAAATTAGGGTTCTGTTTCTTCCTTGATATCGCTATGGGAGGCTTTCAAGACAGTACTTAAGGGTCAAGCTCTCTCTTTAATTGCTGGTGTTAAAAAACAAAAGGAAGAGGACGTAGTGAGGATAGAGACGGAGATAGCTGATTTTGAATTGGAACTGGAGCAAGAGATTACCCGCTCTAGATTGTATGTCCTGCAATTGAAGCAGCTGGAATATAGAACGTTGGTAACGGATGGTGCGAAGGCCCTTAGTCGGGAACAACAGGGGCGTCTATATGACGTTGGGGACAAAGCCGGCAAATTAATAGCATGGTTGGACAGGAAAGATAGAGCTGGTCGTGTTGTACCAGAAATTGAGACAGAGAGTGGGGTCCTGGTCACCGACCCGCAGAAGATAGTGGCATGCTTCGCTGATCACTTTCGCTCTGTGTACTCTTCCGTGTCGGATAGACCGGAGAAGGACTCATGCTTGTTGTTGCGAGATATTGCGCTCCCCTGCCTGTCTGAGGCTGACCGAGACCTTATGGACGGTAAGATCACTACAGATGAGGTAGCGTTAGCAATGCGCTCCCTGAACTCTGGTAAGGCGATGGGTCCCAACGGTCTCCCGATCGAGCTTTACAAGCTTCGCCCTGATAGGATTGCTCTGTATTTGAGAGACATGTTCCTGGAATCCCCTGATCGTAGTCTCCTCCCCCGTGATCAGAGATTGGCATGAGTGTGGTAATTCATAAGGAGGGGAACCTAGGAATAGGTGTGCTTCGTATCGGCCGATATCATTATTAAATTCTGAACCTAAGATTCTTGCTAAGTTGTTGGCTAATAGATTAATCAAGGTGATTAGTGATTTGGTTCACCCGGATCAATCTGGCTTTATCCCGCACAGTAATACGGCGTTGAACCTTAGACGCCTGCACGGGGCTCTTGCGAGGGCCTCGATGCTGCGTGAATCGGCCATTTTGGCGTCATTAGATGCCACAATGGCATTTGATACTATTGAATGGCCGTATCTGTGGGCGGTGCTGGCTAAATTTGGTTTCAGTTTGGATTTCATCAGTTGGATGCGTCTTCTCTATACAGACCCGCTTGCCCAGATAGTGGTTAATGGTCGCGTCTCTGAGCCATTTTGTCTTGGGCGGGGTACTCGACAGGGTTGCCCGCTGTCTCCTCTTTTATTCACGTTGGCCCTCGAGCCTCTCGCGGCTTGGATCCGTTGGGAGCCCTCGATGAAGGGTATTAAATGGCCTCCACAGTTTGAAGATCGTATTTCCTTATATGCGGATGACATCTTGCTGTATTTGACCTCCCCCAGAAATCTTTGGTAGTGCTTTGCGATATTCTGACCTCCTTCTGTAGAAACTCTGGCTTGGTCATTAACTGGGCGAAGTCCTATCTGTATGTTCTTAGTGGCGAGATACCGATCCTACCGCCTAACTGTCCAATTCAAATAGCACAGGAGGGGTTTAAATATCTCGGAATTTATGTTTCGATGACCCCATGGTTCCATACGAAAGGAATCTTTTTCCTCCTTTGACTCGTCTGAAGCGAGATGTTGCGAGCTGGCGGAAACTCCCGCTGTCTATGCTTGGGCCCTTTTTAAAATGATGTCGCTCCCTAGTTTTTTGTATGCCCTTCAGAACACGCTTGATATCGTCCCAGCTAGTTATTTTCGAGTGGTGGAGGGTCTACAAAGGAAACTCTTGTGGGACGGAAGACCCCGGATTGCGCTCGCTAAATTAATGCTCCCTTGGTATGATGGGGGCATTGCTCTCCCTGATATTAAGAGATATTTTTGGTCTTCACAGTTGGGAGCCATCAATCACGATATGTATGGCCCTGAGTTAACCCCTGGTTTCACCATGGATAGGTGGCTACTTCCTGGGGGCAATTATTATAGAGCGTTGTACACTAAATCTGTGGAGAGGACTTTGATGGGGCCGACCAAGACGGCTGTGCAGGTCTGGCGTGATGCTACCATTTCGTTAGGGTGGAAGGACCGTCTGACTTTGGCTACTCCGCTTTTCGGCTCTGACAAGTTTGGTAAACTGTGGAACACTAAAGGGTTCGACAAGTGGGATCTCATTGGCATCTCCAAGGTGGGAGACCTATGGGTGAAGGGACAGGTGAAATCTTCGCTACCTTGCAGACCGAGTTTGAAATGGGAGGGACGGAATACTTCCGTTATGCTCAGGTCCGGCATGCGCTAATGTCTGTTTTCTCAGAAGGGGAGGTGATACCGGAGTCTACCCCGTTAGAGGATCGTATCTTGGATGGCCATATGCCTGATAGTACCATTTCCTTGGTGTACAAGAAACTGATCAATCACAGGGCGGACCTTCTATCGCGACTGCGTGACCAGTGGACCCATGACGGCCTTGAGCTTGACGATGAAGACTGGCAGTCCGCGATCTCCTCACCAAAGGAGGTCGCGATTCCAGCACGACTGAGGCTAGTTCAGCTCAAAATACTACATAGGGTCTATTTCACCGGTCCCCGTCTGGTAAGGATGGGTTTTTCTGAGGAGGGTCTGTGTCAGCGGGGTTGCGGTCAGTTGGGGACGTTCCTCCATATTATTTGGGAATGTCGGGAAGTGTTTGACTATTGGAGTAGGGTCCATGAGGTGATGCAGGAGGTTACGGGTGTGGCTCTCTTACCGGAGGCCAGACGCTGTTTGTTGAATGTTTGGGAGCCCACTGATCATAATGTGGCACAGACTCAATGGGTGACTCTAGGGGCCATGATTGCCAAACGGAACATCCCACAGTTGTGGGGGTCCCAGAGGCCTCCCACTCTTGAGCTGTGGGTAGAAGGCA
This sequence comes from Lissotriton vulgaris, assembly GCF_964263255.1. Classification (NCBI taxonomy): domain Eukaryota; kingdom Metazoa; phylum Chordata; class Amphibia; order Caudata; family Salamandridae; genus Lissotriton; species Lissotriton vulgaris. The sequence goes on along the minus strand of NC_141697.1, from coordinate 417,838,737 downwards.
TGGATTGGTGCATGTTCCGGGAGAAAACGGTGTACTTGGCTCAAGGTCGCCCCCGGAAATGGCATAAAGTGTGGGGTCCTTGGAATCGATATAGAGGGGACATATGCGTACCACCTGTGGCCGCGGTTCTTGATGTCCCGCTTTCCCCCTGACCCCTTATTGTTGCTGATAATTTTCGTAGGATCTCTTTGTTCTCTTCTCTTCTCCCCCTTCCCTCGTCAATACATTGTTTATTGTAATGTTTGATGATATGATACTCAACCCTCGTAGAGTCCTCACATTGCCCCAGTATTGGAACTTTCATAGATTCCCATGCTTTTGTATCATTCCCCGTCGTCGGAATGGGAGTCTCGGTAATAAAAAATACCATAGTAGTAGGTGCAAAAGAAAAAGGAAAGGCCTAGGCCTCATTCCCTTTTGTAGCATATCAGCCTCTTTTTGTAAAAGAGACCAAATTTTAGGCATCAGCCAATCAGAAGAGCCTCACCCCTGGAACCTTCCTGAAGGAACCTCAGGGCCTCAGATTTTCTACTGCACGTTGTGTTAGGGAGTCTCCAATGAGCTCTGCTCTATTTTCAACTCTTTCAAGTAGATTTCTACAGTTTTTTCTTCAGGATTTCTTCAGTTTACTTCAGAAATCTCTCCTTTTCATCAGGATGTCTGAAGTTGAGAAAAAGAAAGCCCTTTTCAAGCCCTGTTCCACCTGTGGAAAGAAAAGGCTGTTTGTGGAGGACAAACACAAAGATTGCATTTACTGCCTTTATCCGGATCACAAGGCAGAGGACAGCAAAATTTGCTGCACTCTCTCCACCAAGACCTTGAGAGATCATGCTGGAAGACTGCTTACATGGCTACAGAGGCAGAAGGAGAGGAAACATGGAGTTTCAAGTGATGAGGAGGAATCGTCTTCATTTGCTTCCTCAAAAAGGTCAGTGAAAAGGTGGTGTCGTCGACGAGTGCATCGACGACGACGACAATATCTACAACGTCGGCGGGCTTGTCGACGGTGGTGTCGACGACGACATCTGTAATTCCAATATCGTCGACGAGGATATCTCCGGCGTCGACGGAACCATCGACGATAGTGGCTACGGAGAGACGAGTGACGGTTTCTTTAACGAGAATCACTCCTGAGATGACATCCCCGAGAAGGGTGACCTCTTTACCGCCAACTTTGTTGTTGGACCAGAGAGAATCTGAGGAAGACGGACAGGATGCTTATGACTATGCCAATAGCCCGTCTCAGTTACTAATCAAGAGTCAAGAGACAGATTCAGAAGGGGCATATGACCAAGGGGAAGGAGAATATCATCAAATGGCCCACTCTAAGGGCTATGAGCGACAAGACATGATTTCGGTCCCTACAACATTCCTGCATGACCTCCACAAGATGCTGCAGGACTATAAGTCAAAAGCAGAAAGACCAACACCACGTAGGTCTGCTCCTTCGACACCAGTGATGAACCCCTCATCTGTAGTCCCTCCGGTACTTCCAATACAGACGCCACCTCAAACTCAGCGGCCGGTGCCTCAGGCTCCGTCAGAGCCAGCCGATGACCCGGATGGGGATGATGATGATGAATTATCCAATGGTAACCAAGAGTCGGATCATGATGGGGTTGAATATGATGACTACATCATCCCAGACCAAGCTTCGCCTCATCAAGACTTGGTAGATTCACCTCCTGCTGACATCGGCAGTTTTCACCAGCTGATGGAACGTGCAGCTGGGAGATTTAAACTGGTAATGCCCGCTCAAACCACGGACTGTTTCTTATATGATTTCAAAGAAACACACCGCAAGACAACAAGGTCGATTTCAATTGTGGATCATTTGTGGGAGGAAGGTTTGAAAGCTATGAAAAACCCAGCGACGGTGGTCCCTGTGCTACCACGTCTGGATAAAAAGTATAAAGCACCAGATGATGGACCTGCAGCGCTAACGGGCCATGCAAAACCTGACTCTGTCATCTCACAGGCAGCCAATTATGGTGTGATATAGCTCCATATCTGGAACAGCTTCCACCGGAGTCAGTGGCGGAAGCAAAGAAGACTTTACAAGAGGGTGAGGCGGTCTCTATGGAAATTATAGACTGTGCCACGGACATTGCCACAATGTCCTTTCGGGCGTTGGCAGGAGCGGCAGTGTTAAGACGCCAAGGGTGTCTGAAGGCAACTTGATTTAGACCGGAAATTCAGAACAAGGTCCTTGATCTGCCCTTGGATGGCGAGGCCCTATTCGGGAAATTAATAGATGATACTATTAAAGAGATCAAAAAGGACACAGAAACAGCCAGGTCGCTAGGAACCCTCCAGTATCGCAAATCTCCCTTCAGAGGTTCGAGAGGCAGAGGAGGTGGTTATAGAGGTTCATACCAACAACAGCAGCAACGCTATTCTTCAAACAGCTCAGGATACCACCAAAACCGCCAGTCATACCAGCAAAGACAGGGCCAATCTTCGGGTTACTCGAGGCCTTACAACAAGGGCAAGCAGGCTGCCCGTGGACGGGACACGTCCAAGCGCCAATAGCGGTCTCCTGGCTCTGCCTACTGTTCCCTCCTCCAAGAAATCATCAGTTGGAGGCAGGGTGTCAAAGTTCCTTCAAAATTGGTCAAAAATAACATCGGACCGTTGGGTGATCAACATCATAAAGCGAGGACATACTTTGGAATTTATGGAAGTCTCTCCACCCAGGCAGCCATTCCATCGAAACATCTGCGTCTCTTAAGGCTCGAGGTACAACAAATGCTCCGCAAAGGGGCGATAGAGCCGGTCCCCTCCAAACAACAGGGCCAAGGTTTCTATTCCAGGTTCTTCCTGGTGAGAAAGACGCTGGAAAAATGGCGCCCCATCTTGGACCTCAGGGAGCTAAATACTTATCTCGTCTCCCTATCCTTCCGGATGGTATCCCTACAGGACATATTGAAGATGATCAGCCCGGGGGATTTCATGGCCACGCTCAATCTGGAGGACGCGTACTTCCATGTCCCGATTCACCCAGCACACAGAAGGTTCCTACGCTTCACAGTAGCCAAGAGCCATTTTCAGTTCAGAGTTCTGCCGTTCGGTCTTCGGTCTGCCCCAAGGATTTTCACGAAGGTGCTGGCACTGGTGGCAGCATTTCTGCGAAAGAACCACTTCCAGGTCTTCCCTTATCTGGACGATTGGTTACTGAAGGCCCCGTCCAGAAGGTTAGCGCAGGACGCTGTGCAGGCTTGCACCAATCTGTTCCAGAATCTGGGGCTCACTTTGAACAGAGAAAAATCCACGCTGATGCCCTCAAGAAGAGCACGGTTCCTAGGAGCAGTGTTAGATTCAAGGCTCTCGAGGGCGTTTCTTACTCAAGAGAGGATAGAGAAACTACAACGGTTGGCACGAAACCTTCGGGGAAAAAGGTGTCTTTCTGTACGCAGCTACAAGTCGCTGCTAGGGGTGATGTCATCATGTATTCCCTTAATTCCACACTGCAGACTGCGGATGCGTCCCCTGCAGGAACAACTGGACCTCCAATAGAAACAAGTGCACGGATCGTTCGAGGACAAGGTGGTTGTCACTCGGGAGATGAAAGAGGCAGTGATTTGGTGGTCACATCAAGACAATTTGTGCCAAGGTCTATCCTTCGCAAGCGTACCATCACCTCAAATACTAACGACAGCTGCGTCATTGGAGGGATGGGGAGCAGTGATGCAGGATCTGCAGATCAGCGGCCATTGGTCTCCTCGTGAGCAAAAACTGCATATCAATCTGTTGGAGCTGAGAGCGATCAGGCTAGCTCTTCAAGCCTTTCTTCCGCGACTCCAGGGTTCACAAGTGCTCATCAGGACGGACAACACCACAGCTATGCATTATGTGAACAAAGAAGGAGGAACGAGATCACTCCTCTTGTCGCGAGAAGCTCAACAGATATGGGAATGGTCAATTCTTCAGAGAATTTCACTAAAGGCGGAGCATTTACCAGGAGTGCTGAACGAAGGCGCCGACAGACTGAGCAGGTTATCCTCAGTCAGTCACGAGTGGGAACTAAAACAGCAGGTTCTGGATCTACTATTTCAGACATGGGGCACACCGGAGGTGGACCTATTTGCAACGCCAACCGACAAGAAATGCTGGTCATACGCCAGCAGGTTCCACCATCCAGGCTCATTGGGCAATGCCCTGTCGATAGCCTGGATGGGGAGGTTTCTTTATGCGTTTCCACCAATTCCCCTGATGCCACGCCTTATCAGGAAGATGAAGACGGAACCATGCAAAATAATACTAATAGCCCCAGCATGGCCGAGACAATTTTGGTACACAGAACTACATCTGCTGTCGCTAGTTCCTCCATTGCTGCTGGAGGAGGTTCCGGATCTTCTGACAATGTCCGGAGGACAGGTTTGGCATCCAGACCCAAAATCATTACACCTGACTGCATGGCTCCTGACCAGCGAGAATTCATGAATGTCCCTCTTTCCAAGGAGATCAAGGACATCCTTTCCCAGGCAAGAGCACCTTCAACAAACAAGACATGCAGATTAAAATGGAAAAGGTTTTGTATTTGGTGTAAAAAGGAAAAGGTTGATCCTTTTACTTCGAAACCTCATCATCTCCTGCCTTATCTACTCTCGCTAGCAAAGTCTAATCTGACCCATTCTACGATCAAGGTCCATTTGGCGGCAATTTCAAGATTCAGGAGATCTGACTCTGGTCCTTCATTATGGTCTTCAAGAATTGTAAGAAATTCCTCAAAGGCCTGCTCAGGGTCTATCCACCAGTGAGACCTCCTCCTCCAACTTGGCATTTAAACTTGGTCCTGGCTCAACTGATGAAGGAACCATTTGAGCCGATTCACCGCTCAGACTTGAAATACTTGTCATGGAAATTGGCTCTACTCTTAGCCCTGACCTCGGCTAGGCGAGTGGGGGAGTTGCAGGCTCTTACTATCCAAGAGCCGTTTTTACAGTTCAAAAGGAACACGGTCATCTTGCGGACGAACCCAAGATTCATTCCTAAAGTTCCTACAGACTTTCACTTAAATGAACCAGTAATTCTAAAGACATTTTTTCCAAACCCAGTCACTCCAGCGGAGAAGACATTGCACACTCTGGATTTACAACGATGTCTAAAATTCTACTTAGACCGTACCAAGGAATTTAGAAAGACTTCGCAATTGTTCATTGCCTTTGGTGGTCCAAGCAAAGGTCTCCCTCTGTCCAAACAGGGGATCTCAAGATGGATTTCGAGTGCTATTCTGCATTGCCACAACATAGCAGGAAAACCTCTGGTGGGCAGGATCCGTGCTCACTCAACGAGATCAGTGGCATCCTCAACAGCCCTCTTTGCGGGGGTACATATAAAGGACATTTGCAGGGCTGCTACCTGGGGCATTGTGCACACTTTCACTAAGCCTTACTGCTTAGAGTCATTGCAGCAGGATGAGGCGGCGGTGGGCCAGGCTGTCTTGAGGAACCTCTTCAAGTGATTGTGAGCTTTCCTTTCTATCCCACCTTCCATTGGTAACACATTTTGTGATTTCATTTTTAATGTTATAAGGTACTTATTTACAAAATGTGTTTATGATGGTTTACTGCTTGCTATTCTGGTACAAAAACATGGGAATCTATGAAAGTTCCAATACTGGGACAAGAAAACAAGTTACTTACCTGTAACTTTGGTTCCCCAGTATTGGTAACTTTCATAGATTCCCATGCGCCCACCCACCTCCCCGGGGAAAGCTCAGCCTTCAGCAAGTATGGTGTCTAGCACACAATGGCTACGAAAATCTGAGGCTCTGAGGTTCCTTCAGGAAGGTTCCAGGGGTGAGGCTCTTCTGATTGGCTGATGCCTAAAATGTGGTCTCTTTTACAAAAAGAGGCTGATATGCTACAAAAGGGAATGAGGCCTAGGCCTTTCCTTTCTCTTTTGTACCTACTACTATGGTATTTTTTATTACCGAGACTCCCATTCCGACGACGGGGAATGATACAAAAGCATGGGAATCTATGAAAGTTACCAATACTGGGGAACCAAAGTTACAGGTAAGTAACTTGTTTTCTTCCTATGTTTTGTACATGCCTTGCTTGTTTTTTTCAAAATAAAGAAATATAAAAAAAAAAGATCACTCTAATGCTTGCTGTTGGTGGACAACAAAAAATTATGACTTTGGTATCAATGTGAGGGAACACAACCACCCCCTAAATGTAACAGAATTCGAAGTTAGGCATGTACTATAAAATTTAAGAGAGGCGAGTACTAATTCCTAAGAGCCCATAACTAAAATACTGAAAGATATTCTCCGTAAACTTCCCGAACAAATCACAATCCAGGTACCAGCTATACCTACCTTAACACCTTGCCTGCGGGGCTAATTTCCCCGCTGTGCCAGGGGGAGGGGGAGCGCGCAGCGCTCCGGAGCTCATGACGAGCTCAGCTTGTCATGAGCCAAGGTGGCAGTGTGCTCATGACGAGCTCAGCTCGTCACGACCAAGCCCGTTCCAATGGAACACCCAGCACAGCAGGGGAATTATCCCCCCGTGGGCGCGGCGCAACGGTCATGACGAGCTCAGCTCGTCATGAGCACACGGCTACCATGGCTCATGATGAGCTGAGCTCATCATGAGCAGGGGAGGGGTTAAAATGCTTACCAGCATAAACGAACAAGGCCACCAGTGATACCCTTCTTGCCCCTAGAAGATACCAAGATATCCAAATTCCTGACCACTTAACCACCACACATATTGAGGAATGTAATACTCATACATGATAACCTTAACAATGATAAACGTATCAAAATGTTTCTACTGCAGATAACTTATTAAACTATGCCATTGTCAAACATGGATGATGGATGGTACATTCAAAATGAGCACCAAACCATTCATTCAGATATACCCCATCCTTCGTGAATATCAAAACACTAATATACCATTCATATATGCCCTACTACCAAATAAACAAAGTATAATTTACAATCACCTACTAAACCACATTAAAATGAGAACTATTCCCCACATCAAATAATAAAAGATTTTGAACAAACCGTGATTCAAAACTATCCTTAAACTTCTCTCACACACAGCCATATAAGGCTGTTACTACCATTTTAACCAAAACCCTTTGGAGACACCTCCAACAATCTGCAGTAAATGTAGAATATGCAGGGAGCGTGACTACGAGCGTCAAGATGGCGGTCGCACTCTGAGAGTGCTCCGGACCCTTCCGCCATCCGCTCGAATCCCCGCTAATCTTGAGACACCTACCCAACTTCTCTGGCTGTTGCATCTAGTGGCAGTCAACTAGCAGTGATCCGGGCAATCAGCGACAGAGGGGCTGCCACCAATTGAACCAAAGAGGCACTCTCATGCAATATACAAAATGGCAGAGTCCCCCAGAGGGACAGGGAGTAGGGCCTGTTACGCGAATCTCCCCGGTGGGCAGCAGCCCACTGAATTTGGTGCCGGCCGAGAGAATGGGAGCAAACTCATGAGAGAACTGTGCAAAAGACTTAGGCCTGACATTGGCTCCGGGGGTGAGACTTCCATAAACCCGTAGGATTGCCAACGACACCCAAGCCTAGATCCCAGGGGCCAGTGATGTGCGCTCTCTGCCGGTGGGGCTCCCCTGCCTGCCCTGACCTCCCTTGACCACAGTGAGACTGGTGACATGAGCCACAACTTACCCCTCCCCCGGTGGTGGGATTCCCCAGGGCTGCTGGGGCCTCCATTGAGTTGCAGCGATGAACGCAGAAGAGATTATTGAATAAACGTGCAGAAGGCAGCTGGCAGGAGGAGCCCGGATCTTAAATAGGCTCTCTCACCGGAGCAGGATGCGGTGCACGACCAGGGCTGCGGGGAGAGGAGTTGCACTCCTTCCCTTTCTCTTTCATGCTTCCGGGAGCCGCACTGTGTATTGGCGGCCCGCCAAGAGACTTGTAGAGGTACCAGCCCCGAGGTACAGCCCAAAGGGATACTGCACTCACGTAAGTCCCCCCTGACCTTGTGCTGGGCTGGCCAAGGGGAACCCTGAGGTGCAGCTGAACCCCCGCCACCTGCACGAAGGAAGAAGTGGCACAAGAGGCTGAGTGGTGACATTGACATGGTCGTGGTGCGAGAACGTCCCCGGTGGCCTCCCAGGCCTAAAACCTGCATGACTGCAGCCTATATTCCGGCCTGGACCTATGGGGCCCGCGCATAATGCACAACCTACCAGAGAGGGCTGTTGGGCTGTGCTGATTTCCCTCGAAAACAACAACTCTGCAGGACAGGATCAATGGCCTGCCTAGTCCCAGGAAGGGGAGCACTCGGGTCTCCGAGGCCTCCGCAAGTGCTGCAGACACGGCCCTGACCACCTCTTCAAGGAATGCCACAGTGAGCACATGAGCATGGATTAGGTCACCCTGCCTAGATGAGTAAAGGAGTTCCCCCGGAGAGAGATAATTGTGGAGACGGTGCTGACCTCCATCTCTCCTCCCCTTCTTCTGGGAGTCCAGTTGAGCAGTGGGCCCTGGGGCCCTGCAGGAGTGGCAGTGACACTAGTCTGAGAGGTGGAGACCCACCGTGGAGTGACAGACACACAGGCCATTCCAATCTCGCACCGGACTGGCAGGTGGAGGCCATGAAGAACGGGTGATTACAGACCGCCCGCCCAGGTGAGGAGATGATTGGAGAGGAAGGGTACCGGTGCGAGAATCTGGGGGTGCGGGGTGAGCCCCCAAAGGTATCTATTGAACTGCTCCGAGAACCACCTGCCAAGCAATCGAGGAAGGGAACACCAGCAGCGGACCTCTGGCGGGGTACACCCAGCCTTCGCACCTGCCACTTGGGGTCCGAAGTCTGGTCATGCCCCCAAGGACTCTGAGAAGAGAGGCAACCCTTTGCCCGATGACCACTCCAACACTGTGTAATCATTGTCCACTTGCTCCATATGACACTCTGAGAGAAGGGCCCTGCTGATGAACGGGTTCCCCAGGTCGCAGGAGGTAGAGCCAACCTGATATACTGACACCCTGTGGACGCACTAGCAAATCTGACACCCTAAAGGAATAAGGTCTGAATCTAATCCTGAAGGGCCCTCAGCCTGTGGCGAGAGACAAGCCAGACGAGACACGAGAAAAACAGACGAAAATCCGGCCACTCTATCAGCTGGTATGTGGCTGAACCTAGAGAGATTGCTTCCCCCCCTCCCTCCTGTAACTGAAGACAGGTCGGAAGCCTGAATACGTGACCATGGGTAAAGACAAAGAGATGAAGCCACCTCCCTCTCAAACTCACATGGAACATTACACCACTGGTAACCCCGGCATCAGCAACTCTGCCCCAGCCGCAACGCCGCTGCCAAAAGGGTATCAGGCCACCATCCTACAAGCCATATGCACCTCCCAAGACTCAGTGGAAAACAAAATTGGGGAGGTGCGTGTAGACGTAGCACTCATTAAGCAAGACCTCTGCAATGCAACAGCCAGGATCACTGAGGTTGAGTCCCGACTCTCCACAGTTGAAGATGATATGACAACGATGAAGACTCAAGTGTTACATCTACTGGCCCATACGGCTGAGCTCCACAGAAGGGCAAAAGATGCTGAAAATCGTTCCCGTAGGAATAATCTCTGCTTTGTGGGCATCCCGGAATGGGCGGAACCCACTCAAGTCGCCCCCATTATTGAGAACTGGTTTAAGACATGGATGCCACCAGAGAACCTGTCCACATGGTTTGTGGTGGAACAGCCCCCTGTGCCCTGGCACCCAAACACCACCTTGGGCTGCGTTCAGTCCGATAATAGCGCACCTCATCAATTTTAAGGACAGAGATGCCGTTCTGCAGGAGGTGCACTCTTAACCCCACCTTTCCTTTTTTTTGTTTGATCGGTTTATTAAATATTTTTCAGTTTGTATACAAAGCTATACATGAATACAAAGCAGTGTAACAACATAGATAGCACCGTACCGAGTCAGTAGGTAGTCATAGAATCCAAACAAGAAATCAACAAAATAGTGGTATGATTACATTAATAGGCATAGACAACATCAAATACAGCTTTCAGCATATATCGTCAGCCATAGTGTCTACTCCCTCCATCAGAAAAGCTGTACAAGCACTTTTTGGTGCATCATAACTACAGCTATACACCATGCAACAGATTACATAATCACATTTTGTATGGCTTCACTCTGCCATATCTTATGAATATGAGTGTAAAGTCAAACATTTTTATGAAAACACCACACACATTGTAAAATCTATATGGGAAGGGAAGCAGGAGCCTCAGCAAGGGAATGAGGGAAACTAAAGATCCCGGCTTCAGAAAAACAAAGTCCTATTGACTACCATATGGGGTCACCGTCAAGCTGCTGAGAGAAAAGATCATCCAGCGGAGGGGACAGGGGTCCTAGTCCGCATATCCATACACCGTTCAGGACAGGGGCCAGCTCAGGTCAGCCTCTCCAATCTCCAGGAAGAGAAACATCAGATCTCAACCCCACCTCTCTTGTCAAAGGAACAAGGTGATGATCTTCTCAGACTATACAAAAGAAGTGCAGGTGCAAAGGAGATCTTTTACTGTGGTCAAACAAAAACTGAAGGTGCTTATTCATTCCTAAAGACTCCTGTTCCCTGCCTGCCTCATAGTAATCCTGAACAATAAGAGTCACTTTTTCGATACCCCTGCAGTGGCCTGGACATGGGCCACAGAAGAACGATATATGACCTTACAAAACACAACCACTGCATCCCAGACAAGAGGCAACACTGACAGCAAGCAGAATGAAATATCAGGGTCACAGAGTTGATGCGCCCGGTCTCGAAGGGGCTGCAACACCTAACGGCAGCCGTCAGTGTCACATGGACGATTGGGAAGAAGTATGTCCACATCCCCTGTTGAAAGTAGACAACACGGAAGGACGCAAGGACTTGAACCGGAGGGGAAAGCGTCACAGAGAGGATCTCCGATCCGACCCCTCAGTGAATCCGGAGTCACAGACCTCCTCTGCAGCCCAGCGATATAAGGCAAAACCGCAGAGACAGCGGGGTCCCATGACAGCCTCGAGGAACATTACTACTTTAAGCTTCTGAGACTCTTTAAATCCTGCAGCATGGAGAGGTCCACCACTTCATCCTCCAACCACAATGGTTATACTTGTTCGAACTGTTAATGGTAGGGTGACAGATGCTTCAGGAAAAGATGTATGGGAAGGGGGATGGTTGGAGGGATTGTTCAGGGGATTTTTCTCAAGTTTCTATACAATGTTCAGTTTATTACTAGACCAGACACATACGGCCGGTATTCCTCACTCAATGACCAGAGAAAAATTATGAATCCATGCTCTCTACTTGCAGCCCTAGTGTACGCAGACCTACAAGCCTCCAGGCCAATGTCCTCACAGTAATACCATTGATGACACTATCCTGTATTGATATGGAGTCCTTGCACGTCCTTTCCTAGAACGTCAACGGGACTCCTCGACAAAGTACAGTGTGCTGCGGTCCTGAGGTTTGCACAACGCTCAGCCCCGGGGTCCTCATGCTGCAGAAAACCCATCTGTTGGGAACTCAGTGCTCGTTTTTAGCCCGGCAGGGATATGATAAAGTCTATAATGTCGGGTTCACCCGAGGATCTAGGGGTGTAGCTACTCTCCTTCACCGCTCTCTTCCAATCACAGTTGCCCAAGACACCCTAGATTCCCAGGGATGCTTCTTAGCCAGCACGGGGAGGATGGGAAGACACACCCTCAACCTGAACATGGTCTATATGTCCCCAGCGCTCCTAGAGACTTACCTTGCAACCTTGCTGACATCTCTTACCTAGGGACTGACAATGAATGGAGGGGATTTCAACATAGCCATGGATCCTTCCAAAGATACTACTGGAGTACCTTCTCATGGTCGGCACTCAGGTGCCGACGACTCTCAGATTGGGCCTCCCAACTTGGAATCCCTGACTCCACCAGTATACCCACACTTCTGCTGCCCATCACGCTCACTCCCGCATTGACATGGTGTTTATGCCCACCCCAGATAGCCCCCTGGTGACAAGCATCCAAACACTTGTCCAGGGGATCTCAGACCACTCACTTCTACTCCTCTCCATAAGGGAACCACTGTTGCCCTCCACCCTATGTGGCGGCTCAACGCCTGGTTTCTCCAGAACAAAGATTGCAAAAAGACCCTTGGTGAAGAACTGAAGCAACACTTCCAACGTAATGAAGGGGCAGTGAGATCACCGGGTACACTGTGGGCGGCAGATAAAGTCATCATCAGAGGCATTACCAAGGGATGCGTAAAAGTGATATACCGGTCCCATGAGGACCATCTCATTCGCTTGGAAGCCTACGCACTCCGTCTAGCATCCACCATGGGTGCCACACACGGAGACGGGGAGTCTTGCCAGCTCAAACTCATATGTGAGGAAATTTGTCATGTCTCCTTAGAATCTGACCAGCAAATGTGGAGTTCTTCCATGGCCCGGGTCTATGGATGGGGAAACAAAAATAGTAAGCTCTTATATTGGTTGGCGTCCCGCCCTTTAGCTAATCGGATAATTCCCAAAATTGTCGATGCTAACCAATGTGCCCAATAGAAACCTGAGACAATGGCTCAAACTTTCGCGGCACACTACAAGCACCTCTTCTCCAAAATTCAGGCCCCAGAGACAGGAGACATCACTGCCTTTTTACAAGACATCCCGCACCCGCGTTTATCAGAGGTTGACGCCCAAGTCGTAGATCAGCCTATCACAAGGGAAGAAGTAGACCAAGCTATACTAGCAATAGCTCCAGGTAAAATGCTGGGACCAGAAGGTTACCCGCCAGAATACTACTCGATATTTTGAGAGACCTTGGTGCCACACCTACAGACCCTGTACGAGGAGGCAATAGAACTAGAAGGTTTCCCGCAAGACACTGATGTGGCTACCATGGTGGTCATACCCAAAGGGAGCCCATTGTCTACTTCCTGTTTGGATTACAGACTGTTCTCCCTCATTAACACAGACCTTAAAATCTACGCCTTGATTTTTGCTGCCCACCTAAAACAAGTACTCACTACCTTAATACAACCTGACCAGTATGGATTCATGCCCCGGCGTAGCACAAGGCATTGTGTCAGGCGCCTGCATGTTGCCCTAGCCCACCAACACCTCCGGCCACTGTACATGGCAGATAGACTTGAAGAAGGCCTTTGATATGGTGGATTGGCACTACTTGGAAGAAATGCTGGTTCAAGCAGGCTTCGGCTCTAGGGTGCTGGTACGGGTGCTATACTCTAATCCATCAGCCCGGATATTAATCAATGGGATCCTGTTGGATGACTTGCCGATTCAACAGGGGATGAGACAGGGATGTCCCTTGTAGCCCCTGCTTTTCGCTTTGGTGATTGAACCTCTAGCCCGCATCATCCAGTGTGATGCGCCCAGATCCAGGGCTGGCGCTGGAGTGCCTCTCATGATGAGCGTATTGCACTGTACACGGATGACGTCCTCCTGTTTATGACGGATCCGGCCCATACCGGCTCCCATGTATCAACCTCCTAGAACTGTTTGGGGAGGCGTCTGGCTTGAGGCTTAATCCCGCTTCACAATTCAAGGGAATGTATTGACTGACAATCAAACATCCCCATTAGATGCCTAAGCTTCCTTTATCTGGGAATCTTGGTAGCACTCCACTCAGAATTGACATGGTCCCTCAACCTGACCACCCCGCCCAGCAAAAAAGGCCAAAGATGACACATGTCAGTGGCAGACTCTCCTGCTAAAACTGATGGGGAAAATGGCCCTGTATAACATGATGATACTCTCATGCTTCCTGTATATCCTGCAGAACCTCCTGCTTCATCTCCCACGCTGGTGGTTTCATTCCATTGATAAACTAATTACATCCTTCCTGTGGGGATGTTCTAGGCAGCGGGTGGCACTGACCCACTATCAGATTGCTCCATATGACAGTGGGATAGGAACAACGAACCTCTTTCTTTACTATGTTGCAACTTGGCTCCTGATTATCAATTAGTGGTTCACAGGGGGTGGTCGGACCCGGCTTACCAACTGGAATTAGTAGAACTAGGGTTTTCACTGATTCAAGCGATGCTCTATGAGTCGCCAATCCCCCATACAATCCATCTGTAACGAGAATGGTCCTTCTGGCTTGGCGGTAAGCACTGAAGTAGACTCGATAGGCCACCAAACTTACACTCATGTCACCATTATGGCAGGGCACATGGATTGGGAAAGTGGCTGCCTCAGAGGAGTTTCCAAAATGGGACCTTATTGGCATCTCCCATCTTGGAGATGTGTGGACTGGGAGGCATATCCGCTCCTTTCAGGACCCACAGGATTTATACTTCCTTGACACTACACAATTCTATAAATATCTGCAGCTGCTGACACACCAATATCCTTAAATCCAACTCCTTAGAGGCCAAGCTTCTTATAGGAATTGGGGAAAGGGGGAGTCTTAAAAATGTATAGATCCCTAGTTAATAACTCACATTGGGCCAAATGCGATACTGGTGGGAGGGATGGCTGGGTCCCTTGGAGAACGAGGATTGGCGAGACGCCCTTATGTCCCCCAGAATAATTACCTTCCCAGTGAATCTACAACTGATCCAGTTCTATTACTTTTTAACTGTGCGTATCTCACTCCTAGTAGGCTTTACCGGGCATGATACCTACAGGACCCCAGCTGTTTGTGCTGCACAGGCACGCCTGCAGACTTCTATCACATGACATGGTCCTGCAGAGTCATAGCGAAATACTGGAAGCGGGTGGTTGAAGAGCTGACCGAGGAACTGAGCTGGGATGTTACCCTTGCACCCCGAACCTTACTCCTTAGGGGGATGGAGAGCAAGGGAGGCATGAGAGTGAGAGGACCTTCTTGGGCATGGCCACTATGGTGGCTAAAAGAGACATTGTAGCTAAGGGCCTGATTACGATCTCAATAGGAAAGCCCTCCATACGACTCAGATCCGGAGGGCTTTCGCGCTGTGTGTGGCCGGTGGAACGAGTACGATGCAGGTGTACACAGGATCCCATAGCAAAAAAAGGGTGGGTGGGAAAAAAGTACACCCTGTGGCAGGCACCCCACGTTGCCCGCCACACTGTGCATGCTTGGATCAGGGGGACCCATGCACACCCACTCGTGCCCGATTCGGATGGCTCTGGGTGTAGGGGGGCCTGATACAGCCCCCCGAAGTGCGAAGTGGCACAGCAGTCGGGATTACAATGTCCCTTTCTGACAGCCTTTTCATTGCAGTCCAGCAGCCATGAAAAGGCTGTTGGAAAGGGACTTTGGGGGGCCCCAAACACGGCTCCCATCCCTCATGGGCCATTGTGAAGTGGGCCCTGTGGGCACAAGTAGTGCCCCCACGCACATCTATGAACTGTGTATCATGCACCACATGGTGCATGGCACACGGTGCACGGATATCCACAAAGTGCTCTTTACACTGCAGCTTGTACTGTGGTCCTTTTCCTGGGCCGCAGCACAAGCTCCCATATTAACGAGCACTTTCCAACCACCAGCACGGTGGTCCTATCGTAATTGAGTTGGTCAGACAGCCCTGTGCTTGTCAGGCGGTCTTGTGAACACCGTGCCCATCATACTAACGCCCTTAATTCTATGCATTATTTTTAAATGTTATTAAAGCATACTATTTTTGTTTTCTTTATGGACAAGTTACTGTTTCCTTTCAACTTCAGAAAACAAAATTTAAATTAATTTGTGTGACATAATTAAAGAATTAATTAAAAATAAACGTAAAGGGGAGGAGCTTCGCGGGCGACCAAGATGGCCGCGTAAGCTCGGAGCTCCGCGGACCCTCCGACCCTCCGCAAATATCCTGCTGACAATCCTGATCCACGTTAGTGGATTCTGCTTGGTGAATGGTCGCAGACGCTGGAGCTGCTTTCCAAATCGGTGGTTCCTAGGCGAAGTTACGTCGAGCTGAACTTTGTGCCAGGGATGCGCCATTGTCTCATGGGTGGCTGCTGCTTGTACCGACGCTCCGCATGATTGGAATGCGAAGCGCATATTTGTGATCCCTGCTGGCGAAGTGCTTGTGGCTGCGGAGTTGCCTACTACCGGCCTGCTGTGTTTACTGACTTTGCCTTTGTTCTATACATCTGCTTCCTTGTTCGGGCGGTGTAGCCCTTTGTTCTCCTTGGATCCATCATGGCCGGCAGAGGGGACCCCGACAGGACGTCGAACAGAGGTGTTCGTAAGATGACTCAGCCGCAGCTGAACAAAATTGATCGATACGCTCAGCAGCAGACATCACCCACGGTGGTGGCCTCATCTAAAGACCTTCAACGTGCGGGCTCGCCTGAAGGCTCTGAGCCTACTCTGAGTGATGTTATGGGGGCCATCGCGGGCATTCGGTCAGAAATGCAGAAACAACACGAGGTCCTGACTCATAAGGTGGACACTCTGGCCGTGGATCTCAATCTGATCAGGGCTGACTTGGGAAAGACTAATGATCGGGTGAAATCTCTTGATCTCAAGACCTCCAGCCTCACTACCGACGTTTCGGACCTGCAGACGGAGGTCCGGACCCTAAGATTGGTCAACGACCAATTTTCTAGATGGCTGGAGGACTTTGAAGGAAGTGCCAGGCGGCAGAATGTCCGTATTATTGGTGTTCCGGAGGGAGCGGAGGAGGCGGCTGTGGACCTTTTTGTGGAGGACTTGGTGCAGACGCATCTCGCACCTTCTGGCCTGAGCAATTTCTTTTCTGTGGAGCGTGCCCATCGGATATCGCGCGGCCCGCCGAAGTCGGGTGTTGCGCCTAGACCCATCATTGCCCGGCTCTTCAACTTTAGAGACCGGAATGTGATCCTTCAAGCGTCCAGGAGACATGGGCCGCTCAAATTTCAGAACTCTGGGGCCGTTCAGAGGCAACGTAAAGTTTCGCAGGGGTGAAACAACGCCTGAGAGACATGGGCTTTAAATACTCGATGCTGTTCCCTGCTAAACTTCGGATTGAACACGAGGGCCCTGCCCTGTTTTTCGATGTGCCGGAAAATGCGAGCGACTGGATGGACACTTTGCCACAACGCCGGGAAGAACACAATGAACATTCCGGAGGCGCAACTGGTGGTTCTGATCTCTAGGACTGGTTTCTGCTGTGCTGATTGTGGCGGTTGGTGACCCTGCTGTCTGTGACTGCTAATACCAATGCTATTCCGACTTTGCTAGTTTTCCTGTCTCTTACATGGAGGGTGGCGGGAAAGGTTTGTGGAGATTCCTTACTCCTCTAGGGACTTTTTGTAGGCTAGTTTATGGGGCGACAGGCACACTGCTGGTTGGGGGGCTTTTTAGTCTGCTGCAGGGGTGCAGGGTGGGGGGTGGTGGTGGGAAAGTTTGTTTGTTTGTTCATTTTTCTCTCTTTCTATCTCTTAGGCAATGGGTTGTATACACTGTTCAATTTCATTTGTGGTTGAGGCTTGTTGGGGTTGGGTGGGGCCGGGGACACGATGATGGGGGGTAGGAAACTACGAGTCCTCAGTTGGAATGTTAACGGGTTGGGTGACCGTATCAAGAGAGGAGTAGTGATTCAACTGATTAAACGCCATATGCCTGATGTCGTTCTCCTTCAGGAGACGCATCTGGTTGGAAACACATGCAAAGCGCTTAATCGTAAAGGGTACAAGATGGTGGCCCACTCGGGGTTCTCCTCGGGATCTCGGGGGCGGGAATTCTTGTTCGTACGTCCCTTCCGTTCGAGGTCGACGTCACTGTGATCGATGAGAGAGGGAGGTACGCCGCAGTGGCGGGACGATGGGAAGGGCGTGCCCTGACATTACTTTCAGTTTACGTTCCCCCGGCTTGCAATCTAGCACCTTCCAGGACCTTGGTGGCGCCATTTTAAATTTGCCCGCTGGTTTGCTGATAGTGGGGGGGGATTTCAATTCGGTCTGCTCCGGCTCCTTGGACCGCCATCTGCCTAGAGACCTCCGAGGCTCCCAATTGTGGTTGCCATCTTTCCTCGAGACTATGGGTCTAGTAGATAGCTGGCGGCTCTTGCATCCCACGCTCGGTCATTTTTCCTTCCATTCCGGCGCCCATGGTAGTCTTTCTAGGATAGACTATGTTCTTACATTGGCTGCACACGCGCCTGCCGCTTCTGAGGCCAGTTTTCTAGCACGGGGTATCTCTGACCATTCCCCGCTGTGGGTCTCTTTTGACTTTGACGTTGTCATGTCGGATCGGTCGGCGGTTGTTAACCCGTGGTATTTCCGCAATCCCAAGACTCGCAATCTCCTAGCCAAGGCCATCGACCTCTATTTTACTGAAAACGAGGGATCGGTTGCGTCGGCCGCGACTCTATGGGAGGCGTTTAAGACAGTCTTGAGGAGTGAGGCTTTCGCACTCATAGCGGAGGCCCGTAGAGTCAGAGATGCTGATTTGGTGCGCATCAATGAGGACATCATGGAGCTTGACTCCCAGTTGGAGACAGAACCCGATCCCGCTCTCCTGCACGACCTCTCCCTCAAACAGTCGGAATACCGCGACCTTGCTACAAACGCTGCCCTTGTTTTAGCTAAAGAACAGCAGGGTCGGATATACGATGTTGGCGATAAGGCTGGGAAGTTGCTGGCCTGGTTGGACAGGAAAGAGATGGCTAGCCGTGTTGTACCCGAGATAATGGGGGAAGACGGAGTTGTCGTCTCTGATCCAAGTGCCATTGCCGAGTCCTTCGCTGATTATTTCCGAGGCGTCTACACCTCTGTTTCGGACCGGTATGAGACCGATTCGACAGTGCTTCTTTCGACTGTCGATCTCCCCTGTCTTTCGGACGAGGAGCGCGACGACCTGGACAGGGACGTCTCTGTTGATGAGATCGCCCTTGCGATCCGCTCACTGCGATCGGGCAAGGCACCCGGTCCCAATGGTATCCCGGTTGAGCTATATAAGATTAGGCCGGATGTGGTTTCCCCACACCTGCGTAACATGTTTCTGGAAGCGCGGGACGCCGGCCTACTTCCCCTGGACCAGAGTTTGGCCACCATTGTGGTCATCCATAAGGAAGGGAAGCCGAGAGACTTGTGTCAGTCTTATCGTCCCATTTCTCTCCTTAATGCTGAGCCTAAGATTCTCGCCAAGCTACTCGCTAATCGACTGATTGGAGTCATCGGCGACTTAGTGCACCCGGACCAGTCGGGCTTTATTCCTCACCGCAACACTGCCCTTAACTTGCGTAGACTCCACGGCGCCCTGGCCAGGGCCCACACCCTGGAAGAGCCGGCAGTCCTTGCTTCCTTGGACGCCACGATGGCTTTTGATTCTCTCGAGTGGAGTTACCTCTGGGCGGTGTTGGCGAAGCTCGGTTTTGGCCCAGTGTTTGTGGGATGGGTGAAGCTCTTATATGCCGACCCACTGGCTAACGTTGCCGTCAATGGCCGCATCTCGGCGTCTTTTGCCCTTCATAGAGGCACCAGACAGGGCTGCCCCTTGTCGCCCCTTTTGTTTGCGCTTGCTCTTGAGCCGCTTGCGGCCCTGTTGCGCACACACCCGGATCTACACGGCATAAGCTGGGCCCCTGGTTTCGAGGACAGAATCTCTCTCTATGCCGATGATATTCTGCTCTACCTCACCTCCCCCTGTAAGTCACTTATTGTGGCGTGCGATGTACTTAGGCTTTTTGGACGGTACTCTGGCCTTGTTATTAACTGGGCCAAATCCTCCCTATACGTACTGAAAGGGGACACACCGCGCCTCCCTAGAGGCTGTAACATCCAGGTGGCCAGCCAGGGCTTTAAATACTTGGGGATTTATATCTCTGGTAATGCGAAGGCGAGATACGACCACAACTTGCTTCCCCCTCTTCTGCGCCTCCGACGTGACGTGGAGGGCTGGCGCAAGCTTCCACTTTCTTTACTCGGGCACGCGGCATTATTTAAGATGATGTCTTTGCCCAGGTTCCTGTACGCCCTACAGAACACCCAAGATCCGGTCCCCGCCCGCTACTTCAGAGAGATTGAGGGCCTTCAACGTGCCTTACTCTGGGACGGCTGTCCCCGCGTCGCTATCACGAAGCTCACGCTTCCGTGGTACGACGGGGGTATAGCACTACCAGATGTGCGCAGATATTACTGGGCCTCCCAATTGGCGGCTATTAATCATGGTTTCTATGGTCCGGAAAATAACCCTGGCTATGCAATGGATAAGTGGCTCTTGGGTGGCGGCAATTACTACAGGGCGCTGTACTCAAGGTCTCTGGACAGGGGGATGTCGGGTCCAACGAAAACTGCGGCCCATATTTGGCGGACAATTACCAAGGCGCAGGGCTGGCAAGGCAGGCTGACTAGGTTCACCCCATTGTATGACTCAGATATTTTGGGCAAGTTATGGCACACCAAGGGATTTGATAAATGGGACCTCATAGGTATTTCCAGGGTGGACGATATGATCTCGAAAGGTGAGATCAAGACCTTCTCCGAGCTGCGGTCTGAGTACCAGCTGGGCAACTCGGAGTCCTTCCGGTATGCCCAGTTGCGACACGCACTGCTCTCTGCCAAGCCGGCTGAGGGGGCAATTCCAGAAAGCTCCCCGTTGGAGGACAGGGTATTGGATAGCCATATGCCTGACAGTGCCATCTCACTGTCGTATAAGAAACTCATTAATGTTCGAACTGACCTCCTCCTGGGTGTGCGGGAACAGTGGGTGCGTGATGGACTGGAGATCGACAATGAGGATTGGCAGAGTGCAGTTTCTTCCCCTAAGGAAGTCGCCATTTCCTCTCGTCTCCGACTGGTGCAGCTCAAAATCCTGCACAGGGTGTACGTGACTGGCCCCCGGCTTGTGCATATGGGCCACTCGACCGATGGGCTTTGTCGCCGCGGCTGCGGCGCTTCTGCTACTTTTATGCACATTCTTTGGGAATGCCCCGCCATAGCCTCCTACTGGAGACGTGTGCACCGAATTATGGACGAGGTGACTAGGGTGGTGGCGACTGCGGAAGCTAGGAGATGTCTCCTCAACATTTGGGAGCCGTCCGATCACAATGTGGCTCAGACGCAGTGGGTGACCCTTGGCAACATGGTGGCCAAACGCGATATCGCGCAGAAGTGGGGGGCTTCGACGGCTCCCCTGGTGGTGCAATGGAAAGCCAACATGGATTGGTGTATGTTTAGGGAAAAGACGGTCTATGTTGCCAGGGGTAAGCCCAAAAAGTGGTTGAAAGTGTGGGGGGCCTGGAATGCTTACAGGGGAGATATTTGTTTGCCCCCGGAACCTGTCTCTTTGGAGGAACATCTGTCACCATAACCTGTGACACCAACTGCGACACGCTGTAATGCTGAATCCTGTTTCCTTTTCTTTCCCCCCTTCTATCCTGATCCATTCTCCTGAATCCTGTGTTTGTGTACCCGCTGCTCCCCCAACCCCACCGCCAACACCTCGATGGGCTCTTCTACTCCATTGCCACTCTCTATGCGCCTTCTGGCGTTCTCTTCTTTTTCTTGTTCTATGTTCCTTCTATGACAAAAATAATAAAATCAACCTTCATTGTACTGTGACAATCATTCTTGCACTATTGCTCTCCTGATTCACTGTGCTGCCTTGCCTCCGGGATGTTAGGCTGAATAGCTGTGTGCACTTTTCTAAATAAAGGTTTTAAAAAAAATTTTACAAAATAAAAATAAATAAACGTAAAAGTCCTGTAGCATTTTTTAATTTGGCTCTACATTTAAAATTCTCTGTGAGCAAGGCTCTGCGAGGCCAAAACACGTAGGTGAGACAGACTAGCTCTGCTGGAATAAAATACTCAAGGAAGGATTCCTGAGTGCAGCATACTTTTGTGCTTAATATATATATATATATATATATATATATATATATATATATATATATATATACCCAAAACCAACTTCCAAAAGAAGAATTGTCGCACTCACGGCAGTAAAAAAATTTTACAAAATAAAAATAAATAAACGTAAAAGTCCTGTAGCATTTTTTAATTTGGCTCTACATTTAAAATTCTCTGTGAGCAAGGCTCTGCGAGGCCAAAACACGTAGGTGAGACAGACTAGCTCTGCTGGAATAAAATACTCAAGGAAGGATTCCTGAGTGCAGCATACTTTTGTGCTTAATATATATATATATATATATATATATATATATATATATATATATATATATATATATATATATATGTATATACCCAAAACCAACTTCCAAAAGAAGAATTGTCGCACTCACGGCAGGTTAAGATATCCTTTACTTCCAGCAGTAAGAATTCATACAGGCCAAATACAACAACCCAACGCGTTTCGGTCTCGCAGAGACCTTGTTCATGGATAACAAAGGACGATGCGTTTTGACCAATTAAATACATCGTTGTTCATTACAAACTTTGCCATAGGATAGCAACCGCCCCATTAGGTTATTTTTATCAACCGAAAATGACATACATGATGATAGACCTATACCAATAACAGCTGAGAGACCAAGGTTAGATCATTGTTATCTATTAATTTTCACTGCCTATCAACCTTAGATGGTTTAGAAAGACTCGTTGACCACCTCTCCATGGGTAACACAAAGTGAACAGCAAAATGTCATTCCATTTTTTTCATGGAAGTATGGACTTTCTGGTTATCTTTGCGGGTTTCCTCTCTGTGAGCGATGATCTCCTGGTGTATTGTCTCTAAAAGTGTCATCTGGGCGGACTCCAGGCCAGGGCTATCCTGCATGGGCTTATCCGTGAGGTGATCCCAGCGTAACTCATGTTGGGCAGTAGAGGTTGCCCCTTTACTTGTAGCCCCTGAAACCTTTAGGGCCGTGGCAGGTTGATCTGGTTCAAGGTCGCTCTCAGAGTCTAAATCAGAGGAGCCTACTTCTTCATCCTCAGACCATTCCTGGCCATCTGAAGTAGAAAAGAAAGCCTCACTTCGGACACTCTCCTTTCCATCACCGATCATGACTCCACCACTGTCAAAGGTCTGTGCCACCACCGGTGATAGAGTGGCAAACTTAGAGGATAGGATTGTCTCGACAGAAACTGAAGTGGCTGAAGCAGTCTCTAAAGTTAGCGCATATTGTACTCAAATGACCGACGTTCACTGGAAGCTCGAGGAAATGGAAAACAGGCTACGCAGGAACAATTTGCGAGTGCTGGGAATTCCAGAGGAAACCGAAGGGTCTGACATTAGGGCATATATAATTAAGTTATTTAGTCAGGCTTTCCCCAAGCTAAATGGATGGGACTGGTCCACCGAGGTCCAAAGAGTTCACCGCACCCCTTTCAAGATGAGAAGGAATACTAAGGAGGGGGATTATCCAAGGGCGGTTTTGATATTCTTTGGGAACTTCATTTTGCGGCAAGCTATTTCAGATCTGGCAAGGCCAAATGCGAAACAGAGCGCTGAAGGGATTTCAGTCTTCGTAAGGCCGGATTTCTGCCACTCCACGATAGAGAGGCGCTGGCGGCTGAGAGGAATGATCAAGCCCTGTCAGGACAAGAACTTGCAGGCTTTCCTGGTAAACCCGGCACAGCTAAAGATTATTAATAATGGAAAGACTCTATTTTTCTCTTCTGAGATCAAGGTGAAAGAATACCTTGACTCTCTATGTTTGTAGGAGGTCGCTGCTTAAGCCATGTGGTAGGGTTCAGTTGAATCAAGCGGCAGGGGTATGGGCCCGGGCAATGTATGATTTTCTCTATTTTCACGTATCGGTAATTGTTTTTGGGTTCTTTGTTGTTTTAAGGTTACTTTGGTGGTGGGCTCCATAATGTTAGTAGATAACTGTATTAGCTTATATTCGTCCTCACTGCTTTCACTGCACTCCATCACCTGCACAGACTAGGTCTGGGCGCCTCACTGAGAGGGGAGAGTAGGGGGGTCGGAGGGGTGGGGTGGCGGTAGAAGGGGGTAGAATGGGAGGGGGGTGGGGTAAGGGTGGGGTTTGGGGGGTGGCTGGGTGGAAAAAGGGCGAAAAAGGGAAGTAGTACAGTCTAGGGCAAAGTTATGAACGGATGGATAATAACATGTGGAAGGATTTGATTGCTGAGTTTAAAACACAATGTAATGGCAAACATTAGAATATGCACTATAAATGCGGGAGGCCTGAACGACTGGAAGAAGAGACAGAGGTTGGCCTACCTGGTAAAGCACAAAAGAATAGATATTCTTTGCATACAGGAGACCCATCTCCCATGGGCCAAACACAGGCAACTGTGTTTGAGTGGCTTTGAAATTGCTGTATGTTCGACTCAGACATCTACAATCCAGCGTGTTGCTATTTTAATTTGAGAGTCCTTGGGTAAAGTAAAGAAAGTAAAAGCAGATAGTAACGGGAGATGGGCAATAGCCGAATTAGAACTGGGCTTTACGTTATGTGTAAACTATGGCTCAAACTTGGATGAGCCCGAAATGTTTGACTTTCTCAAAGTTGAATTAGTTGGGTGGTATACCCCTCTGATAATAACAGGGGATTTTAATATCTCGGCTGACTGGGCCGGCTCTACACCATATGCTGGTCGTAAGCCTAAGGTTTTTCAATCTGTACAGTCCCTTCTGGGCTCTCATGGGTTGCAGGATGTCTGGGGGGCTAAATTTCCTTTGGACTATGGGTTTACTTATTTTTCTAACCCAGCTCAGAGGTATACATAGTTGGATTATTTTCTGATCTCCTCGTCAGAATTACCCAAAGTTGATATTAGCAAACTCTCCAGATTGGTTTCAGACCACAACCCCTTAATTTTATCATATGATTTAGGTCATATGGAAAGGAAAAGAAACTCCTGGACCTTCGAGAAAAAACTACTTGCTGATGTTAGATTCACAGATCATTTGAAAAAATGGGTAACACAGTTTTTTGCGGCAAACAGATACAGCACTTCTAGAATTATGGTCTGCGAAACTTTCAAGGCGGCTTTGAGGGGCGAGACTATCAGCTGCTCTGCCAGGTTGAGAAGGGAAGACAGGGGAAAGGTTGAGGTTTTAATGACGGAATTAGTGAAAGCTGAAGAACAACATGTAAAGGATATAGCTTCCGGGGTGAAAGGCTTTGAAAGTCAGAATGTGCTTTTAGCAGTAAAAGCTGCACTCTAAAAAGAGGTAACCGTGAAGGCTATAGGGGAGTATCAGACCAATCGGGTCAAAAGATACGAGACCGGGGAGCAAGCAGGGAGAGTGCTTGCCCTCCGGTTAAGGCAGGAAAAGGCTAGGAACACTATTGTTCGTATCGAAGAGGATTGGGTAGAATATACGGAAGTCAAGGATATCCTCAGGGTATTTGAGAATTTCTATCAGCGGCTCTATGAGTATGAAGCACCTAGTAAAAAACCTGGTGAGGGACTTCGAGATTCTGGCCTGCAACTGGATGAATTAATCAGAAAGGAACTTGATGAGGATATCACATTAGTTAAGATCACAACAGCACTGCGGGAATTAGCTTCTGGGAAGGCCTCAGGTCCCGATGGGATTCCCCTCGAAGTATATAAAGTTATCGAAGCAGAAATTGCCCCACTCTTATTAGATCTCTTTAATGGAGTTATGTATTCTGGTTCGATACCTGATTCTTGGAAAGAGACAAATATTGTAATTTTTCACAAAAAGGGGAAACCGGTGGAAATGGCAGGATCATATCGCCCCGTATCATTGATTAATTCTGACACCAAAGTTTATTAAAAAATTCTGGCAAAAAGGTTGAGCAGGGTCATTGGCAGTCTCGTATCCCCGTGGCAGCATGGGTTTGTCCCCGGTCGGGGCACAACTGATCACACATTTAGGGCAATAACATTATTCAACGCCCTGGCTGCCACGGGGGGAGAGATGGCCATGATCCTGCTCGATGCAGAGAAAGCGGTCGATCGCGTTGATTGGAGCTTTTTTGGGGGTGTTTTGGTGGCGAGAGGAGTTGGCCCTAACATTATTGGAGCCCTTAAGGCAATGTACGTAGAGCCTGTAGCTAGGGTGACGGCCATGGGTGAGAAATCTGGGGTGATTAACATCAAGAGGGGGACTCATCAGGGGTGCCCCTGTTCTCCCATTCTCTTTGCCTAGTACATTGACCCTCTCATCCAGGGCATTCTAGCCTGTCCCCGAATAACTCCAGTGATTTGTAATGGCTACCCAAATAAAATCTTGGCGTATGCCGATGACCTAGCTGTGTTAACAACTAATCCACAACAGTCTCTCCCTATTTTGGGGGAAATGGCTAAAGTGTTTGGTAGTGAGTCTGGGTACTTATTAAATGAAACGAAAACTCAGGTTATATGTTCCAAGAATATTATTAAAACTGATCACAGATTTGTCGATTCTGCAAAATATTTAGGGGTTAAAATCAATGCCACTGTGGAAAAAATGGTCGCTGAGAACTACCTGCCGCTTATTAAAAACATTGAAACTGAATTAAAGAGAATAGACGTGCTTCATCTTTCTCTGGTAGGAAGGGTGAACGCTTTGAAGATGTCTATGTTTCCTAGAGTGCTGTACCTGTTTCGTGCTATCCCATTGCTAATAGAGGATAAAATTATGAAACATCTGGAAGCCATTTTTATTAGATTTGTATGGCAATATGGAAGGGTAAGGCGCTCTACTAATTTAATGTCGTTACCTAGAGAAAGGGGTGGGATGGCTCTCCCGAATTTAAGATTATACCATTGGGCCTGCCTCTTGATCCAAATGGCTACCTAAGTTCAGGCCGAATCTGCAATTGTCACAGGGCCCGAGATTGTAGATGGACGGGAGCCTCCCCAGATTTTTAGGATGCTTTTGGGTGGCAAGGCATCAGGGTTGCTGCACTGTGAGTTAGAACGATGCTTTTTTTAAAAAAACACGACTGAAGACACTCTATGGGGCATGGCAGGCGTGGAAAGCAATCATGAAATTCTTTAATGTCCCAAAAGTTAATCCCTACGTACAATTGTGTAACTCGTCCATCTTGCCCCAATTGAAAACCGATAGAAATTTGCAGGTGTGGAAGAGAATGGGGATTATGTCTCTGGGAGACATATTGGAAGAAGATAAGATTTTGGGATTTGAGATATTGCAGGAAAGATTTGGTATTCCAGGTAGCCACTGGCTGTTGTATGGTCAAGTTGCTTGTATGATTGGGGCTGTTAGGCCTAGGGTCTCATCGATAGTTGACTTTCCGGTGATCGAGGTATTACGTAGCGGCTGCAAGAAGATCAAGACTATTTATGATTGCTTAGTAGAACAAATTCAGGATGATATAGAGAAGGTGGAGTCTAATTGGGCTTTAAAACTGGGGGATCCAGATGTGGATGTGGATCTTTCCCTCTCACTGAACAAAAAGATATTTCGGGCTTCTAACCTTCGAGCACAACATTATAAGACTATTTTTAATCTGTATCACACACCTGCTAAACTATACGTCTGGGGTATAAGGGAAAATGACAGTTGCCCCAGATGTAATGAAAGTCATGCTGATATAACACACATGTTCTTTTTCTGCAATCTGTTGGATTCTGTTAAAAGTGAGATAATAAAACTTTGGCTGGGGCTGCTAGGTCATGTCATTGACCTATCCCCTACACTAATGCTGCTTGGTAATGACTCTAAGCTGGGCCTGGGAGATGAGGAAAGGGCCTTAGTGTTTCTATCTGTCGCAGTACTCCGAATTTTAATTTCTGCAGCTTGGAAGGATGCGACTTGCCCGTCCTTCCAGATGTGGCTATCCAGATTGTTGGGAATTCATAATATCGAGTTAAGCCTGTACAAATTTAAAGGTAATAGAAAGCGTGACAAGGGGGAGCGTCTTTGGGCCCCCGTAACAAATTGGAGGGCTGCCAGAGTATGATGCATTTTTAAAGTAATTGCTGCTTTAGGGTTTGATAGGTCTTTTAATGAAATGTCTTTTACTATTAATCTATTATTCCTCCTGTTAAGGTTTTATCGCAGAATTTGTGTAAATATATCAATTGCTGTTTTGTGCTTTGACAATATATATAATATATGATGAATTATGTCCTTCCTTGTACCACATTCCCAATTAAAGTATATTTAAAAAAAAAAAAGCAAAATGTCATTCCATGGATAAGGCTACTGTGGGCAAACCCTATAATCTGGCAAGCACGGAAGTTGGAACATCCATAGAAGGTATGACAGATGCACATAGCAGTATAAAATATAGAGAGGATAGGTGTGAACTTTTAGGATTCCTAAATTGGAATGTGGCGGGCCTGAAGAGGGATAGATTTAACTCAGAATGGATAGAGTATGTGACAGCTCACCAAATCATTACCTTGCATGAGATGTGGCTCACTGAGCCTCTCCACATTAACGTCCTGAGGACGTATTTTACCTCGAACATTCACTCAACCCAAGGGCGGGCAAAGGAGGGACTGTGTACCTTTGTGTCAAATAGTGTTCAATTTGCTAGCATAAAAATGGTGACCCAAAATCCATTCTATCAATTACTGTTGTGTGAGTCACAAAGGGCAACATGATTGGCTATAATCAACTTTTAGAACAATGCCACAACAGGGGAAGCTATAGATACCCTGAACAGTTTGAGTAGGGAAAAGGAATATGTCATATCAGGCAGTAACACTCAAATTATTTCTTATTGGGGGGGGGACGGGGACTTTAATATGCAACAATGTTATGTTCAGACAGGTAAAATCTGTGGTCTGGTAGACCAAGAGGGTGATGATCAGTTTGTCATGGGTGCTATGGGGACAACTTACCGAAACAATGTTTAAACTTGACTTGATTTTTGCAAACGAAATTGCCTCCCCGTTTGTGGCTCGTAAAACATCTTTCCAGGGTAGGACCAGCCAGAGTATTATTGATCACATCTTGATCTCCTACAGGTGTTCAGGCTACCTTTTAAACTTTACTACGCACTCAATGTCACTTAGTGACCATTTCCCATTGAGTATACACATCAATATGACACTATTTTTTAAGCAAGGACGTAGTAGGATGTACAAACAGATAAGTGAGATTGAGCTTGCAAGGACCAATGGTTATTCCTTGTGCTGGGTCCAGATTAACCAAGACAGCCTTCTCTCCACAGTGGTAAATAATAAAAGGAGAGACCTTCAGTGCTGCCTAGATAAGTAAAACTCAAATAACTAAATAATACGGCTTATCTATCGATAACAGAAGGCATTTAAAAAGGCCTATTTGCTGCAGGTGAAAAGGCTAAACCTAAGAAACATGGATGGTTTCTCTAAAAGAGAAACTACATAAAAAACCAAGAAACTCTATAGAAGTACGTAAACATAGATTTGAATATAAGCAGGCAGTAAAATCATGGAAATTAAGTCTAAGAGAGAAGGCATGGGAAAATCTGCAGGAACTTTAACACCAGCATTGATACAAGAGCCTTCTGGAGGGTTATTAATTCCACTCCTATTGCAAACCCTGAAGCTCCAAGGATGGAGTTTGCAATATTGGAGGGACAATGTATCAGAGAGTAATAGTTGCAAGGCCCCAGGACCGGATGCAATACCGGTCTACATGTGTAAGGGAAACATAGATTTATGGGGGCCTATGTTAACCCTAGTATTGAGGGCTTGCTGTTCAGAAGGAAAGTTGCCTATATGAGGAGAATCTATCATCATTCCGATATATAAAAAAGAAGACCCAGCCTGTTATAGACCTATTTCACTCCTTGACTCTCTTGATAAGATAGCAGGGTGAGTAATCTTAAAAAGGATGCAGCATTGGGCAGAATCAAATAACATACTGTCAGATCTACAATATGGCTTTTGCCCACGGATAGGCAGGATTGAGCAGAGCCTTAATTTAAACATATTAATCAGAAAATACATCCAGGTTAAGAAAGGCAATTTATATCTAGCCTTTGTCGATTTAACATGACTGTGTCATCCATTCAAAGTTGTGGCAAAAACTAATGGATCTGGGAGTGAAGGCACCAATCATTATTTTACTGAGGGACCTTTACCTGGACTGCAGGGCCAGGGTTAGAGACGGTAATGGGGGAAAATTCACTAAAGAAGCTTTCAGCGTTAACAGAGAGTGAGGCAGGGATGCGTCCAAGCCCCCTCCCTTTTTTCATTATATATTAATAGTGATGGGGAGGTATTTGCAATGTCAACTAAAGACTTACCACAAATAGGAACGCGCCCAGTCCCGGCTCTCTTATACGCTGACGACGCCGTCCTTATGGCTCGCACCCCCTTAGGTCTACAGCCCTTGTTGCCTAATTTTGCACATTATATGAAAGATCTTCCTCTCATAATTAATATAGGGAAAACATACATTATGAAATGTGGGAGGGCAGCTAAAAAGTGTAGAGAGATTAAAATTGAGGATACTACAATTAGCTTTACAAGGAAGTTCTTCTACCAGGGAGTCTTATTCGACCAAGCTTGCCTATGGAATAAAGCTATTTCCAATAGAAAGTTACTCTTTAGTAAAGCCTGTATGGTACTCAGATGCTTTGCAAAACGTTTGGGCACTAACCCACCAGAGGTAATGATGAAAATATACAAAGCTAAGTGCCTGAGTCAAGCAACATAAGGGGCAAGCTTGTGGGGGTACAAAAATTGTAATAAATTACAAAAGTCAGAAAACAAATTTTTTAGAGATCTGCTCGTCGTTCCTAAAAGCACTTCTGCCTATGTCATGCAAGTGGAATTGGGGGCACAATATGTTACATACGTGATAAAATTGCATCCAATACACCTTTGGCACAAAATCAGGACTTTGGAGTACACAGTACTGATTCATGCAATTCTTAGGTACTGCCTGAAATTGAGTCAGCATAAAGAAATCTTATGGTTAACCAATCAATCAATCATAACATTTGTATAGCGCACTACTCACCCGGAAGGGTCTCATGGCGCTTGGGGGAAGGGGTCTGCTATTGCTCGAACAGCCAGGTCTTGAGTTGTCACCTGAAGGCGAGATGGTCCTTGGTCAGCCGAAGGTGGGTGGGGAGGGAGTTCCATGTCTTGGCCGCCAGGTAGGAGAAGGATCTTCCTCCGGCGGTGGCTCTTCGGATGCGTGGTACGGCGGCGCGGGTGAGGCTTGTGGAGCGTAGCTGGCGGGTGGGTGTGTAGAAGGTCAGGCGGTTGTTGAGGTGCTTGGGGTCCAGGTCGTGGAGAGACTTGTGTGCGTGGGTGAGGAGCCTGAACATGATCCACTTGCTTACGGGGAGCCAGTGCAGGTCTCTCAGGTGGCCGGAGACGTGGCTGCAACAGGGGATGTCCAGGATGAGTCGGGCAGAGGCGTTCTGGATGCGTTGGAGTCTTTTCTGTAGCTCGGCTGTGGTTCCGGCGTAGAGGGTGTTTCCGTATGTACAACGCATGTTTAATGAAATGGGATGTAGGGAATACTATGAGAGACCTGAAACACTACACACCATCAGCAAAAAAAGCCTAAGGAGAAAGGCCAGAGGCATTTAGAGACCCTAAGATGGACACTCAAAGTCACAAAACCTAGTCTGCTAAGGAAGCAATTAATTATAACTATGTTTAAAATGCATTCCGATACGCTGAGTGGTTCTCAGAAGGTGTGGGAAAGGCTCCGCTGACGACTGTTGCGATGGTCTGGATGTGTGCCCAGAGTGAGTTATGTGCTACGGCCCAGTCCCTCCCGCACTGGGTTAGGCGATTCAAGGCCCAGTACCCGAACGAGTTAGCTGGGTTCAACACTGCCCACAGGATGGCTAGATATCCACTAACCTGTACCCCACCTGTTGGGATCCTAATTGCAGAGGAAGTCCGGAACAGAATAGTAGATGCACACACAATAGAAACCACAAATGACTATGGCTGACGTACACTTGGGACAAGCGATGGGGGACACTGAGTCCTTCAAGGCAATGACATGGAATGTGAGGGGTCTCAATGACTACCGAAAGCTCCGTAAAGTTCTACATTACTTACAGAGGCACCAAGTAGATCTCGCACTACTACAGGAAACACACCTCCCCTCTAACAGCAAGATGCTTTCCTACAGGGGGCTCCAAGGGAACATCACACATGCGGGCTTTACGACACATGCGAGGGGGGTCATCACCTGGGCGAACCCGAAGTCCAAACTGCGCCTCTCACTGCTGAGTGCCGACCCAGAGGGGAGATTCGTGCTGTCTCGGTGTGTGGGTAAGGGCCATGACCTAGTGGTGATGAACGTATATGGCCCCAACTTTGACTCCCCTGACTTTTTTGCTGCGGCGGCTAGGCACTGCACGGGGGTTGTTCCCTCTAGAATGCTGTGGGGAGGGGATTTCAATTTGATATTTAACACTGAGCTTGACAGGTCTTCGGGGCCCCCTAGACACCCGGCGGCGGCAGCTATACAACTGCAGGTTGAAATGGTGCAGCTGGAATTGGTAGATGTCTGGAGGGAGAGACACCAGGACAGGGGGGGCTTCACACACTATTCTGCCTACCACAACATACACACCAGGATAGATTACTGGCTGGCCACGCGCTCACTACTGGAGAGGGTGCGAACATGCAAGATTCTGCTGCGCACGCTGTCAGACCACTCCCCACTACTACTGATACTTGACACCCCTAAACGTAGGATCCCCCACTTCACATGGCGCTTCCCCCCGTACTCACTGCTGGACGAGGCGTTCAGGGGCGAGCTGAGTGACGAGATAGAGTCCTTCTTTGCAACTAATGTAGGTTCAGTAGACAGCTTCCGGACAGTGTGGGAAACATTCAAAGTCTATATCAGGGGAGTAGCTATGGCTTAACACTCTAGTGTGTTGAAAGATATTAGACAGAGACTGGCACACCTCGAAAGACAGATAGCAGACCTCGAGAGGCGGCATATAGCGGGCATAGTAGAGGCTGAGTCGGGGGAACTGCAGACACTACTCACTGAATTCAATGATGAGGCAGATAGGGAAGTCCGGCACCTGGGCAAATACGCGACGGCGTGGGTTTACAGAGAGGGGGAGCGCCCAGGCTCTCTACTGGCCAAACTTATGAAGGGTAATAGGAGGAGACAGGTGGTTACGGAACTGGATACGGGGGCAGGGGTGCTGCTCACTGAAGAGGGAGACATCCTGAACGAGTTCAGAAGCTACTATGCAGAACTATATACCACTAGGCTCTCTGGGGTGGAAGAACAGATCGACAACTACCTCAGTTACATTAAGATGCCGTTCCTAGAGAACTGGCAAAGAGAATTCCTGATGTCACCAATCCTACAGGACGAGATCTCTGAAGCGCTGGATAGCATGAGGCCTGACAGTGCGCCTGGCGTGGACGGGCTGACGGTAGGTTTCTACAAGACGTTTAAAGACAGGCTCCTCCCACATCTCTCCATGCTATTCGACGATATCTGCGAAGAGGGTACCATGCCGCCCTCAATGAGAGAGGCAATGCTCGATACAGTTCTCAAACCGGGTAAGCCCTCAGCCCTAACAAACTCGTATCGGCCGCTGTCCCTGCTGAACGTAGATGCCAAAATCTACGTGAAAGTTCTCGCAGCACGTCTGGCACTGGTGGCCCCAGACCTGGTGGCCCCAGAACAGGCGGGGTTCATCCCTTCACGCAACCTCACCTATAACATACGCACGGTGATGGGGACAATCCAGCACACGCGACAGGACACCAAGGCAATAGCGGTGTTCCTGGACATGGAAAAGGCGTTCGATTCAGTGGAATGGCCGTTCCTGAACAGGGTCCTCAAGAAAATGGGGCTGGGCGAGCCTTTTCTCCAAATGCTGGGTGCCCTCTACCATGGGCCCACGGCCCGTGTCCGGCTGGGCGACAGGGTCTCCGAGCCATTTGAAATAAGCAGGGGCACCAGGCAAGGATGCCCGCTCTCGCCACTACTATACGCTTTGGTGGCGGAGCCATTGGCCTGTGCGATTAGGGAATACCATTCATATGAAGCCATCAACTACCCGACGTACAAGATCGGGATATCTACATACGCTGACGATACCCTGCTCTATGTGAGGCACCCAGCTAGTAATCTATCATTTGTGCTGAGAGAGGTGGTACACTTCGGTGCACTCTCCGGACTCCGGGTCAACTGGGCTAAGTCGGTTGCCTTCCCTCTCACTCCCGTCACCGAGCCCTTTGACATGGACTACCCGCTACAGTGGACTACTGAGATGATCCGATACCTGGGTATTAAGTTGCACACTGACCCGGAGGTCATGACCAGAGAAAACTATGGTGTGGCCTGTAGTAAGCTAGAAGACGATGTGGAGATATGGACTAAACTGCCCTTGTCCCTACTGGGGCGAATAGCAATAATGAAAATGGTGGTACTCCCGAGGTTTCTATTCCTCTTTAACAACATCCCGATAGTTCTGTCACAGGCGTTCTTTGCCAACCTGTCGAAAATTCTCATCCGTTTGGCCTGGGGCGGCAAGCAACCCAGAGTGAAATGGGAAGTGCTGAAACTACCGTATGAGCAGGGGGGCCTAGGCGCTCCAGATATGGAACCGTATTACAGGGTTGCACAGGCCGCCCATCTCCACATGTGGATCCACGGGGGTCCGAACATCCCACATGTCATAATGGAGAAACTGTTCGCGGACCCGGTCCCCCTCCCGGCAACGATCTGCGGCCGGTCAGACCGCAGAGTGGGGACGTTGGACTCTATCATGACCACCAATCAAGCTTGGCACTCCCTGCTACGTAAACAGAACAAGGAGTTGCTGTACTCGCCGCATATGCCTACGGTGGTGAGTGGGCATCCGCACTCACCACCATAATCACAGCCAAGCCTTCCAAAGGTACATTGTAAATCCGCAAATGATCTCGAACCGCATTGCGACTATGCTGCGGAATGTCAACGGCATTGGCCATGACAGCACAGGAATGTAGAAAAACAAAGGAAACTTTGTTGCACAACTGGGTAGTAATTCAAAGAAACCATTTTAGTAAGATTCAAGCTTGAAAAGACCTATTTCAAAAATAGGTAGGTTTGTTCCGACACCACTGTTTCCCGGAAACGACGGTGAAGGGGTTAAGGATTGAATGATATACTACTCGAGTGTCATGATATAAGGCCAACAACGTATGGGCGCCATGTAGCGGGAATTCCGTTCTCCTACAGAACTGTGCATAGAGATTCGGAACCTCAGTGAATTAGGATGGCCCAAAACTCACCTCAGTACCCAAAATCCCCTTACCGAGCTAGCTACAGTGTCGCATTGGTCATAACAAACTCCCAATGTTTAGACAAACCAGAACATGAACTTAGATTACCTCAGGTATCGTGGAACACTTGAACACTCTTTCGTTATATAATCATTTCAATCCAGAACGTGGAGTAAATGAGGACACGTGCATATTTGAAATATTTATTTACTAATGTAGGGTTCTCAAACGCAGTATCTTATATAATACAAGCAAACATATTATAAGAAACAAAGTCATCAGCATAGTTAGTAGTCCATAAAAATGCGAACGGTGACAGCATACTAAAATGCTGAAATGAATAGGAATTAACAACACCTATTTCTCACCCTCCCTATTTAGCATAGTGTAATATATCTATGAAGGTCTCTTTTGGGTTTTAGCAGGGCGGGCCCATACCTCAAAATCTCAGTGGGAGAGGATCACATCATCTTCCACCAGCTCTCTGCATGCGAAGCACCATCAAGTGTCCTACGTGTGTTTTCAGCAAAGCAATATAAAACCCACTTAGAGCCAGATTTTGGCAGCAGCATGTGTGTTATGTCTAGGAAGGTGCGAAGATCAGACCTCACAACAACACTGTGTTGAGTTATCCTTGGAGACTTCAGCACTCACTGTGCAGACAGTGTACCAAGCAAAGCTGATATCAGAGCAATAACATATTATTTCTCAAGTAAATCACGACGCTCTTCTGGGTTGAAAGCTAAAATAACAAGTATGTGTTGTGTGCAAAATGAAGCAAAAGGAAAAATGGCGTTCAAACATTTAATAAGCTCATGCTAACTTAACACAGTATATAGAAACAAAGTAGCTATATGACATTCGTGATGAATGGCTGGAGGGGAGAGAGGAGACGTTGCTTCGAGAGGTGAGACTTCCACCAGTCGGTCGTAAACATGTTAACAGATCCAGAAAAAACACGGCGGCTTGGCTTGCGATTCTGTAACAGAGTCTAGGCCAGACTTCGGTAGCTGCAGGGCTCATGTCCCCGCCGTGTGTACTGGGACACAAGCGATCGGCACTGCTGCACCACTAAAGGGTAGAAGGCATTCCCAACAACCCGCCAGTATCTCAAAGCACAGTCCAGCTTTTGGGCAGGGGGACGGAGTCCACCCGGCAAAAACCCGCGTGGTACCCTGGCTCGAGTCCTGCGCACTGAGCTGTCTCCAAAACCAGCTGCGTTGCCGGGTTGGAGCCAGCAAAGCACAGGCTCCCAGTCTCCCTGGGAGTGCAAATTGAGGGCGCTCAGGTCAATCCTGATGCTGCTCTCATGCGATGCAGTGGGCAGCAGAGCAGGTAAGTTCTGTTTTTTGTATTGTCATCGTCTGTCTCCCTATCACCACTCGGCCCTTATACTGGCCGCTACTAGGTGAGAGACGCTGGTGTATTGCTTTCCTTTTAGGTTCACAGTCCAAAAAATGTACAGTGAGTTTGGGGAAGAGTCAGTCAAATTGAAGGGAAGCTTGGCACGTGCCCACAGCCAGCAGGGCTCCCCTCTAACAGTTAAGATTTTGAATCCTGCAAGGTAGGCTTAGGCTTCCATCCTTCCGAGGTCGGTAAATAGAGCACCATAAACTGGGTAATAATAACATTTGTTATTTACAGTGTTTAGAAACAACAGAAACGGGCAGTGTAGCATTAGAAAAAAATAATTAACAACGTTATCATTACCATTTCATTGCTCAACTCCTCTGTTAGGAACTGGCCTTGCATGTGGCTGAGTTTGTCCTATTATTACTGGCCTGTCAGAAAATGAATAGAGGGTAGGTCTTCTAAGTAGATTGGCTAATTCGTGTATGTTCACAATTGAACAGTAAAATATAGGTATTCATGTTTTTATCTATTTCACTGATCCCATGGGAAGTCACTTTTTGAAAAGTCACTTTAATTTTACAAAGTGGATGTAAGGTCAAGTGATGTCACTTCCTGTGGTGTCATTTTGATAACACTTCCTGTGAAGCCAGGTCATATGCATATTAGAGGAGCCCTGTACTCACCCCATTAGCGAGAGCCCGAAAAATTCAAGGTGTAACCCTGCTCTAATGAGGTTGTTACCCATGTTAATAATGCTACCAAAGAGCGTGAACATTTCTAAACAATATAAAACAGATGTTACCATTATGTGGTTCGCTAAAAAGAAATCACTGTACGCATGAACGGAGGTCAGTCATGCAATACAATCAAAGCAGAAATGTCGACCCAAATGAGAATTTGTAGACAATTAAAGTGTAAGCAAAAATGTGCGCCCAGCTTTGTGTTTCTGGTCATTGGAGCGTGTTGCCTTGACAGTAAATTAGCCTTCTGAATTTCCAACAGTCAAATAGCATTTGCCTGACTCATGCAGTGGGCCAGTAGAAACAAACTATAAATATAAGCAAACACTGGCTAAGTTAATGTACTAACAAAAGATATTAGATAGGCCGTTGGCACATCTATTAATCGATTTTCAGTACGTTAAACAGTTTTATCACTGAAGTTTTAAACCTTCTATGGCGTGCTGCTCAGTGACAGAGCTCTGCCTGTCCCTAAGTGTAAGATAATTATCAAAGAGAAATGGTGCGTGATAAAGGTATCACAACCCTACTGGGCGCACAGCATGCTATTAAATTATTTCCACCTATTCAAATACTTTCAAAAGCTTTCTCATTACACATTTAAGGCTATTTTTTCTTAGTTTTCACATTTATTTGCAATCATTTTTTTTGTTACTTATGGAGTATAAGTGATTATGTTCTGCAGGTGTAAACAATACATTATTATTTTACAATAAATCCAAAGAAATACATATGCTGTATTGACAATCATACAACCCATTATTCAAATTTCGACGATCGTTGAAAGTGTCGGCCCGATGCATTTCGGGACCTCGTCCCTTCCTCAGGGGCCTCTGTAAAAGATCAAAAGCAAAAAATCAATTTTAACTTAACTTGTACTTTCTATTTAAGTTGTTCATATATGCCACTGCTCAGTTTTGAGTCCACCGCCCTTCTTTTCTCTACAACCATTCAATTAAGCTATACATTTTAAGTACCTAAATGCATACTTTGAATACTTTGATTCATGCTGTATATTCAGAGCACAAAGTATAATATCAATTGTTGTTGCGTCATTATAAAAACCTCAATACCTACATGGTAGTACATGGACCTGGTCGCTAGAATGCTGTGTTGCATCATGTTACACTGTGACAACATTATAGGAATTTTCCTTGTCTCATACAAGACTGTTTACCTTCAGTTGCTTCAAAAACAATGTGGACGGTGCATCACCACGTGCTCAGTTGTAGCTATACACTGCTTAAAAAACATTGTAGCGTAACATCCAACAAATAAATGATTGTCAATACAGCATATGTATTTCTTTGGATTTATTGTAAAATAATAATGTATTGTTTACACCTGCAGAACATAATCACTTATACTCCATGAGTAACAAAAAAAATTGATTGCAAATAAATGTGAAAACTAAGACAAAATAGCCTTAAATGTGTAATGAGAAAGTTTTTGAAAGTATTTGAATAGGTGGAAATAATTTAATAGCATGCTGTGCGCCCAGTAGGGTCGTGATTCCTTTATCACGCACCATTTCTCTTTGAAAGTTAATGTACCTGCCTCAAGCATGTTAACACATACAAACTGCATGTGAGCATGCCTGTGCTTCACATTGAAGTCAGACCACCCATGCGGGTGACACGGCCCCCCAAAGTAACTAAAACTAGTGCTCTGAATAGAGAATAAAAACAAACAAACTTTCTTTTGGGACCCAATCAGCGGCGGTCCCTCCATTAGGGCAGAGGAGCGTCACCCCAGCTGCCAGCGCCACAAAGGTGAAAAATATAATGGTAATAGTTGAATTTACTACCATTAAATTTTTCCCTTTCCCCAGCCCGAGATGTGTTTGGGGGCGGGGCCACTGCTGTGGACTGGCAGCAGGGTAGAGGTGCACAGTCCCCAGCTTAGAGTGAGCATGTCAGGCTGGCCGGCGGTATTATGTTGGTTAGCCTGACATACACACTTTAAACCATTCCTCCCAATTGTCTTAGACAGCTAGGTGGAGAGCAGGCACAGGCTCCCGGTGCCTGGGGGAGCATCGATGCAGCCTGCTCCAGCCAATCCTGGCACTGTTCTCATGCTGCTTAACATTATCAACAGCATGAGACAGCGTCTGGATTGGTGTGGATTATTCAATTAAAGCAGACCATCGCCGATGGATTGAAGCAAAGGCCTGGAGGAGGCGTGCCAGAAGATGGGGTAAGTACATTTTAATTTTTGTTATTATTTCCCACTGACAAGCACTATAACTGACTCGCACTGCCTTCACCCTCAGCCCCAGAGCTGTCAGTCGTGGTTAGTTATAAACACTGTTTAAGATGAGCCATGACTGACAGTCTTGGTGTTCACCTTAAAGGCATGCTGGTCAGTGGTTGGTTGCTCCACCAAATATTTAGGGTACCAGGCACCAGTGGCCCCCATGCTGCAGCATTGTGTTCCACATGGCTCAATGTGTGACGAGTGGCGCCATCTTCAAGAAGTATACTAGCTTAGGAAAGTAAGGGGCCCCTGCCTAATCGAATGAACCCTGGCAAGGAAACAGCATAAGGGGGTAAAGTTAGAACAAAAGTGCACCGGGTTATGTGCCTGGTAGAAAAAGGGGAGGAAAACTAAATAACTAATGACTGAAGACACTCTAGTGTTGATTTATTATGATATTTTATTTTTGTAACATCTTTTTTTCTTAGCAATTGTTTTTCTTAATTCATTGTACGTGCAAATTGTTATAGGTAAAAAAGACAAAACATGTGCAAATGGTGTAAGACTGGACAACTTGATTGATTATTAAAAAATACAGAAGTGCATTCCTTTTCAACGCGTTTCGGCGTGAGCCTTCTTCAGGAAGTCTGTATTTATGCACCAATATCTTAAAAAAAAATAAAGATTACATGTCATTAGTCTGATATATCGTTTTCATACCTCACATGATTTATAAATGCATTTCAGTCTATGATTTTTTCACTTTGAAAGGATCTCTCCGGTAACACCCTTTGGTGACGGCTATACTAAACCTAGAATTCCCTGAGTCTACACACATTAAAAAATAGGGATGAATATATACATTACGTCAAAACTTATCGAAAAAATTACATCCTTAAAAACTCTAAGTGCTTCGTGCATTATATACATGCTGTTATCGTTTAATTTATAGACATTGTGGACTCTATATACACTTATATACATATTATTAGTACATTTTGCTGACTCATAATATCGAAACATGGAACTGATGTTTTGAGTTCTTTGATGATTACATCCTCTAATGCATATTGGACTAATTTATGCAGGCTGGCTGCATGATTATGTATGGAAGGGAAAGGAAGGGGAGCAGGTGGGCCCTGAAGGAAAGGACTATGGATGAAAATTATAGCAAAATGGGTAACCTAACTGGTCGGCAATACTAACAGTGGGAATGAATAACAAGAAATGGTCAGAGATATTTCACGTACTTAAATTAAGACACTTCTGATGATCGCACATAAAAAAGCTGCCTTTTATATAGGTCCTGCATTCAAAAACAAGAGAAAAAGGCACTAATGTATATACCTGCTGGCGAATAAAGCACAAGCGGATGTAAGTGTACTGTCGATTGATAAAAGAAACAGTCCACCTGCTGGTATGTAGTTGTCTTGAAAGTATTCTATCTGATAGAAACAATACATCAAATGTAGAAGTTAATTTAGGTAGTGGAGCACTCATTGAGGCTGAATGTAATGATATTAAAATTGTGTACCTGACGGTGGTCTATGGATGCGTGAACGAACGGAGCTTCTATGTTCACTGATTTTATCGGTCGATTTGCTTGGTGTTTGCTCCAATATGTTAACTATAAAGCCAGGAAACAACACAAAACTAATGAACAGTGTACCAACTATTTGAAATGGATAATTTAGACATAGCATATGCAAGCCAAGTGTCTTACCTATATGAAGGTATATGGTACCATTGATCAGAAGACCCTAGTTTAATGCAGGTAACGTGTGCACCCTCATGGATCCAGGGAGGACTCCATCTGTAAATGATTATAGTATATAAGCTGTTATGATTATGCTGACTGATAAAGGATGTTGCGCTGACTTAACCATTAATATGCAGTGAGTCAAAGCTGTGGTCTGGGTATACTTCTCAGTATCAATGGCGCTGCATACTATTCTGTATAAACCCTTATGTAAAATAAATACTAATGTTTAACTATCATTCTGGTAATTACCTTAGAAAACAGGAATCAAAAGTTCCTGCGTGTGTGGGAAGATAATTGATGCCTATGGCTGCGAGTATGGTTATCTGTGTACCAAGGGCGCTAATTGTATTAATACTGCTACGAGCAGGAGCCAGAGACCGCAGCTACTAATCAGGGTGCTTACACGGAGGGAAGCGCTTACTTCTAATATAAAGATAAATGCTAACTGAGTCTGAGGGTATAAGTGTCTCTGTGCCAAGAGCGCTAAATGTGTTAAAAAAGGCTACGGGCAGAAAGCTGGAGAGCGCGGCTGCAAGTCCGAGTGCTTGCACAAGGGGGCGTGCTTACCTCAAATTATAAGGGTCCGTCCGTATCCCGATCGTCCGTCAGCCAGGTCCGCCTGTTAAAGTGGTTACTCGGTACTGCTTTTAAAGTATAGCGGTATTGTCAATAATGACAACACTCGCGAGAGGACGGGCAGGCCGGGAGTTGGGGCCTGTAGAAACTGTTTTTTCAATCCAAGACGGAGTAGTGTTTTTTCACATCAACTATTCCCCAATTAAAGATGGCGGCCAGCACAGCTAAGGTGTCATACACATACATATATACCAGACCGTTTAAGCCATGGGCATACTTGTATCCATTAGCACACTTCATCGCTTATAATTATGCAGGCATTACGGTGTGTTTGGTAGGTCTAAAACATAGAATATGCTTTCTGCATATTATTAATATAAATCAGCATGTTGTCATTTTTTGTCCAATCCCCATACAAGTCTACATAAACACCATCAGTTTCACGTTATTATCGAATATACGTAGAAATTGAAAATCCCTTGGTTTCCCGTGCGCAATCAGCCAAGACCAGTCATTAAAAACAGCACAGCCACCTAGCTAAGATGGCGCTCCAATTAGTTCCCTTCGCTAAAGCGTTTCTACAGGCCCCAACTCCCGGCCTGCCCGTCCTCTCGCGAGTGTTGTCATTATTGACAATACCGCTATACTTTAAAAGCAGTACCGAGTAACCACTTTAACAGGCGGACCTGGCTGACGGACGATCGGGATACGGACGGACCCTTATAATTTGAGGTAAGCACGCCCCCTTGTGCAAGCACTCGGACTTGCAGCCGCGCTCTCCAGCTTTCTGCCCGTAGCCTTTTTTAACACATTTAGCGCTCTTGGCACAGAGACACTTATACCCTCAGACTCAGTTAGCATTTATCTTTATATTAGAAGTAAGCGCTTCCCTCCGTGTAAGCACCCTGATTAGTAGCTGCGGTCTCTGGCTCCTGCTCGTAGCAGTATTAATACAATTAGCGCCCTTGGTACACAGATAACCATACTCGCAGCCATAGGCATCAATTATCTTCCCACACACGCAGGAACTTTTGATTCCTGTTTTCTAAGGTAATTACCAGAATGATAGTTAAACATTAGTATTTATTTTACATAAGGGTTTATACAGAATAGTATGCAGCGCCATTGATACTGAGAAGTATACCCAGACCACAGCTTTGACTCACTGCATATTA
This sequence comes from Lissotriton vulgaris, assembly GCF_964263255.1. Classification (NCBI taxonomy): domain Eukaryota; kingdom Metazoa; phylum Chordata; class Amphibia; order Caudata; family Salamandridae; genus Lissotriton; species Lissotriton vulgaris. The sequence goes on along the minus strand of NC_141697.1, from coordinate 417,795,949 downwards.
ATGGTTAAGTCAGCGCAACATCCTTTATCAGTCAGCATAATCATAACAGCTTATATACTATAATCATTTACAGATGGAGTCCTCCCTGGATCCATGAGGGTGCACACGTTACCTGCATTAAACTAGGGTCTTCTGATCAATGGTACCATATACCTTCATATAGGTAAGACACTTGGCTTGCATATGCTATGTCTAAATTATCCATTTCAAATAGTTGGTACACTGTTCATTAGTTTTGTGTTGTTTCCTGGCTTTATAGTTAACATATTGGAGCAAACACCAAGCAAATCGACCGATAAAATCAGTGAACATAGAAGCTCCGTTCGTTCACGCATCCATAGACCACCGTCAGGTACACAATTTTAATATCATTACATTCAGCCTCAATGAGTGCTCCACTACCTAAATTAACTTCTACATTTGATGTATTGTTTCTATCAGATAGAATACTTTCAAGACAACTACATACCAGCAGGTGGACTGTTTCTTTTATCAATCGACAGTACACTTACATCCGCTTGTGCTTTATTCGCCAGCAGGTATATACATTAGTGCCTTTTTCTCTTGTTTTTGAATGCAGGACCTATATAAAAGGCAGCTTTTTTATGTGCGATCATCAGAAGTGTCTTAATTTAAGTACGTGAAATATCTCTGACCATTTCTTGTTATTCATTCCCACTGTTAGTATTGCCGACCAGTTAGGTTACCCATTTTGCTATAATTTTCATCCATAGTCCTTTCCTTCAGGGCCCACCTGCTCCCCTTCCTTTCCCTTCCATACATAATCATGCAGCCAGCCTGCATAAATTAGTCCAATATGCATTAGAGGATGTAATCATCAAAGAACTCAAAACATCAGTTCCATGTTTCGATATTATGAGTCAGCAAAATGTACTAATAATATGTATATAAGTGTATATAGAGTCCACAATGTCTATAAATTAAACGATAACAGCATGTATATAATGCACGAAGCACTTAGAGTTTTTAAGGATGTAATTTTTTCGATAAGTTTTGACGTAATGTATATATTCATCCCTATTTTTTAATGTGTGTAGACTCAGGGAATTCTAGGTTTAGTATAGCCGTCACCAAAGGGTGTTACCGGAGAGATCCTTTCAAAGTGAAAAAATCATAGACTGAAATGCATTTATAAATCATGTGAGGTATGAAAACGATATATCAGACTAATGACATGTAATCTTTATTTTTTTTAAGATATTGGTGCATAAATACAGACTTCCTGAAGAAGGCTCACGCCGAAACGCGTTGAAAAGGAATGCACTTCTGTATTTTTTAATAATCAATCAAGTTGTCCAGTCTTACACCATTTGCACATGTTTTGTCTTTTTTACCTATAACAATTTGCACGTACAATGAATTAAGAAAAACAATTGCTAAGAAAAAAAGATGTTACAAAAATAAAATATCATAATAAATCAACACTAGAGTGTCTTCAGTCATTAGTTATTTAGTTTTCCCCCCCTTTTTCTACCAGGCACATAACCCGGTGCACTTTTGTTCTAACTTTACCCCCTTATGCCATCTTCAAGAAGACCATTGTAGCAAGATGCACAAAGCTGTAAGGGGCCTTCCCAGCCAATGCATTTTTTCAAGTACTGCAATTCATTTTATGATCAAGGCTACAGGCCTCACCGTTCTTGGTTGAAATTTAAACACAGCAGAGAAACAATCGCTAGGGCGTTGTTTCTTATGAGGGTTCAATCCCTACATCCAAAGTAGTGCCTTCATCATCACATGAATGTGGCAGCCATATTACATGAGACTGATTTCTCTCACAGTAATCCGCACTCTATTTTGCCTGTCCTGGCTGTAATCATCACCAGAATGTGGCGGCCATGGGGGATTTCCCTCACAGAAATACTCACTCTATTTTGCCTGTCCTGGCTGTGATCATCACGTGAATGTGGCTGCCATATTACACGAGGAGATTTCCCTCACAGCAGTCTGCACTCTATTTTGGCTGTCCTGGCTGTGAGCATGCAGCAGAGTAGCAGGCTCTAATATTAGTAGTGGTGAATTCAGAACTCGCTCCTCTCCATTGTAGTGTCCTGAGAGACACGTTCTATTGTCCCCCAGGAAGTTGTCATCCCAGCCACTCCCTCGAGGGCTGGACACACTGCACCCCCACACCCATCCATCATGGGTGCCACGAGTGACGTGGCCCCGTCAATAAAAGGGCCCGGGTGTACATGCTCGTGGCCAGTTTACAGCACCACTACACCTAGTGTCAATGTCCGTTATTGCTGCCATGTGGGCCTGAGGCCCAACACCACGTTGGCGACGAGGCAGGCAGCTAACCCCGCACACCTGCCGCTCAATGCTCCATCGTTCCTCGTGAGGAGGAAATGAGCCGCCACCCCTGACTGATGTGCAGGTCGGGCTCCACATCGCAACACGGCCCTCTGCCTGAGAAGAAGGAGGCACAGAGACTGGCTGTCACCTACCCACATCAATTCCAGCAAATGAGGGAGTGGAGGAGCTCCCCCGCAGCAGCGCTGTAACGCCAAGGAAAGCGTGACTCTCCCCACCATACTTGCGGTAGAGCCGCGGTCACACTCAGGCAATCGCCGCCGCAATAGCAGGGCTCTGCAATCCTCACTGTGCAGTGCCCAAGAGCATACCAGCCACCCCTGAGCAAAGCACTGCTCGTCAACTGCACTCCCTGCATCTGCAGCACCAAAGGGAGGCGCTGGGCCAACACCAACCCTGCATGCCGCGCTGCACCCTGCACCGCCCGTCATTGTCCGGAACTGCGGGGACTAACCAGAACGAAAGACACCACTCCCATTGGTACTGCTGGAGGGACAGGGAGAATGTTCCGCGCCTGAAAGAAGCGAAAGCTCGCAGCTTAGCCACATCCCGCTGACCGCAACACCGCCTGCCACAACCCCCGCCTGCCCGCAGAGGAGAGGGGAAGAATGTCAGCGAGGCGATGCTGACCGCACCACGACGGCAAGCAAAACCACCAACGGAGCAGCCACCTGTCTCGGAAGAGTGAAGCACAGGCCGGCCCTGCTCCCTGCATCAAGAGGCAGACGCAGTGATCTCATGGACAGCGAGGTGGAACAAAAGTAACCCCGGCTGTCTCGTGAAGCCGCTCCACAGTATTCGTGAGCAGTAGTCATGCCCCCTGCAGCCTGTCTACAATGCCAGCCCAGTCGGTGGGCGGCCCGCTATAATGGCAAGACAGGCTGTGCACAAATCCAAGAAATAAAAGCAGGGGCCATTCCGTCAGACCGCCCGGACTGGGGTTGGGAGGACCGGCCGTATAGCACTGCATGCCCCTGCCTGCATCGACAGCTTGAATTGAACGCGATTCCAGTGAAGAGAGCCCTGGCCTGTGAGGTACCTGCAGCGCCACCTGGCTGACTCAAACGGCGCCGCATCTGCCAAGTGAAGCGGTAGCAATTACAGGAATGACTGTCCCTGCGCGAGCCTCCCCGCAGCCCAGCCACAGACGGAAAGGTGCCACGGCCAAGAAAGTGGCGGCAGCACAACCTGGTGGTCAAGGTGTCACATGACATTAGCTGCATACAGGCACCACGCAAGCCAGCAAAGCACTGAATGCACCCTGTGCACGGCAGCCAGAAGAGAGCACTGAATGACCCCAGAAGAGGACTCTGCCTCTAACCACAGCCCAACCTACTAGCGGGGTAAATAAACCGCAGACCAGCACGGTATGACACAAGCCCTATGCATCTGGCAAGTAGGCCACACCCTGCAAAGACGCAGCCCTCAACAAGTAAGGAACCATTCCCTGAACCCGACAGGAAGCCCAATGGTGCCAGAGCGTTCCTAAGGCAGGAGCATAAAGGCTGATATGGAGCACGCCCTGAACCACCTAACGGCCACTAGCTGACACTGCAGCACCCAATAAGCGGTAGAGTACCCAGCAGAAGCCACCACATCTTCAGAGGCCCTCGGCACCAGGAAAGCTACCGTGGCCTCCCAGAAACCACCCATAACACCACACAAGATAGCCGCAGTGCTGAAACCTGGGTGGAAACTGCTGAGAACATAGAGGGCCTCCACAGTCCTCACACAGAGCCACCAGAGGGTGGGCCACCCACTGGCAGAAACAAAGTAAACCACGCTTCCCATTACTGACCGAGCACCCCGCTGCGGCTCTGATTCTATGTCAGTGCAGGGACTGCGAAAGGGGGGGTACAGCCAGAAGGCGCAAGAGACACTGCACCGATGCCTCGAACGCCGCTGCATCGGTGGGCCTGCCCTTGGCATGCTAGATGCAACAGCGGCAGCTCTACCTAGTGACTGGTAATCTGCGCCAACAGGAAAAAGGAACTCTCAGGCACGTTCCCATAGCGCCACGGCAAATGTCTACATGCCCAAACAGCCACGCATGGTATGCGGGACCAACCCAGAAACTCAGAGCTAAATACAGGCAGCAGCGCCAAAGACAGTCACCACCAGTAAAGGTGGGATACCAGCCAGACAGCAATGTCTTAAAGCAGCAGTCCCTGCCGAAAGCAAAAGAAAGACAAGCGTAGCGCTCACACCGCCCGTGGCTGCCCAAAGCCACCACCAGTAAAGAAGTCGCAACACCCGCCCCTACTGGTGAATAGGCACAACCGCAAGCCACACCACAGGCACCCCAAGTGCCAGTAGAGAGCGTCCAGGAAGAAGAAAGAGCACGCAAAGTCAGAGGTGCGCAGAAGACAGAGCCGGTGAACCTGACTGCACAGACAGGACCCAGGAGACATCTCCACAAAGAAGCACTGTTGAATGCAGGTAGGAGAGCACCCACATCTCCACCGCCACAGCAAAGCCCCACAGTGGGCCGAAGACCACGCACAATGTCCTCCCTCACACTGCCTCAAGACAGAGCCGGCCGCGACCCAAGATTGGTAAGAGAGGAGTCACACACCACACGTGGCAGACCGCCACAGCTACATGCGCTCCAACAACCAGTGACACGCGACCGGACCTCACGTCGCCCAACAACCAAGGAGTGCGCCGGATCGAAGGCAGAAGCCGGCGCCATGACAGCGCCGCCTCGAGGTCCAAACACAACGCCCTCGAAGAAAGAAGAGAGTGACAGCCCTATCACTCCGAAAATCGGAGGAACACAGGTGGGATGAATAGACCAACAAAGGGAGAAGACCGAAGACCCCCAGCAAGCTAAGAGCACACCCTAACACGCCAGACAGCCACCAAGGCGGACCGACGTCCCAGGATACAGCCTCACGGGTTAACCGAACATAAGCCGCAGCAAGCGCAGACCGCAGCTCATCCCAACGCTTCCCCAGGCGACCGTCCATCCCCGAGCGTCGGCAGTCTGAGTCAATCGGCATCCCTACTCCTGTCCGCAGATGCCAAGGGTGAAGATCAGCACTAAGTGATGGTGATGGATTAAACCCAGATCTTTTGACTGGGTGTGAGTGTTTGATTGATTCAAATGCTCCGTCCATCACCACCCCCTTTTGTACCGCTTTTGGCCACCATAAGTGTGGCAGGGTATGCTCAGACGCGAGTCCCTTGCTCACTTTGCCACTGGATTCAAGCAAGCCGGGCTGAAGACGGCTGGAATGCCAGAAACCGGTCCTCGGAAGCTTGTTTCCGGTCTAGGGAAGACATGGCTTGGCAGTTCGGGCTGGACTGTTCCCATGAGGCACAGGGTCAGACTAATTTGCATATAGCCATGTCTGAACTGGGGTGGCAGAGTGGGCTAAAGAACGGTGATGGATTAAACCCAGATCTTTTGACTGGGTGTGAGTGTTTGATTGATTCAGATGCTCCGTCCATCACCACCCCCTTTTGTACAGCACTAAGTGCCCACCCTCACATCGCCTCAAGATGGAGTCGGCAGTGGCCCCAAAATAGGCAAGAGAGGATCCGTACACTCTATGTGTCAAGCCGCCACCGAAGATCAACCTCAACAAATAGGAGACACCTGACTGCTAAGTCCCTCCTGCCATCCGAACTCTCCCAGCAAGTCACCACCACCTGTCATTCCGACTCGCCAATTGGCTGGCAACCGCCATCATGCCAGCCATCAGCACATGCGTCAAACACCAGTACCAGAGCCCATGTGGACTGGAGCCCTACACCGTTGCCACACCAGCCGACCAAAACAAATCAGAAGCCACCTGGGAACCTGGCCTACACTGGAACCATGGCAGTGAGTGCATGTCTTGGCCATGAGTCATCCACCCGTGAGTGTTGTGTGTGCGACTAAGTAATGACACACAAGCGGCCCCCAGCGCAGCCCTCCTACCGTCCCGCAGCAACCCCGACAACAGGCCTCCCCAGGCGGGAGAGCGAGAAGAGACATTGCCCCACCGACAGGTTACCGTCACAGCCAAAGCAGTTCAACAGGGACAGTCGGCCCAGCAACACCTCTGTGAATTCTCACTTGGGACTCCATCTGTGTTCACAACGCAACCCACTAAAAGCACCGGTTTAGAATTCACCACAGGTCATCACCGACGTCAGCAAATTGGAAGCCATGCAAGACAGCAAGACATGTCATCATCAGCGAACCAACGGTATGCAGCGGACGTCTCCGAGCCAGTGATCGTGTCCTGAGCCCCTCAGGTTAAACTACGGGTACCCGCCGAGAAGGTTCTGCTGCAAGCAAAGACACCAGCCCATGTCTGATGTCGTCCTGCCACCTGACTCGAGAGACTGATGGACCCTGTGGTATTTAGGTAACTGTTTGTTTATCCCCACAGGTTGGACTAACACTTTGTTCCTCAATGAAGTTGGGGAGGAATGTAGTGTCCTGCGAGACACGTTCTAGTGTCCCCCAGGAAGTTGTCATCCCAGCCACTCCCTCGAGGGCTGGACACAGTGCACCCCCACACCCATCCATCACGGGTGTCGCGAGTGACGTGGCCCCGTCAATAAAAGGGCCCGGGTGCACGTGCTCGTGGCCAGTTTAATGCACCACTTCACCTAGTGTCAGTGTCCGTTATTGCTGCCATGTGGGCCTGAGGCCCAACACCACATTCATGTACTCCAGAAGCAGCTCAACAGCTCTATGCCAGACACCCAGACTAAACTTCTTTTCAAATCACAGTAGCTAAATGCAGAACTGTTCAATAGTCCAGATGGGTGATCCAAAGTTTAAAACACTGTAATTAAATTAAGCAATATCTGAATGGACCCTAACCAAAGTGACCAATCCCTGAAAGGTACTGGCTGTTGATGTTCATGACATGATCTCTGGTAGACAGCTAATGCTGTCTGTAGCTGGACCCAATAAGAGATAACAAGGACACCAACATTTCCAGCTATAAAATGGCAATACATTTTGCACTCTCTCTATGCGCAGTATTTTCGAGATCTTATAACTCCCACGTCTTCTTCTAGCTGGTCATATCAGGCTGCAAGTTGGCCTGACTTCTTTGCCTGCCCCTTGCTCCCAAATAGGTGGTATTACCTTCATCTAGAACCGCATCCCTCATATGGCTGAAATTAGCAATAGGTCGGCAAAGGTTAAAAAACTGTGTTAAAACAGTCACTATGTTGTTACCCCTTTGATTTTGTAGCATATGACTACTCCGCAGTGACTTTTAACAATCATAATCAAGAAATGCCTCTTAAACAAATGAGGGGAAAAAAATAAATAAAAGTAAGTCTACAATAACTCTGAAGGAACTATAATAAAATTAATTGTCACTTTACTGAGAAGGGCAAATACATAAATACTTCCTCACATGACACAGTTTGAACTCCACAGTGAAAATAAATTTGCTATAATAAAGTTTACATTTCCACGTAAACAAAATGCCTTATCTGCAGACAGTTTGCAATCTCTTTTTCACTCTCATAAAACCTGAAAGTAACTCAATTAAAAAGCACTGTGTGGCTGTCAATGCAACAAGACACCTACTTTACATTGATCATGCTGTTCTAATGACCCTTCTTACACGTGCTCATTTTAACTGCATGCTGCATGGCTGAACACTATTCCCACTTAATGAGTGTTCTTATATAGTGCCCACTACAATATGAATCACGTCTAAGCACTTTGAATACAATAGGGGAACTAATGGACAGGGAGATACATTGATTTGGCATGGGTCATTCAGTATGGTCAAGTGGCTAAGTCAGGACTTGATGCTGATGCCGGCAAAATAGGCGCTAGACAGCAGCTTGTCCCACATTCCCAGTTCCAGGGAAGTCAAGGAAATACGCAAAGTGTCCATTTCATGTTTGGTTGAGAAGAAGTGGCTAGCACGGTGAACATTATTATCTGTACAGTACACTCAGTGGCACTTCCTTTAATACTATTTTTCTGTATTTTCTGTGAAAATAATATTTAAATATTTATTTTGCTCACATCCTGTGATTTGGTTACATAAATCTCACTCTTCAACGGATACGCGTCCTCATTGGTGCACAGCGATCACGATTCTGAGGTCATTTTACACAAATACTGAGATATTGAATGGATGTCCTGAGCTCACCATTTAGTACTTTGTGAAACCTATCTTTTGATTCACCAATATACTTGCCAACTGTGCTTTGAAATGCACCGTGTGACTCTAAAGTGTGATAAAGAAAAAGATAAATTAAAGTTGAGCTCAAGGTTTATTGACCAGAGGAAACACAACCCACAGGCATTCCAGGTAGAGATGCTCTAAATGTCATAGAAGAACGTTGATGAGGAAAGCCACAACATTCTAAAGAGAGGGAGCTAGAAGGAAGCCACCAAAGAAAGAAGAAAAGGAGGAGGAATGCCAATATTAAGCAAATACATGCTGAAGAGGTAAATAGTACAACAAAAAGATTCAAGGAGGAGGAAGGTGAGAGGGTGCAAACAGCTGAATAGGGAGCTCATTGAGTCACACAGACATTGAGGGCACCCCTATTGCTTAATGCAATACCTAAGGGCTATGCGACTTTATCATAAGGAGGTCTCCTTACACCCTGAAACGTAAACAATTGCAATTTTCAAGAACAAACACTCATATCAACACAAATATTTGTAAGCATTGCAGACCTAAATATAAATATAATTCTAGTTTGTTACCAAATACTGCCATTATGACTCTTCCTGAGTTATTGTAACTTCCTTAGTACTCTAGGGACACTTCATCTACTAAACTGAAACAGTAGACAGAAGGAGGAGCCATACACATTTTACAAAGATTGCTTCATTTCAATTAAGATCTTGTCCACATCAATTCCCATATCACTTCCATCAATATTCCTCTAGTCGATTGGTACAAATTCACAACATCTACCACCATGTTGGGAAAAACCATAATATATCAAACGGTTCACCAAATATTTAGCAGGAAGTTTGATCTGCTGTAATAACCTTTTCCGATGAAGACTTCATACCAACCCAGATAAACAGTAGCCACCAATGTATTTGAATACATTATTCTAAATCAATGCAACAACTTCTCCGCTTCCTCTTCCTCTCACGAACTAGATAGCAGACTTGGAACCCTAATCATTACCTAGAGAAGCATTTGTTATACAGATTCACTAGAAAGTAGAAACACTGGACCACTACTTCAAACTTATTGCTTTCATCCCCAAACACCTACCAGATATTTAATGCATTAAACCCCCCAAAATCTGAAAAAGGCATCTAATAAGGTTAATTTACAATGTGCTACATGACTGCACTTTCACAACCCTCAACCCCTTTAACAGCAACATCAATATCGCGGTAAAGAGTTACAACAAATCCATCCTCAAAGTTATCGTTGTCCATTTTACTAAATTAACTATTTTCCAACAAAATACGTCCTTGGTTAGCAGGAGTTTACATAGTACTATAAGGTGATGTGATGATCCATGTGAGATGTCTAAAACTTATAGGGCCTGTTTATTTCATGTACATACTTTAGATAGGCGGTGCTTTGTTTACTTCATGCACACATCCTTGTCCTGCTGTGTGTTCCTCTTTATCAATTAATAATATCAACAACGCTTGCCTCTGTCTCAGGAATTATGGAGATGGTTTGTGGGGAAGAATGTTGGACTTTTTTCATTACTGCTGTTCTCTTTGAGTTGAAATAAAAATACAATGATAGATAAACTTTAAAGAAAAGATACTCTTGGTTCACAGGCGCCCTAGGGTAAAAAAAAGAAACATTAGGAAATTCGAAAAAATGAGAAACACAACATTCCTAACAGCTGAGACTTGCTAGATTAATAACCATTAGAAATACACTCCAGACCAAATTTAAGGCCTGGATTATGAGTTAGGCGTAGTGGAAATTTCTGCATGCCATGGTAAATAGTGCATGAGTTTATCAACTCATCCGATCACAAGTTTTAAAAAACGTATGTGGTATTTATCAGGTGCTAAATAACGCATGTCTGTGGGCCACTTGTGTTAATTGCCACATGTGCTATTTAACAAATTTGACATTTACTAACTACAAAAAAGGAAAAATAACCCCAATTAGGAGTTTGACAGGTAATTGAAAACCAGTCGAAAACACCATTTTAACATAACCTCAATCAAAAGCAGCTAGAAAAGATTCCAGAAAGTTTAGGCAATTAAGGAAAAGCTGTAAAACTGTATAAAAACTAAGACCAACACAATAATGCAAAAAAAGTACATCCACTTTTTGAAATAAAAATCATAAAATCGCATGATTTCCCCTGCATGTAGAGCTAGATCTACCGAAATAGCCATGGTCAGTTGAAGCTCTAACGGGTTAATTGCTGCAGCTCACACTTCCATTGATAGTACACCACCCTGTATTCAGGACTGCTAGACTACTGTATCATACTGTGCCAGATCCTAATTCCACTACAACAAACCATTATGCATGAGGATGGAAAATTGTGCGACAATGCTAGAGAGCCAGGAAGGACATAGTAAAGCTGAAATACCATACACATAAGTAATCTTGCGATCTAGAGGGTATACACGCTCCATAAAGGCACCATAAAAACATGTTTTCATAATTATGGATACCCTAGAGCCAAATATAGAGATCCACTGCCATCACCTGTCCAGAAAATGCTAGCAGTACTAGGATTCTTTCAAAAGGCACCACACAGTGGACAGTAGTATTGGTGCATGGCATCTCTCAGTCAACCTTCACCAAAATACTCTGCTAAGTGGTGGATGCTTTGCAAAGCATGAGTGGGCAGCATATAGAGTTCCCTTGGACACCCACACACATATCAAAGCCAGGAAAGCAAACATCTACGCTACAGGAGAATTTCCAGACCTCCTATGGTCAATTTACTGCACTCACGTACATCTGGTTGACTCGCCTAGACAGAGACAAGTATGCTGAAACTTTAAAATGAAGCACACTATAAGGTGCAAATGCAGTGTGAGGTGGATCTGTGTATAGTGACCCTGTGCTAGGTGCCCTGGATCAAACCACAATACCTTGATCTTGCTAAGAAGCAATAGCAGTCATACTGTGGTTACACTTCAAATTTCAATTTAATGAGCGGACAAATAAACTCTTCATCATCAGGATTACAATGTATTATGAATATTGTAGTCCAACAATCTCAATACATGTCAACAATACCATTAGAGAGTTGTTAGCTCCTGTGACAGCACATACATGGATCAATGTGAATATGTGTAACAAATTACATTGGTAACTCTTCACAATGATGATGATTCTCAGCCATGTCAACTTTTTAACAAGAACATGTACTTGTATTACAACTCTTATGTCTCTTACCTACGATTCCTCTGACCTCGAGACCTACTTTCATGTCTTCCATTTCAGATATGTTGAAGATAGGCATATTTTTTCTTCCCATACTTTAGATAGAGCTGAAGTGGAGCTCAAGTTCCATAAGCATGATCTTTCTTTTTCTGCTGGGGTCCATGATGGAAGAGTATGGCATGTTTCTGCTGGTGAAGGCTGAGTGAATTAGAAGGATGGCAATGGATTTTGTTTGTTTTGTTTATAAGTGCTTTGTCCACACAAAATGAATGCTTCCACACTCCCACACAGGAGGGCCCAAGCCCTATATCTTAAGGACACTCACACTCCACGCCTGACAGCAGACCGAGCTGCCTACCTGGACCACCTGATCCTGATAGAGGAGGTGATTTCTGCTATTGCTAAGCAAAACCTCCTTAAGTCACCGGGCCCGGATGGCTTTCCAGCCCTGTTTAATCAAACCTTTTGTATGAAATTGGTCCCGATTTTGACTTAGCTCTTCAGTGCGATAAATGGCCTCAGTACAGTCCCGTCCTCCATGATGGAAGCATCTATTGTCATCATCCCCAAACCTGGGAAGGAGCACAAACAGTGCAGCCCCTATCGCCCAATATCCCTCCCTAATGTGGATATAAATGTATTCGCCTGTATCTTGGCAATGCGCCTCAAACCACTTATGCCGGGGCTCATTGATCCCAATCAGATGCTATTTGTCCCACATAGACAATGTAATGGTAATACCAAGAGGATTATGAATCTGGTGGATAAAGTCAAAGGTTACAAATGAAAAATCATGCTTTTGGCTACAGGCGCTGAGAAGGCGTTTGACTGGGTGCACTGTCCATACCTAGCGGCGACACTTGGCCATTTTGGTTTGGGTCTTGGTTCCGTACCTAGATTCTCAGCAATTATGGTCAACCACGGGCAATGGTACGGGTGAATGGTCAGAATTCTGCCCCATTTCCTCTCCGTAGAGAGACAAGGCAAGAGTGCCCGTTTTAATCCCTGCACTTTGCCTTTTACATGGAGTTCTTTGCCCAAAGGGTCCGTGACAACCCGTGCATTTGGGGAGTCACCTTTGGGGGGCAGGAACATACAATTAGGCTCTACGCCGACTATGTCATTGTTGCACTAGACAACCCCAGTAAGGCTCTCCCAGCTTTAGTTGCAGTGACCAAAGTCATTGGAGGAGTGACAGGATTTCGGCTAAATATCCAAAAGTCACAAACCCTCAACCTCTCGGTCCCCCTGGAGACAGAAGTTCTACTAGCCCGCCTATATCTGATTAAATGGCAACCCACTTCTGTCCCATACTTGGGAATCCAATTGGCCTCAACTATTGCAGAAACTGTGACCCTCAACTACCAAACGCTCCTACAGTAAACTAAAAGTTATCTGGCACAATGGAAACTATACAGTCCCTTGTGGCTTGTCCGGATTGCAGCATTGACGATGACTACTCTCCTGCGGATTCTCTTCCTCTTCCAGGCGCTTCTGGTTGAGTTTTTCGCGGGCATGATCCAGTCCCTACAGGGGGAGATGCACCACTTTATGTGGGCGGAGGGGCAACCTCACATGAGTCGAGATCAGAGCTACCGATCTCCTATAGAAGGAGGGCAGGAAATTCCTAACCTCAAGCAATATTACCAGGCAGCGCAGCTCTGCTATATGGTGGAATGGTCCAGGGAGGAATCTGAGAAACATTAGCTATTCATGGATCAAGCGGTCACCAGGACCCCTCTGTGGAAAGTCCCATTCTTGCCATATCCACAAAGAACCCAGTCACTAAAACCATCTTGAACGTGTGGGACCGCTTGCTGGCTGCAGGGGCCTGTTGTCATTCCCTTTCCCGTTGACACCGATTGTGGGCAATACTGATTTCAAGCCTGGCCTTGATCAGGTGGTGTTCCAATGCTGGCAGAGCGCTGGATGTCGTTCTGTTGGCCACTTATTTGATGAGGAAGGAACCCTCCCCTTTGATTAGTTTCAATCTGACTACGAGCTCCCGGAGTCAGAGAGGATGCGGTATTTGAAAGTCCGGCACTGGGCCATGCACCCCATGGTACACCCTGGAGTGCAGAGGCCCCTTACAGTGTTTAAGAAATGTTTGATCACCAAAACTACGGACAAACGCCTTACACCCAAACTATATAGTATACTGCAGCACGTTTCTCAAGTACCGTGGACCCGAGGTCAGAAACTATGGGAACATGTATTAGTGAGACCACTGATGACAAAGGAGTGGGAGGAAGTATACTATAAACCGCAACACACTGCAAACAACACTGCTAGCACCGAGACGGCCACAAAAAGTGTTATGTACTGGTATCACAAATCGGTGTGACTGCACAGGGGCAATCCTACAATAATGCTGATTGCTGGAGACATAGTGGGTCCCCTGGGGCACTCGTCCATTTACTATGGGACTGTCCTAAACTCACCCACTAATGGGACAGAATTGTGAATTATATTGACATTCATCTTGATACTCAATTACCTCAATTCCCAGCATACAATGTCTTAGGCCTCCTCAATGTGCTTACCTTCCCACTTAAATTACGTAAGGGTTGATGCATAGGCCTATAGCTAGGAGCGGCCCGACAGAACATCCTTACAAACTGGGGAACTGACCAGCTTCCGACAAACAGCTTCATCGCTGATGGCATGGGTTGGGAATGTAGAAACTTACCCAAGTTCAAATGGCCCAGGGAGACTCCTACAGGGAACTGTGATGCCTCTTCAGAGCTCTCTTTTCTGTGGAATTCCGGGAACTGACCTGTCCCAAATACCTATGCTTGATAAAATTGACAGATGTTGCTGAACCTTCATTGATGTGAGAGGTATCCAGAGTGAACTATTGGATACCAGTTAGTGCTTTACTCAACAGAATCCATTGCTGTGAGTGATTCTGGGGTAGGGGGAGATGGGGGGTCGTTGCTTTTAGTTGTACATGTTCGCTTGGTTCTTTGTGGAGCGCTGCAACGCTCAATTGTGGCCTTTCTTTTTTCTGTGATCTCATGCAGTAATACTAATAAAATATTTGCATCATAAAGCTGCAATAGTAGCAGTGTTGTACGAGAACTTCTGGAAAGCTTTTGTGAATTCCTATTTCCATTCATTAAGAAACTTTTCCATTGTGTAAGTGTACGTATTCTGATGTGTGTGTGTGTGTGTGTGTATGTGTGTATACAAACCTTCCAGGGCATCAATCAATCGTTTTGTAGAGCACCACTAGTCACCCGTAAGGTTCTCAAGGTGCTGGAGGGGGGACTGCTGATCCGTCAACGGCACTGTGGTTCTGTCGAAGAGCTGGGTCTTGAGGTCCTTCCTGAATTGAGGTAGTGACAGTGATTGCCGGAGGTGGAGAGGCAGGGTGTTCCAGGTTTTCACTGCGAGGTAGGAGAAGGATCTTCCTCTGGCCGTGGTCTTACTGATACGTGGGAAGTTGGCCAGGGCCAGTTGGGCAGAGCAGAGGTCTCTGGTGGGTGTGTGGAATAGCAGGAGGTGGTTAAGGTACGCAGGTCTTGTATCGTGTAGGGCTTTGTAGGTGTGTGTGAGGAATTTGAAGATGATCTTTTGTTGATTGGGAGCCAGTGGAAGTCTCTCAGATGGCCGGTGATGTGGCTGCATCAGGGGATGTTGAGGATGAGTCTAGCGGAGATGTTCTAGATGTTCTGCAGTTTCTTGAGGAGTTTCTGGGTGGTGCCGGCGTAGAGTCCGTTGCAGTAGTTGAGCCTGCTGCTGATGCGTGTGTGGGTGACTGTCTTTCTGGACACAGCGGGGATACACTCGACGATCTTTCAGAGCAGGCGTAGCGTGTGGAAACAGGATGATGAGATGACGTTGATCTAACGGTTCTTGGTGAGCAAAGAGTTCAGGATGATGCTGAGGTTTCGTCCATGGTCTTCAGGTATGGGGGTTCCAAGTGTTGCAGGCCACCGGCGTTGTCCCAGGCAGAGGCGGTGAAGCCCAGGAGAGGTCTTTTCTGAGTTGAGCTTGAGGCAGCTGTTCTTCATCCAGGTGGCAACAGCCTTCATTCCTTCACGGAAGTTGTTCTTGACAACTGTGTGTTCATTTGGTGAGGGAGAGAATCAGCTTGGTGTCGTCGGCATAGGAGACGATGCGGAGTCTGTTCCTGATGATGGCTGCAAGCGGGCAATATAGATGGTGGTAGTCTGACTCTGTGTTCAACTGGTGAGGAAGGAGTGTATCCATTCCAGGGTTTTTTCGCAGATGCCAGCATCGTCGAGGCTTGTGCATAGGATGCAGTGGGAGACTGAATCGAAGGCGGCCGAGAGGTCCAGGAGGATGAGGGCTGCAGTTTCATGTCGGTCGAGGAGGGTGCAGACATCATCTGTGGCAGCGAGGAGGGTGGTCTCTTTGCTGTGGTTGCTTCTGCAGCCCAATTGGGGGAGGTCCAGAATGAACTTGGAAAGTTGGGCATTGATGGCCTTCTCGATGACCATGGCTGGGAAGGGGAGCAGAGAGAGGGTTCTGAGGTTCCTGAGGTCCGTCAGGTTGGCAGAGGGTTTCTTCAGCAAGGGGTTGATCTCTGAGGGTTTCCAGTCTTCCGGAAAGGTGGCGGAGTTGATGGAGCAGGATGGTGCAGCAGAGTTTGGAAGCGATGGAGGTGCCGGCTCTGTTGAAGATGTGGTGCGGGCAGGGGTCCGATGGCTCTCCGGAGTGGATGCTTTTCATGATCTTGAGGGTGTCATCAGCGATGAGAGGAGTCAAGCTGAGCAAGTTCTGCTGGGGTCCGGTGTCATTGGATGTGGTGGTTGTGGGTGGGGTGAGAGGGGCTTGAGATTCGAGACTGTCGAAGCGGTCATATATCTCCTTAATCTCGCGATGGAAGAAGGTGCCAAGGTTGTTGCAGAGGTCTTGGGAGGGGGGGGATGTCTGCTGACTGTGTGCTGGGTTTGGCAAATTCTTTGACCACTGCTGTTAGACCTGGCATCATTGGCGTGGGTCTCCCTTGCATTTTTTGCCCTTACCTCCTGTGTTTCTGATATGTGTCGGACTGCGTTTTGCTGGTCTAGATACTTTGGGGACTTTGCCACTGCTGTTCAGTGCCAAAGTGCAAGTGCTCTCTTTGTAAATTACTGTTATCGATTGGTGATTCCATGGTTGGCTTTTTGATTTAATAGTCAGTCCCTAGTACAGTGCACTGTGTGTGCCTGGGGCCTATAAATCAACTGCTGCTGGTGGGCTTGCAGCACTGATTGTGCAACCCACAGTAGCCGCCTGTAAAGGTAACTCTGGCCTGCCATTGCAGAGATTGTGTGCAGTCTGGTACTGACATGTCGACTTGGCAAGTGCACCCACTTGCCAGGCCCTAACCTTCCCTTATCTTACATGTCAGACATCCCTAAGGTAGGCCCTAGGTACGCCTGTAGTCAGGGTGCAGTGTATGTGAAAGGTAGGACATGCCCTGATGTGTGTGGCATGTCCTGATAGTGAATTACTGTCAATTTCGTTTTTCACTATTGCAAGGCTATCTGTTCCTATAGGTCAGAATGGGGAGTTTGTTTATAACATCTTATAAACATAATTGGTCCTGGGAAAAAGGTGGGAAAATAAAGTTTAGTAAGCCTGAACTCGGAATGTCAAAGTGCATCTTTTAGTGAGGTTGATATTTACATTCTGTGTTTGAAAATACCACGTTTAGAAAGTAGATATTTTCTTGCCTAATCACCCAGTGTGCATCTGATAGGTTTGTGTATTGCATGACTGGCTTTGGAGTTTCGGGGGCAGGGCAGGCGCAGTGGCTCCAGAGAGCCTGATGAGTCAGGGCTGGGCTGAATAGGCCTGGTCTACATTTGTAGTGGTGGGAGGAGTATCATCTGCACCTGAATAAGGCTGTGCCTGCCTTCCACAATGATGGCTCCATCCCCATGTGGTGTGTCTGGAGCCAGGGCTCAAACTGACAATGGAGGTTGTTGTGCACTTGCAAAGTGCCCCACAGAACTGGTTTTGGCTGGGTACAGACAATCTCTGCCTTCAGAGAACAAAGGATTTTTGGGTATAAAGAGAGGGGCCAAGACCCTAGACTTTTAGATCGCTTCTGGGAAGTCAAGAGGAACCTTTGCCAAGGAGAAGAGCCGATGAAGCTGAGGATAAATACTGCCCCTGTGCTGTTTGCTGTCTGGGGTTGGCCTGCAGTGGCTACTTGCTGCCAAGGAAAGGAAGAAAGGACTTTGCTGTTTTCTGTATCCCCTGCTTGAGGAAGATTTCCAAGGGCTTGAAACAGAGCTTGCCTCCTGTTCTGAAGTCTCAGGGACACAAAGACTTCACCACCAGCTCCCCTGAACTTCCTTGCACGGAGTTCTGACCTGCAAAGAGGTACCTGCTGTTGTTTTGGACCTCTAGAGACTGTTTTCCGCTGGGGGCTGGAAGAATCCACACATCGCCCTGATCGTTGCACCGCAGCGGCAAGTTTGTCGCATCGTTGGGGGACGCTGTAAGAAACCGAAGGATCACCTCCCCACGCAATAAGAAACCGACACATCACTTCCTCTCCGGTAAGGAACCGACGCATCACCTCCCCTGCACAGCAGTAAGGAACCAACATGCCACCTCCCCCGGAGAGAGGAACCAACGCATCACCTTCCCTGATGTAAGGAACCAACATATCACCTTCCCTGCGGCCAGTTTTGTTTTGTTGCGTGACGCATCCCAGCTACTTTGTGTAAAGGTGTTGCATCTGCAATTTGCTTTCAACTGAATTATTTCTACCATCGGAAAGTCATATTTGTATTACTGTATTGTGGATTTTTGTCGTTTGGTCTTGTCTTGGTTTAGATAAAGATTACTTATTTTTCTAAATGGGTGTGGTGTACATTTGTAGTGTTTTCACTGTATTACTGTATGTATTCACAAATGCTTTACACACTGCCTCTGAGATAAGCCTGGCTGCTCGTGCCAAGCCTCCAAGGGGGTGAGCAGGGGTTATTTTAGAAGTGTATGCCCCTTACCCTGACTAGAAGCAAGGGTCCCCATTTGGACAAAGGTACCTACCTCTGCCAACTAGAGATCCCCATTTCTAATATTGGCGGTCAGGGGTGAGGATCTGGGCTTGCATTTGTGTCTTACATACAGTGATTGGTGTACACTACTGGTATAGTGCAGACCATTACATAACCACATACATTTGGTGGAACGTTTTCTTTGGGACTATTTTTTCTTGCAAGTGAGAACTGCCAAGATTCATCATGTCAAAACCAGCACCACTTGCATCTGTTGATATTGAATTTGAAGAGGAGAGGGTTGATACCTACACTGTGCCACAACTTAAAGCTGTCTGCAAAAAGTTCAAAATCTCTGTAAGAGGCCTCACTAGAAAGGCGGAATACTAAAAGGCGCTGAGGACCTGGTTGGAGTCCAGGAATGCCAGAGAACATACCAAGGAGCCTATGGCGGAAGGATAGGATTTGGAGGAGCAGCAGAATGGGCTATTGGGTCTGCCTGGTAAGAGGGTACCTTCCCGGGGGGCCAGCAGTGGCTCTTCAAAGGGGCTGTCTCCAGCAGAAGAGCTGGAGGACAGGGAGAAAAAGAGGAGGCATGTGTTGGAGCTCAGAGGGAGAAATTAGCCCTGGAGGGGAAAAAGATGCTTTTAGAGCATGAAAAAGGGTTGAGGAAATTGGATCTAAAAGCAAAAGGTTTAGAGGTCAATCCCTCTGGTGGCAGAGCACCATCAGTGCCTAGAGAAGAAAAGGTATACATTCCCAAAGACGTTATTAAGGATTTCATGAAGCATGTGGACATTGCTCAGTGGTTCAAGGCCTATGAAGTGGCAATGAGATCCCAGAGAGTCCCTGAGAGGGATTGGGGAACGGGATTGTGGGCCGCTTTATCAGTGAAGAAAGTGAAACATTGCTAGCTTTGCCCACTGAGGATTAGCTGTCCTATGCCCCAATGAAGGAAGCCTTGGTAGTAAGGTATGGGTTGACCCCACAGCTGTGTAGGCATAAAATTAGAAACTGCAAGAAGCTGGAGTCAAGTACTTGGGTGGAGTATGTGTCCTACTTTTGCAGAGCATTGGATGGTTGGGTGATGGGTAGCAAGGTGAATGATTTGCAGGGGCTCTATGATTTGGTTACATGGGAGCACTTCTCAGATAATTGTTTTCCAGAGCTATGCCAGCACTTTATTGACAGTAAGCTGACTGACCCTAGGATGTTTGCTGTGGAGGCGGACTGCTGGATTAGTACCTGGGTCCAAAAAGGTTGTGTGGGAGACTCCGCCAAAGGTGGGCAGGGTCCCCAGAAGAAGAGTGGGGGGACAATGGTAAACAGGAGATCCAAAAAGGGCCCCAAAGTAATCCCCAAGGGAACCAAGGTAAGGGTTCCCAGCCTCCCACTGAAAAGAAGCCATGGGTCCCGACAGGTAAGCCTGTTCATAGGGGTTCCAAGGCATGTTTTAGTTGTGGTCAGGTGGGCCACTACCAAGGAGATCCTAGGTGTCCCAAGAAGGTTACCATTGCACCCACTGATGCACTGCCCTGGGAAATGGCTAGTGTAGCCTCAGGGGAGGAGTCAGGTGCCCAAGAGGGGTGGGGTCCCTCAAAGATGTCCCTGGTCTCTTTAGGAAACAGTGAGATGGTCCCAAGAGCTCATCTGCCTGATAACACTAAGAAGTACAGGCAGTGGGTGACCATCAATGGATGGCCATAGTGCAAAGGCTCTGAGAGACACCAGAGCCACTGTGACAGCTGTCAGTTGTCGGCTGGTCAAACAAAGAACAAAGAGCGTACCCCGCCAGTTGATAACGTGGTCCCAAATCTGGGATCCCAATATATGTGGGGTGATAAACCTAGAAGTTGGCACTGCACATTACAAGATTTAACATGATCCAAACATTTGCACGACAAAGTTTCTTAGCAAAATATAACAATTTTTATTTTAGTGTAGAAAACATTTATGTACACCTATAACACATAATTATTTTATAAATATTGCACAAAACACATGATCTATTTGAAAAAAGATAAAAATGACAAAATTGCATTCTTCTTTGACCTACCCAGTAACATTTCATGCTTCAATCATACTATCATTCTTTCAGTTTTTCACGGCCTAATCTTACCTAAAGTTCAGACATTCCACTCTCATACCTCAATTCATACAGATTGTTCTGTTGTATGCCACATAAAGATGGTAAATATGTGGCATAGAGCAGAATAACGTTCCAGACAATTAATCTTATTCCGGCACCTAATTGGTACTACATAGTGTGCCGTATTCCTGGAGCCACGAGCCGACGCGCGTTTCGGTGAATGGCCAAATGGGCCACACCTTCGTCAGGGCTGGGAGATGTTGACTGGGAGGAAGCGGGATAATAAATCTGGTGTAGTTCGTTTGGGGTTTTTTTTCTTTTTTTAGAACAAAGTATGGTCACAAGAGATTTTCGGCAAGGCAGGAAGCTGAATACTGGTTTTTGTTTGCCAGAAGAAGAATTCCACTGGGTTGCAATTTATAGGTAAACAAGATGCTGGAGATGGTTGCCCTTAAGAGTATTTTCAGTGGTGTCAAGCAGGCGTCCCACGAGTATTGGATCCGAGGCGGCTAGTTTGAAAGCTCTATATCCCCCAACGAGGCCGGCAAATATCTGCTTGACTAGAGGAGCACAGTCCGTAGCTAGAATTCCGTCGACCCTTCCCCACAGGGGACAAAGTTCCATAGGGCGCTTTTGCTCAGAAGGACCTTACACGAGGCTGCTGGGCGTTTCTACCGCGGCGTCCATAAATCAAGTTCTATTACAGGCGCATTCGTTTGCAGGTCATTAAGCGGAGCTGCTTGGTGTTCTTCAGTTGTCGGCTGGTGTCTGAGGAGCAGGTGATCCCCAACGCATTCTACCCAGTAGGTGCCGCTGACAATTCAGAGTGCCTCTACAAATTGGCACAGATTCCCTTTGAGTGGGAGTGGGTCTGAGGTTCCTTGAAAGTAGCTGTGAGGCCAGCTATGCCTGTTGACTGTCTACTAGGCAATGATTTGGAAAGCTCCCGTTCGGCAAAGGTGGAGCGGAGGTCTCATTTAGAGATGTTGGGTCTACCTGAGTAGGCGTGGATGACCACTCGGTCAATGGCAGCCGGTAATGGTTTCAAGAGGACCTGAAGCCTGAAAGAGTGGCCCAGGTGCCTGCCAGAAAGAGAAGAGGCAGGGAGTGCAGGAAACCGGTCCCCGATTTCCCACGGTCCAGGAGGAGACAGACCCTGAGGGGGATACCCTGAAGCCAACAGGGGAACAAGTGGCTGAACTGGGGGACCTGCCTGAGCGGACCAATTGGCAGCAGGAAGGAGACCCCTCCAAGGAGGAATTCTGCCAGGAGCAACAGAAATGCCCTTCTCTTGTTGGTTTGCGGCAACAGGCTGAAAACCAGGCAGTAGGTGATCAGTCTGGATCACATTGGATTTACTGGGAAAATATTCTCCTGTATAGCGATTCTAAGGTTGCTGAGCCTGGGTCAGCCCATGTGCTATTGGTACCCCTGCGCTTCAGAGCCTTTCTACTGGGTCTGGCTCTTGATGTGCCTTCGGCAGGACATTTGGGGCAAGACAAGACCTTTGAAAGGCTTGTCACCCACATTTACTGGCCCCAAATGCGTAAGAGTTCTGATACTCATTGTAGGTCTTGCCAGACTCGTCAGGCAAGTGGTAAGAGTGGGAGGAAGTGTAAGGCTGCTTTACAACCTTTCCCTTTGGTCGGCACACCCTTTGAGAAGGTGGGTATTGACATTGTGGGGCCTCTGGATCCCAAGACCCCAATGGGTAACAGGTTTATCATGATCTTGGTGGACCATGCCCCCGCTACCTGGAAGCCATCTCTCCCCTGACTGTGACAGCCCCCCTGGTGGGTCGTGCATTGCTGGGGATTTTCTCCTGTGTGGGGTTCCCCAGAGTGGTGGTGTCCGACCGGGATACCAACTTCATATTTAATTATATGAAGTCCCTGTGGCAGGAGAATGGCGTTACCTACAGGTTCACCACTCCTTACCACCCCCAAGGTAATGGGCAACTGGTTGAGATATTAAACCGGACCCTGAAGGGCATGATTATGTGTCTTGGTGAACCCATGAGGTGTAAGTGGGACGTCCTCTTACCATGCCTTTTGTTTGATCACAGAGAGGTGCCCCAGAAGTCCTTAGGGTTCAGTCCCTTTGAGCTGCTGTACGGCCATCCTGTAAGAGGACCTCTGAGTCTGGATGAAAAAAGGCTGGGAGAAAGCTCCCAGTAAACCTCCCCAGGATGTATATAGCTACATGCAGGCCTTCAGAAACCAGACTAAGCGCTTCAGACAACTTGCTCAGGCGAATCTGGAAGCCAGCCAGGAGGAGATGAAATGGCAGTATGAGCAGAATGCCACTCTGATTGAGTTTCAGCCAGGACAAAAAGTATGGGCCATGGCCCTAGTGGAGTCTTGTGCACTCCAGGATAAGTGGACCGGACTATTTGAGGTGGTGGACTGCAACAGTTGGCGACAGTCCCTCGGCTGTTCAGGAGTCAGGGCGGGGGAGAGGGATACACCGCCCACTGCCCCATCGTGTTCTTTTGCAGACAGGAGGTCAGGAAGAGGCTCAGCCTCCTCTTCCATTCCAGCATCTATTTCTAGGAGCATGCCCACTTCGGACCTCTCCAAGTGGGGCTTCAGGCGGTTCACATGCAGGACCCGCAAAGGGTTCATAGGACACTACAAGTCCACCAAGTAGGTGACTAGAAGTACACAAAGTTGATTTCCCAGAAGTGATCTAAACGTCTGGGGTCTGGGCCCATCTTTTTATACTCACAAATTCTTAGTTCTCTGAAGGCAGAGAGTGTCTGTACCCAGCCAAAACCAGTTCTGTGGTATAAAATATAATATAACATTTTATGTTTGAATCTTTTTGTTTTGGGACAGAGGCATTTCTCATCAGATGTTCAAAAATAAGGCTGAACTTCTCGTAAAAAAAGGCTTGTGAAAGGATGCATTAGAAAAAGTTGATAATGAGGTAAGTAGGAAGGTTGGTGATGGGGAACCCAGATAGATATGTATGTATACAACATGTAGTGCAACAATTTAGTGAAGTTTCGGTTACAGATGATTCGTTTACTTACAGCGGAAGGGAGTTGGAAGTGTCTGGAATCCGGCCATTGTCCATAGAGTGTGGCTTACAATAGAAACGATTAAATGTTCTTATCGTTTGTGAGGAACTGTAAAATGAAAGACATGAATTAAAACCTGCTGTCAATCTTTATAACATGTTTATTGATGGCGACTAGAATGCAAACTTGGCTGTGAGGGTCATGACCATTAATAGATTCAAGGTGAAGATAGCAATAATTGTATTGCTGAAAGGCTGAACTGATGTAAAATTAAGAGGAAGCTTAGGGGCTGAGTACGATGGTGGTGAACCCGCCACCAACAGGCTGTCGGTGGCAAGTTCACCGCCATCATGAGGCCATTTCCCGCCCGCCATATTATAAAGGCGGGCGGGTCCGTGGTGATCGGAAACTCCGACTGCCAAGCATCCGGCTGGCTCCTTTACCCTACCGGTGCTGGGGAGGCCTCCCAATCCCTGAAATTAGGAATTGCGATGGTCCATCCCAGCCAGCCTTTCCATGGTGCTTTGCCCGCCATGGAAAGGCTAGCGGAAATGGGCATTGTTGGCCAGTGGCGTGCTCCCCTTCACCCCGGGCCCTTTTGCTTGGTGGGGGCGCCTATGATGCCCCCCATCATTTCTCTGCACCATGTGGCAGGCACCGCATGGTGCCTGCCACGTAGTGTAGGGAAATGCGAAATGTGAAGTTTTTACTTTGCAGCGGGTGCTGCAGCCAGCAGCACCAGCCACAATATAAAATATAGGAAGTGTGACTGAGTGGTAGCGGTCGCATTGTAATCAGCCCTGTGGGACTACCGCCTCCTAGGCGGGCAGTCCCACTCCCCAATGCGATGGCGGGCGAACTGAAGTCCGTCCTGCCATCGTAATCAGCCCCTATATTCTATATCTGTTCAGTGAATGTATACACCCGTTTCAATGGCGGAGGTATACCAACCCAAACAATGCTTCTAATATGCTTCAATCCATTTAATGGTTCTGTTCACAATAGATTTATTTGCAAGAAGCATACTGGGGATGTTCATTGTAAATGATTTTGATGTGCCCTGTGGTATTGCCATGCCTGCGAAGTATCACGCATCGAATGTGACACTTACACATTTCAGTGTGGCGTTCCACATCACCGCACTGAAATGAATTGTCACACATTTTTAATCATGCCAGTCTGAAACTAGCTTCGCGCGCCGCCGGCGCCTGTAGCATATTCTGTGCCCCGGCTCTGCTACTTCCCACAGACGTGCGTTGCCAGCAGTGCTCTGGCTCAGTAAGTTAATAGTTGGAGATCTGACTTTTCAGCTCTGGAGTCAGTGCTACAATGTTGCAATTTGCCTCACCTGCTGCCTGGCTGCATTTTATTTCCTGCCGCGGCGTGGCTTTCAGATGCCACTGACTCATACTCTCATCAGTCCCGGGGGCAGCCGGGGCCTTCCCTCAGCTACTGGCAGCTGTGTGGCACCGTGGGGGGCCCCGAGATTGGGACCTTATCCCTCGTCACATCCTGGAGGAGCCAAGAGGAAGTGAGGTAAAGTGGTTGGCAGGTCAGAGAAACGGCGGGGGATTCAAGAGTTGACGAGGCTTGGTAGTGGTTCACTGCTGTCTGCTGAATAAAACCCGCGTTGGACCGGCAGGAGGCTGCCAGCATTGAGTGACTTGAGCAGTCACTCACTTGACTTGAGCCTTTCAGGGCCGCCAGCTGGTTGACTACATGCTTACTATAATGATTGAGCTTGGAATGCAGCAGTTTAAACTTGATCAATTGCCGAGTAGGGGCGGCACTGTAAGAGTGACCGTTCGCCCTCTGCCTCCAGAATGCAGCAGTAGGGGGTACAAGAAGGTCTGCATTGAGCAGGGGTTGCTGAAGTCTGACAGCAGCAGAGAAGGTATTGAATATACCGATGATCGGATGAACAGAATGTACACTTCCTGAAGTTCAGTGAATGGTGGAATTTTTGGAATGGAGATTTGTTTATGTTTGAACCATGTAATCTGTTTTAAAGGGACTAAGCACAGGTGTAAATAAAACCCAAACATAACTGATGTGGGAGGGTGCAGCACTGATAAATGGTTCGTACATGCCCTTCATGAAGACAAAGGAGAACCAGACGGTTGGAGAGGATATATATATCTCATTATACTTCTGAAAACAAATGTGTGTAGGGGCCTCACTGTTCATCTGGGCAGCTTGAGGACTCTGTATTCACATCATGTTATGCTAGAATTGCAAGTTATCTCATAACGTGTTGCAGAGGCGTCATAGGGACTCGTTGAGCAGTTCGTTTTCATGGAGTGCAATTTGTAGCTTTGGGCCAAATTTAACTGCGCGTCTTTATTTTTCTTGTTTTTGTTCCTGTGCGCAGGCCTGCTTGCCAATACCCCTGATAGTTAATTTTTTTTCTTGTGCCACAGCCATGATTTTCTTCTGAGCTGCTACCTGTCTGCCCTGTTACAGCTGAGAACTGACTGTACATCACATAGCAGTCTGTCTTCTCGCTGACTGTAAACTGTGTTAGTAGTCGCTCGCACCAGGGTCAGGTGATTATGAGAGCCACTGGTGCTTGCCAAGGTAACTTCTCAGTGCGCCAAGCATCACTGAGTCAGCAGAGCCTGTAGTGTAGCTCTGTGTGACAAACTGCGAGTGGGGTGATGGTGCCACCAGCAGGGTTTGGCAGGTAGTGGCCAGCATGCAGGACCAGGGCGCACTGCTCAGTAATACAGTTTGTGTGTATTATGATGTGACTCGTTTTAGAGTTCCTTGTTGCTCAAATGGGTGTAATTTCAGAAATGTATATATTTCACTTGTCTTCATTGCTAGATTTGGCTCGTGAGACATTGTTACTCATAGTCGTTGAAATGTCACTCATAATTACACTGAAATTAAGAAAATGTCACACATAGCAATCTGAAACATTGGCTGCTATGTAAAGCTCGAATTAAAAAGATCATAACCCAGGGAGGGAGATAAAGCCGCTGTATACTGAATAAATGAGCCTAACCGTCCTAACCCTTTCTCCAACAATGCCCCAGTTCAGTTGAAATCATTGTCTCGAACGAGTACTTTTCAACCCGGAGAAGAACAATGTTTTTTCACATTTTCATTTGCGTTTTGGAAAAGGGCTGCAGCGAAGTATTTGACCACAAGAGGGAGCGCCATGCCTTCTTTACACTAGTTTAGTCACGTATTACATGTTGGTGTGTTACGCGAGATCCTGCAATCCCATTCCTTATTTCCTTATTACAGGCAACTTGTGGGACACCTGGGCCACAGTAATAAAGAAATGACGTAGACGCACAACCGTAATAACTTATTACAGTTGTGTTCTGTCATCACAGTGCCTTCTTCGAAACCCATCAGCTTGGGGAAAGTCAGATCACAGAGCATAATTAAAGCTGCAAAAAAAAAACAATTCGAAAACAAAACCTGTATTTTTCTTCTTCTGTGATAAACAGAAATGAGATACTTATTGGAAACATATTTCTTTTTGTACACTACAAGAAATTAAAGAAAATATATAATCTCTCTGCTTTTATCTACATTTTCGGAGCAACAGCCTTTTTAAAATCGGACTTTTTTTAAACGGATTCTCTTAACTTTTTTCTAGCAATATCTAACTGCTTTTTGGTGTGTTTAATGTTGCCCTTTAGATTTTACCGCAAATGATTTATGTTTACAAATATCCTATCTCTTCACATGAACAAGCAACACAAAAGGAATTAAGCGGTTAGTGGGACGCATGATAGTGTAACCAGGTATTATAAGGAAAAAAGTGCCCCCTGGTATACATTTAAGACCATTACAAGTCACCTCAAAGTTCCATGATCTTGAAAAGGACCTCAGACTTTAACCTTGTTCCTCTGTGTTATGGTCATGGAACTCCTCAGTGACTTGCAGTATCCTCATAATGGTCCTCAAGGGGTACTTTTTCCCAAATATAATCATGTAACTAAACGATTTGCTTTAAAGTGCACGTCTAAGCCTATAAAATGACAGATAGTCAAAATCAGAAATCGGCATTAGTAAACGGAATAATATGTGCTAGATGTCCCAGTTTAAGAAGGCCTGTGATAAAAGCGATTACTTTTATCCAACTAAAGTTATTTTACAGAGCAAGGCTTTAATTAACAGAATATTAAGTGGTAAGTGTCCCCAAGACCTGCGTATTTAGTGAGTCAGTCGGAGCACAGATTTAACGCCTCCTTGGTGGAAATATCAATTGGAATTGGTGTCCACAGGATCTTTTTTCCTACATGAGTTTTTGGTAGTGGACTAAATATGTGAACATAAACAGTAAAGATTGGCTGTTGGGTATGGACTGCGCGGAGTCGTGAAAATTCATGCACCAAAAAGATATTTCCTCAATGAGAGTGCTCTAAGGATATTGGGCAACGACAACCCAGCGTTGCAATTATGTAGACCACTATCTACACATATGAAATTCAATATCCTGAGCATCAATCAAACAGAAATATATATATGAGTCCACACAGAGTTCTTGTCGTGTTCTTCTTTGCTTTATTCCATATTTTGTATGGTGATCAATACTTCCATCTTCATCAATATAACTTGAGCCACAGATTAAGCCAACACGTGTTTCGTCTCTGTGGAAATATCCACTGACTTCATCTGGGCTGAAACAAACCAGTAAACAAATGATGACTTATGTAACCTTACCATACTTTAACATACAATTTACCCCATTGTTAACACAAGCAGGGTTAAACACCATCAGTAACCGGTGTAATGTCCATATGTACCCATATGGGACACAAAAGTATTGGAACATGTCCCTGGTAGGAAGGGCAAGAAAAAGTACACCAAATGAGATGCCCCAGGACATCTCGTAATAAAGAGACCGACACTCCATGTGTAGTAAGCAAGTAGAAAGAGTGCTCCATTGACAGTCCCAGAGCACCGCATACAAAATCAGTGTGAATTACGCGAAAAACAAACTCACCAACTGCAACAATTGGTATGGCAAACACTAGTACAGATATGTCTCTTACTGTCCACAAATCAGCTAATGCTATGGTAAACCTAAAGGACGGACCAGCTATCATAACTGGACTCATATATACATTACTGTTTGATTGATGCTCAGGATATTGATTTTCTTCTTGTATATATGTGAATATGTCTTTCAAAAAAGAAATACATTCTAATACTGAAATAAAATAACAAGTGAAATTACTAGGAGAACCTTAGACATCAACAACCATGTTATGATATATCTGATATCAAAACGAACATCTCCCATAGCAGATCAGTAGATGTCAACACCACACATGCTATTAACTGGTAATCTGGAGTTTTTGGTTTATTGGCAATCTTTTACTTCCAAAACATAATCCAACTATCCATGATGGTACTAAACAAAGTGAATTATTAGTCCGTGATGTGCGGTGTCCAGAGGTCGAAATCAGTAGAAACTAACAGGAACAGGGTCCAATTAATTTTAGTTCTGCTATTTTTTTATTTTTTTTATTTTTTGAAAACCTTTATTGGTCAAAATGCAGACAGATACGGGCCAACAACCTTCTGGCCGGCCTCGAAAGCATCATATACGCATTTGCAGATTGACGGACCCCAGCAGCATCACAGTACAAATTCGCATACAATTAAAGTTACACTGAAACATGAGAGAACTGCCGGGATACAGGAGATGTGAAGGTTAATTTTAAAGTTTTATAAGATAGTGATACGAATAGAGACTCAAGAGGATCAGGGACCAAACAGTCATAGAAAATTGGAACGGGCAGCTACGATCAGCAAGCATTAATCAAGCAAAAACGTGGGCAGTATACCGACACTGTGTGCTACAGAAAAACAAATTACCACTCACCACAACCCCTACCATCGTCGCCCCCCCCACCACCTAACCATCCCACCGATCCAGAAAAAAGGGGAAAGAAAAAGCAAGCTCAGAAGAGAAGAAAAGAAAGGCCCATAGAACCGAAGACAAACAAAAAATCCCCCCCACCCTACACGCATGCAGAGGCTACGGCCTACCCCCCCCCCTTGCAGTGTGTCTGTCGTCCAAAAAAGAAACCCGAAATGCAGCAAAAAGAAAAGAAAGAAAGGAAAAAGGATTCACGGAAGAACCATGGGGAGGGCCAACTTAATATAATCTCGGTCACCCCAGCCCCGTACACACACTTCACCCCACATATAGATACCAAAAATAGCAAGCAATTACGAGTCCAAGTGGGGAGAGTCATCACTTATCGTGCGTCTGAATCAGTCACAGAACAGTCTAATCCCAGTCTCCGTCT
Source organism: Lissotriton vulgaris (assembly GCF_964263255.1). Lineage (NCBI taxonomy): Eukaryota > Metazoa > Chordata > Amphibia > Caudata > Salamandridae > Lissotriton > Lissotriton vulgaris. The sequence continues at coordinate 417,765,935 of NC_141697.1, read as the reverse complement.
GCCAGTGAGTCATAACTGCAAGGATAGGCACCTAGCCCTGGCCCGATTTGGGATGGCCCCCAAAACGTAACATCCGAGGAAAGCCGACCCCCACTAAAACGATGAAACAAAATGGCCACGAATAGGAGAAGGAGGGCTCGTGAGCACAAAATGGACGTCTCCAGTCCTCACGAAATCCATCATCCCCAATGAGGAGTGACTCCAGGATAGTCCGATGGCGTACTTTGCACAATCTAGAGAACGGAGGCCTCCGAGAAGCGTTAGACATGAGGGATGGAGGCCACACAGATGGCACCCAAATACGATGCAATGGTAAACGAAACAAAGTTGCAGTCCTTGGAGGAAGGGGAAACAGAGTAACAGGAGTGGTGCCGGCGGATGGCAGACTGCGTGGAAACAGAGTAACAGGAGTGGTGCCGGCGGATGGCAGACTGCGTGCGCCAGTACTGTCAGTAGCTGCCCCCTCATCGTTAGAAACATGTGCAGACATTGTAGCCCCATCAACCGGCAGAAAAGGCAAGTCCATGTGTTGCCGAAAACCGACCATCCGTTCCCGCCCCAGTTCAAGTAAAATGTCGTCGAGTTTCTCACCCAGTGTGCGGGAGCCAAGTTCCAGCGCAGATCGCAGGTCCCAAAGGGCAGCGAGGACGGTTCCGTAGGTAGGAGTGAAATGTGGAACCTCCGTCTCAGAATCGTGAGAGGGTTCCCGGAATCCGTGCCCCAACTCATTCCGATTTCGGCGTTCGCGGGACGAGGGTAGACGATCTTCCCCACATTGGGAGTCGCGGAGCACCTCCATCTTGTTAGCAAGCCAACGATGAGGCTGGGGCGGGTGCGGCAGTGAGAAGCTGCAGTCCGAGCCACTGATCTTGCAAAGCGAGCTGCAGTCGGCCGTCTTTTGCTGGAAGCATACGTGGCTCAGCTATGAGGTCGGGGCACAACAGGATCTGCTCGCCGGTGACGGGCAAAGACGGCAATGGAGGCTAGGCAGCACGCCTCCAGCACTCCACAAAGAAGCCAAACACACCGCACATCCCTTCCTCGCGGTCGTGCAGCAGGCACAATGTTCGAAAAACCACAGCAGGGCGATGTAGTCCAGTCCGTATCTAGGCAGGAGACGGCGCTTCCCAGCCGCCGGCACCAACCACTCAGGACGGCCGCCCTTCGTCCCTCCCGGTCCGGCGGTGCACAGCGGCTCAAGCTGGGAGCAGAGCCGCGGGACGACCTCGCAGGTAACTCCGGTCACCGGGCAGGTAGAGATCCCGGGAAAACGCGGGCAGAATCAGCGCAACCTCCAAAACACGCCACCGCCAAAATGCGCCAGGATAATAGACAGGATATCGATGCGGGGCTCAAGGGCTGGCGGAGCCGAGGGCTTACACGTCTGCCCCGATCGCCATCTTGGCTCCTCCCCCAGTTCTGCTATTTTTTATGATCCTTTTCATGGCTTCAGTATGTTGGGTTATCAATACAAGCATCTTTCTTTCTTGTTTTAGTTCTACTTGATGTTCTATTTGCTAGCTGCTTGTATCGTTTCACTTATAAAACAGGGGAGGATACTAAACTGTAATAAGTTGTGTTCAACCGTGCTCTGCCTCCTAGAATCTTCCCTGCCACACCCCAAACCAGCCAGTCAAATTTCCACTACTTCTTTGTTATACTTCAACCTTTTATTCATGCATATATGCCAGACTTGATTTTCCTTTATTTTGGTTTCATATGTGGTGCCCTCTCGCCAGAATCTCAAGGCTTCGCCTCTTGTTGGCTGAATCATTCGGTACAACCAGAAGGAAAACAAAAAAATACAACACGTTATGGAGAACATATCGTAAGCAGGCATGTTTTCAATGGGATCGTCTGTTTCATTTCCTGTAGAAATAACCCTAGGTGTTCCATCGCCTTTATTCTACACTACAAAGGCAAGACCTGTGCTTGTGTTAAAATGGGGAGTCACAGCTTCTCTGCATCTTTTAACCATTGTGTAATGTATCGCCCAGATGCCAACACAACTTTCAACACAGCCTTAAGGGACAAGGTCATTCCAAGGCTACCCGCAGGCTCTTCTCTTTAGTGGTGTTTGGGGTATCCTGCCCCAATATATTCAACTCTGTATTGCTTTGGGTGAGTTTGAAACATGTATATTAAGAGCCCAGTGTCAAGTAAAGCAATGTATTAACATTAATATAATAAAATATTTGGGAGGATAGCTAAGTGAGCTGAACGCTTGTGGTTGACACAATGGGATGTTCTGGACAGCATGAGTTTGTATTGTGATAAGGCAGACTCAGCTTCTCATTCTTCAGTGGTGGATAAATGAGTACCAGAATTTAAGTAATAACAGTAACATTTGCTATTTACAGTGCTTAGTAAGGGCAGAAACGTGGTATTTACTGTGTTATAAAAGGGTTACTGTAAGAAAAAAACATGTGGTTCCAGAAGGTGCCCCAGTGCCGGTCTGGTAGTTTAGGTCCCTGCTCTCAACCCCTTTTTGTGGTGTTCGTCGCAACCTCAAGAGGGTACGATAGCTCAGAGAAGTAACCATCCACTGCTGAGTTCTGGGTAACTGATGAAGAACGGAGGCGGAAGGTCAGCAGGATTGATATAACCTTTCATTGGTCCATGGAGGCTCCAAACAGCTATTTTGATTGGAGATTAATAACTGCACTTGAAGTTCTGTATAAAGTGCAATGGACATAAGTGAAAATTAAAAACAAAATCCTCTCGGCCAAGAATCAACATCAGTATTCTAATGCTAGATGTGCCCTTTTTAAAGTCTAGCATTTCCTTTATTTATTTTTTAATTGTATTTTTTATTGCAACTCAGGAAATAAATATACAAAAGACCAGACAGTACATGAAGATAACACAGCAAAGACAAAATGAGCACAGCATCAATGACAAAATGACAAAATCAGAATAATTCAGTTCGGAATACAAAATAAGTATACATGACATTTCAGGAAAAAAACAAGAAAGATAAGAACATATTTTAGCATATGAGTTCGAAGTTTAACTACAAAATGAATTTTGAGTGACAGATATCCTTCACATACTGAGTGACCCCCAAATCTTATCAAACCTAACTAGAGATTGGGTGCCCCTACGGCTAGCTAACGCAGATTCTATACAGAAAATTTCATTAAACAAGGACCACCACTCCATAATGAGCGGGGGGCTAGGAGAGATCCAAGCACGTGCGATTGTTAGTTTAGCGCAAGAAAGCATAGTAGTAATTATAACCTTTTCGGAGGTATTAATGGTGTTAATATCAAGTAAAACTGTGGAAGCTGTTAGCGGGAAAGTACAAGTTAGTTTTTGTTTCATTATCTTGTCCATGGCGAAAGTCAAGCATTTCCATGCACCATTCTTTGTGTTCAAACAGTGTGAAAAGTACTCAAAAATGTGCCCCTCATGCACTACTTTTGTGTGTGCCTGGATACTGCAAATGGAGCACTGTGCAGAAACATAGTTTCCCTTCCTACAGTACCTCATAGAAATACCTAACTGCTTTTTGCCTCAGACAGTTGAGAGCGGTGTAAATGCCAGCTGGTATTTTAAATTTTCAGTTCACGATCAAAACCTCTCATGAAACAGGGACAGCCAAGAAGGATAACAAAAATGGAGAGAATGATAAGGAAAGGGAGGGCGGTCAAGCAACATGATGGAGACGAAGCAGGAGTGGTGAACTGGTGACCAGAAGCTGCACTGAGGCAAGACAAGCAAAACAGGGTGTTAAATGAGGAGTTCTTAATAGGATGTAATCAAAGATAAAAAGGAAGGCTGGAATTAGAGAATGAGAAAGAGAGCGCGAGGAACAAAGAAGAGATGAGAAAAGTGAAGATAGAGAGAAGCTTGACAAGGTCATCGCTCAGCTGACAGGGCATGCTTACTTGTGATGTGATATAGGCCCCACAGATACAAGTCTTTTATCAGCATTTTGCCCAGGAAGGCTTGGTCAACCAATTCAATCCTGCGAGGAATAGGAAAAGGTGGATGACTGCTGGCGAATGATGGCTGCCCTTATGCAGGGATTCTGCCTGCGACGCCCAGGTAGAGACGTCGGCAGCGTCACTGGCATACGCTGGATATCAGCAAACAATCCCATGGCAATGAAGAGCTTTAGAGTGGTAAGCCCTGTGCTGTGTGTTAAATGAGCAGCAAGCTAATTTCCTGCTTCCGAATCCTTCGTCGGGGCAAGGGTCAAGCAGCCCAGACAGAGATATCTTTGAGTTAATTGCAGTATTTAATATTTTTGGAGACATGAGGATGTAAATTCAGTGAGGTGAAGCCCCTGAGCCCTATTGTACAAGCCACCACTGCTGCCACCATGTTTGGAGATGTTGGCCCTGTCAAAGACAGCTGAATCATGGCGGTCTCTCGTTGAAGACTACACATAGTGACTGTAGCATACCAGTAAAAATAAATACTCCGGGATGATAGGAGACCTGGAATTTGTTCGCATATATGTGATTTCTATAGAGCACTTAGTGAGAAACCGCTGCACTCCAGGGTGAAAGATGATACTTAAACTGAGTAAGAACAGCTTGCGAATTCCATTGAAATCAACTTTGTGTAAAAACAATCCCCGATTCACAGAGAAATGGTACGGGATACTCAATAAGTGCTCCCTAGATCTAATATTGCTCATAGTTGAAGAACTATCTAAATTACTAGAAGAGCTTGATAACGAAGTCAAACAGCTAAAACACGACCTAAGCACAAAACTCACCTCAGAGGAACTGGCTTCAACATTGGAAGACATTAATAGCCAACTAGACAAATACGTGAAAGAAATAAATGAGAGGAAAATACGAAAATTTAAACGAGACACAGTTGACTATAAATTGGGAGAAGTTTATAATTGGGCTGAAATCTACGCGGCCAGGCGACAAAGCCGCGCACAAACTAACAGATCAACTGACGGAGACACCTCATCATCTGAGGACACTTCAAGAACAGGACCGACCAGAGGCCAACCAAGACCAAGGACCGGTGCATCTGACCGCACAAGACCAGACCAGCCGTCAACCTCTAGCTCACTAAGTGACCCAAGAAACCGTACAGACACAACACCCTCTTCTTTTTTAGAAGTGGGCCAAGCATCAATCACAGACCCAGGAGGTCCCGCAGGACCCACCGACTTACCACCGGCGAAATCCACCAGGAGTCACAGAATTTAGTTATAAATATTTCACAAATTTCATTAACTAACATGCAACAACAAGTACTCCAGAAAGGCATGAATTTCGTACCAACGTATCACACCAATGAACTTGACACTACTATCTCTTTTTATAAGTTCATGAGAACCTTGCGTTTAAGACACTTTTTCACCAATGTATGTCCGCCACAAACTACTCAAGATCAAAGTACCCTAATGGGATTAAGACCAAAGAGTTCCTTTATCCCACCTACAAGTCATAAAGTGTTGGATACATTTGAAATAGCTGTACAACAAGATATTCACACTATCTTCAAAACGTCTCCCAAACACCGTTCCAATTTATCAACTAACGAATTTCAAGCATTAAGACAACTTTCTTCTAATAGCAACATAAAAATTTGCAAGGCAGACAAAGGAGGAGCACTAGTAGCCTTAGACACCTGCTACTACAATCTTCATTTAGACAAACACTTGAACAACCCTGATCTATATCTACTCTTGAATACTGATCCTACCTACGAGTACAAGCAGGTTCTGATTACCATTGTTACCAAAGCTGTCTCATCTGGAACCATCACCGAAAAAGATAAAAGATTTCTAGTTAAGGATCACCCCCAGATACCATACATTTATCTTGTACCCAAAATTCATAAGCACGCCACCAAGCCACCTTTCAGACCGATAGTGAGCACATGTGATTCCATCCATGAACCAACCGGCAAGTACATTGATAAACATTTGCAAAAATCTGTGACAAACATGTCCACTTACATACAGGATACCACAGATTTTCTAATCAAGCTCCAAAACATTAACATACCACCCAATCAACCTGTGATCTTATGTACTATCGATGTCAACTCTCTATATACGTCGATACCTCATGATTTGGGATTGGAAGCACTAGAAACTGCCTTGGTACACAGTGAAAAACCCATGGATTTACAAGTTTTCATCATGGAACTCATGCAATATATTTTACATCACAGCTACTTCAAAGCATCGACTGGCAAATTCTACCAACAGTTATCAGGAGTCGCCATGGGCAACTGTGCGGCTCCTGCATATGCGAACCTGTTCATGTACTCATTCGAGACTAAACATGTATTGAATCACCAATTATGGCAACCACACATACATGCCTATTACCGATACATTGATGACATTTTCCTAGTGTGGACAGGCAATGAGATTCAACTCCATCAAGCCATCAATTATCTCAACCATGTAGATGACCGCATTCAATTCACTTACAGTTTTGATTCCAAATCCATATCTTTTCTGGATGTACAAATCACATTAACCAACAACCAATTTGTTACTTCAATCTACACAAAAGCCACCGACCGGAATAACTACTTGCACTATAAGAGTTTTCACCAACCTAGTTTGAAACGACACCTGCCATACTCGCAACTCTTGCGGGCCAAAAGAATTGCATCTACTCCTGAAAATTTTGACTATAACAGTTCTACCATCATCACTAAATTCAGACAACGGGGCTACCCAGAGGAAATCACAGAAACAGCCAAAATCAGAGTCTTGAACAAATCCAGACAGGACCTATTAAAACCCAGAGAACAGCCTACAGAATCAGACACCCGTGTTGTATTTGTCTCAAAATATTCGACACAATCCTCAAAAATCAAACAATCTATTCGCAGGCACTGGCAAATGCTACAACTTGAAACGGACTTCAACAAGATATTTGACCATCCGCCAATCTTTGCGCACCAACGCTCTAAAAATATTGCGTCCATGCTGAAGCAATCTTCAACTCAAAAACAAATTACCTACAAAGGCACTATACCATGCCACAATTGTGGCCATTGCAGCAGTATCATTTCAGGAAATTGTCTATCACACCCTACCCAAGGGACGCCCATCCATCTCAAAGTCAATGCCACCTGCGACTCAACTAACGTCATATATATGCTGAAATGCCCGTGTGGCCTACCTTATGTAGGTAAAACTGAAAGGAAAATCAAAATAAGATTGACGGAGCACCGTAGCAACATACGCACTAAAAACCTCAAATCTTGTGTAGCAGCTCACTTTGTGCAACACGGACACAATCCCAGCCAAATTCGCTTCCTTGTTTTGGAAGTAGTGGATAAACATCCTCACATAGACAATAATAAAAACTTGCTACGCCGTGAATTATATTGGATACACCGTCTTCTAGCGATGCACCCAAAAGGACTCAATGACAGACTAGAATACAGTTGTTACCTTTAAATATACTGTTCCGGTATTTTATCGATTCCATCTGTGAAATGATATGCTAATTTGATTGATACCCTTTATGTATATTTGCCCTTTGTGTATATTCATCTTGCATCTATTAGGTTGCTTTACTCCCATCTGTGTACCTTTCCTCTGTTCTTTGCATCATGCCATCCTTTAGTCGCTTACATTATGTTCATCCGTGTTTTGTCTTTCAAACATGTCACTTTTTTACCTACACTGTTTTCTGTATCTTTATTATTTCCCTTCTTCTGTACATGTCTCTCCTTTGTGTTTTACGTTGTTTGTTAACTTATTGATGTATATATTTTCATAATTTTTTGTCTATATTCACCCTTCATTCTTATATTTATTTGTGACCATTTAATTGTACACTTTCTTTTCACTTGCGTACTTCACCATTTCCCTAAACCGAGTCTGTTTTCACTTTTCCGACCCCATGCGCTCTTAACTCCATCCAACGCGCATGCGTGGCGTCTTCCGGGTTCTCGAATCTGAGCTCGGAGCTCACTCGGATTACTTTGCGGAATGGGTCTAACCTTTTGCATACTTGGTAAGAGCCTTGCCTTTTCTTTCACGTTCTCAGGTCGGTTTAAGCAGTCACCCATATCTAACGCACCGCCGCTTTCACAATCTCACATGTTTATATTTCGGGTGTATTCTTTGGGATACTTCAATTTCTCACAGTGTTCTTTTACGTTTCTACTGATCACTATGGATATTTTTATTTTCGATCACCGTTGTTTTTTCTCCTCGACTTTTCAACGTTCAACTTGTATATTATCTTTTCACATAATATGTTGGCACGCTATCTTTACGTTTGAACCGTCCTTTATTCACGTTCCTTTCCACTAACCAAAGATGAACCCACACTGGTCTTTCATCCTCTCGCCTAGTTAATCCCTGGTATCGTTTTTCATCCACCATTGTTTTGTTTAGTTATACACTCTGTGTATCTGGGACTCCTGTATCAGCGCCCTACATATGGTTTCCCTTTACCTTTCAGATTCCCCCTGAAGAAGTGCATCTCAGCACGAAATGCATCGGGGACTGCTTTGAATGTATAACCTCACAAGAAATGTAAAAAAATTTTCATTGGATCATATGACTATAATATGATGATGAAATATTGAATTGTGATCATCTGAATACTATTATGAACAAGGATTGTTGAAATAAATCAAACACAAATCACGCTCAACTTTGAATTCAAAACTTTATTGAACATTTACGCACTAAGGTGCCTATCAGAGTGCCTAGGATTCGTCCTTACCTCCTGTAAGGCTCATTCTGTTTTCATTTCTATAGAGCAAACATAGCTGCAAGACAATGGGGGGCTTTGCAAAATGCAAACATTGAGTCAGAAGGGGGCAAGCCAGGCCCTGGGAGTGGGAGAGTGGCAGAGATAGTACTCATGGCACAGGGAGTGAGAGTCATGGGCCTGCAGGAGAGTGCTGTGCCTCAGATAGTGCTGCATTGGTAGATTGCCAACACTATAATCACACTGTAGAAGTACATTAACAGGGGCCACAGAGCAAAGTGGAGTTTCTGACGTGTTTCTGCTCTCAAGTGACTCCGTTCATTGGTGGAGACCGTCTCTTTGGGGGAAATATCACTGACGGTGTGGTGGAATTCTTTATATAAGGAGACTTTTCCTCTGTCATTGTGGTGGAGGTGGTATGTATACCACACTGGCAGTTGATGAATCTGCAATGAGCCTAAACCAGGCATGTTAACCGCCATGTTTATCCATCTATGTATGGTCAAAAGTGATTCAAACATGTTACGACTGTGATAGCCCACCAACGCTAGGTATCATCAACAGTAGCGAAGGCAAAAGAGTAGATTTGCAGGTAGGATGCAGATATAAATAGCATACAGTACACACTGCACCATTAGGATGCAGGGTAAAGAAAGACTTTGTAATTGTGATTCTCCCAAATGTCCATTTTGTATATATAATGCTTAAAACTGCACATCGGCCTCTCTGTTACTGCTCTCACACTTGACAAAGTGTTATAAAAACATGTTGTAAGTTAAAGTGATTTACCCAGAATTACACATCTATTCAAACATAGAAGCACACTTTTAAATGTATTAGTTAGACCCCCTTCAGAACAGGTACTTTGTCTGTATATAGCTCTGTTTAAGTTTATATATTTATATAGGGCAGCTTATCATCCGTGAGGGTATCCAAGCACAGTCCATGGGCATGAGAATATTAAGCAATTTGCCCAGAATCACAGGTTGTTGCGCCAATGCTGAGACTCGTACCCGGATCCCCAGGCCCAGAGTCAGCAGCTGTGGCCGCTGTGCCACATGCACCCATAGTACCCCATCTGGCAATCCCAACAGGATATTACAAAAATCCTAAGAGTGAAACCAATGTACACGAGGGCCCAGATTTACTTTGATTTTGCATTAGGTTGCATCACTTTTGTGTGGTGCAGGCCAAACGCAAAATTCTTTTTGGTGCTTACTAAGTCACACAAAGCCATGCAAATTAAAGCAAGGCAGCACTAAGCTCTGTCTTGCATTACTATGCATTGGGTGGCATTATATGACTGCAGCATAGGTTTTTCCATGCATCCACCCATGTGTTTTGGCACAAACCCAAATTTAAAAAGACAATATAAACCTGGGTTTGCGCCAAAATGGTGAGCCTACCCAACAGAGGTGTAACGAGGACAAATATCTTTATTTCTCCTCCTTACTGCCTCTTTCCATGTATGCCGCACTCTGCACAACCCATGGAAAGAAGTATATGCATCTAAGGACTGTTTTGTGATGGAAGGTATCCCTTCCTGCATAAAAACAATCCTTCCCATAATGCAGGCACCCTTGCACAGTGGTGCAAGGGTGCCCGCATGGCACCGGGTAGCACATAATGGGCCAGCACAAGAAGAGAGCAGAAATTCTCCATGTCCACGTAAATATAGAGCATTTCTGCTCTCTCCCTTTCATACAGTGCAGTGCAGCAAGTTATCTTGCTGTGCTGTGTTGTGTGAAATAACAGTAAATGTGCCTCTTGGTTATTATAGATCATCAAAATCAACTGACCAGTGTTTTATCAATGCTTTTTCATGGTTTCAAATAAATTCGTGGTGAAGATGACAAGTAATGTATGACTGTAAATTCATGGAAGAATAAAGAAGGTGAAATAACATATGGCTGCACTTCAACCCCAGTGGAAGATATCTTAAAGCATGCTTGAAGCAAGCATTTGCAATGCAATAGGTCTCGCATTAGGAAAGTTTGAGCTATTGGTCTTGTAAATGACAAATTTTTTATTTATGTGTTGGTTTTGAAAATAGCAAAATTAATAGCTTTGTGATTTACAATGCCAATACTTTAACTTTTGTAAATGTGACACCTATAGCATTTGTAATGCAACATGTTTTGTATTTACGTGATTTAGATGTATTGTATTACAAATAGCAATGGATTTTAATTGTTTTAAATAATTAATACTTAAATAAAAGTTATTGTAATTTATAATGGCAATAGCTTAAACTTTTGTAAATACATTTTGAGAAGATTATGTTCAGTGTATTATATTGTGACGAAAATCCAAGAACAGAAGTGAAATATGAACATCTTTTTGTGACATTTGTAATAAAGCTTGAAACATTGAAAGAACATATTTGAAGCAGTTGTTGAATGGTTGCACACATTGATGATGTGGTGGCGCTGAGTGATGTTGTGGTGGCGACGAGTGATGCTGTGGCCTTCAGTGATGCTGTGGTAGCGCATAGTGATGTTGTGGTGACCCTGAGTGATGCTGTGGTGGTGTGATAGATTTATAGAGTGAGGACGATAGATAAGAGTGAGGGAGATAGATAGATAGATAGATAGATAGAGTGAGGGCCATAGATAGATAGATAGATAGAGTGAGGGCCATAGATAGATAGAGTGAGGGCCATAGATAGATAGAGTGAGGGCCATAGATAGATAGAGTGAGGGCCATAGATAGATAGAGTGAGGGCCATAGATAGATAGAGTGAGGGCCATAGATAGATAGAGTGAGATAGATAGATAGATAGATAGATAGATAGATAGATAGATAGATAGATAGATAGATAGATAGATAGATAGATAGATAGATAGATTGAGGGCGATAGATAGATAGAGTGAGGGCGATAGATAGAGTGAGGGCGATAGATAGAGTGAGGCCGATAGATAGAGTGAGGGCGATAGATAGAGTGAGGGCGATAGATAGAATGAGGCCGATAGATAGATAGAGTGAGGCCGATAGATAGATAGAGTGAGGGCGATAGATAGATAGATAGATAGATAGATAGATAGATAGATAGATAGATAGATAGATAGATAGATAGATAGATAGATAGATAGATAGATAGATAGATAGATAGATAGATAGATAGATAGACAGATAAAGTGAGGGCGATAGATAGATAGAGTGAGGGCGATAGATAGAGTGAGGGCGATAGATAGATAGAGTGAGAGCGATAGATAGATAGAGTGAGGGCGATAGATAGATAGATTGAGGGCGATAGATAGATAGAGTGAGGGCGATAGATAGAGTGAGGGCGATAGATAGAGTGATGCCGATAAATGGATAGAGTGAGGGCGATAGATAGAGTGAGGGCGATAGATAGAGTGAGGGCAATAGGTAGATAGATAGATAGATAGATAGATAGATAGATAGATAGATAGATAGATAGATAGATAGATAGATAGATAGATAGATAGATAGAGTGAGGGCGATAGATAGAGTGAGGGCGATAAATAGATAGAGTGAGGGCGATAAATAGATAGAGTGAGGGCGATAAATAGATAGAGTGAGGGCGATAGATGGATAGAGTGAGGGCGATAGATGGATAGAGGGAGGGCGATAGATGGGTAGAGTGAGGGGGGGCGTGGTTTGGATGCCGATCGGGGTGGCGGCGTGAGCCTGCAGCTCCGTGCCTGATCCCGCATTAATCCTGGTATGTAAAACAAGAAGTTTTTCCCTATGGGAGATATTATTTCCTGCTCCTAAATCAGGACTCAAACTAACAAACACAATCCACAACATTCATTTTATCTTGCATCCTGTTGAATGGGAGAACACTTACCAGAAAGGAACACAAACAATCTATTAAAAAAGTATACAATTTATTATAAATAAAAATACATAGGTATCAATGAGTGGTCAATTAAAAAACATGGAATACGCAAATAAAAATACACAAATAAAACCACCTAATGTGGGTGTGGAGAAAATTATCGAAAGAGACACTAGTATCTGTCTTTTTTTTTGTCATTTCGGGCCCTTGTTTGGCAACAATGGGGGAATAATATTCCTTTAGACCAAATTGTTTGTTGGCAACGCCGAATATGACTTGGCAAAATTGCGTCGACGCGTTTCGGAAGCTTAAATTGATAATGGCTTCCTTCCTCAGGACAGTCACTATAGGTTTTCTCCACATACCTAATGCACAAATAAAATACAACTATTAGATCTTGACTTTACGATGACTAATTACACATGTTGTCTAACTCTAAACAAGACTAAATCCACTTCCATTTCTGAATTTGTTCCCAAATCTTGGACATGATTATAAAAACAAGTAAAGGGGCCTATCTGTAATCCCAGAGAGTCTATGTGTAATGGACAATCCTTTATATAGTTATACATTTCACCACAATGTCCCGGTTTTGATCCTAAAGAGTTGTAAAGAGTTGGCATAAGACAATTATGAAGCTTTCACGTCTTACTGAATATGCACTTTTTTAATGCCTTACATTTCTGAAACCACCTACATATCAAAAGTTATTCAACATAAATCACTAAAATTACTAAAACAATCATATATTCTCAATTAGATAACCATCTATGTATATCAATGGTGTTCCCACTGTCCTAAAGACATTGTGCAGAAATTCTGAACCTTCCGGTTAGTGTTATCCACATTCTCCCGGCACACATACAAGGCACTCATACACCCATCATACAATATATTATTGTTGTTACTAACCATTGTGGTTATTTTTCCAGAAGAAATCTACAGGATGTGTAGTATTTCAGTGGTGATCGCCTCTAATGGTCACAGGCTCCCACAGTCCTATACGTAATTAGGAAAGATACAACATTGAGTGTTGGCTATTGGCGTACCCTGACATTATAATTTGAAGGGCATTTGGTTTATTTACCTCAATATATAAGAGGGCGCTTTTTTTCCTCAACACAAATATATATAACAACTTGTTCAGTGGTGAACTTATCGTCACTTTCCTGCATAAATTACAGAATGCTGGTTAGTCATTGCCATAATGCATTTTAGTCATTGTGGACGCTAAATACATGAACCTATTATCAGGTTTTTATCACAAACAATTTACCTTGTGTGATTCACAAAAGGGCGTAATTATTTTGATGCCTCCAAGCGAATCTCAATGCTGTATTAACACTGCAATGAAATTTAAAAGGAGCATTTTACTCATTTTAGCGGGAGACATTAACTATCCTTTTTACCGAACTGCATTTGTTTTCAAGTTTATTCCTTACCAAGAGTTACGGGTCAGGTTAGAGGAAATTGGGGTCCTTTTGCGCAGCCGGGTAATATCGTGCTCGTGGCTGGGTAAAAAAATGAAAAAATGGTGTAACGATATCTGTGATTTTAATTACAGAATGTAACTAATAGTTAATAGTTACTCGCTAGTTACGGGGTCTTCGCTTAGTTAGATACTAACCCCAACCCTCTGCCTATGTCGGCGGGTTCCCCTTCGTTAATCCTACTGCTCCCCCCGCATGGTTAGTTATTGCTAGTAGGGGGTTCTTCTTACCTGTTGTGTGCACACGGCTGTCTTTCCCGGAGCTGCTAAACATGGCGTCTATGCGGTCACCGCTCGCGTAATGTTTTGTCGGCTCACCGAGCTCCAAGCGTCGCTTTTAAAGCCCGTCATGGGGTCACGTGGTTTTAAGTTCGGTCCCCGCGTCTTACCTAAACTGCTTATGTTTCCTATTTAACTTTTTTTTGGAAATGCAAAAAAACGTTATTGCTCACTTTTTGAATGGCATTCCTTATGTCACATATGTTCTGTTTACTATATTTCCTGTTAGGTTTATTTTAAATTCGGAGAGGCAAACAAAAACTTTATTGCTCACTTTCTGAGTGACATTCCCTGATTAAATCTAAGATGGTAACAGGAAGGTATTTTGTATATACATTATTTAAGTGGGACTATACTGAATGCAAGGGTGTAGTGAATAACAACAGCCTCAAACTGAAAATCGTTGATGGAGAGTGAAACAATCATAAAATTATAGACCTGAAAGTTGGTCGAGTCCCAAAAAAGATCGCATATTTATTTCCAATGTATTGGCATATTATGTCTAAAGTATCAGGGAGGTCTGGTATCCCAATGTTTGACCTTTACAGTACTTATAAGTCTATGTCACCTGTCACATATGTGACATACCAATTGTGAAAAAATAGTATGCTAAAGTAGTGTGTCTATTTCATCCTGTGGTCAGTTCTATGACACTATTCGCATCCAGTCCTCTTTCGTGTTCAAGCCTCGATTTACAGTATCCAATGTGGAAATATACCACTGTTCCCTGTTTTTCCGTTTTATGTCGAGATTGCCACCTCTTCTTGAGGCCGTGATTTTCTCTATCACAAACCATGAGAATTCTGTATGTTTGTGTTGTAATTTGTTAAAATGTTCAACCATGGGAGCATTCTCTTTGTTGGTTTTAAGTGCGGATCTGTGTTCCTGGAGACGCAGTCTTATTTCTCTGCCCGTCTCTCCTACATAGGCTAGTTGTCAGGGGCACAAGATTATATAGACAAGATTGCTGCTTCTGCAGTTGTTTAAGGTTTTTGAAGTCATGGTATAGTTGTTATAGGTCAAGGATTTACCAACAATGCAGTTCTCGCATATCGAGCAGTTACTGCACTTGTGGTTTCCCACTGCTTTACTACCATTAATTGTCAGCTGATTATTTTGGTTCTGCTCTCTGTATGTATGGACCAGATTCTGACGGATGTTTTCATTGCGTCTGAACGCAAAAATTGGTTTAGAAAGTTTGACCTCCTTACCATCGTTTAAAATATGCCAACTTGAATGAATTACATTCTTTAGCTTATTGCTAATATTTGAAAATTGGCTTACAAAGACTAATTTTGAATCAGTTACAGATTGCTTCTTTGAGACCGAGTCCGGGTGTATCATACTATCTCGGTTATAGAATCGCGCCCTTTTGCATGAATTCTTAATGAGTTTTTTGGGGTATCCCCTATCTTGTAATTTCTCGCTCAATATATTTGCATGTTTTGAATAGTCTTCCAAATTGGAACAATTCCTTCGAAGTCGAAGAAATTGTCCAAATGGGACATTATCTCTTTGGGAGCGGGGGTGGTAGCTGCTATAGTGCAGTAAGGTGTTTTTATCTGTAGGTTTGGAATATAATTCCACCTCCAACTTGTTCTCCATGTTTTTTATGGTAATATCTAGAAAATTTACTGATTCTCTGTCATATACTGCTGAGAATCGGAGGTTCTCATCTCCCAAATTTAACCACTCCAAGAATTCCTCCAGGGTTTCCATTTCTCCTTCCCAAATGAAGAAGATGTCGTCAATGAAGCGCCGCCATAATGAGATGTTCTCAAAAAATGGCGACGCCTCATTGAACACATGTTTCTCCTCGAACCTGGCAACGTATAAACATGCCAGGCTCGGCGCGCAGGTGGCCCCCATGCTGGTCCCCTTATGTTGGAGAAATAGCTCATCTCTGAATAAGAACATATTGTTTTTCAGAACTAGAGTTATGCATTGCATTATAAACTCCAGATTAGCGCCTCTAAGGTCTGCATTACCTAGTATCTCTTCCACCACATTGATCGTATCATTTTGCGGTATGTTGGTGTACAACGCCTCTATATCGAGGGTCACCATGATCTGATTTTTGGGGTTGTACACCAAACCTTCCACAATGGAGATCATATGTGCCGAATCTCGCACGTATGAATCTTGTTTTAGTACAAGGGGTTTTAGGAAGGTATCAGCGTATTGGCTCAGTGGTTCAAGGCGTGAGCCAATACAACTCACGATAGGTCTCATGGGGGGGTTTTCCACACGCTTATGAATTTTGGGGAGACCGTATATCGCTGGTGTCCTAGCGTCTTTACTGTATAGAAATTCAAATTCTGCTTTGCAAATCAGATCTTTATCGAAGGCATTTTTCACTATTTCCCAAACCTTTTTATTCAGAGTCTCCAATTTGGTGAAAGGATCTCTTTGATAGTGTTCTTTGACATCTAGAAGATCCAACATTTTCTTGTTGTAGTCTTCAGTATCAAAAACAACTACCCCACCACCTTTATCGGCGGGTTTAATGGTTAATTGCAGGTTGTTCTTTAGGTCTGTCATAGCTCTTCTATGTTCCTTAGACATATTATTCTTATCAGGGTATGTGTGTTCTAAGATCTTTTTTATCTTTGATTCTACAACTTTTTCAAACACTTCCACATTTTTACCCACCTGTGAAATGGCTGGGGTGAAAGTTGATTTTTGTTTAAGTCCCGAGATGTTATTGGGGGGGTTATAGTCTCTCTCTTCAAAGAATTCCTTTAGTCTAATTTTGCGGAAGAATGCTTTAAGGTCCTTCTCTAAGTTAAATTTATTGACATTGGCCGTAGGGGCAAATGTAAACCCTTTTTCCAGGACTTCTAGTTCAACTTTATTCAGGGGGTAGTGTGAGAGGTTAACAATGGGAAATTTGTTTGAGTCGTTGGGAACTATTGACGATACCGTTGACTCCTTGTATTGGGATATTCCTGAGGGGCCTGGTTGTGTTGGTAATTCGTCCTGTATCCACCCCTTGGGGCCTGATATTGTTTTCTCTGATACTGTCCCCTGTATTGGTATGGTTTCCCACCTCTCCTTTGGCGGTTCTCTAAAAAATGGTTACCTCCATTTTGTTCACTGTTATAACCACCATTCCCTGTAGTGGAACCCTCATCTCCACTGCTTGAGCCAGACGTTTCGGAAAATGTGACACTCTTCTTGGCTCCCCTATTGTATATTGGTCGATTTTCAACATTCCTCTCTTCTCTCGGTTGTTGGAAGTAGTAGACAGATACTAGTGTCTCTTTCGATAATTTTCTCCACACCCACATTAGGTGGTTTTATTTGTGTATTTTTATTTGTGTATTCCATGTTTTTTAATTGACCACTCATTGATACCTATGTATTTTTATTTATAATAAATTGTATACTTTTTTAATAGATTGTTTGTGTTCCTTTCTGGTAAGTGTTCTCCCATTCAACAGGATGCAAGATAAAATGAATGTTGTGGATTGTGTTTGTTAGTTTGAGTTCTGATTTAGGAGCAGGAAATAATATCTCCCATAGGGAAAAACTTCTTGTTTTACTTTTCAGTATATTGGTGCTCCATTTCCCTACGGGTTATTACGAGCCCCTCTCTTTCATTTATACTTAATCCTGGTATGCCTCGCTTCCGAGCTAGCTGAAAGCTCGGAAATCAAGCCTGAGACACCGGACGAGCAGCGGAACGCAACTGTGGGCCGACAGGCAGCCGAGAACAGAGCCGCGACCAGCTGTCGGAACTTTGCAGAGCTGCGCGTGAGAACACAAGATGGCGGCCACCCCGAGCTGCGGAGGTTGATCTGCGGGGTGTGGCGGATTGCGGCTGAGGTGCGGCGAAGGCTGATGCCCGAAGACCCTGGGGAGTGCAGCCCTTGCCGTGCGGAGATGGGAGACTGCGGGGGAGGTGCGGAGCGGCTGTCTGCCGTTCCAGAGATCTTGGTCGGGAGCCCCTCCCCCACCGCTGGATCCGACGGCCATTTCCAGGAGGTCCTGGCCCACAGTGACGCCTGGAGACCCCGCAGCGGCTGAGAGCCTGGCGGCACCGGAGCTCCAGCGAGAGGTGCGGGGCTGAACAGTGCAGCACAGGAGGGTGAGCGGCTCGGTGGGCCTGGCGCACGGACGGGGGACTATTTAGCGGCCGAAGTTGGAGTCCAGGGGGAGTCCCGGTCCGTGAGCGGTGAAGCGGAGGTCAAAGGGGGTATATACGAACTGGCCCTGTGAGCCCGACGAGATAAACGGAGAGTGGCGGTCAATGAAGACACGCTGCTGGTGTCGGGCCAACCAGAGGATCGGCGAGCGGGACCCAGGTATCGAGGGGGGTCGCTGCACTGGGCTTCTGGAGGGCTGCGCCCACGCCCGGATAGAGCGCCCGACTCTGGCTGATCCCGGTTTGCGTACCTGGGGGCGCACAATCGGCTCCCTCGAGCTTCCGCACTGGACACTTTCCTGCTCCTCTGCTTGCTGGGACCTGTCGCGTGGGCGCGGTGAGTCCGGAGGGGGATAGTGGCTGGCACTGTGCGACGGGACCCCTGACCCGCGTGGAGCCAGTTGGGGTGTTGCTGCATAGAGAGATCATTGGACGGCCATCTTGAGTGTGAGAGTGCGTCCTTGAGCGGTGAACGGCCTGTTTCCTGGAGGTGGTGGCCATAGCTAAGGTGGAAAACTGGGACCACTGAGTAAGAGGAAGGAACTAGGGGTAAGCCACCCGGCTGAGGGACATTTGAGCCGGTCCATCAACTGGAGGCAACCCTGCCACGACACACACGGTGACCCAGATGGCCGCCATTGGCAGTGACGTGAGCGTGAAACAGGGAAACGGCCAGCTGAGCATGCCGGACGCGGATGGCGGACTCCGCACGGCCCCGGATGCATCAGCGCAAGAACGAAGACTGAATGCACGGCTGGATGGCATACTGGACGCGATCACTGAGACCAAGGAATCCCTACACCAAGACATTACGCAGGTGGCCACGGGACTGGGTCTCTTAAGAGCGGATCATGCGAAACTTTCCGACAAAGTGAAGGACAACGAACAACTGCTCCAGGAACTAAAACCGGCGGTGGTCACCGCAGAACGCAAACTGTCTGATATCCTTGAACGGTTGGCAACGCTAGAGAAACACGCGGAGGATTCCGAAAGCCACAACCGGAGGAACAACGTAAGGGTGGTAGGCCTGCCGGAAAAAATTGAGGGAGACAATGCCGTGGACTACATGGAAAACTGGTTTAAAACGGTCGTGGCCCCGGAGGGCTTATCTCCATTCTTCTCCCTGGAGCGAGCGCATAGGGTCCCGGCCCGCCCGCCCATGCAGGGCCGCCCTCCTCGGCCAATGGTGGTCAGACTCTTGCACTTTAAGGACCGAGACTTCCTGATACAAAGGGCATGCTCGGTGGGCCCATTCCAAGTAGACAATAGCTCGGTCACGGTTTTCCCAGACTATACGCAGGAAGTCCAAAGGAACAGGGCATCATTTTTGGCCGTGAAAAAAGAGCTGAGAAGCGAAGGTATTCAATACTCCCTACTCTTCCCGGCCAAACTACGAGTGATCCTGGATGGAACGACCCAATCCTTCCAGACCCCTGATGAGGCGTGGTCATGGCTTGAGATGTACCGCGCTGGTACGGACCGTCAACATAAAGGTGAACAGGAGAGACAAAAGCCGGTCCAGATTCGAAAGTCACAACGCATCCGCAAGAGAAACAAACTTAAGAGCGCTGCGAACTGCTCAGATGGCGGAGGACAGAAAGGAGGCACTGGCAGCAACGGCGATCATCACAGGCTCACAACAGGAGAAGGTATTGAACGACTCAGACTCAGAAGAGGAGAGCAGAAAATCTGGGGAAGAACTGTCTGAGGCAGATAGCTTTGTGGGGCCGAAGGTCACCCCACAAACGGCGGATGGACTGTTCAACGAGTGACACTCGAAGTGAAGGTGAAGTATGCGGCTCCTGTTGGAGCGGACTACCTCGGGTGCTTGGCAGATTAGCAGGTACTCTGTTGTAAATATCATATGGGATCATGGGCTTGGAGAAAGGGCCTAGCTTGCCCCGGGTCGGCCCGGGCCTACCCCTCATTGCCCTTAAGGCCTTCTGTGGTGACGACCACAGAGTAGTGGACTGTGTGTGATGTTACAAGTTTGGATGGGGACTGATGCTGCGTTATTGGAATAATTTTAGGAAACAAGGGGGACCCAGAGGGTAGCTAAGAACCATGGGTATAACTACATTATGGAAACAAAGGTTCCTAGCTCATTCAGAATCATCACAATACAATATAGAACACAATGGGATACTATACGTTATAGTCTCCTTGCCCAGCCGGACAAGGAATTTATTTGCAAGACAATGTCAGATATACATTATATTACTACAAAGGTAGTGTGACACAAGCCTGTGCCGTACCAAAGGAGAAAGAAAAATAGAGCAGAGTGAAAGAGGTGTTTTCAGGCAAGAGAAAGGAGCAAAACAGGGCACTGTGAGCAAGTTAGAGAGTAGTGACAGTGTCGCCTGGAGTAGAACATACAGAATCTCATTTACAATATATTAAATGTATGTCCACTCATGGGTGTCGACGTTTCGATCCCTATTGCTCAATTAAATAACTGGGATCATCATCAGGACTTAGAATGAGATTTGCCTGAATGTAACAAAGCCTCTGTTTATGAGGTTAGGGTATGAAAGAAGTCTAAGGATAAGGCCTCCAGGTGGGAGGTTCATTGACCGTCTGAATTGCGCTGGTAGCGCTGGAGATATTCTCAAGAGTCTCGTTTGCAACTGGTGTCCACCCCCACCCACCTCGCCGGACACACACTCAACGCCGTCTTCTCATCCAGCACAGACATCGACTTCAGCCACGCCACAGAGCTTCAATGGACGGACCACAGCTGCGTCCACTTCACCTTCAAGAGAACGACGACCCACCATCACCAGCAACAGGCCGCCCGCAGAAGCTGGAACAAGATCACAGCAGACCAGCTCGCCACCTCCCTGAGCCAGCACCCTCCTGCCAGCTCAGCGAACCCCAGCCAGGCCGCCGACAACCTCACGAAGTGGATCTGCAACTGCGCGGACGAACTCGCCCCGCTGAGGACCCCGCCTAGCAGACCCGGCAGCAAGAAGGCCCCATGGTTCACCGACGAACTCAAGAGCTCCAAGAAGAATTGCCGAGCCCTCGAGAAAGTCTGGAAAAGGGAACCGACACCGGACAACAGGACCTCCTACAAACTTGCCACCCGGAAACACCACCAGCTGATCCGCGCCGCCAAGAAAACAGCATTCAAGGACCGGTTGGACAACAACGCACACAACTGCAAGGAACTCTTCAACATCGTGAAAGAGCTTTCCAACCCCAGCGCAGGAAACAACGACATCACCCCATCACAAGACCTCTGCAACTCCCTCGCCTCATACTTCCACAACAAGATCACGGACATACACAGCAGCTTCAACAACCAACCGACGCACACCATGACCGACCAACCACCCTCCCCCACCACCACCCTCCACGCCTGGACCCCGATCAGCACCGAAGACACCATCCGCACGATGAACTCCATCCACTCCGGATCACCGACCGACCCCTGCCCTCACCACGTTTTCAACAAGGCCGACGCTGTCATCGCACCCCACCTGCGAGACATCATCAACACATCCTTCGACACCACCATCTTCCCTGAGAGCTGGAAACACGCCGAACTCAGCGCTCTACTCAAGAAACCAACAGCGGACCCCACCGACCTCAAGAATTACCGCCCCATCTCGCTTCTCCCGTTTCCAGCCAAAGTCATCGAGAAGACCGTCAACAAGCAGATGGCCGCCTTCCTCGAGACGAACGGATCCCTCGACCCCTCACAGTCCGGCTTCCGAGCCAAACACAGCACCGAGACCGCCCTCATCGCCGCCACCGATGACATCCGAGCCCTGATGGACAATGGAGAAACAGCGGCCCTCATCCTCCTAGACCTCTCCGCGGCATTCGACACGGTCTGCCACCGCACCCTAGTACGGCGCCTCAGCAACATCGGAATCCAGGACAAGGCGCTGGAATGGATCATCTCCTTCCTCGACGGAAGAACACAGAGAGTCCGCCTACCACCGTACAAGTCAGAGGCCTCCGAAGTCATCTGCGGCGTCCCCCAAGGATCATCTCTGAGCCCCACCCTCTTCAACGTCTACATGAGCCCCCTCGCGGCCATCGTACGCAAACACAACCTCAGCATAATCTCCTACGCCGACGACACCCAGCTGATCCTCTCCCTGACCAACGACCCCGCCGCCGCCAGAGCCAACCTGCACGAAGGGATGAAAGAGGTAGCCGAGTGGATGACGACCAGCCGCCTGAAACTGAACTCGGACAAGACGGAGGTCCTCATCCTGGGCTCCACACCCTCCGCCTGGGACGACTCCTGGTGGCCTCCCGCCCTGGGCACCGCACCCAAACCGACAGACCATGCACGAAACCTGGGCTTCATCCTGGACTCCTCCCTCTCCATGACCAGGCAAGTCAACAACGTCTCCTCGGCGTGCTTCAACATCCTACGCATGCTACGGAAGATCTTCTGGTGGATCCCCACAGAGACCAGGAAGACCGTCACCCAGGCCCTCGTCACCAGCCGACTGGACTACGGCAACGCCCTCTACGCCGGCACCACCGCCAAGCTCCAGAAGAGACTCCAGCAGATCCAAAACGCCTCAGCCAGACTCATCCTCGACATCCCACGATCCAGCCACATCTCCGGACATCTGAGAGACCTTCACTGGCTCCCCGTCAACAAGAGAATCACATTCCGCCTCCTCACCCACGCACACAAAGCCCTACACGACCAAGGCCCGAGCTACCTCAACAGCCGAGTCAACTTCTACGCTCCCAAACGCCACCTCCGATCAGCCAACCACGCCCTCGCCGCCGTCCCCCGCATCCGAAGAGCGACTACAGGAGGAAGGTCCTTCTCCTACCTGGCCGCCAAGACCTGGAACTCCCTCCCTCCCGACCTGCGCCTGACCCAAGACCACCTCTCCTTCAGGAAGAAGCTGAAGACCTGGCTGTTCGAGCAGTAGCGGCACCCCCCCCCCCCCCCCCCAGCGCCTTGAGACCCTACGGGTATGTAGCGCGCTTTATAAGTGTCACTGATTGATTGATTTGCGGCGTATAGCCGAGCCGTGGGTAGCTACGCAATGCGATCCTTGCTAGAATCCACTGGGAGTAAGGAGATTTAAAACCCTGGTTTTTCCATTTTCGCCAGGTTTGGCGCGCTTGATTCTTGATTGAGCAAGCGGAACACAGAGTTGTTTGAGTGGGGCTCGTTGGCCGGCCACTCGTAACACAATCGATGTGGGGATGGGGCGCAAGTCGAGATAGGACTCGCGTGTGCACAGGATACTCGGTCTCAATGCGTTATTGGGTCCTGTTCTGGGGAGAGGGGTTGGGGAATTTTTTGGGGGAGTTTCATATTGGGGGGATTGCTGCCATGATGTGGGGGTCCAACTGATACGGCCGAAATGGAGGGGAAGTAGCAGCAATGGGAATGTTACCTGATTTAAAAAGCCTTACATGGAATGTCTGTGGACTTCGTACTATGACTCGGCGAAGCAAGGTGCACGCTTATTTGGTGAGGCGAGGCATCCAAATTGCACTATTGCAGGAAACCCATTTGACCAAACAGGAATGCACTGCATTGCAGAAGAGCTGGCATGGCCAGGTTTTTGGCACGACATATTCAGCGTTTGCCAGAGGGGTGTTGATATGGGTGAGAGCGGGGGTCCAGTTCCAGGCCACGAACCAGCTAGTGGACCCTGAAGGTCGGTTTGTGGTAGTGGAGGGAAGGCTGTATGGCCGGGAGGTGGTCCTGAGTAGCATATATGCCCCTAATGTAGACCAAGCCCGTTTTTCTGATAGCCTCTCCGGCTCACTGGCACACTTCCTGGCGGGCCCCATTATAATGGGGGGGGACTTCAATTCGATCATTGATGTGACACGAGACAGATCACACCCGCCGCTGGCCGACTCCCCGGTGCGTAGGCTGGCCACACACAGGAAAGACTGGCAAGAGAGGTGGGGCCTTGTAGATGTGTGGAGGGAGCAACATCCTGAACTTAGGGGCTATTCTTTCTTCTCGGCATTGCATGCATTACATGTTAGAATAGATTCCATACTGTGTAGTGGCCCCCTGGCTGCCATGATAACGCACACGGAGTACCTCGCCAGAACCATTTCGGACCACAATCCCTTACTGATGACGGTACAATGGCAGCGGGCGAGATCTGCGGTCCCGACATGGAGGCTGTGGCCTGACACATTAGACGATCTGGTGTTCAGCGACACGGTCCAACAAGGCATTGAGCAGTATTTTAGCGTAAACGAGGGCACAACCGCCACGAGATCGGTTGAATGGGATGCGATGAAGGTGGTGGTGAGAGGTGTGTGTATGGGCAGATTCTCGAATGCAAGAGCGACTGTGTTGGCTGATCTGGGGAAGGCGGAATGTGTGCTAAGGGATCTGGAGCAGCGCAGGCCTGAGCGACCAGACCTACAGGGCCGGTTATTAGAGGCGAAAGAAGTAGTGGCGACTGAAACGGAGAGGCTAAGGTGCTATGATTACAAGTTATACCTCACCAAGGTGCATGGGGAAAGAGATAAGGTGGGCACACTACTTGCTAAGCTCGCTAACCCGGAGCCTAGGGGTTGCCCGATCATGAGCATTAAAACAGGATCGGGGGAGGTGGTCTATTCACAGACTGCGGTTTTGACTCGCTTTCAGTCATACTATACGACTCTATATGAGAGTCAGTTGGAGGTGGACAACGCTGTGATAGGCGACTACCTGGACACTGTTCAGCTCCCGAAGCTAGATGACGAGACAGCGAAGGACCTGGGCAGCCCAATAACACTATCGGAGATTCGGGTGGCCATTAAGCAGATGGCTAGAAACAAGACGCCGGGGGTGGATGCCTACCGATTGAATTTTATGTGAAATTCATAGATGTTTGGGCGCCAAGGCTCTTAGTAGTGTATTCCGAAGCCCTGACCCTAGGACGCCTCCCCCAATCAATGAGGGAAGCTTTAGTAGTGCCGCTGCTGAAACCAGGTAGGGAGGCCTTAGATGTGAAGTCATATAGGCCCCTATCTATGCTGACGGTGAATTACAAGATCTTAAGCAGTATTCTGGCCACTAGATTACTACCACACATGACCACGTTGATCCATGAAGACCAGGCAGGGTTCATACCCACTAGGAATACATCCATTAACATCCGCCGCCTGATCCGTATACTGGACAGCGCCTCAGACTTGGAACATAAATCTGCAGTGTTATCGGTGGATATTGAGAAGGCCTTCGATAGTCTTGAATGGCAGTATCTTGATAGGGTGCTGGAGAAGTTCGGCCTGGGAGGTGGCTTTGGCCGATGGACGAAGGTCCTCTATGCTGATGCAACTGCCAGGGTGCGATTGGGACCTGTTATATCACCCGATTATCCGGTGCGCAGAGGGACGAGGCAGGGCTGTTCGCTATCCCCTCTCCTGTTCGCTCTAGCGATGGAACCACTGGCGGCACAGGCAAGAACGGGGGAATTATATACTGGAGTTCGGTGTGGTGAGGAGACTCACCATATCTCACTGTATGCGGATGACCTGTTGCTCTATTTGGAGGACACGGAAGGAGCTCTTAGAGGGGCGACAGAGATGTTCTCCCGTTTTGGTAGGCTATCAGGCCTCAGGGTGAACTGGAATAAAACCTGCGTTTTCCCGTTGAAGGGGGATGAGCCGTATCCCCCTCTTATAGTGGACGTGGTCTGGAAGGGCTCGTGTTTCACCTACCTGGGAGTCCGTGTTTACCACGAGGCCACGGATCTGCTGGAGGGTAATATTGGCCATTGCATACGGGCGCTGCGGGGATGCATGTCTTTTTGGGCCTCTCTTCCTCTATCAGTGCAGGGCTGAGTAGCATTGTTAAAAATGGTGGCTCTACCGAGGTTGCTCTATTATTTTCGCACCCTGCCGGTATGGATCCCTCAGCGGATCTTCAAAGACTTGAGATCGATGGTTATAGCCTTCCTTTGGGGCCATGGCAGGCGCAGAGTGGCGTTGCATACTTTGCTCAGACCCAAACTTGAGGGTGGGATGGCGGTTCCCGATTTTGAATTGTATTACCTGGCGGCCCAACTACAGATCCTAACGCAGAACATCGCGAGAGAATTTAGGGGCCCTGACCAGGGACGGGGAAGAGGTATTCAGCGGCACATCCTGTCCTACATTGTAATGCAGCAGAAGTTGGGATTGGGCAATCTCACCATTGAAGAGAAAACCCTTCGGATGTGCTGGCACAGGAGCCTGAAGAGGGCAAAGGCAGCACGCCCATATGCCCCAGAGATCCCTATAGGAATGTTGACGGCACTACCGCATGGAGGCGATTGGTCTCCGTTGGCGGAGTGGGAGGAACTGGGTCTGCAGGTGGTGGGGGACCTGTATGCCGATGGGGTGCTGGCCCCCTTTCGCGTACTGCAGGACCAGTTTGGTCTTCCGGATGGGAGTTACCTTTTGCATGCTGCAGTGACAGCAGCAATACAAAAACACTGGAGGGGGGGATTGGCAGAACCGGACACGACCATGGCCTGCCAGTACGTGGTGATGGCTGCGGGCACAGTCAAGGCGGTGACTTGCATCCACTCGAGAATGCTGAACGAGGGCCTGGAACCGCTCGCTGCGCTAAAGGGAAAATGGGAAGAAAGCATAGGTAAGCCCATACCATACACGGTTTGGGGCCACATTTTGGAGCGAACATGGAAGGGTTGCAGGAATGCCCGTTTCCAACAGGTGCACTTCTTCATACTGCATAGAGCATACATGACACCAGGGAAACTTCAAAGGCACTTTCAGGTGCAGGATGCAGCGTGCCCAAGATGCTTGGTACTTGAAGTTGAGCTAGATCACATGCTGTGGGGCTGCCCGAAGTTGGGGACATATTGGGCTGAGGTGGGCGAGCTTTTGAATGCAGTCACTGATAGAGAGGTGGAGTTCGATATGGCTGCGTGCATGTTGCTTTGGTTCCCACACACGACAAGGACTAAAATCACGAGCAAGTTTATTGACCTGGGACTCATACTAGCACAAAGAGAGATTACTTGGCGCTGGAAATCCAGGGAGGGCCAGTCTGTTCGGAGATGGTCGAATGAGCTATTGAAATGGTCAAGATGTGAGAGTGCGATCAGAATGCGACAGGCCACGAGAACTGGTAACGAGAAGAGCTTAGAGATGGCAAGGGCTTGGGAGATGATTGTGCAGGCTCTGAGCGACTATTTAACCGAGGAAGAAGAGGAGGGACATCTGGAGAGGGAGGTTCCATGAGGCTTGGAAGGCCGAATGCTTGACCCCGATAGGCAGCGAGCTCTCCTGACAGAACCCATAGGTACAACCCACATCAGCGGCAGTGGGGGGTGGGGGGGGTTGGAGGGGCGTTATTAGGACACCGCAGCAGTAACAAGAGGGGCACCTACGACAGGGAGGGCTGACTGGTCCTTCAGGTAGTGGGGTGTAGGGCGGCATGCATGTGTTGACGCTGAGTGGAAGATGCTAGGCACTAACAGACGGCTGTCATTGAAGTGCACCGGCATAGACCTGACAGTGCGGGCACTGAGGGCCCGGTTGTCACACACACGAAGTGACTGAATGTATTTGGCGGTGGGGGAGGGGGAGGGAGGGGGGAGTTTGATAGGTAACAAAAAGCAGATACATAATTAGGTTGTTGACCTGTTGTCCCTCTGAGCAGCACATGGGGAACTCCTGTTGGGACCTGTTGGTGCGCCGCCCAGCCTCCGGGATGTGGGCTGAATGGCTGTGTACTACTTCCGTACAGTGCCTTGAAATGTTAGAGGTATAACGGTCACTTGACCTTGATGTTTTGTCTATAACTCTGCAATAAAAACATATTTAAAAAAAAAAAAAAAGATAGATGGGTAGAGTGAGGGCGATAGATTGATAGAGGGATTGGTGTCGTTACAACGCAGGCTATTACAACGCCTGCTGTTACAACGCGGTTTTTACATCGCATACCACTACAACACATAGTGCTTTTAAGCGCTGGATAGTGATTTATTTAATTTACTATTCCAACTCCAGTCCCCGTGGATAGTAGGGAAGGTGTTGGATAGTAAATTAAATATATTCCCTATCCTAGAGCGCCCCCCAGCGCAATGCGTTGTAATGGTTTGCGTTGTAATGGTTGCATTGTAATGGTAGTGCGTTGTAATAAATGCGTTGTAAGTGATGTTTCCCTGATAGAGTGAGGGCGATAGATGCAGTGAGGGCGCTAGATAGATAGACAGATAGAGTGAGGCGATAGATAGATAGATGGTTGTGTGTGTGTGGGGGGTTTGTGTGTGTGTGAGGGGGTTGTATGTGTGGGGGGTTGTGTGTGTGGGGGGTTGTGTGTGTGGGGGGGTTGTGTGTGGGGGGGTTGTGTGTGTGGGTGTGTGTGGGTGTGTGTGGGTGGGGGGGGTGTGGAGGGTGTGTATGTAGGGGGTGTGTGTGTAGGGTGTGTGTGTGGGGGGGTTGTGCCTGTGTGGGTGTGTTTGGGGTGGTTGTGTGTGTGGGTGGTTGTGTGTGTGGGGGGTTGTGTGTGTGGAGGGTTGTGTGTGTGGGGGTTGTGTGTGTGTGTGGGGGGGGGGGGTGGGGGGGATTGTGTGTGTGGGGGGGTTGTGTGTGTGGGGGGTTGTGTGTGTATGGGGTTGTGTGTGTGTGTGGGATTGTGTGTGGGGGGTTGTGTGTGGGAGGGGGTGTGTTTGGGGGTGTGGGGGTGTGTGGTGAGGTTGTGTGTGGTGGGGTTGTGTGTGTGCACAAGAGTGAAACACAGGCTGTTTAGATGAGAGGCACCTCATGTAAATACATTTCAAGGCTAAGAAGAAAAAAGAAGAGAGACCAAAGGTAAGTATAGATGGAAAAACCTGTAGATTCAAGGGTTGAATTCTCGAAAACAGAAAGCATACCTGTTAAGTTTTTCTGGCGAATAGGCATCCAGGGGTCTATCCGTGTCCAGAGGGGTCCACAGAATGCCAACAAAAACCCGGGAATAAATAAGGATCTGAATAGAGAACACCTGTAGGGGTCTCTGACTCGTGAGTGTATAAAGCTCTTCCTTCCTATTATACCTGGAACAGGTCCGATGCCATATTGGGTGTATAGAAGATGTAAATACTAGCAGAATAACGCTCACTAAAAATACGAGCCTTGCACAAATGATCCTAGTGGGTAGCAGATGAGGGTGACATAATACTATAAAGACTTAAAGACATATGTATTCACAAGCGGTATGGGCTGCAATGGCTGTTCAGAGGTAACTAAAAATAAAAGATGGACAGCTAAAAGAAGAGTACAAATCTTGCGAGCTCCCAGTTCTCCTTTAAAGATAAGCGCAAGAAAGTGCAAATAAAACCTGGAAGAGGCTAATGAGTGACTAAAAAATAAAATGGAAAAAGAAGCACAAGCTGGAGATGGTTCACAAGTAACAATTATGACTCAGAGGAAATCGTAACTTTACATAGAAAGCTGCTTCCAAGATACGAGACATGAGAGGTACTGTAAAGAGAGGAAGCACCCCAATACAGAACATTATACAGTTGAGATCGGGATAATTTCTACCTGATGCGCCTCGCTGAAATGCTGTCAAGTATGACATTAAATTACAAAGAAAACAAGCTCTAGGCATTGCTGGGGCGGGGGAGCACATTCCTTTGAAGTCTGATGGGGGCAGGGGAGCGGCATGGGAGCGGCTTCCTTTGAAGTCTGATGCCGAGGCTCAGACAAATGGTGTTTGGTGTGCGATGTGGCTGGTGATGTGCACGCGCCTGGCTCACATGAACTGCACCTAATCCGCAGTGGGTAGACTTTTGAAAGCTTCTTACTATAATCTCGCTGAACAATGCTTGCGCATTGCTTCAGCGAGACCTAAAAACCATAGCAATTTTAAATTGTGTAGCCATTAGAAAGATTACAACATAATTACACCACGTATATAGAGATCCTTAAATGAATCTAGATGCACAGAATGGAAGCAATATAACACATTCTTGTCAGAGAATATTTTTATTTTGTCATCAACGGTCATTTAGGGGTATGCACACATATTCAAGTCAGTCTAATTAAATGCATAAAGTCTACGATTATCGAAAAAAGAGAAAAGTTAAATCAATATTTCAGATTGGTTTCAATGGCATTTTAGTGGTCAAAATCTCTTGCTCTCACCTAGTCTTCTAGGTACGTCCCACCTAGTGTTTGTTAGCAGAGGTCTTCATCGAACATTGAAATCCAAATATTGATGGAATGTTAAATATTTAACAATATTTTAGTGATGTTTCCATATTTGGTTTACAACAGTTGTAGGGAACAAGGGCATGATGTACCGTGGGATTCTGCAGTTGAAAGCCTGTGGTCCGCAAAATCACAACATTTGTGAGTACAAAACACCTTTTTTGAGATGGGACATTCTTTGTGAGTCTCAAAACTGCTTTTCCAACCTATTATGAATTACACATAGGAGTCAGCATAAAAAGAGAGTCCCCCTTCTATTCAAGAGTTGCAGTTGCAAACCATTTATAAGGGACCACCAAATTTATTGCAAGACACATGCACACCAGACTGCCTAGCACCCTGGCCTTTGTCCAGATGACGCCTTCCACAGAATTATCCTAATTTCAATATCAGAGAAATGTCCCTGGCGTTATACTATTTCGAAATACTCTGCAATACATAGAACCACTGTTTTTGCTTCTTTTACTGGTATTACGTCCTAGCTGGGATGACAGTGCAAACTCCTTAAAAGGTTGTATGATCCTCCCTCTCTTCCAAATTTTGAATAGACTGTGCCCCTATTATTTAGTTTTTTTTGCATTTTGCCTCCGGTGAAAGGATGTGATGAACAACCTTTTATGTTACACTACGCAAACCTTCATCACTCATTATGTGTTCCAATAATGAGGCCCTTTTAAATTGAAAATAACTCTCATTCTCATCCCAACACAAATTAAAATGCATTTTTTCCAGTGGCAACACAAGACAGGGAAGCCCTCCTACTCCTGCCAGGTCTTACTTCGATGCCCGGGATTACACCAAGCGAGAAGAGCAACCAATCTCACTCTCTTACCCTCGAAAGGGGCTTTGGGCTTGTTTAAATATCAACTCAGCTGTTTTCGATGCCTACAATAATGGTGCCCTCAACACACAATTTGTAGTTTCTGTAAATGCAATACTTTGGTCTATAAATTTCAGGTTGCTATTCTCGTCAGTTCTATTGTTTATTTTTGTCTCACATGGACAGATAAAGCCTCCTTCCCTGAGATGCTTTTAAGGATCTACGATAGACACATGGTGGAATGCTCACACACCACCTGGATGCCCAACAATCAAATAGAGATACAGGGCAAGTAAGAAGACTTGGCAGCTGGCACATGTTTTAAACTGCTGGTAGAGATGAGGCAGAAGCAGTCAGTGCCAGGCTCCGAGCCAACAAATGGCGCCCCCAGGCCTGCCCCATGCTGCGCAAGAAACATAAAGGTGAAAACATGCAGCGTGAAACCGACCAGACTGACACAGAATGCAGAAACCAGGCAGTGGGGACAGGGACCTCCAGTTATTCATTCTAATTACAACTCAACTCTTAAAATACATTCATATATTTTGGAAGCATTTAATTTCAATTAGCTAGAGTTTTTATGCTAAAGGTCTTGATGAAAAACGTACATCTAATCAACAAAATGTCTTGCAGAAGAATTTTAACTTCTTTTAAATTACTTCAGCAGAGAATGTGTCTCGGGTAACTGTCCGACAGATCAATCGGCGGAGAATGCATGTAAAACAAGTATTAGGAAAAGAAAGAAATGAGTTGGCTGCATCCTCGGTTGTATTGCAGAGGGAAATGCGCAAAAATTTGTTATTAGTATAAGAGAGTGGCCATACTGTTTAAATACATTTAATTTTCAATGTGTTTCCATATAACGCGGACTTTAACCAAGTCGTTACAGCGCTTCACAATAGGCACAGTAATGATACATGAGCAGGAAATTACAAGTGAGCTTGTAACAAAAACTAAAAGTTACGTTACAGGAGGCAATAGTGACAACTGTGCATATATCAAAAACAAAAAATACGAGATACCAAATGATTTGCGGCCAATAGCTGAACATAATAGCAACAGTGGGGCGGAGGTTGGTAGATGAAGGATATTTGACAGCATCTTTAAAAGAGTAATTATGCGACAGCCAAAATAATAAGTGTGTAACTCTGTGTAAGTCGCAGTGAACACACGAGGAACTGGCGAATGCACCGGGAGCATAGGGTGAGTCAGTGTAAAGAAAGTGCTGGGCACACGAGGTCCACTGAAGAGAGAGAGGGGGCTTGGTATCGGTAGTAGACACAAGGTAACCCTAGTGCTTTGCATTAGTAGGCACCAAGGAATACTATCTAGAGGCTGGCAGCGGTGGGCACAAGGGAACACAATCCCTTTGCCCTGGGCTAATTCCCCCGCGGTGCGGGGGGAGGGGAAGAGGACAAACAGGACTGTGTCAACCAACAGATAACAAGAGTGTAACTACAGGACGACACCATGCTGTATAACACTTAACCACCAAGCATGTATCTTGCATGTTGTGTTACATAGCATCAACAATTAATCTGTTTTAACTTTTCTGCATAAATAGTGTTTTTGCTTACCACCCACTGACTGAATGAGGAGTTATAACTAGAGGTTTTGATATACGACAACACCATTACTCCATATTTCTTCATCATGCTTCACTTTTTTAGGGAACGATCCACAATCAGGAGTGGTACAACCTCACCCCCGAAACGGATAACGGAATACCTATAGGTTCCCCTTGAATTTGGAAAGGAGACATCAAGTTATAATCATGTACGATACATTGTACCCCATGAACCATCTCCTTCCTCATGGACACACCGTTTTAAGTCTCGCCTGCTGCAAAGGAAAAATACCTTTTCCAATTGATTTTGTTTTTCAGTCAAAAACGTGCACACATTATTGCATTGCTTTTAATGCAACACGTGCACGTGTGGCGATTCCCTTGCGGGAGCGAGCTTTAACATATGGTTCCTGCTCGTCCCGCAAGGGAAACAGCCGCAGACACCCTCCTCTCTCCCCTCCCCCTGCTGCCTCATTCAGTGCAAGGTGCGTGCTTGTCTTTTTTGGATCCATTTCACATAGAAGCAACTAAATGAAAGAAGGAAAGATGTTGTGAACCGTTTCTTCAAGTCACGGTTTTCAGTAAGTGAGGAGCGAGGCGCGCGCTGGTTCATTTTGCACCAAATTCGAATGGTCTCTGTTCCTTCCCCCCATTTTCCTTTGATTGCAGGGCACTGCAGAGATGAGTATTCATGACAAAATCCAAACGTTTACCGGTCTCAGTACAACATCATGTTAACTGAAGTTCCTTGAGTCTTTCTCTCATAATGGGCGCCGTGAAATATTGTTCAAATGCCAGGCCCCAGAGTTGGGTCATCTTTTTGTTGTTCAGTGCCAGGAGCAGGTATCGGCTATGACTTTCAAAGATTTGCATCATGAACATTTCTATATGTTTTATCTCTGAGGCAACAGTGGTAATATTAGGAACCTTCTGGTTGCACGGTTTCTCCATTCCCACTGAATACAAATACGTCAGGCATTTGTAGACTAAAAACAGAAAGGAGGTGTTACCCCGGGGTGTAGCTTTGCATCTCTGCTTAGATTCGTCTCAGCAGCTGCGTGAAGCGTAGCACGCATCACTCCACCTTTATCCTAAAGCAGCAGACACAAGACATAGCATGAAGCCTTATCTCAGTAATATCAGGTGAATGGTACCGCCTCCCCTGTGAATGGAACAGTCCAAGTATAGCCAAAGCAAACAAGAGAGTAGAGCAAAACCATAACTAACGCTATCTGGAAAGCTACACTCATTTTATTAGGAGACGTCCAAGTAGGTCAAGAGACAAATCAAGCCATGTTTGTTAAAGTAAAGAGAGCCGGAAGTAGTGTTTCAAAAATACCCAAACCATAAACATTCAGCAAAAAAGTGGGCAATAACAACACAATGAACAAGCATTGGCATAGCCAATAGGTCTCGCTTTTGGGACCTTATAAGTATTTAGTTATGCTGCACAATATTCTTGGTGCAACAACATCAACTGTTACATGGCTAAAACACTTATAAGGTCCCAATGGCAAGACCAATTGGCTATGCCAATGCTTGTTATTTTATAGGTATCCTCCAGTGACGTAAGGTTAAGTCAGGTGAGAGCATTGGCCTCACGTATGTGCATGGTATGCATGTGAAATAGAGGCAAGAATACACAAAAAATATATATATCCCTGACAAAGGCCCCAGACTCGGAAGGGGCTCATAGCGTGGGCCAAAACATGTTGGCATATGCATACTAGGGTTGGCTGAACAATTTGATTCATTTAGAACCCTAACAAACATATTTTTTACCTATACCATAGGGACTCTACACATAAACAAATTCTTTGGGTATACCTTGAGGTATTGTTAAACTTTCTATTCTCTGTCTGGATCCCTGCGTATCTTGCAAATCAATCAATCAAGGACTCATAAAGCGCACCTACTCATCCATGAGGTCACAAGGGGCTAAGGGGCGAGGGGAGGGGCTGGGTCTGCTGTTCAGTCGAAAAGCCAGTTCTTGAGGTCCTTCCTGAATTGAGGCAGTGATGGTGATTGCCTGAGGTACAGAGGCAGGGAGTTCCAGGTCTTTGCAGCGAAGTAGGAGAAGGATCTTCCTCCAGTTGTGGTCTTGCAGATCTGTGGGACGGTGGTAAGGGCCAGTTGGGCAGAGCGGAGATGTCTGGTGGGGGTGTAGAAGGAGAGGCAGTGGTTGAGGTATCCGGTTCAGCATTGTGGAGGGCTTTGTAGGCGTGCGTGAGAAGCTTGAAAGTGATTTTCTTGTTTACAGGTAGCTAATGAAGGTCTCGCAGGTCGGCGGTGATGGGGTTGCAGCGTGGGATGTTCAGGATGAGTCAGGCGGAGGCATTTCGGATGGTCTGCAGTTTCTTTTTGGAGTTTCCTTGTGGTGCCAGCATAGAGTGCGTTGCCGTAGTCGAGTCTGTTGCTGACAAGAGCACGGGTGACTGTTTTCCTGAACTCGGTGGGAATCTACTTGAAGACTTTATCTAGGAACTCCCAACCTTTTGGTTGAGTCTGCTCTGGTGGTACCAACCTACCAGGGTGTGGCTAGGCGCCAATGATGAAGCATGTCAGGATAAAGTAGGTGAGGCATCTTTTTTCTTTTTTTTTTATTTCTGTAATTTTTTATTGAGAAAAAAAAGATATATTTACATGGAGCACAACATATACACGGGAGGAAGATAAGAAAAAGAGAGGGGGAAAGAAGGGAGAAAAAGAAGAAAAACGCCCGGGGGGGGGGGGGGTCCACGCTCTCAGCTTTTCAGTCTTATTGGCGTTAGTCCGGGCGCCAGTCGTTTGAACTCTGCCTTGTCCTTTGGGACCTCCTTCCCCTTGTCTTGCGTCGAGTGACACTCTTAAAACCCTCGCCCCGACCGGGGATAGGAAAGATAGAGAGAGAAAGGAGCGGCACAGGTTTTTGGTGTTTGCACTATCAGGTGGGCTGAGTATTTGGCTTAGGTGTCTGGCTGTGCTGCCTACGGGGGTTTGTGCGATGATAGGTAGTCGTCTAGGGACTCCCACATATTTGACTGCCTGTGTGTTTTGGGTGAGTGTGTCGCTGTTATGTTGTCTGCCCCCCTTAGGAATGTGACCCAGTTGAGCCATGCTCTAGGCGTGGCTTTCCCTGTGTCTTTCCAGTTATTCAAAACTGTTTTGACTGCCGCTGTCAGCAGTAAGTCAATGAGGTCTCTGTCTTCTTTGGTTGTGATTGAGGGAGACGTAAACCCCAGTGCTAGGCTGTGAAGGTCTAGTTGTATGGCGTCCCCCGTGATGTCGTTTATCAGTGTTTCGATTATGTTCCAGAACTTCCTAACCTTGGTGCAATGAAAGAGTCGGTGTGCAAGATCCCCCCTTTGTTTGTTGCAGTTCCAGCAGGAATCACTGTCGCGGATTCCCATGGAAGCTAGACGGGCGGGGGTCCAGTATGCCTTATGTATGAGCCAGAATTTAGTCTGGTTTAGAGTAGCCGTGACCTTTTTCCTAGATGTGGATCTCCATAACTCAGCCCTCTCCTCCTCACTTAGCAACCTTCCCCCTAGTGTTCCCCAGTAGGTCGTGACTTTGTCGTTGAGTTTGGTGGATTTTGGGCATAGGGCCTTGTAGAGGTGTGCAACTTGGTGCCCTAGTTTATTAAGGTTAGTGGCGTATTGTAGGATTGATGGTGTTAGTCCGTTCAGGCCTGCTTTCCTTATCGCTACTTTAATCTTCAGGAAGTTATACAATTCTATGCTATCTAGATTGTGTTCTTCTTTTGGTGCGTCAAAGGTTAGGTTTGCGCCTTGCTTCTGTAGATTGCTCGCTGTGGAAACGCCATGCTTGTACCATGAGTGCATGTTCAAGGTCTTGTCCCTGTATTTTATTCTGGGGTTGTGCCATATGGACTCAAACTCTGTTTTCTTTATGCTTGTCCCCAGTAGCTTGTCAACACATAGGAGTGCCGTCTTGGTGTTCCTTAGGATGGGGTTGTCTTTGATTGCTGGGTATCGGGTGGCGGTAAGCAGGGCAATGGGGTTCATCCCTTTCAGTAGACCTCTCTCTAGTGTGAGCCATGCCGGAGTATAATCTTGCCCCGTAGTGAGCCAGTATAGTCCCTGTCTTGCTATGCATGCTTTTTGAAATGTTCTGAAGTTTGTTATGTTTAGGCCACCTAGGTCTTTCGTCAGCCTTAGCTTATGTAGGCTGATTCTAGGCTTCCACCCCCTCCACAGAAAGGTGTTAAGCAATTTATCTAATCTCTTATGGAAGTCTTCTGTGTTTATCAATGGCAGCATGTTAAACATGTAATTCACCATTGGTGTGAGCATCATTTTAATCGCCTCCACTCTCCCCCACCACGTGGTGAATTTGGGAGACCATCCCTCCACTCTTTCCTTTATTTTGCATAGTAAGGCTTGTTCATTGCGTTCAAGTGTGGATCTAAGGTCCCTCTCAAAAAGGAGGCCCAGGTATTTTATTGGTTTCTTTTGCCATGTCAGGCCCGATGCTCCTAGTACTGTCTTAGTGGTGTGGGCGTTTAAAGGTTTGCACTCAGATTTTTCCCAGTTTAATTTGTATCCCGAGACCTGGGCATATTGTTCTATTGTATCCATCAGGGCTTTGATTGATTTCTCTGGGTTTTCGGTAACTATTAGGACGTCCTTCTGCATATGCCGCTAGCTTAAAGGTTTCCCCTTCTACCGTTATCCCTGCTATGTCTGTGTTGGTTCTGATCATGTTTAGTAGCGGTTCTATCGCTAGCAGGAACAGGGCTTGGGAGAGCGGGCACCCTTGCCGGGTCCCTCGTCCCAGGTGGAGCCGTTCAGATGTCCCCCCATTAACCACCACTCGTGCTTTGGGATCATTGCAGAGGGCTAATACCATCTTCCTATAGTTGGGGCCAAGCCCGAATTTCTGCATGCACTGGTCCAGGAATGGCCAGGATACTCTGTCGAACGCCTTCTCAGCGTCTAGAGCTATCATGACAGCTGCATTGCTGCTCTTGGAGGAGTGGTTTATTATGTGACAGAGCAGTCTTGTGTTGTCGTGGGACATTCGGTTTTTGAGATAGCCTACTTGTGAACAGTGTATGAGCTTAGGTAGATGTGCGTTGAGTCGGGCTGCTAGTACCTTGGCGTAGATTTTATAAGTGAGATTGGTCTGTAGTTTTTTGCGTGGTGCGTGTCCTTGCCTTCCTTTGGTATTACTATTATGTTGGCCTCCACCATTGACGGTGTCATGCGTCCATTCTGGACGCAGTTCGTGAAGACTTCCGTCATTGTGGGCCTGAGTATGTGGAGGTACTGCTTGTAGAAGCCGGCCGTAAAGCCGTCTGGCCCTGGTGCCTTGTTATCTTTGAGACTTGCTGTGGCTCTCACTATCTCGTCCTCAGTTATGTTTAGGTCGAGAATGTCCTGCTCTTTGTCTGTTAGTGTTGGTGTGAATATGCGTTCTAGGAGTTCTTTGCCTCCATCTTCTCTTAGGGTTTCGTCCCTCGTGTAGAGTTTTTCGTAGAAATCCCTGAAGACCTCCAGTATCTCCTTGTTAGAGTCTGGGATCTGTTATTTCTGTCTATGATGGCCTCTATCGAGTGTTGTTTCTGTTTCCCCTTAAGGTAGGATGCCAGATTTTTCCCTGCTTTGTTTGCGGTGCACAGGTTGATGGCTTTGTACTTGTTTAACCAGGTTCCTGCCCTTTCACTCAGGATTTTGTTCAGTTCATATTTCCGTTTAGTTAGGGTGGTGAGGTTGTTTCTATCTTCTAGGTAGGCTATGTGTCCTGTCTCTAGGTTTTTGATTTCCTTTTCTAGTTCTGCAATATTTTTGTTTCTTTCTTTGTTCAGCCTTCATTTGATGGCCAGTACTGTCCCTCTGATAGTGGCTTTTAAGGAGTCCCAGAGCAAATTCCTGTCTGTCTCGGGGGTGTCATTAATTGCCAGGTATTCTTTTATTGCTGTCTCGATCTCTGCCTTCGCTGACGTGTTGGTAAGTAGGTTGTCGTCGAAGCGCCATCTACGAGTTGGCTTCTCGTTGTGTTTCCCAGACAGGACTAGGCTTATGTGTGAGTGGTCTGAGATGCTCCGTGGGCCAATTTCCGTGTGGTCTATGAGGTGGGTGTGTGTGTCTGATATGAGGATGTGGTCTATTCTGCGCTGTAGGAGTTGTGTGGGTTTGAGTAAAAAGTGTATTCTCTGGCGTCTGGGTTTTGGAGTCGCCACGGGTCTTTGAGGCTAAGTTTGGAGCACAGGTTTTTCAGGATATTGCCCTTATGTGATGTTTGGCTCGGTCTGTGCGGGTGTTTATCAGTGGCTGGGTCCAGGACTTGGTTCATATCTCCTGCAACCACTAGAAGCTCGCCTAGTGGTAGTGTGTGTAGTTGTGCTCCTACCTTGTCCCAGAAAGACCTGTCGTCAGTATTAGGACCGTAAATGTTGGCCACATGTATAGCTTCTGCGCCTCTATTTAGGCTGGTCACTAGAATTCTACCCTTGGTGTCTGCCTGCGTGTTCGCTAGTGTTAGCTTGGATTTCTTGCTAGTTAGTGTCACCACCCGGTTCTTTTTGTTCTGTGCTGGTGACCCCGTTACCTCGCCTATCCAGCTAGCCTTGAGGCGCCCTATGTCTTCGGCTTCTAATCTGGTCTCTTGCAGTACATAGATGTCGCTTTTGAGCTTCCTCAGGTGTTCTAGGACTTTCCTTCTCTTCACCGGGCTATTGAGACCTTTGACGTTTAGGGATACTATCTTGATATCAGTTGCGAGGTTGGTTTGGTTGTTGTGTGCCATTTGTGATTAAGTGCATCTGGCGATCTATGTGGCCACAATCCCTGTGATTCCTTGTGCTGGCCTACCCCTTGTTCTTCGCATACTTGTGAGTGGCTGTGCTTATCCCTGCGCTGGCTGCTCCTAGATGAAAGCGTGGAAGAGTGAAAGATAGAATAATAGAAGAAGAGAAAAAGAGTTACCCCATGTATGTGCTCCCCCCGCCCCCCTGTCTCCCCTGTTCCCCCCCTCCCCCCCATACTTGCTGAGTGGGTGTGCGACGACAAAGTTCCTTTGCTCCGCATCCTCCCTGAGGTAGAGTTCGTGATTATCGATGGCTGAGTGCGTGACAAGAAAAACACAGTCCTTCCTGCTGGATGTTTTTCGTTCGTGTAGGGTCTTTCTCAGCACTGAGGTAGATTTTTCAAAACATGTAAACTAGTTGTAGATCGCCCAAAGTTCTCTTTGCGACAAAAATAAAAACTCAGTCCTTCTTGCTTGCTTGTTGTTTTTCGTCCGTGAATGGTCTTTGTCAGCACTGAGGTAGATTGTTCAAAACATGTAAACTAGTTATAGATCGCCCAAGTTCTCTTTGCGACCTTTGGTTCGTGACTGTTCGGCGATCTGGCACTTGGGTCAGGTAGCTTGCATGAGGTAGACATGTAGTCCTGTGGTTGTGCGTGTTTTTTATTCCGAGTGCGCAGCGTCATCTGGTGAGGCGCATCTTTTGGCTGCTCCGGGGCCTTTTGTTTCCATCTCCTCTGTCGGTGGTCCTTGCATGTAGCGTCTCAGGTCTTCCGGGTTTTCGAATACCATTGTTCCCATTTGTCTGTGATCTTGAAGCGTGCCGGGCCAACGAAACTGAGGCTAATGCTCCTTTTGCGCAGAGTGTCTCTTAGGGCTAAGAAGCCCTTCCTGGTTTCAACGGTTGTTTTTTTTTATACCTAGGAAGCTACATCCCAGTCAAACCATGTCAGTATCCCTCCTTCTCCTACTTTGCCCGGTTGCTATTGTGTGATAATGTTAATTTGGGAGAATGCAATTGGACAGATATTCTCTTGTTCACCCTCTGTGAAGATAGAAACGAGATCCATACTCTGGTTTTCACACACACTATCCTACACCACTTATTTAGCCCACTAGACAGACACTCTTCTGGTCTTCCAAAAACAGAGCATGTAAAGACCACCTGCAAAACAGGCTTCCGATTGCTGTACATAATCAAGAAAATTATGCCCATTATTCCTCTGTTTGCAAAAATAGGACCTGGTTCAAGCGCTGATAATATCCAGAATGGATTATTGTAATTCCATACTAGTGGAAGACCCTAAGCATCTCATCCACTGTCTGCAGCTGTTACAATATGCAAAAGCCATAGTCCTTAGTAGAGCTACTTCGGTCTAACAACATCTACAGAATTTGCACTGGCTTCCAATACATAAAAGATGATAGTTTAAAGTACTGTGTACCGTGTCACAAAATGGTCAATAACACCAGTCTGGGCACATGCATGGCATTATTCTTTTGAGGTAAGGCCCCTCCCAAGAGCTTAGATCCAAACATAAATCTTTATTTGTGACTCCAAGATACAGAAAAGTTAAGACGAGGAGGTCGCCTGTAGGCTGTTACCACCACAAAGATGTGTAATTTATAGCCATTAGCAAAACGTGCACAACCCAACCTTTTCATGTTTAGGAAACACATTAAAACCTTTTTGTTTTCACATACAAGCTAAAACTGTAGTCTCTCCAAATATTACCTTGATCTTGTTTCTTTTCTCACCGTGCCAAGCTCACTGTATTAGATATGAGGTTATAATTCATACTTCCCCTGTTAGCCCAAGGTCACTTCACTGGAAGTAGTTGTTTGTGATTTTATACGTGCCCAGATCAAATCAACATCCCATAGAGTGGAGTACTATCCATGAGTAAAAATGCTTTGGTGCCCTGCCAGGGATAAAATGCCCTACATAATGTGATTACAAAACATTACTGTGTATTGACAGAGAAAGTCTTTTCTTTGAATTGACTGCACCAGTGCTTAATTTGAGGCTGTGGTTTCTGGTGCTTGGTGTAGGAGAATAGGGTCTGCAATCCTATGATCACCCCAGATTTTTGCTTTTTGCTTCACTGGTTTACGACTTCTCTGGCTGTGGGCCTGCTAATCAGACCCACAGCCTTGCTGTTCTCTCACTAAATTGACACGTGTACCTTAGGTGCATTTACCAATTGGTACTGGGCCACCTTATCAGACCCTGTAACTCAGGGCATAGGTGTACCCAGGGCCTACCAGGGGCTGCAGCATGTATTATGCCACCCCTGGCTGGCCATCTAAATCTGACACAACTGGCTGCACGACAGCTGGAGCAAGGTGGTGTAAACACCCTTTGCTTTAGATATAGTATACCTATATCTAACCCTAAAATGGACACATAGATTCCTATCAGTCACTCGTATGGCAGGCCTTGACAATCCTGAAGGCAGAGTGCTCGGAATTATGTGCTCTGGCATGAGCTGAGCCCGTTTGCAGCTTGCGGAACCAAGTCCTAATAGCTGTTCCATGATAACGCATACCATATACTCTTAAGTGCATTATAATC
Organism: Lissotriton vulgaris; assembly: GCF_964263255.1. Lineage (NCBI taxonomy): Eukaryota > Metazoa > Chordata > Amphibia > Caudata > Salamandridae > Lissotriton > Lissotriton vulgaris. Next base: position 417,723,675 of record NC_141697.1, on the reverse strand, counting down.
CTCGCGGTTATATGCTAACTCTGGTATTGCTTTATCAAAACATGTCGAGTAAGGTGTCATACGAATTGGAATACTAACCCCTCGCCAATTCTGGCGACGGGGTTAGCATTCCACCCTTCTAGAGGGACACGACATGTATGTAACTGTGAACCCCGGCTAAAGCTAACTCGAGCCTCAGCATCACAAAATGGATGCTGCCACCACAGACACAAGTCTGACCCCCTGCAGCTGGGAGTCCTTCCAGCGAGGGGAGCTTGGACAAAGGGTTTCCTGTCAGGGGCGGTGCTAGCACCATCCCAGACAGGGTTTTGTGTATCCTGGGTAGGCAGGGCTTTAGAGGAAGGTGACTGCAAGTGGCACCCCGGTGCTCACTATGCATAGGCCGGCTAGAACCAGTTCCAGGGGCACACCAGCCCCTGACCTGGGGAAAGTCCGGCATGGGAGAGGGGTGTAACAACCCCCCTTCCTGGTCCCACCCATAGGCAGGACCTAGTCGCGTGCCAGCCCCTTTTTCTAGTATAAAGATAGGAGCGGGCCCCCTTCCAAATTAGATCATCTTTGAATCCTGAAACTACTTTCGACAAAAGGAACTCTCGACTTCTTCTCAAGATTTCTCCCTTGTGGCTAAGGAGTAGTCACCCTGCATCCGCAGGCACCATCCAAGAACACTGCGGTTTGCTGCACATCCTTCCTCCGGAATCCGACTGACCAGCACGATGAGACCCAGCTTCCCTGGCACCTCTGACCTCTACCCACATCGTCAGCTCAGCTGAGATCCGTGGGTGCGACGAGACCTCGAGGGACCGGCCATCTTCAAGACTGCACGACGCTTGCCCAGCACGACCGCCGAGGGATCCTCGAGTGAGTGCTTTGGGGTCCGAGAAGCCCCAACCCTGAACAGCTCCAGCACCGAAGTTCAGCCTCCCAGCCTCCACGAGATCTGCGTGGGGCCCTTCTGCTTTTTGCTGCTCACCGCGTTGTCTGGCTACTAGCCCGCTGGCTTGTGGCCTTCCCGACGACGAACGACAACATCAACACTGCTGGTCTGGTTGCTCCAGACTGGCCCTTGCTCCCCTCCAACAGAGGAGCACCGCGGACCCTCCTGGTCCACTCCAGACGCCATTTTGAGTCCACCGCGTGGGCTTGCATTTGCCAAGACTTGTTGCCCCAATCCTGGGTCCAGCGACGTCGACAGCAGATACCATCGTGGGACAGCTCGCACCTCCATCCTGGTCGCCGACAACGCCTCCTGGTCCGTGAGACTGCAGAGCCCAGCGTCGCCCACTCACCTGGTCGAGGTGACTCCATCCGGTGCCATCCTGGTGCTCAGCTAATCACTGGCTAGTGATTCAGAACTTGGTCCCCTCTGCTTACAGGTGTCTTCCATCTTCGATCCAGGCTTGGATCACTTCGAACTTCTTCACTGGTCGCCTGCCAGCAACTTCTTCTTTCAGGCCCCATAGACTGCCACGAGGATTCCCGATGTCTTTCCAGACCTATGCATCCGCAGCCCCTGGGCTAGGTAGCTTCAGCATTTCGGTGCCCCAGCATAGCCTCACTATCCAAGGGTCCAGATCCTTTTTCGTTTCAGCTCTACCTAGTCGGATTCGTCCGATAACACTAACTTTGTAAATTCTAGCATCCATAGACTTTGTCCCGCATCCGGCGTGAGAGTGCACACTCTGCACCCGAGTCCCCTAGGCCTCCTGCTAGTAATCTGAAGGTTCAGTAGTCCAGTCCTAGCGATTCCAAACCCTATGAGATTAGTACTTACCTGCTAGTAATTTCGCATTCCACTTTTAGAGTATATGGTTTTTCGTGCCCCTCGGGCATTTGTGTAAATTGTGCAACTTAAAGTATTTTCGTAAGTTTTGTTGTGTGCTTAGTACCCTGTCCTCATAAAGAGTACAGGGCTGTTGTGATCTAAATAAATACACTGTTTATTTTCATAACACTTGTGTGGTGTCCTTTCACTTGGTGTTCAAGGGGTATATGTGATGGTATAACAGCTGGCTTAACACGCCCTCTAGAGTTTAGCCCGAAGACTGCTCGTATCCATGCTACTAGGATAGCTGGTCTATAAGTTTGACTTACAACCAATCATCAATAAGGGTCGTTTGGACTGATACAAAGTACTCACTAGAATAGTGAACATTATATATCAGGCCAACTTCTCACATTGGTGAGCAGCAGTTGGGGGTAAAATACCATCACTCCGCATTTTTTACTCCGCATACTTTCACTCCTCATACCATTAGTACGCAGGTACCTTTACTCCGCATTTTTTCATACCGCATGCCTTTATATATTATATGCTTTTATCTTGCATGCTTTTATGACGAAAATCATTGTAAAAGCATGATTGGTAAAAGTATATGTTTTAAGGTAAGTTGTAAGGTAAGTATATGGGTTTTTTGGGGTTCAGCAGTATTTTAAGGGTGGGTTTGGGTTATGGGGTGCAGGGGTATTTAAGGGTTAAGGGTTAAGGGGTACAGGGGTATTTTTAGGGTTCAGGGGTAGGTTTGCGTTTTGGGGTACAGGGGTATTTTTAGGGTTCAGGGGTAGGTTTGCGTTTTGGGGTACAGGGGTATTTTTAGGGTTCAGGGGTAGGTTTGCGTTTTGGGGTACAGGGGTATTTTTAGGGTTCAGGGGTTGTTTTGGGTTTTGGGGTACAGGGGTATTTTTAGGGTTCTGGGGTTGTTTTGGGTTTTGGGGTACAGGGGTATTTTTAGGGTTCAGGGGTTGTTTTGGGTTTTGGGGTACAGGTGTATTTTTAGGGTTCAGAGGTTGTTTGGGGTTTTGGGGTACAGGGGTATTTTTAGGGTTCAGGGGATGTTTTGGGTTTTGGGGTACAGGGGTATTTTTAGGGTTCAGGGGTTGTTTTGGGGTACAGGGGTATTTTTAGAGTTCAGGGGTTGTTTGGGGTTTTGGGGTACAGGGGTATGTTTAGGGTTCAGAGGTTGTTTTGGGTTTTGGGGTACAGGGGTATTTTTAGGGTTCAGGGGTTGTTTGGGGTTTTGGGGTACAGGGGTATTTTTAGGGTTCAGGGGTAGGTTTGGGTTTTGGGGTACAGGGGTATTTTTAGAGTTCAGGGGTTGTTTTGGGGTACAGGGGTATTTTTAGGGTTCAGTGGTCGGTTTGGGTTTTGGGGTACAGGGGTATTTTTAGGGTTCAGGGATTGTTTTGGGTTTTGGGGTACAGGGGTTTTTGGGGGTTCAGGGGTTGTTTTGGGTTTTGGGGTACAGGGGTATTTTTAGGGTTCAGGGGTTGTTTTGGGTTTTGGGGTACAGGGGTATTTTTAGGGTTCAGAGGTTGTTTTGGGTTTTGGGGTACAGGGGTATTTTTAGGGTTCAGGGGTAGGTTTGGGTTTTGGGGTACAGGGGTATTTTTAGGGTTCAGGGATTGTTTTGGGTTTTGGGGTACAGGGGTATTTTTGGGGTTAAGGGGTTGTTTTGGGTTTTGGGGTACAGGGGTATTTTTAGGGTTCAGGGGTTGTTTTGTGTTTTGGGGTACAGGGGTATTTTTAGGGTTCAGGGGTATGTTTGGGTTTTGGGGTACAGGGGTATTTTTAGGGTTCAGGGGTTGTTCTGGGTTTTGGGGTACAGGGGTATTTTTAGGGTCAGGATGGGTTAGTGTTTAAGGGTGCTGGGGTATTTAAAGGGACTAGGGTGGAATTAGTTTTTAGTTTTTTTTTATATATATATATATATATATATATATATATATATATATGTTTGTGTGTATTATTAATATAGTTCCAAAATATAATGTAATTTTAAAGACATAATTCTTCATTTTATTTAAAAATATATATATATATTGCGAGCAATTTCAGGAGCGCTGAGAGCCTAAGCCACGGCTGACATTGGAGGGACAGTCAGCTAATCCCCTTGACATTCCGCCCAACCGGGTAAACATTTTTAACCCTGTGTGATGAAGCAGCGCACTCGTGCGTAGTAACCAACTACAACATCCAGAATGCTCGAGTGCGACGCCCACTTGGGCGGGACCTGATATCTAAATAAAGCTGATGGTCAACATTTACCTGCCTCGTTATTCAGGGTGCCAGTGATCAAGAGCGATTAGCCAGCTCGAAACGCGTATGGCATGCAGGAAGGCCGGAGGACACGCTGACGTCCTTCCACCCGTGACAGTGAGTGCTGCAACCTCAGCGCGAGTGGTGAATCCACAAGGGCAACCTTTTTTGGGGAGAATATATATATATATATATATATATATATATATATCTTTAAAGATAAAGTACTTTTACAAAGTATATGACTTCACCACACATGCATTTGCGTTATAATTGCATGCGGAGTGAAGTCATATGCGTTGTGAAAATTTGCGGAATTATGGCTTGAGGAGTAATGGTTTTTGCGGACTTAAAAATGCGGAGTGATGGTATGCGGGATTTTTTTTTGCGGAATGGAAAGATATATTCGAGGTTGGGATTTGAGCTTGCTGTTGTTTTACCACACGTATCCTAAGAATATCATTGTGAAAGATCACGTAAGTATTAAGGTACATATAACTTAGCTTAGAATACTCTGAGTTCTACTGAACCAGCTGTTGTAGTTCAACAGGGCCTAGCACACCCTGACTACAACTCTTAGCAAGGGATCAGTAGGCAAACAAATAGTGTAGGTAGGTGCATCACTTACACCACACTAGAAGCATGTCGGACAAAGGAGGGAACTCAGAAGCCCCCCTTGTGTCAGTGGACCCTCCACAGGCCACTTCACGATATGCTGCTCTTAGCTTCCAGGAGATTAGACAAATCTGTACATCCAGGAAGCTAAAACAGGGTTCTAACCCTACCATTCCTTTTCTGATTGGTCTCTTAGAGACTTATGATGTCAGGAGGACTGCCAACACAGATCCTTCTCATCCAGATGGGAATATGCCCCCCTTAGAGGGAACCCTTGGGGACCCTGAACGCCTCCTCAATGGCACTGGTAGTGAAGAGGAGGAGGAGGAACAGGAGTTGTCAGGGGATGAGGCAGACAACGGTCAGGTAGAAGTCAGTAGACTCACTAGGACCAACTTAAGTAGGCATGAGAATGGACTTGGGAGACCCCCAGGGCCACTCTCAGGTGGACTTAACATTGGGAATGGACGAGTTAGGTCTCTATCCAGAGGCTCTAACAGATCCATTCGAACCAATGGCTCTCAGACCTCTTCTCATAGAGGGATGTCATCCCCTAAGAGAAGGGAGCATGAAGCTAAGATGAGGGAAGCCAATCTAAGGATTGAAAGGGAAGAACTTGCCCTGGCCAAAGAGAGGCTTGCCTTTGCTAGAGAGCAAAAGTTAAGTGGACTAGATTCCACTGGTGGCAGCCTTCTCCCAAGAGAAAAAGACAGGGGTTTAGACACTAGACACCTGAGTAAGATAGTGCCCTGCTTTAAACAAGGGGATGATATCCACAAATGGATAACTGCTTTGGAGAGGGCCTGCACTGTCCAGTGCGTCCCCCAGAGTCAGTGGGCAGCTGTCTTGTGGCTCTCCTTTGAAGGCAAAGGTAGAGATAAGCTCCTCACTACTAGAGCTGAGGATGCTAACAATTACCAAGTCCTGAAAAATACACTGATAGATGGGTTTGGCCTAACCACTGAGCAGTACAGGTTGCTGTTCAGGGATACCCAGAAAACTCAGTCTCAGGATTGGTCTGATTTTGTAGATTGTGCCACTAAGGCTTTGGAGGGCTGGTTGCTGGGCAGTAAGGTTACTGATTGTACAGGATTGTACAATCTGATCATGAGGGAACAGATTTTAAACAATTGTCAGAACCAGTTGTTGCATCAGCACCTTGTTGACTCAGATCTGACTTCTCCCCAAGAATTGGGAAAGAAGGCAGACAGATGGGTCAGAACAAGGGTTAAGCAGAACCAGGGCCAGAACCAGGGTGGTCAGAAGAAAGCAGACCAGAAGGGTAATAATACCAAAGGTGAACAAAATGACCAGAAGTCTTCGACAGGTCCCCAACAAACCAAAGAGGGTGTGGGGGTCAGGCTTCCCAGAAGAAGAAGACTCAAGAAGGCCAGTCTAAAAGGTGGTGCCAATACTGCAAAAGTAAAACTCACTGGTTTAGTGTCAGGAGGACTGCCAACACAGATCCTTCTCATCCAGATGGGAATATGCCCCCCTTAGAGGGAACCCTTGGGGACCCTGAACGCCTCCTCAATGGCACTGGTAGTGAAGAGGAGGAGGAGGAACAGGAGTTGTCAGGGGATGAGGCAGACAACGGTCAGGTAGAAGTCAGTAGACTCACTAGGACCAACTTAAGTAGGCATGAGAATGGACTTGGGAGACCCCCAGGGCCACTCTCAGGTGGACTTAACATTGGGAATGGACGAGTTAGGTCTCTATCCAGAGGCTCTAACAGATCCATTCGAACCAATGGCTCTCAGACCTCTTCTCATAGAGGGATGTCATCCCCTAAGAGAAGGGAGCATGAAGCTAAGATGAGGGAAGCCAATCTAAGGATTGAAAGGGAAGAACTTGCCCTGGCCAAAGAGAGGCTTGCCTTTGCTAGAGAGCAAAAGTTAAGTGGACTAGATTCCACTGGTGGCAGCCTTCTCCCAAGAGAAAAAGACAGGGGTTTAGACACTAGACACCTGAGTAAGATAGTGCCCTGCTTTAAACAAGGGGATGATATCCACAAATGGATAACTGCTTTGGAGAGGGCCTGCACTGTCCAGTGCGTCCCCCAGAGTCAGTGGGCAGCTGTCTTGTGGCTCTCCTTTGAAGGCAAAGGTAGAGATAAGCTCCTCACTACTAGAGCTGAGGATGCTAACAATTACCAAGTCCTGAAAAATACACTGATAGATGGGTTTGGCCTAACCACTGAGCAGTACAGGTTGCTGTTCAGGGATACCCAGAAAACTCAGTCTCAGGATTGGTCTGATTTTGTAGATTGTGCCACTAAGGCTTTGGAGGGCTGGTTGCTGGGCAGTAAGGTTACTGATTGTACAGGATTGTACAATCTGATCATGAGGGAACAGATTTTAAACAATTGTCAGAACCAGTTGTTGCATCAGCACCTTGTTGACTCAGATCTGACCTCTCCCCAAGAATTGGGAAAGAAGGCAGACAGATGGGTCAGAACAAGGGTTAAGCAGAACCAGGGCCAGAACCAGGGTGGTCAGAAGAAAGCAGACCAGAAGGGTAATAATACCAAAGGTGAACAAAATGACCAGAAGTCTTCGACAGGTCCCCAACAAACCAAAGAGGGTGTGGGGGTCAGGCTTCCCAGAAGAAGAAGACTCAAGAAGGCCAGTCTAAAAGGTGGTGCCAATACTGCAAAAGTAAAACTCACTGGTTTAGTGAGTGCACCAAGAAAGGAGGGCAAACTCCTACCACTACAGCCCCTAAGGCAACTGCACCCCCTAGTACAGCCAGTAGTGGTAGTGCACCTCCCAAGGGATTAGTTGGGTTAACCTTGGGTTCTGAGGGGTATGACAACTTAGTTGGCACACTCACTCAGGCTGTCCTTGTCTGTACAGGGGATGTGGATATATCCCCTGATGCCAGTCCCAATACTTTGGGCAAATACAGACAGACACCGTTTATCAATGGCAAGATGGCTCAGGCCTATAGGGACACTTGTGCCAGTGTCACAATGGTGACACCTAACTTTGTGGACCCTGGGCAGATCATGCTAGGACCAGGGTACCTAGTGACCAATGCCAGCAATGTCACTACCCACCATAGTATGGAAATTGTTGATTTCTCCTGGGGAGGGGTAAGTGGCCAAAAGAAGGTTGTTGTTAGTTCAGACCTCCCAGTTGAATGTTTGTTGGGCAATGATTTGGAGTCATCCCTATGGTCAGAAGTGGAGCAGAGGACTCATATGGAAATGTTAGGCTTGCCGGCACATGTGCTTGCTGTGACTAGGTCACAGGCCAGAAGATGCCCCACTGAACAGGTGCTGGATCCTGGAACAATGGACCAGACACCTTCCAAGAAGAAGAGCTGTAGGGTTAAGGCATTGCCTTCCCCCTTGCCCCAGGTTGTGGATCAAGTCTCAGAGGAGGCTGACCTCAAAGAGCTGAGGGAAACTGAGCCTAAAGAACTTGAACCTGATCAGGTTGAGTTTCTGGGTTCAGGGGGACCCTCCAGAGAAGACCTGGGGAAGGAACAGTTAGTCTGCCCTTCCCTTGAACCCCTCAGACAGCAGGCTGCTGCTGAGGCTGCAGGGAACGCCACAGGTGCCCACAGGGTATACTGGGAAGATGGACTCCTGTACTCTGAGTCACGAGACCCCAAACCTGGTGCAACCAGGAGGCTGGTCATCCCCTTGTCTGAGAGGTTTCCTTCTCACCTTGGCCCATGAGATTCCCTTAGCAGGACACTTAGGCCAGAATAAGACTTGGGACAGAATTGTCTCACACTTTCACTGGCCTCACATGAATGAAGATACCAAGGAGTTTTGTCGCTCCTGTGTCACTTGCCAAGCCAGTGGTAAGTCGGGTGGCACAACAAAGGCCCCCCTTATACCAATGCCAGTGGTGGGGGTACCCTTTGAAAGAGTGGGGATTGACATTGTTGGTCCAATGGAACCCCAGACAGCATAAGGGCACAAGTTTATACTGGTGGTGGTGGACCATGCCACCAGGTATCCTGAAGCTATTCCACTTAGGACCACTACAGCAGCTGTAGTGGCAAGGGCCCTAGTTGGAGTGTTCTCCAGAGTGGGCTTCCCTAAGGAGGTTGTTTCTGACAGAGGTGCAAACTTCATGTCAAGCTATCTAACTGTTATGTGGAAGGAATGTGGTGTCAACTACAAGTTCACTACACCCTATCATCCACAATGCAATGGGCTTGTTGAAAGGTTCAACAGGACCCTAAAAGGGATGATTCATGGACTACCTGAAAAGCTCAGGCGTAGATGGGATGTCCTGATACCCTGCCTTTTGTTTGCTTACAGAGAGGTCCCACAGAAGGGGGTTGGCTTCAGCCCTTTTGAACTTCTGTATGGGCATCCTGTGAGAGGACCCCTATGTTTGGTGAAGGAAGGATGGGAGAGACCTCTCAAAAAGCCTGCAACCAACATAGTGGACTATGTACTTGGTCTCCGCTCCAGGATGGCTGAGTATATGGAAAAGGCTTCTAAAAACCTTGAGGCAAGCCAAGAACTCCAAAAAGCTTGGCATGACCAAAAGGCTGTCCTGACTGTGTACAAGCCTGGACAGAAGGTGTGGGTGTTGGAGCCAGTGGTCCCAGCAGCAATCAAAGACAAATGGTCTGGGCCCCACACAATCCTTGAGCAAAAGGGAGAGGTCACCTACCTGGTGGACCTTGGAACTCCCAGGAGCCCCCACAGGGTGCTCCATGTGAACAGGCTCAAAGCATATGTTGACAGGAAGGACATGAGCTTGCTCATGGCCACAGATGAGGGACGGGAGGAGGAGAGTGACCCTCTCCCAGACCTGCTCACTCAGAATCCTGATGATGGATCAGTAGATGGTGTTGTCTTTTGTGGCAGCCTCTCTGGCCATCAACAGAAGAATTGCAAACAAGTTCTTCAATCCTTCAGACATATGTTCTCTCTAACACCCAGTCAAACCAATTGGTGTACCCATGAGGTTGACACCGGTGACAGCTTGCCAGTCAAGAGTAAAATCTACAGGCAGCCTGATCATGTCAGAGACTGCATCAAAACAGAAGTGCAGAAAATGTTGGAGCTGGGAGTCATTGAGCCCTTAGATAGCCCTTGGGCTAGTCCAGTAGTTCTAGTGCCAAAGCCTCACACCCAGGGTGGTAAGAAAGAGATGAGGCCTCAATGCAGTCACTAAGACTGATGCCCACCCAATACCAAGGGCAGATGAGCTTATAGATAGATTGGCTTCTGCCAACTACTTAAGCACATTTGACCTGACAGCTGGGTATTGGCAAATCAGGTTAGCTGAGGATGCCAAGCCCAAGAGAGCATTTTCTACCCCTGGTGGGCATTATCAATTTGTGGTAATGCCCTTTGGTTTGAAAAATGCACCTGCCACCTTCCAAAGGCTGGTGAATCAAGTTCTCACTGGGCTGGATGACTTCTGTGCAGCAGATCTTGATGATATAGCTGTCTTTAGTTCCACCTGGGAGGATCACCTGGTCCACCTGAGGAAAGTATTAGAGGCACTGCAAGCAGCAGGTCTCACTATCAAGGCCACAAAGTGCCAGATAGGGCAGACACTGGTTGTATACCTGGGCCACCTTGTAGGTGGAGGCCAGGTTCAGCCACTGGAGAGCAAGATACAATCCATCAAGGATTGGGCTCCTCCAACCACCCAGACTCAGGTTCGAGCTTTCATGGGCCTGACTGGTTACTATAGGAAATTTGTCAGAAATTATGGATCAATTGTGACTCCACTTAATGAACTGACAAGTAAAAAGATGCCAAAGAAAGTTCAGTGGACAGCAGGCTGTCAAAAAGCATTCGATGACCTAAAGCAGGCCATGTGCACAGCACCTATCCTAAAGAGTCCAGACTACTCCAAACCATTCATTGTCCAAACAGATGCTTCTGAGTTTGGTGTGGGAGCTGTTCTATCTCAGCTGAATTTTGATGGTCATGACCAGCCCATTGCTTTTATAAGCAGAAGGCTGACCCCCAGAGAGAAAAATTGGTCAGCTATTGAGAGGGAGGCCTTTGCTGTGGTTTGGGCCCTGAAGAAACTGAGGCCATACTTGTTTGGCACTCATTTCAAGATTCAGACCGACCATAAGCCCCTCTTGGGGCTACATCAGATGAAGGGTGAAAACCCCAAACTGCTTAGGTGGTCCATTTCCCTAAAGGGGATGGATTTTACAGTGGAGCATAGACCTGTCACTGATCATGGCAATGCAGATGGGCTCTCCAGGTATTTCCACTTAGAGCAAGAAGACTCACCTGGTCAAGGTTAGTTTATTGTCCCAAAGTTTGGGGGGGGGGGTCATGTAGGAGAATAGGGTCTGCAATCCTATGATCACCCCAGATTTTTGCTTTTTGCTTCTCTGGTTTACGACTTCTCTGGCTGTGGGCCTGCTAATCAGACCCACAGCCTTGCTGTTCTCTCACTAAATTGACACGTGTACCTTAGGTGCATTTACCAATTGGTACTGGGCCACCTTATCAGACCCTGTAACTCAGGGGATAGGTGTACCCAGGGCCTACCAGGGGCTGCAGCATGTATTATGCCACCCCATCTAAATCTGACACAACTGGCTGCACGACAGCTGGGGCAAGGTGGTGTAAACACCCTTTGCTTTAGATATAATATACCTATATCTAACCCTAAAATGGACACATAGATTCCTATCAGTCACTCCTATGGCAGGCCTTGACAATCCTGAAGGCAGAGTGCTCGGAATTATGTGAGATGGTGCTCTGGCATGAGCTGAGCCCGTTTGCAGCTTGCGGAACCAAGTCCTAATAGCTGTTCCATGATAACGCATACCATATACTCTTAAGTGCATTATAATCCTCGCGGTTATATGCTAACTCTGGTATTGCTTTATCAAAAAATGTCGAGTAAGGTGTCATACGAATTGGAATACTAACCCCTCGCCAATTCTGGCGACGGGGTTAGCATTCCACCCTTCTAGAGGGACACGACATGTATGTAACTGTGAACCCCGGTTAAAGCTAACTCGAGCCTCAGCATCACAAAATGGATGCTGCCACCACAGACACAAGTCTGACCCCCTGCAGCTGGGAGTCCTTCCAGCGAGGGGAGCTTGGACAAAGGGTTTCCTGTCAGGGTCGGTGCTAGCACCATCCCAGACAGGGTTTTGTGTATCCTGGGTAGGCAGGGCTTTAGAGGAAGGTGACTGCAAGTGGCACCCCGGTGCTCACTATGCATAGGCCGGCTAGAACCAGTTCCAGGGGCACACCAGCCCCTGACCTGGGGAAAGTCCGGCATGGGAGAGGGGTGTAACCACCCCCCTTCCTGGTCCCACCCATAGGCAGGACCTAGTCGCGTGCCAGCCCCTTTTTCTAGTATAAAGATAGGAGCGGGCCCCCTTCCAAATTAGATCATCTTTGAATCCTGAAACTACTTTCTATGAAAGGAACTCTCGACTTCTTCTCAAGATTTCTCCCTTGTGGCTAAGGAGTAGTCACCCTGCATCCGCAGGCACCATCCAAGAACACTGCGGTTTCCTGCATGTCCTTCCTCCGGAATCCGACTGACCAGCACGACGAGACCCGGCTTCCCTGGCACCTCTGACCTCTACCCACATCGTCAGCTCAGCTGAGATCCGTGGGTGCGACGAGACCTCGAGGGACCGGCCATCTTCAAGACTGCACGACGCTTGCCCAGCACGACCGCCGAGGGATCCTCGAGTGAGTGCTTTGGGTTCCGAGAAGCCCCAACCCTGAGCAGCTCCAGCACCGAAGTTCAGCCTCCACGAGATCTGCGTGGGGCCCTTCTGCTTTTTGCTGCTCAACGCGTTGTCTGGCTACTAGCCCGCTGGCTTGTGGCCTTCCCGACGACGAACGACGACATCAACACTGCTGGTCTGGTTGCTCCAGACTGACCCTTGCTCCCCTCCAACAGAGGAGCACCCCGGACCCTCCTGGTCCACTCCAGACGCCATTTTGAGTCCACCGCGTGGGCTTGCATTTGCCAAGACTTGTTGCCCCAATCCTGGGTCCAGCGACGTCGACAGCAGATACCATCGCGGGACAGCTCGCACCTCCATCCTGGTCGCCGACAACGCCTCCTGGTCCGTGAGACTGCAGAGCCCAGCGTCGCCCACTCACCTGGTCGAGGTGACTCCATCCGGTGCCATCCTGGTGCCCAGCTAATCTCTGGCTAGTGATTCAGAACTTGGTCCCCTCTGCTTACAGGTGTCTTCCATCTTCGATCCAGGCTTGGATCACTTCGAACTTCTTCACTGGTCGCCTGCCAGCAACTTCTTCTTTCAGGCTCCATAGACTGCAACGAGGATTCCCGATGTCTTTCCAGACCTATGCATCCGCAGCCCCTGGGCTAGGTAACTTCGGCATTTCGGTGCCCCAGCTTAGCCTCACTATCCAAGGGTCCAGATCCTTTTTCTTTTCAGCTCTACCTAGTCGGATTCGTCCGATAACACTAACTTTGTAAATTCTTGCATCCATAGACTTTGTCCCGCATCCCGCGTGAGAGTGCACACTCTGCACCCGAGTCCCCTAGGCCTCCTGCTAGTAATCTGAAGGTTCAGTAGTCCAGTCCTAGCGATTCCAAACCCTATGAGATTAGTACTTACCTGCTAGTAATTTCGCATTCCACTTTTATAGTATATGGTTTTTCGTGCCCCTCGGGCATTTGTGTAAATTGTGCAATTAAAGTATTTTCGTAAGAGTTTTGTTGTGTGCTTAGTACCCTGTCCTCATAAAGAGTACAGGGCTGTTGTGATCTAAATAAATACACTGTTTATTTTCATAACAATTGTGTGGTGTCCTTTCACTTGGTGTTCAAGGGGTATATGTGATGGTATAACAGCTGGCTTAACACGCCCTCTAGAGTTTAGCCCGAAGACTGCTCATATCCATGCTACTAAGATAGCTGGTCTATAAGGTTGACTTACAACCAATCATCAATAAGGGTCGTTTGGACTGATACAAAGTGCTCACTAGAATAGTGAACATTATATATCAGGCCAACTTCTCACACTTGGCATCAGCACTTAATTGTCAGCACTAGCACTGTTGGCAGTCTGCCACATCGTGGCACTGATTGTCTAATTTGGAGGTGAGCACAACAACATTAGTTTATTAATTGAGTATATATAAAAAATGACTGATGTCTGCAGCCCTAGCCATTCTTATAGCTTTGGGGACCTAGAATAGTCTGGATTGTCACATTTGTAGGAATACAAGGGTTAGTGACTGTGTTTGTACTGTCATTGGCAGCGCTGGCAGGGGCAATGGGTGACGCAAGCTCCATCGGCCTCCTGCTGAGGGCACTGGCACTTATTTTTTTCAACAAATTAAACACTGGGCTGAGCCAAATACCACATCCACATTTTTGTGCCTGAAATCTACTCCACTCTTGTCCTTCAGTTAACAAGAAACAACCATTCCAAACTTCCCCTTATCTAAGCCACTGAGATTGTACTCACTCAAATGATCACCATGAGACACGATCATCAGTCAGAGCTTTGCGAATTAAAATATGCTGATCCAAAGTTCCTTTGAGTCCAATGTCTTAAAAATCTAGACTGATGATAGCACGGACTGGACTCAAAAGTTTGTCTTCAGTCAGGGTTTAGCCTTGTTGTTGGACTTGGCCCTTTTTGCAGGGTCATCCCTGAACTTTTTGCCTTCCTCCTGTACTTTGTTGTTTTTGTTGTTTTTATGACTCTGGACACTTTACCACTGCTGATCAGTGCTAAAGTGCATATGCTCTCCCTATTGTAAATTGATGTATGGATTAGTGATTTCATGATTGGCTCGTTTGGTTTACTTGTCAGAGCCTAGTACAGTGCACCAGGAGTGCCCAGGGCTTGTAAATCAAATGCTGCTGGTGGGCTTGCAGCACTGGTTGTGCCACCCACAGAAGCAGCTTGTAAAAGCGTGTCTAAGGCTTGCCATTGCAGAGCCTGTGCGCAGTCTGGTACTGCCATGTTGACTGAGCACGTGCACCCACTTGCCAGTCCCTAAACCTTCCCTTTTCTTCATATCAGACACCCCTATGATAGGCCCAAGGGCAGGGTGCATTATAAGTATAAGGTAGGACAAGCCCTGATGTGTGTGACATGTCCTAATTGTGAATTACAGACATTTTCGTTTTTCACTATTGCAAGGCTACCTATAGTGATTTCATGATTGGCTCGTTTGGTTTACTTGTCAGAGCCTAGTACAGTGCACCAGGAGTGCCCAGGGCTTGTAAATCAAATGCTTCTGGTGGGCTTGCAGCACTGGTTGTGCCACCCACAGAAGCAGCTTGTAAAAGCGGGTCTAAGGCTTGCCATTGCAGAGCCTGGGCGCAGTCTGGTACTGCCATGCTGACTGAGCACGTGCACCCACTTGCCAGTCCCTAAACCTTCCCTTTTCTTCATATCAGACACCCCTATGATAGGCCCAAGGGCAGGGTGCATTATAAGTACCCTGCCCTTGGCAGGGTACTTAAACATGGGACCGCAAACCTCCCTTTCAGGCATCCTTGTGTACAGACCACCGGGCAGGATGTATGACTTTATTGCTAACCTGTTGGAGGTCACCGCTCACCATGCGATTAGGAAAAAGAGCTTTCTTGTGCTCGGCGATATGAATGCCCATTTTGATGACCCCTTGGATAGGGAGGCAAGCGACATTAGGTCCGAACTCCACTCCTTACAGCTTGATCTCATAAATCAGGACCCCACTCACAGACTTGAGCACCTCCTGGATCCCATCTTTGGAAATCACTGCAGAGTACAATCCTCCATCCCGTTTCCGGTCCCCTGGTCCGATCATTTTGTCATTCCTTTTTGCATTCAGTCATCTGAGGATGACTCAAAAAAAGTTTCTGAGCAGCGGTACCCGCGGCGGAAATGGAAATCCTTTTCTCAGGCTACCTTCAATGAACTTCTCACAATAGGAGGTCCGATAGGAGGCATGGACTGTGAAACTGCGTACAGTCACCTACAGACCCGCATTTTAGGAGCCCTTGATAAAACCGCTCCTATTCGTAATGGGAGTAACCCCAAAAACACGAGGAAAACTACTTCGTGGTATACTCCTGAACTTCAAACGCTCAAATCTGGCTGCAAAAAGCTGGAACGTGAATGGCGTGTTAATTTTTGCCCAATGATTAAGGTACAATATAAAAAAATGCAAAGGGAGTATTACAGAGAAGTTCGCATCTCCAAAGCCGCCCATTATAAAAATCGGGTTGATGAGGCAGAGAACTCTTCTAAGGAGCTTTTTAAAATCTATAAGGAGATCTCTGTACTCTCAAATGATAATAGGTCATCTAGCGACTCAGTGGAAACCTGCAATAGTATCGCGAGATATTTCTCTGGAAAAATCTCGGACATCTATGCAAATTTCTCTGGAAGCCTGACCACTAGCCATGATCTCAGGGTAGACAGAGAGGTCAGTCCCACGGAGTCAGGTTTACATAGCTTTGTGGTCCCGCCACCTGATGTACTGGTAAATGTATGCAAAGGTATTAAATCGGGCTCCCCTCGAGATCCGGCCCCTCCTAAAGTACTGACTGCTGGTTTAGAAGTACTGGAGCCCTATTTTAGACACATCATCCAACTATCGTTTTCTTCGGCCTCCCTTCCGGGAGACTGGAAGAAGGCTATAGTGCTGCCAATAAAAAAGAAACCTAATGTAAGCCAGGACCTTCTAGAGAACTTAAGACCGATTTCCCTCCTACCTTTCCTTGCTAAAGTGACTGAAAAAATAGCCAATACACAGCTCATGGATCACTTAGAAGCTAATAAAGCATTGCACAGCTCCCAATCTGGCTTCCGGAAGAACTACTCGACCGAGACGGCCCTCTTGCGAGCGACCGAGACTCTGCGGATTGGAGCGGATGAAGGTCATACTATGGCTCTCATTATGCTGGACCTCAGCGCTGCGTTCGACACTGTGGCCCATTCCATCTTGCTACAGTGTCTGAGCAGTGCTGGGGTCACCAAGGCGGCACTGGGTTGGCTTAAAACCTTCCTATCTGACCGCAGCTTCCAGGTTCAGAGAGGCATGTTTCTTTCAGATAGCATAGCCTTGGAACAGGGGGTGCCTCAGGGCTCTGCCCTGAGCCCCACCCTGTTCAACCTGTATATGGCCCCATTGGCAGATGTGGTCCAATCATACGGCATAGAATTAGTATCTTATGCCGATGATACTCAACTGCTCATCTCCCTATCACAGACACCCACTTTAGCAGCGGCCAATTTCAAAGCCTGCATGCAGGAGCTTGCAGGCTGGATGAACCAACACTGCCTGAAGCTCAACGGCTCAAAAACTGAGGTTCTAGTGATAGGGGGAAAGGATACCAGCTGGACTCAGGAATGGTGGCCTCCTTGCCTTGGCCCTACACCTATCCCTGGCAGGGAGGCAAAAAATCTGGGGGTCTGGGTGGATCCCAAACTCTCTTTTGAGAACCACGTTAACAAAGTTGCAGGGAAATGCTTTGGGATAATGAAGACCTTAAACCGTACGCTGGACCTTCTGCCCCTGGAGGCTAGACGCACCATGACCCAAGCATTAGTCACCTCCCGCATAGATTATGCTAACGTATTGCTACTAGGGACTACTGAGAAGAACCTAAGGCGGCTCCAGGTGTTACAAAATACGGCAGCACGACTGGTTCTCAGACTCCCCAAAAGAACGGCATCTAAACCCACTCTATCTGCCCTTCATTGGCTTCCTATAAAAAAAAGGATCCTGTTTAAAGCACTTTTAATTTGCTATAGGATAACCGTTTTGAAAGCCCCTGAATATCTGATGGACCTAGCCATCCCTTATCAGCCCAACAGAGCACTTCGCTCCATGGGCATGGGTCTTTTGAAAGTACCTCGTATAAAGAAGGCCAGAATGGGAGGACGCTCCTTCCGAGTGTTAGCAGCCAACCAATGGAACACTCTTCCTACCGCAATTAGACTGGCCAAGTCTGAAACTATATTTAGGAAGCTTCTAAAAACACATTTGTTCACCCAGTAGACCGGTCATTGCCTTTCTGCCTCTCTCTCCATAGCGCGGGGACACGCCGGGATGGCGTCACCAAGCGCTTTATAAGCCCCTTTATTATTATTATTAGGACAAGCCCTGATGTGTGTGACATGTCCTAATTGTGAATTACAGACATTTTCGTTTTTCACTATTGCAAGGCTACCTATTCCCCATAGGCCAGAATGGGCAGTTAGATTATTACATCTTATAATCCTAACTGACTCAGGGAACATGGTAGAAATTCGAGTTGCCTGAACTCAGAATGATAAAATGCTTCTTTTAGTGAAGTTGGTTTTAACGTTCTGTGTTTCAAAATACCACTTTTAGAAAGTAAGTATTTTCTTGTCTACCTATCCAAGCCTAGCTAGCTAGATTGTGTTAGGAATTGTCTGGAGTTTGAGTGACAGGGGCTGGGGGATTCCAGGAGACAGGGTGGGTCAGCCCAGTGGTGAATAGAGAGAGCTGCATCTAGAGGGGTGGGAGGAGTTGTACCTGGGACCTGAATATTGTTGTGCCTTCTCTCCACAATGCTGGCTCCACCTCCTGTGGTGCGTCTGATATCACTGCCCTGCACTGTGAAAGGAAAGAAGGAGTTGTGTAAGCAGAGTGCTCCAGGACTGACCAGAACTGGTTTGAACTAGGCAAAGGCCTCTCTGCCTTCAGAGAACAAAGACAAACTGTGTATAAAAGAGGGGTCCCAAACCCCAGAGAATTAGATCACTTTTGGGACAAGAAGAAGAACCCTTTGCTGAGGAGTGGAACCAGAGAGACTGAGGAGAGACTATCCCTAAGCTGAAGGGCTGCTTGGGGGATTGGCCTGCAGTGGTTGCCTGACTGTCAAAGAAAGGAGAAAGGGACTTTGTGTACTTTCATCAACTTGTGTAAGGATCTCCAAGGGCTTGGAACAGAGCTTGCCTCCTGCTGAAGTCTCAGGGACAACAGACTTCACCCCCAAGCACTACAAGAGTTCTTTTGAAGTGCCTGCAGTTGTGCTGGACTTTCAGGACTTGCGTGTCACAAGGAGCTGGAAGCGCGACTCAAGATCAAGAAGCGTGTCGCCGAACTGCCGCTGCCGCTTGACAACACGAAGCACCTTGCGTCACCGCAGAAGAGAATCAACGTTGCAGCAGACGCCACCGCATCACCGGGAAGCGTGTTGCAGGAGAACAGGATCGCATCAAACACCGCCGCATCTCCGAGAAGCACGTCGCAGGGCTTGTCGCGGCTCATCGACGGAGAAGAGGATCGACATCACAGCAGATGCCGCTGCATCGCTGGGAAGAGTGTCGTAGGGCCTGTCGCGGCTCGCATCGTTGTGGAAGCAACTCGCATCCCAGGAGAAGAGGATCGATGTCGCAGCAGATGCCACTGCATCACTGGGACCATTAATTGCAACGGGGCGACCCTGTAACCCTCAGAACCTGAGCGGGTAGTTCAACAACTAATAATGGTTCTGCTGGGCAAAGATATCTAGTTGTGTGGTATCCTAAATCAATTACTTCATCAATATGTCCCAGTCGGGGTACATATACCGTGGTATTAATACCCTAAAACAAAGACAAAGACCACGATTGTAAAGCTTTAGTCAGTTACTCTTATTTTCCAAGAATTAGTTATGCTGTCCAAGCAATACATGACCATATACAATACAATACTTGGGTATTGGTGAAGGACTAGTGTACATTTAAACATACATACATAGGTGATACAACAACAGGTTAACACATTGCCATCTGTAAGTACAATAGTCCACATAGGTCTCTCTATTTGTATTTTGTTCCTAGTAGACTTTGTACAGTCTGAACTCATAAAAGATGCGTCGACGTTTCGACCCTGAGGGGTTGATGCGGTGATTTGCGCATATGGGGCAGGTCTTCTTCAGGAGTGATTGGTAGAAGGACAGCCTATGAATGTAATAAACATGTGTCAGGGACGTGGACCTTGCCTGGGGAATCTAAAAAGAAGGAAACCCTACTATGCTCACCTTCTGAGGTGTGGAATTCCTCTGTGTTTCGAAAGGGGGGGTGGTGTTAGTCAGCCAACTTAACACCTGTAGTTCTGGGTAGCTTTATTCTTTTCTACAATTAAAAAGTAATTGACAGCTCAGTGGTACTGTTAATGGTACCATATGATCGATAGAAAGACTGAGGCACTATTAAGTTTCCTACCTTTAGATGGTACTATAAGGGGGAAACATCATTTACAACGAAGTCTTTTCCACGCATGACGTTTTCAACGAGCCACTTACCCCGCAAACGTCTCTTCAACGAGGGAGCCTTCAACGACCGTCTTTACCACGCAAGTGGTATTCCTTTTGGTCGTCCAGCATGAAAGTTCTGCGTGGCCTTGGGGGGTTGGGGGGGTCTCCCCCCCATAAAAAAAAAAAAAAACGAGCAGGCTACATACAATGAAAACACGCACTAAAGTGTCATTAAAAAAAAAAGAAAAGAGCCGAGAGAAGACGTCATAATTGAAGTCCTTTTTTAGTGTTGGTAGACGTGTTTTAACGCATATTTCGAAGGAGGATGGAAGTAAAAGCTGGTGAACGTAACGTTTTTGAAATGCGAGTTTAGAACTTGCGTTCTAAAAAGCTGCGTGGTACAGCCACTTGCGAAGTAAAATTCGCGTGGTAATGCCATGCGGAGTATTTGTATTCGTGGTAAAATCATATATTCGTACTGTTAATGGTACCATATGATCGATAGAAAGACTGAGGCACTATTAAGTTTCCTACCTTTAGATGGTACTATAAGGCGAACGATTCTGGCCTGGGTACCTCAACAATCTGTGGAGTAATGATGATGCCGGATTTAGTCTGCTAATATTGAAAGGTATACAATGGTGCCTGTGAAGTGCTTTTTACCTACCTTAATATTTCTCTCATATTACAAAACATAACCTACACTGGTTGTGAGGCTGTGGAAAGTGATTTAACACTGAGTACTGTGACTGCACATTAATAAGTGGTGCTATGTTGTGTCAGGGGTGATTTAAAAAGATAACTTGCAACAATGGGTGGAGCCGAGTCCGATATCACTGTCATTAGACCTCGGTGCTCGGGTATCAAGGTGTCCGTGAAGTGCTGTTAGCCAACCGGGTCTGGCTACGTGCGGCCTCCTGAGTAATACGCTAAGCCAGCGACATTGTTTGTGGTGTTATGTGGAGAGGGATTTAAAAACAAGCGCTGTGGCTATACTGTTACGTTGTGTGAGGGGTGTTCTGGAAAGGTTCAATTGTGGCTATGCGGGGATCCAGTTGACTTTTAAGCCGTAAGGTGCGGTATCACTGTCATTAACACTTAGTGGGGAACAATAAGTTTAACACGGGCCACGCAGTCGCGGTGATTAAAAGACAATTCAAAGTGAATGCTACTTAAAGACATTGTGGGGTGCCCGCTGAAGGAGGCAAGAGGTCATCATTTCACCTACTTCTTTCCGGGAAGAAAGCGCACGTCAGTCTCCTCGGGATCCTTATTGCGGATTACCGATGAAGATGTGTTAACATGTCCTATTTGACATGCGGAAAGACGCAACCTACGTGTTCTACGTGCCTATCATGTGGATGTGCTGCCCTCGACTGGTAATACCGACTGGGCCTCGAGACCAACTTAAGCGAGTGCATCGATAGGTGGGAGCGCCATCTGGAGGAAATGGTCAGTAATGGTGTAAAGAAAACATCCTCTGTATGCCACGGCATATAAAACCGATTATGTGGTTGTTGCTCAATCCATCCTTATTAAAGCACTGACTTATGCGGAGTTTTGATCCTATGGAGCAAATACCACATTGTGGTGCTCTTGTGCATCGACCAAAGGATACATAGGCTTGCCATGGTGTTTCAATGGCGGCTCGTTAGTGACATTTAATAATTATCCTGGAGGGTTAGAGCAATGAATCATTGGGATACTGCAATACAAATGTCGTGTCAAATCGGAACCTGAACCTACTTATGCATCTCATATTCATACACAGTACATTGGGGACAGTTTTACAAGATTAACAAAAGTGGTGCAATGATTCAACATTTCTGGTATACAGTGCTTAATTCATAGCATGACATTGGCTCATTGTAGTGAATAAACAGAAGCACGGTCCTATTGTATTCACTAAAGTACTATAAGGTTATGTGCATATATCAAACAATTGCTTACATATGTGCTCAGTTCACTGCAAGTATATGTAGAGATTGGCCTGACAGAGCCCTGCTAGGGAACAATCGAGTCTACATTGCAGATCTGAGATATCAAAATCAGCTTATTTGTATGTATGTCTCTTCCTGCTCGTTGAGTC
The DNA here is from genome assembly GCF_964263255.1 of Lissotriton vulgaris. Taxonomy (NCBI): domain Eukaryota; kingdom Metazoa; phylum Chordata; class Amphibia; order Caudata; family Salamandridae; genus Lissotriton; species Lissotriton vulgaris. The sequence continues at coordinate 417,701,765 of NC_141697.1, read as the reverse complement.
CATATGTGGTTGCTTCAGTGATATGTATTCATCTGCATTCTTTATAGTTCAGTTGATTAGAGATGTCACCTCCCCTCTGGTGAAGGACGACCTTTTCCAACACTGTCCATTCCATCTCTTCCGATGTGTAACCTTGTAGTGTATAGTGTTCAATCAGTGGTGCACCAACCACTTTACACTTAATCCTACTCTGGTGCTGGAGGAATCTGCTCTTTAACTTTTGTGTTGTTTGGCCTATATAGATGAGTTGGCAAGGGCACCTAATGGCGTGAATAACGTTCTGGCTGTTGCAGTTTGTGAATTGGTTCATAGTGTACGTTTTTCCACGGTGAGTGATTTTATTCCCCATTATGGAATATTTACACGCTTTGCATGCGCCACATCTTTGATGTCCCAACAGAGGAGGAAGGCCAAGTTGTGTCCTAATGTCTGTGGCCTGAGTGGTGTCCAGAAAAGAGGATACAACATGATCCTTGATGTTCTTTGCCCTTTTAAATACAAACATGGGTACCTCCTCTATCCCGATTTCAGGTCCTACTAGGTTTCAGTATTTCCTAATGATGTTGTTAATCTCATGGCTCTTGGTGTTGAATGTAGTTACGCACATTATTCTGTCCATTTTATTATTTCTTGTTTGGGTTTCCAAGAGTGTTTCCCTTGGTCTGTACCAAGCACGTTTTCTTGCTCGATTAAGGAGTCCTTTCGGGTACCCCCTGTCCCGGAGTTTGATGATCAGTAGGTCACTCTCATGGAAGTAGTCTTTCCTTCTCGTACAATTTCTTCGCACCCTCAAGAATTGTCCATATGGTAAATTGTCCTTCAAGTTTCTTGGGTGGTGAGAATTGTATTTGAGGAGTGTTTTTCTGTCAGTCGGTTTTTTGAACAGATTTACTATGCTTTTTTCCATCTTCTGTTTCCAAGGTGAGGTCAAGGAACGGGATGGATTCTTTGCTGTGTGTCATAGTGAATTGAATGTCCTGTGAACATGAGTTGAGCCGCGCAAAGAAGTGTAGTAGATCTTCTTCATTTCCTGTCCAAATCATGATGACATCCTCTATATATCTGTTCCAGGAGGTGATGTTCTTCTTGTATGGGTTGTGATCTGGGTAAAGATGTTCGTGCTCAAAGTTGTTCATGTACAGGTTGGCTAGACTAGGGGCGTAGCCAGCTCCCATCGCCACTCCCTTGCACTGGTAATAGAGGCAGTTCTGAAACATGACATCGTTTTTGGTCATGGCTATTCTGAGTAGTTCAATGAGAAATTTGGTAGGAATCCACTGCGGTGCCGGGCGAGTGTTGAATACTTCCTCTATCACAATGATCGCCTTCTCTTGGGGAATACTGGTGTACAAGGAGCACACGTCTAATGTCACAAATATTTGCTTGGTTTTGTCAAACGGCTGATTTTCTAAGATATTAATTGTATGCATGGTGTCTTGTAGGAAAGATGTAGTCTCTAATACGAATGGCTGTAAGAAATTGTCCAGGAATTGATTCACTGGTTCCAGAATTGAGACGCATCCAGAAACTATGGGTCTTCTAGGGGGTTGCTGTAAGTTCTTGTGGACCTTCGGGATCGTATATATGGTGGGGATCCTTGGTCTTTCATTGTTCAGGAATTTGTGCTCGGCGTCAGAAAGAAACCCTTCTTCCAATCCTTGTTTGGTCAAAACTCTGATGAGGCTGGCTATTTCTTTCGTAGGATCCCCCATAATGGGAGTGTAGCTATTCTGACAATCCAATTGCTGTCTGATTTCTGAGATGTAGTCCTCTCTGTTTTGGATCACCACGGCACCTCCTTTGTCAGCATTCTTTATTACAATAGCTTTGTAGTTCTTTAGCGAGAGTAACGCCTCTCTCTCTTCCTTCGTCACGTTATGTCTGATATATTTGGTATCCCGTAGGTTGTTCATTACTTCGGTCATGACGACCTTTTCGTATGCCAAAATTCTTTCATTCATCAGGTGGTTACCTGGGTTGAAGGTGGATGGTGGACGAAAGGGGGTTGCTGTAGCTTTTCTCGTGTAGTCATCCTTTTTGTGAAAAAAATATTCGAGCCTTATTTTTCTGAAGAATTGTTGGAGCTCTAATTTGATGTTAAAAGAGTTCGGAGGTACAGTCGGTACAATAGTAGACCTTTGGCTAGGACATCCTGCTCTGCTTTGCTCAGGGTATGCTTGGATATGTTCAGTACGGGATCTTTATCTATTAGCAGATTTCTTGGATTGGTCTGGGTGGTTCCAAGTTCCCTCTGGTCTAGACTTATTTGTCCTTGTTCCGCTGATGTGGTTTGATTGCGTGCTGATGCTGTATGTTCTTCTTGGAGTTCTGAGGGCGATACCGGTATTGGAATACCCATGTTACTTGCTTCACTCATGGTATCTGGGATCTCGTCAGTATTTTCAGGGATCATGTTGTCAAGGATCTTGTCAATATTTTCTGGGATCACTAGCCGTAGGTCTGCCTCCTGGTGCTGATTTCTCCATAGTTCTGTGGTGGTTGAACCTGGAAACTGACTCTGGTGTTGCCTTGACGGTTGCCGTTTCCTCTGTTCCAGCTCTGCGGGCGGTTCCAGTTGGGGTCTCTGCTGTTCCATCAGGGATCCCCTAAAAAAGACGAAGAATTCGGGTTCTGCTGGGGTCCAAAGGCGTCTTGGTATTGTTGTCCTTGTTGCTGGCCTCCTGTAGTGTAATTCCTCAGTGGTTGATAGGATGAACCCTGCTGGTATCCCCTAGTGTCAGAGCTAGTACTCACCCCTTCCGACTCGCTTTCCTGTCCACTCCCAAAAGAAGAGTTGGAAAATGAGGCAAATCTTCTATTTGACTGTTTATTCCGATGTGTGTAGTATCCTTGCGGATCCTGGATGTAGTATTCTTCACTCACGTATGGGTATGTCACTTTTTTGTCATACGTCTTGATATCTTTGGACAGCTTGTCCAATTTCTTATGTAGAGTGATGCTGTTGAATTCAATGGTTGCTTTTTCAGCTCTTTCAAGCGCTTCTCTTGCGTTCCTCAAAGATTTGTCTTCCAGTATTTCTTTTTTCAAGCCTGCAATCTCTTGCGTTAGCTTTTTTACATATTCCAAGGCAGTCTCAGCCCCTAACACCATCCAGTGTCTGCTGCAGTTTTTGGCCACAAAACTAAAGCGTTCTCGGAATTTTGGTAATTCGATGAAGATCCCCTGTTTGCTGCGTACTTGCAAACCTTTGGGTATTATGTTCTCCTTTAAATATTTAGTTAGGATATGCCCATGAAGGCGTGTACGTATCAGTTTCTTTTCTAGTCTTTCCAAGCGTGTAAGTTTATCATTTAGTGTGGCATCAATTAGTGTAACTCCTGTGCCCAGATAGTCAAAGTCTGCTTGCTCCTGGATCAGTTTTTTTATATATTCTTCTGTATACGAAAGTGTTTCGTTTTCTGACATGTTCCTTCACAGTCAGATCAATCCGTGAATGAGGAAAGAACCCTCGCAGGTGTGCACCTGCAGCTAAAGACCATTAATTGCAATGGGGTGACCCTGTAACCCTCAGACCCTGGGCGGGTAATTCAACAAATAATAATGGTTCTGTTGGGCAAAGATACCTAGTTGTGTGGTATCCTAAATCAATTACTTCATCAATAGGTCCCAGTCGGGGTACATATACCATGGTATTAATACCCTAAAACAAAGACAAAGACTACGATGGTGCAGAGAGTAAAGCTTTAGTCAGTTACTCTCTTATTTTCCAAGAATTAGTTATTCTGTCCAAGCAATACATGACCATATACAATACAATACTTGGGAATTGGTGAAGGACTAGCATTTAAACATACATACATACATAGGTGATACAACAAAAGGTTAACACATTGCCAACTGTAAGTACAATAGTCCACATAGGTCACTCTATTTGTATTTTGTTCCTAGTAGACTTTGTACAGTCTGATCTCATAAAAGATGCGTCAACGTTTCGACCCTGGGGGGTTGATGCTGTGATTTGCGTATCAAGGGCGGGTCTTCTTCAGGATTGATTGGTAGAAGGACAGCCTATGAATGTAATAAACATATGTCAGGGACGTGGTCGTTGTCTGGGGAATCTAAACAGAAGGGAACCCTACTATGCTCACCTTCTGAGGTGTGGAATTCCTCTGTGTTTCGAAAGGGGGTTGGTGTTAGTCAGCCGACTTAACACCTGTAGTTCTGGGTAGCTGGATTCTTTTCTACAATTAAAAAGTAATTGACAGCTCAGTGGTAATGTTAAAGGTACCATATGATCGATAGAAAGTCTGAGGCACTATTTAGTTTCCTACCTTTAGATGGTACTATAAGGCGAACGATTCTGGCCTGGGTACCTCCACAATCTGTGGAGTAATGAGGATGCCGGATTTAGTCAAGGATAACGCTCGGGCTGCTAATATTGAAAGGTATACAATGGTGCCCGTGAAGTGCTTGTTACCAACCTTAATATTTCTCTCATATTACAAAACATAACCTACACTGGTTGTGAGGCTGTGGAAAGTGATTTAACACCGAGTACTGTGACTGTGCATTAATAAGTGGTGCTACGTTGTGCAAGGGGTCATTTAAAAAGAGAACTTGCAACACTGGGTGGAGCCGAGTCCGATATCACTGTCATCAGACCTCGGCGCTCGGGTATCAAGCATGGAATCTTCCTAGGAACCTGCACTAATATGACCGTCAAGAAAACATTTCGAAAACATTATAGCAGGCTTCTTTCTCCATGAACCAATCAGTAGACAGAGTACTTCAGTAAGCAGGTTCAGCTCTTCCGTTCCCATGAATTATGTGCAAATAAACTGTTTATTGAATGGTTAGGTACACACAGTCTTGCATGATGAGATTCTTGAAACACCAAGCATAATTTCCATAGATCTTAAACACAAATCGACTTTCCACATAAAAATGTGTTTCTTAGCAAGAACAATTAACTACTAATTAAAAGACAATATCACTGTTAGGTAATGTATTAATTTATTTTATGATTCAATCATTATTATTTAAATCCACGGTTTTAAGTAGACGTCCCTGTGCTGGAGGCGTGCGTTCCCGACCCCTCGCTTCAACATTAGGCTAAGTAAGGACACCATCTGAGATAGCCCTGCTCACCCCCTTAGTAGCTTGGCACGAGCAGCCTGGCGTATCACCAACAAGGCCTAAATCATTGAGGACATCAATACTCTGATTATATTCTGTGTTGTTTGTTGTATAAGTCTTTTACTCTGCCATTGTGTGTGTTTTATGATGTCCTGTTCTTTGTATTGTGTAGGAGTGTAATTGTTTTAATGATTTTTGGGTATGATTAAAACTCTTTATACATGGTACATGGTTTTTCTTGATATTATGGTTGTTTCTGGCCTCCCTTTATCTGTTTTCTTTTTCTTAAACTTCTTTTTGTATGCATGATGCACATTTATGGGTATCTAATTTAGTCCGTGAATGTGTATGGCTCAAGAGCCACTGTTTGGATAATTATCATTATAACCCCTGGCTCTTGTACTAGGGTTGCCCCTGTGTTTTGAAAAGGCTTATCAGCAAGGCACGAGTGTTCAGTATGTGCAACCACGCTCACAGTAACCCCATGATGTCATCACAAATAGACTCCACACGAGTATTGATAAAATCAGTATAATCTTTATATAAGCAATTATACGATATGACCACACGATACAAAATCAACATATAAGAATTAAAAAGTATTCTTTCCGGTGGGTTGGTAGCTTCTACTCCCAACCATTGCTTCTAACCAACAGTTAAGCTCACTTCTAACCGTTTCCCAAAAGGTTAGGCAAGTAGTATTGCTAGAATCACACACGTTGCAAAAGGAAACAATACTGCAAAGCGTAACGATATTCTCTTATACTGTGCAACAGAGAAACAATGCCATACATAGCGCCACAGTCATGTACTTTGCAATTGAAGGAATAATACAATGCGTATCACCACCAGCTTGCCCTGTACCAGGAAGGAAACAAAGCAATGCGTCACCCTACAATCCTGTACGGTGCACTGAAGAAATAATACAATGCGCCACGTTACAATCAGGTAATATGCAAGGGAGAAAATAACGCAGTGCATAGCGCACCCAGCATAAAGTTCGTCGGGTACAAATACAACAGTCTTACGTGCTCCGTTAACAGTGCCCCCGCTATGGATCAAATGATGACACAAAAAGTAATGCTTCCCACTCCGGCCACAGTACTGCCCCGTCTTGGGTCAGCACGGGCCGGGATCCGAGCTGAAGCAACGGCTCTCGTAGCTGACTGAAGCGGGAGGCCGAGAGAGTGTCTCTCCGGGCCCGCGCCCCACCCCAGGTGTTGATCCATGTTACCTGGGGAGGCGCGATCCCACTCTCCTCACCGACGTCAGCGACTTTGGCCTTAAACCAGAACTCCGTCACAGGCTGCGGCGAAGTCGGGCCGGTGGCTCAGCTCTTCCACAGCTGCCGGTCTGGGCCGCTGCTGATTAACTACAGGGGCCCCAATGACTTGGCCCTCACTCCGGCAGTCTCAGCCCACACCAAGATCCGCCCTCAGCACTGTGCAGACTTTACTTCAATTCGGTGCACACCCGAACCAGGCACTCCTCACCAGCACCTCAGGTGGCACTTCGGCACCCACACCGTGCGTCCGAGACTCGCATCTTCCCTGGTGCTCAAGTCTATCCGGCGCTCTTCACCAATGCTCCGTTTTCACCTCAAAACGGACCCTGCGTGTTCGAACCTCTCCTCTTCTCCCGGTGCACATATTGTCCAGGCGCTCCTCACCAACGCCCTGGCTGCACCACGACACGCACACTCCGTGTCCGAGTCTCCCTTCTTCCTTTGGTGCAAATGAGGCCCAGGGCTCTTCACCAACACCCGGGCTGCACCGCGACACACTCCCAGCGTGACCGAGTTTCCTTTGAAACTTCAGGTGCCCACGATCACAGAGCACAACTTGCGAAGTTCTAAGGCTAGACAGAGCACACACACCCACGGCGTATCTGAGAGTCTTCTCTGGAAACTTTTATGTTCCTGTGTTTTCAAAACAGGGAGCCAGATCACCTTGAACCCTTGGGGGTACAAGATACAGCACAAGGCACAGTCTTTTTCAATCAGGGGCACCCAGTGCCTCCAAGCACAGTCCCAACAGTCTCTTCCTTAGTTAGAACAGCAAACTGCAGACCAGCACCAGATCACAAAGCAAGGATTGGTCTATCCACAGCAGTATCTTCAGTTGTTCCTTCTTTAGAAGAGGTTCCTCTTGACCACAGAATGGGTCCAAGCCTTTTCAGTCTCCATCCATATCTGTTTCATTGCCTCGTTCAGGGGCTTCAGCTCTCATAGTTATACCCCTTAACGTCTTTGAAGTTTGTATGTGCTCAGGGATCCCTGACCCCTCCCTAAACCAGTTCTGGATGTCTCCCTCCCAGTGTCACCTCTCTCCATTTGATACTGGGGGTCTGGATGCTTAATCACTCAGCAGGAGATGGGTCAATTGGTTTATAGTACCAGCCCAGGCCTTTTCACCTCCTGGGCTTCTCCTCCCCCTAATCTCCAGATGCAGGACAGCCTGGTGCCATCTCAACCCCTCCTTGGGTAGAGACCTCTCCCAGCTCCTCTCACCTTTTAGTTCCAGACATACAATCCACATTTCAGAGACACTCAGAAATGCTCAGAGCACAGAAACCAGCCTCTTTCTAAAAGAGTGGTTTATAAACACACAGTAACAAAACCACCTTCACAGAAAGATGCATTATGACACTGTGAGTTCATACATACCAAACGTCATCTCTACAATATAAAGTGAAAGAAAACTAGTCTAACAAACACAACACCCCGACTCCCCCATTCTGTCCTATGGGCAGAATGGCCTTTAAGCAGTGAAAAACAACATGGAGAGTTTTTCACTGTTAGAACATAACACACACCTCAGTTTATGTTCTGTCTTTTACCTACACTGCACCCTGCCAAGAGGGTACCTGGTATCTACCACAGGGGTGCCCCATGTGTAAGGCTTGCAAAGTGGTCACATTTGTCAGGACTACATGCTAACTTAGCATCCTGCGCGCAGGCCCTACACTGAAGGCCTGAGTTCCCTTCACTGCGCGCCCTTGCATTACTAGCCCTTGCACACACAGTGCACATACCTAGGGATTTTTACTAGTAAGGCAAACATACCAATCATGGCCAATCATGTACTCGATACGGAACCCCCATGATCAGCGGGAGCGGTTTTCCCTCAGAGGCTATTTCGTCCCGATTGTATTGACGGCTAAAGTTCACCCAGCCATAGCGCTTTAAGAAGAGGTCTATGTGAAACCTTTTTGAATTCAGGCCCACTATCTACAAACAAAAAGGAAGGGCAGCTTTCCAGTTCTTTTTTCATCTATACTCTGTGAGAATTACGGCGAGCGCCTGCAACAGCAGACTCTGCCAGGACTATTATCTATAAGAATAAGAAGGGCAATTTCCCCGCTTCCTCTCATACAAAACTTGCGAGACGTCCGGCACGCCCCTGCAAGAGCAGGAATATTCTCTACCAACGCTGAAACATAAATCCACAAGATATACCAATAGAGAACGTAAATTCCAGAAACCCGTTCCCCGTTCTCCTGGAAGGTGCAGATCTAATACAGGATCGTTTCTGAGAACTCTTGAAATATTGACACCTCAACAATAAGTGCGCTAGTATACGTACAGCAGAAAACCGTAGACTTCCAGGACATAACTCCATAGGGAAATTGTACAGACCCTTCATTACGACAGACAACAAAGAAATGTCTTGATAAAGGTGGACTCCATTTGTTCCGAACCACCGAAACGCGTCAATGCTTTTTTATTGTACAATTTAAGTCTCCATCACCCATGTTTATATTCAAAATTAATAGTGGTAAAACATAGGTGTTAATATCTGGCAGCTTTAAATGTACCAACTGTATTTTACAAGCTTTGTGTTTTACAATTTTTGTCTGTCTTTTCAATTGTGCAGGCCACAATAGATTGTGTTATTACTTGTAAGTTCTTTTTAATCATTTGATTAGGTAACCATGATATGTATAGGTATGTAATGATTTGTTTTTATTTTCGGTTGCATAATAAATATATTATATTTTATACTTTTGTGATTGTATTAGTTTTGACTATAGTGTGTACTCTGAGGCTATGTTTTACCTTTTCTTGTATTTATCTCAAGGGAACAACTTCTTCCTCCAATCATTTACCACTACATTTTACATAGGAAACTTCTGTACTTTGACACTGATCAGCAGTGGCAAAGTACCCAAAGCATCCAAAAGCAAAGGTGGTAGAGGCAAAAAGTCAGGGGTACTCATTCCAAGATATGCCAGGTCTAACACGCGTCCCCTCCAGTCAAAAAGTGGGGGGAACTACACACCCTCAAGGGAGTTCTCATCACTAAGCAGAAATATCTGGACCGACCGTCAGCATTGGGGTGTTCTGTTCCTGGACGGTGTTCCACCGTGAAGTCCATCCCCTGTAGGGAGATGACCACCTCAACAGCTTCGGGTTCTTACACCGCATCTGCATCAACCAACTGAGGGGCTTGTGGTCGGTCTGAACTAAGACGTGGGTCCCAAACAAGTAGGGCCTCAGCTTCTTCAGTGCCCAGACCTCAGCAAAAGCTTCCCTTTCAATTGCACTCCACCTCTGTTCCCTGGGAAGTAGCCTTCTGCTAATGAAAGCTACCAGTTGGTCCAAGCCCTCATTTTTCAATTGTGAGAGCACTGCTCCCATCCCATGCTCTGAAGCATCTGTTTGCACTACAACCTCTCTGGAGAAATCTGGCGCCCGTGACATGGATGCAGTGCACATGGCAGTCTACAGGGCATCAAAAGCGGTCTGGCAGGCATCGGTCCAGGCCACCTTTTTGGGCTGTTTCTTAAACATCAGTTCCGTTAAGGGGGCAACGAGGGTGCCATACCCCTTCACGAACCGTCTGTAATACCCATTAAGCCTGAAAAAGGCCCTCACTCATGTCTGGGTCTTGGGGGGCTCCCACGCCAGGATGGTATCAATCTTTGCCTGTAGGGGCGCCACCTGGCCCCTTCCCACCAGGTGTCCCAAGTACACCACAGAACCCTGCCATATCTGGCACTTACTGGCCTTGATAGTTAGGTCTGCCCTCTGCAAGGCCTTTGATACTTCACAGAGGTGCAGCAAGTGTTCCTCCCAACTGGAGCTGAACACTGCAATGTCGTCCAGGTAAGCAGCACTGATTCCTCCAGCCCACTCAGCACCCGGTTAACCAGTCTCTGGACGGTGGCAGGGGAGTTCTTCAACTCAAAGGGCATAACCCTGAACTGGTAGTGCCCTTCTGGAGTTCAGACCGCCGACCTCTCCTTGGCCCCCTCGTTTAAGGCAATCTGCCAGTACCCCGATGTCAAATCAAATGTACTGAGGTACCGGGCAGCCCCCAGCCGATCCACGAGCTCATCAGCTCTGGGGATGGGGTGCGCATCAGTCTTAGTGACCGCATTGAGCCCACGTTAATCCACGCAGTACCGAAGTTTGGGAGTGGCACCCGGCGCAGCAGCTTTTAGCACAAGAACCACTGAACTGGCCCAGGGGCTGCTGGATGGCTCAATCACCCCTAGCACCAGCATCTTGGAAACCTCCTCCTTGATGCTGGCCCTGACTTTATCAGCTACCCTGTAAAAATGTTGTTTTACAGGCAGGCTGTCTCCAGTGTCCATATCATGGACGCACCACTTGGTGACTCCTGGGGTCAGGGAGAACAGAGAGGCGAACTAACCCAATACCTGGTGACAGTCCCTCTGTTCCGGGGTCAGGGTAGGTGAGAGATACACCCCATCCACTGACCCATCCTTCTCCTTGGCTGACAGGAGGTCAGAAATGGGTCCACTCTCCTCTTCCACCCAGTCGTCTGTAGCCCAGAGCATGGTCGCCTCAGATCTCTTAAAGTGCGGTTTGAGGCAGTTCACATAGAGAACCCTCAAAGGATTCCCAGGAGACAGGAAGTCCACCCGGTAGGTCACTTTTCTCCTGCACTCCACCACCTCATGAGGCCCAGTCCACTTGTCCTGGAGCGTGCAACGCTCCACTGGGGCCCTCACCCACACTTTCTGCCCATGTTGAAACTCAACGAGAGTGGCATTTTGATCATACCACCGTTTCATATTCTCCTGGCTAGCTTCCAGGTTTGCCTGAGCGAGCTGCCTGAAGCGCCTAGTTTGGTTCCTGAAGGCCAGCATGTAGCTGTATACATCCTGGGGGGGGTTTGTTAGGAGCCTTCACCCAGCCCTCCTTCACCAAACTCAGAGGTCCTCTGACCGGGTGCCCATACAGGAGCTCAAAGGGACTGAACCCCAATGACTTTTGTGGCACCTCCCTATAGGCAAACAGTAGGCATGGCAAGAGGACGTCCCACTTACGCCTCATGGGTTCTTCCAGACCCATAATCATGCCCTTCAAGGTCCGGTTAAACCTCTCAACCAAACCATTGCCCTGGGGATGGTAGTGTGTGGTGAACTTATAAGTTATACCGCACCTCCTTCCATAGAGATTTCATATACCGTAATATGAAATTAGTACCCCTGTCGGACACCACCTGTCTGGGGAGCCCCACGCACCGGAGAAAATCCCCATCAGTGCACGGCCCACCATGGGGGCCGTCACCATCTGGAGAGGGATGGCTTCCGGGTACCGGGTGGCGTCGTCCACCAAGACCAGGATGAACCTGTTGTCCATGGCCATCTTGGGATCCAGAGGCCCCACAATGTCAATGCCCACCCTCTCAAAGGGTGAGCTGACCACAGGGAAGGGTTGTAGATGAGCCTTTTGCTTCCTTCCACTCTTACCACTTGCCTGACAAGTCTGTCAGGTCCTGCAATGAGTATCAGAAATCTTGAGCATCTGGGGCCAGTAGAAGTGGGTGACAAGCCGCTCAAAGGTCTTGTCCTGCCCAAATGTCCTACCAAAGGTACATCATGAGCCAACCCCAATAGGAAGGCTCTAAAGCGCTGGAGCACCACCGGCGCCTGGGCTGACCCCGACTCAGCCACCCCTGGCTAACTATACAGGAAATCGTTTTCCCAGTAAATCAAGTGTGATCCCCACTGATCACCTGTTGCCTGGTTTGCTGCCTGCTGCTGCAACGCCACAAGAGAAGGGCACTTCTTCTACTCCTCACAGAATACTTCCCTAGAGGGCCCCCCATCCTGCTGCCAATCAGTCAGCCCGGGTAGGTCCCCTAATTCAGCCACTTGTTTTCCGCGTAGGCTCCGGGGCATCCCCCTCAAAGGGTGCCTCCTCCTGGACCAAGGGAACTGTGGGGCCGATTTCCTGCGCCCCCTGCCGCTTCTCTTACTGGTAGGTACCGGGCCACTGTTTCAGGCTCCAGGTTCTCTTGAATACCTTTACTGGCTACCATAGACCGAGTGGTCACACAAGCCCACTCATCTCCAAATGTGCCTGGTGCTCCACCTCTTTCCAGGGGGGACTCTCCAGGTCATTCCAGAGCAAACAGTCTCCAGGCATTGACAGACTTACCACTGCCTTCCAGGAACCTGAGACTCCTCCCCATTCAAAGGGAACCAGTGCCACCTTGCAGAGGCGCACTGAATTGTCTGCTGACATTACAGGGTGAAGCACATTGGGAATTACTTGCTCTTCAGACACCCACTGACACCTAACAGATGTCAAACTGGCTCCGGTATCCACCCTCTGTCCATTGATGGTCATCCACTACATGTAATTTTTAGTGCTCTCAGGCAGAGGGATTTCCTGGACCATCTCTTGGTCTCCCAAGGAGACCAGGGTCATAATTGCTTGCTCCTCCCCATTCCAAGGACTCTGTTCCTCTCTCAACGCTACACTCACTAAACCAGGTGTTGGAGCACCGGTGGGTGTAGATGGATGACTTTTTGGGGCATTTGGACCAACTTCCTTACAGAAGTAACACGTAGGCAGACCTCGGGCTCCTTCTTGCCCTTGGCCCTCTTGGCCTTGGGGGACTGGGACCCTTTCTTTGGGGAACTACATTGGGGCCCTTTAGGGGTCTCCTTGTGGTTACCCTTGTCCTCCGCCACCTTCGGCGGGGGACCATGTGCACTCTTGGCAGTGGTATTCCCAATCCCCTTGTGGACCCGGGTACTAGTCCAATAGTCCGCCTCCTCAGCAAGCTTACTGGGATCAGTCAGCTTACTATCCAATAGATGTTGGCGCAGCTCTGGAACGCACAGTCTACTCAAGTGCTCCCAACTGTTTAAATCACATATGCCCTTAAAATCATTGAACTTGCTGCCCAGCATCCAACCATCTAGTGCCCAAGTGTACTCATTCAAACATTCTACCTAAGTACGGGATTCTAGTTTCTTGGAGGCTCTGAACTTCTGCCGGTATTGTTCAGGAGTGAGCCCATACCGGAGGCATAAAGCCTCCCTCATGTTGGCGTAGGTCAGGGTTCTCACCCTCTCTAAGGGTGTTAGAACGTCCCTCCCTGAAGCCTCAAAAGTGTTTCCATATGCTCGCCCCCCAATGCTTTTCAGTTACCTCATTCATCCTCAGTGATATCTCATATACTGTGAACCAAACATAAATGTCATCAACCCTCTGGTAATCTTGCACTAAATCTTTGGGAATGTACACCTTCCCTCCTGGCACTGGTGGTGCACTGCCACCAATCACACTGGACTCTGCTTGTCTACCTTTAATGTCCAGTTCCCTCATGCTTAACTCATGAGCTAAGAGAATCCATGTATCTTCTAATGGGAGCGTGTTCCTGCTCTCCTCTGGTGAAAAAACGCTCCCTGAATGGCTACTACAAGCCCCTACGGCTGGTCCTTCCACTGGCAAATCCTGTGGACCAAATCCATTCCCTGGGTCATCCTCATCCACCTCACCATCACCTGTCTCCTGAGCCTCTTTGGCTTCCCGCCAGGCCCTCAAGGCCTCCCGTGGATTGGTGTCGTTACAACGCAGGCTATTACAACGCCTGCTGTTACAACGCGGTTTTTACATCGCATACCACTACAACGCATAGTGCTTTTAAGCGCTGGATAGTGATTTATTTAATTTACTATTCCAACTCCAGTCCCCGTGGATAGTAGGGAAGGTGTTGGATAGTAAATTAAATATATTCCCTATCCTAGAGCGCCCCCCAGCGCAATGCGTTGTAATGGTTTGCGTTGTAATGGTTGCGTTGTAATGGTAGTGCGTTGTAATAAATGCGTTGTAAGTGATGTTCCCCCCTCCCGTAGCTCCTCCTTCTTGGTGCTACTCTTCATGGAACATCCCAAAGCCCTGCAGAATTTCCTCAACTAATCAAACTTGTAGGTAAACGGTGCCTCAATGTCAAACTCCAATTCTGCAATCTCAGCCTCACCAGCTATCTGGCTCTCCCCATGAGACATGATGTGTGGATTAAAGGATACTCAACACTAGAACCACCAAATCAAAAAACAATATGTTGTTGTATCGTGGTATGCAAACAACTTATGATGAACACCAAATACTGTGAGTGATTTTGCACATATGCATTTACTTTCTATTAGGATTGAATCCCACCGCTCTGCCGCCAAATGTTGGAAGTGAAGGTCCCTGTCGCTTATCGCCGTCACCAAATGCTGGATGTGTGCGTCCCCGACCCCTCGCTTCAACGTTAGGCTAAGTAAGGACACGGTCTGAGATAGCCCTGCTCACCCCCTTAGTAGCTTGGCACGAGCAGCCAGGTTTATCTCCACGGCACGAGTGTTCAGTATGTGCAACCACGCTCACAGTAACACCATGATGTCATCACAAATAGATTCCACACGAGTATTGATTAAATGAGTATAATATTTATATAAGTAATTATACAATACGACCACAAGATACAAAATCAACATATAAGAATGGGTAGTATTCTTTCCCGTGGGTTGGTACGTTCTAATACCAACCACCGCTTCTAACCAACAGTTAAGCTCACTTCTAACTGTTTCCCAAAAGGTTAGGGAAGTCGTATTGCTAGAATCACACACGTTACAAAAGGAAACAATACTGCAATGCGTAACGGTATTCTCTTATACTGAGCAACAGATAAACAATGACATACGTAGCGCTGTAGTCATGTACTTTGCAATTGAAAGAATAATGCATCGCGTATCACCACCAGCATGCCCTGTACCAGGAAGGAAACAAAGCAATGCGTCAAGCTACAATCCTGTATGGTGCTACGGTGCAATGAAGAATAATACACTGATACTGTGTACTCAGATACTGTGTACTGAAGAAATAATGCAATGCACCACGTTACAATCAGGTAATATTCAAGGGAGAAGATAACGCAGTGCGTAGCGCACCCAGCATAAAGTTTGTCAGGCACAAATGTGGTCAGGCGTCACACGACAGTTTGATAGTTCTTTAGCAGCAATAATGCAAAGTGTAATACGACAATCTTACGTGCTCCGTTAACAGTGCCCCCGCTATGGATCAAATTGTGACACAAAAAGTACTGCTTCCCACTCCGTCCGCAGTACTGCCCAGTCTTGGGTCAGCACGGGCCGGGATCCGAGCCAAAGCAACGGCTCGCGCAGCTGACTGAAGCAGGAGGCCGAGAGAGTGTCCCTCCGGGCCCGCACCCCACCCCAGGTGTTAATTCACGTTACCTGGGGGGGCGCGATCCCACTCTCCTCCCTGACGTCAGTGACTTGGGCATTGATACAAAACTCCGTCACGGGCTGCGGCGGAGTAGGGCGGTGGCCCAGCTCTTCCGTGGCTGCTGGTCTGGGCCGCTGCTGATTGACTCCGAGGGCCCCAATGACTTGGCCATTAATCCGGTGGTCTCAGTCCACACCAGGACCCGGCCTGAGCACTGTGGAGACTTTAACTCAATTCTGTGCACACCCGAACCAGGCACTCCTCACCAACACCTCAGGTTACACTTCGGCACAGACACTGCGTGTCCGGGACTCGCCTCTTCCCTGGTGCTCACGACGACCCTGTGCCTTCAAGCCTCACCTCTTCTCCCTGTGCACACGATGTCCAGGTGCTCTTCCCTAATGCTCTGGCTGCACCACGACACGCACTCTTGCACGTCGGAGACTCACTTCTTCTTTTGGTGCCTACGAGGCCCAGGCGTTCTTCACCAACACCCGGGCTGCACCATGACATGCAGCCAGCGCGTCCGAGACTCACTTCCTCCGTTGGTGCACACGATGTCCAGGCACTCCTCACCAACGCCCTGGCTGCACCATGACACGCACACTGCACATCTGAGTCTCGCTTCTTCCTTTGGTGCACACAAGGCCCAGGGCTCTTCACCAACACCCGGGCTGCACCATGACACGCTCCCAGCGTGTCCAAGTTTCCCATGAAACTCCCGGTGCCCACGATCACAGGGCACAACTTGCGAAGGTCTCAGGCTAGACAGAGCACACGCACCCACGGTGTATCTGAGAGGCTTCTCTAGAAACTTTTATGTTCATGTGTTTTCCAAAACAGGGAGCCAGCTCACCTCGGGCCCTTGGGGGTACAAGACACAGCACAAAGCATAGTATTTTTCAAGCAGGGGGACCCAGCGCCTCCAAGCACAGTCTCAACCGCCTTTTCCTTAGTTAGAAAAGCAAACTGCAGACAACGAAGCAAGGATTGGTCTATCCACAGCAGTTTCTTCAGTTGTTCCTTCTTTAGCAAATGTTCATCTTTACCACAGAATGGGTCAAAGCCATTTCAGTCTCAATCCATATCTGTTACAATTTCCCACTCAGAGGCTTCAGCTCTCAAAGTTATACCCCTTAAAGTCTTTGAGGTTTGTATGTGCTCAGGGGTCCCTGACCCCTCCCTAAATCCGTTCTGGGAGTCTCCCTCCCAGTGTCACATCTCTCCCTTTGATACTGGGGGTCTGGATCCTTAATGGAGATGGGTCAATTGGTTTATAGCACCAGCCCAGGCCAAGCTTCTCCTCCCCCTACTCTCCAGATGCAGGGCAGCCTGGTGCCATCTCAACCCCTCCCTGGGTCAAGACCTCTCCCGCTGATCTCACCTTTCAGTTCCAGACATGCAATCCACATTTAAGAGACACACAGAAATGCTCAGAACACAGAACTCAGCCACTTTCTAAAAGAGTGGTTTATAAACACACAGTGACAAAACCACCTTCACAGAAAGATGCATTATGACACTGAGTTTATACATACCAAACTTCACCTCTCCATTATAAACTGACAGGAAACCAGGCTAACAAACACAACACCCAGCCTAGGGCAGAATGGCCTTTCAGCAGTGAAAAACGAAATGGAGAGTTTTTCACTGTCAGAACATAACATACACCTCAGTTTATGTTCTGCATTTTACCTACACTGCACCCTGCCCAGGGGTTACCTGGTACCTACCACAGGGGTGCCCCATGTGTATGTAAATGGGAAAGTCAGGCCTGACAAGTGGTTACATTTGTCAGGACTACATGCTAACTTAGCATCCTGCGCGCAGGCCCTACACTAAAGGCCTGAGTTCCCTTCTCTGCGCGCCCTTGCATTACTATCCCTTGCACACACAGTGCACATCACTAGGGACTTTTACTAGTAAGGCAAACATACCAATCATGGCCAACTAATCACCACTACATTTTACATAGGGAACTCCTGTACTTTGACACTGATCAGCAGTGGCAAAGTACCCAAAGCATCCAAAAGCAAAGTTGGTAGAGGCAAAAAGTCTGGGGTAATCATGCCAAGATATACCAGGTCTAACATCCACAAATTATTCTATTCAAACTTTAGGTAAAACCAAAGAAAATAGGAAGTTCATGAATCATTCAAGAATTTAAAAAATGTTGCTTCTACTTTACTGAAAATGTGGGATCAGTTGACTCTGCAAAAACAGTATGGGAGGCTTTTAAAGTAGTTTTAAAGGGGCAAGCATTGGTGCTTAAGTTGGGATATCGGGAAAAACAGCAGCAGCAACGAATACAGTTGGAGAATGATCTCCAACAACTTGAAATCGATCATGCACAGTCCCCTAATGAAACTACGGCCCATTGCTTGGACCTTAAATAAGCAGAATATAAAACTCTGACTGGAAAGCGGGAACGGGCCCGTATGCTAGCTACACGGCATAGGTTTTATGAGATGGGGACAGAGATGGCAAACTACTGGCGTGGTTGAAGAGAAGGGAGCAGGATGAGCCTTGGGTGCCTAGATTGACACTCGACAATCAGCAACTTATCTCAGACTCGCAAGAGGTTGCAGATGCATTGGCGGATCATTTGGAAAAGTTTATACCTCCTCAACTACTGCCACAGCGGACGACTCCCAGCAATTGCTTGCTGACATCCAGCTACCTACCTTGTCCTTAGAAGACAGAGAGGCTTTAGAGGAGGATCTCTCGGGTGATGAAATGCTACCGAAAAGGGGTTCTGCCGGAAAACCAGCAGCCGGATACCATTATGGTTATCCGTAAACCAGGGAAGCCTGCGGACCACTGCCATTCCTACAGGCCTGTATCGCTTATAAACGTGGAGGCAAAAATGTTAAAAAAACTCCTTGCAACTTGCCTGCTCTCGAAGCTTCCGTCATTAGTTCATGCAGATGAATCGGGCTTCGTGCCTGGCTGAAACACGGCATTAAATATCCTCCGACTCCATAATGTCCTTGGTCGCAAACACGTCATAGCAAGAAGACGCAGTGGTAATGTCACTGGACCCCAAAATGGCGTTTGATTCTATAGAATGGTCATATCTCTTTGAGGTGCTTCGGCGCCTGGAGTTTGGCACGAAATTTAGGAACTGGGTTAAGTTACTCTATAATGACTTGAAAGCGAAGGTTAGGGTCAACAATCGGGTGTCTCAAATGCTCTCCTTGAAAAGAGGGACCAGACAGGGCTGTCCAGTCTCCCCTGATTTTTTCACTAATTCTTGAGCATCTGGCGTCATGAGTGAGGAGGGATCCACTCGTGAGAGGGCTCAAATGGGTGGAGGGTCAAGAGGACAGCATTTCTCTGTACGCAGATGATATCCTGCTATACCTCGCATCCCCTATGCATTGGTGATTAGAATCCTAAACATATTTACAAATTTTGGAAAATACTCGGGTTATTCAATAAACTGGAGTAAGACGGTGATCTTTGTAATTCAAGGTTCAATACCGAAACTACCTCGGGGTGTGAGGTGGCGAGGGCCACAGTGGATTCAGATATCTGGAGTCCTTATAACTCCAGACCCTCAGACCTTTTATGATAATAACATGGCTGTTCCACTGGAGAGACTTTGTAACGATGTCAAACATTGGAGGTCACTTCCCCTCTCCCCATTGGTTTGAGCTGCCCTTTTTAAGATGCTGTTGCTCCCCCGGTTTCTGAATATTCTTCAGAACTATCCACACAAGGTCCCCGACTCGTACTTTAGAAATATTGGCAGTGAGGTTAGAACTTTGCTCTGGGGTGGGAGGGCACCTGGGATAGATTTACATAAATTGACTAAGGGGTGGTATGATGGTGGTATAGCCCTCCCGGATATGCGACTATACTATTGGGCCTCCCAATTGATAGTGGTGAACCATTGGATGCATCGTTCACCAGTGGACCCAGCATATCTGCTGGATGTATATCCAGTGGCGGTGCGTCCATTGGGGGCGTTGGGGCGTTGCCGCCCTGCCCGCACCCGCAGCTCCCTCTGCGGATTGCTTTGAACTGAAGTAAACTCTCAGTTTACTTAAGTTCAAAGACGCTGAGGAACAATGCCTTTCAGTCAGCATGATGCAGGACCGCCCACCCCCTTCAGAGTGTGAAGGGGGGGGGGGGGCGGTCCTGTGTCATGTTGACTGACAGGCATTGTCAAGGGCAGGCAGCAGCACAGGTGCGCATGAGTGGGGACGGAGGGCACATTTTTCAGCCTTGCCCACTCATGCGCACTTGTGCCTGCTCGGTTGGCGCATGCCCATTAGAAGAGCAAAACCTCGCTCTCCTAATGGGCAGGTGGGCAGAAAGCAACCATGCCCTGTGTCAATCCTTGGCTGAGGACGGAGGGCGGGGTTTCCGCTCCAGTGAAGGCGCCAAGGTCCCAGAAGATGCGGCGCTGACCGGCGGTCAGGTAAGTTTTCTTCCTTCTTAATTCCCCAGTCCCCCACACCCCCTGCCCGCGCGACCCCACCCCACCAGTACAGACATCACAAACCATGTGCTTCAAAAAGGAGCCTATAGCCTACGTAGCAGAAAAAATGTGTCCCGTGGGGCGATGGAAGAAAGGGAACAGCAAAGCAAAGGATCTATTCCTATCCAGAGACCTCTACAAGTTTTGTTTTTTTACGTTTGTTTATTGGCATTTTAAACAACGCTTACATAAATTAACATAGCTTCAGCATTACTAGGAGGGGAGGAAGGGGAGTCGGAACATATTCAGCGCTTACCAGTTGACATAACAGGAATAATTACATAAAGTTGAATAAAGAAAGGTATACATTAACAGTACAATCATGGTCGGTAGTCAGAAAGTCTCAATTATGACAGTCAGATTAGAGGTCCGGATGCATGTCCAACGGCCCGAATAGTATTTCCAGAGTTATGAATTAGGGCTACTTTACAATACTGCCTCACATTATAGGACACCTTCTGCAGTACAAACAGGAGTTCCCCAGTTCAGAGCGACATGTTTCTAGGGTGGGGTGGTGGCGTGTCACGTGATCTTAGATACATTAAAAACGGTTTGCAGAGGTCTTTTGGATGAGCTTGCATAGGCATCAGCTTCCAATAGGTGGCCTATTGTTCTTTGCAATATGTGGCTTCTTGTAGCCACAGTGCAGCCCAAGGGCCGCTCTCCTCCCCCAATGTTTAGCTAGTTGGCGCTCATGCTAATGTGAAGAGCATTGCAAATAAGCGACGAGAAGTCAGTCGCAAATTTTTAACAAAGCCAAGGAGACTGACTAGCGGAGTTAAAGTAATCTGATGCCCAGTAATTTGCTGAAGTATAGAGTGTATCTCGCGCCAGTAGTCTGCGTTTTAGGACATTCCCAGGCCAAATGTAGAAACGAGGCCTAAGGTGCTAAGCATTTTTAACATAGTGCCTCCTCCCTCAACCACATGCGCTGCAGTTGTAGGGGTGTACGGTATAGTCTATGTAGAAATGTAAAGTGTATGAGGTGCAGTCTGTAGTTAGGTGATGCAGCAAACAGCGATTGTATGCATGCTTCTGTGCGTGTGCCTCCCAATGTTTTTTATGGCTGATGGCAACGAGGGGCAAATGTTAAGGCAAAAGCTTACAATATTCCATATACAATACACAACGTTTGTGTCCTTCATGCACCAAAAAAAAAAAAACCAGAAGAGTTTTACATATTTGTGATTTCTTCTGCTAACAGTATATACTTTTGTGTATTTGTGCTGTCCACGTGTTTGCTTTTCTCAGATGGTGCAGAGAGATGTGTCTTTACGGGTATGCTGTGCTGTTATTTCACAGTGTGAATTTGATTCTGTGACTTGAATTCACGGTGCGATGTTTAAGCTGTTCTGCCATGATTTTACTGCTGGTTGTTTCTGTACACGTTTGCAGCGCTTGCACACTGACATGGTATATTTTTGTGCTGTGGGGTCACAGTGAGCTATTACTGTTGGTTTTCTAAGTTATATGTCTGTCTCAGTAAAATCATGTTTCTGTAGGTTCACTCATACCTATGGAGTTTTTACATAAGGCTGGCCACGGGCAACAGTAGAAGTGTAGGGCATTCCTTGGCGCTTCTGGCAAAGATCGTCCTCTAGAGCTCATAAAAATTGGCAATTTCTTAAATGACAAATAATTCAATTGTATTGCTTTATTAACCTTCCTGCTTTCTCAAATTTGATTAAAAATGCACCATTTGCCCACTCTTTTTTCAATATGTTCTCCCCCGAGGCCCCGGAGGTTGTACGGGCTCACTTGCTACGCTCGCTTACCGCCATTCGGGCCGGCAATAATTTGCCGCCTCACCACTTTCAAATGTCACCAGCCGCCACTGTATATATCAAATGGGCAGGGAGGGCTACTTAGGAGCCCTCTACTCAAAAGTTTGGAAAAATCGATACCTAGGTCCGACAGCCCACACAGTAGAGATATGGCACCAAGCCACTCGAAGTTTGGGATGGTCTGGCCGACTGACTCAAGCTACTCCGCTTTGGTCTACCCAACAACTGGGTTTACTATGTCACCAACCAGGATTTGATAAGCGGGATACCATTGGCATCTCATCCATTGGCCACTTAGTGAAAAAAGGTAAAATGTTAACATTCGTGGAACTAAAGAACCAAAATCAACTAGCTCAAGGGGAAATATTCTGTTATTTTCAGATCCGTCATGACCTCACAGGAGCCCTCTCTGACTTTGCCAATCTCCCAGAGTCCTCCCCTCTAGAGGATCGATTGCGGTCCGAACCTATATCAGAGAAAGCTGTTTCGTTGACATACAGGAAATTATGCAATAATCTACCAGATCCGTTTTACACTCTTCAGGAGAGGTGCCAAGCCGATGTTGGACAGTTTGAAGATGACGACTGGCAAACAGCATTAATGTCCCCGAAGGAAGCAGCCATTTCTCTGAAGCTCTGCTTGATCCAATTAAAAGTCCTTCACAGAACACACCTCACTGGGGTCACGCTAGCTAAACTTGGGCACAGACCAGACTCAATGTGTTTACGTCATTGCAGTCAGGAGGCAACTTTTTACCATATTATCTGGGAATGTCCCTGCATACAGATTCTATGGGAAAGAGCCACGAGACACATGCAAAGGGCGTTAGGTAAAGAAATTAGCCATACGCCATGCTTAGGGATTCTTAATATTTGGGAGGCAATGGACCTAACAGAGGTGGAACAACAAATGACCACACTGGGATACACAGTAGTCAAGAGGGCTAATGCAATGAAATGGGGGTGGGAGAGGAGCCATCACCTAAAAGTTGGGCGCAGGAATTAGATAAATGTATGATAGCTGGGAAAGATATGTTTAAATTCCGGGTTTGGACTAAGAAATGGGATAGAAAATGGGGTAAATGGAACATGTATCAAGGTAAGCTGGGTACTTCGCCATGGAAATGACTAAAAGGGGCCGATCTGAGTCCGAAGTCATTATTGATTCCATTAACCATGTAGATGTTATCAATGTGGTGCATTATGTGAAACTATTTGACTTGTGATGTATGTTTTCTGTTTTAAACTAATAAAAATAAAAAAAATTAAAAATGTTGCCTAAAAGGGAAATACATTATGTTAAACCTAAAGATTCTGCAGTTATAACATCTCTAAGAATGTCGTTCCAGGGTTTAGCTACTACTTCAGGTTGTGCACACTTCATCAACATCGAGTTCCCCTCTGGCATGAAAAAAGCTTACTTCATGGCCTTTCTAAGGCTACATGTCCATGAATAACAACGAATGCCTACTGTGAGCTACCACATTTCCAATGCATGTTAGTTTAACTTAAAATTGTACACTTTATGGCACATTTAGCTTTTCATGTTAATTATTTTTTCGTTCTAATTGATTATATTACTGCTCAATTATTTTCATGCTTGCAGAGAAGCAAAGTCCTCTTTTCTGCATATTGTAACATTTTAGCATTCTTTATATGAAATATACATCAAGCGACTCTACTCACAACCTTCCTCGGTGACACTTACTGGTTAGTTTAGCTTGAATTGTGTCCAGGTATTATTGTGAAACCAGCTTCTTATTTAGAGCATCTCGATGACTTATCAGATCTGCATTATGCCGCACTGCTTTCGGCCAGTACAGGTGCTGCTGTTTTCCCTGTTTACAACGTCCCCGTGCAGGCCTCCCTCCTTGGCGGTTGCCCCCTCGAGGCCCTTGCCCCTCCCTCCTGTCACTGTCGGAATGCCAAACACAGCACAACTTTCTTGGAACTTTGCCCTTGTGTGACGCACTGTAATAGAGGAAGCCGGGCTCCCTCTTCGGCCAATCACAGGCGAGGGCGCAGCCGCCAGCCAATTACAACTAACCAGGCTCCTGACGACCTTCAGGGTTCAGGGAATGAATAAAAGCGATCCGGGCGAGCAGCAAGTGTTTGCCGGCAGGAGAAAGGAGGTACCCCCGGGAAGCCCCGGACGGAGGAGAGGAACGCCGACACCACCTCTGGGCAACCGCGACGGAGGAAAGGAAGCAGAACGAGGAGCAAGGTCAGTCCACAGCAGCATGTGTCTGACTGGAGCTGCATGCTTGTACACGAGGTATTTCATTGTGTGTGACTGGTGCGCCTCTGCGTACACGGGGAAATTCCATGATGTTGACTGGTGCCGCCCTTCTTTAGTGAGGGTTTCTTCGGTACATATGCGTGACTGGCTGGGCCGGTCGAAGATGGCGAGGTCCATTTCCCCACTCCAGTCACAGTGCATTATACAAATAGGTAAAGCGCCCCATTCCTTTCATTCACTCTATTTCACTGTCACCTTTCTTTCCTGCCGTTCTCTCCCTCCAGGTTTCTTTTCCACTCTCCCCTTCTTTCGCTATTTCCCTCTCTCTCTCTCTTCGGGTCAATCTTTATACACCTGGCCATTTTCACCCAGCACTCTCCCTTTCCACCACCCTCTTTTCCTCTCTTTAACTTTCACCCCTTTACTCTATCTTTCGTGTATTCTGTACATTAAGGACAGCTTTCCAGAGTGACCGAAGTAATAATATACAATAAACACTTGGTAAAATCATTCAGGGAGTGCGTTACTATAATTCATAGTCATCAAAAGGTCTAACATTTAAAAAGTGATGCGCTAATACATGTCTGTCAGCCACACACTCATAAGTCCCGCCACTACTTCATCATCTTTCACTTCTTTCTCCCAGTTTTCCTCTTTCTCCCACACTGTCCTTCGCCGATTCCCACTGTCCCCTCTTTGATGTTCATTATACGTACCTGGTCTCATGGAACAAAGTTGATTAAATGTCAATAGTAAATGTTTTCTTCCAAATAGCACAACTCTGCGTTCGGAATACCTCTCGGAAAGAAAATTATTTTAGCCTCTCGGATAAGTCAGTGAGTGTTAGTTATTTTCGCTGTCTTGTGGTACATGCAGTTGTGTTCTTCCCTTATAAATACGGAATTGATGGTAGCAAAAGTCAAGGTAAAATTCATACAGACTCATGGGCCAGCTAGAGATCTCCGTTGCATTAAAGGAGCCCTTTAAAAGTGATACCATGGCAGGCTTTTCGTGCTTTACCCCTTGGCAGTGCTTAATAGACAGGTAGAAACAATTATCCCTTGGTGGAAAAATATGCGATCCCTAGGTTAAATACTCAATCTCAAAGTACACAGCAAAAAAGTTTTTAAAAGTTAACAGCCCATGTGGTAGATCTCAATAAGTTGCACATACAACAATTGTAATATTCCTAGAATATATTCTTTTATTATAAAAAGACACAGATATCACAACAATGGTTAAAAAACGCTATGAAAACACACAAATACAGAACTTTGATCTCAAATTATTCTACAGTTGAAATCATGTATCCTATAAAAAACCTTAAATTCCTATATTTCTAATCATAAAAGTCTCCAACACTTAGTCATTCTTTAATAGAGGCGTACAGCTTGTCAAGCATGACACGAATAGGAGCGAGCACCCAGATGAAACGCATGAATCGGTTTACTGCAAGTCACAAATACACTCATGAGTTTTTTAATGGACTAAAAACCTTTGTTAAATGCGAAAAGCAAAAAAGTTATGATTTCTTCCAATGTTGTTTCCTTGAAGGCAGTCAAAGGAGTTGAGATTGTCAAATGCAGATGCTCGCATCTTTATTCTGTGGGTCATGCGTCAACACTTTAGGCTTCATTTGTAATCTTATTTTGCACATTGTGGTTGAATTTTGTTTTGAAATAGACATGAATTAGGTGACTGAATTCACAGATTATTTTTGACTGAGTCTGGATCTGTAGATATTTCTACCTGCAAATATATTTCCGCCTGCAAATATATTTCCGCCTGCAAATACAAGTTGTACTGTGGATAATTGATCAGTAGGCTAGATTGTAGTTCTAAATTTACTCGTGGGGCAGGAAAGGATGGGTTAGAGGTGATGATGGCCACCCTGGAAACAAATATTAGACTACTCAAGTAAAAGGTGTGAATGGGTTCCTCAATGGTAGGAAATGAAATGGAACACTCATCTTTCATGGGGGTTTAAAGGAAGAGGTTTCTCCAACTGGATTTCTATTTTACTGGTGCACAAAAAAGTAAAGCAAAACATCTCCAAATGTACACTTCTGCCTCATTGACAATTGACAAGGGCATGTTTGGATAATTAGCAGTACACGTGGACTTATGCGACTTGCATACAATTTCTGGAACATATGAGGGGATCTTTGTGAACCTGCAAAAAGTCAGAAACCTCAATAAATCGTAGCCAGAAAACGACTATGCATAGATTTCCACATCTTCAGCAAGACCTTTGAAGTTGGCCTAGACGGCATGTAAATTTCACCTATTGCACAAAATCCCTATAATCGCACCAGTTCACACAACTATTATGATTACGTTTGATGTCTCATAATGACGCGGAAGCAAATGACTGTCGTCCCTACTTTGGAACCCAAACCAGTGAGAGTCTTGGACGATCCATAAGAGTGACATGCTATCAGGCGAACCTGCACCGACATCTTCCTTGAACTCTCGAATAAAGTTTGTCACTAATGCTCTACTTATTCCGTGTGTGAATGATAGTGTCTGTGCTTATTCAGCGGTAAGGACAGTGTGTGTGGCTGATACTGCCCATGCTTACTGAGGGGGAGGGCGGTGTCTGCCCATTCAGGTTAGCACTCTGTGTACTTGTGGAGAGCAGTAGAACGTGATTTATATTGTCGGTTTATTTAGAAGTAGCGTATTGTCTGTGTCTTTTCAGTGTTGTTTTAGTGAGGTGCTCTGGTTCTGTATGTTCTTATGTATTGAAAGGTCAGTGTGCTCAGATACTGTGTCTTTATTGAAGTTAGAGGGTGGCTCTTACGTAGACTGTGTTTATTCACAGTCTGCGTATTCAGTGGTAGGTAGGTGTGGCTCTTATGTAGTCTGCTTATTCATTGTGTATTCTGTATTAAGGTAGTGCCTGGCTATTATAAGGTCAGCACATTGAGTGTTAGGTGTGGCTCTTATATACTGTGTGTCTCTGTTCACAGTCTGCACATTCCATGTTAACTAAGGACCACATTTATCAAGGGTTGCATCCCTTTTGCACCACGCAACGGGGTGCAAAAGCGGCTCAACCCTTGAAATGCGATTTAACAAGCCACGCAAGGCCAACTTGCGTGGCCTAGTGGCTTGATAAATCCAAAGTAATGAAAATCAGCTCAAATAGCAGCATTACTTTACTCTGCCCCAGGGAGGCGTTCCATGGGTGGTGCGTGGGTTTTCCCCTCGCAAAACCTATGGAATTTGACGTACTCGCAGATTTACCATAAGTGGTAGACATGGGAATGCGCCTAAACTGCTATGCCAGGTGAGGCGCAACGAGGAGAAATATGTTTATTTCTCCTTGTTTTTTTCTGCTTTCTATGGGTGATGCAATCTGCGAGACGCATAAAGGAAAATGCCTTAGGGGATTGTTTTTGTTCAGGAAGGTGCTCCTTCCTGCACAAACACAATCCTGCCAACAACACAGGTACCGTTGCACCTGAGTTGGCGCTAGGCAGCCTATTGTGCACCTGTGCTGAGAAAAGGCAGGAACACGCCATACAATGTTACGTACCCCATCATGCAGCGCAGCAAGGTGACTTGCTGCGCTGCGTGATATAATGATAAATATGCCCCTTGGTGTGTGGCGCAGTACGCACATTCAGTGGTAGTCATTGGCGCTTTTTCAAAGTTAGTATAGTGTGAGGGTCTGATTCACAGTAGGATATTACATGATTTTGAGCAGTGTCTGGATATAATTTGTGGGCTGGTGTGCCAGCAGATTTGAAACACCTTGCTGACACTGAGGGAAGGGATGAGGGGGTGCTGAGTGAGATGCTATCAGAACTACTATGTCTGCCTCTGGGAGGGCGTTTGTTTTTGGGGGTACTGCACATATGCTGCTGCAGGAGGGGTCTTCTTACCTGTGAAGAACCCGTTTGTCTGTGTCTTCCGGAAGCAGCTGTATTCTATGCCTCCCCCGAACATTGGAGTGTAGGTCTCGAAATGTTCCCAAATATTCAGGTGCACACTAGTTTGCTATTCTAACTCCAGTCCCTAAATATTAGGGATAGTGTATTTTTAAAGGCAAGATTAAGAGTAAAAGTTCTGTGCTATCAATTGCATGCGTGCATACCAGTGAACCTTTTGCCTCAAAAATGCGGGTGAAGTCAGGTGTTGAAGAAAGTTAGCACATATGGGTCAACGAGGAAGGACCGCTTTATTAAGTTTGAAAAGCAGGTTACTCTTAAAGTCTTTGTGGGCATTTCGTTTTTCAGGCGGGTGAATAGAAGTAAAAAGCAGGTGACACCTTCCAAATACGGGTGTTGACAGTTGTGTGTACAGATGACAGATATGAAGCTTCAGCAGAGACACAATATTGGCTGTAAAAACAAATTAAGTGTGAAGTTGGAAGGTGCTTGCTAGATGGTGTCTGAATAATTTATTGTTAATTGGCATTTAGATGTGACAAGATCTACCATTAGTATGGCACTGCATCACATTTTGATAGCCCCAGGGTATTACTTTCCAAACGTTTCTATCACAGAACGGTTGTTTAGAAGTGTATCTTCAGTTGGGTGAGTGTTGCAGTTTTCAGAAAATGTCAGGTCGGGCTCTACCAGATTTCTCACATATTTCCTCTAGTGTTACAGGTGCCCATTGCCCAGCAACTGAGAGGCTTGCACAGGAGGAAGAGTGAGAAATCTGAGAAATGGCATTGTATACGCCTCCAAAGAATGAGACGAGCGGGAATGGGGCTGAGACAGAGACCTGATCCTGTGTCTGAGGTTGGGAGCACAGCCAGAACCAGTCGGGGCCAGACACGATAGACAGGTTGAAGCGCCAGGTCCAGTTTCTGTGAGGTCTGTCAGGCCGTAGCAGGTTCCCCTCTCCTGGGACTGGCCCAGTCCTGCACTTTTATACCTAATATTGTGCAGAGTGATCGAGACTGCGGGCCATGTGGGTCGTTCGACCGGTTTGTGACGCTGACTGACCATGTGTAAAGAATAAATAAAGGCTCTTCATGTTCTGGTTTAGCCTGGGGCAGAAGTGGTTGGAAGCAGGCCTCTCTTACAGCTGGTATCCTTGTTCTGCACCTCTGCAGGAACAGGGGATAGGCAAAGAACCCCTACGATTAGGAACATTATTTTTATTTACTTAGGTTTTTATGTAGAGGTAACATTTAGCTTGGAAGATGCCAGAACCTCACATGTTCGAGGAGAATCATTCCGTTTCTTAGGTGTAAAACACTGGTATGTTATTGTCGATTCATGAAGAGAGAAATACATTGTTGACATCAACAAATATGTTTGAAAGTTATATTTTCTTGAAAAGTGGAACTTTTATTGGATACTCTTAAAAAGCCGCAACTAGTAAAAGAAAAACTTGCACAGGGGTGGGGATCCACTTTTAGAAAATAACCACATGTCTTTGAGCACTCTCATATCTCAGAGGGACAGGGCGAGAGAGTAAGGGAGCGTGGAAAATGACGGGAGAGAAGGTTAGTGTGAAGCATGGGACCAGCTGTATAGACTTGACAGAGCAGTAGCGGTCCAAAGATGATGTGTTCCATATCATACATGATTATATTCGCCCATTCTTGTGGCTTCAGGGTGCCCCTAAATTAGTGTATTCAGTCTGAGTAGGTCGAGGCTCTTAGGATAGCGGAAATGCAACTGTGTTTTTGGGCACCCCATCTGATAGTAATAAATGACTGGATGTTGACCGCTAGCATAGGGCCCTCAGGTACATAAAATGGGCTGGTAAGTTGACCCAGGAGTCTCCCCTGTGGCATGGCACATGGTTGGCCCCAAATCACACCCTTGACAGTATCCGGACCATGGGATCTGATGGACATATCGAAGTTGGGGGAATGTGTGCGACCTATGTATAAGAGCGGAGGACTGGGTGGTTATTCTTATTATTTTACTTGGAGCTGAGCTGGCCTTGGGCAGGGGTCCCCGGCTAACCATGAGTCAAATATGTTCAATAAGTTGCACATTCTGTATACGATTCAAATGTTAAATGCTACATGCAATTTGGTTTCTGTATCTTATTACTCACCACTCAGTCGTTGACGCCTCTTCGAAATATGGGGAGGACCTCCCCCACTGTACTGTATTATTGTTTCTTTCCAGATATTTGGTTCCTTAAGCACTGATATCCTGTATCACTGATTATGTACTGATATATGTTATTTTTCCAATAAATATAAACAACAAGAAGAGTTGGGAGATGCTCTGGAAGGAGACTGTAAGAAATCCTTTAGTGAGTTAGGAATTAAATTGAGCGTACATAAGTCCCATTGCTATTTATATCTACAAATGTCAGTGCATAATTGGTAAAAGAAAAGTGCTGATATGCAAAGGTTTGCTCAGAAGCCCGCAGCTGGCACTATCGAAAGCCGGGGTAAGTACCAGCGCTGCGTAGTCTTCTTTCCACCTCATGTCCCTTTAATCCACCACCAGACACTCCCTGCTTTTTTGTCCCACTCTTCCTTGCAGGCTCTTTTTCATCCCTGTTGTCTCCATTTGTCACTTTTTTTCCTTCTCTCGCTCTTGCTCCTGAACATAGGCTAATGAGGAAAGTTATATGCAGCAAAAATCAGTGCTGGTGGGTCCCATCAGCAATCACTGGCACAAATTAAGCACTGATACATACATCTGTCAGAGGCTTAACTAACGATTACTGAGTTGGGGGCAAAATGAGTTTCAATGGTTTATCCTATAATGATAGTTAAGGCACCAGACAAGGAATGCTCCAAGGGAAATTGTCATCTCATCTATGGAAATTGTCATCTCATCTATGCTGTGTCTAATTCAATTTGTATATTTACAGAGAATATACCACATGCCTGAATGACTGTAGAGAATGGAAAGAGGTTTCTCGCCCAGTTGTCTTAGGGCCTGATTATGAGTTTGGCGGTCCGGGAATCAATGTACCCGTGGTTGCGGACCGACCTCCGCGAGCTTAGTGATCCGGCACTCTGGCAATCATCTGCAGACTGCCATGGCTGCTGTATGAGAAAAGCAGCTGCCATAGTGCGGTACTGAGAAGATCACCGACCTCCGTATTATGAGTTGGCATTCAGACGAGCCGACCACAGCAGTAATACTGTGTACTTCAAATTTGGTGGATATGGGGTGCATACTCCCCCCTTTCTTGTCAGAAGTTCGATGTGGATCCCTTTCTCCAGGTCGCCCCTTCACAGCAGCATCTTCACCCCAAAGAATACGAGACTGTTTGTGGCGATATACAGGTAAGTCTGTTTTGTACCATACACCTATTGACTGGGCTGCCCGCATATGGGTAAAACTCCGGCAATTGGTAGGTGGAATTTTTCCACATGTATCATGCATGTGTACATTTCACTCATGCGCAGTCGAAATATACGCACATTGATAAATATGGAAAACCATTGACCACCGTCAAGAAGACCACTACTGGCCCCCGTGGTCTACTCTTAATACAGTGGTCGGAAGACAGCCGATACTGCGGTCTTCTAGTGACCGCGGCGTCCGGGAGGTATACCGCCAAATTCGTAATCAGGTCTTAAGTGTCATATACACTGATAGGAAAGTTCTTCCACCCAACCCTGTGAGTATGAGCAACACAGTTTTTGGCCAGTACAGTGTACTCTCTACTACGTATAACCTCAGGGTACACCAATAATTTATCGGGATTGCTTTTGATGGTTTGCATGATGCTTAGGAAGGTGCAGTCCCCATACCCTAGTCCCTCTCGTTTGTCCTCTCTCTCGCTGAGCGAGGGCTTGTGAATTATTAGAAGCACAAGTCTCGTCTGGGGCAGATATTGAGTTGTCCCCTAGGATGGTACTTTTGGGTCTGCTGGAGGATCTTGGGTGTACTCGGGCTCCTCTGAGTTTAAATACTAAGGGTCTGTTAGTAGCTAATAGAGATGTAGCTAGGCACCAGAGTCAAGCATATATTCCAGGCCATAGCAATCACCACTGCTCAATATATGCAGTTTCCCCTACGTCATGTTATGTTGCTATTTATATCAAATGGAAGTAAAGTGTTTCTAAAAAGAAGGGGGGGTGTGATGTGGCATAAATGTTTTGGTAAAAGGGAGCGGTGAGAGTAGGCGAAAGGAGGAATAGTAAGGGTCATAGAGTTCCGTGAGAAGGAGGCTCGGGCAGAATTAAGTTGTCTCCACAGCAGGTGCTCTGTCAGCATATATATTTTTGAAAAAGAAAATTAGGGCCCTTGCAAGATCTCTTGTACCTAATCAAAGGACAAATTGTGGGTGAGGAAGAAAGCAGAGCACAAAATACAGAAGAGATATGGCACCAGCAGAGTTTGGGGGGTCTTCAGGAGGCAGGCGCGTGCAGTCGGAATGCATTTGTTGATTTTTAAGTTCTCTTTTAAGGTCAGGTTTGACAGCACAGCTGTTTGCATGACATATTGTCACCAATGCAATATAATATATACATGGAGTGGGCTTTGCCTCGGCCCTGCAGGAGTATCTTGCCCTCACTTCATGATATTGGTTGTTTGGATGTATCTTTCCCCGCTTCTATTACAGTGCAAACATTACACTGTCAGCGCACTCTGAGCAGTGAGCTTTCGCAATAGGATTGAATCCGTTATCTACAAGAAACACTTCAATCCCAGCAGTTGTGTGTGCTAGGCCAGTGTTTCCTATGATGGGAGATTGTGATATAAATATTAAATAAATGCAGCTCTCTAAAGTAGTTGCAGCGACACATTGTACCCAAAGAAATTACGACCTGTATGCTCCAGGCTACACACAAGTGTACACATACTCACCTCTTTGCAGAAGATATACTAACCCAATGACTTCTGCCCCTGAAAGACCTGAATATTATATGGAGATCTCAACAGTAAGTGCATTAACTTGCGGAGAGGTGCTGCTCTTATTGAAATTGTTAGCAAAACAAAAAAAAAAGTTAATAACGAAATGCTTGAATTGATCTTTGCTACTGGTAATTACTCAGAGGCGCATTCCAGTCTATTGTTTTAAGCTCATATTGTAATATACAGCGGCTGCCAGGCTATCATTGGCCCCCTAAAAATTCAGAGCACTTCTCCCATCTCTGCCTGCCTCCAAACCTGCCCAATCGTGCCACTTGGCCTCAACTGTCCACCAACCAAACCATCCTCTGTCCGTGAGCACACAGACTCTAGTTGGCTATCGCAGGCTGAAGTTTACTAATCACATCATAAATCATTGATAAGACCTGTAAATCACAATTCAGTCAATCAATCAATCAAGGCATTTATAGAGCGTGCTTCTCTCACCTGTAAAGGTCTCAAGGTGCTGTTGGAGGGGTGGGGGGTGCTACTGCTCGAACTGCAAGGTCTTGAGTCTTGAGTAGCCTCCCGAAGGTCAGAAGGTCTGCCGTAGGAGGATGGGGAGGGCAGGGCATTCCAGGACTATAGGAGAACGATCTGCCACCGGGGGTCGTTCTTCGGATGCGGGTGGCGAGGGCGGCGGAGCGTAGCTGGCGGTTTGGGGTGTAGAAGGTGAGTCGTCTGTTGGTCCGGTGTTGTGGCGTGCCTTGTGTGCGTGGATTAGGAGCTTGAATGTGATCCTCTTGTTGACGGGAAGCCAGTGCAGGCCTCTCGGGTGGGGTGGGATGTGGCTGTGGCGAGGGATGTCAAGGATCAGGTGTGGGGAGGCGTTCTGTATGCGTTGCAGTTGTTTCAGCAGTTTGGCCGGGGCTCCTGCATAGAGGGCGTTTTCGTAGTCCAGCATGCTGCTGACGAGGGCCTGGGTGACCGTTCTTCTTGTGTCGGTGGGGATCTACCTGTAGATCTTTTGGAGCATGCGGAGGGTGTTGAAACAGGAGGGTGAGATGGCGTTCACTTGCTTGGTCATGAAGAGTGTTGAGTCGAGGAATGTCATTGAGGAGTGTCGTCACTCAGTGTTTGGCTAGACTGTGGATTGAGCGCAGCAACTTCTAGGTTTCCCTTGCTACTGATGCCTGACCTCGTAGGCTCCTCTGGCTGTGGCTGGGCAGCAGGTGCCATGTTTGCTTTGCGACTACCCCGTCAACTCCTCTGTTGCTCTCCCCAGTGCCCTGCAACATTTGGCATCCCAAGGCCCAATGGTATGGCAACCTTACCCTTCCTTAGGCCTTCCGGACGCTCATGAGTGTTCTTGATACCGGCCAATGGTGCTGCTTCCGTCCACTAAACCCTGGAGAGTTTGTGAATGCGAGACCCACAAACTTTGTTCCTCAGGTGTGAGCGGGACAACTTCACAAACAGTGAGGCTGTTGCCCTGTTCCGTGCCTTTTTGGCCATTCAGATTCGGTCACCCTCCACCCTCATTGGCCAGTTTGAATTGGTGTGATCCAATCCCCTGGAAGGCACATTCGTGCGCTTTTAGTGGGAGGAGGTATCGGGCCAGTATGGTACCCTGCCGGCATCCCCTTCTCTGCCCATTCCTACACCCCCTTTGGTCCTGCTATAAGGAGGGGAAGGGTCCCTCCCCCAGGTATCTCTCGAGCCACACCACAGCCAAGTTTTGGCCTGAGCCCTCAGGCACTTTAGAGTGAAAAGGCCTGCAAGGGCCGCCTGCACAGCTAAGCGTACACTCCTTACCCGTGTCAGCACGTTCACACACGCCAGAACTTGTTGCGTGCCAGCACGTACATGCGCGCATGTCTGTCTGCTTGTATGAGCAAAGTTACGTTTTTCACAATGTTGTTGTCGTCATATGATTAGATTGCAATTACTGATAAGTGCAGTATGTGTATGTACACCCACACATACTTGTTTACACAATTTCACAGACAGAAGATTCTGCAGAAGAGGTGCCAGAGCAGACTCTGCAGTCTAGAGATAGTGAATCGGTATCACACTGGGCCCACCTCCCCCATTTACCCATCCCACACGCCGTCCTGCTGGGCCTGCCTCCCGCCAGATAATCTAACGGATGTCTAACGGAAAGACTTGGGGGGAGGTGAAGCTGTGCTAGTGTTTTTAAGCGATTAGAGACCTTCTACTGACAAAATGCTGCACGCCAAATACCAGTAGCAGAGTGTCCCTGTAAGAGCAATAAGTTAATCAAATCCAGGTTTCATTTTTTGCAATCTGATACTTTGCGGTCAGGCCCTTAAGTTGTTATTGTTTTCTTATTGTTGGTGTTTGACTGCAATTCCCAGAATGCAAAGATAAAAAATAATTAGTGGGTCAGGAACTCTTGCCGACGTGAAACAACTTACTTTCCCCATTGCTGTATGCGGGGAGCACCTTTGAGGCAGGCAAGTCTCACAGCACATCTGAGACACCCTGTACTGCAGAACAACATAACATGGCCGTGGCATGGAAAATGCCTTTTGGCTTTGCAGTTTAGTTTGGTGCAGTACGCATTCCATCTAAGGTGCTGATGTTTGAAGTGCAGATTAAGCGATATGAAAAATAACTACAACATTTCCGGAATCCAAA
Source organism: Lissotriton vulgaris (assembly GCF_964263255.1). NCBI lineage: Eukaryota > Metazoa > Chordata > Amphibia > Caudata > Salamandridae > Lissotriton > Lissotriton vulgaris. The sequence goes on along the minus strand of NC_141697.1, from coordinate 417,666,257 downwards.
AATCAGTGTTCCACGGGACGCCAAAACATTCGAGCGATGGAAAATGTTCACGTAAACAGCTCTGTTTTTAGCTTGTTTGGTAGAGGTCTTGTTGCTGTTTAGCACTTGTACTGACATTTGACACCCAAGGACAGCTGTTAATACCGTTTCAAAATTAAGATGCGCCATGTTATGCTTAGCGTGTGCATACACTTTTAATGGCAGCTGCACCAGTGCACTAATAGCCCCCCCAGGGATCCAGCACAACTCCTCAAAGAGAGTGATAATACTCCCCAATCAAAATAATAACTTGATTTTACATAGTGCTTCATGCCTCGCTTATGCCTTTTCAATACCTATACGTGACTGGGGCAGGTTACATAAACTTAAGGTGCAGATACCAGTGTGCAATTCATTTTGCACAATGTTGGCACTTTTCAAATATGGAATTGTCCCAAAAATGTTTGTCTGAGTCCACATTACAGAGAGATCTTTGTACCAGGGAATCGATTGTGGAACCATTGCCGACCATATAAATTCACCTTTTTTTGCTTATAAATCAATTTATGCGTTCATAGAGATCTTAACAGGCATGCCATTGTCCATGAGCAATTCTTTATTTAAAAGAACGAGCAAAGACACTTTTTTTTCTGCTGGTGGAAGGAAAAAATGGAGCAGACGGATTATCCTTCAGATGTAGTCCTCAATCGTGCGCATTTGAAAAATGCTGAACATGTTTTTTTCTTTACACCTGCTTATTAGAAAACTGTAAAAACCGTGGCTTCACTTTGTGCCTTGCTTGTCCTGGTGAAGCTATCATTTATCTGAATCCCTGTTACAAAAGTAGCAAAATGGTGCTAATAAATATGCTCTGATTTTGGGGTATCAGTAAAGTGTTTCTGCAAAACTCAGTGATGTTTCTGTCATTCGACTTAATAGTGCTCAGTTTGCGCACTTTTGGAAGATGGAACGCTGACGTGAGCTTTCAAGGATTAGAACTCGTGCCCTGGCGATCATTGCAGAGGGCAGACGGGATCGTCTAACTCACTGGCCCATCTTGGCGGCTAGTGATCTAAATGGGACTGCAATGTCGAGTACTGAGTATCTACACATCTTTATTTGGAGAGGGAGAGCCTGCACTTCCTATTCTTTAATGGGAAAGAACCGACCCTTTTCAGAAGTAAACAGGTACTCTTATATATAGGGTACCTGCACTTCTATTTTTCTTTTTAAAGCACTGTTGGCAGCATATATAAAACATATAAAAGGTTGTCCCAAAGATTTTCTAAAGGTGGCATTTTGGGCAGCAGTCACTACCCCATGCAACATACGCTTGCCACCCTTTGTAAACTGCTTGCATGCCCTGGGGTTTAACCCAATTTTATTTTTAAATTAAGTGATCAACTTTTTATAGTTGCAGTAACTGTTTTGTCAGTGCCTGTTGTCAAATATTTGCGTGCTGCTGCTTCGTTTCACAAACATTAAAACAGTTATGTCGTCCACTGGTCAAGTGTTCTGTGATCACCTCGGAGACATTTTTTTTCCGTTTTATATAGCGCGAACAAGACCTGAAGGTATTACATGAGCACCAGTTATATTACACAAGAACACATTCATTTTTGATAGGCACGGGGAGATTAAGTGAATTGCCCAGAATCACTGGATGTTAGCCGATGCTGAGACTCGAACCTGGTTCCCCAGTGCCAAAGTTGGCAGCTCTGGCCATTGCGCCACATCCTCTCCCCTAAGGGAGGCCTCTCCTTTAAGGGGCCTACAAGGTTGTTTCCGCTCCCCATTATTTTGCTAAAATGGTGTAGCCGAGTCTAGTCTTGTCCCCCCTCACCCTTCCCTTCTTATATGTTGAGGCCCTTCAAACAAGAAGCAGAAGGCGAGAGCAGTGGAGCACACGCTTGGCACCATGCATGTTATTGTTCCCTCCTCGAGTTGGCAGGGAAACCACACCAAGTTCTCCTACATTATTTTTAAAATTCATCAAATCCTAGTTTACTGACATATAGTGCTACCATAAGTTGTGGTGTGAAAACCTTCTTTAGAGAGAAATTTCACCGCTACCAAAAGGTTAATTGTATGTACATGTAAGAACAATTTAATACAGCTGCTAGCCACGAAAGTATATTTGCAGTGAATGGACACTTGACACATTCTGCCTCACTGTTTCAGGGCAAGTCTTTCTAGGCACCAAATAAACGTTAACGTGTATACTTAGGACTTCATTGATTGCCATGTTAGGTCTCCCTTATCTGTAACAAATGTAAAACTGCTAGTGTCAACCCCCTCTTGGACCTACTCCATACCAAGGGGCCCTTACCAACAACAGATGCTAAAACTTTTTTGCATCCCAAGGGAGTGAACTTATTGGTTGTCCTGATGGTGGTCTGCATCATTAATTGTTTAAGAACCGAAACATTGACTGATATACCTGAGCTCCTCCTTAATCAACTTCAAAATAGATACAAAATTATCGTCAAAGCCAGTAGGTGTGGGTTCAATGAGAAAATGCATGCAAAAACTAGCATGCAGACATGAGGTTTCCCTTTGATTGCAGAATAAAGAAACATTGGGAAATGCTTTAAGGTTCACCTATGTGATTAATAATAAGCTGCTTATTTGTTGTAAGTTGTAGCTTGTGGAGCAGCTGTACAAAAAGTCTGTTAAAGTTTTATGACTTGATTATATAGAAAAAAGCAATATATTGTGCTGTTACTAGTGGTATAGTGGGGGCGAGTAATAGCAACATTTTGAAAAATAAGAGTAAAATAATAAAATTAATTAATGTAATAGCAATATTATGTGTTTAGAGGAGTTCTGACAACTTTTGGGCCAGGTGCCACTGCACTTGCTGCACCATTAAAATTATGCCTCTAGTGCCTGCAAGATAACTGCATTTGTGCCTGTTTTGTAGTCAAATAAAGCAATATTTGGTATTTAGAGGAAATATGACAACTTTTGGTCCCGGTACCACTGCACCTTTCAAATCATGACCCTAATGCCTGTAAGGTAACTGCACTTGTGACTGCCTGTTAAGTAGTATTTTGCAATATTTGGTGTTTAGATAGGTCCCTAGACCTTTGGAACCTGGTGTCACCGCACCTGCTGCACCATTGAAACATGACCCTAGTGCCTGCAAGGTAACTGCACCTGTGACTGCTTATTTAGTAGTTAAATATAGCAATATTTGGTGTTTAGAGGAGTTCTGACAACTTTTGGGCCCAGTGCCACTGCACCTGCTGCACCATTTAAATCATGACCTTGTTATCTGCAAGGTAACTGCACTTCTGACCCCCTGTTTAGTAGTAAAATATAGCCATATTATGTGTTTAGTGGGGTACCTAGAGCTTTTGATACTGGTGCTACTGCATTTTAGTGGGGTGCCTAGAGCTTTTGATACTGGTGCTACTGCATTTTAGTGGGGTGCCTAGAGCTTTTGGTCGTGGTGTTACTGCACCTAATGCGCCATTCGAATCATGACCCTGTTGGCTGCAAGGTAACTGCACTTGTGGGTGCCTGTTTAGGAATAAAATATAGCAATATTAGGTGTTTAGTGGGGTGCCTGGAGCTTTTGGTCCCGGTGCCACTGCACCTGCTGCACTATTGAAATCATCACCCTAGTGCTTGCTAGAAACTGCACTTGTGACTGCCTGTTTAGTAGTAAAATATAGCAATATTTGGTGTTTAGCAGAGTTATGACAACTTTTGCCCCAGTGCCACTGCACCTGCTATACACCATTAAAATCAAGCACCTTTTAACTGCAAGGTAACTGCAATTGTGACTGCCTGTATAGTACTAAAAATAGCAATATTAGGTGTTTACAGGAGTTCTGACAATGTTTGGGCCAGTGCCACTGCACCTGCTGCGCCATTCAAATCATGACCCTGTTGTCTGCAAGGAAACTGCACTTGTCACTGCCTGTTTGCTAGTAATATATAGTAATTATAGGTGTTTAGTATGGTACATATAGCTTTTGGTCCTGGTGTCACTGCACCTGCTGCCCCATTGAAATCATGACCTCGTTGTCTTCAAGGTAACTGCACTTGTGACTGCCTGTTTAGTATTACATTTTAGCAATATTCTGGGTTTAGTGGGGTCCCTGGAGCTTTTGGCCCTGGTGCCACTACACCATTCAAATCAAGTCCCTTTTAACTGCTAGGTAACTGCAATTGTGACTGCCTGTTTAGTAGTTAAAAAAATAGCAATATTATGTGTTTAGAGTAGTTCTGACAACTTTTGGGCCCAGTGCTACTGCACCAGCTGCACCATTCAAATCCTGACTCAATTGTCTGCAAGGTTACAACTGCACCTGTGTGTGAAAAGAGATGGGTTTGAGTTGTGGACAGGAAGAAGTGGCGCTCTAGCAAGTACGATATAAATGTTAACCGTGAAGTGTGCTAATTTTATATGTGACCAGATTTGGACCATGTCACTACTCATATGTGATTTGCACGTATATTACCTTGTCTATTTGCTCCAACCCGTTCTCCGTGACATTGGGTATCTCGCCCGATACTGTACAAGCACCATTTTGTATTCTTTTAGGTACTACTGCCAGGAAGTGTCAATGTGTGATTTCTACATGTGCTCATAATTTGAGACGATTTCCCCATAATGATTTATTCATGTATGACGACAATAGATGTAACATGTTGCCTTTATATATATAATAATTTTTACTTTATACCTGATCCCACCAGCTTTTATAGCCACCTGTCTGGTTGTGTTTTCACAACATTCTATTGAAGTTACAGTGACTATTACCCCATGGCATAATTATTTTTGTCTTCTCTTAGGCACTAGCACCAGGCATTTACTCATTAGACCACTTGCTCTCGGTCTCTCCTTCCTGTCCTTTCGGAAGACCTTAACTTACCATCCGTTTAGATTTGCCCATCTGTATGTGTCATGCATATTCCGTCATACTTGTCCATAACATTACCAGCTCATACGTTTGACAATTTTTTCCGAAGATTACCTTTTTGCTATTTTCACCGTGTCACAACACTATTATGTTTGGATTTCTTCATTCTTTAGTCACTTTACTATGTCTTTCGCACAATATAGTGTCTCCACCATTAATTAGATAGGTGTTTTCTCATATGTTCACAACACCACCCATCCCTGCAATTGTATCCGGCTAAATACATGCACTATATCTCATGATTGTCATGCCTTATGTCCTTCCCAGCCCTGAAGAGTCATATCCTCAACACGGTGTGACGAAACACGTGTCGGTTTGTTGTACTTTTGTATGTACTGATCATAACTGCACCATAAACAAACACCTCGAAGTTGCTGGATCTCAACCTCCTTTTTGAACACTATCCGAACCTTTGAGCTCTTACTAAAGAGCTAACTAATTTGTAAATGTGTGCACAGGACTTGTTTTCTTTTTTTTTCACAACTGCACTTGTGTTTGCCTGTTTAGCAGTAAAATAAATATAGCATAGTTCTGGTATATAAACTTTTTTTTTATCGTACAATGTTTATTACAGCATTTAGAATTTGATCATAAAGACCAAATAGATTACGTTGAAAAAATCATTCCGATAATGCCTACAAAGGTCAAAGAAAGGTTCTGAGGCATGAATTTGGAAATGCCACAAATGTTCTAAGGCTAAAGCATATGCTTTACACAACTAAGTGATAAAAAGAAAGCAGTCCAGCATACTGTTAGAAGCTGTCTGCCTTTTCCGTGGGAAGAGATCTCATCTTGACAGTGAATGGGGCTTAAACAGTGTGGACAGCTTTAGTAGAAGTTAATGTCGGTGATGGGCTTAGATTTATACACAGGAAGTGATGGCGCTCTTGCTTGTGCATGTATGAGATATAGTTGTGACTGATGAGTATGCGGTGCAAACAGGTCAGGGGAGAACAAACCCAAATAAAACAACTCCTGCACTTGTGTGGATGTGAGTCCACACGTACAAATGAACAAAAGTCCTGTGCACACGTTTCTATGTAATGGGTTTTAGTGTCAAAACCAATTTTCAATACATGAATTTGTGCAAATAATGAAGGCTGAGACCTTGAAAGTTTCAGCAAATTAATTTATAAGTCAATCCAGATCAGTACATAGTACATTCTACCAGCCGACCTGTGTTTCGTCACAACGTGTTACAATTGTGACTCTTCAGGGCGGTTGAAAAAGTAGTCAAAGTCAAGCAATGTGTCGGTCATGGCTCGTTCTGTTGTATCAGAACGAGCCACGAGACGTGCTGCAACCAGCATAGCTTCTGCACCGTGAGGGACAGACCTGTCCTTTACTTTCTTTTTACCCAGATACGATTGTGATGTTTATGCGTACATCACCCGATATATATTAAGACCGTCACATTGCTTGCCTTTGACTACTTTTTCAACTGCCCTGAAGAGTCACAATTGTAGCACGTTGTGACGAAACACGTGTCAGCTGGTAGAATGTACTTTGTACTGATCTGGATTGACTTCTAGATCTATTTGCTGAAACTTTCAAGGTCTCAACCTTCATTATTTGCACAAGCTAATGTGTTGAAAATTGGTTTTTACACTAAAACCCATTACATAGAAACGTTTGCACAGGACTTTTGTTCAGCTTTAGCAGAAGTATTGTAAATGCATGCAGCCAGGAGAACTAAACAAAAAAAAAGTTCCACAAAAAAGCTATTGAACACAGTAATTCGGCCATGGGAACTGATTAGAGCCCCCTGTTTAGATATATTAAATACAAGAGATTTTGCAAGCGCTGTGCCAGCGAAACCTAAAAAGACTGACTGGCTTCATCATTGCTTGGCTGTGGTGGTGGTCAGAGGCGCAACTAGAGCCACATTTTGGGGGGGCTAAGAAAAAATTTCGGAGTGGGGCTGAAATATTAAGCCTGGTACTGGCACCTGTGAAGTGCTCGGGTGCGGCTGTGTGTGTGCCTGGGAGCTGTCGGAGCCCGGGCTGCCGCACACGACGGGAGGTGGGGGGGGGGGATGGGGGGGGACGACACTGAGGCCCTTTGATTCCAATGGGTGTTGCACGCCTGGTGGTGGTGGTGGTGTTGGCGTTTGTGATGGTGGTATTCTTGCTATTCCTGGCATTGGTGGTAGTACTGGTGGTGTCTGGCTATGCTCGTATTGGTGACCCTAGGTGTTGGTGGTAGTGGTGTGGTATTATTGATATTGTGGTGGTGATATTCTCTGTGGCACTGGTGGTGGCAGTGGTTTTGGTGGTGTCAGTTGGTGAGGTCTGGTGATATTGATAGTTTTATTGGTATTGGTGTTGTTTTGGTATTGTGGTGCTGGTATTATTGTATTGTTTGGTAAATTCCTTTATGTAGTGCTTACTATCCCTGACAAGGCATTCAAGCACTTTAGCTATTGCATTGGTGTGGCATTGCTAGTGGTGATACTAATGGGGATTTTTTTTGCAGAGGAATTTTTGGTGATGGTAGTGGTAATGGTGCTGTTTGTATAATGCAGATATCAAATAACTGAGTGTGACAGCAAAAGGTGTAATGGCTGAGTGTTTTTGTTGATGTAAGTCCCCCTCTTGCATTACAAATGCAAACTCCCTGAAGAAGGCAGAAGGATACACCAAGCAGCCAATACCATGCCAGTGAGAGAAATACTGGTCTGGGCTAATCTTCGTTGAGACTGACTGCCGAGCCGTTATATGTACGAAGAAAAAGATAATTGTGCTATAAAATATGAACATTCAAGTTTCTCATCATTGTTCGCCATTATAGTGTTGAAAAAATGTTTAATTGAATGACAAAACAATCTTTGCCTATAGACTTTACCTTTAATGAAGAACAATGTAAAAGGGTGAAAATACATGTATTTCTTTATGGGGTTCACCTTTGTTTAAGTGGGTGAATGTACCCAGATCACCCTAGGGGTATTCAGTAGCCCTAATAGTATGAAATAATTATTTCGGGGACACATGAGTAATACTGTCCTCCGAGTTGAAGGGCCATAATTGTCATTGCACCTTATGTGAAGAGCCCTTCGATGTAAAAATACAACATTTTAATTTTTTTATATAAAGTATAATCTACAGAGAAAGGGCGAATTACTAAAGAAGCATATTTCTACTTGTCTAGGAATACAAAATGCAGCTTAAAACCAAATAATTTGACTTGCGATATTAGGGAGTAAAATGCTTCATGTTTTTGGTTAATGTGGGTCACTGTGGTTTTTGTGTTAGCGAATAATAGAGAATGTTACTGCATTTAAATTGTTCTGAGTCAAAAAAGTGAATGAATAATGAACAACATTTTTTCTCTGCAGTAATATCGGATCCTTGCCCAATGAAGCGTTGTGATCACAGCGAGAAAGACGCGCCCTCCTTCAAAGTGAAATCTAAGAATGTCTGGGAACGTTAAATGGCTGAACAGTGGCAAAAGCGCTGATTATCAGTGCCAGAAGCGCTGCAAAAACACCTCCTTCGCCTTCTACCAAGCCGTGAGGGACCTGCGGCCTGTATGGGTCCTGGAGGACATGCGCATCATGGAGGTGCTCCATTGGCAAGAGGGCGGCAAGGTGAGTTCCTACACGCCGTCCGAGGCGCTGCTGTACGCCCTGGTGCATGACCACCAGCCCTACGCGCAGTACCTGCTGAGCAACTTCCCGCGCGACGCTCTGGCCATGCCCAGCATCAACTTCCATTGCTGCCTATCCCCTGCGCCTCACTTGGCTATGGCTGTCCGCTACAACCGCGTCAGCATTCTCCTCAGGATACTGAAGACTATGGAGGCCTTGCCGGACAGGCAACGACTCAGCTACCTCGACCGCAGGGGCTGCCAGCCCGTGGAGAACGGACAAACGCCCCTGCACTTGGCCTGTGAACTTCTGCACCCAGAGTGCCTCATTCTGCTGCTGGGGCATGGTGCCTCGCCCTCCATATTGGACGCTAATGGGTACACACCACTTGACACTCTAGTACAGCACATCGGGCGTAGCCAGCAAGACCTGCGCTGTAAACTGCTCTGCCTGGACGCGCTCTCGCTCTTCCTGCCAGAACAGGTTCAGTTCACTTCAAAGCAGCAGCTACAGGCCAACGAAATGTTCTGGCAGGAGCGGCTGGGCAGGAACTTGTTTCAGTGGCTCTCGGGTCAATGCCCGCCATCTTTGTATACTCGATCAATGCAGGTTTTAATCCGCTCAGTCCCTGTGGCACGGTTCCCGGAAGCCCTGGACGAGCTTCCCCTGCCTGCCCTTTTGAAACCCTGGGACCTAAAATGGAAGCACTGAGTGGTGTAACCCGGTGCACTTGTGCGTAGGTGCACTCTCCACAATGCATCTACTATGTGACATTTCTTAATGTGGATAAAAGCACTTTTTAAATATTTATAAAATTAACTTGTTGCACTTTATAACTTTTAAAAGTTAATACATGCGTTGAGTGCAGTAAAAGAAGGCAGTTTAGCACCATGCGCTCCAGGCAAGGCCGGCCTTTAGCATGGGCGAGCTGGGCCCAGGGCACCAATTTTCTGAGGGGTGCATAGAGCGGTGTGCATTAAGGTTATGTCAACAGCAGCGCCCTTGTCATTGTCCCTGCCTGTTCATTTGTGCCTGATTGGCCAGTTTAAAGTGGTTTTAGTCCTCATTATCACAGGGCGGGCAATGTATTTTAACACCCCTATAGCCCACTTCCTTCACCCTTTGACCACTGCTGGCACACATCAACAAAACCGTCATCTAACCGAGGCAGCTAAGCTATCGGTGATTTAGGTGAGCTGGGGGAGGTCCGGGATGTTTGTGTTCAGCGGCCGGTCCCTACTCATCCAGGTACAGCCCAGTGAACACAAAAGCCTGCTGCCTCATTTTATCACTCCCATAGCCCAGAGTGCTATTTTAGCAAAGGTCGGCTCTGGTTACAGGATCATAACATATTAGGTTATTTATTAAGATTTTTTAAATGTTTATGAATGTTAATCAATACGTTTGTATTGAAGTTAAATCTGATATGTGCAAACCTCTACTTTTTACTATAAAAATGCGATAAAACGGGAAACTACTTTCTGCTATTTATTGAACACTGTTGCAACGTCATGATACTTTCTTTCATGCCCCCAGAGATTATGGAACCAACTATATCTGCTGTAGCTCTGATTAAAACTCACTGGGGCTGGTGTTTCCTGATGTTGTTCATTTTTTTATTATCCGTTATTTTTAAGTGGCACACTTACAACACTACCATAGTACCCCAACTATGAATGATTTGTACACTGTAATGGTCCTCTCAAATAACTCGGCCTAAAACTTAAAAATCCTGGATGAACAACCACAAACATTTCCCCCATTTTTACACCAACATTTACATGATTGGTTGCCCCAAAATGTTATACAAAAATAAACACTTTAGGTCAGCCGCAAACTGTTTTTGCCTGTGTAGCTCAAGGAAGAGTGAAAATTAAAGTTGACACTGCAATTACGTTGCCCAAGTCTCATGCGATACCCCAGAGGAGTAGATACTCCCATTATTATGCTAATTTATGGAACTTTTCCTTTAGCTTTACTCTGAGATTTGTCAGCAAGTGAGTGACACTGTAGCAGTAGTGTAGCAAATACTGAGTTTTATACAATCAGTATGAGACACATTTACACATTGTTAAACGGCAAAGTAACTAATGTCCTGATTTTCAAGGAAATGGCTAAGGCAGCTAGATAAGTCACACATCTTTACTGGATATGAATTCTGTAAACTGTTTAGGCGTTTAGAAGAATAGTATTGCATGGGGAACTCTCCCCAAAATAATAAATTGCACAGCTAAGGCCAAGCAATTAAGCAGAGGAGCTGCTACTCAGGATCTTACACCTTGACATCAGTCTGTCCATTCTCCAAATTAGTAGAATCAATACTTTCTCCAAGAAACTGCACACTAGTTTATAACGATCATCATCAGCATCTTACTACAATGCACATAAGTTCTTCGAATCATCCTCCTTTTCCAGAGACTAAGACCTCAGTTTAGAATCCCGCTTAATTGCATTGCTATTTACCTCACTCCATAAATAGCTATACCTTGGGGCTCATTGTTTCTCAGATGTGATCAGTTACATCTTTTGCCATGAAAACGGAGCATATCATGCAGATTTTGGTGCTTACTGCACCGACAACTGCATGTCCCGTTATTTGCTGGGCTTCTTTCACCCATTCAATTTTGGCAGTTATCGGGTGAAAAATCAGACTGTTGGTAAAATCCAACAAACTTGTAATTCCGATACCTCTCCAAACAGTGGTTGCATGGCTGTCGGAATTGTTTAGAGCCACTCGCGCTTGAGGCTTAAGATGTCTCACACTGTCTTCCTGTGGCGTGTGTGAGATCTGGAATATTCTTTCCCATTTATCATGGCTTGAGATCTGTTTCAGCAGTCAGACCACTAGTGCCATTGATTGTCCACTCCAGTGTGTCGGCTCTTTAATGTGAGTTACCATTGTCCCCGATTTCTGTTCAGAACTTAGGAATAGCATAATTATCATCAAGCTTTCTTACTAGTGCTGTCCAATGCAAGTCCACTACAGAAGTAGCCATGCTACATTTTCAGGATATCCGTCGGATACGTTTGCATACATTGTATCCAAATGTGAGTCATTTACATAGTCACTTGGCATCTTGAAAATATTTACTTTGGACAGCTTTCACTGCGCTATTCATACAGGTTGATTTTCACATCCTAGAAGCCTCAGCTTTCATAAACTCCTCACTAGTTCCCCAGATTGCACTATATGACAGTGTCAGGCACACATCGGCTAAACTCAGCCGGGGCTAGATCCATACACGAAGTTCTTTTACAAAGTGGAAAAGAAATATGAGTGCCTTTCTGAGAATGATAACCAGAATATCGTAAATAAAAGAAACCATTTGCTTCATTGGTATATCATATGCATTGAACATCAGATCCACACTGCTGAAGAGTCAAAAGACTTCATTAATGTTGGGTGGCATCAGAGGATTAGTTGTTCTGGTTCCTTCAGTCCTACAAACGACTAACATCAAATCACATTGGGCACATTTCTCTCCAGTATAGATCACATCAACTACGATGCACCTCAATGCTTAGCTGTGTCACCAATGATTGTTTACATTTACTTGGCCCCTGCTGCTGACCTTTTGGACACATAAAATATTAATTATTGCATGTGTGTTGACAGCACTTCATTCCAGCTCATGTTAGAAGATTGGCCAGGAACCATCATTCTCAGTTTATCCTATTGCCTTTCACATTTGCATTGTTGGGTGCTGAACAAGTGGTTGTGCCTAAACAATGAGAAAACAGAAATCCTTCTCTTGAGGGTCTGTCAGTCATGCTCGCCTTCCATGTCTCTTGTGCTTGTGCTCTCTCACTGCAAACTGCCATTTACCCCTCAAAACAATGTGGTTTGCCTCTTCAAAAGGGTGGTCAGCTGATTTGCTACTGCTTACACCAGTCATTTCCTGCTTAGGTTATTATATTAGCCTGTACAAGGGTCTCCCCATTAAACCACTTTCAAAATGTCTGAAACTCCAAGATTATGTAGCACCTGTTGTTTGGGCAGAACCAATAAAATCACTTCACCAACCCGAAGACCCTCCACTAGCTTCCAGCGAAAGAAAGAATTAAATTCAAAACACTGTTGTACACAAGGTGCCATATAGACTCTTTCCACAAGCTCTTGCAAATTTTTTGTTCCCAACAATCAAACTGGAAGCCTATGGTCCACCAACTGAGGCCAGTTGACGACCCTATTATTTAACTATTTAGGCATAGACATGGTCGATCTCTTCATGGCCAAGGCTACTCCCTGTGGAATTCCCTAATATTACAACCGACTATCTGTATATTCAGAAAATCCTTTAAAGATTAATCACTTCACCCAGGCATTTGGATACCATCTTAGAGTCCTTTTGAGTGTTACCAATCCTGCCTGATCAGATGCCTAAGACTGGCTACTCTGCCTTCATCCAGGCAGGACTCATTACAAGGCTTTGTAATCAATTTAGGATTGTGTTTGACAATGGGTGTCCACCGGGACACTGCACTGTTATGTTTAGTTCCCCATCACCAGGTTTGTGTTGAGTGACTATATTGAAACCCACCACTGCTTTATGAGCCCTTACAGAAAAACCTTTCCAAGGAGACTGCAAGATGATTAGTAGTGCTTTACAAAAACGCCAAATTAAAAAATTTACACACACTGCTTATAAACAACCAAGTAAACTATGGTCAGTGCTTATGTGACTCCTTTCTCTCTTAATATTTAATTTATTTGTAGAGAATTTGTCAGAATGTGTACCTGCACATTGACAGTGTTTACTGATTCTATTAGCAATTAAGCCCTCTTTCGTAGTCTGTGCAGTGGTATACTGCCCGTTTCAGGGGTAGAGAACAAACAAAAAAGAAGTTGGTGTTGCCTAGAGAGTAGGCAATGCTTTGCCACATTACTGTAATTTACACAGGGATTGTACTTGAGCTATCACGGATAGTGACCTATACATCTTCCTCTATTCCTTGCACAGATAATATTTAAATGGAAATGTTTAATTTTAAATCTTTAAGCAGAGAGTGGCTTTGAGCATCTCTACCTCATGTATTCACGTCTACATTTTTTGCCTGCAAGCAGCTGTGCCACTCTTGCGAAGGTATTTCTTTGTCCATGCAAGGCAATCCTATCAGGGACAGGTAATCACTTGCTCAGGGAGCTCAGAACATGACTATCAATATCCATATCATCCGCACGGCGTGCACTATGGATTGAGAAACCTACTTTAAGGACTTATGAATGTCCCATTAATCTCAGTGGAGCTAGTAACAGAAATGACCAGCCACATCAGGATTACAAAAAGTCAGCGGCGTAGCTAGACGGCCTGCGGGGGCTGCAGGTTAAGATCGGGGGGAGGGTGCTGGTGATACCTGCGTACCTCGCCCCCGCTGCAGCAGCAAGTAAGAGCTGAGGGGGAGGCCACCTCCCTGCTATGCCACTGCAAAAAGTGCAGTAACACTGGAACTCTGAAGTTTTTCACCTAGAAACTTTATTTGGTAAAAGCAGGTGAAGCCTTTTAGTGAAAATTTAGCAGAGGATGTGTAAAATGTGCAGGAATCAGTGCAGAAAATAGAAATAAATATTCCTACATGTTATCCACCATTATCCTGCAATCATGAGTAATCTGCCCCCCCCCCCCACACACAGGTGTACCAATGCCCATAGTATCCATAAATCCACGTGGAGGAATTGGGGGGGATACCGGGCAATTTCTCGCTAATTTGTAATGATCTAACTAGAGCTGTGGCACCCATATCGCCATTCATGCCTTAGCATACCTAGCTTTTCACATCAGCCTTCCTTGAAAGAGACAGTTATATCATTTCTTCTGAGATGCTGGGACCTAGGTGTGCTCTAAGGTCATGGCTATCATGAGATAAAACCTTTTCCAGTTTTCCAGATGTTTGCAATAGCATTCAAGAAGCGAGCACATTCTCGTCATGTCATTATGTTTTGTGTTGGAGCACTTCCTTCCGACATCTTAAATACCTCTAACTTTCACTGTATTCCTCATCAATTTGAAATGCCTTGCACACTACGGTAAAGGCAAATTCCAGTAAGCAAGAGCAAACCGGTGCCTTACTGAGACTGATACTCAGCATATCAGCCACTTAAACATAACACAACTGCTCTATCAGTGCCTCATATGAAGAGAAGTAAAACACCCAACGCCACATAAAAAACATTTTGAATGGTTATCTGTTGTTTCAGTTAGTTTGCTGTTCAGTCCTCTGGTTTATTTTGTCATGTAACTTCAAGATCTCACCAATGTATCGGGATCAAATCCCCACCCACAAGCCCCACAGTGAAAAGGCCTTACATGGAAATAACTACTGTTTGCTTGACTGATCTGTGTACATTGTCCTCTTGTTAATGTGTTACAGTTTCTTTGAAAGTCAGTGTTTGTTGCTTATTCTTAAAATAAATGTTTATCCAAAACATTTGTGCAGTTTGTGCATTTAATTTTTTGTTTGTTACCCAGCGTCCCCCTAAAAGGGCATTGCAATATTTTACAGCGTACTAATAAAATACAGTACACGCTGTGACAAACAGGGGAGCGCAATGAGGAAAAATGTCTTTGGCATAAGACCCAGAAGCACACAGCTTAGAGCACGGCAGGTGCCCGGCTTTGGATGGAAGAACCACAAGCTGGTTCAGTCTGGCTATTCTAGCTGACCCATAACCTCAAAGGCAAGGAACTTCTAAAGTGCTGCACCCCACACTGTGCCTTAAAAAACATTGTGGGTGGATTAGTGGAAGACGATGCACAAGTGGATTGTCAGAACTAATGGGGACCAAATTTGTTAATATTTGAAGCTATGTGGCACAGAACCAAAGTTGCTACACTGCCTTGCATCAAAGGGAGAGAGAAAAAAAATGCACCATAACTACGGGTGCCTTTCTTCTCTCTCCCAGCACTGGTGCACTATTGGCTGCTATGTGCCAAAACATAAGCCGTTGTGCCCTAGTACAAGGGTGTGTGCGTTCTCTAAAGCATGGGTTTTACACTGGAAGGGCACTCTTCCAGTGCAAAAACAATCCTCAAATACTTTCCCCACTTTGTATGTGTGTTGTACAGTGCAACACACATACAAAGTTGAAAAATAAGGATAAATTAAAACATTTCTCCTGGTTACACCTGCCTCAAAGCATAACGTTTGGGTGCAAATCCTGGTCTATGAATGTTAGTAGATAAGGATTTGCATCAAAACCCATGAATAGTTGCAGGGAAATGCCCATCTGTCACCAGGAGTATGCCCCTTTGAGGCAAAGTAAAACAAAGTAATGCACAGTGCAACTTTGCATGACTTTGGGATACTTTACAACGCAAATCTTGTTTTGCTTTGGATACTAAGGGCCTCATTTATGAGGCCCCTTGCGCCATCGGAACGTCACTTTTTGTGACGTTCCGTGGCGCAGAAGCTTGTATGATATTTATCAGGCAGTACTAAGCCACTTTTTTGGGCTTAATGTTGCCTGATAAATATCAGTCCCTTTAACGCAGTGTTCTGCGTTAAAAGGCCGTGCAATGGGTGTTGCTGGGGGCGTTGCCAGCAACATCCATGGCCTTTTGACACTGCCCCAGATTTATGAGAAATCGTAAATCTGAGGCAGTGCCAAAAGCGTACTCCTCCCCGCAACGGGAAGAAATATCTTTATTTCTCCCAGTTTTTTAGGTTTCGCCTAGCGGATGCAGCGCAGCTGCTTATATCTTTATTTCTCCCAGTTTTTTAGGTCTCGCCTAGAGAATGCAGCGCAGCTGCTTTGCTGGCGAGACTCTATTGTTATGGCTTTCATTCACGAAGGGAGACAAACCATGTGCGCGCCTGGACAGGCGATGTGCAAGCGCATGGCGTCTCCTCTCTGGCATCTCCTTTGAAGTGATAGGGACCTTTACACGCTCCCACCGCGCCTTGATTTATTAGCGCTTGTATGTCCTTTGGAGCCTCTCCGCGCTTGATTTATTAGCGCTTGTCTGTCCATTGGAGCCTCTCCAAAAGTGCCCAAGTATCTGTTTCCGATCACCAGCTGTACATCAACAGACTGGTGTTAACATAATTGGCTCATCCCACAGTTGGCCCGGAAGCTAACTGTTAACAACGGCACTGCTGTGCAATTTAAACTCCACAGCATATAGTGCACATTTCTAAGTCTGCACATACCATCCAGTCTTTTAAGAATGTAATCCTCTTTGGTTGTGATTGGGCCCCTGTCCCAGTGTACTTGATTTGGTTAACAAGATGGTGCCTTTATAAAGGATCGAGCCAAAAGATGTTTCTTATTTGACCATGTGAAGGACGAACGCCATTTTTCTTTATGTTGTGACAGTAGCAGAAGTTCAGCCTTCTGATTTGCTATTGTATCTGTGTTGTTTTTTTGCAGAGCTTGAAATGTGTTATATGTGAATCCCAAAGTATTTTTTCCAAGAGGCCGGGGGGTACTGAACCGACTTCCAAGGCCTCTCGTTTGCATCCGATGGAGAACTCTAACCCCGATTACTGGGCTGTAATTCATTAGTCTGCGTTCTAGTCTTTCTCGTCACAGTACTTGCAAAGGGAGCGTGGCCTCATCCAGGAGACACCATTTTCCTAATCCGACCCTAGAAATGAATATTACCCACAAGTAGTTGGAGCACAGCCTCCTCGTCAGTGGCGCAACACTAAATGAGCGTGGAGAGGAGCAACTGTCAGAGCTGCCGACTTTGGAGCTTTGGCGTTGGCTCAGCACCCTATGATTCTAGGCAAATCACTTAATCTCCCCACCAAAAAAAGAATGTGTCCTTGTGTACCATAACCGGTGCTCATGCAAATCGTTCCAATTTTTTTCGGGTCGAGTTTGCGCTATATAAAACTGCAAACAAACAAATTGCATCAATCAAGAAAAAAAAAACGAGACCCACTGGGTAACGTTAAGAGCAGCCGAAGCCAAGAGGACACAACCCCACACACATCCTTCAGCGGGACATGCAGGAGACCAGAGATGCCCAGTTGGTCGCATTGGCAGAACAGCAGACGCGGAGGAACTGACCGACGCCTGGCACTTCAGAGAATTACAGAAATGGGTTGTCTCGAAGCCCCCCTCTCTGTACGTCCTCTTCCTTATTGTATTTTTCTAAGAATCGATGACTCAAGGGGGGACGGAGATAGCGCTGCCTATAGACATCCCGGAAAAGGAGCACACTTGCACCAAGCCCCAGACCAACCTCCGTAACCAGTTTCCCAATTGTAAAAGAAAGCAGCCCTTCATTGGACCACACAATGTGTTTGAGCATAGGGGCAAGCCCTCCGTGGGGGAGCGGAGCTCTCCACCCGGTGCGAGGCCTCTGCTGCGCGTCAGTGATGGATGAACGCACTTTGCAGCTAGTGTCTATGGTTTGCAGCTGGGCATGCTGCCAGGGAGGCGCGCGGAATTGTGTGCCCCACCCTGGCCCTCCCCTGACAGGTGTGCGATCCAGCAACGTGTCGTGCCCAGCGGCCCCTCCCTGTCAGCCTGGCAGCGCACCCCGACAGTGAATCACACCCCTCACTAGGAGACAGTCACCCACCTGTACTAAGCCCCTACATGCGGGGATGCAGAAGTGCCACTAACGTTTATCAGCGTGCCTTGTGCACATAACCTGAATGCGTGCGGCTTCGAGGTGCTATTACAGTGCGTAGCTGGGGTACTCATTCTGCCGGCAACGGATGGTTAAAACACGGATACAATTTCATCAGCGTATGAACCCTTAGCACGCAGCTGGCATCTATTTATTTATTTATTTTTGCAACTTATTGAGCACGAACAAATACCCGCAGGCGTCTCGGCGCTAGATTATTCACCTAATTTTCCCTAGATGAAAAAAGGCTCCTGAAGGTTAATTGTCGATATTACAGATTAAAAAGCCAGGTCTTCAATCTTTTGCGAAACTGCAAAAGTGAGGGGCTTGTCCTAATGTGCTGCGGCAAGGTATTCCATAATTTGGGTGCCGTGACTAAAAAGCGGCGATCACCCCATGAAACTGTTTTAGACCGTGGAACCACTAGTTGGTTGAGAGTAGCAGATCGAAGCTGTCTGGCAGGTTTATAGGGTATCAGCTGGTCCTTAAAATAATGTGGTCCTTGGTCATGAAGTGTCTTGTATACTATGCAAAGTGATTTAAATTTGATCCGATTGCGGATCGTCAACCAATGGTATTTCTTGATTGTGTCTGATATGGCCGAAAACTTGGGTGTTCTAGAGAGCAGACGTGCTGCTGCATTCTGTATTGTCTGAAGCTTATTGGTTACCCTGACCTGGGCATTTAAGAATAGGCCATTGCAATAGTCAAGGGACGATACAACTAAAGAGCTAACCAATGTTTTAGCAGCTACATCTGGCAAAAACGGGATGATTTTTCTGATCAATCTACCCATGTCTCAGCAGCATGCGCTGTAGCCCGATCAGTTATGAACTGGAATTTGACAGTGGAATTTGCCTGGGAAAGCTGGGACTTAATGCACCACATGACCTGCAGCTCCCACACTGACTTTAGCAACAGGTACATTGACTCCCCTCGGCCGTGCATTATTTAAATGTCAACACTGGCAGCTCTTTTGTAGGGAGGAGGTAGGTGTTACACAAGAGGAAACAAGCATTTACAATGCAATAGGTCTTGCTTTGACACAATTTTGAGCTATTGGCATTGCAATTAACAATGCCTTTTAGTTTTGTTTTCTTTTTTAAAACAAATAAAAGGCATTGCCATTTACAATGCCAATAGCTTAAACTCGCGTAAATGCGAGACCTATTGAATTGCAAATGCTTGTCCTTGTTCTATATGTGCTGCATTCTGCAGCACACATAGGAGGAAAAGCCTCTTGTGAATTTTTTTGTACAGAAAGGTTTCCCTTCCTGTACAAAAATAATCATCCCCGCAAGGCAGGCAGCCTTGCACCATTGTGCAAAGGTGCCTGCGTTGGTGCAGGCGGCCCATTGTGCGCCGGCGCTGGGGAAAATGACAGGAAAGCGATGTATCTTATAGATGCGTTGTATTCCTGCCCTTTTCTTTTGCCGTAGGGAAGCGCAGCAGGAAGGCCTGTATATCCAAACACACCTATGTAGCTTTGAGCTTGTAACAGAAGTGCACACACTGCATGGCCAGAAGCAGGCGTGCACAGCCGCTTTCCAGCAACCCCACTTATTCTGACCCACTCCGCTGACATAAGACTTGTTATCATGAAGTGAGTACAGAAACCCGATTGCAAAGCACACACTGTCTACTTGTGCCTCTGTTACATTTAAACATACAAAACTGGTTTTGCATTTGAGTAATTCCGAAATCCGAGAGGAATTCTTGAACTAATTTTTGGGAAAATGCTACTGTCAGCATTCCAAGAATAGCTGTGGAATTCTCTGTAAATTCTAAAAAAAAGTAGGGAATTTAGTCCAGCACGACGGGTGAAAATGTGCAGGTGTTTTGAAAATTGGGATCCTGTGATCAAGGTTTGAAGCCTCAGGGTTCTCCTTGGTCGCAGCTTTAGTAGAAAACAAGAAAAATAAAAAAGCTGAGACACAGATAAGTCTGCAGTGACCACCACAGCTAAGATGCTTAATCGTTTTCAGATTGCTTTTTCAGTTTCGGATTATAGAATCATTCACTCACGCTTTCATATTGGCTAGTTTAAATTATGTTACACCCTCACAGGCTGGATGTTAGCTGAGGAGGCGCACATGAAACTCAATAGACGGGATGATAGATTACCGGATGACTTAGAAATTTGGGCCACATTGCTGGATGCCATGCAGACGGACAGGGAAGGGAGTTGTGAGTAGGGGCCACAATCATAGGGTACTGAACATTCTGACACACAGAGGCAGCAGTCAGAGGACGAAGCGGGGAGGTGGCCCACCCATGCGGGTTTTAAGAGAGCCTGTGAGGTGGAAACAGGCCAGGGCCTACAGCATGTGCTCTGGGGGTTCGGATGTTTCGTTGGTTAGGGACGGCTGGTACGAATTGTGTAGAATTAGCCAGGGGGGGACAATGGGGTGAGACTGGGTGATGGGGAGGGTAGGGTCGGATCCTTGAGGCTCGCTGGAATTTTGAAGTGCACAATGATTTACTGTACCATTTGACGTATCGATTTTGGTTATTAATGTTTTTGCTGTAACTGTGTACTTGAGATTTGTGGTTATATGTGACCATGACAAAGGATTTGCCCAACAAAACCTGAATAGATAGGTGATAATTTACCCTTGTTTCTTGTGGTCTTCAGAGTCTTTTACAAATCAGCAGATCGAACTTTAAGATGGATTGTAATTTACCCTTGTTTATTGTGATCCCATACAAATTCTTTCCCATTCTTTCAGGTTGCTTTGGGGCAACCTGAAGGAATCATTTTTCTAGCCCGCTTTTGTTTTCACATGTGCGTTTATTTCTAAGGGTTTGCACAGCAATAACCAAGCTTCTCGGGCATGAACGTCCTGTACATGACTGGGTAATGTCCCAGTGAACCAGGCACACTTATTAACACATTAGAGGGCATTTTAAACAGAGAAAGGATTACATGGAGTGTAACCAATTCTTAGAGGGATAAAGGCTTCGGACACAGATCATGTTCATCATCATCCTGATCAATAATATATGGGACAAAGTACCCACCTTAGTACATTATAAGGATACAGCAGGACACTGAGGAGTTCTATGGACATATATAGACATGAGGCCAAAGGCTGAGCCCGTTAACATCACCTCGAAGTGATTTGCAATATCCTTTCAATTTACAGGAGAGGGTATTTTATTCCTCATAATACATAGGTACACTATCACCCATCCCACACGCCATTTAAATGCATGGGGTTGTGCTCTTTCGTATAAAAAAGATGGTATAGTTGTAGACATGAAAAAATGTACCATCTGCAGTGCGAAATTAAACACACCAAACAGCAGTTAGTAATTTGTTGCAAAAACATATTAAAATCAGTTTAGTGTAAATCTGATTTAAAATAATCTGCAGGTCAGAATGAATAGTAAAATGCAGAGATTATTCCCTGTACTGAACTGTAGCATGCAAAAAATAAACTTTGGTATAAATCGGCCCTTTGTAGCAGGCCCCCGTTTACCCAGGGGTCTCCGAATGGGGCACTTGGGAGTAACCATGGAACCCCTCTTTCTATCCATGCACAGTGTGGCAGGCACCATGGGGTGCACGCCACAGGGTGCAAGATTTTCCCCAACCAACCCTTTTTTCAATGGGAGCCTGTTCTAGTTCGGAGCACAGGTGACCATTAATTTCAATGCAAGTCCGATCGAATAATGTTTGGAAGCATCGTAATCGGTCAGTCGGACTCACAGAACCCAATTCGGTCAGAAACTATTCCGTAACCTATTCGGACAGAGGAGTTTCCGAACAACATCGTAATCAACCCCATAGTGCAGAGTTATTCAATCTGTGGGGTGCGCCCCGTCCTGGGCGGGGAAGTGCAGCACCATCTCTGGGCGGGGGGTGCACTCCACCCTAAACTCTTACCTTTGTTTTCCACTGTCCCACATCGCAAGTCTTGATTGGAGAACTCCGGAGCAGCAGCCAATCAGCGGGGGTTCGGTGGCATTGGAGGGTCATAGGGGGGAGGGAGGGGAAATCGATGGGGCACGATGTGCCCATGCGTTTGTATTTTCAAGAGCTAACCATCCTAGGACAGGGTTAATTCCTAGAGCTGAAATGCTTCAGCTACAGTGGGATTCAAGGAGTCTCCTCTGCTGTGAAACCGAAAGCAACAAACAGACAGTCCACTGTGGACTGTCTGTTCCTCCACGTTTGGTTTCATAGCAGAGGAGACTCCCTGCCTCCCACTGCAGCTGAAATGACTGTCTGTTCATTGCTTTCGGTTTTAGCAGTGGGAGACTCCCTGCCTCCCACTGCAGCTGAAGCATTTCAGCTCTAGGAATTAATCCCATACTGAGACGGTTAGCTCTTCCCAGAAAGTAGTCAAAGTTTCTCTTAAAATTACACAGGCAGGCGCGCAATGCCCACAGGGCTAAAAGGACTTCAAGTTGCCAAAAGAAAAATGCCAGCCATGTGTTGTTTAAACAGCTTGCAAACACCTCGTCTTGACACTAAATAGGGTTATAAATAAAGAAGTATGTATTCATTTTCAATGTGCGTTTTCTGTCTTTGTTCCCTTTAATTATCAGTTATGGATCATTCAGGCAGCCCTAGAACACAATTAAAAGAGCTTTCTATTTATATTTGCTGTTCAAAGTATGCCCAGATAAGTGCTGAATATACGGCTTTAAGTGACTATTTATTTTTGTACCTCCTGGGACATCAAAATAATGAGCTGGCAAGCCTAATCATAAAACTGAAAGTTTGTTGCAAGATCAGCACATTATTTATATCCTCCACCTGCATTCACAATGCACTTGCGCTGGTCACCCTGTACCTCACTCTGCAGTCACATGAGCACACTACTCAACCAGCACTCATGTGACACTTCACTCACCTGTCCCCCCTCACTGCTCAATCTGCAATCTCACTCAAATAAGCCCGTCACTAACCATACATTAATTCGTCCCACCCTGCACTTACATCTGCACCCACATTTATATGGTCCCCTCACTCACCCTGTAGTCACTCCTCTTACCCTACTCTCACACTGTCGCATCACTCACCGTGCACTCACATGGGCACTTCTGCCACCCTCATAGCGCAGAGGGTTAATGTGCCTGCTACAAAGAATGTGTACCATGCAGATCAAAGAACTGAGTGTGAGTAAATTATGAGTAGCGCTACAAAAAATGATATGTTTGTCAGAAAGGTGTTATTGAGAGATGAGGTGCATTGTTGGTGAGTAGTAGTGATGGAATTTATGGAGAAGGAGGAAATGGGGAAGGGGCGCCAAAAAAAGACTTGCACTTTGTGCGACCAGTGCTAGGGCCAGCCCTGGCTGGGAGTGTTAGCCCCCACCCCAAAGTTGGGGTACAGTTGCTCCCCTGTACACAAGTATGGGCATGTCATGCCCCATCAAGGTTTTTGTCCTAAATTACAAAAGTACACATTTACATGCACGCCAATCCAGCCTTTCAGGGGGCCCCTTGATGGAGGCAGCTGTTTTGCCTGATGGCCTGCAATAATTCCTAAACAGATTCTTGTAAGTACTATTTTTTCATTTCTTTTTAATATGATTGATGTGAGGGAGTCTATTACTATTTGCAGAGAAATGTGTTTGTTTCATGCAACAGCCATAAAGTTTATTTTAGATCAAAACGGGTCCTTACATATGAGAAATTGGAGGATGTCACAGATATAATTTGCTGTAAAATGAGTGGGCTAATGCTGTTACAACAATGAAAACACACATCACTATCTCTGAATATTAGATGTAAACACTTTTAGAATTTCAACCATAGTGCCTGTGCACTGTTAGTAGCCTGGCTAAAGAGGGTGTGGCAGAGCTGAAAGTGAATCCTAAACTCAAAGCTGTTCTGAAGAGGGGCCCCCAAAATAGTTTTGGCCTAGGGCCCCCAAAATCCTTAACTTGTCTGTCACCACAAAGTCTGTCAGACAACATTGCTCTAAAGTAAAATAGGCAACATCATGAATTTTTTTTATAAGTTCTATTTTTTTAAACATAAGCATGACGTGTCCTAAACCCCCACTGCTTCAGGCAAGCAACTTAGTGTACCACTAAGGAATTCTCAATGAGGTGTTCGTTCAGCGCCCTCTCTGTGGACTTTCACCTTTGTCTTCAGATCCATATCTATTTGGTGGGCAATTATCCCATTATAATGCTGCCTAGAACGTTTGTTAATGATTTCTAGAGAAGAATTGTTCCTCGTGTACCAGCTAGGTAGTGCCAGAAAAATCTGGTGAGACTGTCTCCCCTTACAGACATTCAAACATTTACATGAGTACAAATTCTGTCACACATAAACACATACTAGTGCGCATGTGCGCACACACACAGCTATCACTAGCAGCCTTGAAAGTGCAACAAAAGCTACAGAGATTCAAAGCGTCATACACACATTATTGCACTTAGCATGATTCCACATTGAATATTGATTTGGGCTGAAAAAGCATACTTAAAATTCTAATTTCTGGCATTTTTAGGCTTATTTTACATAAGAATGCTAACTCTTCATAGCTATCTGGGTTTGTAGGACGTTCGATGTTTGTAAAATCGAAGCAGTGAGGATGTAGTTTTATAGTCAGAGCTGCTGACTTTGTAACTGGGGAGTCTGGTGTGAATCCTGGCCTTGGCACAACATCCTGTGATCTTGGACAAAATAATTTAATTTATCCATGCATAAGATAATAAGTCTGAACCAGCACCCCCTCGGTAGCTTGGCACGAGCAGTCAGGATTATCTTAGAGGCCGTGTGTAAAGCATTTGCACATAACCGACAGTAATACAGTGTAAGCACTACAAAAGGACACCACACCACTTTAGAAAATTAGCCAATATTTTTATATACAAGATCAAAAATTAGAAGAATCCACAATACAGTACTTGAAAAGCTACAGTTATCAAAATACGCTTTAAAAACACTTCCTTGATGTCGATAGCTCTGTCCGGGGCGGTCACGGCGTTGTGAGCAAACAAATCCAAACAGTTCAGGCTGGTTGCGGCATCGCGCACCAGCTACGGTGTCAGAAAGACCCACAAACAGTACCTGTTAGAGATGCAGGGTGCCAAGGCCCTTGAAGTCACTCACGTTGTAGGTCGAGCTCCTTTCTAATGGGATCAGGAGCGCTGGCGACGGCGGGTGCTGGGGTGCGCGGTGCAGTGTGCGGTACCTTAAGGTCGAGGTGCGAGCAGCGGCTGAAGCGCTGTCGTCGGCTGATGAACGGGAGTAGATGGTGCCGGTATCGGTAGGCCAAGGCTGCGGTGCGGGATGAGGGCGGTGCGTCGTGTAACTTTACGAGCGGTGCCCTTGAACCATGGTGCAAGCAGCGGCGTCTATTTCGGCAGGTCATGGTGCGAGCAACAGCTCAGTGGTGGCGTCAGCAGGTGTCGTCAGTGAAACCAGGGCCACAGTGCGGCATTGGGGCAGTGCTCTCTGCGGTGGCCAGGCTTTGGCATGAAGCGAGGCGGTGCGGAGTGCGGTGCCCACAGGTCTCGTTCGAGCAGCAGCTCGGTGGCAGTGTCAGCAGGTGTCCTCTATGAGACCAGGGTCGCGTTGCGGCGGTGCCCTCTGCGGTACCTTCAGGACACTGAGTCGGTGTCGTAGACGTCGAGGAGTTCCTTTTCTTCTGTCGCAGCACAAAACGCATAGTCCCCAGTGCTGAGGGCAGAAGAACTTCAGACTTCTTGAACAGGGGGCAAGCTCTAACTCAAGCCCTTGGAGATTGCAGAAAGTTCAGTCCAGTCCTTTCACTGCCCAAGACAGAAGCAACCACTGTAGGCCAACACAGCAAAGCACACAGCAAAGTGGTAGTTCCTCACAGCTTCTCCAGCTCTTCTTCGTGGCAGTCTTCTTGATCCAAAAGAGTTCTAAAGTTCAGGGGTCTGGGCCCCAGTATTTGTATCCAAAAATCCTTTGATCCTATATGTCAGAGGGTGTCTGTGTCCACCCAGAACCAGTTCTGCCTTCTTTTTTCAGAAGGCATTGTCAGAGGCAGACCAGGATCTTTAAGGTGCAAGGAAATCTCCCCTCTCTTCCCCATCGCAGCCCAGGCCTATTCAGCCCTTTCCTGACCTACCTAGACTATCGGGAGCCACCCTTGCTTCCTAGCCTTCTGTTGTCCAAAACCCAGACAGGCAATCCACATTCCAGCAGAGGCACATGGGATGACTGAGCAAGAAAATACCTACTTCCTAAAAGTGGTATTTCAAATACAGAATGTAAAATTCACCTTTACTAAAAGATGCATCGTTAGATTCTAAGTTCAGGCATACTACATTTTATTTTCCCACCTAGTTCCCAGGGTCAGTTATGTTTATAAGATGTTATAAACAAATTCCCATTCTGTCCTATGGGGAACAGGTAGCCTTGCAATAGTGAAAAACGAAATATGCTGTAATTCACTATCAGGACATGCCACACACACACCAGGGCATGTCCTGCATTTCACATACACTGCACCCTGCCCACAGGGGTACTTTGGGCCTACCTTAGGGGTGCCTGACATGTAAGAAAAGGGAAGGTTATGGACTGGCCAGTGTGTGCACGGGCCAAGTTGACATGAGTTACAAGCTGCATGCAGACTCTGCAATGGCAGGTCTGAGGTACCTTTTCCGGGTCACTCATGTGGGTGGCACAATCCGTGCTGCAGGCCCTCGCGTAGCATTTGGTTCCCAGGCCCTGGCACACTCAGTGCACTTTACTAGGGACTGACAAGAAAACCAAACAGCCAATCATGGAAACACCAATCCATAACATACTTTACCACCGGAGCACTTGCACTTTACTACTGATCAGCAGTGCCAAAAGTGCGCAGAAACACTACGCCAGCAAAAACAGAGTCAAAACCGGGAGGGCAGAAAGCAAGAACTCAGGGGAAATACGCCAAAAGATGCCAAGTCTAACACATGTCACCTCCAGCTGAAAGTAGGGAGAACTACCCAACATTCTGAGAGTTCTCTTCACTAAGGCGAAAGAACCTGGACAGACCATCTGCATTGGCGTGTTCTGTGCCAGGACAGTGTCCCACCGTAAAGTCCATTCCCTTTATGGAGATGGACCACCCCAGCAGTTTTGGATTTTTACCCCTCATTTGCACTAACCACCTGAGGGGCTGGTGGTCTGTCTGAACCCAGAAGTGAGTCCCAAACAGGTAGGGCCTCAGCTTCTTCAGTGCCCAAACCCCAGCGAAAGCTTCCCTTTCTATGGCACTCCACCTCTGTTCCCTGGGGAGTAGTCTCCTGCTAAGGAAGACTACAGGCTGGTCTAGGCCCTCTTCGTTCAGCTGTGAGAGCACCGCTCCCACCCCATGCTCTGAAGCTTTAGTCTGCTTGACTAATTCCTTGGAGAAGTCGGATGCCTTGAGCACGGGTGACGTGCACATGGGGGCGTTCTGGGCATCAAAAGCCTTCTGGCAGGACTCAGTCCAGATCACCTTCTTGGGCTTATTCTTGGAAGTCAGCTCAGTTAAGGGGGCAACAACGGTGCCATAACCCTTAACGAATCTCCGGTAGTACCCGGTGAGTCCTAAAAAGGCCCTCACCTCTGTCTGGGTCTTGGGGGGGCTCCCAAGCCAGAATGGTGTTAATCTTTAGCTGTAGGGGCGCCACCTGGCCACTCCCTACCTGGTGTCCCAAGTACACTGCAGAACCCTGCCCGAACTGGCACTTACTGGCCTTGATCGTGAGGCCTGCCCTCTGCAGCTCCTTCAACACTTCACCGAGGTGCTGCAAGTGTTCTTCTCAGCTGGAACTGAACACTGCAATGTCAGCCAGGTAGGCAGCACTGAAATCCTCCAGCCCAGCCAACATCTGTTTGACCAACCTCTGAAAGGTGGCAGGGGCATTCTTCAACCAAAAGGGTATCACCTGGAACTGGTAATGTCCTTTCGGGGGTTGAAAATGTTGACCTCTCCTTGGCCCCATCGGTTAAGGCAATCTGCCAGTACCCAGACGTTAAATCAAACATGCTGAGGAACTTGGCAGCTCTCAAGCGATCAATGAACTCATCAGCTCTTGGGATGGGGTGTGCGTCAGTCGTGATGACGGCATTTGAGTCCACGGTAGTCCACACAGAACCTCAGTTCTGGAGTGGCCCTGGGTGCAGCAGCCTTTGGGACCAAGACCACTAGGCTGGCCCACGGACTACTGGAAGGCTCAACAACCCCTAATGCCAACTTCTTAGAGACCTCCTTGATGCTGGCCATCCAACCTGTACATTTTGTGCTTCACAGGGAGACTGTCACCGGTGTCCACATCATGGGTACACCAGTGAGTAACACCTGAGGTCAGGGAGAACAGCGGGGCAAACTGTCCCAGCAACCGGTGACAGTTGCTCTGCTGCTCGGCGGTCAGTGTCTGGGCGAGGATCACACCTTCCACTGACCCATCACCTTCCTTGGCCTACAGAAGGCCAGGGAGAGGCTCACTCTCCTCTTCCGCCCCATCATCTGTCGCCAGGAGCATGCTCACTTCGGACCTCTCGAAGTGGGGTTTGAGGTGGTTCACGTGGAGGAGCCGCAAAGGGTTCCTGGGAGTCTGCAAATCTACCAGGTAGGTGACCTCACTTTTGCGCTCCACCACCTCAAACGGCCCAGTCCACTTGTCCTGTAAGGTACAAGGTTCCACTGGGGCCATGACCCACACTTTTTGTCCAGGTTGAAACTCGACCAGAGTGGCATTTTGGATACACCACTTCTTCATTTCTTCCTGACTGGCCTTGAGGTTCGCCTGAGCGAGTTTCCTGAAGCGGCAGTTTGGTACCGGCAGGCCAGCATGTAACTAAACACATCCTGGGGAGTTTTCCTTGGAGCTGCTCTCAGCCTTCCTTCACCAAACTCAGAGGTCCTCTCACAGGGTGACCATACAGAAGCTCAAAGGGACTGAACCCGAGAGACTTCTGGGTTACCTCCCTGTAGGCAAAGAGAAGGCACAGCAAGAGGACGTCCCACTTATGCCTCATGGGTTCTGTTAGACCCTTAATCAAGGTCTGGTTGAACCTTCCTACCAGCCCGTTACCTTGTGGGTGGTAAGGGTTGGTGAACTTGTGACATCACGCTCCTCCACAGGGATGTCATATACTTCGATATGAAATTGGTCCCCATGGAAACCACCTCTCGGGGGAACCCCACGCGGGAAAAGATCCCCATT
Source organism: Lissotriton vulgaris (assembly GCF_964263255.1). Lineage (NCBI taxonomy): Eukaryota > Metazoa > Chordata > Amphibia > Caudata > Salamandridae > Lissotriton > Lissotriton vulgaris. Next base: position 417,637,042 of record NC_141697.1, on the reverse strand, counting down.
AACGCCCGGCCCACCACTGGTGCCATCGCAGTCCTGAGCGGGATTGCCTCCGGGTACCGGGTGGCATGGTCCGCCAAGACCAGGATGTACCTGTTGCCCATGGCTGTCCATCCCAACACTTTCAAAGGGTGTCCCAACAAGGGGGAACGTTTGTAGAGGAGCTTTGGCCTTCCTCCCACTCTTACCACATGCCTGGCAAGTTTGGCAAGACCAGCAATGTACATCTGACTGCCTTCACATTTGGGGCCAGAAGAAGTTGATGACAAAGGTCTTGTCCTCCCCCCAAATGTCCTGCCAAAGGCACGTTGTGAGCCAGACCCAGTAGGGAGGTCCTGAAGCGCTGGGGTACCACCAGCACACAGACTGGCCCAGGCTCAGCGACCTTAGGCTTGCTATACAGGAGATCATTCACCCAGTAGATCCAATGCGATCCGGACTGATCACCAGACGCCTTGGCTGCGGCCTGCCGCCTCAGACCTTCTAGAGAAGGGCACTCTTTCTGCTCCCGGCAGTACTCCCCCCTGGTGGGGACCCCCTTCTTGCTGCCAATGGGTCAGATCAGAGATGTCCCCCAGTTCATCTACCTGTTCCCCTGTAGGCACCGGGGCGTCCGCCTCCTCCCGGGCTGTGGGAACTTTGGGGACCGGTTTCCCGTGCCCCTTGCCCTTTCTCTTGGCAGGGACCTGGGCCACTGTTTTAGGCTCTGGGTCCCTCTGTTCACCCTCTCTGGCCGCCATGGACCGAGTGGACACGCATGCCCACTCTGCCAACCCAAGCATCTCCAAATGGGACCTGAGCTCAACATCCTTCCACAAGGACTGCTCCAGGTCATTACCGAGCAGACAATCTACACGCCTGGAAGGGCTCACAACCACCCTCATGGGACCTGCGACCCCCTCCCACTTGCAGGGAACCTGCACCACCAAACACTAGCGCTCTGAATTGTTGACTGCAATTACTTGTCGGAATGCCCCGGGTACTACCTGCTTCTCAGAGACCAGGTGACATCAGACTGAGGCCACATTTTCTCCGGTATCCCTGAGAGCCTCTACCCTCCTCCCATTTGTTTTCCCTCTCACTTTCCATTCTGAGTTTTTCCAACTTGATCTTCCTTGCTTCCCGCCTGTCCTCCAGCTCCTCTGGGGACAGGCTATTGTTGCCTGGCCTGAAGGATCCCCCCCCCTCCCAAAAGCACATCCATCCTAGGAATAGGCCCCTCCGCCTCTCCCCTAAGATTGCCAGATTGCACACTTGCATCTCTGGCTGCTACCCAGGCCCTCGGCTCCTATTATAGCTCGTCCTTCCTCTGACTTGGACGTTTAGGCTCTTGCATATGGATTTCAATTTCCTAACATTGTAGAGTTCCAATCTATCCTCCTCAAAGGCAATTTCCAGGAATGCAACGGATGATGCGTTTGAGTCCGGCATGACAAAGTAGCAAGTTCAAACTGGCAAGATGAAAAAATAGGCCAAAAAGAAAAAGGACTAGTATGTGGCACCTAATGGTCTGCAATATGGTAGTACTGCATACCAATCGGTGTAAGTCAAGTGCAAACACAAGTCCTATCCCACCAATTTCAGAAATATGGGTCTCTGACAAAGGTGCAAGCCCTTGCCAACTAAAGTAGGGAGTTACACACCTAAAATAACCCCTGCTCACCCCCTTGGTAGCTTGGCACAAGCAGTCAGGCTTATCTTAGAGGCAGTGTGAAAAGCCTTTGCACATAACCAACAGTAATACAGTGTAAGCACTACAAAAGGACACCACACCAGTTTAGAAAAATAGCCAATATTTTTATATACAAGACCAAAAACGAGAATAATCCACAATACAGTACTTAAAAATCTATAGTTATAAAAATATGCTTTAAAAATAGTTCCTTGATGACGATAGCTCCGTCCGGGGCTATCATGGCGTCGTGAGCAAACCAATCCAAAAAGTTCAGGCTGGTTGCGGCATCGCGGACCAGCTACGGTGTCGGGAAGACCCGCAAACAGTACCTGTTAGAGATGCAGGGCGCCGAGGCCCTTGAAGTCAGGGATCAGGAGCGCTGGCGTCGGCAGGCATCTTGTGCTGCAGTGCGAAGTGTAGCGGTGTGGCATGCGGTGCCCTCCGGTCGCTGTGCGAGCAGCGGCTCGGTGGCGGCTTCAGATGGCGGCACAGTGAGCCCAGGGCTGCGGTGTGAGGTGAAGGTGGTGCTAGTCCCGGTGCTGGCAGGTCACAGCGCAAGCAGCGGCTTCGTCGTTGCTGAAGCGCTGTCGTTGGCTGATGAACGGGAGTCGATGGTGTGGGATGAGGCCGGTGCGTCGTTTAACTTTACGAGTGGTGCCCTCGAACCACGGTGCAAGCAGTGGCGTAGATTTCGTCGTGGAGCGGCGGCGTTGGGGAGGCCTTGGCGATTGTCGTGAAGCAAGGTGGTGCATAGTGCGGTGCCCACAGGTTGCGTTGCGAGCAACAGCTCGGTGGCGGTGTCAGCAGGTGTCGTCGGTGAGACCAGGTTCGCGTTGCGGCGGTGCTCAGGCTTTGGTGTGAAGCGAGGTGGTGCGGAGTGCGGTGCCCACAGGTCGCGGTGCGAGCAGCTGTTTGGTGGCAGCATCAGCAGGCATCGTCATTGAGACCAGGGTCGCCTTGCGGCGGTGCCCTCTGCGATGACTTCAGGACACAACAGAGTCGGCAGCGGTGTCGTAGACGTCGTCGAGTTGCTTTTCTTCTGTCGCAGCATAAAACCACAGTCCTAAGGGCTGAGTGCGGAAGAGCTTGAAGTCTTTGCTGTTCCTGAGACTTCTTGAACATGGGGCAAGCTCTACCTCAAGCCCTTGGAGAAACTCACAAAAGTAGATTGCAAAAAGTTCAGTCCAGTCCTTTCACTTCCCAAGACAGAAGCAGCCACTGTAGGGCAACACAGCAAAGCACACAGCAAAGTGGTAGTCCCTCCTCACAGCTTCTCTAGCTCTTCTTCTTGGCAGTCTTCTTGATCCAAAAGAGTTCTAATGTTCAGGGGTCTGGGCCACAGTATTTGTATCCAAAAAGTCTTTGATCCTCTAGGCAAAGGGTGTCTATGCCCAGCCAGAACCAGTTCTGCCTTCTCTGGTGTGATTTCTTGGTAGGGGGTGGGGATGGCATTGTCAGAGGCAGACCAGGACCTTTGAGGTGCAAGGAAATCTCCTCCCTCTTCCTCCATCGCAGCCCAGGTCTATTCAGCACTTTCCTGACCTACCTAGACTATCAGGAGCCACCCTTGCTTCCTAGCCAGCTGTCGTCCAAAACCCAGACAGGCAATCCACATTCCAGCAGAGGCACACAGGAAGACTGAGCAAGAAAATACCTACTTCCTGAAAGGGGCATTTTCAAACACAGAATGTAAAATTTACCTTTACTAAAAGATGCATTGTTAGATTCTGAGTTCAGGCATACTAAATTTTATTTTCCAACCTAGTTCCCAGGGCCAGATATGTTTATAAGATGTCATAAACAAACTTCCCATTCTGTCCTATGGTGAACAGGTAGCCTTGCAATAGTGAAAAACAAAATTGGCTGTAATTCACTGTAAGGACATACCATACTCACCAGGGCAAATCCTCCCTTTCACATACACTGTACCCTGCCCACAAGGGTACTTTGGGCCTACTTTAGGGGTGGCTGACACGTACGAAAAGGGAAGGTTAGGGACTGGCCAGTGTGTGCACAGGCCAAGTCGACATGAGCTACAAGCTGCGTGCAGACTCTGCAATGGCAGGTCTGAGGTATCTTTTCCGGGCTACCTACGTGGGTGACACAATCCGTGCTGCAGGCCCACGCTTAGCATTTGGTTCCCAGGCCCTGGCACACTCAGTGCACTTTTCTAGGGACTGACAAGAAAACCAAACAGCCAATCATGGAAATACCAATCCATAACATACTTTACCACAGGAGCACTTGCACTTTACCACTGATCAGTAATGCAAAAAGTACGCAGAAACATTATGCCAGCAAAAACCGAGTCAAAACCTGGAGGGCAGAAAGCAAAAACTCAGGGGAAACACTCCAAAAGATGGCAAGTTTAACAGGGTTATAAAAAAAGAATTATGTATTCATTTGCAGTGTGCTTTTTCTGTCTTTGTTCCCTTTAATTATCAGTTATGGATCATTCAGGCAGCCCTAGAACACAATCAAAAGAGCTTACTATTTGTAATTGCTGTTCAAAGTATGCACAGATAAGTGCTGAAAATACGGCTTTAGGTGACTGTTCATTTTTGTACGTCCTGGGACATCAAAATAATGAGCTGGCTAGACTAATCATAAAATGGAAGTTTGTTGCAAGATCAGCACAATATTTATTTCCTCCACCTGCACTCACAATGCACTTGCGCTGGTCATCCTGTACCTCACTCTGCAGTCACACGAGCACACTACTCAACCTGCACTCATGTGACATTTCACTCACCTGTCCCCCTCACTGCCCAATCTGCAATCTCAATCAAATAAGCCCATCACTAACCATACATTAATTTGTCCCACTGTGCACTTACATTCACACCCAAATTTATATAGTCACCTCACTCAGCCTGCAGTCACTCCTCTAACCCTACTCTCACACTGTCGCATCGCTTACCATGACTCACATGGGCACTTCTGCCACCCACACAGCGCAGAGGGTTAATGTGCCTGCTACAAAGAATGTGTACCATGCAGATCAAAAAACTGAGTGAGTAAACTATGAGTAGCGCTATAAAAAAATGATAGGTTTGTCAGAAAGATGCTATTGAGAGATGAGGTGCATTGTTGGTGAGTAGTAGTGAGGGAATTCATGGAGAAGGTGCGCCAAAAAAGACTATTGCACTGTGTGCGACCAGTGCTAGGGCCAGCCTGGCTGGGAGTGTTCCCCCCTGCCCCGAAGTTGGGGTACAGTTGCATTCCTGTACACAAGTATGGGCATGTCATGCCCCATCAAGGTTTTCATCTTAAATTACAAAAGTACACATTTACATGCACACCAATCCAGCCTTCAGGAGGCCCCTTGATGGAGGCAGCTCTGTTTTTGCCTGATGGCCTGGAATAATTCCTAAACAGGTTCTTGTATTGTTTTTTTCAATTCTTTTTAACCCCTTCCATGCTGGTGACGAACCCCAGCCGTCATGCACTACGGTGCTCGTGTGCTGATGACGGCTGGGGTTCGTCATGGCCCGCCCGTGTTCGGCCGGCGGCCGCACACGGGAAAAAAAGCGGCCGCATCGAAGGGGTTAATGTGATTGATGTGAGAGAGTCTATTACTATTTGCAGAGAAATGTGTTTGTTTCATACAACCATAAAAACGTTTATTTTAGAACAAAACGGTTACTCACATATGAGAAATTGGAGGATGTCAGATATAATTTGCTGTAAAATTAGTTGGCTGCTGCTGTGTTACAACAGTGAAAACACATCACTATCACTGAATATTAGATGTAAACACTTTTAGAATTTCGACCATAGTGCCTGTGCATTGTTAGTAGCCTGGCTAAAGAGGGTGTGGCAGAGCTGAAAGTAAAATATAAACTCAAAGCTGTTATAAACAGGGGCCCCCAAATTAGTTTTGGCCTAGGGCCCCCAAAATCCTTAACATGTCTGTCACCACAAAGTCTGTCAGACAACATTGCTCTAAAGTAAAATAGGCAACATCATGAATTTTTTTAGAAGTTCTATTTTTTTTTAAACATAAGCCCGCATGTGTCCTAATCCCCCACTGCTTCAGGCAAGCAACTTATTGTACCACTAAGGAATTCGCAATGAGGTGTTCGTTCAGCGGTCTCTCTGTGGACTTTCACCTTTGTCTTCAGATCCATAACTGTTTGGTGGGCAATTATCCCATTATAATGCTGCCTAAAACATTTGTTAATGATTTCTAGAGAATAATTGTTCCTCGTGTACCAGCTCTGAGCTAGGGAGTGTGTAACACACCGCGGGGTCATCACGAATAAAAGACTCTAAACAACATGCAAATAGTCAATTGACAAATACTACCTCTTCCTCCCCACAGAACGTTGAAACCGAGGTAGACACGCAATCGACACAGTGGCCCTTTAATTCCGACTGGAACTTGGAATGGGAGGAGTCTCGTCAGGACACGGAGACCTCTTATGCCGGAATCGACGAATCAAGGACGTGCTTGTTCACCAGGAGAGAGGAAAGAGACGACGAGGAAGACGGAAGCGGAGCGGAGCGAAGGAGGACAGCGTATGAGGAAAGACAATGGAGAGACGACGAGGAAGACGGAAGCGGAGCGGAGCGAAGGAGGACAACGTATGAGGAGAGACAGCGGAGAGACGAAGAGGAGGACGTTGAGCCGGAGAAGCCAGGAGGCCACCGACACTACGAGCCGCCCAGCCATACACCCGCGGGAGGTGTATGGCTTAACCAGGTACGTGATAAACTCAAGGGTTGGGTTACACGTAAGATAGCAACGTCGGATTAAACCCGGGATACCCTCCTTCCTGGTGTTTCCCTACCCCGAGCACCAAACCCTTCACCACGGCAATAGTTACAGAGTGCATCACGTGTGTTTGATCCCTCACTCCCCTCCCTGTATCAAGTGAGACACCTAGAACGGTTTACTGATACACCGTTTGCCTTTTCCCTGTTTATTTACTTGAGGGGCAACACGGAAACCGACGGAGACCTACCTCGACGGACACCCGACCGAGGACGTAGAGCTGCATCTACGGAATCAGGGATCCGAAAAGCTGCGAGGAGCCGTTCCCCAAGACTATCCCAAAACACGAGGAAGAAAAGCTCAGATTCACTATATACTAAAATAAAACCTAGAACTACTAGAATCAGCGTACTGCCTATTCTTCCCGCGCCTGCTACAGTGGTGGAGAATGCGGGCATAGGCACCATCTGTGGAGTCAAGATGGAGACAGTTGTAGAACAATTAGTAAAGGGTCAAGGACGAACTGAGTGGGTGTTAGAACAACATTTAGTATCTGCACAAGCAGATAGAGAGATAATCAAGAAGGCAATTGAAGATAAGAACGAACAACCCTGGGTGGATCCTGTACAAAGGGGTGGGACAACTGAAAGAACCTTAACCCATGGAACTCCAGCCGTCTCCCTACAAAAGTATAGAAACGGAGAAGATCCCGATGCGTTTCTATTAAATTCGAAAGAGCAGCAAGGGCCTGTGGCTGGCCAGTATCAAAATGGCCGTTTTTTTTGGCACCCCTCTTAGGCGGAGAAGCCCAGGCTGCTTATCAAGTAGCAAATCCAAAGGGGGACACCACATATGCCGAAATCAAAAAAATAATACTAGATCATTTAGGATTAGATCCCGAGGCATATCGCCTAAAATTCAGAAAAGAGAGAGGGTCTGTAGGCGAAAATCCCAAAACTTTATTCGTAAGATTAAAAATGGCCGCGGACAAATGGCTAACACCCACTACCAGCACTAAAGAGGAAATACTTGACCGAATATATTTGGAGCAATTTCTTGAGGCTCTCCCCTACGCCACACAAAAGTGGCTTCGCCAACATAATAATTTAACAACTATACAAGCGGTGGAAATGGCCTCATCGTTTACCTGGGCTCAACCTAAAAGTTTCCCTTTTGAGATGGAGAGAAAGATAGTAGTACGACCTGAGAAAACTGTTGTACGAGGGAGAGAAACTACACGTCCCCGTACATGGAGGACTGAGAACAGTGCCAATACAGGGCCACAATGCTTCGATTGTGGTCAGTGGGGACACATTGCCCGGATGTGTCCAAGGAAAAGGAACGAGGAAGAACCGATGGAGGTCGGGTACCTCCCCAAGGCTGTGCTATTTTCCGCGGAGATGGGAGGATCCTTTAGAGTAAGTGTGAAAGTCAATGGACACTCATAATTAGCGTTATTAGATTCGGGCTGCCGACAGTCAGTAGTCCAAACTCCCTATGTAAGCACAGGACAATATGTTTCTCAGGGGGTAGTCAACATTAAATGTGTTCATGGGGATGTCCGGCCCTACCCCATTGCTGACATTGTAATTGAACCGACTGGGGGAGCCCCACAAACTGTAAGAGTGGGGGTAATGTCTAACCTACCCGAAGACTTAATAATTGGGACAGACAACCCTAGTTTCCTGAACATGTTTAAGGATAAACTAAAAACGGTATGCCACACAGGGGAGGAGGGTAGTTCCCAAATTGAACGTCCGCTTATACCTAGCCTCCAAGTTGTAAAATTGACTGAAAATTCGACATCCCCCACTAAAGGTTCTGCAAAAGCGGCTGGATATGACCTCTACAGTGCATATGATTATGTGGTACCCGCCCAGGGAAAGTCCCTAGTCAAAACTGACCTGCAAATTGCAGTACCTCCCGGGTGCTATGGTAGAATAGCTCCACGATCAGGGATAGCAGCGAGGCACTTTATTGACGTTGGGGCTGGCGTTATTGATGAGGATTATAGAGGTAACGTTGTAATCCTCCTGTTTAATTTTGGTCCAGAGGCCTTCCAAGTGAGAAAAGGGGATAGAGTGGCGCAACTAATTTGTGAGTGTATAGCTGAGACTAGGCTGAAAGAAGTCCGCAGGCTAGAAGACACTGAGAGAGGTTCTAATGGTTTTGGCTCTTCAGACACACGTAACTGGCCAGTGAACTCGGTTATTGCACATGATCCCTGGGTTCTGGATAAGAGCTTTAAATTTGCGCAGATTAGTGATCCCACTCTGCTTAATGCGTGGGAACAAGCACATCAGAGAGCAGAAAACTCCAAAATTTTTCCCGGGTTCATTATTGATGATGAACTGTTGTATAGAATAGGTAGAGAGGGGGAACCTGCTCAATTATTGGTGCCTGTCTCCTTCAGAGAGCAGGTCCTTTTCTTTGCACACAGCCATCTCGTCGCCGGTCACTCCGGCGCCGAAAAGACGGCTCAGAATATCCTCAGGCAATTTTTTTGGCCCGGTATTTATAAAGATACCGAATCCTACTGCAAGTCCTGTGAGATCTGTCAAAAGATGAATATGGTTCGGCCACCGGCGGTCCCTTTACAACCGTTGCCGGTCATTGGCAAGCCCTTTGAGAGGGTCGGCATGGATCTTATTGGACCGCTGCCTAAACTAAGAAAGGGTTACAGCACATTTTGGTAGTTGTCGACTACGCCACACGGTTCCCCGAGGCTTTTCCCTTATCTGCGGCCAATTCCAGACAGGTCGGGGACAAAATGATTGAGTTGTTTAGTAGGGTTGGATTCCCGAAAGAGATTTTGACCGACCAGGGTACGCCATTCATTTCAAAGTTAATGAAAGAAATATGTGACACGTTGAACGTCCACCAGATCCGTACCTCAGTTTACCATCCTCAAACGGACGGACTGGTGGAACGTTACAACCGTACCCTAAAATCCACCCTTCGTAAGATGATGGAAGTTAGTGGGGAGGATTGGGATCGTATGTTACCTTTGGCGTTATACGCCATCAGGGCGCAGAAACAGAGTAGTCTGGGGGTATCGGCTTTTGAAATGCTATATGGCCGTCAACCACGCTCACTGTTGGAAATGACCAGGGATGCCTGGATCAATGAACAGGCGGAGGAGGCGAAAGCTACTCTTGATTACGCCAGGGCCCTTAAGGCTAAATTGGGAAAACTGAGGGAATTGGCGTTTGACCATCTTGAGATTAGTCAGCATAGGCAGCAGACTGGTTACGACAAGGGAAGAAAATGGAGGCACCTTGATCTCGGGGACTGGGCTTTAGTTCTTCTGCCTTCATCATCTCATAAGTTCAAGGCGGAATGGATGGGTCCCTATAAAGTGGTGGAGGTCATTGGGCGTACTAGCTATAAGTTACAGGTGTCCCCACGGAAACAACAGTCGTATCACATCAATCTGTTGAAAAAATGGTTAGGTCCTCCTCCCGCCGACGTCCATGTGACTACTGCGCCAGGCTTGACATGCTTGTTCATAATGAGGAACTGAAGGCCCGACAACAGGTAGAGCTGAGAAAGACTTTGGAACATTATGGGGATGTGTTTTCCAACAGGCCTGGGAGGACCTCTCTAGCAGAACATTGTATTGACACACCGCCCAACAAAAAGGTTAGGATTAAACCCTACAGAGTCCCCGAAGCCAGGAGGGCTGCAATTAAATCGGAAGTGGATGAAATGCTGCGGTTGGGGGTGATTCGCCCATCGAAAAGCGATTGGTCTAGTCCTATCGTCATGGTCCCTAAACCCGATGGCAGTAGAAGGTTTTGCATGGACTTTCGTGCTCTTAATGATATTTCACTCTTCGACGCCTATCCCATCCCTAGAGTGGACGAGTTAATTGAGCGACTAGGCCAGGCTAAATACATTTCTACCCTTGACTTAACTAAAGGGTATTGGCAGGTGCCTCTACGACCGGAAGACATCAAAAAAACAGCATTCTCGACGGATGAGGGGCATTTTGAGTTCACGGTGCTTCCATTTGGCCTTCATGGCACGCCTGCTACATTTCAGCGCCTAATGAACACTGTCCTCGCGGGATTGTCGGATTTCACATCGGCATATCTAGATGACATTGTGATTTACAGTCCAGATTGGCAATCTCATCTCCAACACCTGTCTGTGGTTTTGATGGCGCTGAGGAAGGCTGGGCTCACTGTAAATGCTAAGAAGTGCAAACTAGCTATCCATAAGGTTAAATACCTTGGATATGTTTTGGGTCATGGTTTAATAGAACCACAAATTGAGAAAGTAAGGGCCATTTCTGACACTCCTTTCCCGTCCACTAGACGGGAATTGCGTTCTTTTTTAGGCCTAGTGGGCTACTATTGACGGTTTATTCCGCAGTTTGCGGACATTGCCGCCCCTCTCACTGACGCTTTGAAAAACGCTGGGCGAGCATCTTCTCCGGTACGTCCTACCGTACCAATGCAGGAAGCCTTTAGGGTATTGAAGTCCGTGATAACATCAACGCCAGTTTTGTCTTCCCCAGATTTCTCTCGCCCGTTCTCATTGCGCACTGATGCTTCGGACTATGGGATTGGGGCAGTGCTTTCACAAATTGGTCAGGATGGCCTTGATCACCCAATTTTATATGTCAGCAGGAAGTTGTTCCCTCGTGAGTTAAAGTATGCAACTGTCGAAAAAGAATGTCTTGCAATAAAATGGGCTATTGAAAAACTGGCATATTACCTGGAAGGTCGGCGTTTTGAACTGTTTACAGATCACGCTCCTTTGCTCTGGATGGCCCGCAATAAAGCTAACAATGCGAGAGTTTTGCGCTGGTTCGTCTCACTGCAACCATACTCTTTTTCTATACACCACCGAAAGGGCTGTGAGAATGTTGGGGCGGATTTCTTATCCCGTCACCCACTCACCGATCGTGAGTGTCCGGAGGGGGAGGTGTGTAACACCGCGGGGTCATCACGAATAAAAGACTCTAAACAACATGCAAATAGTCAATTGACAAATACTACCTCTTCCTCCCCACAGAACGTTGAAACCGAGGTAGACACGCAATCGACACAGTGGCCCTTTAATTCCGACTGGAACTTGGAATGGGAGGAGTCTCGTCAGGACACGGAGACCTCTTATGCCGGAATCGACGAATCAAGGACGTGCTTGTTCACCAGGAGAGAGGAAAGAGACGTCGAGGAAGACGGAAGCGGAGCGGAGCGAAGGAGGACAGCGTATGAGGAAAGACAACAGAGAGACGACGAGGAAGACGGAAGCGGAGCGGAGCGAAGGAGGACAATGTATGAGGAGAGACAGCGGAGAGACGAAGAGGAGGACGTTGAGCCGGAGAAGCCAGGAGGCCACCGACACTACGAGCCGCCCAGCCATACACCCGCGGGAGGTGTATGGCTTAACCAGGTACGTGATAAACTCAAGGGTTGGGTTACACGTAAGATAGCAACATCGGATTAAACCCGGGATACCCTCCTTCCTGGTGTTTCCCTACCCCGAGCACCAAACCCTTCACCACGGCAATAGTTACAGAGTGCATCACGTGTGTTTGATCCCTCACTCCCCTCCCTGTATCAAGTGAGACACCTAGAACGGTTTACTGATACACCGTTTGCCTTTTCCCTGTTTATTTACTTGAGGGGCAACACGGAAACCGACGGAGACCTACCTCGACGGACACCCGACCGAGGACGTAGAGCTGCATCTACGGAATCAGGGATCCGAAAAGCTGCGAGGAGCCGTTCCGACTATCCCAAAACACGAGGAAGAAAAGCTCAGATTCACTATATACTAAAATAAAACCTAGAACTACTAGAATCAGCGTACTGCCTATTCTTCCCGCGCCTGCTACAGAGTGCTAGAAAAATCTGATAACACTGTCTCCCCTTACAGACACTCAAACATTTACATGGGTACACATTCTGCCACACATAAACACATACTAGTGCACGTGTGCACACGCAGACACACACACAGCTTTCCCTAGCAGCCTTGAAAGTGCTACAGAAGTTACAGAGATTCGAAGCATCATACACACATTATTTCACTTAGCATGATTCCACTTTGAATATTAATTTGGATGAAAAAGCATACTTAAAATTCAAATTTCTGTCATTTTTAGGCTTTGTTAACATAAGAATGCTAACTCTGCATAGCTACCTGGGTGTGTAGGACGTTCGATGTTTGTAAAATCGTAGCAGAGAGGATGTGGTTTTATAGTCAGAGCAGCTGACTTTGAAACTGGGGAGTCTGGTTTGTATCCTAGCCTTGGCGCAACATCCTGTGATCTTGGATGAAATAATTTAATTTATCCATGCGTAAGGTAATACATCTGACCCTGTGTGATGTCACTGGTGCTCATTTAAAGTGTTTCAATGCCCAGGTGCTGAGTTTGCACAATATAAAACTGTGAAAATATAATATTTTTAAAGTAATATTGGCGCTAATTTTTCCCACTTTATCAAGGTGCTGTCCTAATCAATGGAGTCTTAGCATTGGCATAGGAAAGATTTATATTTTTAATACAATTAAAAAAAAAAGTACAGTGTGGCGGAATAGAGTATTCCAGGAACCCTCCTTGGTCCTTTCTAGATGCCATTCAGCACCACACGTTGTATGAACCGTTTTTATGCAGTAGAATAAGTTATTTTTTCCAGTTCTGTTTTGCCTTGGCCGTTCGTCTGTAATATTGCAAAGGCCTATGAGCAAAGGCCTGAGCTCCATGAAAATTATGCATAATTATTTTAACAGTCCAAAAACCACAATTAAGACCTCTAAGGTTGAGAATCAAAGGCAGTGCAAGTTTCTCACAGTGCCTGTGCAGAGTGCACATTAATTTAGTCACATGTACCAGTTGTGATTCTGTGCAAGATGTGTTGAAATATTAACACGGCACAAGTAAAGGAAACTATGTGCTTACAGGAAAGTGGGTTTGTTATGTATGGGGGATATTGAAGTGAAGGAGCTGCAAGGAAGTACATGGAAGATCAATTTAACAAACCTGAAAGAATGGAAAGTTTATTTGGCCCTGTCAGAAATCATATTTTTAACTTGCCGATCATGGCTATCTTACCAGCCATAAGGACTTCAAACTAAGAACTTGAAGATCATGGCATATTTTATTTGCCCTTAAGATAAGGCAGCAGGTAACTTCTAGGCATGTCATTCACTCCCTTGCCCATCACTATGATTCTGATCTCAGGGGAACTTTCATAGTGTCTCATGCAAAACATACTGAGAACATGCAAGTAATATTTCTTAAACATTTTCTCTTCATTGCAAGTGAAAAAGCTACTTGATTGCTAGGCCAAGGATTCCAGCAGCAGCAGGAACATCTGAGGAAGTGAATAAGAAGGTATGCATTTGTTTTTGAGTGATGGGTGAAGGGGCAGTGCTTACATTTGCCCTCATTATCCTTTTAACAAGTAACTTGCAGAGCCTCAATAGTGGTATACAGCATATACATACTGCCGCAGTTTTAGGAACAGCTACTTAAAGCCTGGATGAGCTGGAATTACTTTTTATCCACTTACCACAAAATTATTCTTTTATCCAAATGTATTTTATATAAAACAGAAGATATTTTTAAAGAGTTTTTATGAAACTACAAAGTAAACACCTTGGCTGCTTGACTTATTCCCTTGCTGTGCTGGACCATAATGGAAATGGGTGTGGTCATGACGAGCTCAGCTCGTCATGAGCACACGAGCACTGTGCCTCATGACGAGCAGAGCTGCTGTACCTCATGTAGATATAAAATTGCAGCCATGTACTGTTCATTAACATGCTGCTTCGAATTTTGTATCTTAGGTTAAGCAAACATTTGACATGGATTGTTTTTTGCTCCCAAAAGATGGTAGAGTGCTCAAGTGAAAGGCTGAAACAGAAACAGATGGAGAGAGAAAAGCTGCAAAAACTATTTGGATATTTCTTTCACTTGCATTGTTGTTCGTGGAAAAAGTAGACTACAGTGTGTGGCGTAATCTTAGCTAACAGCAGCTTGAGGCCAACCAAACTAAGACGTCACTTTGAAACAAAACATGGGTCCCTAGCAGGAAAAAGCAGAGATTTCTTTGCCAAGAAGTTGCAAGAGATAACTCGGCAGAAAGAAGCAGTTAAACATGTGGCAAATACTCCTGCAAATGCATCATACGAAGTAGCATACCACATTGCCAAAAACAAAAGGCAGTTTGTAGATGGAGAAAAGGTGATTCTCCCAGCATTACTCAACGTGGCTAGGACAATGTTTGGTGAAAAAGCAGCAGAGAAGTTCAAAAGTATACCAATCTCAGACACAACAGTTTGCTCCTGCATCTCTGACTCTGACATGTCAGAAGATATCTAGGGAAAGCTCATAGCCCGGTTGAAATAAAGTTTGTTTCCTTTGCAGTTGGATGAAGCAACTGATGTGTCAAAGGATGTCCATTTAATTGCTTATGTTCGATACTGCTATGAAACGCTATTACTGGAAGATTTTTTATTATGCAACCCAATCAAGGGATGAGCAACAGGATACGATTTGTTTGCCATTATCAATGACTTCCAGAGTATCCATGGCGTAAAATGGGAAAACTATGTTGGAATCTTCACAGATGGTGCTCCTTCAATGTGAGGTGCTGGGGCAGGCCTAAAAGCTAACATATTGAAAGTGGCTCCACATATTCTGTGGACCTATTGTATGATACAATGGGAAGCTCTTGCTGTTCAAAACATCGACAGAGAACTTGAGGATGTGCTGAATTCTGCTGTAAAAATAGTACATTTTTTATAAAGACCCATCCCACAAGCATGATGGCTCGCTGTTTCATACAGAAGTGCAGTGGTATTCCCGGGGGAAAGTGCTGACTCGCATCTTTGAATTAAGGAATTAAGTACAGCAGTTTCTTCTGTGTTTGGATCCCCCACAGGCTTGTGCTTTTAGCATACCTTGCTGACAATTTTGAGAAATAAAATTCCCTGAATCTATCTCTGCAAGGAGCTAAAATCACTTATTTTACCATGAATAAAAGAATAACTGCATTAAAGAAGAAGCTTGAATTATTGAGAAGACTAGTTGAAGAGGGCCTGTTTGAGCCGTTTAAATGGCTAGTAGATGCTCTTGAAGAGACTGAATATGAACTTCCAAGTGTTGCTGAGATAATAAAAAATAACCTGACGTCTCTCAGGGCCAGTTTACAAAAGTATTTTCCTGAGGAAAACGATCACTTCAATGACTGAGAACTAAGTCCTGGGCACACGCAATGAAGATAGGACACTGGTAGAAATGTCTAGTATTCGTATTCAAGTGGTCGACACCAGTGGATACTTTTTAAAAATTTTAATAATGCAACAAAAGAGCAATGACCAGCCGACACGTGTTTCGTCACAAAGTGGGAAGTATCCCGTGACTCTTCAGGGCTGTGTGGTGATGTGGGTGGATGTCATGATCACAGAGCCGATTGGATAACCAGAGCGGCCAAGGGGTATGGCGAAGACAGTGTTCAAAACAGAAATCAAACAAGGGATAATGTGAAAACAACCAATCCCGAGTGCCTGCTCGGGATTGTTTGTTTTCATATTATCTCTTGCTTGATTTCTACTTTGACCGCTGTCTTCAACATACCCCTTGGCTGCTCTGGGTATCCAATCGGCTCTGTGATCAGGACATCCACCCACACTGCCCTGAAGAGTCACGGGATACTTCCCGCTTTGTGACAAAACATGTGTCGGCTGGTCATTGCTCTTTTGTTGCATTATTAGAACTTTAAAAACGTATCCACTAGTGTGGACCACTTGAATATGAATACGAGATATTTCTACCAGTGTCTTATCCTCATTGCGTGTGCCCATTACTTTGTTCTCATTTACTGGGGTGGGTTTCACGACCTACACATACACGGGGGTTACAAGGCATTTCCCCGACCTGGCAGCACCGTGCTTACTCTCCTCATTACATACATCACGCATATTAGCTTGAGTGCCAAGCTTCCTGTCTTACTAAAAACCCTACATCTAAATAATACTTCAATGACTGTGTCATTGAACCAGTCTGGCCGAGGTGGCAAGCCATCTCCCGATTCATATGCAGGAAAAACTGATTCATCACCAAAGTGACCGCACTCTGCAGATGCCTTTCACCAAAGTCTCACTGGGAGAGTTTTGGCTGAAAATGTCTGCAGAATATTCAGCTTTGAGAGAAACTGCTATCAAAATTCTCTTGCCTTTCAGCTCGTCCTATTTATGTGAAATTGGGTTCTTTGCACTTGTGGTATTCAAGACTAAGTACTGTTCAAGACTGGATGTGGAACACAACCTGAGCAGCAGCAAACATCCATCCACAGATTGACAGTCTCTGTAGTGAAAATGTGGCAAACCCGTCACATTAATGTAGGTGGTGTTATCAATCTATGTCATGTGTAAAACAAAGCATCCTAGTAAAAACAATGTGTGCACATTTTGTCTTGAAAAATTGTGTTTTGAGCTGTGTCAAAATCCTCTGCCATTTGACCATACCAACTCGCAAACCTGCAGTTTACTAAACACTCTTATTGTGTTGAACATTATTTGCCGGATATGGCCCGGGATCTGCGGGGGCGGTCGATTATGTAGTGTACCAGATTTCAGAAATTTGTCAGGTGGGGGGCCGACATCTAAACAAATTCAGCTGGGGGGCTCATCCTACAATAGTTTGAATACCTCTTCCTTAGTGTATGCATAGGTGGTGCTAGAGACTCAAGACATGGGCATACAGGGCACAGAGATGTAGGAATAGAGGAGAACTTGGACATGCAACACATCAAAAGACTACATCAGAAAGATGTGATCTCCTAGAGTAACATATAATGGTACCCTTTTTAGAGAGGCGATAGGAGTGACTATGTGCCAAATAAAAAGACAAGAGACAACATTGACAGTCTGCGTAAAGTCTCTGCATAAGGCTACTAGAGATCTTGTATTTTTTAAATCCAGACATGACAGAAGATGTAATCTTAAAGTTATCTCCACCAGAACCCTCTCATTTAGCTGTCGTTTATATAGACAAAAAGATTTTACCATTTTTGGATCACTACTGAACTTAGGCTTGAGCCTTCGCCACCTCGCCCGGATTCTCCTCCAGTTGCCGTTACGCAAAGGAGAGGTGCCAAGGGATCAGTGGGTAGTGCGACAATGCTGGAACAGAGCCAATAGGCGAATTAAGGTGGGTCCCCCGTAAGCACCGGAGATTCCAGTGTGGCTTTATGAGGCGCTACCGCATGGAGGAGACTGGCAGAGGTTGAGGGACTGGGAAGATCTGGGGATCTCCAATATTGGGGATCTCAATGAGGGTGGTGTCCTCATACCATTTTAAGACCTCAGGGAAAGGTACGAACTACCTGCCCAAGATTTTCTCTTACATGCGGCACTGACGGCAGCTATGCGCAAACACTGAAAGAAGGGGATGGAGGAGCCACAGACCTTTCTTCTCTGTCAATACGTCAGGGAAAGGTACGAACTACCTGCCCAAGATTTTCTCTTACATGCAGCACTGACGGCAGCTATGCGCAAACACTGAAAGAAGGGGATGGAGGAGCCACAGACCTTTCTCCTCTGTCAATACGTGGTCACTTCAGCAGTAAAAGGTCAAGGCGGTTACCTGTCTATATTGGAGAGTTACACAGGGAGCTAGAACTCCATTAGAGGGGCTGCACGTTAAATGGGAGGAGGATCTGGGACATCTATAGAGGAAAAGCTGTGGGAGATGTTGCTGGAACGGACATGGAGATGTTCCCGGAACACGAGATTCCAGCTCATACAATTTTATGTGTTTCATCTGGCGTACCTCACTCCCCTCAAAATCAATGAGTTTTTTGGGTCTCACACAACCTGCCCGCGGTGTAAACTGGAAAATGCTGCGTTTGTGCACATGCTCTGGGAATGTCCACTGTTACACGGGTTTTGGGGGGAGGTCCTGGCCAGACTAAAAGAGGTGACAGATAGGGATCTGCAGCTGACTCCAGGTGTTTGCCTGCTACACTGATTTCCCCAGACTGCCCGTAACAAGATCACCAGCAAATTCTTAGACTTAGGGCTAGTCCTAGCTAAAAGGGAGATTACTAGCCATTGGAAAGCGGTCACTACCCCGAATACAGCGCAATAGCTGCGGGAATTTAGAAAATGGGTGGATTGTGAGGGGATTTTCCGACTACAAATGGCCCGTAGAACCAACAATCATAAATTACTGGAAGTGGTCAGGGCAAGGGTAGCGATGTTGGACCTGCTTAAGAGCCCGACTGATGAGGATGAATGAACTTTTGTAGGCGGGAGGCTCACCTTCCAGCTCTGGAACATTGCCTCTGGTCTGTAGATGAGCCGGGTGTTGGATGAGATGACGGACGTGAGAGCATCCACCTAGTGGGAACCCTGATCACTGAAATGAGGATTTTAATAGGATGCTAGGAATGCATACCTGGCAACAAGGAAGGTACGGGGGAGAGCGACATGTCTGAGGGGAGGGGGGTGGAAGGGTTGGATGGGGAAACAGGAAAGGGCGGAGTTGTTGTTTTTAGTGGCTTTATTGGGGGAGGAGGGAGTTAAAGTATGAACAACCTTAGAACAGAGTGGACTTGCTCTCCGGGATAAAATTAAAGGTTGTAAAAGGTTAGATAAATGCACTTTGCGGACAATATTACTGAAGAAGCTGGAGAAGAAGACCTGGACCGTGTAGACTGGGTTGCGCATGTGGCATACCTTACCCTTCATAGATGCAATGCTGTACGCTTGAATGTACTATGCAGAAGCAACATGGAAACTCATGCGCTTGCTTAAGGAAAGTTGAATAAAGTTTGTTTAAAAAAAAAACTACTGAACTTAGGCTTGTCCAAAAGATAATGGTTTTTTTTTGTTTTAATATTTCTTTATTAGTTTTATTTCTCCGAACCATTAGAGCCTGTGGAAATACAAATATACAACATTTCCATCTCAGCCGGGGTGGTGTTCGCGACCATAGTAATACATGGCAGTATGTAGACCATATATCACCTTCTCCCCCAAGCTATCCGGTGTAGGTTGGAATGCCTGTCCTGCTATCTCCTGAATCATCGCCCCCCACACCATTAGGACTTTGGGCCCTTTAACGTCCCTCCTGGTGTTCCGAATGTGTCCTCCTCAGCTAAAGCCCACTTTCTTAGGTCTGTTCTCCACTTTGCTAGTACAGGCCCTACTGGGTTAGCCAATGGATTGCAATACACCGCTTGGCTATAACCAGACCCAGCATCAGAAATCGCCTGCTAATCTTCCACTTAGGATCTCGGCGAATCAAGCCTATGAAACAGGCATGTGGGTCCAGGGCGATCGTCCACCCCGTGATCTTGGCCAGATCCTCAAGGACCGCTACCCAGTACGTCTGGATTATTGGGCACTCCCTCACCATATGTGGAAAATCCGCCTGATCGATGCAACATCTAGGGCAATGTGAATCCCTGGAGCTATCAATGGCTTGGAGCCTCCTGGGTTAGAGATAGGCCATGTGTATGATATTATATTGGATTTGTTTGAAGCGGTTACTCACCGACACCTTCCACACACTCTCGTGTATTTTTTCCCAATCTCACAATGTGATCTCCTACAGACACACCTGCTGCCATTTGTGTTCTATCTTCAGGGGGCCAATCGTCTCTCAATGCCCTGTAGAGGTGGGTACCAAGCTTTCGTCCCCCTGTCATAGAGATCATGGTGACCAGGGTTTGGGTGAGATCCGGAGCCTCTGGAAACGCGGGCCATAATTGCCGCGCCGTTGCCGCCAACTTAGCGTATTGCAAGAATTGCCCTGATCCCAGCTCGAAGGTGGTCACCACCTCTTGATAAGTGATGAATTTATTGTCCGGGTAGAGGTCAGATAACATCAGGCAGCCTCCTCCTTCCATTTATCCATAGTCATAACCTGGTCTATTTGAGCAAAGGGTGGCATCAGCCAGAAGTCATGTTCCAGGGCAAACAGCCGTTCTCGGAATACGCGTTGAACCACCCGATGCCATAGGGTCGCTACAAGCCTCGCCACGGGAGGGCCATGTTCGTGGTGCCCCCCCACCCGCCATAGGAGCGCTGCCGGTCCCCTATGTACCTGCCAGCAGGGATCTCTCCCACGAGGGATCCGTGTCCAACCAGGCTATTGCATGTTGCAATTGTGACGCAAAATAGTAACGTTCCAAGTCTGGGATCTCTAAATCCCCCTTACCCCGTCTACGTTTCATTACCTCTAGACTTATCCTACATCACTTCCCATTCCACAATAATAGGATCAGCAATGTATCCAGTTCCCTGAATACCCGGTGCGGAAGTTCAAAGAAAGAACCCTGCATAGTGTATAGGCATCGAGGTATGACCACCATCTTTATTAAGGCAATCTTACCCATTAGGGAGAGTTTAAGTGTGTTCCAGAAGGCAATACTACCCTGAAGACCCGGTATTATCCTTCCCATGTTATGCTGATGAAAGATAGTTGCATTCCTTCCAATCCAGATCCCAAGATAGCGAAGTGTGTCGTCCACCCACGGAAATCCCATCTCCGGGCGTTGGGCCCCCTCCCAGTCACTCTCCAGTCCAACCAGGTAAATCAGTGATTTTGTTTTATTAATGGAAAGCCCGGAGGCAGCTGCAAACTGTGACAGTGCAGCCATAAGTGTTGGTAAGGACTGAGTTGCCGTATCAGGTATATCAACGCATCATCAGAGTACATCGATACTACATGCTCCGAACTCCCCACCCATATGCACTGTCCTTTGAGTACCCAGCGGAGATGACAAGACAGTGGCTCCATCGCCAGGGCAAATGCGGGCAGCCCTGCCGTGTTCCCCTCTCTATGGTTATGATGTCTGAAACTTATCGCCTGTGCGAACCCTTGCCACCGGTCGAGCATAGAGCAATATCACCCAATTAACAAACCCCTCTCCATCCCCATTTTTAAAAGTACCTGCCATAGGTAGTCCCATCTGACCGAATCGAATGCTTGTTCGATATCAAGGAATACCAAGGTGCTCTGCTGAGCCCGTCCTTCCAGTGATTGCATGATGTGGGCGAGGCGATGAATATTCCGCAGTGTATTCCTGCCCGGTATAAACCCGGACTGGTCATCGTGGGCCAGCCGCCGAAGATAAGGGAGGAGCCTACTTGCCAACACCTGGCTAATGATTTTAAGATCTACTTTCAGCATTGAAAGGGGCCTGTAAGAGCCGGGGAGGAGGGGATATTTCCCCGGTTTAGGGATCATTACTATCAATGCTTCCCGCATGGATTCTGGGAGCATTCCGCATTCATTGGCCACCGCTGCGATGCCCAGGAGTTTGGGGATCAGGACCCCTCCATATTACTTATAGAGTTCGGCTGATATGCCATCCATCTCATGGGACTTCAGGTGGGCGATTGCCAACCGTATTTCCTCCCCCCTAATGGGGCCCCCAAGGCCTCCTGACTTTCCGAATCTATGCAGGGCAAAGTTACTTCAGCAAGATAGGCCTCTACGATCTCGGGGACTGTGGGGGGCTGGGGCTCGGAGTATATTTTAGTCAAATGGGTCTGGAATGCGTTGTTAATCTCATGTTGAGTGTACACCACCTGGCCCCGGTCATTCTAGAGCGCCAGGATCGTGTGATGTTGAGTCTCTGCTCGAATCAGGCATGCTAGTAGCCGTCCCGCCTTATCCCCTTCTGTATACCAGCGTCGCCTACTAGCCGTTCCAATAAATTTGCTGAACAAGTCCCAAGTGTCCCCTAACTTTAACTGCGCGTCAGTCCATCCAGGCAGCCTCTCCCTGCTCAATGGAAGGTCTTTCTCTAGTGCCGCCAAGCGCTCTTCATATCGCCGGAGGTCACGTTCCAGCACTTTATTAACCCCAACCTCCGTGGGCAAACATGTCCCATGCAGGGCCACCTTCAGAGCGTCCCATTCGGTCGCCCTGGTACCTCCTGAACCCCAGTTGACCTCCAAATAAGCATCCAGCCCATTCGAAATAGCGTCCTTATCGGTCGCGTCGCCAAAGGCCTCAGAGTTAAGCCTCCATAGTGGTATCTTCGATCTCGGCTGGCCTAGCGAGTAAGTGATTAATAGTGGGGAGTGGTCAGACAAATAGTGAGCCAGATAGTGCGTCTCCGCTATCTGATGTACCGCCGTCTTTTGAACAAAAAAATAGTCTAATCCACTGTGGGTATTGGCAGGAGGTGTGTGGCACGAGAACACTCGGCGACCAGGATTGCGGTGTCTCCATACATCCAACAAGCCATAATTATGGAGCATCTGGCCTATCGCCTCTCTGACTCTAGTTTTAACATCCAGCTTCGGGGGGTGCCTGTCTAACTCCTCATTTAGGGCACAGTTAAAGTCACCTGCAACAATCAATTCCCTGTCCGGGTCCAGATCTAACTGCCCCAGAACACGACTCAGAAACCCACCATCCTCACTGTTCGGGGCATAAATATTTACCAGCCATATACTACGCCCATCTAGCATCCCCAACACTATCACAAACCTCCCGTCCGGGTCCTGCTTAGTGAGCAGAACCTTAAAGGGAACTCCCAGTGCCACCCAGATTAGCGCTCCCTGGCAAATCCTGAATAGGATGTCGCGAAAAAATGTACCTCTCCTACGTTGGACATATTTAAGACAGTCTCACAATAGGTGTATCTCTTGAAGCAGGGCGATGCTCACCCCATAAAGTCTGAGGTATGTTGCCACCCTGATCCGTTGACAATATTATTGAGCCCCCAAACTTTCCATGTTATCAGTTTATACTTCTGCGTGTCACCTGACATGAGTTAGCTGTTGTTGATGTCGCAGCCCCCTAATCTCCGTGTGGGGGACCCTCTGTAGTATTGCAATGTGACCCCATAAGATGCATGCTCCTGCGGCCTTTAGTGATGCAACAATAACTAGACCCGGCATCAACCCCAACAAAACCATTTTCTGAAACCCCAAGTCCCCCCACCCACAAGCGGTAGTACCTCATTCTCTGAACGCAGTCCTGGCCGGAGGACTCAAATCCCCGCCCCAAAGCACCTCCCTCCCCCTAGATCACCCCCACAACTTAAAATATCAAATACAAATATACATACTTTCCCAATTCTGGAAAAAAAACCTTTCCTCCAAACTCTGATAGTCAGCCGACTGACTGGCACTGCACCGCCCTGCCTGACGCAGTGGTCTAGCCTGGCCGCCTCAGCACTCTACAGTCGTCGAGGCTAAACAGTTTATGGGCGCCAAAGTGCAACCTTCTCAGTGAAAAAATGAAAACATGTATCTAGCTACCCCTTCCATTGTCTCTGGGCCCAATGCCCCCCCCCACCCCATGGAAGTCTCTCATGGAAGCCTAGTACCCCTCAGGTCAAAAACAGTTACTCACAGTGTTCATGACCCCGAATTCCACGGTCTCTGCGGTAAGTCCACCACTCACTTGACTTCAGACCCCTCAACAACCGGGCTGGGGGCTCCTCCCAACTCCAACTGTGTTTCATGTACTAAACCTAATGGAGAGAACTGGTTCTTTGTCGGGATCGCCTCCAGTTCCGTAAGGAAAGTGCCATCTGGTCCCATCATAATACGATCTCCATCCGTCAGGTCTCGACCCCTCGATCTCTGCTCCTCCTCTCTACGTTTTTGGTTCCGCCGTCGATTGCCCCGGCGCCTCTGCTCTTGCCTGCCCTGGTTCTGATCTAAACCGGACATGCCCAGCGAGTCGATCCAGTCCGCCACCTCCGACGGGCTACCAAAAAAGTGTGTCTTGTCTCCATGTTGTACTCGGAGTCTTGCCGGGAACATTAAGCTGTTTTTTATATTGTGGCTACGCAGCCTGCGTTTAACACCCTAGAAGTCATTTTGTAGATCTTGCACCTTTTTTGTATAGTCCGGGTATATATGGATATCATGATTTTCAAATCTGGGCGGGCCATTGGTGTGAATGTGTTGCAGGATCGCGTCCCGGTCTCTAAAATTGAACAGTCGGGCGATCATAGCTCTGGGCGGGGACCCTGGTTTCGGTGCCAGCCCAAGCAATCTATGTGCTCTTTCCACCGCGAACATCTTGGAGAGTTGGAATATCGG
Source organism: Lissotriton vulgaris (assembly GCF_964263255.1). Lineage (NCBI taxonomy): Eukaryota > Metazoa > Chordata > Amphibia > Caudata > Salamandridae > Lissotriton > Lissotriton vulgaris. The sequence goes on along the minus strand of NC_141697.1, from coordinate 417,612,611 downwards.
GAATGTTGTGCCGATCCAGTCCTCGAGGAAGAGGTCCGCCGCCGGCCCTTCCGTTTTTTCTGGAAATCCCAGAAAGCGGAGATTGTTTCATCTAGACCGCCCTTCAGCATTGTCTGCCCAGTCCTCCAGCCGAGCTGTGTGGTCCTGAAGCACTGTTACTGTCTCCCTCAGCTGACGGACCTCCGCCTGCAAAGTGGTCAAGTTTCCTTCCCTGGTGGTAACCCTGTCTGCCATCTTCTGGAGGCCCAGGCGCAGATGGTTTCATCCCGTCCATTTTTGTTTCTAAAGCCAATCTGGAGTCAAGGATGGCTTGCAAAATGTCAGCTTTGTCCGGGGCTGCTGCGCCCCGGTGAATCCCCTGTTCCAGGTCTAGTCTGGGGCGCTCCATCGAAGTCGTCCCCGGGACTGTGTATTGCATGATTTTATTCGATTGGACTCCTCGTACTGGTTGATCTTTCCCCATGTCAAGTAAGGCTGTCTCAGAATGCTTCCCAGAGGCCCTCCGAAATATGGAAATAATATTGTATTCCGTTCAGTAAAGAGGATCCTTCAGGTGGTCTGTCTCATCCCCGGGGGCTCCAGCGTCCTCGAAATGCCGCAGGCACTCCCTTCCGCAAACCGGGCATGGTAGCCTAGACCACCAGCCCTCCCAGCGTGCTCCGCCACGTGATCTTGCCTCTTCCCATGGGCGTCCGCAGGGGGGGGCAAGGAGGGGCACTTGCCCCCCCCTGGAGTGACCCTCCTTGCCACCCCTGCGGACGCCCATAAAAACCGTGACTTCAAGACGGGGGGTCTCACTCTCTTTCCTCTCCTTTCTTTTATTTGCTTCCCTGTGAAATGGATCCAAAAAAGAAAGACGCTTTTCCTGGAAATGTCATATTTTTCTGACATTTTAATTCCAAAGTGCAGCTTTGGGAATGAAATGCTAAAAATATGACAAATAGATAAATAACTGAATAAAGTAAGACAGAGTGGTAGCAAACTGGCCAAACTGATTTTATTCACACTGAAACACATTAGCGCCACTTTTACAGAGTTTGCCAGTGAAGCGCTATTTTTTTTCTTGTCTTTGTTTTCCCTGGACTTGGAACTAGTGCACCAATCCTGGAGGTACTGCAATGTGTGGATTGGAAAACAAAATGTGTGTTGCGGCTCTGCGTCCAGGGATGTGGTCTTTTTACCCTACTGCTTATGTTTTGTAAGGATATAAGCAATGGCCATTGAAATGGGTCCATTCAGGGCCCTTTAGTCGTGTCCTTAACTTTTCAGGCAAAAGCACTAACTGATTTCTGAATAATGAGTGCAAAAGCATTAAGGTAACCATGTTGTTCCTGCTTACATTTCCCATGGTTTGCTAAATTGTGCATTCCTTATAAGTGTTTGCCTTTTCCAGGATGTTTTTTTCTTTTTTTTTTGTAGGCTGCATATTGCTCTTGTCTAGTGTGTAATTTAAATTGAGCTGCATCCAGGTGTTTATAGCGGGCAACAATTGGGTTATACTTGAAGACAGTGGGAGTTTTTCTCAGTTTGGCAGTACGGTGTTCAGTGGGGGAGAGGATGTGGCACTATGGTCAGAGCTGCTGAATTTGGAACTGGGAACCAGATTCAGCCTTAATAACCAGTCCACCAGACCACTCTCCAGGGGCAGCACAATTACATGCTAGACCTTAGAAGGCTTCGCAGCACCTTAGAAGTCCTGGTGTCTTCGCTCCAGCAGGTGGACCCTAGCATGACAAGTGTAGGTTAACCTTCAAGGCTTGTCCACCACTATCCATACTGAAGTTCACCTTCAGTCTTGCGAGCAGGCCTATGAAGCAGCACACCCTAGAACAACAGTCACTGAGGTCACAGGACCCTTGAGAAGGGCCAGCTCTAGGGCAGTGCAACCAATGTGACCGCACCGGGTGCTGACTTTAGGTGGAGGCATCATGTATGCAAGTATATTATGGTTTTAAAAACGCTTGCTGCCTCCTGCCTGGCCTCCAGCAATTTTCGGCAACAATAAAAATGTCATGATGACTCTGGTGATTAATGTTCTTCCTAGAGAGAGATCAGAATTTTGTCTAGTGTAAGTTTTGACTCGTGGAAAGGTAGCTCAGAGGATTAATGTACCGGCTGTAAAGAACATGCGCCATGCAGATCACAAAGTGCACATAATATAAATAGGTCAGTGGGCTACTGCTTTTGTCAGAGAGATCCTTTTGTTACTTACAGTTTATAAGTTAAAATCCTAACTTAGAACAGTGAGCTATTAACTGTCGTCTAAGAGCTGCATACAAACTGCAAGGTGAGGTAATATAAATTCTATGGTCATGTTGTGTTCCCTAGCGAGTACCCCACCGACTCCATGTACGAGTTAAAAGTGCATGTAACTTCCCTCCTGTACCAGCTATGAAGACGCAAATACATTTGCGTCCAACGTTAACTTGTCCTCTTTCAGACCCACCATGAATGGGTTTGATGGTCCGTTCCTAAGTATGCTATGCCAACGTCTTTTTGAAGTGTACTCCTACGTTTTTCAGCCTGGCTGAAAGTAGGCCCTGAATCTCTGCCACCGAGCCTCTTTTCTGGCTTCTGACTGCGAGGGCCTCTGCCCAAGCAGCCCCCGTACCCGTGAACTCTGACTTACTTCTAGCGCGGCCCTCCGTGCTCAGCTCAGCCTGCTGCCTGCCAAGATTGACTATAACCTTCGAGTTATCTGTTTTCCTCCCCGAAGATACATTCCGGCCTGCTAGCTTCAGTAAACATCCTTCCTCAGCTACAGGGCTAAAGGGCCGACCTGTCTTTATGCAAGTAATTCATAGCCTCTGTTGCCATGCTTCCATGGAAGGCCCCATGCCCCCACGCTTCTCATACAGACACTCAGGCGCTTATACACGCACTCACAGCAAGTATAGAATAGCTTCTGCTCTAGAGACCTTTCTGCCCAGATAGCTTAGTTCCTAAACATCAGACATCAGATATGATAGAAGCACAAGTTGATCTGACATGCCAGACTTCTGTCTCTTTCCGCCAGTGTAAATGTCAAGTCCCCTGCACCCCGTCTATCACACGTCATGCAGCTGCGCGCGCATCCAAGCTTCCGGTTTCCGCTGACATTGCAACATTCTGTTAGCACCACCCCTTGGTGCCACCCACTTGCGTCACCTATCAGTGACGTTTTCTAGCACACACCCTAGTTCACGCCTAGTTTACGCCTCTTGATGATGTACTAGCACCACGTGTATACTGTTATCTTGTCTTCTCTCAGCTGTTACGCCTCTTACATTGAACATTATGATGTAAATCAAGTATATAAGCTATGTATTGTCAATAAACGACGGCGCGCTCATCTATCCCTTCTGACATCCTGTGTGGTGGTCAGAACATGATATCCTGATTCCTTTATGAGGAATAAAACCCTTAGAAACTCTTACACCACGGACTCTGTTTTCCTTCTTTCCGATTGAGTTATTATTGATTAAGTACTTACCTGCATAGAAATTAAGAGAGTAAATTAATTATTTACATCAAAGGTATAAATTAGAGCGTTATGTCCCCCCAGTCTTTGTTTATCCTAATGTCCCAAAAAGTGTTCTTTTGGACAGAAATAAATTCTGATTATTAAGGAGAACCCCTAACCATGGTATTACGTTTTAAATTCCGGGTATTGTGTTTCTCCAGACCAATCACTATAAAACTATACAGGCTACTAGTATGGTTGTCATGTGACTCCTACACCTTGTAGTCCTTAGTCTCATGTAACATTTTCTATACAGTGATTTACACACATATTGATTGTCTGTGTAATGTGTGTGATGTAAACTCTGACACCCTACAATGGTATGAGTGGAGCTGTAAATCAAATTAAATGCATCTGCGAGAGAGTGGTTATGGAAACTTGAGGGGCGCAGTTAAAGGGTGGTAGTGAGGGACTCCATGGCAGAGGTGGTCATTGGGGGGCACTAACAAACATTAATGCACAGGACACCACCACTGCTATGGCTGGCCCTGCCCTTGAGGCCAGTCTGCCTCACCCATAGGTACTTCCATTGGCCTTGTTTCAGCAGTAGTAGCTGCAACTCACCAGAGATTGGCAATGCAGGATTCACACGCACACCAAACTAAGTTTGCAAACTTAGTCACCCGGCTTCATTCACAAGCATTTTTAACATGTTCTGCCTGCTGTGGGGCCAGTGGAATTAATTATGCAGCAAAGGATGACAACATTATGCCGTAGTGTTGACTAAATTATGCATTAAAAAAAAGGCTGCAGCGTAATGCATTATATTTTCAGATATTTTATTATTTTGATGTGTGAACACATGCTAACAGTCTCTGGAAAGATTTTGCCTTATTAGTACCAGTGTAACATACAAACGCAGCAGTGAGAAAGGTGACCAGTCAACCTTTACAATCGGCCATCCACTCCGCAGCAACACAAGTCACATTTTATATTAATTTTTGATATGTTTGAGCTACAAACCATTTATTAGTTTAAATGGTCAGATCATGCAGCAGATCTTGCATTATGAGGCAAATATGGCAGACCCATAATTTTAGAGAAAACATTTGCAAACTAGGATATTTTGCCATTCATGTTTGAACAGCCGTTATGGAAAAAGGGAAGTAGTGCTGATGACAGAAACTCCATGGCTCGGAGACAAATGGCTTGTGTTTCCACATTTTATCGTATTTGGTACATTCTGTGATTAGAAACATATCCCAATTTGTGAATATATTTTAATGTCAATAACTCATTATAACCTTAAATAATCATGTGTATCTATTGGTTGATTAAACTGGGCAGTGAAATGCCAAACAAATACTAAAAATGGGGATATCGGCGCATTTTGGCCACTCCTCTGGCTCCACCCACAGATCCAATCCTTGGGTTATTCCATCCCTTTGATTCTCTGCCCACTGTTACCCTACTTTTTTCCCCCCACTTTGACCACTGTGTAAGACTCAGCATCCCTGGACCTGTGATGTGCCGCCGCTGCGGGCGCCGCATGTGCCACGCATTTACGGTTCTGGGCTTCCGCATAAGGGAGCTGGCCATTATTGTATCCCTAAATGTGGGCTCGTTGTCAGTTTGACTTTGACTACACGGAGAGGGACTCCAAGTTTCTTTTTAAAAATATAGCTAACATTTGGACCTATACATTTTCTTTTGTATACATTAATTGAATGTGTGTAAAATTTAGCAATGCTCGGGGAATTCTAGTAAAGGGAACACCCATTGGTGAATCACTAGCGTGTGTGATTGCTGCATTATGTATTACTAACTTTGACGTTGTGGTTTAACTTTGGATAAAAGTTATCATGAATTCTAGCACCAAGAAGCCAATATTGTTAAATCTGTGTGCTACAAATAATCCCTAACATACACTGTGCATACAGTATATTTAATCAGGTGCTTTAATCATAGGCTGTTTTAAAGTATTCTGATGAAAATCGAATCGTGCTAGAGACAGCCTTGATTGGTGTTGGATCGAGGACCCGGAAGTCTGCACACCTAGCAGACAGAGATGAACAGCCACATGCATCAAAGGAAATTGCATTCGCAAACTGTGCGAATCGCAAAATTCGTCCGTTTGCGAATGCAATTTTCATTTTTGGGATGCATGAACATTTTAGTAAGTCTCGCAATTTTAGAAATCGCAAAATTGCGATTTCTTAAATTGCAATTGCATTTAAGGAATCTCAAATTGAGATTCCTTAAATGCAATGCATCAAACTTTAAAAATTTACAAATTCGCAAATAAGGGGAGCAAATTACCATGAAGTTGACCTTCATGGTAATTTGCGAAAACTTTGAAAAATGCCCTAAAGGGCATTTTTCAAAGTTCCATTTTACACACACACATGCCCTTGGGGCATGTGAGTGTGCAAAATGTACTCCTAAGAAGATTTCAGAGGTGCAACAGGGTGTCCTTTGGACACCCCTGCACCCTTGAAATTGCATTCTTAATTTGCGAATTTTCAATGCAAATTAAGAATGTCTTTCCATTCATTCCTATGGGCCTTTAGGCCAATAGAAATGGATGGGGAAGTATTCCTTAATTGCGATTCTCAATTAGAGAATCGCAATTAAGGAATTTTACGAAATCGCTATTTTTATAGCGATTTGTTGATGAATTGCATTTTGCAATTCCTTAATTGCGATTCCTTATTTTTCGCAATTAAGGAATCGCAAAATGCAATATTGATGCATGTGCCTGAAAGCACCTTGTCAGAAAGTTTAGCGTTTTCCCTACAGGTGGTGTTTGTTAGCCTGTGGCAGGGTCAGTCACATGTCCTGGATTCCTGGCATTTAATTGAGTCTATCCCAGTTCTGCGCCCCAGTGTTTCTTGTGCCCCACCTGGCACACATCATGTCGGAGGATGGTGATGACGTTAACATTTTGCCCCCCCCTGGAAAAATTTCTGCGGACGCACATGGGCTCTTCCCACGTGGTTGACCAACATACTGCCAATCCGCCAAGTGAAACCCTCAGGCCCAGGGCCACTCACACGCCGTATAACCCCATCAAGCCGGGGGGGGGGGGCCCGTTGATGCATGGGGGGCACCTCCACACCTCAGCTACTGGGCTCCAGCCTTCAAGTTCTGGCTGTCCACTCTGGCTCACCTGGTTCTCAGGTGTACTCAGGTATCCCCACACCACTTCCCACCGCTGTCCACTGTAGAACCAGCAGGTCTCACCTCACCAGCCCCTCTCAGGCCTCGCTCCTGGCCACAGATTTTATGTGGGGGCTCTTCCCCTCAGCAACTAGGCGATGATTGCTGGTCCTTGGAATTGCATATTGCTTGACGGGCCCACCAGCAGCCCTCGTTCTGCTCCAGGCCCCTCCCGCCAGGGTGCAGGAAGGCCGCACCACACTGGCCTCGCATAGGTCCCGGCCTCAGGATATGCCACTGCAGGGGTGCTCCTCACCTCCACATCCAGGCTCCGATTTTCAACGCAGGTGGTGTACCCGTACTTTCACGGGCCCCCAGGCGGCCCCTCACATCACTCTGGGGCACTTCCAGCCGGGGCACCCACAGGCCTCCCCACACCGGCCTGGCGTGAGACAGGCCCCTGGCCATCGGAGCCCCACCGACCACGCCGCCACACACTGCAGCTTAGGGTGACCAACCGTCCGTAAATTTCACGGACAGTCTGTAAATTGGACCTCACGTCCGTTGTCCGTGAGTATCCCTTTTACGGACGCCTTTTGTCCGTAATTTCGGGTCTTGCAGGGAACAGAGACCCGTTCCCTGTGAGGGCCTCAGCTCCCTGATGGGGCGCCTCGCACTCCTCTGCGAAGCACAGGAGCAGCCTCAACCCCCCCATTGTCATTCTGTGTGCCGGCTGATTTCCACACACAGAATGACAATGGGACAGCCAGTCTGGGCTGTGAAATCATGTGGTGGCCTCCAACAGTCTTGGGCAGGGCATTCTGTTAGGGTTAGATGGACTACATTTAAATGTAAGACTCCTCTGTAGGTGGTGGTGTGGAGCGTGACACTGAACACTAGTCTATATAGCCTACAGCAATATAAAGCTGACTTGAAATTTCATGACTTGCAATCCCATTTTGATTCTCACGCAAATCTAGGTGTGAGCTGAGCATTTAGTAAACCCCATTGACACGGGGTACAGCCTTTTTTCGGGTGACATGTTCCACTTCAATCAGTGTTGACGTTTTGACCCCCAGAATCAGGAATAACGGTTTACTTGTGCATGTTTTTTCCGACTCCAAGTTGCAGAAACTCAGATTTCTTTCACAGATTTCTGTGTGTGATTTGAGCCAGGATTTGCCTGGTGAAAACCAGGCAGGCAAATAAATACCCGTGGGGTGCACAATCGATGCCTTACTCAAATTCCCAAATCTGCTGCAGGTGGGAGTTGGCGGACAAATTGGGATTAGCTCTTGTTTCAAATGGGTCCCTCGTGCCCTTGAAGGAACTACAGCACACAAAATGTAGGATTCCCATTACTTACCATGACCCAGACCCTTTTCTGTACCAGGTATTGTTCCAAAACACTATTGCCACAGGCGCAAAAGATACACCAAGCAGGCTAACAAAAAGAATATATAGAAGAGAAGTACCGTGATTACAGTGTAAAAAAATTAAAAAGACCTTATAGTTCTTTCACACTCTCATCATTTCAGAGCTGAAGCATTGTTAATATGATATACAACAAAGCCATAGTTTCTGCTTTTTTATTTATTTTATGCAACTAACATCCATTGACAAAGCCAATAGTCATGGCTTGTAGTTGGTCTAATGTTACTGGATGCAATGATAGAAAGAGCAAAATACCAGTCGGGTGGCACACTATGTTCAGCACATATTTTTAGCTTAGGTGTTTTAAGCCAAACCCTTAATTACATCAGACACACCCCTTGGAGAGACCCCTCATTGTTTCATCCCACGAAAGCCCTTGAAACAACACCATGCCACAGTCACTTCACGTCCTGGCACTGTGCTTCATGCATGACTCATGACTTCCAATTTTTCAAATTGCCTGTGTGCAGGAGCATAGTGAACCCTCCCCCACCCCACCCCTTGCTTTAGGAACTACAGCGAGGGTGAAGTTCTTGATGGGCCTCTTCTGTCTGTAACTGGATGGGTGGGTGTATGGGTGGATGGGTAAAGTGTGGCTGGAAGGATGGGTGGCTAAGAGAAATGGGAATGGAGAGAGAAAGGGAGGGTGGATGGATGAGTGAAAGCATGGATGAATGATTGGCAGAATCGATGGGCGAATGGGTGCGTGGATGAGTGAAAAGAAGAATGTAAAGATGGATGAGTGAAAGAATGCATAATGAGTGAAAGGGAGGGTGGAGAGCTGGAAAAAGAGATGAGTGAAAGGGTGCATGGTTACATAGATGAGTGACTGGGTGGATGGATGAGTAAGTGAAAGGATGGCTGGATGGGTGAAAGGGTACATGGTTAGATAGATGAGTGAATGGATGGATGGGTGGAAGCGTGAATGGATGAGTGAAAGGAAGGCGTGGGTGAAAGGGTAAATGGCTGGCTGGATGAGTGTATGGATGGATGAGTGAAAGGATGGATTGGGTGAAAGGGTAGCTGGATGATGAATGGATGATTGACTGGGTGGCTGAAGGGATGGATGAGTGAAATGATGGATGAGGGATGAATGAGTGAAATGATGGATGGAAGGATAGATGATGGATAGGTTTGCAAATGATTGAAAAGGTTTGGATATGGATGAGCACAGAGAAGGAAGGACAGAATGAATGGTGAAAGATTGAATGATGGATGAAAGAATTAATGGATGACTAATGTAAATTATCATATGAAATACCACAAAAAGACCTGCGCAGTTGCTCAAAGCTGCACACATAATAAACGTGAAGTGCACGATTGTCTTAACCTAATATAAACTTATTTTTACTTGTACTTAAGTGGTTGTCTATTTACTTACTTATATACTATTTCGCAACTTCCTCTGATGTGTCTGAAAAAAGTACATTTATTCACAACGTTTTGTCCTGAATTTTGACCTTCTGCCCTGAATTTTTGTCCTGAATTTTGACCCTCTGTCCTGAATTTTTAACCTTACCGTCCTGAATTTGCACCCATGCCAGTTGGTCACCCTACTGCAGCTACTCCTTCCGGCACTGCCTCCTCGGGCCCAACAGCGGTCCAGGTCGGCAGCGGGGACCCGCACAGGTCCCAGGGCTCCCTCACTGCACCCCGATTGACGCCTCTCACAGCCACACGGAGGCCACCATTACCGGAGCCAGGATCACAACAGGACTCCAGTTGCCCTTCACGACGTTCTCCAGTGACAGGCCGTTTTCTCAGCACCGCTTCGGGACCCTTGGAGGTAGGGGGGATTCTGTTGCTGGTTCGGCTTGAGAAAGTTACTGATGCACCAGGATTATGCAGGATTTAACATTTGTGGGGCAGGAGCAGCGCTAAAACACGTCTAGCCGGCCATCTTGTCAGGCCACGCCCCATTCAAAAGATAATGGTATTGCCCACATGCACAAACACAAAAAAAACCACTACTTAATAGTGAATGTATACATCGTTAGCAAGCTTGCCTAGCATTGATTGTTTTTACCACAGCACACAATCCAGCAGTGGAATTGCCATTGGTTTCGATTGTGCAGTTGATTTTTGCTCCAACATTTTGAAAGCTAGCACAAGTAAAGTCTGATAAGAAACAACCACAGATGGGAGAATGAAGCAGAGAATATTGCTAGCACCCAACAGCAGGTGGCATCATTATCTGACAAATATAGATCAAAATCACCTGCTCAAACAATCATCACTGACCTTAGTATCTCCCTCTTACCTGAGCAATCAACAATACCTGCCAAAAACAGGTAAGCCCATTAGTCCAAACCACAGCAATAAAGGCTGCATTACGGAAACATCTGCTTCCTGCATCTCGTACGCTGCTGGAGGATACATGCTTGCTTTTCCTGAGCTACTCTATGGCTAGATGCAAACTACTGTTTGTCAAGATGATTGCTGTCTCAGAGCTACTTTCGTATGGATTTTGTTGCGACGAAGGCACCAAAGTGATGAGATTGACTTCAATAGGGGGCCTTTGACACCCTGGACCATAATGCTTTCGCCTCTGTCGAAAGTAATTGGCACACATCATGTCGGAGGATGGTGATGACGTTAACATTTTGCCCCCCCCTGGAAAAATTTCTGCGGACGCACATGGGCTCTTCCCACGTGGTTGACCAACATACTGCCAATCCGCCAAGTGAAACCCTCAGGCCCAGGGCCACTCACACGCCGTATAACCCCATCAAGCCGGGGGGGGGGGGCCCGTTGATGCATGGGGGGCACCTCCACACCTCAGCTACTGGGCTCCAGCCTTCAAGTTCTGGCTGTCCACTCTGGCTCACCTGGTTCTCAGGTGTACTCAGGTATCCCCACACCACTTCCCACCGCTGTCCACTGTAGAACCAGCAGGTCTCACCTCACCAGCCCCTCTCAGGCCTCGCTCCTGGCCACAGATTTTATGTGGGGGCTCTTCCCCTCAGCAACTAGGCGATGATTGCTGGTCCTTGGAATTGCATATTGCTTGACGGGCCCACCAGCAGCCCTCGTTCTGCTCCAGGCCCCTCCCGCCAGGGTGCAGGAAGGCCGCACCACACTGGCCTCGCATAGGTCCCGGCCTCAGGATATGCCACTGCAGGGGTGCTCCTCACCTCCACATCCAGGCTCCGATTTTCAACGCAGGTGGTGTACCCGTACTTTCACGGGCCCCCAGGCGGCCCCTCACATCACTCTGGGGCACTTCCAGCCGGGGCACCCACAGGCCTCCCCACACCGGCCTGGCGTGAGACAGGCCCCTGGCCATCGGAGCCCCACCGACCACGCCGCCACACACTGCAGCTTAGGGTGACCAACCGTCCGTAAATTTCACGGACAGTCTGTAAATTGGACCTCACGTCCGTTGTCCGTGAGTATCCCTTTTACGGACGCCTTTTGTCCGTAATTTCGGGTCTTGCAGGGAACAGAGACCCGTTCCCTGTGAGGGCCTCAGCTCCCTGATGGGGCGCCTCGCACTCCTCTGCGAAGCACAGGAGCAGCCTCAACCCCCCCATTGTCATTCTGTGTGCCGGCTGATTTCCACACACAGAATGACAATGGGACAGCCAGTCTGGGCTGTGAAATCATGTGGTGGCCTCCAACAGTCTTGGGCAGGGCATTCTGTTAGGGTTAGATGGACTACATTTAAATGTAAGACTCCTCTGTAGGTGGTGGTGTGGAGCGTGACACTGAACACTAGTCTATATAGCCTACAGCAATATAAAGCTGACTTGAAATTTCATGACTTGCAATCCCATTTTGATTCTCACGCAAATCTAGGTGTGAGCTGAGCATTTAGTAAACCCCATTGACACGGGGTACAGCCTTTTTTCGGGTGACATGTTCCACTTCAATCAGTGTTGACGTTTTGACCCCCAGAATCAGGAATAACGGTTTACTTGTGCATGTTTTTTCCGACTCCAAGTTGCAGAAACTCAGATTTCTTTCACAGATTTCTGTGTGTGATTTGAGCCAGGATTTGCCTGGTGAAAACCAGGCAGGCAAATAAATACCCGTGGGGTGCACAATCGATGCCTTACTCAAATTCCCAAATCTGCTGCAGGTGGGAGTTGGCGGACAAATTGGGATTAGCTCTTGTTTCAAATGGGTCCCTCGTGCCCTTGAAGGAACTACAGCACACAAAATGTAGGATTCCCATTACTTACCATGACCCAGACCCTTTTCTGTACCAGGTATTGTTCCAAAACACTATTGCCACAGGCGCAAAAGATACACCAAGCAGGCTAACAAAAAGAATATATAGAAGAGAAGTACCGTGATTACAGTGTAAAAAAATTAAAAAGACCTTATAGTTCTTTCACACTCTCATCATTTCAGAGCTGAAGCATTGTTAATATGATATACAACAAAGCCATAGTTTCTGCTTTTTTATTTATTTTATGCAACTAACATCCATTGACAAAGCCAATAGTCATGGCTTGTAGTTGGTCTAATGTTACTGGATGCAATGATAGAAAGAGCAAAATACCAGTCGGGTGGCACACTATGTTCAGCACATATTTTTAGCTTAGGTGTTTTAAGCCAAACCCTTAATTACATCAGACACACCCCTTGGAGAGACCCCTCATTGTTTCATCCCACGAAAGCCCTTGAAACAACACCATGCCACAGTCACTTCACGTCCTGGCACTGTGCTTCATGCATGACTCATGACTTCCAATTTTTCAAATTGCCTGTGTGCAGGAGCATAGTGAACCCTCCCCCACCCCACCCCTTGCTTTAGGAACTACAGCGAGGGTGAAGTTCTTGATGGGCCTCTTCTGTCTGTAACTGGATGGGTGGGTGTATGGGTGGATGGGTAAAGTGTGGCTGGAAGGATGGGTGGCTAAGAGAAATGGGAATGGAGAGAGAAAGGGAGGGTGGATGGATGAGTGAAAGCATGGATGAATGATTGGCAGAATCGATGGGCGAATGGGTGCGTGGATGAGTGAAAAGAAGAATGTAAAGATGGATGAGTGAAAGAATGCATAATGAGTGAAAGGGAGGGTGGAGAGCTGGAAAAAGAGATGAGTGAAAGGGTGCATGGTTACATAGATGAGTGACTGGGTGGATGGATGAGTAAGTGAAAGGATGGCTGGATGGGTGAAAGGGTACATGGTTAGATAGATGAGTGAATGGATGGATGGGTGGAAGCGTGAATGGATGAGTGAAAGGAAGGCGTGGGTGAAAGGGTAAATGGCTGGCTGGATGAGTGTATGGATGGATGAGTGAAAGGATGGATTGGGTGAAAGGGTAGCTGGATGATGAATGGATGATTGACTGGGTGGCTGAAGGGATGGATGAGTGAAATGATGGATGAGGGATGAATGAGTGAAATGATGGATGGAAGGATAGATGATGGATAGGTTTGCAAATGATTGAAAAGGTTTGGATATGGATGAGCACAGAGAAGGAAGGACAGAATGAATGGTGAAAGATTGAATGATGGATGAAAGAATTAATGGATGACTAATGTAAATTATCATATGAAATACCACAAAAAGACCTGCACAGTTGCTCAAAGCTGCACACATAATAAACGTGAAGTGCACGATTGTCTTAACCTAATATAAACTTATTTTTACTTGTACTTAAGTGGTTGTCTATTTACTTACTTATATACTATTTCGCAACTTCCTCTGATGTGTCTGAAAAAAGTACATTTATTCACAACGTTTTGTCCTGAATTTTGACCTTCTGCCCTGAATTTTTGTCCTGAATTTTGACCCTCTGTCCTGAATTTTTAACCTTACCGTCCTGAATTTGCACCCATGCCAGTTGGTCACCCTACTGCAGCTACTCCTTCCGGCACTGCCTCCTCGGGCCCAACAGCGGTCCAGGTCGGCAGCGGGGACCCGCACAGGTCCCAGGGCTCCCTCACTGCACCCCGATTGACGCCTCTCACAGCCACACGGAGGCCACCATTACCGGAGCCAGGATCACAACAGGACTCCAGTTGCCCTTCACGACGTTCTCCAGTGACAGGCCGTTTTCTCAGCACCGCTTCGGGACCCTTGGAGGTAGGGGGGATTCTGTTGCTGGTTCGGCTTGAGAAAGTTACTGATGCACCAGGATTATGCAGGATTTAACATTTGTGGGGCAGGAGCAGCGCTAAAACACGTCTAGCCGGCCATCTTGTCAGGCCACGCCCCATTCAAAAGATAATGGTATTGCCCACATGCACAAACACAAAAAAAAACACTACTTAATAGTGAATGTATACATCGTTAGCAAGCTTGCCTAGCATTGATTGTTTTTACCACAGCACACAATCCAGCAGTGGAATTGCCATTGGTTTCGATTGTGCAGTTGATTTTTGCTCCAACATTTTGAAAGCTAGCACAAGTAAAGTCTGATAAGAAACAACCACAGATGGGAGAATGAAGCAGAGAATATTGCTAGCACCCAACAGCAGGTGGCATCATTATCTGACAAATATAGATCAAAATCACCTGCTCAAACAATCATCACTGACCTTAGTATCTCCCTCTTACCTGAGCAATCAACAATACCTGCCAAAAACAGGTAAGCCCATTAGTCCAAACCACAGCACATAAAGGCTGCATTACGGAAACATCTGCTTCCTGCATCTCGTACGCTGCTGGAGGATACATGCTTGCTTTTCCTGAGCTACTCTATGGCTAGATGCAAACTACTGTTTGTCAAGATGATTGCTGTCTCAGAGCTACTTTCGTATGGATTTTGTTGCGACGAAGGCACCAAAGTGATGAGATTGACTTCAATAGGGGGCCTTTGACACCCTGGACCATAATGCTTTCGCCTCTGTCGAAAGTAATTGGCAGTCTGATAAGCCTTGCAGTGGATTGAGTCTTTTTCCCTTCCTTTCTACAAGTCTATTGAAGCCAGAAGATGCAGCACAAATGTAATGTGGATGACTTGGCCTGCAGATCTATACCGAGCACTAGCTGCAGCACCATGATTCTAAAGAGCTGCCGGACTCCACCCACAGTGGTGACACCACACATCTGTGGGACCTGTCTGGATGTATTGGTCAACATAAGTGTGCATAATGCTGTTTTTCAAAGAGATGTGTTGCTAGAGCATTATGTTTTAACCCCTTCCATGCGGCCGCAATTCTGTGGCTGAGCTGCAGAATCGCGAGTGGGCGGGTGCATGGCGGCCCCCAGCCGTCATCAGCACACGAGCACCATAGTGCATGACGGCTGGGGGCCGTCATCAGCATGGAAGGGGTTAATATACAATTCAAGGTGGAATGGGTGTAGTGTCATTGCTGTAGGAGGAACGGGAGGACATATGTGCTTTTTTAACAGATGCAACCTGTAACCCTTAACACATAGCGTGTACACACCTGGTGCATGGTGGCACCAGCCTTCCCATCGGACATGGACATGGACCTAAAGGCAGAAAGGTACCTTTGATACATTATTATATTATTATTATTTTATCAATTTATAGGGCGCAACAGCTACCCAAAAAGGGTTTCCCGGCGCCTAGACACAGCTAGATTGAGGGCAGAGAAAAGAGGTGACTGTTAAAGTGGTTATTGTTCATACAGCCAGGTCTTTACAAGCTTTCTGAACCTACAGTAGTTTTCTTCCTTCCGGATACAGGGGGGAAGCGTGTTCCAAAGGGAGGGTCCCAGATAGGCAAAAGATCTGCCACCTGTTCTTGCGCGTTTAAACCTTGGTATGCAGAAACGGGCTGCTGTCTGTGACCGGAGGTTTCTCTTGGGCGTATAGAGGCAGGCAAGAGATTGGAGATATTTTGGTGCTGTTCCTGCTTTTATTCTGAACATGTAGTTCAGGGCCTTGAAACGGATTCTGCTCTCGATCCTGAGCCAATGAAGATTCCGACGATGGTTCGAGACTCCAGAGTTCTTCGGAATATTGCAGAGGAGTCTGACCGCAGCGTTTTGCGCTACCTGTAGTCGTCCGATCACAGATTTGTTTGCGCCCAAATAGAGGATGTTGCCGTAGTCAAGCCTTGATGTGATAAGGGCATTGACTACGGTCTTTTGCGTTGACACTGGCAGCATCCACAGGATCTTCCTCAACCATTTAGCTATGGTGAGACAAAGGCTGGTTACTTTGCTGGCCTGTTTGTTCATGGATAAGGCATTGTCCAGTATAAAGCCCAGATTTCGAGCATGGGACACCGGGGTAGGAAAAGCGCCCATCTGGTCCGGCCAATGTGCAGGGTTCCAGAGAACTTGGTCCTTTCCCAAAATCAGTATTTACGTCTTGTCACCGTTCAATTTTAACTGGTTAGTTGTCATCCAGTTCAATATTTCTGATAGTCCTTCCTTAAGTAACGAAGGGGAGTGGGGACAAGATTCAGATAGGGAAAAAATGATTTGGGTGTCGTTGGCGTAGTTCATAAGCGTTAGACCTAACTTTCCAACAAGATCGGCCAGAGGTTTAAGATAAATATTGAAAAATAGAGGGCTCAGGATGGACCCCTGAGGCACTCCATGTGATGCAGGTAGGGTGTCTGACACGGCTTGTGCAGATGCGATCTGAAAGGTTCTATTTGCCAGGAAAGATTTGATCCAATCCAGAGCCTTTCCTCTTACACCATTTGTATATAGCTCTTTAATGAGAGTTTCATGGGAGATGGTGTCGAACGCCGCACTTAGGTCCAATAACAGTAGTGCGACCGTCTGGCCTTGGTCAAGAAGTTTTCTGATGTGTTCAGTGACACCTAACAGTGCGGTTTCAGTCGAGAAACCAGCCCTGAAGCCAGATTGCGAAGGATGGAGTAGGGAATTTTCTTCTGCAAAAGTGGCTAAAGTAGAGTGTACGTGTCTCTCAAGACATTTAGAAAAAGCTGGGAGCAGAGATATGGGTCTATAATTGGCCAGTATTTCTGGGTTGGCAGTTGGCTTTTTCAGAAGGGGTGTCACCATGGCATGCTTCCATAAAGCTGGGACAGTGGCGAGGTCGAGGGATGAGTTTAGGAGATTGGCAATGATTTCCAAAAACTGGTCATCCAATTTTTTAATAATTTTAATAGGGATGGGGTCCCTAGAGGAGCCGGATTTAACAGTTTTTAGGATTTCTTTCAATTTCTCTATTGAAAGAGCCGGCCAGGATTCCAGTAAATTTTCACCTAGAGAAGTGGGTTGAGTCAATATTGGGTCAGAAGTAGGGGGAAGGTCTGGATCCAAATTTTTTGTCTTAATGTCTGAGATAATTTTATCGATTTTCTCAGTAAAGAAGCATGCTAACGCCTGGCATTGTTGTGTGCTTAGTGGGGGTGCAGCAGCTGTGCTATGTGCGCCTGCCAAATCCTTGACTTTGGAAAAAAGAGTTTTAGGCATGTTAGTTGCTTCGATAATTGTTTTAGAGACAAAAGCAGCTCTTGCTTTTGTGCAGGCAGCGTGATAATGATTCCTGGCTTCATGATAGCTTCTTTTAGCATTGGGGTCGTACTTTTTACGCCATTTGCGTTCTAGTACTTTACATTTTGATTTTTCAATTTTAAGGCTATCATTAAACCATGGGGCCGGAGGGCGATGCCTACTCCCTTTGGTGCGAGTAGAAGGCAGACATTTGTTTGCTGCATTAGTTAGCCAGTTTTGTGTTTCAGTTGCTACGCAGTCCATGTTGGAGTTTAGGCTTGGAGGGTTTTGTTTTAGTGCCGCATTTAATGCATCAATGTCTACTGACTTCCAATTTTTTCTGTATGTGGCGTCAGTGTTTTGTTCCAAACTGGGGGAAGGTGGAAGGGTAATGCTAAAATTAATAAGATGGTGGTCGGACCAGCCGGAAGGTAAGGTAGCAATGCACGTAAATTCCCTGATGTTGGATATTATGGGGTCCAACAGGTGGCCCGCTATGTGAGTGGGGCTAGAATTTTTTATAGACAAATTTAGTGCTGCTAAGTCTTCCAACAGATTAGAGCATGAGGGAATGGTGGGATCTTCTAGGTGCAGATTTAAATCACCCAGCAAGGAAAAATTGCTTGATGACATATAGTAGGGAGTAATAAGATTTGCAAAGTTTGATACCCATTTTGAAGGGTTGCCTGAAGGTCGATAAATCAGAAGGCCTGACATTGTAAAATTGGGGTTCAAAGAGATTTTAAAAAGACCCGCTTCACAGTCTGGAAGCGATACAGATTCCAAAGTGCATTTGAGTTCTCTGTTAAAGATGATAGCTATCCCACCCCCTACCTGTTTTTCCCTGTCTATTCTGACAATGGCATAGTTATCGGGGAGGGCAATAGCAACATCCGGGCCGGCGCTGTCATGCAGCCATGTCTCAGTTAAGAAAACAGCACTAGGGCTTTTTTCGGTAAGGAGATTGAATATATCATGCTTATGCTTGGGCAGTGATCGACAATTTGTGCTATAAAAAACATAAGTTGGCGGCACGTTTTTACGTAACAGTTTGCATTTCCTGTGTCTCCTAGATGGGTCGGGTGGGGTTGATATATGGTGGTAGACAGCTTACATTCGGAGCAAACATGAGTTCCAACTTTATGAAGGTTAAACATAGAGCAACTCAGATTGGGGGTAGGGCGCAACGCTTTCAGAGCGGATGATGTTCTTACCAGCCTAAGGGGTGAAGTAGGAATGAGAGCCTCGGCCTCGTGCCCCGTCCTGGCACGGACGGGCACAGACGGGCTAGTCTTTGGCGTGTCTTCGGCGTGCTGATGGTGTGCCCGCTGCGCTCGACCGCTGCGCTGTCGAGAAGTGAGCATGATAAGGAGGAGAATAGAGGAGTGGGCGTGGCTACGTGGGTGGGCGTGGCCCCGAGTCACGTGGGTGCAGTGACGCTGAGTAGGGATTTTGATCTTCCCCCTCAGGCGCTGTTTTAGTGCAAACGAGCAAAACAAATAACTAAGTAAGTTTTAGGTTTTAAAATCAACATACAACGCAAGTGCAATTGACAATTTTAAAAATGCGCTAGTCTAGCAGCAACACAGACATCCCGGCTTCCGCCTCAGGGTACTTAGCTGGTCAACACCGGCTTAGAGCGAGCGCGGCGTTTTTCTACTTCCTGGAGTGGGCGTGGCTACGTGGGTGGGCGTGGCCCCGAGTCACGTGGGTGCAGTGACGCTGAGTAGGGATTTTGATCTTCCCCCTCAGGCGCTGTTTTAGTGCAAACGAGCAAAACAAATAACTAAGTAAGTTTTAGGTTTTAAAATCAACATACAACGCAAGTGCAATTGACAATTTTAAAAATGCGCTAGTCTAGCAGCAACACAGACACCCCGGCTTCCGCCTCAGGGTACTTAGCTGGTCAACACCAACTTAGAGCGAGCGCGGCGTTTTTCTACTTCCTGGAGTGGGCGTGGCTACGTGGGTGGGCGTGGCCCCGAGTCACGTGGGTGCAGTGACGCTGAGTAGGGATTTTGATCTTCCCCATCAGGCGCTGTTTTAGTGCAAACGAGCAAAACAAATAACTAAGTAAGTTTTAGGTTTTAAAATCAACATACAACGCAAGTGCAATTGACAATTTAAAAAATGCGCTAGTCTAGC
The DNA here is from genome assembly GCF_964263255.1 of Lissotriton vulgaris. Lineage (NCBI taxonomy): Eukaryota > Metazoa > Chordata > Amphibia > Caudata > Salamandridae > Lissotriton > Lissotriton vulgaris. The sequence goes on along the minus strand of NC_141697.1, from coordinate 417,593,091 downwards.
AGCAACACAGACACCCCGGCTTCCGCCTCAGGGTACTTAGCTGGTCAACACCAGCTTAGAGCGAGCGCGGCGTTTTTCTACTTCCTGGAGTGGGCGTGGCTACGTGGGTGGGCGTGGCCCCGAGTCACGTGGGTGCAGTGACGCTGAGTAGGGATTTTGATCTTCCCCTTCAGGCGCTGTTTTAGTGCAAACGAGCAAAACAAATAACTAAGTAAGTTTTAGGTTTTAAAATCAACATACAACGCAAGTGCAATTGACAATTTTAAAAATGCGCTAGTCTAGCAGCAACACAGACACCCCGGCTTCCGCCTCAGGGTACTTAGCTGGTCAACACCGGCTTAGAGCGAGCGCAGCGTTTTTCTACTTCCTGGAGTGGGCGTGGCTACGTGGGTGGGCGTGGCCCCGAGTCACGTGGGTGCAGTGACGCTGAGTAGGGATTTTGATCTTCCCCCTCAGGCGCTGTTTTAGTGCAAACGAGCAAAACAAATAACTAAGTAAGTTTTAGGTTTTAAAATCAACATACAACGCAAGTGCAATTGACAATTTTAAAAATGCGCTAGTCTAGCAGCAACACAGACACCCCGGCTTCCGCCTCAGGGTACTTAGCTGGTCAACATTACTACATTGCATGCACCTCTCGATGTGATAACAATGTTCATGGACTGTGAATGCAAATACCACAAGTGCCATATTGTAATGTCAGCAGTGTGCCTGCAGAAACGTCACCCCTCGTACATTTTTGCTGACACACCAGTAGTGTCACAGAAACTGATCAGCTGCATAACCCATTACACGCTACAGGTCACCCTGGAGAGCTGCTGGTTACTCTCACTCCAATTGATGTTAAGCTGCTGCGGTACAACTTAGAGGTAAGGACACACAAAACAGTGACGCGTACCTTTGGTCCGCTGAATCCCCAAAGCTGCTGTTCCCCAGTACAGGTGGAGCACTGTTGTAGAAGGTTGATAAGGTTTGTAGGAATGTAGTATTGTTTTGCATGCTACACACGACTCCTGCGCACAGGGTGCTGTTATCAAGGGAAGTGAAACTAATTAGTCAGTGAAGAAGAGGAGGAACCGGGAGATGCCTTCAGTAAGACGAGATGTATGAGATAATTCACAAGGTAACAAAACAAGAGGGGTGATACCCAGAAACCGGTCCCAGGATGCTCGTTTCCGGTCTAGGGAGGACCTGGTCTAGCAATTCATGGGGAGCAGGGTCAAGGCTGATTTTCATATGACTGGCCAAACATCCCTGCACGTGGAGACAGGCGGGCAACTAGAGCTAAATTTGGGGGGGGGGCTAATTCTTCCAACCATAGACAGAGTGACTGAAAGAAAGGGTGAAAACACAACAAAAGCCTAATTTACAAGTAAATGGTCTTTTAAAGACCTGTTAAGTCCTCGGTGCGGCTGCAATTAGATGCTCGCCAGCCCGCGAAGCTGTGTCAGCCTGGGCTGACACACACGACGAGGGGGGGGCTAAAGCCCCGTGAGCCCAATGGGTGTTGCGCACCTGCGTGGAGACGTGGTGAGCAAAACAACAATGGATTAAACCCAGATCTGTGACTGGGGGTGAGATGTTAGCGACTGAAAACAGTCGCTAACATCGCTATCTCCGATTACCAACTTTTGGAAATATTCGCGCTAAGCGCGAATATCTCCAAAAGCTAACGCCTGCCCTGAGCAGTTCTTAGCCATGTTATCCAATGGTAGGTGGATAACATGGCTAAGAGCATTAGCCCAGTAATGCATGAATATCGCTGACTTTTCAGCGAAATTCATGCATTTCGGCCTTTTTTTATCGCTTAGGAGATAAACCTTGATAATAGCAAGGCTCCTAAGCGATAAAAATAGACGAAGCACGGCGATAAAATTATTGCCGCTAACCAAGCATGGCGATAATTATCGCTTATGCTTGGTAATATGCCCCAGAATCCCCAGCATCACCTTACCAATACCTAGCTTCAACAGACCCATCCAAATTACAGGCCATATTATCAAGAACGGTGATAACATTATCGCTGCTTTAGCGGCAGTTCTTATCGCCACTTTAGCAGCAGGAAACTGCCGCTAAAGCAGCGATAAGGGGCTTGATAATATACCCTTGTGAATTCCCCTAGAAGCCCAGGTTCTGGTGTGAACCTGGGCTTCTATGGGAATTCACAAGGGCAAATTATCAAGCCCCTTATCGCTAGCAGTAGTTTGCTGCCGCTAAAGCGGCGATAATGTTATCACCGTTCGTGATAATATGGCCCTGCATTCCTAAGCAGCAACATACCACCATCTCCTTAAGCCCACAATAACGTTCAAAACACAGTCTTCAGCACAATCATTCTCCCGTCCCTAATTCCAACATAATACTGAAAAGTGCAATCCCCAGATCTTGTACCCTACTCCGTTTCTAACTTCAACATACCCCTCCAAGCACAATACCTAAAAGCTGCACTCTTCCCTCTCAATGATTCAAAAACACTACTCCAAAGCACTACAGCCAGCAGCAGTATTTTCTTTCTCTCTACCCCAACATACACAAACATTTTACTGCTGAACTCTATCCCCTCCCTATTGCAACACGCCCTGGAAAATAGCGCATCACACAGAGGAAAACAAAAAGCAAAGGAAGGCGTGCTCGAATCAACCCACTTCACTGGTAACTACCATGGGCCGCATTCCAGCCTATCATTTTATTGATCACCCTGCCACCCCAGACGGAAACCCGCTATATACATAGTGGGAGGAAGACAACTGGCTTGAGCCAGAATGGGTTGAATTACTTTTGATCCCATGACGAGTTGCAGATGGCTTTCTTTAGGGTTGATCTGAGCTGACATTGTGTAGTGAGACTCGCCTGCAAAGTGAATATAGGAATTTTGTGTCTGTGGACTTTGTCACCCATGCTGAACTATACTTTTAAATCAGCTGTCACATTAACTTCCTGGGTGCAGGGATGTTTGGCCAGCCCCCAAACTGCCATCCACCTTTGTGGATCATGGTGAGCAATGGTTCCTCCTAGGTCCTCTCTACTTAGCTGGTGTGGTCTTCTGCAAAATCAGGTGCCTGTGCTTTTCCACTACCCCTCTAACATGGCAGTGTTGGTCTGCCCATCCTTCGGCTCATGTTGTATGGAGCAGAAGAACGGTGTTATCGCCTTCAACCTGTCACTCATATGATTGAAATCCTGGCCTTCTCACAGAAAAACTTTTCTGAGAAACTTTCTAAGCAGGGGGCCACAAACTCATCAGACAAAATCACAATTACATCTGAAAACTCATGTTTGTACCTTTCACCTGTTGGTGTGCCTATGCCTACAGGTTATTGATGTGTGTGGCCTTCGTGTTCACTGAACTGCAATACAGCAATTGATGCATTCAGGCTTTGGACATCTTAAAATGGTGGCCCAATTTAAGGAACTCTCATCTCAGTTGTATTTCTGGTCGCCATCCAGTAAGATGTGGCTATTTGGGAAACAGGAGCACTCCCTCGCTGCTACCTCGCCGCTACCTCGCCAACGTACCTTGTGAGTGCAACACGTTTTCTGCAAATGTTCAGTAGTGGCACATGCACTAATATCAAGTAACATTACAAAAATGAATACCTGCTAAATTTGACAGCAAGACTAAAGCGGGCACCGATGGAATTACCCATGGTGCTATGTTATGGGACGACACCATCAATGTAAAAATGAGTCCCACTGAGGTTAATTCTTGTAAAAATAGAGTTGAAGCTTTCTGATACAGCTGTGTAGGATCACTCGTGGTTTATAGAACAGCAGGTCTAGGCAAGACCCGCAGGTATCCGGGATTCCAGTAATCCTGTTTTATTGATGAGCATATACCCCAACTGCATTGCCTGTATAATATTGCATGGCAAAAATATCACATGGGCTACATCCACCTAAACACTACATCGCAAAGTAAGTCTAGGTAAATAGACAGTGGAAATACAAATAATTATTTACTTAACTTGGCAGCATAGTGGTAGTCAGTGAAGAGGATGCAGTTTTCTGTACCTCGATATTCTTGACCTCAAAGTGTCATGCAATCCTGGTAAGTCATAAAGTATTAGGGCCTGATTAATAGTTTGGCGGTCCTGTAGCGGGCTGCCCCGCGTCCGCCAAACTCGACCAGCTGCTGTCAGCCAGATTACGAATAATCTTGTGGTCTGGTGGGCCGTCCTTTGGCTATCCCACGCGCTGCCTATTAAAAAGGCACTGCAATGGGAATGCCGCAGCAAGTTCCTGCATGGCAAGATCTGTAAAGGCCATGCCGTGCATGAAAGGGGGTCACTGCACATGGGGGGGGCACAACAGGAGGACTGCCCATCTGGTTGTCCAGGAACCGCCACCAAGGGTTCGGTGGGCCATCATAATTGGGTCCTTAGTCTGTTTATGTTAGGAGATTCATCTATGCAGCTTGTCCATATCATCAGGGCACCCTCACGTATTTTGCATGGACTTTCGTTTAACAAACTATTGATTGGTTAAATTGCATGCTGACCTGTAAATAGTTCCAAAATCATGCATGTTCAGACTGTTTTAAAGAGCACTTTGAATCTGGTAGATTCCAGTGTTTGAAAGATTTTATGAGTATAAAAGCACATTATGATTTCCTGTCTTTCTTAGACACCTTTGAGTTTCCATTCGCTAAACTATAGAAATGCCACAATATACGCTTACCAAAAATATACTGGTTAAGGCACCACCCTAGTAATTCAACTGAAGATCCACAGCCTTGGCAAACACCACCATCTCTGAACCACAAGGATACAATTCTAGATACATTCAAGTTAAAAACAGCATCTCATCAAGGCTGATCATTCTCACTCGAAAACCACACTATTTAAAGCTGCAGTTAATCTCTGATTAAGGGCCTCCCCCCTCCTTCAACAAAGCAATCCGTTGTTCTTTGCTTATTCCATATTGTGGTGTGCAGGCTGTGCCATTTCAGAAGCTCGGCTGCCTGCTGTAATATCTCACTTCCCTACAATTTATTTATTTATTTATTTATTCATCCTCATACGCCAAAAGATGTGCCCAGGGTCTGCTGTGTTCGTTTTGCAGCTTCCCAAACGAATTATTAGCACCAACAGTACGTAGACTCTGATGATCTTAATGGATGCACTTTCCACAGATGCCCTCACAGTTTGTCAGTTCAGTTCTTCTAACTTGACGGCCCGTGTAACTGATCCGAGGGGTAAGTTTATCTGCAAAAAGGCATAATCATTGGACATATAGGTCACTATTATCCCAACTTGTCTAGCCAGCCTATACATGGCAACCCAATTTTTTTTTCTTTTCCATTTGACCCTGACTAGATTTAGTGTACATTTAATCGCATTTACCCAGTCTAGGTAACTCGGTTCAGTGCCCTTAAGCCAGCATTTACAAATATCTCTGTGAGCAAGTAAGATTAAATAAAACGACAGCCTACTAACTTCTCGAGGAAATAAATCAAAATGCTGAAAAATACCAAAAACAACTAAAATAATGCTCACCTAAATTTCAAAACTAAACATGGCTTCCATACCTTCGCAAACCGCACCCCAGAATGTATGTAACACAGGGCACCTTAAAAACATATGAATATCAGCCGCTTTTTCCTGCTGGCACTTCGGACAGTAGGGGATAGAACCCTTCGAGAATTTTGACAGCCTGTCTGGGGACCAATAAACTCTGTGGAGAGAGAAAAGATGATTTCTTTTTAAATTGGCAGCAGCCACTATAGTGTGTAGTATATCATAAGATACTTGCCATAATTCTTTTGTGTCTTCGTCTGGCAAGTATTCTCCCCAGAGCTCATTCGGTAATGTGAGATCTCCATCTGCCATTTCCAGCATCGTCCAATAGAGATTCGCTGTCTCTTTCTTATTCCGCTTTGTCTTGTGTAGCACCTTCTCCAGTTCGATTGTGACGCCCGCCACTGAGCCTGCTGCCTGGCTCCAGCTTCTGATTTGAAGATACTTAGGACTTAAGTCTTGATAGTTCCCTTTCTCGTCCCACGATATCAGCAAACCCTTGGGCATTAGCTGAACCCAATGTTCTATCCCTGCATCTTTCAATGGCTTTGCGAGTGCATCTTTAGTCCATTCTGGAGATCCTGGCATATCCCATATAGGTGCCAGGGCGCTATAATAACCAATTTTCAGAGCTTTTCTAATTTCTTCTTGAAGAATTGCGGATCTCCAAACGTATACCTAAAGCCTTGGTCTCCCCCTTTTATGTCCCATAAAATTTTTTTAAATATTGTCCCTGTATCTGAGTCATCAGGCTGATTTAGGAGCATCTTTCCTGCCCTTAATGAAAAAACCCAGGCATAAAGCTTTATATCCGGTGCACACAACCCCCCTTTATTCTTTTTCCTTCGCAACATTTTTACACGAAATCCTTATGCCCTTGGAGGCCCAAACATAAGAATTCATTCTAGCTTGTATTTTCCTTAGCTTCTCTTCCTTAAATGATAGGGAAATATTCTGAAATAGGAATATAAGTTTAGAACGAAGCATCATTTCCAATATATTAACTCTTCCTATTAATGTCAGAGGAAGAAACGCCCAACTTTGTAAAGAATCAGTTATTTCTTTATCCATCCTAGCTAGATTTCTATCAGTGATCTGATCGATATCCTGTGTGATTCTGATACCCAGGTACCTTATCTCTCTTTTCAGTATGGGAGATTGAACATTGATATTCCAGACCATACATTCTGATTTGGACTGGTTGATCTCGTAACCAGAGAACTGCCCAAACTGCGAGGCTATGTTGTATATTATTGGAATCGCCTCTGCTGGGTCGGAAGTGTATATCATCATGTCCATCTGCATATAATGATACTTCTTTTCCCAGCTTCGGAACTTGAAGGAAGCTATGTTGGCCTCCTGCCTGTTTCTCAGCCGGCGGCTCGATATAGAGATTGAAAAGTAAGGGTGACAAGGGCCATCCCTACCTTGTCCCTCTTTTGATTGTAACTGGTGCCGAAAGGTTACTATTTACCAATATTCTGGCTGTAGGATTTTGATAAAAAGATAGGATAGTTCTATAAAAGTTATCATCAAAATTACACCTCTGAAGCACTTGTGCTAAATAAGCCCAGTTCACTCGATCAAACGCCTTTGTGGCATCAAGTGTGATGATAGCTAATGGCAATTTGTGCAGAGTTGCTATATCTATTGCACCCATCAAGCTATGCGTCAAATACTGAATGCTCCGCCCTTTAACAAACTCTTTTTGATCCTTATGAAGCAACTTTCCTACTACCTCATTTAGTCTCTCTGCTAAAATCTTGGCAAGAATCTTATAGTCAAGATTCAGCAGAGAGATTGGCCTATACGAATCACAATGGCTTGGTGGCTTTGAATGTTTTAGAATCAGAACCACAGTTGTCTCATTCCATGACGGGGGTGCCTTCCATCCATCCTCAAAAATATGTGCGAATAGCCTTTGCAAGACAGGAGCAAGGGCTGGCGCTAGAACTCTGTACAATTCGGCTGGCAGCCCATCCGGGCCCGGCGCTTTGCCTTTCTTTCCCATCTCAATTGCGTTGGCTACCTCACTTGAGCTAATGTTTTTATTGAGAATATTAGAATTGACCTCGTCAATTTTTGCCAGAGAGTATTGGTCAAGCCATGATTGAATCAGGTTGTCTTGTGAGGTTAAATCTTCCTTATAAACCTGCTCGAAGTGCTTATAGAAAGCTTCTTCAATATCTTTGGGATTCTTCAATACTTTCCCATAGGTCTCGCAGAGGACTCCTTTAATCCTATTTTTACTTTGATCCTTTTTAGTTTTTCAGGCTAGGAGCTTTCCACTCGATTCTCCATATTCAAAATGTGCTAGATTACTGGCCTCCCACCTTTTCCTCACCCTAGCGTCGAGCACCCCGCTAGTTCTGATTTATGTGCTATAAGCTCCTCCTGGATATGTTCCTGGAGCATGGGCCTCTGGGCTAGGAGATCGAGTTCTAAGTTACGATTTTTTTGGTCTATACCTGATATCCCTACAATTTCAGGAGTAATAATAGTGGGGCTCTAATCAATTCAAATGGTGTAAATGTATTAAGAATATTATACCATGAGCAATAACGATGGTGTGCTCGTTATTATATGGCATTTAGAAAGAAATGTTGAGGTCACTTATCGCTATGGGAACATTGTTAATAGATAGTTTATGTGGCCAGATTCCTAAGGAGTTAGTGGGCGACCCCGTCTTATACTTCAGTGTATTTTCTCAGCTGTGCTGGTGTCGTAGACACCATTGTATGCACATCTATACAGCAGGAATGTTCCCCCATGCAGAATATCTGCATGGGTATGCCATTGGCATAGGGTGGGGGTGCAGGTGCACCAAAACCCGCCTTGTGTATGATTTACCCAGGTTTAAATGAAGGTGTGACACCTGACAGCATATATGGACAACCTAAGTAGAGAAGAGGATGAGGAGTTAAACGGCAATAAATTGAGGCCAACAATAACTTCACCAACCTGGGGTGTGGAATAATGCTGCCATTTCAGCTTTTAATAAGAAAGGCACAGGCAGCTGCTAGACGGCTAAACTCCTCTCGTAATAGATTTAAATAATTGATCAGCCATCCGAAAATATTATAATTCCATATGAATATCAAAACGCTTGTAGTCTTGGTTCAGGCTACTATACCCTAAGTCTACAGCTAGAATAGGGGTTAATTAACATTTCTCAGCACCAATAACTATAGGCAGAGGAATGGGGCAAGGGTGTGCCCTATCCTTTTAGCTGTGGCCGTGGAACCACTCAACAGCATACCAAGGGAATACCACTGTAGGTGGGGCATAAACTTTGACTATAAGGTCTTGCAGGTGCCAATGTATGCAGCCATCATTCTACTGTTGCTAAGACAGCCAAAACAGAATCTTAACCTGATAAAAGGTGAAATCATTGAATTTGGTTGGTGGCCCAATCTATTGATAAACTGGACAAAATCTGTCCTAATTCCACTGATCAAGATAAAAAAGCCCTTTTGACTTAGACTATATTGTTAAGTGGCAGACTGATCCAGTATACTCTCTGGGAATTCAATATCATTGGGCAATCTAAACAGTTATTGGAGTAATCTATGGGAAATGTATGACCTCAATGATTGCATCAGTCAAGAAATGGATAGAACTTCCATTGTCGGTGGCCGGAAGAATCGCGCTGAAGACAATCTTCATACTTCCCAAGCTTTTCAACTTATTTCAGAATATCTCAATCCCTCTTACAAAAGGGCTTATGGGAAATTTGATGGGAAGACTAGCCTGGGCAGGTCGACAGCCCTGGGATAGCATGGTATAAATTACATCTCCACTACGACAGAGGAGGATTTGCTGGGCCTATTGTTAAAGGCTATTATTTAGTCACACAGGCACAGTTGGCACATTCTTGACTGCAAAGTTAAAGACAGGAGCCACACGGCAGCCTCGGAGCTGGTCTATCAACCTCGAGCGCCCTTCCCATCCCGCTGTTTCAGCCGCCTTACAGACCCCACAGTGCGATGCACGATTTGGGCAAGGGATAGGCTATCCACAATGGGTGATATTGAGAAAGCATTCTCCCCTTTAAACCCCTTGGGTTCAGCATTACAATGACCACTGAAAGAACCCGAGCAACAGCTGCAATACAGAAATCTGAAGAAACTGAGGGACCTTTTTATAAACAACAATTTAAAATCACATGAAGAGAACCTGGACGGATCGAGGGTGACTTTGGTTGATGTAATGACATATCATAGACTAAAATCCTCTTTTGGGCGACCATTCGGGAGGGTCTGCCTGATGAGCCACCAGAATGGACACTACTTACGATGCTAGTATCTAACCCTTTCCCTAATCAAATACTAATGAGAATGTAGAATAATGTTGTAAATGATATTCCGAACGAGGTGTTTATATTGAGTATTACACACCGGTTAGCATGCTTCAGGGTGGCATCCCCTACCGACAGCAGGCGCTGTGGTGAACACGACGCTGAAGTACTGCATTTGGCATGGTTTTGACCTCAGGTATTTTCATATTGTCAGGAGGTTCTTGATACTTGAAAGAATGAATTGATGCTGATTCGAAGGCGACAACATGGATGGCCTTGTTGGGGTATGTCCAGGAGGTATCTCACATTCATTGCACTGGCATTACTTCCAGGCAAATGCATGGTTGCTAAGGGCTGGGGGCAGGACTGACCTCCTAGTTGAGACAGTTGGATCATGGGCCTATCAACCTGTCAGGAGCATTTGGAGGTGTGTGATTCCAGGCTTCCCTGCTCCTCACATCCTGGAGACATTTGGGCTCAACTACAAGCATACTTGACTCATGCAAACGAGGAACCATAGCAGACACCTGCAGGCAATGGTTAATACACTCATGTCCTGCTTGGATCTGGTCCACCACCCTATTATGGCATGATTATTGCTACAATTCACTTGAAAAAAATGTGTGCTTCGTACTGATGTGTTTTACACCCATATATGTTTAATAGGCCACATTCCTATGGGTTGGAGGAATAGAACTGGGTAATACACATTTGCGCCAAGATGTGTAACTAGTACTTGCTGATGCAATGTCGTCTGTTTGTAAAACTTCAAATAAAGTTAAAAAATATCTTGCCGTTTTCTAGCCCCATACCGCTGTCAAGTCTTTAACTTGTGGAAAGATATTGGCTAATTTCAGTATAACAAACAAGATTGTGTCTCTTCGACAACCGATGGTGGGACGAAGCCCAAGGGGTTTGCCTTGTTACGTCACGTCCTCTCTGCCCAAGAAATGACTTCTCAGTCCCTCAGTCCTGCATTACGTCGCTTTCTCCCCACATCTGCAACTGTTTCCCCAGCTGTGCATGTAAACCCTAGTACTTAAATTATAAAAACATAAGTGCAGGGGCCCAAAGATTTTCTCAGGAACCGACCCCTGATGGTGCAGAATCCGCGGCGTAAATGTCAAGTCTGCCTAGTCTTAATTCTATTTCATACTTATTTCTCCCACCACCTCACATTTCCTGTCTCTTTATCTCACACTTACTGGTCCTTTTTCATACCTGCTTTCTCCCTCTGTACTTCTTTTCTTATCTTTCTCTTCCTCCTTTGTTCACCATTTTTCACCTTTCTCTGGGTCAAGATCTGATGATAAAAGATATGTCTAGGAACTCAAAAAATGTGTGCTGGGCCCACCACCTAGAAGCACATATATAAATTAAGCACTTGTACACCATTGAGATTAATGTGGCTTCCCTCGCTTGCTTGGTGTAGTTTATATCGTATAATTCTTTGCAACCCATGGGAATCCTGTTTGTGGCTTCCAGATAAACAATATAATGTGTGTGTCAGGTTAATAGTGCATGCACATGAGGTTCTCCCCCAATTGTGTATCCGAACCCTAGTACTGAAACAGTAAAAAGATAACCGGAGGGACCCCACAATGTTTTCTCAGGCACCAGCGGCAGAATCCTGTGGGCCAAATGACAAGGATGTGCCTCGTCTTGACTCTACCTCACACCTTTTTCTTCCACCACTCCACACTTCCTGTCTCTTTATCTCACTCTTGCTGGCTCTTTTTCATCACCGCTTTTTCCCTATGTCAATCTTTTCTTATTTTTTTCTTCCTCCTTTGTTCACTGTTTTCTGTTGTTCTCCAACTAGTTCTTTGTCAAGGTCTGATGATAAAAAAAACAAGCCTGGGCCCTCAAAATGAGTGCTGGGTCCACCATCTGGAGGCTCTTACACAAATTAAGCACTTCTTACACCCATGAGGTTAATCTGGCTTCCTTTGCTTGGTGCAGTTTATGTTATCTAATGCTTTGCACACCAAGGGATGCTTGTTTGGAGCTTCCAGATAAATAATGCAATGTGATTATCTAGTTATTGGTGCAGGCACACGAGATTCTTACTTTCACAAGAGCCAGCTAAGTATTTTCTTAGGTAATCCATCGTGCCGGTTGGGTGTGGTACCATCATATCATAGTCAGCATATTGTCTGATATAAACATTGTGTCTTAAGTATTGTGTACAATAATATCACCCCATTTGAATAAATAACAGAAATTCTTCACTCAATGCTTAGGACACAGTACTTGTGTCAGAAGATGTATCTAACAACAATATCCGAGTCATCCGACAATCAGCAAGAGGTATAGCAGATGTGCTATGCGCCATAGTGCAAGCAGGGAAAATAGGTCTCTGATTACTGCATGGATGGCACCGCACAGCAGTACTCAGGGTTCCGTGGGGCCTGGTGTCACTGCACCTGCTGCACTATTAGCAACTACTCCCCTCCAATCAATCCAAATCGTGTCCAGGTAGGTGAAAGAACGACAACGTAGTTGCTTTTTATTTCAAACGAAATAGGTTTTCCATTGAATTTGTAGAGCGGTATGTACTCTCCGATAAAAAAAAAAAGGTAACCGCTCCTCAGAGCCTGGGCTGCAGGAAGGAAGGGCGTTTCCCACCACATAGCTGGTTTTAATGCGTGGGTTCAGGGTGCGTGGTGTCTCATGGGGTTGCGACAGACCGTGACATCACGTTTGGCAGCCCTTTGTTTTGTGTTAGTCGGGAATCTGCCGACGACGAGCTGCTCCCATGTGTGTCACGTTCGTCTGACCACACCCCTGCCACGCATGGACAGTCCGTGACTTGGCCTTGGACGTTCAGCGTGACAGGCGAGAGAACGTCTTGTGCCCGCAATCCGGTAATTAGGCGGGTTGTTTCACTCGAGGTGAACAAAAACTGCAACTCACGGGGATCTTTTTTGTCCAAATGAGTTCCACTGTCAGCAAATAGTCGCCTGGTATCTTTATTCCTCACATACGCACTGCAGAGCGGGTTGCTCATAGATTACTCGCAGAGTCGGGTAAATGGAAAGGCCAGAAAATGGCGCTCGCTAAGGGCTACATGGGCTACAAGGGTCGGTGCTGGGACGCAGCAACAAGGTGTGCAGCTCCTTGGAGTTCCGGTCGTATGCTTCTCTTTCAGACAATACTTGTGTCCTCAGGCCAAACTGTTTCCCCTTTCAGTGACGAGACCAAGCATATGTGCGGCATACATTGTCCACTCATTTCAAGTCATGCTGCTTTTCCACATAGTGATGTTTCATCAATAGGTCTGGGTTTTCTCTGTATGTGGTGAAGTAGAGGGATTTAAGTGGAGGGATATTAGTGACATACTGTTATCAGAGACTCTTCTATTTCTTTTTTTGTATAATGAAAGGGTGAGCTTGTTGTTGGGAGAGATCTTTGGGATACCGAGGAACCGATGGTCTAGATTTGAAATTACATGCTTAAAGCAGGGCACGCACGCATTCTTCGATGGTTTCCAGGAGTGCGTTGAAGGTGGAGAGTAGGGCAATGACACCAGAGGTCTGGGTGGTGGTGGTCTGGTGAGAGTTACTTTCAAGATGTATCTTGTTAACTTGGAAGACCTTGAAGGAGTGAAAGGTTTGTTTTAATTTGGTTGGACAGCTTGTTGACCACCAATTAAGTACACTGGCAGAGATGGCTAGATACATCTGTCCGGTCCAAGAATGTGGGTGGGTTGCAGAGGATGTAAGGTGACACTGAGGGGGTAAGGTCAGTGATGTGGCTTCAGGAGTAGCTTTATTCCGTGGCATGCTTTACCACTCTGGGTTTGTTGAGGAGGTTGGAGAGGGAGTCTCTTGTTTTCTTTGTGCTTTAATTGTTGGAGAGGTCGAAGTCTCATAGGAGGGTGTATGTTTATGTTGAATGGGCACCTACTCTCACACCTACCCTCACAACTCAGCGCCTGGATACCCCCACGGATGATAAGCAGCGCTCTACAAATCCACTTTACACGGTGAGGCGATCGCAGATTTCACCTATGAAGTCCCTGTTCTGTCTGGAATTCCTGTAGATGAGGTCAATCCGGGTGGAATGGGTTGCCAAGAGTAAATAGTGATGATTCATGAGGAGCTTTATGAGCATGGGTGCAGCTTGTTCACCTAGGGTGCAGGGCCAGGAGAAACTAAGGAAGACAGCAAGTCTCTCCCTATTTTGAGTGTGCATTGTGCACACAGAGTGTTGTAGCTTATGTATACAAGTATCTGTAGAGCCTTTTTGAAGGGCATGCCGGAGTGGACGTGCTGTAAGTTACAGGCGGTACGTACGCAGACTAATCTGTTTCAACTTTGGGCTCAAAATATAGATTTTAACTGCAATTCCTTAGAGTAGTGTTGAGGAAAAGGATATTTAATTTTCTGTTGTGCCGCATTGCAGCATCTACCCTTTGGTCCGCCACAGAGTTTCTGTGCAGAAAGGGTTAGGTTACTGCAGTTAATTCCCCACTTCCTGGTCGCCATCTTGTGAAGTCAGCGCTCTAGTGCTCCCTCCACGGGGTCTATTTGAAGGGCATGTCAGCAAGAATGCGCCGCTGGCTTGCTGAAGGTGCATCAAAGGCAAGCCCGGTTGCGCCCATCCGCGCCTGGACGGTGCCAAGGGCAAGGACCCCTGGTGGTTTGGAGTCAGCCCCTATTCAATACCCTAAACAGATACTGCTGGGACTCACAAATTACCTGCCTAAAGGTTGCCATCATGTGTTGGACCCTGCAATGGCAGAGTCTCAGTGTAAGAACTGTGGGTATCTACTCAGAGCTCTGCCAAGGAATCACCCAGTAGGTAATTTAATCTATATACCTCCGTCCATGGCAAAGTTTTTCTCTATTAGTTGCAGGTCCCTAGTCAAACACAAATTAGATGTGTAGGACTTTCTGGAAGAGCATCAGCCAGATGCAGTCTTCCTTATGGAGATATGACTTACACAGGATTTGCCTTTATGAGAATTGATAGGTGTGAGAAAGTGCCCTCTTTCTGCATGGTAGCACCAACTTTTTGCTGAATTGCTTATGTGCTTTGACTGAGTGTGACCTGGGCTCCTGCTAATCAGGTTCCCAGGGCCTTTGTTTTTTCCCTAAAACTGAATTGAAACCAAAACCGAATTGCCATCCCTGGCCACAGGTCAGCCCCTAGTAAATGGTACCACAGGTACCCAGGGCACTGTGACTAGGGAAGGCCTCTGAGGGCTGCAGCACTTATTGTGCCACCCTCAAAGATCCTGTACCTTTACACTCACACACTGCTTTAGCAGGCTGCATGTCTGGGTGCAGAACAATGTGAAGAGTGGACATGGCACCCATCCCTGTGTGCCATGCCTACAACCCACTGCCCTGGCATAGATCAGTCACCCCTCTAGATGGGTGCCCTATACCAGTGGTGAGGGTACAGGTGCATGAGCCCTGTACTCCTTCAGTGTCTAAGTCCATTTAACTTTGAACTTGGCTCCAACCTCTGCACTTGCTAGCAGCATCCAATGCTGGTAAGGCTCCCTTGTCTAGTCACCTTCCGCGACCGGTTCTACATGCATTAGGTCACTCCTACTCAACACACTATTCTGATCACCCACCATACACCTTGTCACTGCGCCTGAATTGTTTTCACCTTGTCACTGCGCCGTTCACACCCTCTCTTCCCCCCTATTTTCCTCCCCATCCCATTCCCGCGCCCTTTTAAATTCTCTCAAATTCTGTGCTTTAATGCAAACTGTCTTAAATTGTATTATGCACTCACCTAGCCGCTCCTTCCTTCACCAATGCTAATTCGCCGCATTGTACTCTGAATCAACTGTAACAGATAAGCATTGGAACCATTGGACAGTTGCCCTAATATCTACCTTTGTTTTGTTTTTCCAACTTTTTCCCTCCCGTTTTTAATTGTGTAAAGTGATGAAGGTTATTTAGGCACTTAACTACAGGCATCCATATTTTTAAGTCCTGAAGATGATCCCTGTAATTACGGTTGGGATCGAAACGTCGTCGTCGTCGACACCTTATAACTGCTCATACATATACGCTTGATATCTTTAATTGTTCGTGTAGAGCAGTTACTTGCGATTTGTTTGTTTAATTACTTACCCTCTTGAAAAACAAACCGTGAGCATTGCCTGAAACTCCCCTCCCACCTCTATATGTCTCCCAATTGTATGTCTCAATTGTCTCTGTAGTTGGACACAGGCTTGTGCCCCACTCTCAGTATTTGTCTTTGCTTATTCTCTTAAATTGTTTCTTAAATTAAATATTGAACCTCTGTCCAGCTGGACAAGTTTTTTTTGCCAATACAGTACTGATTGGGTCTGTATTCATTTTTCGTTTTGCGCATTTTCTGTTATTTAGTAGGGACCACTGTTGTGTTAATAATTGATTCCCAAGGTCCCTAGCAGACTTAATTGGAATACCCTTGTTGTAATAACAGATACAAACTCCACAGCACCATAATGGCTACACTGAAAACTGAGAAGTTTGGTATCAAACTTCTCAGCACATTAAACCCACACTGATGCCAGTGTGGGATTTAATGTAAAAGGCACACAGAGGGAATCTTAGAGATGCCCCCTGAAAAACGGCCTACCACTAGTGTCCAGGCTAGTGACTGCTTTCAGGTGTCACCACCAGACATGTTTCTGTACCCCTGGGTCGAGAGCCTGCTGCTCTGGGGTGCCTGAAACAATGAACATCCTGGGATGAGGTGCTAAGGCTCCTCCCCCAGGATAGGCAGGGTCCACAAAGGGGAAGCTTCAAAGGATTGCCGCCTATGTGAGCTTCCCCAGGCCATGTGCTTCTTTCAGCAACTGGTCCCCACTGGTTTTGACCCCCACTTTGGGCAGGAGAACCAGCGGGAAAAACAAGTGAGGAAGAGAGGTGTGCCCACCTCTGCCAACTTCACTATAAAAATAAACTAACATAACATAACCCCTCAGGTGGGGGAGGCGAGGTGAAGCACAACTCTCAGTCCCCGCCAGCTTGCAGATGGAGGGACCCAGTCAACCAGGGTGAGGCATATGCCCCCCTCCCACTGGAGGGTGGCATAATAGGGGGTGTACTCACCCCAGGGAAGGGACCCATTGGTTCCAACCTTTAACCTACCTGTAACACCCCTAAATCTAGTATTTATGGGCACCCCTGAAAGTTGCTTCCTCAGACAAGAAACCACAAGAAAAGAAGAAGTACCGAACAGCCATACCGAAGCTAAAAGAGGAAGACTCCTACTGACTTGTCTCCAGCCCTACTGGCCTGTCTCCACCTCGAACCTGCACCTGCGAAATCCCTGTGTGTCCTGCAGCCAGCAACCTCGAGAAACCCGGAGGACCTGCCTGCCTTCCATTCCAAAGACTTTTTCTCCCATGAACACCGGATTTGTTAATCTCCAACCTCTGGTTCCGGCCAGAAACCGCGAATCGGCACCACTCTGCACCCACTGTCCACGGCCTGAGCTCGGTGGGCAAACACCATGAGGAGGTCTCCCCGGCAATCCTGACCTGAGATCCAGCGACCCCTGACCTGCCGCCAGCCGACGCCTGCAGCCTCAATCCAGTAGGTCCCCCCAACTGCGACCAAGAGCTGGTAAGAAGATCCAACCCTAAAAGGCACCCCTGCACCCGATGCCCCACGACCATGGGTGGCCCAACCGATGGTGCCTAACCAACCCCCAGCATCCCAACTTACCTCTCCAAGTGGTGGTCGCACATAGAAGACCTTCATCCCCGAGCCTGCAGTGCATTTGCAAACTGGAGAATCCCCATTACAAGTAATAGGGCACCTGACATCGAAGCAGCACTCTCCAACCGGCCGCCCTAGTGCTGCTGAGGGTGTACCATTGGTGCTACTTTTTTCCCCCATTTGCCCTGAGCTAAAGTCCAGGAGCTTTGCTCCCACAATCCAGTGGCTTGCTTGTCAGCAGCCACCAACCAGAGGCCCTTTATCCCCCATTGGATAACATTGGGACTCAGCGCTCTGCACCCGGCCACCCTAGTGCCACTGGGGGTGTAACGAGAGTGCATCCCTGACCCTGGGGGACCCCTGAATCTACCCCCAGAATGCCAACTACCCCAACCGAATACCTCCCTTTAAACCAATAACACTATTTTCCTCTATAGGATAACATTGACTGTTTTTCTTTGAAAAGTTTCTAAGTGTGAAGTTGGGAAATCTAAGAAACCCTTTAAAACTGTAACTAAATAACCACAAAGCTTTTACTTCCCTGTTTACAGGAAATTTCCCAGTGCAAAGAATATTTGTATACAAAACCAATTGGTCTGAAGTTCAGTCTTTGAATGTGTGATATCATTTCCTGATTGAGTGTGTAGAACAAATGCTAAACACTACCCTCTGATACATCCTTACTGCTCGCCCACACTACCACAAATAGAGGGTGAGGTGCTATCTACTTTTACCTCTGCCTACCTTTGGGGTTCCACTAGACTCTGTGCACACTATACCTCACTTTGGTATAGTATATACAGAGCCAGCCTCCTACAATAGACAAATAGATTTTAAATAATTTTCAAGCAAGCGATAGTGTACCCTATCCAAGTTGAGCACTGAAGGTAGTGAAGAAGCTTTCTTTTTATTGGTGCTGACCACTAAATGTACGATATCAGGCAGTTTGATCTATCATCCACCAGGTCCTGCCACTAAATTTGTTTCACTGTTAGTAGATGTGTTGCCTCCTTTGGTTTAACTTTACAGTAGTTGGAGATCTTAATCTGCATTTTTCACTTGTCTGTGACCGCTGGCCTGGAGAGGCTGCAGCTCAGGCGCGGCTGGTCCATTTGGGAGGAAGGGCCCTGCCCGCCCCCTTTTCCCCCCGTAGGAACAGTGTCTGTCAGACTGAACAAAAGTCACTATTCACTTTCAGGTTAAGCAGCCAGGAGACACACATGCGCATTTAGCGCTGGCTCCTGGCTGCCTGAACTGAACTTTGCTGGGCTGAGAAAGTCACAGCTCCATTGGGAGTGACTTTCTCAGCTCAGCAAAGGTTGCTGAGGCTCTCCCCTCAGTGACGAGGAATAGCGTCACTGATTGCCTCACACCTGGGCGCTTCAGTTTTAAGCCCTGAAGCGTCCAGGGTTGAATGTCAATCAGTGACACTTCATCACAGAGTGGGGTGGGGTCAGTAGTCTCCCTGACCCCCTCCCACTCTGTGATGATGATAGGACTGCTGCCTTCCCTCATTGGCTGACCTTAGGTCCTAAGCCTCCTGGAACCTCCGAGGCAGAGCAGAGCAGGCTGAAGGTAAATGTGATATATTTTCTTTTAACATTGTTTGGTGTGTGCGTGCGTGCATGTATGAATGTTTGAGAATGAGTGTTGTGAATGAATGTGTTTGTGTGCCTGGTTGTGAGTGTTCTGTGTATGTGAGCATGTGTGTGTGTCCCATCCGTCCCCCTCCCCTCAAAACTTACCGGCCGCCACTGCTGCAGCTTATTCAATTTGTGACTTATCTCACACATAAGCTGTGGCATATTTTTCTAATTTGACGGGGGATAGTGACTAAACAGCCTATTCTCCTCATCTGTTCTGACCATATAGCTATTCTTTTCTTATTTACTTACCAGAAGGCGCCTATTAGTCATGCCGCAGCCTCGTCAGCACGGGCATGGCAGTAAGCCAAAATTACCACTCCTAAATGTTGTGATGCTCTGGACACTAGCTGGCCTGTTTTGGATAGCGATATAGACAGAGCAGATACACAAGTGAATAATTGGATCAATGAAGCATTGGATAAAATAGTGCCGCTAGAGAATCAGATCTTCTGCATCTTAAATCCATTGGCTGACTTGTTTTATGAGGATCTGCTGGTTTAAAAAAAAGAAGTGTACGCGCCCTAAGCGGCGATGGTACAGAGCGTATGATCCCGCCTGTAAGAGGGACTATGTGGCTCAGTGCTTAATTTTTAAAAGAATAAGGGCTCTCGTCGGGAAGCCACTGCAGCTTGCACCACACATTGCCCATGCCAGCTGCCAATGACAGTACAAACATAGCTACTAGCCATCACACTCTTACAAGTGTGACAGTTCATTCTATTCCAGGGCCACAAAGCTATAAGAATGGCCTGAGAGGCAGGTATTAGTCATTGCAAATGCAAATTGAACTAATACACAGCTGTTATGCTCATACCAGTATTGGCTCCACACTTCTGGAACACTCTTCCCTATGAACTCAGATCCTGTACAGTGCTATCTGTATTCAGGAAACTCCTTAAGACATGACTCCTTGTCCAGGCTTATGAATAGACCCACTGGGGCTCAACTTCTCCTGCCAAGAAACCAATCGGTGTGCGTGAGCTCCAAAAAATAATTTGAACATAACATAACATACCTAAATTAGTCAGACAGTGCCACCATGTGGCAGACTGTCATAAGCTCCGGTGCTGGCAATTAGGTGCGGGTGCCAAGTACCAGAAACCAGCGGCTCAAATTAAGCACTGATTTGGTTGCACAAAAGATTTATTATTGTCAAATTAAGAAAGCTCGCTGTAACTTCTACACCAAAAAAATTCAGTCAGCCCAATGCTCATCCCATGAAATATTCATGCTGGTGCAGTCACTTTAATCTCTACCTCAAGACTCAGCGCCATTTCACCTTCTGAAGAAGGGTGCAAAGTACTGGCCCACTTCTTCATGGAAAAGGTAACCAAGATATACAATCCTTTCCGGAAAAATCCAAAGATACCCAGTGCATGAGCTCTTGGTTCAATTGCCCAGAGAACAGCTCTAAGTTGTTGAATTTTAGGCCTATAAGCCTGAGGAGCGGACCTTGCTATGTATTTCGGTGAAGTCAGGCTCCCACTGGACACAGCTTCCCCGTCCATTTTGGAAAAACCAGTAGTAGGAAAACTGATTAACAGATTCCTGGCTCTGGCCGGGTACCTTGGCGATGGAAGCATGCTGTGGTGGTTCCATTTTAAAAACAAAATGCTGTTGGGTCCCACCAAGCTGGAAAATTACTGGTCTGTTTCACTGCTACCATTATTTTCCAAAATTATGAAGAAGTTCATTATTAAACAGCATTGAAGCTTTATAGAGAGTCACAATTTAATCCACTTGATGCAAACAGGCTTTCGCCACTGTAGCAGTACTGAGTCAGCCTTGCTGCTGGCGACTGAGTTGATCCGTAAGATTCTGCATGCAGGCGATTCTGCTGCCCTGCTATTATTAGATCTCAGTGCCACTTTTGAAATTGTGACCCAAAACATCCTGATTGAGAGACTCTGGAACTGGGGAGTGGGGCATAAAGCATTGATCTGGGCGGCCTCTTTTCTGCAGGGGTGTACCTTTCAGTCATAACAAAAACTGCACCAGTCAAAAGTACTCCCATTAAAACAAGGAGTACTGCAGGGCTCGTCTTTGAGTCCAGTAATGTTCATTGTGTATATGTGACTGCTTTAGGAGGTCATTGAACGCTAAGGGTTTACAATCATCTCAAATGCGGATGACATACAGCTAATCATCATGCAGTCACAAAACTCTTCCCACCTGGCTTCGTCCTTGTGCCTCAGCCTTGCAGAGGTTGCCAGGTGAATGGAATGGAACTGTTGTGAGCTC
Source organism: Lissotriton vulgaris (assembly GCF_964263255.1). Taxonomy (NCBI): domain Eukaryota; kingdom Metazoa; phylum Chordata; class Amphibia; order Caudata; family Salamandridae; genus Lissotriton; species Lissotriton vulgaris. Next base: position 417,571,712 of record NC_141697.1, on the reverse strand, counting down.
AATGCCGAAAGACCCATGTTCTGTCCTTTGGCAATCATTCAAACATCTGACCCACTGCCTGGTGGCCCATGAAGCTGGGTCCACTACCTGATCCAAAACCCAAGGTTAAGAACCTGGGAATTTGGTTTGATGGAAAACTGTTGTTTGACAGCCATATTACTGCAGTGGCAGAAAATGCTTTGGAATCCTCAAGATGTTGAGAAAAATGTTGTGCAGTAATTCGGGCCCTGATTGTATCGAGGCTAGATTACTGCAATGTGTTGTATCTCAGAGTTACACAAGGCTGTATCAGGACACTCCAAAGAGTGTAGAACGCTGCTGCACATCTAATATTTAACCTTCCATAGCGTGCGTCAATGGGGGCCGCACTTAACCCCTTCCGTACTCCTGTCCGCCAACGGCCGCCACGAGCACTACCTGGCTAGTGCTGCACACGTCAGTTGGCCGACCTGGCCCCTCCCACTCCCAAACCGCCGCACCGTGGTGGAATTCACGCCACGGTTAAGCGGTTAAGAATCACAAATTTGCTAGCATTCGCGACAAGAATTTGCAATTCTATTAAGGACACGGAGGCGAGGATTATGCTTCTCAATCTTTACTAGAAGTTCACAGCAGCCAATGAAAATGCTTGCTTTTCATTCAAATATAACGTTAAACTACATATCCCATCATGTCTTACACATAGACACGCCCCCTTAGTCCATAAGAGGCCTTAGCCTGCCGCCATCTTCCTCTTTCTTGCGGCTAACAGCTCCAACCAAAACTTGGAAAACTTCATAACACTTCCAACGGGAAGAAGAAACAACTTCAGGCGAAACATCCTGGCATTCTTTGAGTCTCAGTCACTCTTTTTATCAGAACCTGAAAGAAAGGATAAGAGACCTTAACCACCGTAACCATCTGGGTGGGCAAGCATTTATAAATACATATACAATGCCGGGTGGGATAATCCTCGCCTCCGTGTCCTTAATAGAATTGCAAATTCTTGTCGCGAATGCTAGCAAATTTGTGATTCTATGTCAGGACCGGAGGCTTCTGATTATGCTAGTTTAACGCTTATTGAAGACAACAGAGGTAATATCCCCCACCGGCTTATAATAAAACGTTTTGAAGGTCGATTCTGACGACCAGTCTGCACAATGCATGATATCATGAATGCTGGAACCCAACATGAACGATTTTGATGCCATAGCACCCCTGACAGAATGCGCACCAAACATGGTGATGTCAATGCCTGCTTCTTTCATAACATAACGAAGCCATCTGGCAATGGTGGCTGCAGCCACTGCTTTGAACGGCTTTTGTAGTGCTATCAAAAGCTGCGAACAGCCCTGAGGCCTAACAGCCGCAGTACATTCCTCATAAGTCTTTAGACATTGTACGACACATAACTTTTCATTTTCCTGAAATGCATTATAAGAAACATGTGTGGACAATGTTTTAGTGCGTCTAACAATCTGTAAAGAAACTCCTTCCGGAGTAAATACTCTACCTGTTATGTCCAGCGCGCGTACATCCGATGACCTCCCGCAAGCCGACAGGCAAAGTAACATGGCCAACTTGGCCGACAACTGCTTTCTGGAAAGAAGCGGGTTCGCTGGCCATTTGTCGAATAGGTCCAAAACCCGAGTAACGTCCCACAAACCAGAATACTTAGGTTTAGGGGGACTTTCTACTCTAATACCCTTAAACAATTTGCACACGACAGGGTGCATACCAATAGGCCTACCATCCAGCTGGACATGGCCCGCTGAGATGGCAGATCTGAAATTGTTGACCGACCGATAGGCCAAACCCTGTGACGCCTTATCCGTCAGGAAGTTTAGCACATGGGGTAAGTCGGCCCCCACGGGATCCAAATGTCGTTCCACGCACCAATCCACCCAGCCTTTCCAGGCCGAGGAGTATTGCTTCCTCGTGGAAGGAGCCCAGGCCTGCTTGATGAAATCTGCAGCCCTGCTCGAAATCCCTGGCACTTGCCACTGTTGCCTGAAAGCCTCCAGGCCATCAGCCGAAGTCTGCCCTCCATTATCAAAGGATGCCTCTCTTGATGAGGGCCCAGCAACAGTATCGTCGACTCCGGGAGGAGTCTGGGTAGGTCGCAGCTCCACTGCATCAGTTTGGGGAACCAAGATTGCGACGTCCACCAAGGGGTCACCATGACCACTTCCACTTTCTGCCTGATCACCTGCGACATCGCTCTGGGGATCAGCAAGAAGGGGGGGAACGCATACTGCACCCCCTGTGACCAGTCTTGGAGAAAAGCGTCCGTCGCTTGAGCCAACGGATCCGGCCTCCAACTGAAGAATCAAGGGATTTGGAAGGTCAGCCTCGACGCAAATAAATCCGTCTCGAACGGACCCCAAATCTCTTCCACCCACTCGAACATCCTCGGGAGCAACTTCCAGTCGCTGAAGTCCCTGAGGTACCTCGAGTTCCAATCCGCTACCTGATTGGAATGACCCGGGAGATATTCCGCAATGATCGATATCTGATTGCGCAGGCAGTAATGCCAAAAATCTTTGGCTATCTGCACAAGCATGGATGACCTCGTGCCTCCCAACTTGTTGATGTACCTCACTGCCGAAATATTGTCCAGTCGCAAGAGGATACAACAGGATGTCTGCTTCGGGGACAACGTTCTCACCGCGAACGAGCCCGCAAGCAGCTCCAGACAGTTGATATGAAGAGCGAGCTCTTCCGGGGACCATCTCCCTCCTGTGGAGATGTCTCCACAACGCGCGCCCCAGCCCCATCGGCTGGCGTCGGACTCTATCGTGATTTCCGGGAGGGAACCGAAGATCGCACGGCCGTTCCAAGCGTCGACGTGTCCCAACCACCATTGCAATTCTGTCCTCACCTCCTGCGTGAGGGGAATGCTGTCTGAATACGAGAGACCCTTCTGAAGATGTCTGATCTTCAACTGTTGCAGAGCCCTGTAATGTAGCGGGCCCGGGAATATCGCCTGGACTGAAGACGCTAGAATTCCTACCATTCTTGCCAGTGCTCTTAGGGAGACAGTCTGGCTGCTTAGCAGTTTCCTGATCTCTTTCTTGAGATCCCTTAGCTTGTCTTTCAGAAGGCACAACTGGGCTATTACCGAGTTCACCGTGAACCCTAGGAAATCTATAACTTGCGAGGGAATCATGACCGACTTCTTGGCGTTTATTACAAAACCCAGATCCTGCAAAATAGTCGTGGTCAGCTGGAGGTGCCGCAAAAGAGTCTGCTGGCACTGGTCCACTATCAGTATATCGTCGAGGTATATGATGAGGCGGATACCCCTCTCTCGGAGGTACGCCACCACAGGCTTCATCACTTTGGTGAAGCACCAAGGAGCCGAGGAGAGCCCGAAAGGCAGAACCAAATATTCGTACCATTGGTCTCTCCACCTGAACTGCAGAAACCTGCGATGCGGGGGAAAAATCGGAATAGAGAGATACACGTCTTTCAGGTCTAGCCGGACCATCCAATCCCCCACTTGCAGAAGATCCGTTAAGAGATGGATGCCCTCCATTTTGAAATGGTTGTACGTCAGAAATTGATTGAAGTCCCTGAGATTTAAAACTAGTCTGTTTCCTCCCCCTTTTTTCTGAATAACAAATATATTGTTGCAGAAACCGTGAGGGCTGTGAACACTTGGTGCTATCGCGTGCTTCTGCAGCAAGGCCGCAATCTCTTCCTCTATAAAACTGGCCTCTAGTTGGAAAAAATGGAGAGCTGAGGGTATGCTTGACTGAACAGGACGTGAGTAAAACTCCAAGTGAAAACCCTGAACCGTCTGTAAGACCCAGGCGTCCTGTGTAAGGTCTCTCCACCGCCCTAGGCAGTGTTGAGTCCGACCCCCCAAAGGAAGAAGGGAAATATCTGAAAGTCTCACCTGAGCTCTGTTGGTGCTTGAAGTTCCCCCTGCCATTTCCGGATTGGTATCTGTTCTTGCTGAACCTCCTACGGGAGGGGTAGAAGGTCCCTCCACGGGTGGAGTCAAAGTCATTTCTGCCCGTTCCGAAGTCGCCTCTGTGGGAGCCGGGAGGACCTCCTCGGCCTGACGAGCGACCCCCGCCTCGTCCGGCCCTGTGAAAAACACCCTGGTTCAGTGCGCGTTTGATGCCCGATTGGGCTTTATCCAACGCCGTAAAGGTACCTACGTACTTGGAGACGTCCTTGACGAACTTGTCAACAAACAGAAGGCCTTCTGCAAGGGGCCCCGGCTCTGCGTCAGCGAGCTCTGTTAGATTTAAATCCATCTTCATGAGCAAAGATTTCCTCCTCTCTGCAGAGACGGCACAATTAGCGTTGCCCAAAAAGCAGATGGCCCTTTGGGTCCATCCAGCCAGCACGTCAGGATCTATAATGACAGAGGTCTCCTTGGCCACAAAGGCCATCTCCAAGATTTTTGCCAAGGGGCCGATGGCATCCAGCATCTTGTCCTGACACCCCTTCCATGCCCTGTCCAATCCTCTCTTCGGATCCTTTGTGAACTTCTTTAAAAAGGTGAGAAGGTTGGGGTCTATCTTAGGCGTTTCCGCCACCTCATCGGGGGTGACGTGTACTGCGCCTCGTGTGGATCCCTTATGCGGCCCTTTTACGTGTGGATGCGGTTGTTTCACACTCTCTGCCCCCGTAAGTAGGGACTGTAGGGATGAAATCGCGGTGGCCATTAGTCCACAGTCTTATATCAGAATCTGGAACCTAAACGCTAGGTCGCTTGTCAGGCACCATCTAGATATTTTCGATCTGCTAGATAAGGATGCTCCTGACGTGTTTTGCCTGACGGAGACCTGGCTGCAGGATGCCGACTCGGCCGTTGTCAATCTGGCCTTCCCGCCGGAATACTCGGTATTCACCTTGAACCGAGCTTCTAGAGGCGGAGGAATAGCTCTTGCGGTCAAGTCCTGCTATTCATGTACGTGGCATGGTCAAAAAATCCCGGGTTGCGAAAGTGCAATGTTTAAGGTAGCTATTACACCTAATTTCACCCTGTCGGGGCTACTGATATATCGGCCCCCAGGGAGTGAAGTGGCTTTTAGAACGGCGCTACCTGACCCCATTAGTGAACTGGCTGCGGGGTGCTCCAATTTCTCCATCATTGGAGATTTAAATCTGCACTTTGACAACATAGCTAGCCCCACGGTGTCCAGTTTTGTGGCCGATCTCGAGGCGCTCCAGCTGATTCAGTTGGCGGCACAGCCCACCCATTCAGGGGGTCATACCCTCGATCCGTTTCTTACCAATCTTACGGATGCCTGCATCTCCAGCTACATACCTCTAGCATGGACTGATCATTACTTGATACAGATCCAGTGCCCTATACCGGCTAGACAATCTAAGCCAGTGGTGTGTACTATTCCAAGACGTCGCTGGAATAAACTCAAGCTAGACGAGTTTTTCCATCTCCTATCGGTCGACTCATTTGACATCACGGGGTCGGCTGATCAGGTCTATGACAGGTTTTGCCATTGGGTTTCCAAGGCTTTAGACACACTCATTCCCTTGGCATGCTGTAAAACTGGAACCGGTAAAGCCAGCCCTTGGTACGATGACTCGCTACGGGCACTGAAGGTTTCTTGTAGGCGTGCAGAGCGGGCTTGGCGCAAGTCTTATAACAGCATGAAGAAGGTTCTCTACCTGTCTACGGTGAAATTGTATCACCGGGCAGTGTGTAGAACCCGTGCCGCCTTCTATGCTGCACAATTTAGGACGAGTTCGAACCCGTCTAAGGCTATCTTTAAGGTACTGAAAGACCTCACGGCCAAGAAGGTAACTTCGACGCACCAGAGCTCGGTGGAGCACTGTGAAAAACTGGCAGAGTTCTTTCTGGAAAAGGTAAATGCCATTTATCGAGCTTTTCCGGTGACCACCCCCGCGGCTAATCCACCTCTTAAGCCGTTTCCATCTGAGGGGTTGCATTCCTTTCCTATCCTAACATCTGATAGTCTCGACACTTTGGCCCGGCAGGTGAAGTCGGGGTCCCCAGAGGACCCGCTCTGCCCAGATGTGTTCAAAGACCTAGCGGCACATGAGACCTCGCCGCTATGCTCTCTGATCAACTCGTCACTCACATCTGGCGAGGTACCACTGAAGTGGAAGCGAGCCATGGTTCGTCCTATCCTCAAGAAACCTAGCCTGGACGGTAGCAAGCCTGAGAGCTATCGGCCAATTTCACTTCTGCCGTGGCCGGCTAAGGTGACTGAGGCCCATGTCAACGCAGTCCTCTCGGAACATCTCCGCCATGCAGATATCCTCGATGCTACGCAGAATGGGTTTAGGGCCGGTCACAGCACGGAGACGGCTCTGCTTTATATGGTGGAGCATCTTCGCTCCGTGCTTGACGCGGGACAAACGGCAGCGCTGGTGCTATTAGACCTGAGCGCTGCCTTTGACACCGTCTCGCACCTGATCCTTCTGCGGCACTTAGAGGAGGCTGGTGTCACCGGCATTGCTCTCCAGTGGTTCCGGTCGTTCTTAGCCAATCGGGCCTTTAGCGTGACCGTCCCACCTTACCAGTCCAAACTCCATCCGTTGAACCTGGGGGTCCCCCAAGGCTCCTTGCTGAGTCCTACGTTGTTCAACCTTTACGTAAGGCCGCTAGCTGAGGTTGTCAGGCAATGGGGTATGACGATGGTGTCGTACGCCGATGACACCCAGCTAGCGGTCACGATCAGCGGGGATGCCGAAGTCGACGCCCCCAGGTTTCAACAAGGACTGCGGGCGGTCGCCAGCTGGATGACGTCCAACTGTCTCCAGCTGAACGCTAGTAAGACCGAGGTCATGGTCTTTGGCAGACAACCGGATCTTTGGGGAGAGAGATGGTGGCCAGGGGAGTTGGGTCCTGCTCCCATCCCAGTCGCCGAGCTTAAGAACCTCGGGGTCTGGCTGGACCCTACCCTTACGTTTGTGTGTCATACCAAACGGACGGCTGCCTGCTGCTTTGGTATCCTGCGTGGGCTCCGTCCAGTGCTTAGGTTTTTCGATGCCCCCACGAGGCAGCTCATGATCCAAGCCACAGTCATCTCTAGGCTGGACTATGCGAGTTCCCTACTGGTTGGACTGAATCAAGCAGAGATCGGGCGTTTACAACGGATCCAGAACGCCGCAGTTAGAGCGGTGGTAGGCCTACCAAGATTCTGCCCTACCACTAGCACTCTGCGTTCTCTGCACTGGCTCCCGGTGGCCCAGCGGATCCAGTTTAAGGTCCTCTGTGTCGCCTACAAGATTCTGAAGGGGTCTCCAGCAACGATTCTTATGGCTCTCGTAGCTCATTACACCCCAACCCGAGCCTTAAGATCTGCGGACCTGGAATTGGCTGTTGTGCCACGCTTTAAACGGAGTAGGGCAGGAGGGCGCTCGTTTCAAGTTCGCGCGGCGGTTCTGTGGAACTCCCTGCCCCCGGTGATTCGGGCTGAGAGGGACCTGCTCTCCTTTCGCCGTGCGGTGAAAACTTTCTTATTTCCTTAGGTTGTTTACTGTTTGTCTATTGTTTCGTTGTGTTGTGCTGCTGCCTTGTCGGGCGCCAGGACGCTCCTTAGCTGGAGCATCTGTGCGCCAAATACAAACGCATAACATAACATAACATAACATAACCTGATTCGGGATTTCGGGTCTAGGGCATTCTGACCGCAAACGATTCCTTACCTCCCTAGGGAAGCTCTTACGTAAGTTCTCATGAATATAAGCCGTCACCGCCGTAGGCGGCACCCAGTCCTGTGACCTGGGGTGTACTATTTCCGATGGGTCAAAGGTGAAGGGTGTGTGAGCCGGCGCAAGGCTCTTGGGCTGCGCCGCCTTTGCCTTCTTCGGAGGGTTGTGATCCTCTGAAGTGTCCGTGTCCGTATCCGTGTTGGTACCAGTGTCTGTGTCCGTGTCGGTATCATGGACCCTACGCTTAGCTGTGGCTTTGCCCCCTGCGTATGAACAGTCCGCCATGTCCGGCAAGGTAGCTAAGGCCTGCGTGTGAGGCCAAGTGGCAGTGTCCCCTGAAGGTGGACCCGAGGCGGACGCCTCGCCTTTCTTTTTCTGAGGTTTAATGAAGCCATGTCTCTTGGCGAAACCTTCTAGTTGTCGTCTTATGGGACGAAGGGCTGAAGCAAGTGCCTGTTGCACCGTCTGTGGGACAGTAGTCTCCATCGCCCTGTTAACTGAGGACTGGACCGATGCGTCCAAGGCACTAACCAGGTTGTCCTCCAAGGCAGCCGTCTGCCTAGTCTCAAAGTCCTCCTCCTCATTGTACCCTTCATTATACTGTTCTTCTGACATCCTGATGTATTGGGAACTAATCACCCTATAGGTTGTTGACACTCAGGGCCAGGCACAAGGAGGGTCGGGGAGGCTGGGGGGGTCAGCCCACACAGCACACTTAACCTTTCACCACCTTCAACCCCCTCAGCAAAGCTGTAGTCAAACTGGGCCAGGGTCCCAGGCCACCGCAAATTCCTTGAGCGTGTGCACACTCCAAAACGGCCTTTTCTTGTATTTTACAACCTCACCAGGCGATATCCGAGGCAGAGGGACCCTTCCTAACTCTCCGATGCAAAAAGCGTAAGTGAAACTAAATTCGCGGGTCGCGCCGCAACGCGCAGCCCAAACGCGACTGAATTCTACCAAAATCCAGCCCAATTCAACGCGTTTTGGGCGCCCGTCGCGGCCGAGAGCCACCCGGCCTGTACTCGCGTCAGCGGCGATCAGGGAAGCCAGCTGCGCATGCGCTAGACGCGCGTTCGTGAAGGGGAACACCGGGACCGATACACCTTGGCTCAAAATGAAAATAAAGGCGCCCGTCTGCCTCCGGTCAGCGACCGACGCTACCCTCGCGCCGCTGAGGCGCGTTCTCTGCCACAAAAGAGGAACTGAATTACAGAACGGCGGGCGCAGAGGGGGCCCGCCGAAGCACCGCTACTCCCCCTAAACAGGTAGCTACCTTAAGGAATATAATATGTGGAAAACAGTGCTCAATAAGGTAACAACCATACAGTAGTCATGCACAAATTAGCGAAAATAAACATCAGAGGGAGTAAACGAAGGTGCACTTAGCTCTGTGAGCAGCAAAGAAAGAGGAAGATGGCGGCAGGCTAAGGCCTCTTATGGACTAAGGGGGCGTGTCTATGTGTAAGACATGATGGGATATGTAGTTTAACGTTATATTTGAATGAAAAGCAAACATTTTCATTGGCTGCTGTGAGCTTCTAGTAAAGATTGAGAAGCATAATCAGAAGCCTCAGGTCCTGACATAGAATCTACACTGGCTTCCGGTGAGGCAGATGTCTTCATTTAAAGCACTGTGTTATTGTCACAAGGCTTTTGCTAATAAAGGACTGCGGTACCTTCCATCGTTGGCTAGATGATATGTACCGGCGAAAAACCTAGGATCGGCAGGGAATAGATTGCCTTCTGTTCCCAAAGTAAAGAGATCATGCTCATGTGGAAGTTATTTTACTTAGTTGGCACTGAAGTTGTGGAATGGTTTGCTGCTGGCAGTTTATCAGGTTCAGTTGGAGTGTGCCTTCAGGAAAAAAATTTAAACTTGGTTCTTTAGTGTCTGATCTAGGGGAGTTTAATTGTTGCACTTAGGGCTGCGGATACCTGTACCTAGTGCTGGGACACCTCATCTGAGGTAGCTATGCGCTTACAAAAAGCGTTATTATTAGGATGGGAGAAGAATGGGGCCAGAATGGGGCCATGTTTCAGTGATGAAGAATGCACTGTGTGTGTGATACTTGTATGAGGCCTGCAAAGCTGAGTACTGTAGATTATTGGCCAACAAGCATGAATTGTAGGGTGTGGCCATAGTGAAATACTGATCTGGTAACAAATGTGTTTATGAACTCAGTGTGATCACTGATGAAATCATGACTGGAAATCCTTGGGCCATTGTTAGGCAATAAGCTTACTGAATGTAGCAATTATAACCATCCTGAGGATATGTGGTGTGGCAGTAAGCCAAAGATGTATCATCCAAAATGTGAAAAAAGCATAAGCTTCATGTTTTTCTCCCCATGTGAGGAGGTGGTGGTGGAGCAATGGTACCAATTATAATGAGGAATTAAGGTGGTGCTCTCCTTCTTGGCCAATTTCCTCATACTTGCTGTTTTCCGGTTAGATAATTATGGCTGCTCTTGTACAAGGTTGCCATTATTTTTGCTTAATAAACCCAGCAGAATCGAAAACAAGTAAACAGGTGAGTTGTGCGGAGCATGGATTGTTATAGCGACCTTTTGTTTTCTTTGCATGTTGTAATGGATGAGTTTCATATTCTAAAAACTTACTATATCATTAAAGTATACCATAAATGTAACACAAATACCACTTCTAGGTGTTCAATGAAGGTAGCTGGTCAGCATGCCATATTACAGGATACTATATTAACATGCTGCTCTAACTCCACCTTGGGGTTCAGCTAACAAAGATCACTACTACCGAGATATCCTCCCTCCCTAAGTAGCTTTAACTCGACTATCGGATTGATCGCGAAGTGGCGCTATCTATCTGGCCTCTCCCCTGAGTTGTTGTTGCTCTGCTTATGGGTAGACATAACTCTGCTTCCAGGTACTCCTAACCGTGATCACTATAAGGTTCATCCAGCTTTCTCTCTGAAAAACGAATTTTGATATTGCAAAGCACTAATGGCCTTGAGCTTCAATGATATGTGCCTGTCTCGGAGTGACCAAACAACCAATAATAACAAACCACCTTAAACACAACACAACAGATCAACACCTCAGATTCCAACATGCAGAGATTGGAAAAACTATGACCTGTTAACAACATGGCCTGGGAGACCCAGCAATAAATTCAAAAGAAAGTCGTTGTTATATACTCAGGCCACACCATGAGCCCTTAGGTTAATCAAACAACAAAATTAATATTTCATAACAAATGGATACTAGGGTAGATTTTCTTACTTCTGGAATTCCCAAAGAAGATACAAGTAACTACTTACCTCATCATGTTACAGTTGGATTATGCAAGTTATCTGCATCCTGACGTACCACGCACCAACTATGAGACTCCTTCAAAGAATCCAGAACGCAGCAGCAAGACAACTTCGACATGTAAACCTCTGAACCCTCATCTCCCCTTTTATAGATGTAGTCACTGGTTGCCTGTCGGTAGATGATCTTCCGTCAAGGTACTATGCATTAGACGCAAGGCAATTATTGACAATAGAACACTATTCTTACAGGTGAAGCTTACATGATTCTCTATGGTCGCCACATTCCACATGAGCACCCGAGCTAGTCACTCCATCCCACAAGAAGAAAAACAACAGTTGAACCTTCTTCTCTGTCCAAGACACTAAAGTATGGAATTCACTTCAAGCAAGGAAACAAACCATCAAGACCCACCTGTATTCAGGAGGATGGCGAAGCACTGGATTTTTCGTACCTGAATCCTGATTTTCAAGAAGATAGTGAAGTTCTAGCTTTCTGCCTACCTGAATATATTGGAAACAGACAGTCCAGCTTCATCCTACTACAACCATGGCAGGATGGGAATCTCTGGATCCTAGTTAGAACAAGCAGAAACTTTGAACATATACCTGTCAACGCAAACTTGTTCCCATTATCACTCACTACACAAGACACAGGAGGCTCAGAGAATACATATCTCAAATGCAAGAGCAGCCATTGCAGACGAAATGGAGAGCTTTGGCTGCCAATAACGGAAAAAATAGAATGACAACAAAATAAGAGTATCTTTAACAAGCCAGAGTGTACCATTATCTACCCGCAATACATTCTTTGGGAGCCAACTAAATAACTGCTAATCTTCTGCATGACCGTTGTAAGCCTGTTACACATGTTGTCATGCTAAACATTTATGGTAACCACAAGGAGATGATGGACAGAGCACTGAAACTTTTCAGACAGTAACCCCCGGTCAAAGATCTGGGTTGAATCCATCATCGTTCTTTAGCTCACTCAGCCACCCCAGTTCAGACACAGCTATATGCAAATCAGTCTTGGCCCTGTGCCTCATGGCAACAGTCAAGCCCGAACTGCCAAGCCATGTCTTCCCTGGACTGGAAAAAGGCATCCTGGGACCAGTTTCGGGCTAACAGCCCTCATCAGCCAGGTTAGCTTGAATCCAGTGGCAAAGTGAGCAAGGGACCCACGTCTGGGCTGGGCGTGAGTGTCTGAAAAGTTTCAATGCACCGTCCATCATCTCCTTGTGTTTCCTTTGTTCGCCCTAAGTTGGCAGGGTATGCCCTGACGTGGGTCCCTTGCTCACTTTGCCACTGGATTCAAGCTAGCTTGGCAGTCGTGGGCTGTTAGCCTGAAACCGGTCCCAGGATGCTTGTTTCCGGTTCAGGGAAGACATGGCTTGGCAGTTCGGGCTGGACTGTTCCCATGAGGCACATGGTTAAGACTGATTTGCATATAGCTGTGTCTGAACTGGGGTGGCGAAGTGAGCTAAAGAAAGATGATGGATTCAATCCAGATCTGTGACTGGGGTGAGTGTCTGAAAGGTTTCAGCGCTCCATCCATCAACTCCTTGTGTTTGAAACATTTACGGTAAGCATAAACCACAGCTGAATGACCGCATGAATGAGTGCCTCAGAGATCTGATGGTCCAATTAGATTAGATTTTTTTGCTATACCTCGAAACAGCCATATTCATTAAACCAATTGGTAGTATTATGATGTTCATATACAACTAATGTTCTCCCATAACCAATGGTGTGAAGAAATGATCATGAGTTAACTTCTAGATGTAAGAAATTGCACAATAGATTTGCGCAAGAACAACATTGCAAAAATATGGCACAGCATGAAAACTACTTGACAAACTAACTATTATGCATGACTAATTCATTAACACTGGCCCCCCATGGAGAAGTATGCTACTCATTCACAAAGGCAAAAACAACAGTTGATGGACAGAATGCAGAACAATGTCATACATTCACCCCAGTACAGAGATCTGGGCCTAAATCCATCGTTTTTTGCACTCCACACCACCCCAGTTCAGACATGGCCATATGCAAATCAGCCTTGACCCTGTGTCTCATGGGAACAGTCCAGCCCGAACTGCCAAGCCAAAGGAAAACAACATTGAATGTTGCTTGTGGGCTTCCACCAGCCAGCACAATGGAGTGCTCAACATTCCAATGTCCTAATTCAGATTAATAATGTGTATATAGCATAATGAACATTTTGCACTAAAAACACAAACGCTGCATTTTGTAAAACTGATTTTTTTAATGTCCATGACTAAAGAAGGCCCAAACTTCTTTGATTTTAAACGCAGCCATGATGTGTGTTTCGTTTCTTGTTTCCTTACATGTAACAAAATGTCCACTTATGAAATGCCATGCGTTGACATGCTGTTCTCGAAGATCTCCGTAGAAGCTCATTCTCTTTCCTCTGTGTCATCAATTCAAGCTTCATCTCTTTCCTTACTGTACCACAGAAGGTATATCCTTCTATTAAGCTCATCATTGTATTGTGTGTAATAAGATGTGTACTATTACATCCGTTGACATTAGGGTCTTTTTTCAGTTAAATTCGGTTCCATAGTGCTGTACTGTGATTGGTTGAATCCATGACACGTTATTTTTTTTTTTTTATTCTTATACTTTATTTTTCCAGTTTTTGCATAAAGAAAAAGGTTAATCATTACAGTGCAGAGTACCGCATAGGTGATAATAAAGCACATGCATAGCAAATATAATGTAAAATGATCACAGGTAACAATGAAAATAGACGGTGCAATATGGTAAGATGTCGAGGATGTACAACCAGTGGAAGCAATAAGTTGTTTCGCAATATAAAGATACAAGAATCACAACAGCGATCAAGCATTACAAATAAGGACACATTGATATCTACAGTAGGCAAAAAAAATAGATTGATCCAACGTTCCTCTCAGAACTGACATCTAGCCAATTCCTTCGGGAACAATGCCGCTCGCCGTTTGTGATTCCTGTTCGGATTGAGTCTTGGCTATGTAGTCCCTATATGGGCCCCAGATATCTACAGGTCGTGACGAGCTAGGGATCAGGGTGGAGTATTCTTCGCAGTTCACATTGCAAAATGCCAAACTCCGGAGCCACACCTGCAGGGAAGGGGTTCTCTTGCTGCCCCATAAGAGAGCAATCTCCCCCTTGGCCAACAGGAAGCCCAGAGCCGCCAGCTTCCTGATCTTTTTAATGGAAATTGGCCACATAGCCCAACAGTGTGATCTCAGAGGTGGGTAATAGTTGCATGGACAGCATGTCTCCCAGTGTGGAGTGAACGAGGGGCCAGTACTGGTGTATCTTGGGGCATGTCCAGGCGAGGTGTGCAAAATCGGCAAATGGAGCCAGACATTTCAGACAATGATGGGGCCTGTTGTGATCTATTCTATGGGAGCGTGCGGGAGTGTGATACATTCTGCGAAGGAATTTAAAATGAAGTAACTTGGCCTGCTGTTCAACAAGACCTCTTTGGTAGCCCTACAGCACTGTTCCCATTGGTCGTCCGTGATGGGCCTACCAAAATCCACCTCCCAGGCCGCACGCACCTTAGCGTCGGATATAGGTCTGGACGCCCCGCATTGCTTATATAATTTCGAGACCAAATATGCACCAGTAGGGTTCTTTATCAGAGGTGTCAGAGGCGGGGTTGGTTCGGGGGCCAAAGGAAATGAAAGGAAAGTGGCCGAAGCATGGAGTGCATACGTGTCATGACGAAAATGTCCATAAAGAAACGCTCTGTGAATCGGGCCTCCTCTGATACTGAGAAGATGTGGCAGTCAGGAAATAGGTCGCCTATTGTGCGAATGTGACATTTCTCAAATGTACGCTGGACCAAGACTTCACCAGTAATTGGAAGCAAAGAAAGATTAGGCAGGGGCAGCTCAGGAGAATAGAGTAGCTCGAGTCCAAGCAGTCTGCGCAGCTTATCCCATGCCCAACATGTGGTGGAGACAGTTTGAATGTCTTGGGGATCCCGAGGGAATCCCTTAGGTAGGATATTAGAAAGGTGGCGTGGGAGCACCAGGTCTACCTCCGGTTTTAAATATGGGACGCGTGCGTCAGGTTGAAACCATACATGTGCGCAACAACATTGTGCTATGAGGTAGTACAAATAAAAATCAGGAACCCCAAAGCCCCGCCTCTCATACGGTAGGGTCAAGGTCTGCCAGCGAACCCGAGGTGTCTTGTCTCCCCAGATAAGGCGCAAAAACAATGATCGCAACTGTGTAAAATAGTCTTAGTAAGAGGTATGGGGATATTGTTAAAAAGATATGAAAACCGGGGGAGGACAACCATTTTAATTATGGCAACTCTACCAGCCATTGATAACGGCAGCCACAGCCACTTCGCAATTGGTGATTCAAGGGAGCTAATAGCCCTGCCGTAGCTAAGTCTGATCATAGTGATGGTATCTAGATGGACATAAACCCCAAGATATTTAACTGCCTCACTGCACCATTTAAGTGGGAACTCACAGGACCAGGCAGTCGTGCCAGTCGTTAGCGGGAAGATGACCGACTTATGCCAGTTAATGCTGAGCCCATAGAATTTGCCGAACCGAACAATTTCCAATATCAAGGGCTCCAGATTCAGATCTGGCATCCTAACATATAGAATAGTATCCTCCGCATAAAGCAAAACTAAAAGGGGGCCAGTGCGGAACTGGAGGCCGCGGTGCAAGTGTTTTTCATGAAAATGGCGCACTAACGGGTCCATGGCTAGAATAAAAAGCAGTGGAGACAAGGGACAACCCTGTCTCGTACCACGGGATAGAGTGAATGAGTCGGAGATGGTACCGTTGAGGCGTAATATGGCGGTGGGTTCAGTTTACAGAAGCGCCACCGTGGAAACAAAACATTCTGGCATACCCATATGCCGCATGACAGACAAAAAAAGGCCACTCGAGTGAGTCGAATGCTTTTTCGGCATCCAAGAGGATGGCGGCAGCCGGCGTGGCAGGGTCGATCTATGTAATACAGTGAATAAGGTCTGAAGATTCAGGGAAGTGGACCTATGAGGAACAAAGCCAGACTGCGCCGGCGAAATGATGGATTCCATTAATAAAGACAATCGTATTGCAATTACCTTAGCCAGTATTTTATAATCGAGGTTTAATATTGATAACGGCCTATAGGAGCTACATAATTTGGGATCTCATCCAGGTTTGGGAAGTAGAATAATGACCGCTTCTCTGAACGTCGGAGGAAGGGTGCCTATTTCAAGCGACTCCGCATAAACCTCCACCAATCATGGAACTAAGATGTATGCCTTATAAAAATCGGCAGAAAAGCCGTCGAGACCAGGCGCAGAAGAGCCCCGCAGTGCATCAATGGCTTCAATTATGCTCTCCTGTGACATGGGAATGGACAAAAAATCCTGCATATATCGTTCCAAGTAGACAAGTGCAATTTCGGCCAAGTAGTTCCCCTGTTCACGCAGATCTACAGTATTTCTGGAAGTATGTAATGTTTTGTAATATGAAAGGAAATAATCGCAGATTTCCGGGGTAGAGTGTTGTAGGTCGTCATGCGGACCGGCAATTTCCGTAATGTAAGCAGAGTCACGCGGAGGGCGTAGTGTGTGCGTTAGTAATTTACCAGGTCTCTCAACTTGCCATATCTTTGCGCGGCGTGTTGTTTATTAAGGAATAGTAACTCACGCTCAGCCGTTTCCCTAGGCGCTTTGCCTCTCCCGTACTGGAGGTCGAGCCACAACGCTCTCGGTCCAAGGCAGCAATGTCCTTCTCAATGCGATTCAGGGTAGAGAGGAGATCTCGTAGGACTCTGACATGTTTGACAATACAGACGCCTATAATATAAGCCTTAAACCCCTCCCAAAAGACCACCCAGGTGTCGACCGTCCCGGTGTTAGATTAAAAATACTCCTCAATTGCTTGCCTAACCTCCTTATTAAAAACCTGATCCAGTAGCGCATTTCCGGGGAATCGCCACTGTCGTTCGTAGCCTCCCGGCCTGGGGACATTCAATCGGAGCACGACAGGTGAATTATCTGAGTGTGTGCGGGGAAAAGTGAGTATACCATCCAGCCAGCCAGCCACCCCCGGGAATACCAACCAATAATCTATCCTGGTCCATGTGTTATGAAACCCCGAATAGTGTGTGAAGTCCGGAAGGCGTGAATTGAGTCTGTGTTCGACATCTATCAAAGAAAAGTGAGTACATATGTCTCTGAGGGCTTGTCGGGCACAGGGATTGGCGTCAGGGGAAGCTGAAGTACTGTCTCTGGATGGGTCCAATAATAAATTGAAATCACCCCCAAGTATCAATAGCCTGGGGTCAAGTGACAAGAGCTGAACCTGCAGCTTGTGGAAGAAGGATGGGGAGTCTACATTGGGGCCATAAACCCCAACTAGTGAAATCTTGTGCCCCATCAGTGAACCAGTGACGATCAGGGTTCGACCTTCAGCATCAATCAAGGTTTTGTGCAGTGAAAAAGGGACACGTTTGTGTACTAAAATTGCAACCTCCCTGGCATAACGACTATAATTGGAAAAATATCTATGGGAACCCCAACTCGTCGTTATAGGAGTGCGGTCAGAGTTAGACAGATGCGTCTCCTGCAGAAACACTGTCGATGTGGTGTCTGACGATATAGTTGAGGACTTACTTACGCTTCCTAGTATTATTTAATCCTCTGATATTCCATGACATCAAAGAGAGCCCGGAAGGAACGGGCTGGCGTCCTAGCTTGACCATTGAAGAATTAGCACCTCAATTGCACCGCAATGCATGTCTCTCACACGCCATAAACTAGCACCTTGATCAATAATGCAGCAAAAACCATTGAAACTGAACAAATGACCCCTCCCCCCCACCCACCACCCAGCCTCCTACTAACCCCAAAGAGGCATACCCCATCGTTGCTAACCAAATGCCTGTGCAATGAAATCAGTATCATCATTGTAGGAGTCAAAGGCGCACATAGCAAAGTGAACATATTATATAAAGATATTGTGGTATTCACCATAGGGCGTGGCAACGCAACGCCGGTCGGGCAATAGAAAGAACTATATCAGCATGAAGAAGAAAAATGTGTGCATGAATTAAACTTAGCATTACAGACTGATAAATGCATAAAATCGGTTAACCAGTCCCGGGATGGGAGAAAAGTTCTACACTGTCCTGTGACCCCCCCTGTGATGGGGAGGCGGGGTGTGGCACAACAGGTGACCCAGAATGGTTTTTCTTATAGTTCTGGCAGAACTCCTGTGCCTCCGTAAGGGTGTCAAATATGCAAGGTCTACCATCCACATCTACCTTTAATCTCGCCAGATACAGCATGCCGTATTTGAGCCCCAAGTTCTCCAAGGCAGCCTTGACTCCATGGTATTTACGCCTTTCCTCCTGAACCATGATGGTAAAGTCAGGGAAAAAAGCCAACTTGCTACCCTGCCATTGGACGTCTCCCATGTCGCGGGCCGAGCAGAGAGCAGCATTCCTGTCCCTGAAGTTCATGAGCCTTGCAATGATGGGTCGCGGGGGAAGGCCATACGACCAGTGGCGGTCGTCTCCGGAACGCCGATGATTCGGATATTATTTCGGCGGCCGCAAGCCTATAAATCTTCTTTCTTGATAGCTATCTCTTTGAGGATCTTTTCCACTCTGTCCAGTCGTTTCAGGGAGGCTGACACACCGTCCTCAAAGTCCGAGACCCTCGCCTCTACGACATCCAGCCGTCGGTTATGCGCCTGAATCTTAGTTCCCATGTCGGCCAATTTCTTGTCCAGGTCGTCGAATCGACCATCCAATGCCTTAAAGCCGGCTCTTATCTCGGCTAGCATGGCTGTCACAAGGGAAGGAGGGTCCCTGGTGTCACTTGGGCCAGCAGCCCCAACAGTCAAATCAGGAGGGACATTCGAAGCCGGGCCAGCAGCCTTATCAAACTGCAGCACATGCTGTTTAGGGTCCTTCTTCACCCATCTCAAGAGGAGAGGAAAGGGACTTGACTGTGGCCCAGCAGTTCTATAGCCCCGGCGAGACCAGAGGGCAACAAGACGAAGAGTGAGCATGTGGGTGTCTCACAGCCAAAGCGCCAGGTAACAGAATCAATACATGGCGGACAAATCAGCGCAGCAGCTGTTACAACACTAGGCAGCAAATAGAGGGTTGATAGGCTCCCACATGAGAATGAGCGTGAGGTCACACAGGATCCGTGATATGTACAGGGTAGAGCGCAGGGGAAATCGCAGAACGCTGCAGCTGCAGAGCGTCAACTAGGCACACAGCGCTAGGTGGGACGCACAGGACGTCTCGAGGAAGGCGGCCAGCTGTTTGTTGACGGTCTTCTCGATGACTTTGGCTGGAAACGGGAGTAGCGAGATGGGGCGGTAGTTCTTGAGTTCGGTGGGGTCTGCTGTAGGTTTCTTGAGTAGAGCGCTCAGTTCGGCGTGCTTCCAGCTCTCGGGGAAGGTGGCGGTGTCGAAGGAGGTGTTGATAATGTCCCGCAGGTGGGGTGCGATGACAGCGTCGGCCTTGTTGAAGACTTGGTGAGGGCAGGGGTCAGTCGGAGATCCGGAGTGGACGGAGTTCATCATGCGGACGGTGTCAACAGTGGTAGTATTAGCCCCCTGGAAGGAGTTAGTGCCTCCAATGGTCGCCAGTCATCAGCGGGAAGTCAAGGGCTCAGGACAGTTTGCGCCCCCAGGTCCACAGTATCCGGGGTCAAGAAGGCTTCTGCACCACGTACACGCTCGCGCGTGTGTTCACCCCAGGGTAGGCCGCTGCTCACTCCGGCCGCAGCACAACCAGGAGGGGCTGAGGGGGGAGTCAGCGCACCCAACGGGTCCAGCGCCGCCGCAGCTCCAGAGCAGAATACCGGGGCCTCCTCGCAAGCCCGCCTCTCTCCCCGCCGAGACCAGTGCGCCAGCCCGGCACAGACAAGCCCACAAGGCCCGGAAAGCCCGAGAGAGCCGTGCCAGTGGGGGGGGGGGGCCCAGCCAAAGCTGCAGCAAGGGGGGGCAGAGGAAAGCCCACGTAGAGGAGCGTGGGGGGAGCGCCGGGCGCCAGTCGGGGCAAAAACTCACCACCTCCGCAGATGTATTTTCCTCCGCCGGGGAAGGCCGCAGGGCCGCGCCAGGTCTTCACGTCGGCCCGTCTCGCCCCAGCCCCGGGAATCTCAGCAGCCCGCGTCCGGCATCAGGATGATCCCCACGGTCTCCGGGGGTTGCAGGTGGGTGTCTGCTGATGTTTAGATGCTCCTTCATCAAGCAAATAAAGGATTATTGCGCCCGGCCGGCGGAGCTTCAGGCAAAGGCGGCCTTCTTGGTCGCCTCCTTGGCCACGCCCCCGACACATGTTATTAATTTCATATTGACTACATTTCTTTGGCTGCCTATTTTGCTATAAAAAGCTTTATATTTGGAGGTGAGCTACTCTGGTTTGCCCCGACTCTATGAGAGCAGACAAATGTCAGTCTGCCTCTTGCTTAGGACTTTGAATATTTTTACTCTGAGACTTGACTTCCTGTCTGATTTTTTGCTGCATTTGAAAGAGCCTTATGATAATTCCCTATACTGATTTACAATGCATTTTGACAGATTTTAGGACTAACCATTATTTTTTCCTTCTGTATTGAACTTTAAATATTTAATAACTGTTCTTGGTTTCTAACTTTTGCTGGTCTTGAGCCTTTCTGACGGAGGCTTATTTAATTGACAATGCTGAATTGTTTACTGTTCATCTAATCTCCCTAGGGACACATTGCCTCATATGTTCTTGAGGACAACATTGTCTATGTATGCTTTTTTATTTTAAGATTACCATATAAGATAGTATCAACAGTTAGGCATCGTCGGTTGTGAAAAGAAAGGGACAAGCTCTGATTATGAAGATAGGATAGGAAGCAGAGGATTTGAAAATCATATCTGTTATTTATCAGCAGAGCTAGTCAACATTTTTATGGCTGAGGACTATTCCTGAACTAAAGGACAGTAATACTCCAAAGAATTGGTTCAAGATATTAAAACAACCTTTTTGAAATTAGTGACAATTCTTTGACCCTCAGAACGACAAAGTAATTTCCCATGGCAAGGCAAACCCTTGCGAAAGGTTGACAGTTCCCCTAACGGACCCTCTAGACTTCAAAAGATCATGCCTTTGATGTCTCTTTGATGTCTACAGTCTGACACATTTTTTTGATCTGCTCTATTTTGAGACTTTCCTTATGCCCGTGGTAAGGCAAAGTTAATTTTCTGAATGAATTCTGTCATACTATTTTATTTTTAATTGCTTCACATTTTTTTGTTATCGATATCATTGTCTTGATTCTTATAAATAAACATCATACTCAGTGTTAAGTTGCCTGGAGCGCCACTCCCTTTGATGTGTATTCTGATAATGCGTGCACACCACAAAACAAAAAAACACAGTATAAATGATGATTTTATTATCTGGACATCATTCTAGCACTGGTTAGTAACGCCAAGCCAGAAATTGACGGTTATGATAATCATGCAATAAGTGTGTGTACATAGTTGAAGACACGTCTTGCATCAGATAACTTCCCATCACACCCTTCTGCACATACGCAAGAATGCAAACATCATTCACATGTAAAAAAAACAGGGTGGAATAAGTGTGTATCGTTCAGTATGCTGAGAGTCTGAAATCTCACAATAGCAAGGAGGGATTGAAGACTTGGGCAGTGGGGCATGGGGACCGGAACTGGGACGGAAAGGCGGACACTGGGCCAAAGCGGCAGAGACACTGGACATTGGAGATACTGATAAATGCACTGAGGCAGGGAGATACCAACACATGCACTGGTGCAGGAAGATACCAAAACATGCACTGGCGCAGGGAGATACCAACACATGCACAGGCACAGGGAGATACCAACAAATGCACAGGGGCAGGGAGATACCAACACATGCACAGGGAGATACCAACACATGCACAGGGGCAGGGAGATACCATAACATACACTGGGGCAGGGAGATACCAACACATGGACTAAGGCAGGGAGATACCAACACATGGACTGGAGATGCCATCACATGCACTGGGGCAGGGAGATACAAACACATGCACTGAAGCAGGGAGATGCCAACACATGCACTGGGGCAGGGCGATACCAACGCATGAACTGGGGCAGGGAGATACCAACTCAGGGACGGAGGCAGGGAGATACCACCACATGTATGGGGGCAGGGAAATACCAACACATGGACTGGAGATACCGTCACATGAACTGGGGCAGGGAGATACCAAAACATGAACTGGGGCAGGGAGATACCAACACATGGACTGGGGCAGGGAGATACCAACACATGAACTGAGGCAGGTAGATACCAACACATACACTGGGGCATCGAGATAACAACACATGGACTGAGGCAGGGAGATACCAACACATGGACTGGAGATGCCATCACATGCACTGAGGCAGGGAGATGCCAACACATGCACTGAGGCAGGGAGATACCAACACATGAACTGGGGCAGGGAGATACCAACTCATGGGCGGGGGCAGGGAGATACCAACACATGCACTAGGGCAGGGACATACCAACACATGGACTGGAGATACCAACACATGAACTGGGGCAGGGAGATACCAAAACATGAACTGGGGCAGGGAGATACCCACACATGGACTGGGGCAGGGAGATACTAACGCATACACTGTGGCAGGGAGGATGCCAACACATGCACTGGGGCAGGGAGATGCCAACACATGCACGGGGGCAGGGAGGATGCCAACACATGCACTGGGGCAGGGAGATGCCAACAATTGGACTGGGGCAGGGAGATACCAACACATGCACTGGGGCAGGGAGGATGCCAACACATGCACTGGGGCAGGGAGATGCCAATAATTGGACTGGGGCAGGGAGATACCAACACATGCACTGGGGCATGGAGATTACGATGCCAACACATGCACTGGGGCAGGGAGATGCCAACACATGCACCGGGGCAGGGAGATACCAATACATGGACTGGGGCAGGGAGATACCAACACATACACTGGGGCAGGGAGATACCAACACATGCACTGGGGCAGGGAGGATGCCAACACATACACTGGGGCAGGGAGATGCCAACACTTGGACTGGGGCAGGGAGATACCAACACATGCACTGGGGCATGGAGATTATGATGCCAACACATGCACCGGGGCAGGGAGATGCCAACACATGCACTGGGGCAGGGACATACCAATACATGGACTGGGGCAGGGACATACCAACACATGCACTGGGGCAGGGAGACTATGATGCCAACACATGGACAGGGACAGGGAGATACTAACACATGCACAGGGGCAGGGAGATGCCAATACATGCACTGAGGCAGGGAGACGCCAGCACATGCACTGAGGCAGGGAGACGCCAACACGTGCACTGAGGCAGGGAGATGCCAACACATACACTGGGGGGGATGCCAACACATGCACTGAGGCAAGGAGATGCCAACACATGCACTGGGGCACGGAGATACCAACACATGCCCTGGGGCAGGGAGATACCAACACATGCACTGAGGCAGGGAGATATTTATTTTATTTATTTATTTATTTATTTATTTATTTCAAAGGTTTTATATAGCGCTGCTGGACCTGAGAGTATCAGAGCGCTTTACAAGGAAGGTAGACATAATACGATAAAGTTAACAATGTGCAGGAAAATGCAAGGGATATAGTATTGCAATCAGAGCGCTATACATGTAAGGACAACATAATAAGATAAAATTAACAATATGAAGGACATTCATAAGGGATATAATATTGTATTGAGAGGAGCTAGGGGGTAGAGAAACAGGGATGTACATTAATGGGAAGATGCATGCTGAGAGTTGAGGGAGAGAAAGGAGTGTAGAGAGGGTGAGCGAGAATATGAGAAGGAGTGGGATGGGGTGAGGAGAAGTATGGGCCAGAGAAGAGAAAAGAGTGAACATGATCAAAGACAATCAGCCTAGACACCCCAATATCTGTTGAGGAGGAGTATTTTGAGTTCTTTTTTGAAGAGAGAGTAAGAGGGGTTGCAGCGAAGATCTTTGGGGAGAGTGTTCCAAATCGTAGGAGCATTACCAGAGAAAGCACGGGCTTGGGTCTTTTGGCATTTAAGTCTGGGAGGGATCAGGACTAGGGAGTTAGTGCTCCTCAGAGACCTAGAGCAACCTGTTTTTTGTAGTTTGCTTGCAAGGTAAGAGGGGGTGTTTTGGTGAAGAGCTTTGTGCGTGATAGCGGCAATCTTGTAGGTGGATCTTCCTTCTATTGGGAGCCACTTGAGATTTTTGAGGACAGGTGAGATGTGATCAAACCTTTTACAGTCAGAGATAAGTCTGGCAGCTAGGTTGAGAACAGATTTAATTGGAGTAAGATGGACTTTTGGGGTGCCGGCAAGTGTGGCGTTGCCATAGTCAATCCTAGAGAGGACAAGCGATTGGACAACGATTTTGAAATCATCCGCTGGAAGGAACGGTTTAATGTTCTTGAGGTGGAGAAGGGTGAAGAGAGCGCTTTTGGCTGCATTTTTAATGTGTGGGATGAGATTAAAATTTTGGTGGATGCTGATGCCTACGGATTTAACAGAATTAAAGGTGGAGAGGGAGCAATTAATTGCTTTGATATCATTGATCCAGAGTTGGATGGGAAGGGGATTGTTTTTGGGGGTGAAGAGGATGATTTCAGTTTTTTTCGGATTCAGTTTGAGGTGATTCAGATGGAACAAGGCTTGAACTCTAGTCAAGGTGTCATTGAGGTGAAGAATGTCTTTGTGGGATTTAATCTTGTAGTATAATTGTGTATCGTCGGCATAGAGGTGGTAGCTGATTTAAGCTTGTTTTAGGATGAGGGTGAGTGTTCCATGAAATGATCAAATAGGGTAGGGGAGAGGATCAATCAATCAATCAGTGACACTTGTAAAGCGCGCTACATACCCGTAGGGTCTCAAGGCGCTGGGGGGGGGGGGGTGCCGCTACCGCTCGAACAGCCAGGTCTTCAGCTTCTTCCTGAAGGAGAGGTGGTCTTGGGTCAGGCGCAGGTCGGGAGGGAGGGAGTTCCAGGTCTTGGCGGCCAGGTAGGAGAAGGACCTTCCTCCTGTAGTCGCTCTTTGGATGCGGGGGACGGCGGCGAGGGCGTGGTTGGCTGATCGGAGGTGGCGTTTGGGAGCGTAGAAGTTGACTCGGCTGTTGAGGTAGCTCGGGCCTTGGTCGTGTAGGGCTTTGTGTGCGTGGGTGAGGAGGCGGAAGGTGATTCTTTTGTTGACGGGGAGCCAGTGAAGGTCTCTCAGATGTCCGGAGATGTGGCTGGTTCGTGGGATGTCGAGGATGAGTCTGGCTGAGGCGTTCTGGATCCGCTGGAGTCTCTTCTGGAGCTTGGCGGTGGTACCGGCGTAGAGGGCGTTGCCGTAGTCCAGTCGGCTGGTG
The DNA here is from genome assembly GCF_964263255.1 of Lissotriton vulgaris. Classification (NCBI taxonomy): domain Eukaryota; kingdom Metazoa; phylum Chordata; class Amphibia; order Caudata; family Salamandridae; genus Lissotriton; species Lissotriton vulgaris. Next base: position 417,546,365 of record NC_141697.1, on the reverse strand, counting down.
ACGAGGGCCTGGGTGACGGTCTTCCTGGTCTCGGTGGGGATCCACCAGAAGATCTTCCGTAGCATGCGTAGAATGTTGAAGCACGCCGAGGAGACGTTGTTGACTTGCCTGGTCATGGAGAGGGAGGAGTCCAGGATGAAGCCCAGGTTGCGTGCATGGTCTGTTGGTTTGGGTGCGGTGCCCAGGGCGGGAGGCCACCAGGAGTCGTCCCAGGCGGAGGGTGAGGAGCCCAGGATGAGGACCTCCGTCTTGTCCGAGTTCAGTTTCAGGCGGCTGGTCGTCATCCACTCGGCTACCTCTTTCATCCCTTCGTGCAGGTTGGCTCTGGCGGCGGCGGGGTCGTTGGTCAGGGAGAGGATCAGCTGGGTGTCGTCGGCGTAGGAGATTATGCTGAGGTTGTGTTTGCGTACGATGGCCGCGAGGGGGCTCATGTAGACGTTGAAGAGGGTGGGGCTCAGAGATGATCCTTGAGGGACGCCGCAGATGACTTCGGAGGCCTCTGACTTGTACGGTGGTAGGTGGACTCTCTGTGTTCTTCCGTCGAGGAAGGAGATGATCCATTCCAGCGCCTTGTCCTGGATTCCGATGTTGCTGAGGCGCCGTACTAGGGTGCGGTGGCAGACCGTGTCGAATGCCGCGGAGAGGTCTAGGAGGATGAGGGCCGCTGTTTCTCCATTGTCCATCAGGGCTCGGATGTCATCGGTGGCGGCGATGAGGGTGGTCTCGGTGCTGTGATTGGCTCGGAAGCCGGACTGTGAGGGGTCGAGGGATTCGTTCGTCTCGAGGAAGGCGGCCATCTGCTTGTTGACGGTCTTCTCGATGACTTTGGCTGGAAACGGGAGGAGCGAGATGGGGCGGTAGTTCTTGAGGTCGGTGGGGTCCGCTGTTGGTTTCTTGAGTAGAGCGCTGAGTTTGGCGTGTTTCCAGCTCTCAGGGAAGATGGTGGTGTCGAAGGATGTGTTGATGATGTCTCGTAGGTGGGGTGCGATGACAGCGTCGGCCTTGTTGAAGACGTGGTGAGGGCAGGGGTCGGTCGGTGATCCGGAGTGGATGGAGTTCATCGTGCGGATGGTATCTTCGGTGCTGATCGGGGTCCAGGCGTGTAGGGTGGTGGTGGGGGGTTGTTGTTCGGTCATGGTGTGCGTTGGTTGGTTGTTGAAGCTGTTGTGTATGTCCGCGATCTTGTTGTGGAAGTATGAAGCGAGGGAGTTGCAGAGGTCTTGCGATGGGGTGATGTCTTTGTTTCCTGCGCTGGGGTTGGAAAGCTCTTTCACGATGTTGAAGAGTTCCTTGCAGTTGTGTGCGTTGTTGTCCAACCGGTCCTTGAAGGATGGATCCTTGAGGGACACCGAGAGAGACAGGTTGAGGTTTAGAGAGGAAGTGGTTAAGCTTGATTTGCTGTGATCTGTTTTGAAGAAATGAAGAGAACCATTTGTAAACAGTGCCTTTCGAACCAAATCGATCTTTGAGAGTGTGGAGAAGAGTGGGATGGTGTACAGTATCAAATGCAGCCGAGAGGTCAAGGAGAATAAGTAGAGAGGATTCACCTTTGTCTAGGTAGCGATGTATGTCATCAGTAATGTTTAACATAGCAGTTTCAGTACTGCACCCCTTTCTAAATCCGGATTGGAAAACATCAAGGAGATTGAAGGAGACGATGTGCTTCTCTAATTGTGATAATACACATTTTTCAAGGGCTTTAGAGAGAAAGGGAAGGTTAGAGATAGGGCGAAGGTTATTAAGATCATTTGGGTCGGCAGAGGTGTTTTTCAGGATGGGTGAGATTTGACCAAGTTGAAGGGAGGCAGGAACACAACCAGTGGAAAGAGAGGAGTTGATAATATTGGTCCATATAGGGGCGATGATATATTTGAGTTTTTGAACCAAATGTGCTGGAAGAGGATCTTTGGAGTGGGAGGAAGGTTTGAGTTTGGTAATGATATTGATGATCGAGGATTCTGATATTGGACTAAATTCACTCCATGCAGCTTTGTTTTTAGCTATGAGGCCGTTGGGAGAGGGGTCTGGAAGGGGGAGATCCGGGAGGGGTAGAGATAGATCATGAAGTAAGGGAGAAGTGGGCGCAAGTGTATCTGGAGTGTTGGGGAGAGTATGTTGGATGAGGGGAGGGAGGAGTGGGACGGAGAGGGAAGAAAAGGATAGTTCGATCTTGTTGACTTTGTTCGTAAAGAAGCTAGCAATTTCTTCGCATCCGTCAGTAGATGCTAATATTTTTGGAGGGCCAGTGGAGGTTTGTTTTTTAACAATGTTAAAAAGTTCTCTAGGGCGCTTTCTAGCCTGGTCAAGTTGAGATCGGAGAAAAGAGGCTTTTTCGTTGAAGATGTGTTTTTTATATTGGGCTCTCGCAGTTCTAAGGAGAACCAGATTATAAGCTGTGGGATGGTTCCTCCAAACACGTTCATAGTGTCTAAGGGCTCGTCTTTCATTATTGAGTTCAGAATTGAACCAAGACTTGGGAGGGTTGTTTTTTTGAGTTTAACTGGAGCGATTTGGTCGAGGGCTTTAAGAATAGAATTGTTATAGTGGTTAGTTAAGTCATTGGTGCAGTCAGAGAGAGGAAGGAGAAGTAAGCGGGTTTTAATTGTGGATTCCAGTTCGGCAGGTGGAATACGGTGGAGGTTGCGAGAAGGTTTCATAAGTAGGGTGTTGATGGGGGTGGGGCGCGAAATGGATCTATTCAAGGTGAAGAGTATAAGGTAGTGATCAGACCAGTCTACCGGAAGTATATTCGAGAGGGACGCCAGATCATTGCTAGTCATAATAGCATCGAGGGTGGCCCCTTTGTTATGAGTGGGTGAATGGCAGAGGTGGGTCATTTTAGTGATATCCATGGCTCCCTTAAATATTATAACAGAAGGGTCTTCAGTTTTATTCCAGTGGATGTTGTAGTCACCAATGAAGATATTCTTGGATGGTGAGAGCGATGCTTGAATAATAAGATCGGACATCTCTTCAGTAAAGGAGATGCAATTTCCAGGGGGGTGGTAGATAGTGTGAAATCGAATGGTGGGGGAGCCGTGTATAATGAGATCTGCGCAAAGGTATTCAAAGTATGACGGGTCTTGTAGATGGACAGGCGAGATGTTAAGTTCAGTTTTAAAGATTAGGGCAAGGCCTCCTCCAGTTTGCTCTATTCTATCTTTCCTAATGATAGCATAACCGGGGGGAATGAGTAGGTCGAGGATAGGAGTGGAGGGGCGGTGAGCCAGATTTCAGTTAGGAATGCGATGTCAATGTTTTTTACTGATAAATGCACTGGGGATACCAACACATGGACTGGGGCAGGGAGATACCAACACATGAACTGGGGCAGGGAATTACCAACACATGCACTGAGACAGGGAGATACCAACACATGCACTGAGACAGGGGGATAATGATACATACACTGGGGCAGGAACATACTAATACACACACTGGGGCAGGGAGGTATCGACACACAGACCGGGGCAGGGAGAAACCAACACATACTTTAGGGCAGTGAGATACCGATATATACACTGGGGCAGGGAGATACCGACATATACATTGAGGCAGGGATTTACCCACATACACAATGGGGCTGGGAGATAGCAGCACAAGCAGCACAAGCAGCACAAGCAGCACAAGCAGCACAAGCAGCGGGACAGTAAAATACCGACACATACTTTGGGGCAGGAAGATACTGACACATACACTGGGACAGGGAGATACAGATACATACAGTGGGGCAGGGAGATTACTGACACATACATTAGTGCAGGGAGATACCGGCATATACACTGGGGCAGTGAGAGACCAACATATGCACTGGAACAGGGAGATACAACCACATACACTGGGACAGGAGATACCGATACATACACTGGGGCAGGGAGATCACGGACACATACATTCGGGCAGGAAGATACGGACACATACACTGAGACAGGAGATACCGATACATACATTGGGGCAGGGAGATCACTGACACATACGTTTGGCCAGGGAGATACTGACACATACACTGAGACAGGAGACACCGATATAAACACTGGGGCAGGGAGATCACTGACACATACATTCGGGCAGGGAGATACCGACACATACACTGGGACAGGAGATACCGACACTTACACTGGGGCAGGGAGATACCGACACATACATTGGGGCAGGGAGATCGCTGACACATACACTGGGACAGGAGATACCGATACATACACTGGGGCAGGGAGATCACTGACGCATACATTGGGGCAGGGAGATCACTGACGCATACATTGGGGCAGGGAGATCACTGACATACATTCGGGCAGGGAGATATCAACACATAAACTGGGACAGGAGATAAGGACACATACACTGGGGCAGGGAGATAGTGATACATACATTGGAGCAGGGAGATCTCGACACACAGACCAGGGCAGGGCGATACCAACATATACTTTATGGCAGGGAGATACTGACACACTGGGGCAGGGAGAAACGAACACATACACTGAGGCAGGGAGATACTGATACGTGCACTGGGACAGAGAGATACCAACACATGGACTGGGGCAGGGAGATACTGGCATATACACTGGGGCAGGGAGATACCAACACTTGGACTGGGACAGGGAGATACCAACACATGAACTGGGGCAGGGAGGTGTAAATGTGAATGTGTGTATACTTGTAAAGCGCACTGTCACCCCATCTCGGGGCATCCTGTTGCTGTATACCACTGTGGAACCCTTCCTGGCTTTCCCTGTGAGATGCCCCCTCCTGGGCACCCCCAAGGTGAAGCCAGGCATCCCAGCGCTGTTGGGGCCGTTGCGGAGATTAAGCAAGCTATTGCCCAGAGTTGCAGAGTGGGACCCATGATTAGAGTAGGCACCGAGGCGAGAATTATTGAGTACGCGGACATTGAGCCCAAGACCCTGCCGCGTCGGGAATTGAACCCTGGTCCCGAGCCTGACCTCTGCTTCAGGGTCTGCCGCTTCTAACTAGTGAGACACACTTCTCCACAATACCAACAGATACACTGAGACAGGGAGATACCAACACATGCACTGAGACAGGGACATACTGATACATACACTGCAGCAGGGAGATACTGATACACACACTGGGGCAGGGAGGTACCTACAAACACAGACCAGGGCAGGGAGATACCAACACATACTTTAGGGCAGTGAGATACCAACATATACACTGGGGCAGGGAGATACCGACATATACATTGGGGCAGGGATTTACCCATATACACACTGAGGCAGGGAGATAGCAACACCTGCACTGGGGCAGTAAAATACCAACACATACTTTGGGGCAGGGAGATACTGACACACACTGGGACAGGGAGATACAGATACATACAGTGGGGCAGGGAGATCACTGACACATACATTGGTGCAGGGAGATACCGGCATATACGCTGGGGCAGGGAGATACCAACATATGCACTGTGGCATGGAGATACCAACACATACACTGGGGCAGGGAGATACTGATACATACATTGGGGCTGGGAGATCACTGACACATACATTCAGGCAGGGAGATACCAACACATACACTGAGGTGATACCGATACATACATTGGGGCAGGGAGATCACAGACATATACATTCGGGCAGGGAGATACCGCCACATACACTGGGACAGGAGATACTGATACATACACTGGGGCAGGTAGATCACTGACACATACATTCGGGAAGGGAGATCACTGACACATACATTCGGGCAAGGAGATACCAACACACACACTGGGACAGGAGATACCAACACTTACACTGGGGCAGGGAGATCACTGACACATACATTCAGGCAGGGAGATACTGACACATACACTGGGACAGGAGATACAGATACATACACGGGGGTAGGGAAATCACTGACACATAGATTCAGGCAGGGAGATATCAACACATACACTGGGACAGGAGATACCGACACATACACTGGGGCAGGGAGATACCGATACATACATTGGAGCAGGGATATCCCGACACACAGACCAGGGCAGGGAGATACCAACATATACTTTATGGCAGGGAGATACTGACACACTGGGATAGGGAGCTACGGACACATGTTCTGTGGCAAGGGGATATGGACACATACACTGAGACAGGAGATACCCACATATACATTGGGGCATGAACATACTAACACATATTTTGGGGCAGGGAGATACCGACACATACATTGGGACAGGAGATGCCAATATATACATAGGGGCATGGACATACTAACACATACTTTGGGGCAGGGAGAAACCAACACATACAGTGGAACAGGAGATACCAACATATACATTGGGGCATGGACATACTAACACATACTTTGGGGCAGGGAGATACCGACACATATACTGGAACAGGAGATACCGACATATACATTGGGGCATGACATACTAACACATACTTTGGGGCAGGGAGATTCCATCACATACATCCAGAACTACTGAGGACAACACCAATGCTTAGTTTGCTAGTTTCATTGGGCATACATAAGACTACAACCATATGCAAAAAGACACTAACCGAACTTAAACATCGGTGGGTTGGAGGAATGAGATGAGGGACGCCTTCATCCCAAACAGAAGTGACCGTGGCAGGTTGATGCCCTTAGAATAGTCCCTCGGCCCTGCATGGACCATAGGAGTCTTCCTGACAATTGGAGGGGGAAGAACTGCCTGCTGAAGGTGCATGGGTGGGGATGAATTGCAGCACTCACATTTGCATTCACTGTATTCAAGTGTAATAGACAGATATTATATGGTGTTGTTATTTGAATAGTATTTTCTTCCCCCAAGTAATGCACAGATCAGTAGGCGGTAGGAGATTTTTCGACTCAGATAGTGGTGTTTGTTACTCAAGTATTGCCCTGGTAATGCCTCCTTTTGTAAATGCTGTTCTCACTTTTGAGGACATGCAATGGTGTCTACTAGGGAATGACTGCGAGAGTGCATTCATGGTCCCTCTAACAAGGTGGGCGAATGCTGTACAACTCATGTTTAACAACAACATTGTGTTGTTGCTGGAGTTATTTCACTATAAGTTACATTCACTTGAGTATTACGTGCCTAGTTGGGTGCTCTAAATAAACGGAGAGAGAGAGAGAGAGAGAGAGAGAGAGAGAGTGTGTGTGTGTGTGTGTGTGTGTGTGTGTGTGTTCGTGTGTCACAAGTTACAAGTATCACTTGAAATACACACATTTGGACCCATAAACCACTCTCACTTATGATATCTGGTCGATGAAAACCCCGCTGGTGAACAATTTAGGGCTTCTTTATATGTCTGTTTGCTTATAGAATTTTTTTGTAAATTCTTTTTATTGACATAAACAAAAGAAAGAAGCATCAGGTGACATACATCTTTTTCACAGTTGTCAATTATACATTTCCATAGAACAGAATGCAGTTAGGATAACAGTAGGGGTTACAGGGACTCCAGCACTGCCGTTTCACCGTCAACATCTGGTGGAGTGCATATATCCCCTTTATAGCCATTCCAAGCTCCCCAAATCTTCCCCCATTTCCGGGGCCGCCCCCTGGTTACATATACCGACCGTTCCCTGAACGTGCACCAGTCTAGATCTTCTATCCATTTCCCAATCTGCGGCACCTGAGTGGCCCCTCACATCTAGGCTATATTACGCTTGGCTATCATGCATGCCAGGGTCACCCACAGTTTCCCATGTGAATTCAGATCAGTGGGCTCCTAGACATTCAATATACAATGTCGGGTCTCTACCACCAACTCCACCCCCATTACTTCTCGGATTTTCTCTTCAATCCTGACCCAATATTCCTGTATTGCCACGCAATTCCACAAAACATGCATGAACGTACCAGTCTCTCCACATCCCCGCCTACATTCCCCGCTTTCCGCCAAACCCATATGTACCAACCGTGGACATGCTATATAGGTTCTACGTAAAATCTTCAATTGCACCAATCTAAGTCGCATTTGGATGGCTGCTACCTTCAGGGAGGAAACCGCCTCTCTCCAATCTTTATTGTCCAAGACTAAGCCATCTGCGCCCCACTGCTCCCTAAGAATAACCAGGGGGTCCTTCATGTGATTGATCAGCTTTTTATATATCAATGAAATAGTTTTTGTTGGAAGAAGACCATCTAGTACCCGGTCCTCTAGTGTGGAGGCCTCCGGGAGTTCAGAGTCCCTGGGAATATTTGCGAGCAGGGCGTGTCTGACCTGGAGGTATCTGAAACGCTCGCACTCCTGCATCTGGTGTCTTTCCTGTAAGGCAGCAAACGTGAGTATCCCATCCTTCCCCCATACGTCCTTTATTTGCGAGATCCCGATGAGGTCCCATCTATCAAAGCCCTTCGTCTTCCACAGACTACCCAGCCTCTCCGAGATCCACAGTGGGGTCGCCATAGTGAGCCTCCCCTCCCACTGAAGACATTGAATAGCCGCATGCCATACATGAATCGCATGCGCCGCCGGCCCAACAAGGGGAAATCGACCATTTCTAGCATACAATTCCCTAGTGAAATCTCCCCCAGGCATCTGTCCGCAGTCCATCGCCTAACCAGGATCCAAGGGAGACCCATAAATAGCATGATTTATGGCCGCCAGCTGCTTATAGAATTTTAACCTATTTTTTTACTAAGCCCTTCCTTACTCAAGGATCTATTAGTTGAGTTACAGTTGGTAATTAATGACATTAAAGCATTTACTTAGTTATTTCATTGAATAACCACAGACTAATTTTAAGTTTTATCTGAAATATTTAGTGAATTAAATACAAATTACATTGTTAACTCCATGATTCTGGAAAGGTGAGATTCAATTGCTTAAATTAGTCTATAGCTTTTAATGACAAGTACCTCAAGAAGACAAGACAGAGAGAAAAGGCACATTGACACAATACAATTATATTTACCTAGGATGGTGTGAGATCAGACCCCTCTGGCCAAGAGTTTGGACCCCACAAATATCAGATAACAGGTTCAGGACAGGATTAGGACAGGATTAGGACAGGACAGGCCACCTCTTCTGGATTCGACGCTTGCGTGAAACCCCTCTCAGAGACTAGTTTCCCTCCTCGACTATCTTCCGCACCTCGTTCCTAGTTCCCTCGCCTCCTCGGTCCTCTTCCGCACTCTCGTTCCTAAATTATATTTGTAAAATTCTAAGTCTGCTTTCAGGTAATCGGTCAGCAATCGGACAGCATCTCTATCTCTCAGCCTTCTGGCAGCGATCAGCCTACTTTATTTAGCTAACTATCCCAATTATGGGCCATATGTATCATCAAACCAATTTGCATTTCCTAAATAGCGAATTTTAAGGAATCGCTATTTAGGAAATGCAAAATGGTATGTATGAACAAAATCGCTTTTTTATAGCGATTCCTTACCATTCCTAATTTGCGATTAGCAAATTGCTCATCGCAAATTACCCATTCATTTCTATGGGCCAGGAGGCCCCATAGGAATGAAGGGGCAATTTGCGATTAGCAATTTGCTAATCGCAAATTAGGAATTTTTTCAAGGGTGCAGAGGTGTCTCAAGAACACCCTGCTGCACCCCTGAAAAAGACATTTGGGGGCATATGGCGCACATACATGCCCTAAGGGCATGTATGGGCGTCATATGGCACCTTTGGTTTTTTGGAAAAAAGCATTATTAAAAGAATTCGCAACTTACCACCAACTAGAAGTTGGTGGTAATTTGCGATTCCTTAATGGCATTTTTTGCATATTTTTTCTTTGATACATTGCATTTAAGGAATCGCAAAATTTGCGATTCCTTAAGTGCAATCGCAAAATAAGGAATAGCAAATTTTGCGATTCCTTATTTTGATGCAAAAATGTTTGATACATACCATTTAGGTAATTAGCATTCGCAAAGGCCTAAATTCGCAGAATTTCGGCCTTTGCGAATGCTAATTAGCTTCATACATATGGCCCTATACCTTCTGGTGGCATGTTCCACCCCCAAATGTTTCAGACTTGTGTATATTGTGTATTCTGATTGGACAAGCCAAGGGAAATGTTTGTCACACCACACTAAGTTTATCACTTTTCTTAAGAGCATTGTCTTATGTTCCCGCCCATTTAATTTGTTTCACCCAAGCTTTATTCCCATCCGTTTCTCATATTAAAATTAAACATTGTATAACTTTTATAAATTTCTTCATTGAGTCTTCAGGATGTTCCCTCATTTGTGCCTATGAGAAAAGATTGTCCTTGATCAGGTTCCAAGACTAGAGATCCCGACTCCAGGGTTGCTGTCTACTGTGACTGAGCGCGTTACCCATATAAGTTAAAGCCTTGTCTCTCAATTTAGGCCCAATTACGAACTAACATCGAAGTCAAAAAGACAAGACATTAGATTTAAATAAAATGGTTTCACTGTATACCACTTATGTCTACTCTAATCCCATTTAGTCAAAATAATTCTTTATGCATTAGCTCTTAGTATAAAACACAGTTTAGTTTTCAGCAGAGCAGATGCTTAGCATGTGGTTTCTGAAGCGGCCATTTTGCACGTTAGTGCGCAGAAGCAAAGCTTTCCCATCAAGCGTTATGTTATCATGCAGTTGGCGCATGCGCAATTCATTTCTCGCGGCCATTTTTGTCTTATTCCAGTTACTTGTTAGTAAACACATAGGCAAGTTTCCCCTGCTTCTACATTGTTATACTAATTTACACAAAATTTATACACAAACATTTATTAGTACTTTATTATGATTATACTAGAGGATTCATCCAGCAAATTACCTGTATGCAATCCTTGCTCCATCACTATTCCCTGGGAGAATCCTGTCCATTGTAAGAGCTGCCAGGATACTGATAATGTGACGTCCCCTGTCAAATAACATAGCGACACATGGATTGCAAGGAGACAATGCCCAGGTGTGTCATCATTCTAATCCCACAACATTTTATAAGAGGAACGCAGCTTGTGTGTCAACTTAGTTGAATGTGACACATCAATCAGGTGGGTTTTCTCCTATCCCAATTCAGGAAATGGGAGCTGGGATGAGTTCCTAAAGGAGGATTCTTACATTAACTAGCTTATGTGTAATGCCCTATAAGTTAAATAAGATACCTGGGAGGGGTAATGTCTGTCTGTGCAGGAACCCGCTTGTTATCTAATGGGACAAAAGGGGTTAACATGCTCTTCAGAGGAATATATTCTACTGAGCAAGCTAAAGATCTCCCCCATGAATATGAGTAAATTATTGGGTTTTTTTAAGGGCCTGACTCAGAAACGACCCGGGGATATAAAATCCTTCCATTTGTAGAGAAAACTGTAAATCTTAAGTTGAAGGGTTCTTTCTCAGCGGGGAATCATGAGGCAGACTTACCGCTTTCATAGGGATAATATGGCAGTGGCAGATCTGTGTGAATGTCTCCACCACTAGAGGATCTCTAAAGGGGGATTTACCACTTTATTCCCCAAATATAAGGATTTCCAGTCACTCCTGAACTTTAAATCAGGCCCCTGTTGTTTGATCTCCCCCGTTTGTGGCTGATGTGTTTTGTGTATGAAAAGGCATGCATTGATACCTTGAAGGGGCTGCTCATGAGCAGAGTGTGAATAATAGCCAAAGAAAGAGGTTTGATGACACTATTATTAATAGAACCCCAGCAAAATCAAACAACACTCTACAACAGCAAAGTAGTCCCAAGGATTCATGACGCACAACTTCTGCAGGGGACAAGAGGGTCAGGCCCCGTCTCCTGACTAGGAAGAGTGTAGGGTGACCAGTGTTAGTCATCTAAATTATAGTGAATCCTCGCAGGTGACAAAATGTGGCAGGTACAAAGGTGAGGCACGCGGCAGACAAATTATTAACAGATACATAACACAGCATCTATGCATAATCCTGTGACATTTCTCCATCTTCGCAGGCGGAAAAGCATACAGGCTTTGCAAGGTTTGTCTTGTACTTTCCCCAGTTGTTGCTTTTAAATCCAGGGGAATTTAAACATTTTTCAAAAGATAACCCTCAAGTGAGCTTGTCCGAGCCCATATAAAATACTTTCCAATTTCTCCATTGAAGCAATTAGACCAGTGAACATGGGTAACATAGTAGAAGTTTACAAACCAGACTGGTATATAGAGCAGTTATCGTAAGAAACAGCAATTCGGTAAACACACAAATAGCAAAGAAAAACCAGGAGCCCCAAGCAAAGAAATAAAACAAATGAAGCTTCCTCGATGAAGACCAGGATCCGAGCAAGCAAGGGAATGGTAGCACTGGGAGACGAACACGAATGTTGACAGTTTGACCAACAAAATAAGTGTATCCAGACTCAGGGTGTTTTGAAGAGGGAACCATTATCATAGCACTAACAATATACATTCATGGTGGTTTATTCGTTTTGTGAAAAGTACACCGTTGTTTTTGAAGTTGGTCATATTGACATATATTTCCCTAAATATAGACACAGATGGTTAAAACCATGGGGCATATCAAATTTCCAGTGGTTTCCCTGCGGATCAATTAAGCACCCCAATTAAGCGTCTGGCTCCTGATTAGAGTTTCTCTCCCTAACCACCAATGTGGCAAACTCGTGCTAGTCTGTATCTGAGCCACAGCCACACCCCTTCACGAGGCCCAACAACTGATAAATGTACTTCTGATTCCTTTGCAGGCATAGTCAAGCTGAATCGTGTTTTTGGAGTGATATCGGCCTACTGCAAATCAAACATCAGCAAAATCACAAACCATATGCAGATTATCCAATAAATCACATTCTTTTTGTTTCAGTGTAATGTAAAGCATCCTTCCCTTTGTTCCTTTTCCACCTAAAGGAACACATATGTCATTCACAACGTGTTGCCCTCAGTGCATTGAAAGGGAATCAAGTAGAATTTAAGTTATAGCCAATCTCTATCTCTGTGGATAAAGTCTGGTTTCATTAAATTTACGTTCAGGATTAAAATTCAACGAGGAGTTGGTCGAAGCGGCTCGTTCACTATCTCATATTTGCAGCAGCTTTGCCAGGATAGGCTAAAGTTATTGTCACATGTTATAGGTTTGCTTCTCTAAACTCCATTTCTAGAACATCTGATCAATAAAAGATAATTTCTCTCTGCTCAGCTCGGGTGGCACATTATGTTGGTGTCGTGTGAAGCACACACTACAAATTGAATCGACCCTCTGTGCGGCACCCAGGACCAAACTCTAAGGGGCCGACTCAGAAAAGCATTTATGAGTAAGGAACCAGTACTACAGGAGTAGTCTTTTACGTACTCCTACATGCCTTCATGAATTGGCCTTGAAGCAACCATCTCCCTATTAGTAAAAAGGTCAAAGAAGGCATGGTCCTTCCTATTTGTACTAATAGTATATGAACAGTCCCTAAATATTAATAATTTAGATGTGTGTTGCCAATTCACAAAATCCTGTAAAACTGCTCAAAAGAGTGCTACAGGTGCTCGAACGGCGTAGTCCAAAATGTCCTTGTGAATTTGCCCTTAGAGTAAAGGGTGAGCATGGAAGAAAGAACAGGGATTACAGAGAGAAAGGAGCTAGCAGTGAATAGTGTTTTAGGAAGGATGAAATAAAATAAGTTGTGAATTAGGATATTTCTGGGTAAAGAATAGAAGGGAAGGCCCTCCCTTCAAAATAGAAAGCTGGCAGGGATGTAGCTTGGTCAGTAAGATGGGGGGGGGGGGGGGGGGGGGGGGGGGAGCTTCAGATTTTCCAAAAATCACCCTGGCATATAATGTAAAAATACATTATATGGGGGCACGGCGTATGAGAGGAGGTTAAGGGGCAGTGGAAAGGGGGATGAATACAGCTTGATAGGGGTACTATGTGAGGGAAAATATAGTATTACTTCAATTTACCAATATTTGTTAACACTTTCAAAACAGAGAAAGAGGGAGAGTGTATGTGCATCTTTGTCTATGTGTATGTAAAAATTCATGGTGAAATCCGATAGACACCTCACCATATCCGACTGAAAGCACCTGTACCCAGCGATTTACCCCAAAATACATTTATTACGGGGGTATAACATGCTAAACATTCCCCTGAAGCTACGCCCCGAGTGTTAGCAAATATAATCAGAGAAGAAGATTAGCTGTGCTCCCCTGCCTCTACTTCCTTGTCCTTTCAATTTAGAACAGCTGTGGACAGCTCCTCTGGACACTGCTTTTATCTCCCTAAATAATAAGGTCTTCACTGGGCATAGCATAAAAAAAGGAAATGAGATAAAAGCTGAAGGATATTTATCCTATTTGCATTTGGGATGTGGGTTCTGAGAGAAAAGATATGTTACATCTTAAGTATGAGCACTACCTATAGTTTCGAGGCAGGCTGCCACCACCTATCCTTCACCCCTGCACTCATTGGGGCACTTTTGTAAGGAGAAGCCTGTGGCATTAAAATGACTATTCAATGTCGCCATCTTGGTTGCTTACATGAGATATATATATATATATATATCCTACTGGCGATAGCCAGTAGGTATATATAGTTAGGACCTAGCTACCATAGGAAATCCGCAACATTCTATTGGGAATAACTTTGGCGCCGGTTGAGGAATTTGCTTGCAATTTTCCAAAATTTAGGCCAGTACCGCTCCGCTTCTTCCCTGGAAGTTTCGGGGGGATTCGTCATGCGGGGGCCGAGAAAAAAGGGGGGTCCCAAAACGTGTTTTCCCCATGTTAATTTCCATAGGACGAATAGACAAGGCTACAGCCCGAACCGCTGAATGGAATTACACCAAACTTTGCAAAATTGTAGGGACTGGTACGCAGAAGTGCCTTTTCTGTATTTGGTGAAAATTGGTCTAGTGGTTTTTATGAAAATGAACTTCAAAAACACATATATATCTGGGCGGAGCCTAACCACACATCTCATCGTGAGATCTGATTGGCTGTCAGCACTTCATCCAAGAAGTGTTGGCAGCCATCTTGGGACCAATATACATGATAGCACCTCATTAAAAAGCATTGTAGTTAATAGTTACATTATAAATCATTTGTTGATGGTACCATACTCATTTTAGGAATTATGGTGTGTTCTAAGGTGATTTTACCATGTGAAAAAGCCTTCTGCTGGGATATCATGAATCATGTTTGAAAGAAAACTATTATCTCATGCTTTTCGCACAGTGGTTTGGAAGGGGATCTATAAGCTAAACTGAAAGCATATTTTCTGTAAATTCACATTATCTTTCTCAGTCATGTGAGAATGAAGTCTGACATTCTCAGTAAAACATGTACATACAACAAGGACAGAGACTGTCAGTTGATTCCTTTGTGTTCTACTGCAGCCTCCTAGAGTGTTCTAAAGAACAACTAGAGCGCTAACAGTCCTACTTATTACAAAGGTATGGCACACCTGAAGCCATCTTGATTGGAATAAAGTGGTAACTCTTAAAACAATTAATTTAAAAAGGAACAAAATGAGGGGGTATATTTTGCCATAGAAAGAATGATTAGTGCTGCAGAAAAAAATATTTGGGCACATTTTGAGTGACTTCTCAAATCCTCTTCTATTTCATAAAAAAATTCTGACATGCAGTCTCCCAAGATGGCCACCAGAGACAAAAGAGCCCAAATGTAGCCCAAATATCACCCAGATGTAGCCCAAGTATAGCCCAATGACAGAATGAAAAATTGTCTAGCAGACGCGACAAAGAATTTTCAATTCTATTAAGGACACGTAGGCGAGAATTATGCTTCTCTAATCTTTACTGACAATAACAGCAGCCAATAAAACTTTAAACTGGCATGACCCCGGAAGGACAACCCCCTCCACTGGTCTGCACCAATCACGGTCTAGTCCCACACATAACAGTCTCTGTAAACAGGAAGACCTCCTCTTTCTTTGCTGCTGCAGCAGCGAGTTAAGTACCTTTCCCCAGATTTTCTATTTGTCTAATGGTTTTGGCATTTGCGGGGTATTTGTAATAGTAGCGCTTGGGCGCTTTCAATGGTATTGCCCCGTTAGTGTTATGTACGTTTATCGGCGTTTTTTGAATGCTTTTGAGTGTGATGAGCGCGCGCAAGTAGCGCGATTCGGCTGAGCGCGTTGTGCGCGACAGGGGGCGGTGGAGCAGGAGGAGGCAGACGCGAGTCGTTCGCGCACAAGGAGCAGGCGAGTGCGGGCCCAATACGCTGTGCGCATGCGCGAGGCGCCGGCTTTCGATTTGAGTTGCCGGTTGCCTCGCGCATCGCGTTTCTCGGCCCTGCATCAATCCTTGGCCTCACAGAACACTAACCGGAGCGTGTTTGGATCAGAGCTAGGCTCGAGGAGAGCACTTGTGTGCATATAAGAGGGGTCTCCTTCCACCTTGAGAATTTGCCTCACAGTGTGTCGATATTTGAATCTTGATGTGTGTGTGTTTGAGGCACCCCTGGGCTGCTCCCCCCTTGAAATTTCCTCCTTACCTCCCAGCTTTAGAGCTATGGCGTACTACACCGAGGAGGGTGACCAATGGGTCGAATATAATGAATATGAAGAGTATGAGCCACACACGAGCCAATCAAACTTTAAACTGGCATGACCCCGGAAGGATAACCCCCTCCACTGGTCTGCACCAATCACTGTCTAGTCCCACACATAACAGTCTCTGTAAACAGGAAGACCTCCTCTTTCTTTGCGATTTCTTCATCAGTCCAAACCAAGACCGGAACCCAACGTGGCAACTCTCGCATCCAGTTCCGAAGGGAATCAACTTCTCCTCATAAACAGCACACCAATTCAGCTCGCAGGTTGTTCTTCTCAAGTCTGCTTATACTGATCACCTAAAACGAAAATATATACCATAATGGCCATTCCAACACTCTGGAATACAACAAGCCATAAACATCATTCGGGTGGGTAAGATACATCACATTTCCAAATAATAATGCAAGAATTCATCTCTGCTAGCCTGGGTGGGATAATCCTCGCCTCCGTGTCCTTAATAGAATTAAAAATTCTTTGTCTCGTCTGCTAGACAATTTTTTATTCTATGTCAGTCCACGGAGGCTCTGATTATGCTAGTTTAAAGTTTCTCCACCACCACCGAGGCCACATCCACAATAGGTGTATGATAAAACGTTTTAAAAGTGGAGTCAGATGACCAATCTGCCGTAGTCATGATATCCTGAAGCCGAGAACCGGCACCAAAGGATTTTGAGGCCATAGCCCCTCTAACAGAATGTGCTCCAAATTTGGAAGTATCAATACCCGCTAGACTCAGCAACCAGGAAACCCACCTGGCCAGAGTGTCAGTGGCGACTGGGCGGAAAGGTCTCTGCAATGAAATCAACAATTGACCAAAATCATTCCTAAATTCCCTAGTATAATCCTCATATACTTTTAAACACTTTACCAGCCATAATTTACTGTGGTGAGGAAATGCAGGGTAGGAAATACATTTTGAATGTGTTTTAGTTTGCTTTGAAATAGTAAAGGAAACTCCCGTAGGAGTGAATACTCTACCTGCCAAATCCAATGCTCGAATGTCCGATACTCGCCTGCATGAAATCAAACAGAGTAAAATCGTAAGTTTCGCTGAGAGTTGTTTCAGACACAGACCCTCATTAGCCGGCCAAGCTGATAAAAAACGCAAGACCACTGAAACGTCCCAAAGTTCAGTATACTTGGGTTGAGGGAGATACACTAAACGGATCCCCCTGACTACCTTACACACCAGGGGATGTTCCCCGACCGGTTTGCCATCTACATGCGGATGTCCCGCCGAAATAGCGGACCGAAAATTATTCACTGATCTATATGCCATGCCCGACCGCGCCAGTTCCGACAAGAAATTCACTATCATATGGATCGGATCCCATCGGATCTCCCTGTCGTTCGTTACACCAACCAACCCATCGTCTCCAAGCTGACTCATAGCGCTTGTGAGTGGAAGGTGCCCATGCCTGTGACAAGAAAAAGAGAGTGTCCTGTGAAACCCCCGGCACTTGACAACGGCGCCGGAAAGGCTCCATGCCATGAGGGATAATTGATCCTGTAGAACCAACGGGTGGCGAAGACCCACCGGGTCCGTAAGAAGGTCTGGAAACTATGAGATTCGCACTGGCGATGCACATGCGAGACTCATTGCGACCAGAAACCACGCTTGTGCCTTCCAACACGGGGAGATCAAGATCACCTCCGCCTTCTGCCGCCGAACTTGAGCCAGAACTCTCGGGATCATGATAAACGGAGGAAACGCATATAGAATGCCCGTCGCCCATGACTGAAGAAAGGCGTCCGAGCTGATCGCCGAGGGATCCGGACACCAACTGTAAAACTGGGGCACCTGTCTGTTGAGCCGTGAGGCAAACAGCTCTATCACACACGGACCCCATTTGTGGTCCAATGCCCTGAAAATCCTGGGATGCAACATCCAATCACTGGCATCCCTTAAATACCGAGAATTCCAATCTGCTGTCACGTTGACAGAGCCCGGTATATATTCCGCCATCACCGAGATTTGATGTGCCAGGCAATAATGCCAGAAGTCCTTGGCTATCTCCGCCAGGAGGCGTGATCTGGTGCCGCCGAGGCGATTTATATACTGTACCGCGGACACATTGTCCATACGTAGGAGAATGCAGTAGGACACTTTCTGCGGAGACAGAGTGCGAATCGCGAAGGAACCCGCCAGGAGTTCCAGGCAAATGTTGTGGAGGTTGAGCTCTTCGCGGGATCAACGACCCCCGTCTCCACCGAGCCGCAACGGGCTTTCCAGCCCCTCCGACTCTATCACCACCTCCGGGGAGTCCCAGAGTGTTCTAAAGAACAACTAGAGCGCTAACAGTCTTACTTATGACAAAAGTATGGCACACCAGAAGCCATCTTGATTGGAATGAAGTGGTAAGTCTGAAAATATTTAATTTAAAAAGGAACAAAATGAGGGGGTTCATTTTGCCATAGAAAGTATGATTAGTGCTGCAGAAAGAAAAATTAGGGCACATTTTGAGTGACTTCTCAAATCCTCTTCAATTTCATTAAAAAATTCTGACATGCAGTCTCCCAAGATGGCCACCAGAGTCAAAGGAGCCCAAATGTAGCCCAAATATCACCCAGATGTAGCCCAAGTATAGCCTAATGACAGAATGTCCCAGAGTGTTCTAAAGAACAACTAGAGCGCTAACCGTCCTACTTATTACTAAGGTATGGCACACCTGAAGCCATCTTGATTGGAATAAAGTGGTAACTCTTAAAACATTTAATTTAAAAAGGAACAAAATGAGGGGGTATATTTTGCCATAGAAAGTATGATTAGTGCTGCAGAAAGAAAAATTACGGCACATTTTGAGCGACTTCTCAAATCCTCTTCTATTTCATAAAAAAATTCTGGCATGCAGTCTCCCAAGGTGGCCACCAGAGACAAAAGAGCCCAAATGTAGCCGAAATATCACCCAGATGTAGCCCAAGTATAGCCCAATGACAGAATGTCCCAGAGTGTTCTAAAGAACAACTAGAGCGCTAACAGTCTTACTTATGACAAAAGTATGGCACACCAGAAGCCATCTTGATTGGAATAAAGTGGTAAGTCTCAAAACATTTAATTAAAAAAGGAACAAAATGAGGGGGCTCATTTTGCCATTGAAAGTATGATTAGTGCTTCAGAAAAAAAAATTAGGGCACGTTTTGAGTGACTTCTCAAATCCTCTTCTATTTCATTAAAAAAATTCTGACATGCAGACTGAAACATGCACTTTGAACACCAGCAGCAGACTTCCCTGGTGAGCAGTAGCTTTACTACAGTGATCTAATGAGCAACTAGAGTGCTAACATTCAGAACTTATGGCAAATGTGTGACACATCTAAATGCCTTCTTGATGGAACCAAAGTAAACAAGCACTGAAAATGCAATAGATCGCGCCCTTGTTTAAGTTAAAGCCATTCTGTTTGTAATGAGGTGGCGTTTTAGCTTTGCTTTTATTAGTGTTTTTAAAACTATCATGTAAATAACATGCATATGTATGCATATATGTATATGTATGCATGCATTTATATTTGTATTTATATAGATATGCAGATTATATATGTTTATATATGTATGTATATATATATATACACACATACATATATATAAATGCATATGCATATATATGCATATATATATGTGTATATGTGTGTGTGTAGAGAGAGGTAGAGGTAGAGAGGTAGAGACTAGTAGAGAGAGAAGTAGAGAGAGATAGAGTGGTAGAGAGTAGAGAGTGATTAATAGAGAGTAGAGAGTGAGTAGTAGAGAGTAGTAGAGAGCAGTAGAGTAGCAGAGAGTGAGTAGTAGAGAGTAGTAGAGTGAATAGTAGAGTGAGTAGTAGAGAGTAGTAGAGAGTGAATAGTAGAGAGTAGTAGAGAGTAAGTAGTAGAGAGTAGTAGAGAGTGAGTAGCAGAGAGAGAATAGTAGAGAGTAGTAGAGAGTAAGTAGTAGAATGAGTAGTAGAGAGAGAGAGTAGTAGAGAGTAGTAGAGAGTGAGTAGTAGAGTGAGTAGTAGAGAGTGAGTTGTAGAGAGTAGTAGAGAGTGAGTAGTAGAGAGTGAGTAGTAGAGAGTAGTAGAGAGTGAGAAGTAGAGAGAGAGTAGTAGAGAGTGAGTAGTAAAGAGTGAGTAGTAGAGAGAGTAGTAGAGAGTGAGTAGTAGAGTAGTAGAGAGTGAGTAGTAGAGAGTAGTAGATGGTGAGTAGTAGGGAGTGAGTAGTAGAGAGAGATTTGTAGAGAGTAGTAGAGAGTAGTAGAGAATGAGTAGTAGAGAGTGAGTATTAGAGAGTAGTGGAGTAGTAGGGAGTAAGTAGTAGAGAGTAGTGGAGAATATTCCAAAGTTTGGCACAGCACCACTTGCACAATAAGTCCAATCAAATCATGTCACTTAGAGTCCTTATTGAAGCGCTGAATCTTGGTGTATATTCAAATGCTTTTATTTTCCTTAAGTTTATGTATCCCAGCCAGCCGACGCGTTTCGTTCTGTACAACAGAACTTCTTCAGGGCATTCTTATTTCCTTCAAGTTATGTCGGTATCCTGTTGTCATATAGCTAGACATTTCTTCCAAATTTTAGACGAGACGTAAGTACATTCTTATTCAAAGTGACTAGGTATCAATTTTACCCACACAATTCGGGCAGACTTGAGTAATTTATAGCATCCTCAAAGTCAGTCTTGTAAAAATTCAAAAGTATAGGACATGATAATCCAAATCCAAATGTTTCTCAAGAAAATTCATTTTCGATCGTTTGGAATATCGGCGTTTGGGCAGATATGACCCAGGGACCCCCAGTATGCAAGGGGAATTTGTCCCACCTCTGCAAACGCGCCAGTGGCCTGCGTTGCAGAGAGGTGTAAAAAGGGGCATAGCCTCATTACACCTCTGTGCAATGCAGCCCCCTGTCGTATACTGGAGGTTCCAGGGGGGCTAGTTGGCCCCCAGGGACCCCCAGTATGCAAGGGGAATTAGTTCCCCCTCTTCAAACATGCACGGGGGCTGCGTTGCAGAGAGGTGTAAAAAAGGGTGTGGCCTCATTACACCTCTCTGCAATGCAGCCCCCTGGCGCATACTGGAGGCTCCTGGTGGGCTAGTTGTCCCCCAGGGACCCCCAGTATGCAAGGGGAATTAGTTCCCCCTCTTCAAACATGCACAGGGGCTGCGTTGCAGAGAGGTGTAAAAAGGGGCGTGGCTTCATTACACCTCTCTGCAATGCAGTCCCCTGGCGCATACTGGAGATTCCTGGTGGGCTTTCAGGTCTTATATAGTTAGGAAATAGCATTAAAAAAAACTTTGAAATTCACTGAAAAAAACATAGGTTTCAGGCCTTATATAGTTAGGAATTAGCATTTAAAGAACCTTTGAAATTCACTGAAAAAACCATAGGTTTCAGGCCCTATATAGTTAGGAATTAGCATTTAAAAACCTTTAAAATTCACTCAAAAAACTATAAGTTTTAGGGGTGTTATAGTTAGCTGGACATTTCACTCATACAAAACCATTGAAATTGCTCCTATATAGTTAGTTGTACTAACTATATATCGCGCACCCGCAATCCACTGCTGATGATGTCACATATTACATCATTCATGGCATGGTAAGTGACATCACTGATGACATCTCAAATGACATCACTGATGACATCATCCACATGACAATCACATACACCTTTTCATACACTAGTAAAATCTTTCATCACTCTTTGTAAAATACAGAGTATCATATTTGAATCCATTGTTACAGCAATACAAGTATCTAAAAACCCACTCAGTGATTCAAAGATGTATACACACATCTAATCACTTACCTGTAGATTCACTCATACATGCTGTCAATGAACAATAGAACACTATCAAAAATACTTATACACCTAAATCGACATTACACACCAGCACATATCCTATTCACATATGAAGTCATCCCACTCACTTTATGCAAACAATGGATCATACTTACATATTTACTTAGCTACACACTAATAAAAACACAACTTCATCTATTCATTTAGATAGTAAGTCATACTTAGTGAATTATAAAATCATTATTACAAGTATAAAGTTATCCATACAGTCACTTACACAATCATTGAGTCGTATGTATACTTATTTATATACAACAACTGACACATACACCGCCTTTTATTTTTCTAGTTTGTTGGACATGTACCATTGAGAAATATATTTGCTCATCACCACACCCATAAAGATATTCACTCACCTATACAACTGTTAGAAGATGTAGTTTTAACTTCATATATCTAGTGAATTAACTATTCACACATCTTTTGGCAGTCACACACCCCCCACCGAACCACACACACATTCACTCTCCCATACAAATACTCAGTTAACTAATCAATAACTAATATAGACTTTCACATAGCTAGTAACCAACTGGAGAACCAGTTTACACAACAACTGACAAAGTGATACAGATATTCAAACAGTTTAGTCACTATCCACTATATTTAGTGAGACGCTATAAATTGGTCAAGTAAACAGTCAATTACACTGCTACTAAATCCTCCATCCAAATATTTATTTTTATATATCCACTCATTCTTTAATGCAAATTGCTATATATATAATGCATATTTAAATACGAAGCAAACCACATTCACTGGATGATGTCATCAGTGATGTCATCAGTGATGTCATTTGAGATGTCATCAGTGATGTCACTGACCATGTCATGAATGATGTAATATGTGACATCAGCAGTGGATTGCGGGTGCGCAAAATATAGTTAGTACAACTAACTATATAGGAGCAATTTCAATGGTTTTGTATGAGTGAAATGTCCAGCTAACTATAACACCCCTAAAACTTATAGTTTTTTGAGTGAATTTTAAAGGTTTTTTAAATGCTAATTCCTAACTATATAGGGCCTGAAACCTATGGTTTTTTCAGTGAATATATATATATATATATATATACATACTATGTTGTCAGTGCCATACCGAAATCCAAGAGGGGTGGCAATAGAGAGCGACAGCTCAGGCAACTTGAGACCAAGTTCATATTAGATTTTGACAGCAAGTGGCCACAGGGATTAAACAACACAGAAGATATGCACACCTTCCTGTAAGGGTACAAGTTGGATTGTTGTGTTGATGATGTAAATGGTTATAATTATGATGTCTGTCAATTATTTGGTACCATTGGAAACTTACAAATACTTCCAAATAGCTAGCTGCTATCTTTCCTAGACCTTTCTTTGATTAATGTTTTTATAAGACAATGGTTTTTTAGCAATATGCCATTTTACGTAATAATTTTATAATTTTTAATACTTTACCCCGGCTGGAGTATTTTATTAATGATGGATTACAATATGTGCTTGCTATCAACTATTATTATTGTATCTTAGTACATTATTCAAGGTCTTAACATAATATATTTATTACTGCACTGCACTTTTTATGCTATTTTGCAAACTACTGTTTTTTGCACTGTCATATTAGTTCCTAATTTAGGACCTTAGCACTCAAGCACTTTTATTGGGTATTTTGGTTGCCTGGATTTATCCGGATAGAATTGTTATGTACATGGGCAGTGCATGTGTGAAAAAACAAAAAAACAACGCTGATTCAATATGGATTTATCCAGAGAGAATCTTTTTGCATTCACTTGCAATTACCAATTGTATTTAAACAATTGTAGTTGTTTAAATATGCTGTATTTGTTAAATTAATGTTGTGTGCAAAATACATCAACATTTCAAATTAAATGAATAGCATACAAGCATGTATTGGTGTAGGGCATAGAAAAAGTATGCTACACACCTTGCTTCTAAAGTCTTTTTACACTGTCTTCTGATCATGTGACTGTTTTTCAATGCAACCCAGGTGTGCACTTTCACTACATGTATAAAAAGAAAAAAAATTCGCAGTTTAAGCTGAATGTGATCAAGGGCTGCACAGCCCGAAACGCGTCGTCGTGAGAAGTGAACAATAAAGTTTTTTTTTTGCCTGAAAATCTGCTGCAGAGGCCTGAGTCTCCTTCCTCGCCAGGTGCTTGCTGGAAGTGGTCGGGGTAATCTTTTGATATACATATATATATATATATATATATATATATATATATATATATATATATATATATATATATATACACATCCACAAAAAAAGCGCTTCTTCCGGAGTGCTGGGACCAGAGAAGCAGTCCGGTATAATCAATCCATCAAGCAACAAGTAAGTTCATAATGCGCTCTCAGGCAGTAATGACAGCGGACCCAAATTTCTGGATTGCAGTTTATTACACAACGCGTTTCAGCTAAACAGCCTTGTTCACGTGTAACCAAGCACAACAAAGCCGGCATTGATAAAGTTTTCGGTCTCCACAGAATGCATGGACATGGAAAGAGGACATGAAAAATACAAAGGTGGCGGACATGTTGGAGTGACAAATCTTATCGAAGAAAATATATATATATATATATATATATATATATATATATATGAGGTAAGTTGTCGTCTTTCAACAGCAAGTCCGGCCAAGAAATAACGAGGCAAAACCCAGTAATGGTGCGTGGTAGTTTATTGTGCTAAACACCAATCCGCCATGACGCGTTTCGGCCTCACAAGTCCTTGATCACAGGATATATGGTATCCTTTGCGCTGCTGTGCCTGTGAAAATAAAGTCTGCATCTCCGGTATTGGGCCTCTGTGTGGTGTGTAACGGAAGTAAATGACGGGCTGCTCCATGCCCGTGGTTAGAGGCCGCCCTGAAGGGTTGGAGGCTCCTTGCTTGGAGGCATGTTGTTGGAGATTGAGATATATATATATATATATATATATATATATATATATATATATATGCAACTGGAGTCATCCATTAAAATAGACAGTGGCTGGTCTGGCACCATTGTGATTTCAGTCGACAGACACAGGGTGTATCAACTACATTATGTACAGGTTTCTGGAGAAGGTCCTTGTTGCGCTTACAATGCCAACAGCCTGTGCCTCATCCGTGCATGCTTTCACAGAGTCTCTCCTACAAAGAAATCTGGCAGCACCAGAAGGGCTGGTCTGACAGGTCATGTGTGGACCGATTTTCTGTTGTTTGTGGGCCTATTTTACGGTATGGTAGGCCAGTTTTACTGTTGACTTTCCTGATACATATTACTACAAAAATTTCCTGCAGCATAGACAAATGAATGCAGTCTCTCATACCTTGCAAACAACCTATACAGCATGTATATGTTCAACACTTCTCCTGATTTGCAAATGTGGTATGCGAGTCACTAATGGGCACAGTGGTGCTGGACGAATTTTGATCACTGCAGTCAAATGGACATTGACAGTTCAAGCGTCATAGTAAGTAAAAGTATAACAAATGAGCTTAGCCCATTCAGCAGGATAGTGGTAAGAGTGTGGTATGTAGCTGGTGGTGCACTTCAGAGCATACTGTCAACCATATATCACTAAAGCATGGAATGGGTAGTGCATCAATTTACAGGCAAAACATTGTCCAATAAAATGGCCACTACATTTATACAGACAAGCAATTTCACTGATTAAACTATATAACGTGAAACGATTATGGGGGTCATTAGGATGGCGGGCAGACTTTAGTCCGCCCACCACCCTAGTGGTAACGGGATCCCGCCTGCCATGCGGCAGTCCCGCCACCCCAATCATGATGAGACCTCTACCGCGACGGTCGCATTTGGCGATTTAACATTGAGGCGGGTGCTGCTGGATGCAGCACCCACCGCAATGGTAAAATGCCATGTGAATTTCCATGCACAACGTGGCAGGCACTGCACAGTGCCTACCACCTTGTGCATGAACATGCAGGGGGGTACCATAGGTACTCCTCAAGTGCACCCTCAAGTGCACCCCCAGGCCCCCCAAGGGCCCGCAATTGGCCCCCTAAGCAAGTCCCTGTAACCTTTCCATGGCTGCTTCACCGCCATGGAAAAGTTTTTAAAAACCAACATCGTAATATGGATGGAGGAGCCTGCTAGGTACCGCCATCATATATGTGCCCCAGCTCCGCCCGGCCAGCAATCGTAATGATTGCTGACCGGCGGAAAAGCGGTGGACGGACTTTCCGTCCACCGCGATACCCACCACCATCTTAATATGGCGGTGGGTAATTCATGTTACGATGATGGGCGGATTGCCACCACCGGGCCGGCGGTGGCGATCCACCCGCCATCGTAATCAGCCCTATGTGTGGGATTCGAGTTACATGAATATTTATCATTTGCCCATTACCAAGTAAATCACCTTGATTTGTATTGATCGTAATAAAGTCTGTTTCTATCATACTTCAGAATTACAAAAAACATTACTGTGGATATATTTTCCATAATTTGTACAGTACATATACATGTATTTAAATGTTGTAGTGTTAGGAAAAAATAATGTCCTGTTGCTTTTCATTTCACATTCCCTGTACCCCAACAAGATTTTTACATAGGTTCTTTCACAAAATGCTCTACCTTTGCAGTCAGAGAATTAAAAGTAAACAATTTGACAGAAGACTTAACCTAACATTTGACTCTGTTCCTGAATGCGCAATGGGCGTGACAAAAAGAAAACAAAAATATAAAGGCATCTATATTGCTCATTCAACTTTTGAACTCCAGCATAGTTATTTTGGGGGTGAAGCCCCAATGCCCCCCCCCCCCTTGCACCTACACTTCCAGCGCCTACGAATAAGTAGCCAATTTTATTTTGGTGCCTATTTTCTGTCCCAGTCCAGCCCTGTACTAGTATAGTCCTTCTGTGAGGCTGGGACAACCCTTCTCTGGCAGACATGAAGAATGGCATTTGGAGGGGTTTGGGAAGCATACAGTATCAGGCCCGAACAACAACTTGTTGGTCCCCGGTATCGACCACAGCGCCTTGAGTAGCTGGGGCAAGACTTCTAAAGAGGGCCTTTTGTGTAGAAGTGTGGAAGTGCAAGAGGCAGGGACAACAGAAGATATGCCTCATATGTACAAAATAATCCTTCCAGCCACGTCTCTCAAGCACCCCCCCTGACCCCTCCCTATACCCCATGTCAGGTAACTAACGAGCTGCATTGGGACTATAAAACTGCACCTTTACTACTGTTCCTCTTCTGAGATTTCAGTCAAAAAAGTCAAGATGATATTGATTATTATGTTAAAAGATGGTGAATGAGGTTTTATCATGGTGATGCTCATGCCATAATAGCACAACTAAAACTGTATATAATTCGGAAATATGAATTTATTTTCTTGATGCTGTGATGCTGAAAGCTACCCAATCTCAAAAAGCTACTTTCCCAAGATTCAGACGGCTCCTTTGGAATCCTGCCAGAGGGCCAACATTCTAACCCCAGTTCTTGATTATTTGTCAATGTGTATTTTTGGGTGCCTTAGATGACATCACAGGAAGGGACATCACGTGACAGCTGACCTTGGTGACATCACAGGAACTGATGTCACATAATCTATGTTTGCTTTATAAGGCTTAACTGAAGTTAAAAAGTCTACAATAAATGCTAATGAAACGATTCAATGCAATAGGTCTTGCATTTGCAAGAGTTTACGCTATTGGCATTGTAAATGGCAATGCCTTTTATTTATCTGTTTTGATAATTAACACATAAATAAAAAGGCATTGTCATTTACTATGCCAGTATCTCAAACTCTTGTAAATGTGAGACCTATTTCACTTCAAAGTACATTGCCCCGCGCTCCTTGGAAAGGGAAAGCGCGCATGGCATGCTGAACTTTGCAGGAAAGCATGTCGTGGCTGCAGGACCAGAAACTCATTAATGAAAATAGTGCTTACAGACAAAAAAAGAAGTACCATGTAACAACAGAAGTCAATGGGCCAGTCCTCATGGGAGGTTACAAATGAAGACAAGGTGGTACTAAGGAGGAACTAACAAGCCTATCAACGAATCAGAAGCCAGCATTTACAAAGGGCAATGACACAAGCCAATTAAAAATATGGGCGAACAGTTTGTGGAGCTTCAAGTACAAACTCCAGTACAGCATGCCTAGCAAAGCAGATCAAAGTGCATTTTAGTTATTAACTGTATACTGAGAAGGCTCATGTCAGGATATGTCAGAGGAACAAGTAGCCAAGGGAAAAAGCCAATGTTGACACTCTAGTTAAGGAAGGTATTTAACGCATGACTCTTTTAATTGTATTTGGCACTAGGTGCTAGAGGCAGCCAGGTCATTTGAAGGGCAAAGGATGGCAACCAAATGCCAAGCGGTTTACATGATGAGCGCATCGACAGGGAATGTGCAGTGGGTGAGACTGGCTGAGAGGATTTGGGCACATGCTGACGGCATGGAAAGTGACTGCTGTGGCTGTGTTTTTCAGTGTAAGCACGAAGGCAAAGTATTGTTGTAGTGAGTGAGTTTAGACTATACAAGGGGAATTTGAATTCTCAGAGAGCTCTGAAAATGAAATTACTTTTCTCGAGTTAGAACTTTTAAATATTGAATTCGAATCTCCTAACTATTGAACTTTAATCTGGGGCCAGCCCATTTCTCTCAGTAGAGAGATCCGAAGCAGCAAACCCATCATTAGGGAATAGAGAAATCGTTGAAAGATGCCATGCAAATTATTTTCCGGTGAGCTTCAATATGCCACATATTTCTGTTTTGACAGTAGAGATTGTTTATTTTCCAGTTGATCGTAGTTGGCAAACTATGCCTGTTGAGTATTTAAGTTTAATTGTTTGATGAGGGCAGGTGAATTTGTACAACCCAAGTATATACTGGCTCTCGGGGAGGGGTATTCTTTTTGATTAGAAAGAAAGAACAGATCTGGGGTCGGCAGGCCTGATGCACATATGTAGCTTTCATATTTGAGTAATTTACACTTTTGAGTATGTTTACGATGGATTAACTTTTATGGACCATGCTAAAAAAACAGCATCTACAGCTCATTTTAAATTAAAGATGATTAGGAAGATTCGTCCGTTTCTTCCGGAAACAGCTATCAAAACTTTGATTAGCTCATTAGTATTGTCCACCCTGGACTATTGCAACGGATTATTCCTTAACGCACAATCCAGAGTCTTAAGGAAACTTCAATCCATTCAAAATGCCGCAGCTCGCTTGCTTGCGAGGAAAACAAAGTTTGAGCCTACTTCAAAAGTCATAAAGGAATACCACTGGCTTACAATTAGGAACAGAATACACTTTAAATCCTTATGCATAGTTTACAAGGCTCTGAATGAGCAAGGTCCACATTTTCTGAAAGAGCAACTCCAACACTATAAACCAAGTAGACTGCTCCGATCAGCCACTCTCCGCCAGTTAACTGTTCCACGGGCCAGAACAGTTTCCTGGGGCGATCGCCGCTTTTTGGTGGCTGCACCGAAACTGTGGAACACCCTCCCCCAACATATCAGGCAAAGCTCATCCCTCTTCCAGTTTCGTAAACAACTAAAAACTTGGCTCTTCGAGCAATAATTTTCCACCTGTTCTCCAGTTACCCCAATGAAAATAAGGGCAGTTTTAGCGCCGAGACGCCTACGGGTATTTGTTGCGCTTTAGAAATGTCAAAAATAAATAAATAAATAAAATACTACTTTTCGGTATTCACAAACTCCACTTGTAAATGTATTACAAAGTGTAAGTTACATGTTTCTACTTCCTGGGGGTGGAAACTTTGCTGCCCTGCTTTGTGTGAAAGGAAGAGAGCAGAAATGTGTCATATCGGGAGGAGGAGCCAAGATGGCGACGGGAACGGACGTGTAGCCCCTCGGCTCCTCGATCCTTTGTTCCTCGCGATGATATCCTGACCTTTATCCTGCCGCTGGGTGATACAGAGTGGACGGCAAGCGAGCGCTGCATTTACTGGTGCTCCCCCGAGGTCCCTGCCTGCCCGAGATCCCGAAATATTACCAAGTGCTCTACGGTGTTCGTCCCTACCCCCGTAATCGAGACCCAGGCTGGGATGCAGGTATGGCGGCTGCCGGAGCTACGAGGGGGTATGGCTGCAGAGTGACCCTTACGTCTTGATTGGCGCCGCAGTCTCCGAATGTATGGGACTGCCTGCCACTTTTGGATTATGTACCTGCCGACCGGGAGTTCTCACGAGTGCCGCTGCAACCGGGACCTACAGGGGAGGTGAGTGGCGCCACCCCCATGATGGGAGACATTTGGACACTGTAGCTTCCCCATAAGCCTGCTACCGCTCCGAATTGATCTGCGTGAGGTCATATCACGGATCGCCCACTGCTTACGGATCTGCCCAGGGACAGCGACCTGAGTCTCTGTGATTCTCTAGTATTTGCGCCCCGGTGCCACTGTGATTCCCCTGACGGGGCTGCCAAGATGGCTGATCCAGCGGCGCTGATTACCAACGTTGACTCGATAAGCACTAGACTGTGCTGCGGGGCCCTGAACACTGTACTAACTTTGGAGACCGCGCCTGTACAAGTGGAGAAGATGGGACCCCTGGCTGCTCTAACTCCTGGCTCTATTCTCAGTGCACTCGACGACTTGCGGGCGGACGCGCGTGAAGGCTTTCTGTCGCTGTCCGAGAGTCTTGATGCCGCCATGACCGGGGTGGATCCTACACCATTGGCTTTCTTCTTTCACCGTGACGCTCTGCCTATCCTCACTCTAGACCGGGCTACATTGTTGCGTCACGACTGCTCTCCACTTCGGCTCACTGACAGTGCCGGCGGACGCGTTCTGATGCCTGTTTTCATCACCAGCGCTACACTGTCTCCATGTCTGTCGGAACTTGTAACTTTTGCCTGGACTTTGCTGCCTTCTGGAACGGCGCCGCAGGCGCGGCATTTGGTTAGCCTTATTGTCCACGCTCAGCTGGCCCTGCTTCTGCCTTTCATCATTCTGCAGCATTGGTTGACACCACTCAGTGGTGTTCATGGATTCGGTCTAGACTGGAACCGTCCATTTTGTCTTGGAACAACATCTCCCTGTCGAAAGCGGCCATCTTGTTCCTTTGTTTTACTAGTGGGGGTTCCCCCACGAGGGTCCCGGTCGGGGGGACGGGTACGGACTGGCCAGGGTTAGCGGACTTAAATTGGTGGATTGTAATTTCCTGGCTGGCGAGATCTCGGATTGAAGCGCTATTATACAATACATCAGTGAGACTCTAATGACTTTAAGTGATGCTTTCATCTCCCCGCTTCTGCCGATTCACATGTGGGGTGGTGACGACTTGGTTTCGATTGGCGGGTGGGGACTCGGACTGGGGTACCTCCTAAGTGCGTACTGCTGTGATACCCGTGATCTCTCCCTATTTTCTCAGTATTGTATGCTAACTATTCTTTACTGTACATGGGGTAGAAGAGGTTGTATGGCTGGGGCGTCCGGGGGACTTAGTATTTGGTGGGCTCCTCCTCCCTTCTTTTCTTCTTTCTTGGGAGTTACCCTTCTGTGGGTTTCTTGGGGCGACAGGCACGTTTGTGGGGGGGGAGGGCCATAGCCTCTTCAACGTGCAGGGTGGGGGGGTTGGGGCTTGATTTCCTTTCTTCTTGTTTCTATGGCCTTTTCTTCTTTTTCTTCCTCTTATTCCTCTTTTTCTTCTTGTCCATCTGGGGTCAGACGGGAGGTTGGGTTTGGTTCTTTCCGGGACGATTTTTTGTGCTTCGTATCTACGTCTTATCACATGGTCGATTGATTCTCTAACTACGATATCGACTACACTGCATAGCCACTGAATGATTACAATTCCTTTGCTCTTCCTTCCCCCTTTTCCACAATTGTTTGAGGGCGCATTATCTGTCACGAATTTTTTCCCATATAAGGAGTGCTTTATATACGTCGTCACATCCTTCCATTGCTGCTATTCAATGATCCCTCTAATATCCTATTATACTGTTGATAAGTTGGATTATAACTCCTTACTGTGATATATTCTTTGGGTGGGCGCTGACTAGGGCGATATGTGCTTCTGCGCTTGTGTATTATTATTGTAATAATGTATGCTAGTATTTTGATAACGATGTCTCCTTGTTGGATACCTTTATATGTTGTTCGCCCACTCAGCCACCCGATCTGACTTTAGGACGATTCGTCAAAATGATAAAATGAAACCCTCTTTATCCTTTCCCTCCGGTCCCTTGCCTGTTTAGCGCGGCGTTGTTACCTTTGTCATCTACTGTAGAGCAAGGTACCTTGGTAGGTTGGATATTGTCATAGCGGCCGGCCCGCAGTGGTTGTAGGCAGACGCTGTGTACTATGTTTGCGATAAATAAAGGTTTTCAAAAAAAAAAAAAAAAAAAAAAAAAAAAAAAAGAAATGTGTCATATCAACTAGCATATGGTGGATTGCCGCTGTCTCCTAGCGCTGGCCCACTGTGTGCAGCCTAGCACTGATGCTGGTGATAAGAGTGGATCAAATCCACCTGAGCGACTTACCTCACTCATCTATCATTAAACAATATAATAAGCCAGCCAGGCAGTGGAGAAGAATTAGACACATTTTATTGGCCATAATATTCATCTGCAGATGGGCCCTGTCAGGTCTACACCCCAGGGAGTGCATCGAGAGGACTGACCCCTCTCATCACAGCAATACATTATCACACCCAGCACCATAGTGCAAGGGTGCCTGCGTTACAAGCAGGATTGTTTTAATGCAGGAAAGAATACCTTCCTGCACAAAAACAATAATTGAGCGCAGGTTATTCTTTCTACATGTGCACACATAGCAAGAGGAGGTAACAACGAGAACTATTGATATTTCTTCTTATTGCGCTAGGTCCAGGGAGGCATAGCATTTGGATGCATTCTTAAGTTTACAAGCTTCAATAAATCTGGGAATATGCCAAAATTCATGGGTGGATGCATGGGAACGTCCATCATCCACCCATGGAACATCTCATTAACACAAAGCAATGCAAGGCAGCACTATACTAAACCTTGCATTACTTTTAGGGAAAAATTTAATGCAAACCCAGGCATATCTATTTGCGTGGCTTTGTAAATTCCAAATAACATTTTACGCAAGATGTTAGTTAATCTCCCCTCAAGTGTATAGAAATTGGCTTACTCTAGAGTGGGTATGTAACATCTGTCCAAAACGTACCGCAAAGTGCAGTTTGTGAATCAGACCCTGTTTGTTTAAAATTTCAAAAGGAGACTTACTTTCCTCAATGGCATAGTTTACAGATAAAAGTAGATTTTACAGTGCACACATGTTCTGTACACTAGACAGGAACATCAAATATACATTCTACAAGCATGTTAGAGGTGCTGAAACCTATACATGCTTTGATTATACCAGTTCCAAATACCGTTTTAGTAATGAAATCTTTGCTGTTAACTGAGACATGCAAAAACACTTCAGTCACTAACATATTTGTATATGAATTCACAGTTTACATTTAGCAAGTAAAGTATATACAAAATATACATACCATTGATTTGAAGAAAGCACCAAATTGACACCTTAAATAGACATTCACAATCATTTATTCGCAAGTTTAGTTTTTGTTTTTAGTTTCACTTATGGCCACATACTGTCTGCTGATCATTAAATTGTGCCTACTTACCTTCTTCTCAGAGCCAGATCAGACTCTAAAAGGTTAGCCGGTCCGGGTCAGTGTCTGTGACATGCTAGGGCAGCTCTGGCCACACTGGCCAGGAGCATGTGAGTGGTACGTTGCCACGCACCCTAAAAAATCTGGTAGATTTACGTAGAGTTAATTACTTGTCAGGCTGATTCCTCTAGATGGCTGGTACAAACTGAATCACAATTAGGGTTACATGAGATCTGTGCCACTTGGAGGAGAATGACCTTGGACATAGTTTGCCCATAACTATGGTCAAATGCCTCTGGAGCCTTCAAACATTGCGGACTACCCTGTCCACCAAACCTTTGGTTCACCTGCTCTATTTAGAGTCAGGCGAGCTGTCATGTTTTCACCAGCGGAGCCCCCACTGGCTCTGCTGGTAGAAACCAAAGACCCACGGGCCTACAGACTGCTGATGCTCAAAGTGCCTCAGCTGGTCCACCCTATTTAGAGCGGTCTTTCTGACATATCTTTTTAACTCTTGCCGACCAAGAAAAGAGTAGTGGTCTAGAACAGAATTTTTTTTTAAATGGCCACCACACTTCAGGGGAAAAGTCCAAGGGTGTCAGGGGCATTAGATTTAAAAAACCCAAAACACACAAACTCACCTGTTGGAAGTTTGTTTGTGAAAAACAGAAAGGTTTGCTGGGCGGACGTCTGACACATGGTTGCCACTCAGCAACCTTATAGTGCCTGGGGAGAAGCCACAGTCGCGATTTCTCCTCTGACAGCATAGAAATCTCCGCCAGGAAGACAGAGGTCCGCCAGGGCAAGGAAGTACAAGCATCTGCTGCCCTGATAGAATTGAGTAAAGCCTACACATTCCTGAATAACTCCTTAAGTCAGAACCTTTGGAAAGTTAGAAGATTCAGGATGCTATTAATCACAAACTAGCAGGTGTCAGAGGCACATGGGTCAGGCTTGGTCAGAACCATTAACAGATCAAGATGATGACTTAAAGCAATTTTCAGGCCCAGGCACCGTCAGTCACTTGACCTAACTTTGATTATTAATGGTCGAGTGGGATGAGGACAATTGGTCATGTGCGAAGCAAATACCTCTGAAAGTGTTGTTGAAGGGTTACTTACATTTCCAGTGAATGCCCCTGCATTACTGGTAGTGACAATATACTGTCAGTTGAATTTTATGTCATTGCATCTGGAATCTGAAAAGGCTTTGAGGAAGTCAAATACATGTTCGAGGAATGCTTCTGTAGGAGGGCTGGTCTGGGGCTAAGACTAATTGGTCTCTGGCCAGCCAGTCACAAATCAGTAGACAGAACCTGAACACAAATAAATATAAAATATACACATACTAGGGCCATTCACAAAGATAAATATGGTTGTATATTTACTCATGTGTATATTTGCTACCACATCTAGGTGAAACTGTATACTTTTTTGCTATTCAATATTTCAGAGTGTAGACTTACACCTAGGTGTAGACTTGGATTTTCCCAACCCCCTAAAATCAGGGTGTGGACCCTCCTAAAATGTGACTTACCAGCATAAAGTGACTTCTAGTAACTTTGCACAGATAGGTGAATATCGCCTGAGCCACCATGGCCAAGATTTCCCTATGGAAAAGTTTAGGGCACGTTATTAAACTTTTGTACTAAAATATTTTAATTTACAATATACATTGAAATTAATTTTATATATTTATTTGTTATCTAGAAATAATAAAATAAAGTTTTACCGCACACTAAATAAAAATAAATGTGTATTAAATAATGTATTTAAATATATATTCAGTTAATTGATAAACAATTTCAAACAATTTTAAAATGACACCCTCACTAACATTTTTAATTTTATTTACTAGGTAGTAAAGTTTGTTAAAAATGATGTGTGTAATGTAAATTATTTGGAAATGTTTAAGTAAAAGTAAAAAAAAATTGGAATGTATAAATGTATATAATTTAAATGTTTAAATAAATTAATCATCCTAACATTAATTCCTGTGGAATTCTTTTGGGTATTTGCCTGCAAGATTGATTTTAATGTGAGTGTATTGCAGTTCCTGTGATCAGCCATGTGTGGTGCTTGACTTACTCCAAGACTGCGTTGTATAGTTTATGAAAAGCAATAGTCTTACTCTTTTGTGGGTGTGCGTTTGTATCAGTATGTGGCTCCCTAAAGCTTGCCCTAAATTTACCTAAAACCCTACCATTTAATACTTAGGGCCTGATTTAGATCTTGGCAGTACTCCCGCCGACCCTTTGTGGCGGTGGTTTTAATGTACTCCATTGAGTTGATGGTACACCGCCTGCCGTATTTAGATGAGTGCTGGCTGAACTGCCACGGCAGACTACTCTGGTGGCTAACAGTACCCCGATTGGCCGGCGGTATTGCGCCGATCCTATTGAGATGTTCCCGTTGTGCTGGCGTTGTCCTAGCAGCGGAGTCCTGACAGAGTGGGTCCCTAGTGAAGTAGACACTGGTAAGTACCACCCAGTAATGTGTCAATACACATATATGCTCACTGGACCAACTTCCAAGTCTATGACGAAGACTACGTCTCTAAAATCCTATCTTCCTTAAAACTGTATAACCATTTTAATGACCCGCTCCCTTCCAACTGTATAGCTGCCGTCGCCCAATCCATTATTCCTAGCTAGACTGCAATAATTAACGCCTCTCTCCAGCAGGGATCGATGCCTGCCTCTCTAAAAGCCAGCTAAGTCCTCCCCATTTTGAAAAGACTGTCGTTGGATCCAGCTTCCCCAGACAACTTCTGACCCATCCCCAACATCCCGCTCCTAGCCAAAGTGCTGGAGAAGTGTGTGCAACAGCAGCTAAGTCAACACATCAACAACTTCCACCTACTCGATGACTTCCAATCCGGATTTAGACCTGGGCACAGTACTGAAACCACCATGCTCCACATCGTTGATGATTCCCTCCAACCCCTTGACCAAGGCAAAACATGTCTTCTAATCCTCCTAGATCTATCCTCGGCCTTCGACACGGTCAACCATGAAAAACTACTTGAATGCCTCAAACTCAGGATGGGATTGGATGGCACTCTTCTAGAATGGTTTACGTCCTTCCTCCTAAACCAATCTCAGCGATTCCTAATCAAAGTCAACCTATCTGCACCCGTCACAGTTGGAGTCCCTCAAGGGTCAACCCTGTCCCCCATCCTCCTCAACCTTTACCTAGAACCGCTTGCTAAAGTGCTGCACACTGCAAATATCTCCTACCATAATTATGCTGATGACACTCAGATCTACATGAAAACATCATCTCTCGAAGAGATTCTCTCCCTGAACGAATCCCTGAAATTCACTGTCCAAAGGCTCGACTCCAATCATCTCAAACTCAACGCTAAGAAAACTGAATTTTTCCTAATTTCCCCTCCTAATACCAACCACGAGATTCAAACATGGATTAATGCTATCATAGCCTTAAATTGACCACTGACCATCGTGGACTCGGCCAAATCCCTGGGAATTGCCCTTGACAGCAACCTGAACATGCGGGACCACATCAATTCGATGGCCAAATCAGCCAGATTCCACCTGAGCTACCTTAGAAAACTGAAACCCTTTCTTGATGCTCCTGACTTGAAATTGGCTGTCCAAGCACTCGTCATCTCTAGACTGGAATATTTTATTTTATTTATTTATTTGAGATTTTTATTGCGCGACAATTACCCTTGGGTGTCTCGGCGCATGTGGTTAATCAGATAAGGACCAGGCTGCTCTACCCTCTCAGGTTTACCCAAGATCTCCCTGGCACCTTTAAAAGCCTGCCTCAATGCGGCAGCCAGACTACTTATCGGCACAAGGAAATTCGACCATATTTCCCCACACCTGAAAGCTCTGAACTGGCTTCCCTTTGAAGCAAGACTACAGCTCAAGATAGCATGCATC
This sequence comes from Lissotriton vulgaris, assembly GCF_964263255.1. NCBI lineage: Eukaryota > Metazoa > Chordata > Amphibia > Caudata > Salamandridae > Lissotriton > Lissotriton vulgaris. The sequence goes on along the minus strand of NC_141697.1, from coordinate 417,508,602 downwards.
ATACACAAGGCTTCATACTCAAACTCCCCTGCATATCTTGCACGGAAACTTGTGATTTCCAGAGGAATCAGAAACTCGCAGGCTGCCAGAGACCTCTTGCTCCAACCTGCACACTTTTGGAAAAAAAAAAGTACAATCGTCCTTTCTCAGAGACCGCACCAAGAATATGGAACTCGCTTCCACCTGACAGCAGAAAAATCCCTTCTCTGGCCCGCTTCAAAAAGGACGCCAAGGCCTTCCTTATGAGTAAATTCCTTGTTTAAACTTTTCCCTCAACCACCACTATGGCCCTGATCTACGTCTGTCTATTGCCTCCCCTCGGATTACCTAGTCACCCCACAAAGAAACCTGGGATCTTGTCTTGAGTAAAGGTAAATGTAATCTGTAAATACGTGTCTCATCTTGAGTAACTATAAATGTAATTTGTAAATATGTGTCCTTCTATCTCTTATGAATCCTATACCCCTTGGTGATTCTATGTCTTTTTGTACAATGCTATGTTTCCTGTAAAGGGCTCTGATACCCTAACTGGTCAAGTTTGCACTCTATAAAATACAGTAATAAATAAATAAATAATAAAAAAATAGGTTGTGTTTGCTTTAAAATACATATGTAGGTAACGTGTAATGGCCATTCTAGATACATATTGCATGCCACACACACAACATGCACATCTACAAGCACCACAACAAATTCAAATTTTTCTTGTGTCAATACAGGTGTGTTCATTTTATATTGATGAATTGTAAAATGAACACTACTGCATTACACAGAAGAAAAAATTGTATGTAAGAGCAATGCAAAAAGACACAAGGTCACAGCAATTGTCAACGCATGATTCATAGTAAGACAATTGTTAAAGATGCCCACCTTGGATCCCAGCGACCACAGAGCTGTTTGGCATCATTGTGAAGTCAGAACAGCAAAGAAGGGACCTCAACGATGTGGTTCAAGATGGAAACAAAAGTGAAAAACTGTGAAAAGGTAAGTTCTTACCTCATTTCCTTCGATTCTGATACTCAAAGTAGGAGGTAACCCCATCACAGCTGCCTCGATGGAAAGGCTCATCGTGATTAGCTCAGCGGTAATGTCGATTAACCCTGAGAGCCGCTTCTACCTATCATCGCCATCGATGCGAGTGAAGATTCCTGGCGCAGTCAACAGAACTCTGGAGGTCTTTTGTCTATGGACCCGCCAACATCTAAATAGGGTGGGCGGACAGCCAAGTAGGCGGGCAGTGAATCAGTCGAAAAAGTGGCTGTGGAATTATTACCGCCAAAATCTAAATCAAGTTCTAAGTGTTCCCCATTTACCAGCCACTCCCCATTCTCCTTCCCACATTTACTACTAAAACATAAACTGACGTGTACGGAGGTCTCTGACATTGTGGCTGAGATCTTTGCACTGAAATTATATGAGAGGCGGACGTACGGCCTGTACGTTTGGGAATAGCATTTTCTATTACATGAGTAGTACTACTGTAGGAATACTGTTCAACAAAATCAGTTTTTGAATATGTTATGTTATGCCAGTATGACTGTACATATGCAAGCACACACACACATACATATATATATATTGATTGAAAAAATACAGTTGAAACGGAGTTCTGATTCTGACTTGAATATATAAAACCAGTGAAAATTGCTAGTTATGGTTCTGAACCTACACAACACACACCGTCTGCTATTTTGTTCTCCTGTCATCTGTTTTTGTATATCTGTCCTGTTGGCAAATATGTGTTTTGTTCATTGCAGACATTGTGACTTATGGCGTGTATTGTGTGCGTTCGTAATCCTAATTGGTGAATTTCAGTGGTTTTACACATTTGAGACAAACCATAGCATAGTTTTTAACAGTGATTTTTTTCAGTGTTTTTTAATTTATTTTTTATGACACTTAAAATCCAGCTCCAAATGGCTTGGGCACATGGCTTGTCCGTAGGCCAGGCGCTATGCCCAATGCATCATGGCCACACATCCCCCACTGCCACAGTATTTGGCCGTTCAGTGGGGGGGTTGGGTGCAGGGCCTCCTCTGAGGCCCAGTCCCCACTGTGCATGACCATGCCTTGAGCCCAAACCACTGCAGGTGGGCAAACACCAAAACGCACGACATGTGGCCATGAACAGAAGGGTTGGGTGCAGGACCTGAGCACAACCTGCTGCTAGAGGGCAATACCCACTTTTGGGAGGTGGGTACAGTACCTAATTTGTGCCAGGCCCTGTGCCCATGCTGCAGTGGGTACCCAACACCCCTGTGCACATTCTTCGGTCATGCACTGGGGGTGTTTGGGTTTGCTTTGACTGTATTCTGCACTGATGGCATTCGGCTCTTTCACAAGGAGCATATTTGCATACAAAGTAGTTCCCTATCGTGCCACGGACAACTAAGGCAATGTGTGCTTTTAAGACTAAAAAAAAGCTTGCTTTTTCCAGTGCTTTCAAAAATATTGGCTAAGTACCAGCAGCCCCTACAACATGGTATTGACAAAGCCACAAAGCTGGCAGTCAATGTTATTAATGGCTGGTTCCCACTGTCATGTAATACTCCTTTTAGCTAATGTGAGGACCAGCCTCACAAGTTTGGACATTGCATGATTGCTTTCACTGCTTGGAACCAGTCCTAGTAACTCATCCGCACAAATGGCTGTAAGGCCATACTGTTTAGGGTTCTCAGCTTACATGTCACTTCCCACCCCTCGCATTCCCACCTTGTGCGAATCTATATACATGCCAGTATTGGTCAAGCATTTGGAGTACTTGATACTATTTTAAACTTTTATACTGTGCGTTAATTAGGGTGTCATATAAATAGAGACTTTTGGCAGTATAAAAATACCCTGTGCCATCCCTGCAACCTTAGGGCCATATTTGTCCTAGGTTGGCTCACTTTTGCACCAAGCAACGGGTGCAAAAGCTACGCAAACCTTGAGATGCGATTTATAGAGCCACCCAAGGTCACCTTGTGTGGCTTGATAAATCAGAATAATGCAGCGGAAATCGCTGCGTTGCCTTACTCTGCCCCAGGGAGGCGTCCCATGGGTGGTGCATGGGTGTTCCCAAGTAAAACCCATGGATTTTGATGCATTCCCAGATTTACCATAAGTGCTAGACCTGGGAACGTGCCAAACCTGCTACGCCTCCCCAGGTGAAGCGTAACGGTTTATTTCTCCTCGTTTTTACCCCTTCTTGCAAAAAAAAGAATCCTGCTAACAACACAGGCAGCCTTGCACCATGGTGCAAGGGTGCACGCGTTGGTGCTAGGCAGCACATTGAGCGCCAGTGCTGGGAAAAGGCAGGGATGTGCCGTACAATGTTCGGTACAGAGCATTCCTGCTGTTTCCCTGTCATGCAGCGCATCAAGGTGACTTGCTGCATTGCGTGATAAAATGGTAAATATGGCCTTCATTTCCTCCATTGCATCTCTGTTCCATGCCTCCTTTCATCGATTTACTTTCTTAGTCTCAGTAGGTGAGCATACTTCATAGCGGCTCACGTTTTCCCTCTTTGCCTAGAATAAAGATCGCCTGTTTACTGTGAGTGTCTCTGGCTCTTGGGAAGGCAGACCACCCCTTTTGAATCACTGTGGCTATTTTTTTGCATATGTAAGGAATTGCCATTCCAGATTCCCCATTTGGTGCATAATTCTCTCATCACTCAACACCCTTCCAATATATCTTCCAAGCTTTGAGATTTTGTCTCTTCGCTCCCCGCCTTCATGAAGTTGGGAACATCAGGGGAGAGCAATGTATGCCATACTGTCAGTTGAGGGGTTTAATGAAGGTATAACCCTTTTCACCATCCTCTCATGTGCCAGACAGTAACTATACATTTGACACATGTAGGTAGTGATTTGTTTTCTTTGGTGATAGTGGTAGGGCTGTCAGCGCCGCTGGTTGTATCATTGTTGACTTGTCCTGTCAGTGGCCTCTGTTTCAAACCAGGGCATCATATATTGGAGCGGAGTAGCCCTATAACAGACTCTGAAGTCTAGGGCTGACATTCTCTCATCTACCAGGGCAGGTTGGTGTTTCTAGTCGATGTTATTCCTTCTCTGACCCACTCCTAGTGTATTGTCTCATCATTGCGTTTTGCATGTGGAAACACGACTCGAGGATGTTATCTGAAAAGCAAAGTCCACCGCAGGACTCTTTTATGAAACAGTGGGAAAACTCCTGCTCTTGTCTGGAGAATCCAACACTAAATGTAATATTTTAAAGAACAAAGTGGTCAGTACCTACTTTAGGAATGTTTTACACAAAAGAAAACTTTTTGTCATAGTATTATCAACATTGATATCCCTAAATGATCAAAACTTCCACAGAATTGGCACAAGAAGGGGGCTGGGGGGCGGGAGGGGATGGGGTTCTGAGCTAATGCTTTGTATATGTAGAGGTTTTCGTCAATTTGGATGCAGATATTGTGACAACACTAAACATACGTGCAGGAGACACAGTGCTCCAGTATGTGACTGAATGTGGAAATTATATACAAGGGACACAAACTAATATTTACTGGTTGCAAATATTTACAGACAGGAACATGTGTAAATATGGCATTGCACCATGTTCAATCATCAAGGAACAGTATACGAATGAGACGCTTTCGACGTTTCGACCCCTAATGTCTTTCAGGGTCTCTTCACGACAAAGGGTCATCTGACTTATTATCAATTATTGGTAATAGCGGAGTATGGACAGAATCATATACAGAGGGGAAGTGAGTCTCGGTCCAAAATCCTCCATGAGAACCTCACTGTGGTTAGTGGATCCATTGTCCCATCCACATAGCATGTGTCACTCAGCCTGTGCATGTATTTAATTCAGAGAGAGGTGCATTTCTATCCAGCTCCAGGGATGAGCACTGGCATTGTTGCATCACATGTAAAAAAAACATGGGGCCAATATAATGTTGCTCATTGCTAATTACTCCATTAATGACATTGGGAACTGTAACCATTTTGTTACATTAATGTCAAACGATGTCAACAGAGACCTCTCCATAATCTCATATACTATCTCATAATCATCGCTTATGTGTATACCTAGATATTAAAATGGTAATTGATAATATGTAGTCAGCAAATAAGAATATTCTGTGTATTGTGTTATTAATTGTCACTTCATCTTTCAAATGTCTTTTTCGCACTATTTGTGCCAGGGTTCAATTACTAATGCCAAGACTAAAGGGGACAGAGGGCATGCCTGTCTTGTACCTCTATTTATTTTCCACTGACAGATATTTGTGTGCCTGGTTTGACTCGGGCAGCGGCTTCACTATTAACGCCTTAACGGCAGCGGAAATTCCGCTGCGGTGCGGGCGTTCCATTGAGTGGGTGGGGCTGCGACGGCCGTTGGCCATTCGCAGCACTGGGGAGGGAGTGCTCGCCGACGGGAGCACAGAAGGGGTTAATGAGTAAACCCACTTTGAGATCATATCTGCTAATTCATATCCTTTGAGCACCTTGGCCATAAATCTCTGGTTTACCATATTGATTGCCTTGTGAGCATCCACATTTGCCAATGCACCATGTGCATGGGGTTTACCCATTACCATTGCTGCCTCAATTTAAGAAGGACAAATTCCGCTGCGGTGCGGGCGTTCCATTGAGTGGGTGGGGCTGCGACGGCCGTTGGCCATTCGCAGCACTGGGGAGGGAGTGCTCGCCGACGGGAGCACAGAAGGGGTTAATGAGTAAACCCACTTTGAGATCATATCTGCTAATTCATATCCTTTGAGCACCTTGGCCATAAATCTCTGGTTTACCATATTGATTGCCTTGTGAGCATCCACATTTGCCAATGCACCATGTGCATGGGGTTTACCCATTACCATCGCTGCCTCAATTTAAGAAGGACCACAAGACCTGGCTCTTCGACTGAACCACAGATTCACCCCTACTTCTCAGCACCTTGAGACCCTAACGGGTGAGTAGTCACACTTTACAAGAAACCTAATTGATTGATTGTTCCAGTAGAAGAAATACCATTCTAATGTTTGTTGTGGTATTACGACTTCTTACAAATCCTGACTGATCAGTGTGCAATAATTGTTCAGCTGCCTCTACCAGGCGTTTAGCTAGGGTTTTTCCCTAAGATCCTGTTATCTACATTTATCACCAACAGAAGTCTGTAGGGCTTGTAATCGATTGGATCCTTGCCTGCCTTTGGGAGCACCACACGTTCGCCTTCCTGAGTGGGCTGGTGAGCTTCTATTCCTAAATGCCTACTTCATATCCAGCAAAGGGGACTATTTGCACATATCCAGCAATGGGGGACTAATAAGTCTGCATATTCCCTGTAAAAGTCGGATCATGAGCCATCATTTCCTGGTGTCTTGCCTGTTCCCAGTTGCTGGATGGTCAATTTTATGTCATCTATTTCTGAAGAGGTTTTTAGCAAATCGATTATTTCCACATTTAATGTAGCAATTTGGCCTCATATACGCGGGCCATATCAGTCCATTGTTCATCAGTCAACTGCTTGTTGCTGATGTTATAAATTGGCATCAAAGTTCTGTATCTTTTATCAATCTTTACCTAATCTGCTTGGATTTGACCAGCCGCAACCGCACTGCTTCAGTTGTCCTGCCTCCTCTTTCTCTGTTGATCAGCCATGCTAAAAGATGTCCTCCCTGGTCTCTGTTTTCATGTTCCAGTACTAGCTCACTTCTGTACTCCTCTTTGCCTCGCCTATCCATTGCCTCATCTGGTTGCTCTGTTTTCTTATTCCTTTCATTGTGGTGACAATTTCCCAATAAACTGTGCCTATCTATGTCCTGAATGTCTTTTTTCAAGTCTAGTTATTTCATTTACTAGATTTCTTCTCACCTATAATTGTAACCTTGAAGTCTCCTAAACTACTCCAGGTGATTCGACTTAGTCTTTATTGATAGTTCAAGATTCTACAATGACTTCCCTTATTTCCCCCCCTGCATGGTTGATCCAATAGGGCTCCGATCTGTAGTTTCCATTGTATTATCCGGGTGTCCTGTCTTCCCTTGCCATTTAATTAGTAAAGGGCTTGATCTGATAATGTGCCATCTAGGTGTATCCCCTCTTTGAAGTCTCCTATCTGTTCTGGGTGGGTGAGCATGAAATTAAGTCTTACGAGAAGTGTCATGTGGTGGTGAGTAAAACAAGTATCTCCTTACTTCCCCATGGTGTGTGCTCCAGATTCTACAAAATTTAGAGGGTCCATTGCATTAGGCACTGCCATGGTGGAGAAACCCAGAATGCTTTCAAAGTTGCCCATCCATTTATAATGTACATATGGCATAGAACGTGGGCATATCTACGATTAGCGCATATTTTTCAGTAGAAAGGTGGGTTGGCCATTTAGTTTACCGGCTACCTCCCAATAAATGTATTTTCTGGTTGGAGGGGACAGTGTGGGATACTCCTCAAGCTGATGAGTTGAAGTCTGCCTGCCAAAATGTTCACCCCTCAACTTCAATTTGAGCTTCCAGTGCTTCAAGGACGTCGTGGGCTACCTGAAACATTACTATTTTGGCATTCCTTAATTTCAAGAATGATCATACACTTGGCCTCTTGCTTACCCCGTCAATGCCATTGCCATTCAATGATAGTAATATGTTTGCAACTTTGTGTTTTCATGATTTCTTTTGGGGGACAGCATTTCTTATTGGATGTAGGCTCCCTTCATATTCCATGATATCCACAACTTCATTCTGCAGCACACTTAGAAGGAGGAAAACACATCTAGGTTTGTTTATGTGCAGAAAGATGTCCCTTACTGCACAAAAACAATTCTGCCTGCAACACAGGCACCCTTGCACCCTGATCCAAGGGCGCCTGCATTGGTGCCATGCTGCACAGTGTACACCAGCGCAGAGAGAGAGCAGGAATATAGCATATCTTGATACATATGGCGCATTCAAGCTTTCTCCATTTGACCCAGTGCAGCAAGTTGTCTTGCTGCTTTGCTCTGCATCAAAGTTTGATAAATCCGTTCCCAAATATTTATCTGTCTGAGTTTCCATTTCAATGTTCAGATGTTTTTCTTCTCTTTTATGTAGTTAAGCTGAATTCAGGGTAGAATGAGAGTGGATTTTCATTGTGCATGGTTTCTCTTTAATGTCTTGTTGCTGACAATTTGCAAATCTTTCACAGAACGTTTGCATCCTCAACATAATCATCTTGGGAGGGGCCACCGGTGGGGGATGGTCACCTGGGGTTCTATGTACACCAAGAGTCCGTCAATCTCACAGATTTGGTAGAAACTTTTCCTGTAAGAATTCCAGTGGGTAGGCTTCTGTGCCCTCTGGTAGGCCAAAAATGTGTATATTGTTGCGCCTTGATCTATCGTCTACATCCGTGAATTTTTCAGAATGGCATTTTCGCAATCTGTTTGAGTGCAGCTGGTTGCTCTGCAAACCCACAGGTATTTTTTCTATTGTGGATATTTTGCATTCAGCTTCAGTGGTGAATTCTTGTGTATTATTTAGATCTTGACTTAGCAACGTAATACCGATCATTAGGTTATCCATTTGTCTTAACAATTGCTCTGTTGTCTTCCATTATCAGTTGTTGAGTGCTGTGTTGGAAGTAGAACTCCTGGCCTGGACAGCCTCCTGTGTCAGTTAACATACTCTGCTTGATTGTGCCATTTTTGCATCCCCATCCTCAATGTAATGCTTATTCCAGGTGTATTTTGCGACATCCCTTCCATTTATGCAGCTTTAGCTCAATTTCCGTTCTAGGTGCAGCCAGGTATGTAGACTCTTCATCGTGGGTGGTCTCTTTGGCATGACTACGCTTAGTGGGATGTCACACTGATACAGATGTCATTTGTGTTTGGTCAAGGATTCATTGTCAGGTTTACTTTGCCATTTTAGGAGGTACTGTCCTTTCTCTCTGCAGCACCTTTTTGTTCACTGTTCATATGTGTATTGTTGCAGGAGGCTGGGTATATCCTGTTTGGTCACAACGAAGACCCCGGTCAGACAGGTGCCGGTAAATCCCAGCTCATATATTTTCTCTGCAAGTGCACTACTGAATCGCCCTGTGGCGGGCCACTTTCTTCTGTTCCCTCCTGCAGAACACCGGCATGCCCAGTGCTGCAATAAATTGTTAGCTGCACCCCTCACAATATCTTTCATGGACTTTTTGTGGTTAGGAAATAGGTTTCTCCAAAAGACAGCTGAGGAATTAGGAGTGAAATGTTTAGGTACACCATCAATGGAGAGCCCAGAAGCAGGGTTGGGTGTGGATTGATGAACAGGAGAAGACAGCAACAGGATGGTGATAGAGGGAAAGTAAAAGGTAGGTTTACACTGGGGCAATAGTGGGAATCTCTCCTTGTTGAGATCATATTTTTTTGATATTGTTGAACCTCCACTGTGTGCCAGTTAGTTACAGGGCTCAGTTCAAAATGCCCAACTGGGTGGTTCGCTGTATGTAGAAAAACTATTTTCCGCTTACAAAGAAAAAACATGGCAGCTCCACCATTTCACTTCTTCTAATAGTAGACTATTTTAGCAGCCATAGCATTAACATTCAGAGCAGGCTTGCTTGTGCTTTAGAAATGTATTAATAGATACAGCAGGCGCGTGAGACCATGAAAAGCTCTGGGCCTCGTACATAATGCTTCGCTGCTCTCCCTTTGTTTCGACCATGGCTATCACTCTCTCGAATAAATCTCTCAAAGTTCTAGAAACAAATCTCAGAACACAGGTCTCATTAGCAACTACCCATCCTACCCCAGGACCACATCTTACACAGCTATGACTTAAGTCCCTGAGATCATTCGTTGGTGATTGTGTGCTTTACAAGAAGTTATTATCCTCGTCTGGGGGTTCACTAAACCTGTGATACAAAATTAAAAGATCTATTGGCAGTCTACATTTCAAGAAGTGCACCTTGCATGGATCCTTCTCAAGCAATGCTCCCTCAATCCAGAATGATGCGCTGGATAGATCTGGAGTTAAGTCAGAACAGCCAATTTGGGTCCTCTCTGGAACAGAACACAAACAACCCAAAATGGCTGTGCCATTTCGGGCTGGACTGTGCCTATTGGTGCAGGGTTGATTTGCATAAGGTTGTGTCTAATTTGATGTGTATGATGGGCAAAAAACAATGGGTTGGGATGCTACCCTAAGCATTTACTGATGGTTAGACTATTTGCAAGCATTCCTCCCATCCTCTTGTGTGTTTATGATAGTTATGTTGGTGTCAGAGATTACCCCCAAATATTGGAGCCACCATAAACATTTTAGAGGACTGGCTTCTAGAGTAAGCCAGTGCCTTTCAAGGATGCACACAACAGCAGTCCCATACACAATAGCACACATATGCACTGAGAAATTCACATACATATATGCACAAATCACTTCCACCATGTGAAACAAACCACTACCTATCTCCACTCATAATCCAGCCTGGACAGAGGAGAGACAGTAGCCCTCATCCTCCTCGACCTTTCAGTGGCCTTCGACACAGTCTCTCACCGCACCCTAACACGCAGACTTCACACGCGGGGATCCGGGACAGAGCCCTCGACTGGATCCACTCATTCCTCTCCGGCAGAACACAGCGGATCAAACGCCCTTCCTGCCAAGGCTGTTCAGACTAAATCCCAGGAAAAGATTAAAATAAAAAATCATGTTCTGGTCCTGTGTGAAAATATAATGTGGCACAAAGGTAAGCGTCTTATTTAGTAACATGTGCAAAACAAACGTCACCTACAATGTGCATGAATAGGCTAACATAGAGCAAAAAGCAATGGTCCACATGCAAAACACACGACAATGTTCTGTAGTATGGTTTAAGGCAATAAAAGGTAAAGCTACTAAAAAATATTAATATATATTTCTCTTTACTGCTTGAACCGCCTGACCACGAGAAGTTTATCAGCTTAGATATATTCGCCAGACTCCAGCACGTAGTTAATAGATCCTACTATTTCTTACACTTGCATTATGTGACTACGTAGTAAACATTGCCTCACCATATCAGTAAGATAAGAACTGTGGCAGTGTAACCCAATGACGCAAAGTCGAGAAGTTAATACTGCATGTAGCCTTATCGTACTGATTAAGAATCCAAGCAGGCATGGCTGATATTGTGAACGTGTATGGACTTTATATCACATTACGTAATGAAGCCTTAAGTTCTAGTCAAATGAACTTCACATTTCGCTTCGCTAAACTCACGCACTGCTTGGCTTAGTCGAACGTGATGACCAGTAACCAAGATGACCTCTCTCTGTCCTTCACGAGCAAGCCTCCTTCTCAGATTGCCTGTACACACCTAGAAGTAGCTATCTGCTTACATTCTTTGTGCTATAATGCAGCAGAGTAGGTGACAGAGCAGTTGAGAAGAGGATATTTACAACTGTGTTCCTGCCACAGCGAATCAAATCTCACATCCATTGATAAGGGCTCGGATGTCCTTTAAGTCATGAAATATTTAATATTTGATGAAGTCTGTGATGAAATAGCTCAGGCAGAAGGAATTGTTTTACATGTTAATGAATCTATAAGTTCAATAAAATGCTAACGTGTGAAAGCAATGAGAATAGCTTAAGGTAAAAGGGGATTAGCCGCGTGGCCAGATATGGGACCAATTCAGGCAGCTGGAGAGGTAAGTGTGGGACACTAGTTAAGATGGGCAGGCGATAATACGGGGCACATGGAATACTTCAGTTTTCAGCAGCCACTCACTGGTAGGCTGCTGGGCGGAAGCATCCTTGTGATATGGTGGCTTGCCAAGTGACTTACCGTCCATGCATGGGCAGCCTAAAAAGTCGCCTGCATCAGGATTATTTGTGTCATTGGCAGGCCAACTTGCTTTCATTGGACACTCCTGAAATTGATTACACCACGACCCCTCCCCACCAACCAACATGGAATAGTTGTGGAATGCCCGAATATTGATGTATTAACAGGGTCGCTGCCCCATTCTCTTTCCTTGTTGTAAGCAGGGCAGACCTTTGAGCGGATAGCACCCTGCGCAGAACCAAGGGGCATATTTACAAGAACAAAAGCATTGATGTGTCAGATTTCTGGTGCCTGACACAAATGACCTAACAATGCCATGGATGCACTGTATTTACAATACAGTGCTCCATGGCACAAGGATTCACGGATGCATCAGAAATGTTGACAAATCTTTTGGTGCTAAAGTGACACATTGATGGAGTTGGTCGTAAGACTGGCGCAACAACAGCAATGCGCCAGAACACAGAGGCGAGTCCCATGTTAACAGACCTGCATCAATCCTTACACCTAGTTTGAGAAGGCGTAGGGATTTTGCCACAGTCAAGTCCTAGAGTGACGCAGTGAAAAGTTGTACATTTCACTGCAACAGTTTTACGTGGCTTTTAACGTGGTAATGCTTACCCTGCACACATTATACCTGGCACAGGTATAATGTGACACAGGACTCTACAAACTGATGCATTGAGCCCAATGCGTCAGTTTGTAAATATGGAGCAGTGTGGAGCACTGAGTGCGCCACCACTGCATCAAAGAAAATGATGCTGCGGTGGCGCTAGTTCCTTTTAAATATGCCCCCAAATTTGGTGCCCCTTAATACTCTGCTTTTCACCCTAGTTGTAGCCTTATATACAAGGAGCAAATCATCATCGTCATTAACTTAGCAAAAATGTTTCCTTTGCTTCCTGATACTTGTAGCCCTATATTTACAGCGAGAAGAAACAAAACTGCAAGTACTAGAAATCAAAGAAAAATGGTAGAACTATTGTTTCAACATTTTTATATAGCGAACTAGTTGTTCCACTAAACAAGGTCAGATTAATTTAATCATGGGTGATTTGCCCAGACCTTCGAGATCTTAAGCCGATGCTGGGACCCGAACCTAGTTCCCCAGTTCCGATGCCACAACGCCACATTCTCTCCCACAATAAACGTAATAAAATACCAGTAACCGAGTAACACATTAGTTTTGTATTTGCAACAATGTGACCAGAAATATGTAGGAAGTTTCATGTTTAGAAACCAAAACTTAGAATTTAGTTTTATAGAGGTTCAGCAGTTCCAACTGAGAACTCCCTGCCAGGCTGTCAGCTGTGCTGTCCAACCTCTTCTGCCTCAGCTGTCTTAGGTGTCATCTAACATTTTCTTCCTTGCTGCTTCAACTAACTAAAATTTGCCAGGTAGGGGAGGCTGGGGGTTATTGTATTCAGGGCAGGCCTTGGCTGATGACACAGACGTTGCTATTCCTCCTCCATTTTCCCCTTTATTTATTTATTTATTTATTTATGCAATTTTATATAGCGCGGACCTTACCCGAAGGTGTCAGAGCGCTTCACAAAAGGACCAAAAATGACATACAGGAACAAAATACAAAAGCAGACAATAGGTTACATGGATCAAAAGTGACACTAGTGAGCAACCAAAATACATGAGGTAGCAATCGGTGCATTACAGGAGAAAAAAGTGAAATTGGTGCAGGTTACAAAAATGTACAAAATACAAGTAGAAGTATAAAATTGCAATAAAAGGCACCCTCAGCTTCAAGTGCAAGAAACAAGCATGATTAAACACAATGTGGGCTGAATTGCAGGAGCCATTTCAGAGGGTGACTGCTGCATGATCTGCATGCAGGCAGCTCCTTGTGCCCCTATGAATGCCAACACCCTGGGCATGGGCCCAGCTCGCCCGTGCTAAAGGCTGGCCCATGTTGCGAATGATATATCAACACTGCTGCTAGAAAACCCGGCCCTACCACGTCACACAATTATGGATGAAGTAAGACTCCAGCAAGTACCATGCATGAAGTATTTGGGCATTCACTTAATCAGTGTGGTTCACATCAGGCACAGCTGGCAACCTTAAAAGAATTTTCCTTATCTATGGACATGAGCTTCCAAAAGTTGTTGAAAAATATGCGTGCCCAGACCGTATTGGCATCTGTAGAGTAATCAATGGCAAGTTAATGCCAACCTTGATTTATGGCTCGTTGATATTCAAAGATCACCTTGCCACATGGCTAGATAAAGCCTAAACACAATGCTACAGACGGCTGTTCCAGCTGCCAGACGCCACCCCTTCTTCCCTAATAGGTTTGGAATTTGGCCTGTGCAAACAATCAACTATGCCTAACCCCTTCCATGCGGCCGCGATTCTGTGCCTGTGCGGCAGAATCGCGAGTGGGCGGGTGCATGACGGCCCCAAGCCGTCATCAGCACACGAGCACCGTAGTGCATGACGGCTGGGGACCGTCATCAGCATGGAAGGGGTTAAAGCTCGATTCTGAGATATTATGCTAAGCTCGCGGCGACCCCCATATGATCTCTGAAACATCTGGTACGGTTAGGCATTCAGGATAAAAAGCTCCATTGGGAGCCCTATGGGTAGGACTCAATTGAATTTTTTAATGCACAGTCTTTTTTAACAAAACATGCCGCCCAAATTAAGTGCTAAAATCTTTCCCAAAAATGCAAAAATAGAATCGGGCGTAGAAGACCGCCAAAAGTTAGCACTAAAAGCACATGCGGACCTGTGTGTAGCTTTCTACCAAGATCTAGGGAAGGCCGCTTACCTATGCAGCTCTTTGAACCTAGCACATAAAAAACAGAACTCATGAGACTGAGATATGGACGAATCCCTTTAAAAGTGTACACATTTGGGAGTTTATAAGGTTCTTCCCATCACAACCTGTAGACTGCACAATTACAAGCAAGAATCACTAAAGCATGTTGTGTGTCTTTGGCCTAATTTAAAGAGATTAAGGTGTTACTGCCTTACACCAATATTTTGTCACCTAGGCATAAACCAATGCAAAATAGCCATAACCACTTTATAGCGGTAAACGCTTAGCTATCGGCCAGGTTTGTGAAATTTCTTTGGGAGCCTTACAAGATAACAAACATAAGTTCTGGGGGCGGTTAAAGTTGCAGATGGTTTTTGCCTTCTCAAATTTAGCCCAAGTACAGTTGATGACCGGTGTCGCGGCTCATGATATTATACAGGGCTAGTGCTTTAAATGGGCCGGTACTCACCGGTACTGAGTACCGGCACTTCTTATTTTTATCCCTTCAAATACTGGCACTTCTCCCCCGCCAAGGAGGTACCGGTACTATTGTCTGATATATTGTTCATTGCTAATTCTGCGGAGGCAGGGTGGCTCCCGCCTCCATGATGCTCTGACAGCCAAAGTGCCCCTGTAGCCCTGTGCGGAGCCCCTGCGGAACCGGAACCGTTCAACAGCCGCTCATTGCATTATGTCTTTGACTTGTAGGTGTCGATAATTTCATTTTCACTCTGAGATTGACAGAGCAGTGTCCATATCATTCAGACACTGCTTTGTCAATCACATTTACACTATGATGTGCATTGTGCACACCCTGGAATCCAGACGACCCACTGAGAGCGGCCATTAAGGAAACCACAGGAGGTAAGGGGGTTAAAATGTCCTTTATCCAGGGTGAGCCTTTTGTGTGAGTGTTTGACTGCTTGTGAGTGTTTAACGGCTTGTGTGTGCCTAATGTGTAAGGGAAAGAGGAAGACATAGAATGTGGATAGTTTAAGAAGGTGTTTTAAAGAACGTGTGAAGACTGCTTTCTATGTGCATGCATGCTCGTGCCTGGCTGTGTGTGTCCGCACACGAGAATTTGAGTACTAAGCCCAATGCAAATAAATAATATTAATCAGAGCCACTGTAATTATGCGTCATGGTTGATTAAATTATGCAGCAACAAAAGGCGACTTATGCTGCGTAATGCAGAATAGTTCCTGATTGTATCACTTCATTATTTTGAAAAGGGCCTTCCACTGTGCAGCAGCATGTGTTGGTATGATTTTACTAACTTTTTTACTGTTTGAGTAGAGGTGAAGATTATGCATCAGATGATGTGGCAAATGCAGCATATCCATCATTTATGTGAAAAGGAATTGCATAATCCCACTTTCCTGACAATAACAGTGTGACATCAAGAAGCTACACTAGATGAACAAGTATTGGCTAAGCCATTAGGTTTGGCCTTGGTAAAGCTGGTGCAATTGTTAATTCAAAAAAGATTATTGCACTAATATGCCACACAAAAAGAAAACATGCCTCCTATATGTGGTGAGCTTAAGCATCCACAAATTACTTAAAATAAAAAAGGATTTACCATTGCATATAATCTAGCAGTATCAGTAAACCCTATCAGGCATGTGACTCAGAATAGCTTTTTGGTTGGGGGGGGGGGGCTTTTATACAGCACAAAATAGACTCCAAGGCATTAAGCACTTTACATGAGCACCAGTTGCGTTACAGATGAACACATTATTTTTTTTTGCCAGGCACAGGGAGATTAATTGAGTTGTCCAGTAGAGTCACAGGATATTGAGCATCCCTGTTGAGACTCGAACCCGGTTCTCCAGCTTTAAGGTCAACTGCTCTAGTTGCTCTCCTCAACTGGTTTAGAACCCCATTTTAGTTTTAATACACATCCCATGGAAGTATGATTCTTATTGATGTAAGGAAAAGCTACATTGGCCCTTAACTACTGTAACCAGGAGACTTATTTTAAACAAACACAATGACTACCCAAGCATTGGCATAGCCAATAGGTCTCGCCCTTGGGAACTTAATAATCCAGTCATTCCCATAATTTAAAGGAAGACATTTTAAACCCAATTAATTACTGGCCAAGTGGTGCATTATCTACGTATTAAAGTATTGAGTTTCCTTACTTACACTAAAGTCCTACCTGTTCAAAACTAACAACAAAGTAAAACGAATGAAAAAGCAATAAAAAAAGAAATAAATGTCACGGCCTAAAGGTGGCATGCATATGCTTGGAAAAAAGGTAAATTTGACCTGTTGCATACATAAACTACGACAACATGAAGCGAATGCTGAAACGGCCAACTAATTCTGACATTGAAGTGGACGACTTTATATGACGAGGACTAACATGCCAATACTCAAAGTGTAAAAAAAAATGTTGGTTTAACTGGGGGGACTCGGCACCCCTTACTGTAGTTCAAGGGGGAAGGAAGTAAATTGTGGACAACATTGGCACAGATCCATTGATAACGAGAGCTGACACAGTCCCTCTATTCATGTGAAATGTTTGTATTTTTGATTAACATTTTTGGAAAAATTAGGATCAGACCTAAAAAGGAGAGCAGAACACTACTACAACGAAAGGCGCTACGAAGCTGTGAGAGAGGCACGTGATTCCTTACCTGAAATCTATTATTTACATGCTAAGAAACTATGACAGAGGCACATGATGCCTTACCTGAAAATTATTTACAAAAATTGTAACACCCTAGTCTATTTACAAGATGTCCCCGGCCGCCTGGCACACGAAGCAGCACACTGTGTTTTTTGGCAGGGCACTTGGAAATTTGAGCAGAGGTTTTTAATGGCAACATAAAGTAATCTAATAGAAGAAATGCTAACGTTATTTCAATTCCTCAGACAGGATATTTGATTGCTTCTGGCAGAGAAAGGTAGTGGGCAGAATACCTCAGACATGGGTACCATTTTATGACATAGCCAACATTTGCCATGTGACCACAGATATTTGTCTGCTCAGTCGTTTAAGCGGGCACGCCATTTTCTGAACAGTGCATTTGATGTTGGTCATGAAAACTGCTTTTGTGTCAGATCCTAAAAGCACAGAGCTAGTTCATGAATTCAACTTTGGAAGAGATTATATTTCTAAATATATAACTCAGAAGCCAATATAATTGGGGAAAATGGCTGCAAGATGCAGCATTTAGCCTTGTTTTAAAATTGTCTGCAGGAGGGGCGCGCTTCTTAAATTCCCATGAGGTGTTTGTGGCTCTCGCAAAGCTCTCTACAGTTTGGAGCTTGTATTGCACACGTGGTTCTCAATTTGGCGCTGGAGGTAGAGATGGGGGAAAAAAGGCGGTGTGAGGTGGAGAAACGGAGAAGTGGAGGGAACATCGAGTTAATGGAAGACTAGGAAAATAAAAGGTGACATAAAAAAAGCAGAAAGAGAATTCACAGAAACTAGAGCCAGAGGTCCGCTGCAAGATGCGGTGAAAAGGGGGGGGGGGGGGGGAGCTATAGGTAAACTGATTTGGAGGTGGAAAAAAAGTGGAGAAGATAGGAGGAATTTCTAGAGAGTCATGTCTGAGCTTGGTTAAGGAACACATTGATAGGAAAATACAATTTATTTTAATTCTGTTATTTTCCGCCTTTTAATGATGTTTAAACTGCAGGAAAGCGAGGCTGAGGAAGGGGACGGGGGGGGTCGAGGGTTCTTCTAAAGTTAATGGCTGTGACTCATGGCTCGGAAATCTGCGCGAGGCTGCCAACTGCAATACAGTGGGTTTATTTGGTCAGTGTGAATGGAGCTCAGCCTGTCCTGCGAGGCTGAGCCCCATCCATATCCTGAGTTAAAAAGGCAGCCTGCCTCTTTCAGGGCACGCAGACCTACCTTGAAAGATAAAAAGAAAAGTTTCCCTACCATTAATAAAGCGAACGGGCGAAAGGAGCTTTAAAGCCCGTAATCTTCAAAGAAGGTAATGACACATCAACGGCTCGCACTGAATAAACATGCGGCGGGCATTTCAGTCAGTGATGGAGGGAAGACGGCGACTTCTGTGTGGAAACAATGGAGAGGACAGTGGGGGGACAATGCTTTAATTTCCACCAAGGGAAATGGAAGAGTGGCGAAACACAGCAACACAACAGCTTTTCACAAACGGAGACAGCAGCCCCGCCGGGTTGGTGCCGGGAGTTCTGGTGCCAGTCGATGAATGTAAACTCAGCTACCAGAGCCAGAGAGCAGATGGCCTGAGCGCCCCAGTACAGCCGCTGTTTGTTGATATAACTGGGCCAAGGGCGGGGGTATTCGGCAGTGCCTCATGCCACGACTGAACAAGCATTTGAAAATAGAGCATGGCTGCGCGTTCTGTTCAATTAGTATCCTAATCCAGGATGAGGAATGTAGCTGTCAGCCTGCACGTTGTTGCTCGCTCCCGAGAGCAAAACGTCGAAGGAGTGAACATCTGAAGAGGAGGTGGGACATGCACCCGCCTCTGGCCATTTGCGTGCTTTCATTACTGAAAAACACACGCAAAGGCCAATCAGATATGTGGGAGGAGTCTGACCCACACAGTGAAGTTTGGAGTGATTTCATGAAGCCTCCCATAGAGAAGCGTATGTGCGCTGCGCTAGGCTCGACCTAAAAATTTATAAAAACAGGGAAGAAAAAAGTTATTACCAAAGTAAAGTACTGGCCCACCAGCCTGGCATTGAAGTGCACTTTTGTAAGGCAAATTTGCCCATGTGATTAGGAAAAATGTCGTCATTCACAGTGCAAGGTAGTTAGTACCTTCATGGGATGCCGCTTTACCCCATGCCATTTGTTGTGCTGAGTGGAAGCAGAATGAGAATGATAGCTGAACGGACCCAGGGATAAAAACGGTTGAGTAAAATTCCCCTCTAAATGTGTATTTTTTATTTATGGAAATTAATTTCATAAGGCTGATGAAAATCTTACCAAACTTTAAAATGAAAAGGGGGTTAGCTGGGCGTCACTTTCCTGCAGGATCTGAAGAAGGACAGATCTGTGATGTTCTTTTGCTGCATGTATTGTTTTCTACTGCCCGTGTTAAGATGAGATGTCTAGGGACGTGTGTGTGTGTGTGTGTGCGGGATGGTGGGGAGGGGACGGCAATTAAAAGAATCTGGCATGGCTGGATAAAATGCATTAAAAGGGTTTCGTAGGTTGTAAGAGAAGGATCCTCTCCTCTATGTTATCATTTTACACATCATTAAGATGGGTAATGAATGAATTGGGTATAATTCCAAGACATGTCCAGCAAGCAGAGAGACTTGTAGAATCCGTCCTTTGTACTTAGTGAGTTCTTTCAGGTTGTCCTTGCACTGTAGGCAACATACCCCTGTTTAATCACGAATCTGAAAAGGAAATGCTCTTTGTGAGCGGAGATTCCTTCTGTGCCAGAAGACACCACAAGCCAGTCAGCCTTGATTATTTGAGGCCTCAAACATATTTCCATGTGTAACGTAGGATAGGTAGAACCAGGACCCTAGAAGTCCCTAAATGGTTGGTGGCTTCACCTTCTGACACCAACTAACAATGATGTAAGAAGACCAGGTGTGAGAGAGACACGATTACACATCTGCCTTCATGCTTGACTGTGCCGCGCATGGGCAGGTGGATTCGTGACTGATAAAGAGGGATAGTTAAGAACGTTTGACATCCCCCTGCCAGACACTAAAAATGTTTGTCATTGATTTGTTTCAAAAGCGATTAAAAACCATGAACTAACAAAGGTCCCACCCATCACTGACTCTACTCTGCACACCAGCTCCAGACCCATTATGACAGTGCCCTAATTAACATACTAAACTACCAACACCCAGTACGCCAAAGTGCTGAGATCTCATTATATATAAGAGGAAATGAGGATGAGCCCTTTAAATGAGGATCTCTTGAAAACTATGGTGCTAAAGGAGAGACGTTGCCCGGGACTGTACAAATACTGTTTGGTGTTACCTGGTTTAAAAGTAAAAAATGGAAAAGCAGTAGTCTAGGAGTGTGCATGTTGAAGCTGCTGTGCCAGGGTTTTCCCCTGCGATCGCCTTTCATGTAGTAAAGATAGGTGAAGAAACCATGGCCACATACATTACAGACCCCCAATGTATAAATGTCAACATATTGGGAATAGCAAAGAGTTATTAGAGAGATACATTTCAATTTTATTTTCTGTTAGCTTTCTTGAGAATGAAGGAAAAAGGATGAGAAAGTTAAAATATAATTTAAAGCTAAAAGTCTCCCCTCCGTTTCACAAGTTTTTGCATGCAACACATTATGAACTAAGTGCTATTCTCCATGAGCTCATCCTGATCTTTTTGTGGTCTGTGATCTCTGTGAGAAACAAGGTACAGAGCAAAGATCTGAAATTTGAGAGGCAAGGTCTGATAGGGCTGAACCAGGGCCCCAGATCACTGGCACAAGATAGTACATTGGTGGCCCAACATCATTCAGTGCTGGCCTAAATCACAGTAACAGCTCATGATCAGACAAAGAAGATTTAAAAATCACACAGTGTTGAGCAGTGTGAAAACATTTCTGGCCAACGACCACACAGAATACGTCAAGATCACTTTAAGTTCAATGGGCTGCATACATATTTTAGGGGGTCATAACAGCAAAAACCTATTAATTACAAAGCATGTGTTATGTCACATATGCAGAGGGAATCTGCACATATGGGGAATTTGAGATTACTAACAAGGATAATGCAAGTACAAAATGAATACACATCAGATGGAAGAAGTGTCACTGTATCATATTCCACCCCTAGCCCCACCCTTAGCCCCGCCCACTAACCACACCCCTAACTCAGTTTGAGTAGTACCTGCACTTATTGTTTTCCATTAAAAGCACTGCACAGTGCATTCTATTAACTGGACTAAGATTTTGCTGAACCCTGCTGGCAGACAGAATCACAGAATTTGTAGGCTTTTCCAATTTTCAGCTATGTCCATTGTGCGACAGGTTCGGTAGGCTCCTTGATATCGTATTATGCAGTTTATGAGTTCGATTGGAAAACTGCTATTCAAACACTTGTGTATACTGCTAATGCACGGTGCACTTTATCACTTTGTCTTATGATCTGGTGTCTGGTGATCTAATCTTTCGCAGCAAAGAATTACAAATGGTCCTTATTTATGAAATTACAAAATCAATATACCAACGGTTGCATGGTTTCACTTGACACATCTACTCTCTCGTCATTTGAGGATGAAACGTAAGTACAAAAGATAAATAGAAAGGAGGATTAAAAAACTGAAGAGAGAGGGAAGAAAAAATGAAGCTTGGAAAGGATAGCAAAAAGAAAGGAACAAATAAATAAAAATAAAAGATGGAAGGTAAGAAAGAAAAAAGGAAAGCAGAAAAATTGAATGGAAGAATGGAAAGTAGAAATGAGTGACCAATGGAAGGGCAAAGAAAGGAAGAAAAAGAAATAATTGACAAATGAAAGGAATACAAAAATAAAGAAATCTGGAAAGAAGGGCAAAGGAAGAACACAAGGTTGATAAAAAGAAAGGACGAAACAAGAAGAGAAGCATGGGAAGATGGAAAGCAGCAAAGAAAATTGAACAAGACTATTGAGAAGGGCTGAAAGCTAGTGTACACATGAAATGAAAAAAAATGGACAGAAGGAAAGGAGGATAAAAAGAAGTAATGAGGAGAATGGAAATTGAGGAAATAAATAGAAGGTAGGAAAGAAAGGTAAACAAGCATTTACAATGCAATGGTTTTGCCTTTGTTAAAGTTAGAGCTATTGGCATTGCTCTTGACATTATTATTATTTTTCTTAACATAAATAAATGGCATTGTCATTTACAATGCCACTAGCTTTATCTCTCGCAAATGACACACACAAACACACACAGAGCCCCCCCCACACACACAGAGCCCCCCACACACACAGCCACACAGAGCCCCCCACACACACAGCCACACAGAGCCCCCCACACACACAGCCACACAAAGCCCCCCACACACACAGCCACACAAAGCTTCCCACACACACAGCCACACAAAGCTTCCCACACACACAGCCACACAGAGCCCTCCACACACACCCACACAGAGCCTTCCACACACACCCACACAGCACAAGCAGGCAACAGGGGCACAAGCAGGCAACAGGGGCACACGGAGGCACAAGCAGACAACAGGGGCACACGGAGGCACAAGCAGGCAACAGGGGCACACGGAGGCACAAGCAGGCAACAGGGGCACACGGAGGCACAAGCAGGCAACAGGGGCACACGGAGGCACAAGCTGGCAACAGGGGCACAAGCAGGCAACAGGGACACACGGAGGCACAAGCAGGCAACAGGGGCACACGGAGGCACAAGCAGGCAACAGGGGCACTTACGGAGGCACAAGCAGGCAACAGGGTCACGAAAACAAGCACAAGCAGGCAAAAGGGTCACAAGCAGGAATTGTAATTTAGACGGGGCTGAAGTGGAGAACGGTCAGTAGGGAAGTAGTGCGGCTGGTGCAGTGGTACCAGGCCGAAAGGCGAGAGGGGCTGTCTGCACCCCAGTTTGGACAGTTTCCACTACCTAACAGGGATTGGTGGGAGGGGGGCGTATTTCTTGCTTGCTTTAGGGCTGTTACTTCGGGGACGCAGTGCACGCTCCTGCCTGCTGCCTGCTGCCGCCGGGACACGACAACAGGCAGGGAGAGGACAGGCTGGGAGAGGGCAGGGAGGGGACAGGCTGGGAGAGGGCAGGCTGGGGGAGGGCAGGGAGGGGACAGGCTGGGAGAGGGCAGGCTGGAAGTGGGCAGGCTGGGAGAGGAAAGGCTGGGAAAGGGCATGGAGGGGACAGGCTGGGAAAGGGCAGGCTGGAAGTGGACAGGCTGGGAGAGGACAGGCTGGGAAAGGGCAGGGAGAGGGCAGGCTGGGAGTGGGCAGGCCGGGAGAGGGCAGGCCGGGAGAGGGCAGGCTGCGAGAGGGCAGGCTGAGAGAGGGCAGGTTGCGAGAGGGCAGGTTGCGAGAGGACAGGCTGCGAGAGGACAGGCTGCGAGAGGACAGGCTGGGGGAGGGGAGGCTGGGAGAGGGCAGGCTGGGAGTGGGCAGGCTGGGAGAGGGCAGGCTGGGAGAGGGCAGGCTGGGAGTGGGCAGGCCGCGAGAGGACAGGAAAAGGACAGGCTGGGAGAAGGCAGGGTGGGAGAGGGCAGGCTGGGAGAGGGCAGGCTGGGAGAGGGCAGGCTGGGGGAGGGCAAGGAGGGGACAGGCTGGGAGAGGGCAGGTTGGGAGAGGGCAGGCTGGAAGTGGGCAGGCTGGGAGAGGAAAGGCTGGGAAAGGGCATGGAGGGGACAGGCTGGGAAAGGGCAGGCTGGAAGTGGACAGGCTGGGAGAGGACAGGCTGGGAAAGGGCAGGGAGAGGGCAGGCTGGGAGTGGGCAGGCCGGGAGAGGGCAGGCCGGGAGAGGGCAGGCTGCGAGAGGGCAGGCTGAGAGAGGGCAGGCTGAGAGAGGGCAGGCTGCGAGAGGGCAGGCTGCGAGAGGGCAGGTTGCGAGAGGACAGGCTGCGAGAGGACAGGCTGGGAGAGGACAGGCTGGGAGAGGGGAGGCTGGGAGAGGGCAGGCTGGGAGTGGGCAGGCTGGGAGAGGGCAGGCTGGGAGAGGGCAGGCTGGGAGTGGGCAGGCCGCGAGAGGACAGGAAAAGGACAGGCTGGGAGAAGGCAGGGTGGGAGAGGGCAGGCTGGGAGAGGGCAGGCTGGGAGAGGGCAGGCTGGGAGGGGACAGGAAAAGGACGCCTGGCTAATTCTGGCCTAATGTCCTTGGTGATGAAGTAGCCTCCGCCTTCCTGGCCCCCCAGGGACAAAGGGGGGGGGGGCCAGAATAACAGCAGGGATACTGAAGTACCTCGACAGCCGTTAGAAGGAGCGGGGAGGAAAAAAGATAACAAGCATTGACATAGGCAAAGTCTTGCAGCCAATGCCAGACCGATTGGTTTAGCCAGTGCTGGTTTGGTCCACCGGTGGAGGTTCTGTCTTTCATTATGAAAGTAGCTGGGAGTCTTCAAAGCTGTAGAATGCTGGCCCTCCGTCTTTGACACATCCCAGTCTGCACCTTCAGATGTATATTTATTCCAGAGTCAAGATGATTTTTGTTAACGTATGTTTTTTCACAGAGAGATGGCTTTATCGAAGGCAGCAGTTGGAAATTAAGTTCACGTCGTGCTAAGGCCTGGTCTGCTGTATGGGTATTTAGTAAGTAAGTGAAGGTTGTAAACAGTATCCCGAGCAGTCATCTGAGGACTATCTGAGCGTGCTACCGCCAAAATATCAGTCACGCATGCAGAGTTACAACCTGTCGCATAGTTATACTCGCAAAGACTCAAATCACATACATCGCCATACAGGCCTAGGCAAGCCCCCCCCCCCCGGATTTCTCCCGTGCCCCTGCCTGGGCACGGTACCGCCTGTGGCCTCTGGGTGGGGACATGCGTAGGACAGAGAAGGGGAGCAGACCTGCTCCACGTCGTGCCTAGCATTCGCCCGGCTTTGTTCCTCTCTCTGCCTCTGCGTGGTGGGCAGGATGCCTCACGCTGTCAAGTGTGGGAGCGGACGGAGTGGGTGGTCCCCGGGCTGGCTCTCAGCGCACCACAAGGTGATTCATGGCGCCGGCATGTCATCCTTGGCAATAGAGAAGCGACGGGATGTGAGTGCTTCGGCTTCTGCACGCACTCTCCCAGGTGGGGGCGAATGCTCTCATCTCCTGAGCCTGAGTCAGCCTTCCCTATGTGCAGAGACCACCACGTGCAGAGCGATGGGGGTGTGCACCGCTCGTGTGGTAAACATTTTTACACCCAGGGTCCGCTAAGCCGCAGGCCCCTCCTCTCCCCTAGAAAGTGTCTATCGCAGAGAAGCACGACAACCGAAGGGGCAAGTGAGGCTCGAAAACGGAACTTTGACAACTCCAAGCAAGGCAAACTCCCCGCCCCTCCCCTCCTCTCGCACCTCTTCCTCGTGGGTACCAGTGCGTGGTCCTTGGATATTTCACTTCTCTCCTCCAGCTTCCAGGATTGCAAGAACCCCCCCATGTCTGTGGGCCCTCCTACCTTGGGTCTCATGATCTCCTATTGTCTACCCTTAATAGGCCTTCTGTGCCTTCCCATCCTGACAGTCCCATGGATATTGGGCTTTCTGGGGCAGTGGGGCCCCTCACGGGGACCCGCGAACACGTGGGTGCCTTTGTTTGGAGTCCCCCCTCTGGGGGACTCGAGATGCCTGTAGTGCCCCTTGAAGCCCTCGTGGCTTCACAATGGCAATGAGCGCGAGCTCGCGCTACGGGGGGGGGGGGAGGGGGGGACACCGACAATGTGTCCCGGCACCCCTCCCTCTCCTTCTGCCCCACTCACCGGGTGTCTCGCGGCGGCTCTGCTCCTTCTCCCGGAGCTCTCCCTTCGCTCGGGAGCCTCGGCAGGGCACGGCAGGCTGCTTCCTGCTTCTTCGGTCCTCCCAGCAGCCAATCACCGCGCAGGTCGCCCGGCGAGCCTCCCGCTGCCTAAACCAATGGGAGCGCGGCTCCCGGGTGACGTCAGCGGTTGCTCCTTCGGCGTCTCCTCTGACCTGGGGCTGAGGCGGTGATGCGGGTCTGAAGAGGGGTGGGCTCCCTCGATTAAATAAAATAAAAAATCCAAACGGAGTCGGCACACGCAACCACGGGCAAATAAAGGTGGCAAATGAGTGGCACCCGCGCCGCTCGGTCAATCGCTCAACGGAGAGTGAAACCACGCCACGGAGAGTGAAACCACGCCCATGGAAAAAATCTCGGGAACGCCCCCGAATCTGGTCCGGCCTTGATGGACAGATCTCTGTTCCAATGGCTAGCCTCCATTTATGGAGCTAGCCAATGGAACAGAGGGCGTATTCAAGTGTCCCTTACTGAAAACTACAGATTTCTCCTGGGGGCGGAGCTAAAGCTCCGTGCCCCAGGCAAAACCTAAAAAGGAAAGAATTAACGAAAGTAGTTAATACTGGTAAATATGTAATTTTCTCAAATTCTTTTAAAATAATGATGCAAAATGCGTCATTTTAAAGCACTGTACTAAAGGGGAAAAATTCCACTAGCTCTTTAATAAAAAGTGTCGGGATCACTAACTTTGGTAGTATATTTTTACTTACTTACTTACTCCACTATCAGAAGCAGAGAAAAGCAGACTAGGGGCCAGATGTACCACAGTTTTTTGCAGTCGCAAAGGGGATTCAGCCCAATGTACTAACCCTATTTTGCGAGTTGCTAATCAATTGGCGACTCACAAAATATGGTTAGAGACTCGCTATTAGGAAGGGGCGTGCCAAGGGTGTCACTTCCTAATAGCAAGTCCATAACCTATGTATGAATGTTCCTTCTCAGAAGGGTGGTAAAGCACTCCTTTGGGAATGGAGGTGCAAAAATATTTTAAGATTAGGCAATGCCTGCCCTTAAAAACGGGCTGCATTAAAAAAAACTGCTTTATTGACAAAGCAGTCCCAGACATGGTGGTCTGCTGATCCCAGCAGGCCACCATCCCTGGTGCCCACCATTTCCAATGGGGTCGCAAATGGCGTCAGCTTCATTAATATTAATGAGGCATGCAATTTGCAGCCCCTTTGGGATTCACAAACAGTGTCTGACACACTGTTGTACATTGGATTTTGCGACTCGCAAATTGTGATTCGCATATTCCAATGGTCATCCATCTGGCCCTGGGTACCTCTGTTATCAGAAGCAAATGGAAAGTAGATCAGACAGATCAAGTATCTCAACCAGAAGCAACGGAAAAACAGACCAGGTACCTCTGCTATCAGAAGTAGAGGGAAAACAGATATGGGGCTTCTGCTACAGTAGCAGAGAGAAAGAAAACCAGGGGCAGTATTACATGAAGTGCCTTGGAGGTGCAACAGATGTGTGCAGCTGGGTTCTGCGCCCCTGGGGCACTTTGGTATTACATAAGCGACCATACTGTAATACAGATACCACCAGCGCCATCTTAAGGAGCCCATGCAAATGAGGGAGATACATTGCCTCAGTGCCTGCACTGTATTATTGGAAAACAACTACGGGGGGGCTCTAATCAGCAAGGCTGAGCCAAAATATCAAATGAACAGAAGAAAATGCCAGTGCTGATGTGAATACTATTTAAACAACTAATGTCCAAACCTGAACTCAAAAATAAGAACGGGGTGCACTATTTAATAGTTTTTTTATTTAAACAAAATTTAAAGCAAACAGAATTTTTTTTCAATGTTTTCATTTACACAGGGACGTATTTACAAAAGGACACAAAAAGCTAAGATCGTGATTTGGAAACCATCAATCATACAAGATTTCATACATGTCACATCCATTCAAAACACAATCACACCATACAGGGACAAGGGGAATATACAGCGTGGTTAAAAATCTGTACACCAGGATATACTACAAAATCAAACAATAGGCCACTGTCTGCGAAGACCTTTTTTCGAGAACAGATAACAAAACAATTCAAATCGTTATGTATTGTACAATCCTATACAAGTTAACAAACAAAAACTTCTTAGTGATAGAACACGGTATTGTACTAGCGACCAAGGGAAAGCAAATAAACTCTTGTCGCTCTGGCAGACACGTTGTGGCTGGGGCCTACGCGTTTCGAATCCCGTTGGCTTGTAAGGGATTCTCCTCAGGGCCTTCTGTAGTATCTGAATGAAAAAAATGGAAAACAAAAGTACAAAAAGAACAAATTACCAACAAGAAACAAGTGTTTTAAAGTAATCAAGAGACTCAACATCAGTAAACCCGACAAAGTGAGTTTCCGTGTTTGTAATTTCTTACCAATGGAAACAAAACCAATTTTGAGCTGGAGCGGGGGGTGATACAGTGGTCTTAGTGTCTAGAATAAGAATGCATGTTTTTAGATTAACATTATGTGACTCGGTGGAATTGAGAGGTTAAAACATAGTTGACAATCCTACTTGCCTGATGTCCTTGCTTAAGGTACCGGCAGAGACGTTAAGAGAAACCGGGGACGGAGTTCCTTCAATAGTGTGAGCTGGCCTTGAAGTTACAAGGTTGAACCCGCAATCTGGTGCTTTATCGTCCGTTCTAAGCAGATGAAAAAGTGGTTATAAACAGCGCTTCGCTTGCCACCCTTTGAGAAGTTTGTAGTTGTCGAACTATTATTACCTGGGCTCATCCAGCGCGGCGCGTTTAAGGAGATTTTCTAAATTCTTCCCAGGGCAGGGAGAAAAAACGCTCAGAGTATTTGAAGGAAATAGTAATTCCTGTATCGAAAGGGATAAGACAGAGGATGTAATCAAGCACGATGGGATTAACATAGGCTCAAGCATACTATAAGCCGCAATCGCTTACCGCATAGTATATCAATCAGGCTTTCTAATGTAGATAATTCTGACACGTTCAGAAGATTTTAACTTTAGTGCGACCTGGAAAAAAGCAGGCTGGGTTTTAGAGGAATTTAGTCGCACCACCAAGGGAACAAGAGCAAGAAAGGGATTAATTAACTTACTTGTGCGTTCAGCCGGCAGCCGCCGGTCCACTGGCGTTGTAAGGAGTGCTAGTCTCTGGCGCATGCGTCTCACGAACCAACGGTTGTGGCTAACTCAACTATATATAGGGTTACGTCGCGCGCTTTTGAGAACGGAACAAAATCCCGGATTGGATTGCAGGCCTAACGTACTGAATGATCAAGGATGAAAGAAAGGATTTCATAGTTTGAAAATTTCACTTAATTCATTCAGGCCGGATGTGGTAGTGTCGAATTTAACGATGAGATATGCCTCTCTTTTGGACAACTGTAAATCCATGTCCCCCCCACGGGGATCTTTTTCAATCCGTGATATCACCGTCCATTTGAGGTCACTGATGTTATGCTGTAATTGTGTCCAATGTTGCACCAAAGGTGCGTTCTCGGTTTTATGTCTCAGTCTGGATTTATGTTGTGAAATGCGCTGCCGCACCTCTTGGCTGGTTTTACCTATATACAGAAGTAGACAGGGGCATAATATGCCATATACGACATATTTACTTTTACAGTTGCTGAAAGAATTGTGCCTCCAAGATATTCCATTATGTTGGAAAAGGGAACCTTCCAATGTGGAGTCACAACATAAGCAACTGCCGCATTTGTGATGGCCCGTCACAGGTGGCATTCCCATCATTTGTCTCAGTGTAGGCGGTCTAGGTGTGGGCAAGGCCGCACGAACGATGTGATTGGCTATGTTGTTTTCCTTCTTGAAAGCGAACAGGGGTGGTTCCAGAAGGTTGTCATCTAACTTGCTCACTAAATGCCAATTTTGATTGATGATTTTTTTGAGTTGATTAGCATTGGGGCAGAATGTAGTTACGCAAACCTGTCGTTTCAATTTGGCTTTCTCTTTACGTTCTAGGAGGGTTTCACGAGGGGTCCACTGGGCTCGCTTTTTGCAGTTTTTTACTAGCTTTTTCGAATACCCCCTCTCGCACAGTTTAGATATTAGTTTCTCTGAGTGTAGATGGAAATCCTCAGTGTACGTGCAGTTTCGGCGAACCCGTAGAAACTGCCCGTAGGGGAGATTCTCCCTAAGGCTGCGCGGGTGATTGCTGTTAAACATCAGGGCTTTGTTGCGATCTGTGGGTTTGGTAAACAGCGTGGTAGCTAATTTACCTTCTCTCGGGAAGACTTCCACGTCTAGAAAAGAGATTTTACTCATGGACTGAGTGAGGCTGAATTTGATGTCGGTTGTCCTAGAGTTAAGCCACTGGTGGAACAGGGATAGAGTGTTAGTATCACCTGTCCATATCATGAACACATCGTCAATAAATCGGAGCCAAGTTCCGATATATTGAATGAAGGGATTGTTGTCATGTATAAAGGTATCCTCGTACAGGGACATAAATAGTACCGCCAATTCGGGCGCAAAAGGGCAGCCCATGGCTACACCTTTTACCTGAAAGAAGAACTCTCTATTGAAACTGAAGTAGTTCCTCTTTAAGGCAAAAGTGGCAAGATCAAGTAAAAATTTGGTCGGTACTCGCATTGGGCGTGGTCTTTGATCCAAAAAATGGGACAGAACAGCAATTGCCTCGTCTTGAGGAATTTGTGTGTACAAAGACGTCACATCAAGAGTGAGTAAGATGTCATGATGTTCACAGAACTCAATATTAGACAATTTGTTAATAAAGTCTGTGGTGTCCTGCAGGTAAGATGTCACCTGGCACATACTATGCGGTAAGCGATTGCGGCTTATAGTATGCTTGAGCCTATGTTAATCCCATCGTGCTTGATTACATCCTCTGTCTTATCCCTTTCGATATAGGAATTACTATTTCCTTCAAATACTCTGAGCGTTTTTTCTCCCTGCCCTGGGAAGAATTTAGAAAATCTCCTTAAACGCGCCGCGCTGGATGAGCCCAGGTAATAATAGTTCGACAACTACAAACTTCTCAAAAGGTGGCAAGCGAAGCGCTGTTTATAACCACTTTTTCATCTGCTTAGAACGGACGATAAAGCACCAGATTGCGGGTTCAACCTTGTATCTTCAAGGCCAGCTCACACTATTGAAGGAACTCCGTCCCCGGTTTCTCTTAACGTCTCTGCCGGTACCTTAAGCAAGGACATCAGGCAAGTAGGATTGTCAACTATGTTTTAACCTCTCAATTCCACCGAGTCACATAATGTTAATCTAAAAACATGCATTCTTATTCTAGACACTAAGACCACTGTATCACCCCCCCGCTCCAGCTCAAAATTGGCTTTGTTTCCATTGGTAAGAAATTACAAACACGGAAACTCGCTTTGTCGGGTTTACTGATGTTGAGTCTCTTGATTACTTTAAAACACTTGTTTCTTGTTGGTAATTTGTTCTTTTTGTACTTTTGTTTTCCATTTTTTTCATTCAGATACTACAGAAGGCCCTGAGGAGAATCCCTTACAAGCCAACGGGATTCGAAACGCGTAGGCCCCAGCCACAACGTGTCTGCCAGAGCGACAAGAGTTTATTTGCTTTCCCTTGGTCGCTAGTACAATACCGTGTTCTATCACTAAGAAGTTTTTGTTTGTTAACTTGTATAGGATTGTACAATACATAACGATTTGAATTGTTTTGTTATCTGTTCTCGAAAAAAGGTCTTCGCAGACAGTGGCCTATTGTTTGATTTTGTAGTATATCCTGGTGTACAGATTTTTAACCACGCTGTATATTCCCCTTGTCCCTGTATGGTGTGATTGTGTTTTGAATGGATGTGACATGTATGAAATCTTGTATGATTGATGGTTTCCAAATCACGATCTTAGCTTTTTGTGTCCTTTTGTAAATACGTCCCTGTGTAAATGAACATTGAAAAAAATTTCTGTTTGCTTTAAATTTTGTTTAAATAAAAAAACTATTAAATAGTGCACCCCGTTCTTATTTTTGAGTTCAGGTTTGGACATTAGTTGTTTAAATAGTATTCACATCAGCACTGGCATTTTCTTCTGTTCATTTGCACTGTATTATGGACATGGGCGCAGAAGCAGTGAGGAGGTGCACGGACTATGCACCACAAAGAGGTGGTGCACAGTCAGCCCTCTGGAGATAGTAAGTGGGGGAGGGGTCCCCCAGACACCCCCTGCAGGCTGGTGTAGTCACTCACTGCACCTTCCTACAGGGGGATCTCTGTCCACCTTTGAAGGGCAGGCCAGGTGCCGCCTACACATTGAAAGACAGAGCGGCTGCTTGTAACAGCTGGTCATCCTTTCACTAATGTGCTGCCACTAGGGCAGCCACGACATTGCGGCTCCCCTGGGGGCAGTACCGTATTAAGGTGCTCTTCCCCTGCCTGAGCCTGCTGCACCTTGCTTAACCAAGGCATAGGAAGGCTCACAGCAGACTACCTGGAAGTCCTGTGATAATGCACAGTATTGAGAACTTGTACTGTTGGTCGTTTCCTCTGTGGTTAAAGCTACTGGAAGTCAGTTTTAAGGCCCATACTGCAGGCACTATATGAGGGCTGAGGAAAGAAAAAGAGAGAAAATAAGAGAGATAAAGAGAAAGAAAGAAAGAAATTGAATGTAGAGAAAGAAATGAGACAAGAAAAAGGGAGAGAGTTAGAGAATGTGAGTGAGTGAAAGAACAAAGGCGGGAGAGAGAAAAAGCAAACTCAGTTGGTTTCAACATTTTTGACAGGTCTACATTTGGGGGCATATTTATCAAAGTTTTGTGTTGCCCTTGTGCCACGCAAGGGTGCCGGAAAACCTAAATGAGATTTATCAAGCCACGCAAGGCCTTGAGAGTCTTGATAAATCTAGAGTACAGCATGGCAGCCCAAATCACTGCCTTGTGTTACTCTGTGGCAGGGAGGCATGCCCTGGGTGGAGCGTGAGGTGGGTGCTCCCACTCAACTACCCATGGACACTGACACATAACCAGATTTAACAGCACTGGTAGACCTAGGACTGTGTCAGAATTGTACACCTCCCCACCAGAGGCACAACAAGGAGAAATATCTTTATTTCTCCTCGTTGTTTCTTCTATCTACGTGTGCTGCATTCTACTGCATACTTAGAAAGAAGAAAATGCCTCAGAGGATTGTTTTTGTGCAAGAAGGCATACCTTCCTGCACAAAAACAATCCTGCCTGCAACACAGGCACCACTGCAACATGCATTGGCGCTACATAGCCAAATATGCGCCAGAGCTAAGAAAAGACAGGAATGCGCCATATAATAGTAAGTACGGCACATTCCTGTTCTTTCACGCAGTGCAGCAAGGTGGCTTGCTGTGTTGTGTTGCATGAATTTTCGATAAATATGGCCCCTCCGTTCTCAGTTAGGTGAAGTTCGGGAGTCTACTTTTGGTGAGGCTAATGACCAGGAACCCCCCAAGAACAGCTCTGGATACTAAGTGCGAACACTTAGGATCGGGCTCTGATAAAAACACATATTGGAAGCTGGGGAGAGGCATGCTATTATTCCCCAGCTCCTTTTGAGTATTTTAATGCAATTTCGTACCGTGACAGAAAGTTGCACCACTTTCTCCATATAGTTAGGCCCAAAACATGTTGATGTGTCCCCTTTAGAGAATCCCATCAACAGCCAGCTTAACAATGCCCCAAATCATACTTCAAACACCCAAACTGTAAATATTGTGGGACAAAAATAGAAAAGTGAGTAAAGAACACCTCATATAGTTAATTTGGAATCAATTTGGAATCAGGATCTGAACACGCCTGAGGAATAACTTGAAAATCAGTTGCTGCACCCTTTTCCTTTAGTGTTTGCTTTTCAAATGTATGTTGGGTGCAGCCATGTGCCTTGTCAACAGCATTATTGAACAAGTCACTATGGTAACTAGGAAAGACACACCTAGCCTCTTATGACTTAGGACCAACATACTTATAATACACCCAATATTCAACAACAAAACATTTAACTACCTCATGCTGCCTGCTACCTACCACAACTGACAAGTACTACTAGACTCTGATAGGAGATGGAATCCGCAAATCCATGGAGTGAAAATACTGACTCCTACTGGTGCTGCGAGGCAATACCAATGGCAGCTTGTGTACAATACAAAAACATAACATTTGAGCAGCTGTGTTTCAACAAATTCAACCCTTTGCAAAATGCGTATCAACATTTTATTTTTGAAGTGAATAAAGAATGTGTGCAACCGTCTGTATTCAATACTACAACCTACTGTTGCTAAAATTAACCTTTTCTTTTAATGGTACGGCTAATTGGATATTGCTACCAAAAAGAGTGGGCTTGGAGCCTACCCACTAATTACCGTTGGTTGGTTTTCTTGACCCTCTCATGTGCTTGTTTTGTATTCAAGACGAAAATGGGTCAACACAGTAAACCAGGGACCAGGGTAGGAAAATGATTAGTAGAGAAACAATGGTCCTATGAGGGAAGTGTAAGCCCCAACTTCCGTGGCAACATGTAAAATCCATGAATAGATTGGTTTAATCTGAATCAAAACAAAATGTATTTAGTACATTTTGTAAAACATGAATTAAAAGATGACTTAACAAATAAATTGAACTAGGGTGCTCCAAGTAATGTTGTAGTGCAGTGCAAGTGATATCGGCGAATTTAAAGTGTGCGAGTGCTATACAGAAAGCATACATATACAAGTGACTGATAGATATAAATAGATGTTGTACATCACTCTGTGTAGGAGTGTTATCTAAAATCAATTAAAACAGTCCACTGAAAGAATTGTCGACGTTTCAACTCCACAAAGAAAGTATTTATACAAGGATCATCATCAGGGCGAGAGAATAGGATGGAAGCACCTAGAAGTGAAAAAATCATGTTTCAAAGTAGAAAGAAGATGTTATCAAGTTATTCCATAGTACATCACACTAATCGGTTGTGTTAATCATTTTCAACTAGTTGGTACGTTGTAGCCAACAGTAAATATGTAGTTATTGCTTAGATCCCAGATTATACCCAAATTACTGAAAAGTGATTTGCTGCCGGGCCACTCTGCTTTCCATAAAGCCCTTTGCAGAATTTAGATTTTATTTTTTTGTTATTTACCAATCTAAGTCATACCTGCTATGTTACATAGGTAATAAAAACAGAAAGGCACTGCATCATTCTGTAGGCAGGCGCACACCTACATTATCACGCATGAACGCATCCTCTTTTTGCTCTTTTTGTTTATTTGCTGATGTAGCACAGCACTGGCATAAAGCGTTGCAGAAACCAGCAAGTTAACAACGCGAGACCAATTGGCTTTGTCAGTGCTTGTTTTTAAAAGCAACTGTTTGATTTGTATTCATTAGCAACGTCATGGTTAATGTCTTTGGGGTTTGTATAATGCTAAAAAAAATGTAGTGCTTTATTTCGAACTCATTTGCATTTCACAAAGCACGCAATGTTCACATGATCACTCGTCAATATTAAATGTAATGCATTAACAGAAAATAACAGTTGCATCTTTGCAGCACACACCTGAGGCCTAACTCAGAAGCCTTGCCATAGGAACACATGGAGCACGACTTGCATAGCATGACCTCCTGGGGTACTGACAGTGCCAGTTGTTTAGGTCGAGCCTGGGCAGCGCATGCGCTGCTCTGCCAGGCATGCTGAATTAGAGCATGGACTTGAAGCCCCGCCCACTCTCCACCCATATTTGTCACTGGCTTGTGTCATTGTCCTTTGTAAATGCAGGCTTCTGATTCGTTAATAGTCTTGTTAGTCCCTCCTTAGTAGCGCCTTGTCTTCATTTGTAACCTCCCATGAGGACTGGCCCTTTTACTTTGGTTGTTACACAGTACGTCTTATTTAGTCTGTAAGCACTATTTTCTTAAATGAGTTCCTCCTACTGCAGGCATCGCATGCCTTCCTGCAACATTCAGAGCGCCATTCGAGCTTTCACTTTCCAAGCAATAGGGCCTGCATTTACAAGAGTTTGAGCAATTGTCCTTGTACAGAACAATACCTTTTATTTATGTGTTAATTATCAAAACAGATGAATAAAAGGCATTGCAATTTACAATGCCACTAGCTTAAACTCTCGCAAAAGCATGACCTATTGCATTGCACACGCTTGTTTTACTCTCCTCATTTGATGAACAAGGCCAAAAAAATACACTACCCCAAATAATCGAGGAGTGAAGTTAGGAAGATAAATCATACCCTCATCGAAATTTTTGAATAATTCTATGCCTCTTTTGGGAGCTTGAGGGGAGGCATCGAAATGCAGGAAGTATTTCTGTGTCGCTCCATGAGTTCCGGTGACAGCATTGAAATACAACACTTCCGGAAGCCATGGGCAGAGAGGGAACTTGAATGGACAGAACACTGGACTGGGAACCAAAGTCAGCCCTGGCTAAAATGTTCTAACCATCCCACACTGCAGGAAACCGTGACTAGAGTGGTGCCATGGAGGCATGATTGGGTCATGGCAGTTAGGACCGGCTTTTGGGAGGTGTGACTGGTGCAACTACACGGGGCGCTGACCTGGAGGGTGGGGGGCACTGACCTTAGGGGGGCGCTGTGTTTAGCAATACCTTACAATTTGAAAGCACCTGCTGCAGAGCTCCTTGTTGGTACAGCTTTTAGGCAGCAATAAAAATGGCAGAGAGAGAGTGGAGTTTTTTCTAGAGGCAGCTTTGACTCGTATAAAGTAGCGCATTGGTTAATATGCCTGCTGCAAAGAAAAGATCTGTATTTTATATGGATAGCTGAATGGATTAGTAAAACCAGTCTCTACCAGTGCTTTAAAACAAATGAAATGTATGTGAGAGAGGAGCTATGGAGAGATGAGAAGCACTTTTACTGGGTGGTAAGGAGGGAATCCAAGGCCGAGGAAAAAGGTAGGGGGGAATAGACTGTCTCAATAGGCGCCACCAGCGCTAAAGCCAGCCCTGATGGCAATCCACGAGCCCTGAAAGCAGCCACTTGTTTGGTAGACCACTGACTAGGACTATAACCAGTCCAGCTCTGCGCAAGGTCAACAATCTTGAACAATCATGGATTGGAAAGTGGGGTTGGGGTGACACTTATGATGGGCTGACCATCACCAGAGCAGTGAACGTGCTTGGAGAAACATCATTAGCATAACATCCCCCCAGGAGCACTCTTACAGCACCTACCAGGGACCTCACTGTCAGCCCAGTTGCAAAACACACAGTGGTGTGCAGCACCTCCTCAGAGGCAGGAGTGGGGCATTTGTGACTATGGTAGGATGGCGGTGGAGAATGCCACTTGAAGGGTGGCTTGGTTTTAACTTGAGGTTCCAGAGCTCCAGCTACAGTCTGGTTTGAGCCTTTAGTTGCTCGCCCACCTCTACTCTCAACTCTCAACAATGCCAAAACTGAAAGGGGTTTGGGAAAAATTACTGCACCAGCCAGGATTCCCTCTATGAAATGCTCTCCTGGTGCATCTCGCCAGGAAAAAAGCAAGATTACTATCCTAGATAGCGGCTTGGGACAGGGGTGGTGCCACAGGTTATTATGATTGTTAGGGCAAGGTTGAGAGGTGACGAAAATTGAGGGGAATAGAGAAAAGGTATAATGATGTATCTTGATTCGATGACTAGAAAAAAAAAACAAAGTTGGGTAATAAAAAAAGATACTTTAGGTAGGGTTGACTGTAGACACGTCAAACTTCTCCTTCTGTTTTAGAAGTAAGTCCAGGTGTTATCAGGCAAAACTTTACTGGAATCAATTGAGCCCATTTTGGTATTCATTGGCGAACACATCTTCCTGAAGCCGGACTGATCTACGGGGATTTCCGAAGATTCCCAGGTCTACAATCTACAGTAATGCAGTCTGTCTTGGTTGTTTATTCATGAACTACTATCCTCTTCATCCATTTCAAATCAAAAACCGACGCCATTCTGGGCAATTTTTTTTGTACAAAACCATGACTAGAGGTGTTTCAGATAAGCCTCAATGGGAATGTCTGGGAGATTGTCAGCATTTGTAAATAATGTTCTGCTTCACCATGACCATATCACAGATGTTCTTGTCATGAAAAGGGGCTATTGATTCACTGGCCCGGACAATGATGGAAGATCTTTCTTGATGGCATTTTTTAACCTCTTCTCCTTCCTTGAAGCTTTTTTCGTATCTCCCATTCCTCTCTCCGATTTAATCTGGAATCTCTGGGTGCATTAATTACACAGTTTTTCGTTTGGAATTTCCATTTAATTTCCGAGTTATTTATTTTGAAAAGGGAGTTTTGCTTCTTTATCACCAGTGAAACTCCTAGGGCCATATGTATCAAGGTACCAATTTGCGATTCTGTAATAGCGATTTTTAAGAAATCACTATTTCAGAATCGCAAATTGGTATGTATCAAGAAAATCACATTTTTTTAGTGATTTCCTAATGTTCCTTAATTGCGAATTCGCAAATTGCTAATTCGCAATTAAGGAATACTTTCCCATTCATTTCTATGGGCCAGGAGGCCCATAGGAAGGAATGGGAAATTTGCAATTCGCAATTTGCTAATCGCAAATTGAGAAGAATTTCAAGGGTGCAGGGGTGTCCAAAGGACACCGTATTGCACCCCTGAAATAAGCATGGCTGCACATGTGGTGCACATACATGCCCTAAGGGCATGTATGTGTGTCACATGGCACTTAGAAAAATGCCACAATTGGCATTTTTCAAGAAATTCGCAAATTACCACCAACTTGAAGTTGGTGGTAATTTGCGATTCCTTAGGGACAATTTGCAAATTTTTTTAACTTCATACATTGCATTTAAGGAAGGAGTTGCTTTTTGGACTCGCAGAAACTTGCCTTGCTGACGCTTGACACTTCCTGGCGCTGATACCTTCTGGCGCTGCTATCTCCTGGACTTGGGCCCCTCGACGCTGTTTACCGGGGGTGCTTGCTGGTGACTCTCTGCCCTGTAGCCGTTCCCCCCCGCCGCAGGCGCCGCAATCCATCAGGCGCAGCCGCAGAGTGGGGGGAATCAGGCACAACAACTTGCAGGTGCAATCGCATTGGCCACGCCCCCTAAACGCGAACGGAGGCGCTTTAAAAAGGCGCTGCATCTGCTGGAGAGCGGGTTGCTTTTTGGACTCGCAGAAACTTGCCTTGCTGACGCTTGACACTTCCTGGCGCTGATACCTTCTGGCGCTGCTATCTCCTGGACTTGGGCCCCTCGACGCTGTTTACCGGGGGTGCTTGCTGGGGACTCTCTGCCCTGTAGCCGTTCCCCCCCGCCGCAGGCGCCGCAATCCATCAGGCGCAGCCGCAGAGTGGGGGGAATCAGGCACAACAACTTGCAGGTGCAATCGCATTGGCCACGCCCCCTAAACGCGAACGGAGGCGCTTTAAAAAGGCGCTGCATTTCCCGCAACGCGGGACTTCGCCGGGCTAAGCCCGGGCAAAGGGCGGGCCGTCTGAGGCCGTCCGAGGTCGGCCAAGGTTGGGTTGGGCCTGGTCTCTTGGTTTGCTGATCTGGAACTGACGCCTCTGCATAACAACACATCTCTGCAGGCTGCTACGTAAGTTATTCTGACTACAGCTGTGTACAAAGTGTATTATGCCTCCTAAAAAGTTAACCACTCCTAGTAACTCTATTGAGAACTATCTGGTACAAGTAGTTGAAAAAATTAACAACAGCAGAAGAGCATCTTTGGGAATAGATTCATCTACCCAATCTCCCTTTATTGACATCGAGGCTGACGATCCCTTTGGCCTTCTAATCAACAATAGCACTAATAGTGCTGCACCTGACTTGTTTCCGGATACTATCACTATACAGCCCAGTGGTACCGTTGCTGGAACTGAAGACCTTAGCGTCAATGAGGTACTGTCTGATATTATTATTAGTCAGGATCATTCTACCTCCCCTCCAGCACCCGTCCCGGGTAAACGGGAATGTCTCAGGTCAGCTAAGAATAAAGTAGCAAATCCCCCGAGGAAACACTCTGAGGAAGAGGAGCATGACCTGACTAATGAGGCGTATGTTACACTTTCAAATGCCCAATTTAACAAACTATTGGCTCTGATGGACACAAAAATTAAAGGTGTGGTCAAACCCCTGGTTAGCAAAATAGACAAGTTAACTTCTGAGGTTAACCGACTGGAAGGTCTATTACAAAAAACCATGGGTGAGATAGGGGAACTTCCGGTAAATGTCTCTGCAAAGATAGAGGAATCTTTAAACAAATCAGTAACCAACGCTATTAGTGGTCTCATCCCTGCCCCTGTATCAAACCCCCTGATGGCAAGTAACAGTACTCTACCTGGTGATTCCCATATTACCTCGATCCCTGCTCCTGCTGTTGAAGACCCATTTACTGAAAAAGGGACTTTCGAGCTTGTGGTTGAAGCATCCCCATTGGTACTTGTCCTCGCCAATGTTCCTCCCTTGGCTCAAGGTGAACGGGAAACAACATCTTCTCTAAGAAACAAATCCTTATCATGGTTAACCACCAACATGGTAATTACTCCCTGGGGAAAGCAGCAACTCTCTGAAGAGCTCGTCAAAGCAAGAAGGGTACAGTGGATCGGGGACAGGGTGAAAAAATTCAAAGGGGAGTGTGTCGTCCTCCATTTCTCTGACCCTGGGGTCTTGCCTAACATCCTACCAAATATCTTACCACCACAAAGGCGAACAACTTCAATTGTTCCATTGACTTTGGACTTCTTCTATCCTAGAAAGGGAAGCGGACCAAACTCAAGTATTTTAAGAACCAAATGGAACATTGTGACTAAGAGGGGGAGAAAGGATGTTGCTTCAGTGGACTGGGGTTTGGGGTTGGAAAATCGTCTTTCTGCATTGTCTAACCTAAGCGATTGCGATTGACAACCATCCACCTGTAATTCTGTTACCGTGCCTCTCTGTGCCAAAAGTACACCTGATTTAGCCTGTAATCTACCAACAACTAGCCCTCTGGGGCTTCTGACTGCCGATTTACCTGGGCTATCTAATGTTATAACCATAAACAAGGCTACTGGGGGTAGGACGCCAAACAAGCATATTACAAACCCCGGTACTCCTATGACACCTATTTCAGGGAATCTTTGGTCATGGAACGTGGCCGGAATATCTTCCAAAATGGACAGCGTTGATTGGTTTGAATTTATTAGCAAGTATGACCTCTGTATTTTTCAAGAGACCTGGGCGTGTGAGCCTACTTTTGCATTGGGGTATGTGAATTTTCATGTTCCTGCTATTAAGGGCCCTAAAGGGCGGCCGATGGGGGGCCTTACTATATGGGTTAGGCAGTCTTTAAAAATTGCTGTAAAATGTGTGGAACTTGACCAAAAAGATATCCAGCTTATCAGATTGACCAGTGATTTACCCATCTCCATGGATATTTATAATATCTATGCTAGAGGTGGCAGCAAAGGTAGATCTGAGGTTCTTATGTGCCTTTTTACACTTCTTGAGACCCAATCTGCAGGAAAAAACATTCTAATTGCAGGTGATTTGAATCGGACATTCGAACCTCTCATCACTGGGGATTTTCCTCTGGGATCGGAGGAAGATAAGCTTTGGGACATTCCTACACTAGAGTCACCCCCGATAACTCGGTGGACGGCTGACATCCTAGGTCTAAACGCTATGTGCTTGGAGCATGGGCTACGAGCCCTGAACGGCCGAACCCAATCAGACCGTGTTCCCGCCATGACGTTTAATAACGGGCGAAGCAAAAGTCGCATTGACTACGTCATCTGTAGTATATCGATATGGTCATTACTCAGTGACATGGTAGTTACAGTCAGGATAGAAAGCGACCACGACCCGCTATGCGTCTCACATAATTGGTGGACACCTAACGTAATTACTCCAAACCCCTGTGACCTACTTGTCCCCCCAACGATTACGCCATCCAATAACATGCGTAGGTTAAGATGGTCTGGTGTTAAGACTGACCAGCAGGCCCTGGAAAAGATAGGAGAAGCGGCAGATAAGGCCATTCTGGCCCTGGAAAATATTACTGACTATGTACAAGGACATGAAGATGTCAACATAGTTCATACGACTCTCTTTAATGAAGTCAAAAACTTCTTCCTAAAACCCGCCCGAAATAATAGGGCTTGTCCATTTAAACCAGCAAAGTGGTACAATAAAGATTGCAGGGCAGCAAGATTTAAATTAGGAGCTGCAATCAAAAGCAATAAATTGAGTGAGATTCGGTCTGCCAGGAAGCACTATAAAACCTGTATTGCCAGGGCAAAAAGAGACTGGGACGAAGACCACTGGCAGAAACTGAGATGTGCTAGTGAAAGTAAAAATTCTAGACAATTTTGGCATATTGTCACATGGGGCCATGATAGATCACCAGAGCCTCCCAACAATAATGTCCCTCATGATGCTTGGGTTAAATTCTTCAGCGAGCAGTACTCTTCCAGATATCAGCCTGTTAGCAACTCAAGCCTAACATACCTGTTCGCAGATGAAGATATTTTTATGCTAAGCGAGGTCCTGACTGCCCTGAAATCTGTGCATAGGCATAGGGGCCGTGCCCCGGGTAATGACGGAGTTCCGGCGGATGTCTTCTTAGATGACACCGACAGGTGGAGCAAGTACATCTGCCTTTTACTAAACCACATAGCCAGGGGCGCTGAAATCCCGGTATCCTGGCGGGGTGCTGTCATTATCCCAGTATATAAAAAGGGGGATCGTGCCCAACCCTGTAATTACCGCCCAATCAGCCTAATAGACACGGTCCAAAAAGTGGTAGGACGTGTAATCATTAATAATTTGCTTGATTGGGCTGAGGAACAGAACGTCCTATCCCCTTTTCAGGCTGGGTTTCGCAGAGCAACTAGCACTGTGGACCAGGTCTTCCGCTTCCAATTGATTCAATGGCGGACAGTGGTCCTGGGCAGATGCAGTCTCTACGCAGCTTTTGTTGACCTACGAGCTGCATTCGACCTGGTGCCGAGGGCAAAATTGTGGGAGGTGTTGGCAGCTCTGGGGGTCCCTATGACTATTTTAACCTTGATCATGAGACTCCATGAGGGCACTTATGCTAAGATCCAATGGGGTGGCTACGGCAATGATACTATTGACTTCCCTGTCGAGCGTGGGGTTCGACAGGGTTGTTCTATGGCACCGACATTGTTTACTCTTTTTATAAACGGAATTGTTCCCCGTATGCAAGCTGAGTCCGTAGATGCTCCCTCACTCGCTGGTGCAAAAGTTCCTATTTTAATGTTCGCAGACGACACCTTAATTTTATCAAAATCCCCTAGCGGTCTGCAAAAGGCATTGGTAATTTTTGACAAATTTTGTAGTGATCATGGCTTGGAGGTAAACGCAGCTAAAACAAAACTCATGGTTTTTAATCCTTGTAGGAATTTCAAATCCAAAATAACCATGAGTGGGCGCTGCCTTGAAGTAGTGAATTCCTTTACTTATCTGGGGATACATATCTCAAATGACAACAGATGGAACCACCACTTAAATCTGGCAATATTAAGACATAAACAACTGGCTGGTACCATTATTAAGGAGCATATGAAATCCTTAACTAAACCAATTAAACCGCCATTAATCATATATGAGGCTAAAGCAATAGGGTCTGCACTGTATGGGGCAGAGCTGTGGGGGCAAGAAAACCTCCAGGAACTACAGAGGTCAGAGAACAGCTTCCTCCGAAAACTAACTGGCACCCCACAGAGCAGCCCCCTCTTGCCACTCAGATATGATCTTGGCAGGAA
The DNA here is from genome assembly GCF_964263255.1 of Lissotriton vulgaris. Classification (NCBI taxonomy): domain Eukaryota; kingdom Metazoa; phylum Chordata; class Amphibia; order Caudata; family Salamandridae; genus Lissotriton; species Lissotriton vulgaris. Next base: position 417,464,994 of record NC_141697.1, on the reverse strand, counting down.
GGAAATCTCGGCTATGTGTAAACTTAGACCGATATTATATTGGCGTAGAATTTGGACCACCCCCGAGTTGTCACAATATGCAGAAGGATTTGCTGATGTGATCAGAGCAGATCGATTCCATAAAATCAAATGGTTTAGATCATTAAGAACAGCATTAAGTGAACTAGGGTTAAGCGAATTGTGGTCTGATCCAACCGGGTCATCCTTTCCATCTAAGTTGTTTATAAAAAACCTCTATTGGGAACAGGTTGAAAATAAGAGTCTCCTTAACAATAATAATGGGTCTATGACGACTGCCTTCCTTGAAGCTAAACTGTTTCCAATGTTTGAAATTTACTGGGATATTATAACCAAACCCATGGACAGGAAGCTGTTTTTTCAAATGAGGGCTGGCTCTCTACCTCTTGGTAATTTAACATCTAATTGGAGAAATGGAGGTCCAGCTACTTGCCCAGTTTGTGGGGAAGGTAAAGAGACGTTGGGTCACTTCTTGTTTGTTTGTCATGTATATTCTGTTCCTAGACGTGTTTGGTTGGCCCCCATGTGTAGAAATTTGGGTACTAAAAGCAGCATGGTAGCTCTACGCATTGTTAAAACTACCTCCTTAATTTGGATTATTATAGCGACTGCTAAGTACCTGGGGTGGGCGTGGGTAACTAGGCAGAGATTGCTAGTAGGGTGACTACTCTCTGCCTAGCTGATCAGAGACTGCTAGTTTATCTATTCTCTGTCCCCATGCCAGGTGTCTATCTGACGAAAATCTTTTTTTTTTTTATATATCAATTTTTAAATATGAAGTAGGATTGCTTTTAAATATGACCTTTATTATATGAACTTTGCACCTTATGGTAAACAACTAGATGTAAATGTTATTTTAAACCCCTTTTTTACTGTGTTTGTGCTTAAAGTCAAGTCTGACTTTGTAATTTAATTGTATTTTATTATGTGTTTGTTTGTCTGCTTTTATGAGTAAATACTCGAATAAAGCACTTTTGAATTGAATTGAATTGAAAATTTTCGATTCCTTAAATGCAATCGCAAAATAAGGAATCGCAAATTTTGCGATTCCTTATTTTTCACCCAAATTCCATGATACATACCATTTTGCGAAAATGAGTTCGCAAACGCCGAAATTCTGCGAATTTCGGCGTTTCCAAACCCATTTGGCCTTGATACATATGGCCCTAAGTCTTAGTCGACACTCTTCTTCTAATAGTCTCCTGTCCAGAGTTCCATGCTTAATTTTCAGGAACCTACCCAACTCCTCTCTAAATCTGATGATTAGGAATTTCTTGAATAATAGTTTTGTACTACAGCATTTCTAAAGTGTTAGTCGTTGATTTGCCACAGATCTCTCTTGTCTGACTCTCCCCTATATGTCACAGTGGTGGACAAATTAACAGATAGGAGGAGGTCCGAGAAGATTCTATTTAGCGTGGTCGCCATTGCCGGCTGTCTGCGACGCTCTGTATTAAGATCACAACTGGCTATAGACTGATCATTTTGTCTGATGGTAAAGTCTCTTAGTTCCTAAACTGATTCCGCAATAGAATCACCAGATTAATACCGGACAAGTCTGTTTCATGCATTTTCTACACAGGATCATTCTCAATCTTTGCTGGGTTGGAAAAATATCAACATAGGAAGTTTGCTGTGGCCTGGGGGAAAGAGAGGGAAGATGCAGAAGGTGCTGTAAAGTTTAAAGAGAGTGTTGATTTGGGAGGCTTTTTACACCCCATGCTTCTATGGGTCCTTCAAACCGCATCTGCATTCTAGTGTCCCTGTTATCTAGCACAGATAGAATGCAAATGCAAATAGCTGGGGTAACAGGTGGCAAATGTGGGGTATCTGCTGGCATGATAGAGAGTGCTGAGAACATTATTCGGTATATCTACCCCTCTTTGTTGTAGGATCAAACTTCTTCTTCATTCCACCTATGTGGTTATCATGGAAAAATTTCTGATGGAAGGGTAGCTTACCCTCACCACTTTCTTTCATACAGAACCAGATTCTTTCAAGAGAATCACACTTCTCTTCAAAAGGGAAGGGGGACTGTGGAGTGGGTTAGCGTAGCGACTGCTAACACCTCATGTGCGTCAGGAAATCTAAGTGAGGCTATACTGCATATAATCATTGGGTCTTTGGTGCTGTAACAGTCTGGGCCTTCTTAGCACAGAATTCAGTAATATTGGCCTAATTATTGGACTTCACAGATAAGAATGCAATGGATGTGCCAGTGAAAAGCATCACTCCTGTTGTCAGCCAGAGATGCCCAGTTCTGTACGCCTATCTGATACCCTTAAAATACATAGGAGGGTCCCCGTAACCCCTTGACAATTTGGTATAAGTAAATTCTCTAAAGTGTAAACACATTCTAAATTGGGGCTAGATAAAATAAAAGTATTTACGAAAGCCAGCTCATCTGTCACTGCTTTCAAAATCCATTTATGGAATTTTACTAGGATCAATTGCTTACACAATAAGGAGTTTGTTTCATTTGTCTTGACCCTTAGAAGATACACCATGGGCTTGTGTGTCAACAGTTCCTTGCACTTTAATCATTTTCAGTTTTATAAACATATATTCCTATTTCTTTTTAGACAAGCCAAAATATTTTTGAAGTCCTTGTAGTTATGTTTCATTGCAAAAAAGCCACTGAAAGTGGATTTTAATTGGCAATTGGAGGCACATTTCCAACATGGAAACTGAACTGTTGTTATCCCGTTCAGATGTTGCATATATTCCACTAAATGGCCTTTTATATGTTGGCCTTCCTTTGTGTTGATGACACATTTTGGCCTCTATTGATTCACAGGTCTTCTCAGGACAATCAGAACAAAGGTGATCAAATTAGTTTGAACAACTCAATTCAAAAGTTCTTGCCTCTCCAATCCCATCCACGGTCCAGGCTTTTACATATTACAATTCAATTCAGAACTTACAGCATCTGTATAGTCCCCATTGTTAGACATATTGCATCATGGTCCATATCTTTGTCAGATATTCTATACTAAAGAAGGGCTGGCGAGTGTGCTACACAGGGTCTACACACACCCAGGGCCTTGACTATAATTGGGCTGTCTGGTGTCGAATCTAGGTTTTTTTTTGGCAAGCAGGCTAGTTTCTGCTACTTCTGGCGCGTAGGTCTGCACAGATTCCAATAGGTGTAATAATGGAATATGCCTGAAATATGAAGGGCTGGCTCCAACTTGACTCAGAGCTTAGGAGATTCATCATGGTGGTTCATCCTTGAAGTCTTGTCCTACACATTTTCTTGGCTCTCAGAGACTGTTACAAGACAGGATCCAGGTTAGAATCAGGCCAAACGAACTGGGCATGCGCACGCCTGCTCAGTATCATACTAAGAGCTCATGCTTAATACTACTGGGTATTAGGCATAGGAGACATTGCCAGACTATCCAGAGCAGGGCCATTTCTAGGCATAGGCGGTCACTTATGACACTACCTGCCAGGAGCGCTGCTAATAAACTCCTTGAACAGGCATGCTGCTACAAGGAGTGCTAAATCGAAAGAGCCCTAAAACGGGTGTGGCTTAAGAAGTCCTTACTCGAGGCGTGCCCATGTATTTATTACACGTGAAACAGGATCCTATCTTATAACAAATTCATAAACAGAGCCTCACTGTACAAACCATAATCATTATTCACAGGATATTATAATTATGGTTCAAATCTGTTTTGTTATGTGTATTACAAGACAACGTACAACAGATATGCCAACGGCATGTATTCTATTTGTGCCACAGGAGCCAGGCATAGGTTACAAGGCAATATATTCGATTTTCATGAGCACCAGTTAAGGACACATTTATTTACGGGGAGATTAAGTGATTTGCCCAGAATCACAGGATGTTGTGCTGACTCCGAGACTCGAACCTGGTTCCCCAGCTCTGAAGACAGCAGCTCTGGCCGTTACACCACATCCTCTCCCCACTTTCATGGTGAGTTCTGTTTTAGTTCTGCTGAAGAGGCTCAGAGAGGCAGGGGTCGACGGCACCGCCCTGTTCTGGTTCCACTCATACTTGAGAGATAGAAAACAGGCTGTGTCCCTCCCCCCTTTCCAATCCGCTGTTTCCCCAGTACCTCACGGTGTACCCCAGGGCTCGTCCATTAGCCCGATCCTTTTTAACGTTTATCTAAAACCACTGATCACGTTAATCAAATCCCACAGATTGAAAACGGTAAACTACGCAGACGACACCCAGCTCATCCTCTCCTGGGAGGGGGAGGACTCAATCCCCATGGAATCGTTCCATGACTGCTTAAGAGACACAGCCGGCTGGCTGCACATGAATTCCCTGCAATTCAATTCCTCCAAGACCGAGGTCCTGTTCTGCTCTGCGAGCCGGATTCCTCGCCCATTTCCTATAGAATTCTGGCCGCCGGAAAACCCAGAAAAACCACAGCCGGTCACTAGTGTCCGCAATCTGGGTGTTATGCTAAACAACAACCTCAGCATGGAAACGCAGGTAACCAAAACAGTCTCTACCTGCTCAGCCCTACTGCGTTCTTTATGTAAAATCATGCCACTACTCCCCGCCCAGGCCTGAGCACTAATAGTCAGGTGCACTATCCTTAGTCGCCTCGACTATTGTAATGATCTTTTGCTCGAGTCTCCAGCTGTTTTACTGGACAGACTTCAAAGAGTCCAGTCAGCTGCAGCCAAACTGGCCCTTGGTTGGACCAGGAGATCCTCGGCCACAGCAGCCTTAGCCGAGCTACATTGGCTCCCTCTGAAGCAGCAAATTGCTTTTAAAGCACTCTGCCTCGTCTTCAAGGCACTACACGGAACGGGCCCAAGATCCCTACAAAAAATGTTTTCCTGGTACACCCCCACCAGAACTCTCCGATCCACCTCAGCCTGCCTTGTGTCGGTACCCAGATTTAACAAGGTAAGGACCGGGGGAAGATCCTTTAAAGTGGCCGCAGCCAAACTTTGGGACAGTTTGCCAGTCGACATTCGCCAAATTCCAAAACTCCTGCCTTTCAGAAAGCGAATCAAAACCTGGCTCTTCCCCAAACCCGTCCACTGCTAACCCCCTAATTAGCCTCCCGTCTCTTTCCATCCTAAGGAGTGAGCCTCAGCGCCAGGATACCTGTCAGGTGACAGTTGCGCTTTACAAGTGTTTTAAATAAATTAAATAAATAAATAAATTAGGCGATGACAACAGGAGAAATGGGTTGGTGCAAGCTGCCTCCCGGGGCTTGGGCCTCAGGAATCAGGCATAGGACCCACAGATATTTATGGCATGTCAATTCGGTAAACTCTTTGAAAATAAATGAGATAAAAGGGCCCCTCAGCGCTTGAAATGCCTTTCTCAGTGTTACACTACCAGGGTGAGTTTCTCCATACCCAAGGTCCAGCACTGCCTATGTAACGGTGTGGTGTGTGTGGGGACTGTGGTAGTGTCCCACTGTGTGAGTATGGTCTGAAGTGCTGCTCTCAATGCTAGCCTAATCTGGCGTCACCGTCTGGATTTTAATAGGCATGCCTGGGAGTTATGTGGTAAATTAATTTTACCGAATCATTTTTCCATATAATTATCAATAAAAGACAGCTCATTCAAATGAGAGGCAGAGTCCGTGGGATCTGAGTTATACGGGCTTTAATGGAAAATCCTCGAGGATTGGATATCATGTTCCATCACCTCTAAGGTTCAGGAAGGGACATTCAACGTTTTATTAGCATTACACATTATATATAGTAAAATGGTACAATTGAAACCAATACAGTAGGCGTAACAGGTGAAAAGAGAGAGATAAGAACACATGTGCGTAACAGGAGGCGTGTAAAAAGGCGTACACATGGGCGTGCACTGTACATGTCAGAGAAACGTCACAAGAAACGTCACATGTGGGTGGATGCATAGAGAAAGTTTGCAGGATCAGCAGAAACCTATGACCTGAATGCGCGCGCAACTAAGCATGACGTGGAACTGGGGAGAACTGGGGGCTTTGACTTTAGCACTAGTGGAGGAGACTGGTGTCTGGGATGTCAGGGCAACCTGTACCTATAACATATCTGGTATCTTATGTTTGGAGGATGTAGTGTCTGAAGTAAAAGGTCTCTCGGGCAGAGGCCGTTCAATACTGAATGCTAGTGCGTGCGTACGTGTCTTGGTGCAACGTGCGGAGCCAAGGGCCTACCATGGTAACGGGTTCAGTAAATCACTTGCAAGGAGGACAGGAAGGCCGGGCCCTTTGCTCTGCAGCCGGGAATATGTTTACCTATTTCACTAGACTGGAATGTGTTTTCGAGGAGGCTGAGCAGATAACTGTAGGCAAAATACGATTTTGGCAGGCAGTCCAGGCCGAGCCGGGCACCGCTTCGCTGGCAGGAAGTAAGGCAGGGGTCAGGGATACATACAGCTTTCGGAGACAGGAGAGATGAGGCTCGGGGCCTCGTTTAAGGGCCTAGCTCGACTGGGCCAGGAAACATGGAGAAAACGTGTGCGAGATTCAGAAGTGCACCATGTAAAGACGTTGGCACCATATGCCTAGAAGCCTAATTAACGGGATTTCTTTGCATGACGGGATAGCTGACATGTTAAGGATGGACGCAAATGTATTTGCGTCTTTCTGGTATGCACGGAACAGAAGTTACACGACATACAAGGAACATGGGTGCATGGATAGGGTGCGAGTGGGGGACACATTAGCTACCTGAAAATTTCTATTACCTCATTCCCTCCTTGGACCCTACTACACCCTTTAGGATATATCTATATTCATGAGACCATCTATCTGTTCGTAAAGCATCATTAGTTCTTCTTTCTTTATTCGGGAACGGGAACGTGTACTTGGACGGGGAATACAAGCTGTGGCGTACAAGCCGCAAATCGCTGGCCCACATTGCAGACAGAGACAACAACTGAATACTATGACCAATATTACTCCTAGGAATGATAACAATTTCCATCCCCAGGCGGATATTACACTCCAGAGCCAACCGGACCAAGTCCAGGAGCCTGGATTCTGGTGTATCAGGTGAGCAATCTCATGAAGCCGAGTTATGGCCTTATAGACGGATGGCGCGTTATTAGGAACAAACACGCAACAACTGGATCCGATGACTCTACAAGCCCCGCCCCTATCTGCCAGGATGACGTCAAGGACAAGGCGATTTTGAAGAACAACAAGTCTCATAGCAGACTGTTCCTCAGTCAGGTTACCTAAGGCAGAAGTAGTCTCGTTCACTACTGCTTCTAAAGTTCTAGTTAATTTGCGTATCAATTTACTATTCTGGACAGGACCTACAAAGAAAAAGAATCCTTTATTGAAATCTGTATATTGCTCCCATGTTGTTTCAGTCTGGTCGACAATCGGGGTCTTGATCTCCCTTCTATGTCTTACATGCACAAGGTGTGGATTTCTGTGATAATCAGGCGGGGCTAGGAAAACAGGTGGCAATAGGAACGCAATATAGCACGTCCCATCCCAATCCAAAGGCAGACGTACATAGGCTGTCTGACCACATATAAAATAAGAATGGCGGGAAGCTTTGAAAGTAGACTTTCCTTTATCACTGAATTCGACAACAGTATTACAATCACTGTGTCCTAGACTTACTGAACCATTCTTTCTGACGCATAATTCACCTTTCACTGGCAAGACTGTAATAAACGGCAAGTCCGAATTAGTCTCAGACTGCACATTCAGGATCATGAGGTTAAGTGTAAAATTACCTAATCCATACACTTCATTTTCTAGATCGGTCCCTGTCCTTTGGGGAAGACCTTCTTGGTCTGGGAAACATATTTTATTCATGACTGTATTCAGGTTCCCCCATATCCAATTGCCTTGGGAAACCTTGGACTTACTATCTGGGGAGGACATTAAAGTAAACCATGCACCACACGAACCATTATGTGTGAACGGGTAAGGAAAAAGGGGCAGAGCTCCCTTGTATTTCTGATAGGGAGGGAGTCGGCCACATACCCAGCAATTGGTAGCATTGCTGGTTTGGTGAGAATGGTGTAACATACGGATGAATGTATTGTTGCGCATGGCTAAACGATAGGACAATTCATGGGGAGGCAGGTCACTAAAAGTATGCTCTATAGTGTCATTAGAGGAAGCATGTACATATGAATCAAGAGGAAAGAAAATGTGTAGCATTAAACTAATGCATATAATCGTAAGACTCAGAAGAAACATAGAAATTAATGCGATAATGCATCTGCTGTGCAAAACTTTACAGTACTGTTTTCTCTTTTCGCTACGCCTATCTCTCTGACTACTTGGGTCTATCTTATTCATGTCAGAAACCTGTCTAACCGCTTCACCCGAGGGGGACTTAAACAATTAAACGCTGTCTGACTTACTAGACCTTAATTTTGAACGATACTCCTCTTGGGGAGTTTTCTCTAGCAGGGGGAGTTTAGAGTCAGTCTCTAAAAGTGGGCAGTCCTTAATCGGGATTTCTGGACACAGTCCGTGAAGTTTTTTAACGTGGCTTGAGTGCAGCCAGCCCTTGCGTCCTTCCAGCTTGACTGCAGTTCTCGTTGACATCAATACCAGCTTGGGCTGCTTCCATCTGGGTTCCAGCGGACTTTTCCTATCAAAGTTCCTCACAAGGACATAATCGCCAGGGATGACTTCATGCGGTTTTACTTGGGTGTTGTCCGGAAAGGCAGCCGCGACCTGTGAACGACAAGATTGTAGTGCAGACATCAAGGAAGCCAAGTAATCTGTCAGCATAGTATTATCAACATCTGTTATGCGTCTAGGCATAGGCGTACCCCACATGTTCGGGGGACGACCAAAAGTAATTTCGTACGGAGACAATCCTGTTCTAGAATGGGCTACCATTCGCATGTAAAAGAGTGCAACTGGCAGGGCAACCATCCAATCTACACCTTTCTCTGCACATATTTTTGCTAGGCGTGTTTTCAGGGTTTGATTATGTCTCTCTACGAGACCTGCGGCTTCGGGATGTCGGACGCAGTGGAACTTCCATTGGTAACCTAACAGGAGTGATACCTGTTTCATGAGCTCGGATGAGAATGGCTGTCCATTATCAGAGTACACGACACGGGGCAAACCATATCGTGGGAAAAACTCACGTACCAGCTGTTTGGCAGTGGTTGCAGCAGTGTAATCGGGGACTGGATATGCTTCTGTCCATCGGGAAAGAGCACATACGACTACGAGGACATACTTGAATCCTTGGCATCTGTCCATCTGGATATAATCCATCTGGAGGACTTCAAAAGGATGGTCAGGAGGATGAAATCCACCTTGTTCCACGGGGACACCTTTTCCTGGATTGAACTGACAACAGATCATGCAAGTACGCACTTTCTGTTTTGCTGCTGCTCGTAAATGTTTGTTGAACCAGAGATTCTGTAAACTGTCTAACATGGCTTTCTCTCCTAAGTGTGCTGGACTATGTGCTAAATTAATAATGATTTGAACCATAGAGTCGGGGAGGAACCATGTGGCTCTTCCCTTCGTCATCCATCCCTGATCTGTTTGGATCCCTCCTTGTTCAGTCCATTTCTTGATTTCATCTGGGGTTGCATGTGTCTGTATGTCGAGTACATCTAGAGTGGGATCCTTAACTGTCAGGCAATGTGTCAGTGTAGGTACATCAGTCTTTGTCATGTCAGTCGGAATGTCTGTCTGAGCTGTGAGTTTGGCTGTTCGATCTGCCAGGTCGTTACCCTGGGAAATAGTGTTGGTGACTTTAGTATGTGCTTTGCACTTCATAACGGCTATGGCTGTAGGCGAGTGCATTGCTTCTAACAGGGCTTGAATGAGGGGACCATGCTGAATCTTGGTACCGTGAGAAGTTAAAAAACCTCTCTCTTCCCAAAGAACTCCGAAGTCGTGAACGACTCCGAATGCATACTGTGAATCTGTGTATATGTTAACTTTCTTGTTTTTGGCTAGTATACAGGCTTGGATCAGAGCAATAAGCTCTGCAGCTTGAGCAGATAGTGTATCAATACGGTGTGTTTCTATGACTTCAGTTTCAGTGGTCACTGCATATGCGGCCACTAACTCTCCTGTGCTTGTTCTCATACATGAACCATCCACGTAAAGTGTCAGGTCTGGGTCGGTCAATGCAATGTCTGTCAAGTCCTGTCGGGGCTTTGTCACTATATTAATGACTTCTACACAGTCATGTGGTGCTGGATCAATTGTACTCGAGGGTAACAATGTGACAGGGTTGAGTATGTTGCAGCGTCTGATTTCTATGTGTGGCTGGAAAAGTGTCAGTTCATAACCTGTCAGTCGTGCTATGGTCAAGTGTTGAGTCTGGGTTCGGTTCAGAAGAACTTCCACGGAGTGTGGAACGTGTACTATCAAGGGATGTCCTAACACTATTGAATCGCTTTGTCTGATAGCTAGAGCTGTTGCTGCAACTGATTTCAAGCACGCAGGCAGAGCCTGGGCTACTGGATCTAATGTACTAGAAAAATAAGCACAAGGCTTATGGTGTCCTGCTTGATCTTGTGTGAGAACAGATAATGCTGTGCCATCACGTTCTGTGACAAAAAGTGTAAAAGGTTTGCTGTAACATGGTGTCGCTAAAACTGGTGCTTGACATAAAGCTTTCTTCAAGTCATTAAAAGCTTGTGTATGTTCCTGGGTCCAAGGGAGGACAGTCGAAGTCGCTGCCTCCTGTGTTGTCAACTGTATGAGTGGCTTGGCTAGAAATGCATACTGGGGAATCCATTGTCTGCAGTACGAAGTGAGGCCAATGAAGGCCCGTACTTCCTTTTGTGTCTTGGGTTGTGGCAGATGTGCTATTAACTGGATACGATCTGGTGTCAACTGTCTACCCCTCTTGGACAGCAAGTGTCCAAGGTATACCACTTGCTGGGCACAGAATTGGAGCTTCGAAGGGGACACTTTATGCCCCTTTTCGGCCAGAAAATACAAGACTGTCAGTGACGCGCGCTCGCAGTCACGTTCGGTCCGTGCTGTGATCAATAGATCATCAACATATTGCAGTAGAGCAGTGTCAGTAGGCATGTGAATACTGTCTAGTTGTCGTTTCAGTGCTTGGCTGTAAATACTAGGACTTTCCGTGAACCCTTGAGGTGCACGTGCAAATTTGAAGCTTCGGCCATTTAAACAGAATCCGAAAAGGTATTGGCTATCGGGATGAATGGGGACACTAAAGAAGGCGTTCTTAAGATCAATTACAGTAAAGAACGCAGCTTCAAAATCAATGGCAGTCAATAGGGATGAAATGTCTGGGACCACTGGGTACTGTGGTACTATGCATTTATTGAGTTCTCGAAGATCGATCACCAGTCGGTAGACTGGAGGTGCATTTGGGTCAGTTCGTTTAAGAATCGGAATGATTGGAGAATTACATACATTGGAGTCAGTTTCTACAACTACTCCTTGAGCAATGAGCTCGTCAATAATTTTCAGTAAGGCTGCTACAGCCTCGGGGGGCAATTTGTATTGTCGGATTCGGGGCAGTACAACACCTTGCTTGAGTGTGACACGATAGGGAGTAATATGCATACAACCTACATCAGTTGGACCTTGCGCCCATAAATGCTGTGGAACATTTTTCAATCTTGCATCAAAATCTCTCAACACATAATGACCCTTAAAGTCACGTAAAAATAATCTCACTCCTTCCGGAGAACAACATATAACGGCTCCTAGAGCTTTTAACGTTTTAATACCAAGCAAGTTTTCGGGACATGATTTCGTAAGTAACAAGTCTGTAGTACGGGACAATGGACCAACTGCAAGGGGAACTGGCTTTGATACTTCGTTAACAATAGGCTTTCCTGAAAATCCAAGGGAAACATTCTGTGAGCCTGAGAGGGGTGCCCCTGGAACCTCGTCATGACTAATGGTAGTTCTGCTCGCCCCTGTGTCAATCAAAAATTTTCTGTCTTTCCCTAATACCTGACTATGTACATAGGGACCATCTTGATCTACAGGAACCTCGATAAGGGGCAAGCCAACCTCCCTCTCTAGGCTGTTTCATGTGTACTGCTGATAATCGGGGTAATCGGACTGTGCATACTGATACATTTGCTGTGTGACATGTTGTGTTGCGGCAATGGGTTGGGGTTGGGGTACAGCTACTGTCTGTTGCTGTGCATTCTGTGGAGGTTGCGTATTCTGTGGAATATTCTGTGGAACGTGTTCTGGTCTAGGCGGACGTGGTCTTTCTTTAGTTTTGCCTGTAGAAATATTGTGTCTGAGGACGGCACATTCATTTATGAAGTGACCTGGCTGTTTGCAATAATTGCAATTCCCTTTAACAGGAGCTGCAGAATGACTAGTCTGTGTGTTCTGCGTGTTACCCCTCTTCTGACCATCTGCTGGAATGGACTGGGCAACTAGTACTTTCATTTTCGTGTCTTTCATACGTCTCTGTTCATGATCGTGTTCCTCTCTAATTCTGTTCTGGTGGTACTGTAACATTTGTAACATCTGGGAAGGTGTATTTGCTTGCCATGTGCTTTCGACTTTCAGTACTCTGTTTTTAACCTGGGGTAAGGAATTCTCGACTAATTTGGTCACAAAAAGATGTGGATATGATTCGCTACTTGTTTTCAGGCCACTATTAATAATGAAACATTTCTCGAATCTGGAATAAAAATCACTAGTGTCTTCGTCTTGTTTCTGTTTGCAGGCTGAGATTGCATCCCAGTCTTCCTTTTTAACTGTCAATAATCTAGGCAAAACTTGTACTAATAATCCTGGTAATGCTTTAGTTTTGTCCCCAAGACCTAAACCTGGGGTACGTGTCTTTTCCTCGTCTTCTAATTCAGTCCAAATAATCTTTTTATCTCCCACCTCCCATTCTTTCTCTTTCAGTTTTTCGTAAATCCCTGCTGGCAACAATACTTTTAACATTTTAAGAATGTCGGAATACGTGTAATCTCCCATCAGTAACATATCTTTTAATTCACGGTGGAACCCTGCAGGGTCTTTATCGTGACAAGGTACTATTTTCTTCATTTCCAATAATTCCATTTTGGTCAAAGGAGTGTATACGAATACGCGTTGAAGCGCACCCCCTGGAATCTGGACGGGATGAACTTCTCGTAAGGGATTCTGTCTGTCTAGGTGATATGGCTGTCTTACTGGGGGTGGAACAGAAACAAAATGTGGAGTCAGGAAAGTTCTGTATTTGTGACGTTGTTCTAGAATGGTATTAATTAAATCGGTACCTAGGCCTCTCCATCTTCTCAGGAGTAAGTCTTGCAATATATTATACAATGGACCTGGATCGGAGTGCTGATTTTCATATAGTGTAATGAGATGTTGGATCATGTATATACCAGCTAGTCGCTGTTCGTCTGGGGTAAGGCTCAAAAACGTTTGTGCTACTGAATCATCTTTATATATACTGTCATTTCCAGCCCATTGGACTGCTGACCGTGCTAGTTCCTGATCACGCATGGTACTAAGTTCATGATAACCTATTCTTTCTTTCAGTATTTTATCAGTATCTTGAAATACATGTTCAAGAGAACATTGCTCTGGTATCGGGGAAAGGAAAAGTTTCTTGTTTTCTAGACGAATGGGTCTCTCAAAAGGTCTGTCAAAAGAATACTGTTTAGGGAGCTTCACTCTACCTACGTACGCCATTGTGCCTTGATTCTCTACTGGATTCTCTATTTCTTCCTCCTCTGAGGATTCATTCTTGTCTGACTCGGCTTCCTTTTCAGCCTTCTGTTTGTCATGCATCGTTACTATTTCTTTACGGATCTTTCTGGACATGGCATCTATACAATTCTGTTTATCATGTTTACAATCTGCAATATTCTGACTCCATTTTATCAGTACATCCATCTCTTCTTTGACAGTACCTGGGCGGTCTCGTTCCCTTATCAAACAATTAATCAAGAATCGTAATATTAAACCTTGTGTCTCAGCTTTCTGATATGCCATGGCCTTGCGAATACATTCTGGTCTCTCCCCCGTTCTAATAAAATGATATATATTGTCTAGATGGTTTGTCATTTCTGGTAATAACATCAAATAATCTGTAACACGTCGTAGACGTAACGAGGCTAACATCATGTCTCCTTCCTTGCCAGGTACTGGATCATATCTACAATCTGTAATATGCTGTCTAAGGTTTTCATATGTGACCGCTTTCGGTGTACGTTGCATTGCTAATTCTCTGATTGTCATTCGTTTCACTTGTGGCGGGGTGCGGAGGTGGCCTCCTACGGCACCTCCTGAGGCGGAAGCGAGGGTATGAACTGACTGGGTTGTAGCTGTTGAGGTCATGGCGGGTATAAGAGGCATATGTAATGGGGGTGGACTCTGGGTTGCAGCTGTCGCAAAAGGATTGAGAGGACCAATAGTAGGGGGAACAGTAGTAGGGGGGCCAGTACCAGTAGCAACAGCAGTAGGGGAAGTGACAACAGGCACGGGAAGCGAGTCTTGGAGACGTGGAGGGGTCGTGGCTTGAACAGACGGAGCAGGCTGCTGTACATTATTAACGGGTGGTACGGGTACATTGGTATATGCTGGAGCTACGCCATCTAAATAGGAAGAAAGAAAAATGTCTGCTGCGGTCTGTTTGTGACGGAGTTTAGTCGGAACCAATGGTGGTGGCAAGTTACGGGGTACTTCCGGGGTCGCCTTGGGCAGGCCCTCGGCAAGAACTGGATACATGCCTGTAATGAGTGCATTTCTTTGACGGTCTAATTGTTCTAATCTGACTTGTTCGCCTTCTTCTAGTAACTCTTTTTCTCTAGCTTTTTCGGATTCTTCTCTACTTTTCTCTGCTTTTCTGATTGCTTTTTCTGTTCTTCTATGCGATTCTTTACGCCACAATTCTATGGCATCTTTCTGAGATTGTCTGGCTTTCTTTTTCCACAATGCTTCTTCTACTCTCATGATGCATTCAGCATCCCATGTCCCTGAGACAGGCCATCTAAACTTCTCTTCCAGATCCTTGGTATAATCCACCCATAAATCTAAATACAGCACGGCATCTAAGCCATGCTTGTGGTACATAAAATATCCTGGAGTGTCCCTAGGCGGGACAGGAACTGCTTCTTCGAGTATCCCTTTCCTAGTACCTATCTGACGTAATTTCGAGAACAGTGGCATGATTGGAGTGATTCGAACGTGAACACAATAAACACAGTAATAAACAGTAAACAATCATTCACCCCACGACATTAAAAACACATTAAAACATTTCAGACTGAATTACCTAGTACACAGAAAACACATATTCTGAAAATCTCGAGATAATACTGAATAACTAGATGCACTGCTAAAACAGTACAGACAATACCGGTCCCATAAAGAGACACGTCGGACCGTATTCACCTAAGTGAACACGTCAGGACCAGGTCTGTGTACCCAAACCTGTCTTGACCGGGCACAAATTAATGAACCCGTCTAGATGCGTTCCCAACAACGGTACTCACCGGGAAGCAAGAAACTGAAGGCCTCGGAAACTGGACTGGACTGGACTGGACTGCTACGACATCTGACTGCCACGCATCACGCTACCACGCATGCGCTTCGGAACAGGTGGGCCTCCGGACACCTAGGACCTTGCTCTCTCGACTAGGGCTCTGGTCGGGATCCTCCGCATTCCTCACCGCCTCGTCTGGACGTCGGACCGCAGTCTCCGTCTCCCCCGTGGGCCCGAGGGAAGATAGCAGGAAAACCCGCAAACGTGCACGGTTTCCGTCGCGGCTGTAGAAGGGGTCAAAGCCTGCGTGACTTCACCGGCGAGTGGGGAAGGGGGTCCCTGTTCGGGCACCAAATTATGTGGTAAATTAATTTTACCGAATCATTTTTCCATATAATTATCAATAAAAGACAGCTCATTCAAATGAGAGGCAGAGTCCGTGGGATCTGAGTCATACGGGCTTTAATGGAAAATCCTCGAGGATTGGATATCATGTTCCATCACCTCTAAGGTTCAGGAAGGGACATTCAACTTTTTATTAGCATTACACATTATATATAGTAAAATGGTACAATTGAAACCAATACAGTAGGCGTAACAGGTGAAAAGAGAGAGATAAGAACACATGTGCGTAACAGGAGGCGTGTAAAAAGGCGTACACATGGGCGTGCACTGTACATGTCAGAGAAACGTCACAAGAAACGTCACATGTGGGTGGATGCATAGAGAAAGTTTGCAGGATCAGCAGAAACCTATGACCTGAATGCGCGTGCAACTAAGCATGACGTGGAACTGGGGAGAACTGGGGGCTTTGACTTTAGCACTAGTGGAGGAGACTGGTGTCTGGGATGTCAGGGCAACCTGTACCTATAACATATCTGGTATCTTATGTTTGGAGGATGTAGTGTCTGAAGTAAAAGGTCTCTCGGGCAGAGGCCGTTCAATACTGAATGCTAGTGCGTGCGTTCGTGTCTTGGTGCAACGTGCGGAGCCAAGGGCCTACCATGGTAACGGGTTCAGTAAATCACTTGCAAGGAGGACAGGAAGGCCGGGCCCTTTGCTCTGCAGCCGGGAATATGTTTACCTATTTCACTAGACTGGAATGTGTTTGAGGAGGCTGAGCAGATAACTGTAGGCAAAATACGATTTTGGCAGGCAGTCCAGGCCGAGTCGGGCACCGCTTCGCTGGCAGGAAGTAAGGCAGGGGTCAGGGATACATACAGCTTTCGGAGACAGGAGAGATGAGGCTCGGGGCCTCGTTTAAGGGCCTAGCTCGACTGGGCCAGGAAACATGGAGAAAACGTGTGCGAGATTCAGAAGTGCACCATGTAAAGACGTTGGCACCATATGCCTAGAAGCCTAATTAACGGGATTTCTTTGCATGACGGGATAGCTGACATGTTAAGGATGGACGCAAATGTATTTGCGTCTTTCTGGTATGCACGGAACAGAAGTTACACGACATACAAGGAACATGGGTGCATGGATAGGGTGCGAGTGGGGGACACATTAGCTACCTGAAAATTTCTATTACCTCAGTTAGGTAGGTCCAATATCATATAAGTCAGAAAGCGAGGTAACAGTGTGTCCATGTGCGCATCTATATCCACTAGTATGTCTTTACAGTACCAGTTTAGTTTGGGACAGGGCCACGGGAGATGCAGTAGCATGCCAGTTTTGCTCTGCAGCCCACCCGGTATGTCTCCCTACGTATGGGATTCAATATGTGTAGCCCAGTTGGAGTGAAGTATTAGTATGTGGTAACCATAGTGGCCTTTGGGTGCTCACTACATTACATGCTATGTGTTGCACTCTCTAGTATACTTCTCCTTATTCCTTGTGTGTGAGGGGACGTCCAGCATCGTCATCCCAGTGCAGCTGAGCAGGGAACTTCTCATTCATGGCTGCCCATGAAGGAAGGATGTAGAGTTTTGTTATTAACCGTTTATCGCCTTCATTTAGGAAGACTCACTTATTGAAAGGGCTAAGTGTTCCCTGTGCTCCACTCCTCTTGGAGGGCTGCATGACCCAGTGTTGAATATGGAGATATCAGAGGCATTCAGACTCCAGTAGATCGTGGGCTGTCTTTAGGCGGTCAAATGGGATTACCCCGTCTTAGTCGACGAGGTGGGAGAGGTATCCTATCAACTTGAAGGCAGATTGCTGTCAGACAGCTAAGGCATTCATGTGGAGGCTTTTGGGTGAAGCCTCTGTTGCTCAGAAAGGGAGTCATTGGCGAAGGGAACATGGGCAGTCCTTCCCATATCGCTATGGAGTCCTAGGTTGCTAGTGTGGCCCTGGTGATGGGGAAGTAATAGAGCTCCCGTGCTCTATGCCAGCGAGGCAGCCAAAGGATTTTCCATGTGTCCCCACTATCATAAGGACCATGAAGCACCAGTGTTTCTCTGAGTTGCTCCGGTGCATTTCTACAAAATACCTACGCTGACCGACCTGGAAGTATTGGATCAGGCTAGAGACTCCCAAACTGCCCTCCCGTGTGGGGCGATAAGCTAAGTACCTATGGATGCGAGGTCGCCTACCAATTCAAACAACAGCGAAGGAGTTCCGCTTGTAGAGTTTCTAAGTATGGCCTGCGGGACTGTAAGTCGGAGTGCTATGAACAGATACAGGGCCATAGGGAGCCCTGCGATTTTCAAGGCCACAATGTGGCCAAGCCACAAGAGGTAGTATTGCTTCCATTGGGATAAATATGATTTGACTTGGCATAGTAGAGTGTGGTAGTTACGTGTAAATGTGTCTTTGAGCATAGTGGCTATCTGCATGCCTAGATAGGAGTTAGAGGAATAGGACCATATCAGGGGATATTGGATAACTGGTTGTGCCTGAACAGCTGGTGTGACTGAGATGTTGAGGGCCTGAGACTTCTGCAGGTTTATTTAAAAAGCTGATGCCCTCCAAAGAACTGCAACTCTTCTAAAAAGGCTTGCAGGTAGTGTGTGGGTTCCTCAAGAGAAACCAAGACATCATCAGCGTACTGGCTGATGGTATGCATGTCCCCTCTAAAGCGGACCCCGGTGATCCATGACTCATCCCAGACTCTCTGTGCCAATGTTTCCATGTAAAGGGGGGACAGCAGGCATAATTGCCTGCCTCCCTCCCTGCGAATGGGGAAGGGGCCCAATGTGATGGCGTTAACTCTCACCATCCCCTGTGATGCACAATAGCCACTTCGTATCAGCTGCAGAATCTGTTCCCAAAACTGAAGGGTCTCAAGGTAACGAGAAGATAGGGCCAGTATAGCCTATCAGACTATTTCTCTGTGTAGGCCACCTGGAGGATTATCTCCCATCTGGAGCGATTTGCCTCACTAAGCAGGTGCAGAGTCCACTTAGTGTTATCCTCACATTTCTGATGTGGGGTGAAGCCTGCTTTAATCTGATCGACTAAGGATAGCATAAGGGGATAACAGCATTATTATTATTAGTCAGATTTGTATTGCGCATAGCTGCCCCAGCAACGGGGCGGCCCAGCGCCGCCACAGACCTTAGACGTGAACCAAGGGAAGAAAATGAAAGGTTAAACAGGGAAAAGCCAGGTCTTTATGGCTTTTCGAAAGGCCAGGTGGTTCTGGATTGCTCTGGTGGAAGCAGGGAGCGAATTCCCGAGTTTCACAGCCAGACTGCGAAACGAACGGCTACCAGCTCTGGCTTTCAGAACTCGAGGAATGCAGACCAACGCTTGGTCAGCTGATCTAAGAGGACGCCGTGGCACATAAAACTCTAACAAATTGGCCAGCCCCAAAGGTGCCTGTAGTGTCAGGATCCTGTGCGACACACAAAGAGACTTGAATTGAATGTGCTTCTCAACAGGCAGCCAATGAAGTTTAGGGAGCACATGAGAAACTGAGCAGGATTTCAGAAGTGCCACCTAAATGTGAGCCGCTGCATTCTGTAGTCTCTGCAGAAGCTTCATGCTGGCCTTGGAAGCGCCCAGGTAGAGGGAATTGCCATAGTCCAGTCTGGATAGGATTGACGCCTGGACAATGGTTTGACGCACTTTGGGAGGAAAGAAACCCAGCAGCGGTTTCAAGCCGTGCAAAAGCCCAAAACAAGCCCCTGCCACTACTTTCGATTGAGTGCGAAAGTCAGGCCACTATCGAACCACACGCCCAGGTTCTTCACAGCCTCCTTGGGAAAAGGGGCGGGTTTAAGACGATCCGGCCAACACTGCTCGGACCACAACTCCCAATCCTTCCCGAACAATAAGATCTCGGACTTACTGGCGTTCAACTGCAAGCAGTTTACCGCCATCCAGTCCGCGACCGCTAAAAGGTCCTCTTTGAACTTGTCCAGATTGGTACAACATTTCTTAGAGAAAGCGAGCACCAATTGAGTGTCGTCGGCGTACGACACCAATGACAATCCCCTACCTTTGGCTACCTCAGCCAGGGGTCGGACATAGATGTTGAACAATAAGGGGCTCAAGACTGAGCCCTGCGGCACCCCCTGATGCAAAGCGAACTCCTGTGAGTGAAAAGGTGGCACGGAAACTTGGAAAGATCTCCCCTCCAGAAAAGACCGAAACCAATCCAAAGCCACATCCCTCATACCAGTTTCCTGTAGGCGTTTTAGAAGCATCACGTGAGAGACGGTATCAAATGCGGCGCTTAAGTCCAAAAGAACTAAGGCTGCTGAATCGACATCCAGGCTCCCCCGGATAGCTTCCGTCACTACCAACAGAGCGGACTCGGTGCTGTGACGCGCTCGAAAACCATGCTGTGACGGGTCCAGGATGGCATTCTGCTTAATAAACTTAGCGAGAGTGGAGAGCATGCTGCTAGGATACCTTGAAAGAGTTTAGCATTATTTATCACATAGATGGGGCAGTATGAGCTGCACTGTAGACCATCCTTCCCGGGTTTCAAGAGGACCATTACGAATGCCTTGAGCATTGATTGTGGAAGGGTCCCCAAGTCCTCAAAGGAGTTAAACATCCTGGTGAGTAGTAGGGCCAATACCTGACAGAAGATCCTAGAGTAGAAGGAGTTGAAACTGTCTGGGCTGGAGTATTTTAGGGCCTTCAGGCGAGTGATGGCTGAGATGACTACCTCTATGTGGATAGGTTTATCTAAGGACACAGCTTGTTGCACAGTCAGCCGTGTAGTGTGCACTCCTCACAGGTACTCCAGGAAATCTGGCTCACTATGATCCTGGGAGTTGTAGAGGGTCTTATAGAAGTCCCTGAAGCATGTCGCAGTGACAGCATCGCCAATCACGTCAGGGCCATCCGGCGTTTTAGGAGATTTGACCTGCTTGTAGGAGAGTAGGGTCTGCAATCCTATGATCACCCCAGATTTTTGCTTTTTGCTTCACTGGTTTACGACTTCCCTGGCTGTGGGCCTGCTAATCAGACCCACAGCCTAGCTGTTCTCTCACTAAATTGACACGTGTACCTTAGGTGCATATACCAATTGGTACTGGGCCACCTTATCAGACCCTGTAACTCAGGGCATAGGTGTACCCAGGGCCTACCAGGGGCTGCAGCATGTATTATGCCACCCCTGGCTGGCCATCTAAATCTGACACAACTGGCTGCACGACAGCTGGGGCAAGGTGGTGTAATCACCCTTTGCTTTAGATATAGTATACCTATATCTAACCCTAAAATGGACACATATATTCCGATCAGTCACTCCTATGGCAGGCCTTATCAATCCTGAAGGCAGAGTGCTTGGAATTATGTGAGATGGTGCTCTGGCATGAGCTGAGCCCGTTTGCAGCTTGCGGAACCAAGTCCTAATAGTTGTTCCATGATAACGCGTACCATATACTCTTAAGTGCCTTATAATCCTCGCGGTTATTTGCCAACTTTGGTATCGCTTTATCAAAACATGTCGAGTAAGGTGTCATACGAATTGGAATACTAACCCCTCGCCAATTCTGGCGACGGGGTTAGCATTCCACCCTTCTAGAGGGACACGACATGTAGGTAACTGTGAACCCCGGTTAAAGTTAACTCGAGCCTCAGCATCACAAAATGGATGCTGCCACCACAGACACAAGTCTGACCTCCTGCTGCTGGGAGTCCTTCCAGCGAGGAGAGCTTGGACAAAGGGTTTCCTGTCAGGGGCGGTGCTAGCACCATCCCAGACAGGGTTTTGTGTATCCCAGGTAGGCAGGGCTTTAGAGGAAGGTGACTACAAGTGGCACCCCGGTGCTCACTGTGCATATGCCGGCTTGAACCAGTTCCAGGGGCACACCAGCCCCTGAGCTGGGGAAAGTCCGGACAGGGGAGAGGGGTGTAACCACCCCCCTTCCTGGTCCCACCCAGGGGCAGGACCTAGTCGCGTACCAGCCCCTTTCTTTAGAATAAAGGTAGGAGCGGGGACCCTTCCAAATTAGATCATCTTTGAATCCTGAAACTACTTTCTACGAAAGGAACTCAAGACTTCTTCTCAAGATTTCTCCCTTGTGACTAAGGAGTAGTCACCCTGCAGCAGCAGGCACCACCTAAGTATCTTGCGGTTTGCTGAAACGTCCTTCCTCCGGAACCAGACTGCGCAGCTCGACGAGACCCGGACTCCCTGCCCTCTCTGACCTCAACCTGCCTCTACAGCACAGCTGAGAACCGTAGGTGCGACGAGACCAGAGGACCCGGCGACCATCAGAACCAGCACGACACTGAACCAGCATGACCACCGAGGGACCCTCGAGTGGGTGCACTGGGGTAAGAGAAGCCCCAACCCCAAGCAGCACGAGCACCGAAGTCCAGCCCCCCAGCATCCTCCAGATCTGCGTGGGGCCCTTTTGCTTCCACGTTGTCCGGTCACTTGCCCGTTGGCTAGTGACCCTCCAGACGACGTCCTACGTTTGTTTCACCGCTGGTCTAGCTCCTCTAGACTGGCCCTAGTCTCCTCCTGAAGGGGACCCTCCTCGGACCCTCCTGGTCCACTCAAGACGCCATTTTGTGTCGCCACGTGGGCTTGCCGTAGCCAAGGCTTGTTGCCTCCTTCACCGGATCCAGCATCGCCAGCAGCAGACATCCGACGCGGGACAGCTCGCAGACCTCCAGCCTGGTCGACATCAGCGCCTTGGTCCGTGCAGCAGCAGAATCCAGTGTCACCTCTTCGCCTGGCTGAGTGACCTCGTCCGGTGCCATCCTGGTGCCCACCTAATCACTGGCTAGTGATTCAGAACGCGGCTTACAGGTACTCTTCTTCAACTGATCCAGTCCTTGGATCAGCCCGGAACATCTTCACTGGTCGCCTGCCAGCAACTTTTACTTCAAGCTCCTGGTTCGTCAACGAGGATTCCCGACGACACTTGAACCCTATGCAGCCGCAGCCCCTGGGCTAGGTAAACCGAGTACCACGGTGCTCCAGCGTAGATCCACTCTCTAAGTGTCTAGATCCACTTTAGTTTTTGACCTACCTAGTCGGGTTCGCCCGAGAACACTAACTTTTGCATTTACTAGCATCCATAGACTTCGTCCCGCATTGCGCGTGAGAGTTCCCACTCTGCACACGACGTCCCTAGGCCTCCTGCTTCTAATCTAAGGGTTCAGCATTGTAGGCCCAGCATTTCTAAAGCCTATGAGAGTAGTACTTACCTGCTAGTAATTTCGCATTCCACTTTTGTAGTATATGGTTTTTCGTGCCCCTGGGGCATTTGAGTAAATTGTGCGACTTTCAGTATTTCTTTAAGAGTTTTGTATTGTGCTTAGCACCCTGTCCTCATAAAGAGTCCAGGGTTGTTGTGTTCTAAATAAATATCCTTTTATTTTCATAACAACTTGTGTGGTGTCCTTTCACTTGGTGTTCAAGGGGTATATGTGATGGTATAACAGCTGGCTTAACGCGCCCTCTAGACTTTAGCCTAAAGACTGCTCTTGTCCATGCTACTAGGATAGCTGGTCTATAAGGTTGACTTACAACCAATCATCAATAAGGGTTGTTTGGACTGATACAAAGTGCTCAGTAGAATAGTGAACATTATATATCAGGCCAACTTCTCACACTGCTTAGCACCAGTCTATGAGAAAGCAATCTGTTGCATCAGTTCCCCCGGTAAAAAATGTATGCAGGAGTCGGAGGAGCACATATTCTGCGCTATCTATATCCAGCTGCCATAGTTGTGACCAAGCGGCATCCAGCTGTCACCATATCCTGGGGGCCTCAGTGCACTTATTAATTGTTTCTAGCCCTGAGACCCAACATTGTAGTTCTGCCCTTTTTTCCACAGTTTATTAGTTGCGGGATGCAAATGAGTTGCCCCCTCATCACCACTGTCAGCGTCTCCCAAAGGGTGGCTATGCATGTGTCCCCTATGTCGGCTGTCAGGCAATCCGTTAGGGTAAGAGTCCGTTTTTGGACTTTGTCGGATCGATGTAGGAGAGTGTCATGTGGTCTCCATGGGCCAGGCAACAAATTCAAGGGTTCTATGGCAATCTCCTGGACTCTAGATTGTATTGCTGAGGAACCAAGAAAATGATCAATGTGGGAGTAGTGTAATCCCTAACATTCGGGTGTGCTACCCTCCATAAGTCACCCAGCCCCACTTCCTGCAACTAATCCCAATCCTATTGGATATAGGTCCTGCTTGGCTGATGCTCTGCCCGAATCTGTCCAAATCATTATCTATTACTAAGTTAAGGTCCCTCGCCTATAAGTATTGCTTGATCAGGTGTCTCTAACATGTCTAAGAGTGTTTGTTTCAGGAACCTTTTCTGGTTGTTGTTTGGGACGTAGATGGTTGCACTCGTAAGCAGGTGCCCCCCAAACAGGATATGCAAGGCCAGTAATCTACACCAAATCTCTACCACTTTGGTTACAATAGCCCCGCCAAAGTAGCCCAAAACCAGGATGGAAACCCCCCCTTCTTGTCCGGACCAGAGGAGAAGTATTGAGGAGGGAAATGTTGTGATCTCAAACTATGACAATCTTGAGACACCAAGTGGGTTTCTTGGATAAGGCACATCTCCCCGCCACCCAACCCTCAACTCCCCCTCAACGACTCCTCCAGCTTGGGTTAGAAACTAGTAACCTATTGGGAGTCACATTTGCCCATAGATACTCAGGGGGAATAGTAGCCCTATGTAGGATTGTTTTTACTTGGTTCTTTTTCAATAGAGAGAGAGAATCCCAGTCTTATTTGAGGCTATTAGGTGGAGTACTCCCATTGTTGCCAAATATGGAAGGAGATCTCAAGATGGCTGCTACCATGTTGTCATCATAACTTAATCCTGGTAATTCTGCCATTGCAAAAAAACTGTTGGGAACGGACACCACCAGAAGTGAGATAAGGTCAATTTTTACCAAATCTAATTAGTTGCGGCATTATCCCAAGAAGGGGATTTGCCTTCTAACCTGCCCTCTTGTAATAATATAAATCATGTCGCCCACAGCTGGAACGTTGTGCTGAAAACAAGGTAAAGTGGAGGGAAAGAGAGGATGCTATCAATCCAGAACACTTCCTCTCTAATGCAGTTATCGAAGTATACTCTGTGTTTAACATTTGCTGATTTAAATAGAGCCCGACATGTAAATTAGGCATTAGTATATTGGTCCTGACGAATTGCCACTGATCCAATTAGGGACAGTTCTAGGCAAAAAACGTTGACCCAGGCTAAATTTCATGCAACATTATTTCCCTGGTGTCTCCATTCTTTATAACGTTAACAAAGGTCACCCAGGATTAAAAAAGTATTTAAGTGGGGATCCTTTAGTTAATTTTATATTCCCCTTCGCAGCGGTGGCTGCTACCTGTTAGCAGCAGTGGGTGGGGTGGGGTGGAGGGAAGGGGCGCAGGGGTCAAATAGGTTAAAAAAAATCACTTACCTCCCGGCCGGCCAGCTGCCGCCTCTCCTACGTCCTCTTCCTGGATTCTTCGGGGAGACAGGAAGCAATAAGCCCCAGAGCTCGCAGGCACCCTGCATCCAATCACAATGCTGAAATGAAGCGTTGTGATTGGTCTGAGCACCGTGATGCGGCGCTCAGCCAGGGGCTAGAGGGGGAGGGCATGTTCTCCATACAGGCTGTAATGCTTCCTGCATTGGGAACACATATGTGCGCATGACTGTTTTGGGAGGCCCGAGAGGGCTGACCAAGCACTCATGCTCACATAGGGAGTGTAAACCACTCCTCTCCCTGCTCTGAGAGCAACCCTGCCCACAAAGATGCCAGAACGGGGAAAACAAAAATGATAATAACCTCAAGTTATCATCATTTTATTTTTCCTTTTTTTACACAGCAAAAAGCAGTGGGACAACGCTCCTGCGCCTTAGCGGAGGAGCCGCCACTGCCCCATTGCTCATTTTTTGACCAATCTACTCAGCATCCACGTCAAGTCCGAAACTTTAGATTCCAATGCCGATTTTGAAAAAGATCTCTGGAAAACAGCCCCCATGAGGAGTCCATCGGGCAATTCGGCACCAGCTCGACAAGGAGCACAGCCCAATGACGAAGCATGCCACAAGCTTGTGCTCCATAACACGAATACTGTGTTTGACATCCATATGTTCTACTCGTCATAATTGAGCGCTTGAACTACGCCTCCGGAACTGTACACAGGATATACTTAGATTACTGCATTTTGAAGGAAGTGTGCTGGTGTGACCATATCCTCTCTCCCCCTCCACTTTAACTTTTAACATCAGTAGCCATCCATCACTTCGTCCCTCTGTCACAATAGGGAATTCTAGTGTCACTGCATTGCAGCATTTTATGTGAACGAAAGGAAGGTAAGATTTTTTCAGCAGCAATAGAGGGCAACATATGGTCGTGGCTCAATGCCAGGCCCTGGCCTACTTAGAACACTGTTTATAAAGAAGATTGTTGTCACTTCAGTGCTCTGCCGTCTTTTGGCTAGGTTTGTGCTACCGAAATACCACATGCACACTTCATTGTTATAAAGCAGGCCCTTGACGACATGACCTCCTTAAACCTCCTACTACTCCATCACAAAACCCATACCCAGTTTGAACAGTTTTTCCTAAATATGCAAGGTTATAGTTTGCTAGTTAATATGTTAATAGCTGTTTGACTATTGAAGTGGGATGTAGATGTAGGAATAATATCGATGGAATGGATCTGTTTTAAGTCAGTGAAGGATTAATGGTCTCCCTTTGGGGGTTTGGAGCTCTAGCTGGCAGAATAAACAAAATGATATTCGTAAAGATTACTACTGTAAACGTGATGGTACCATAGGAATGATGCATTTTATTCTGCAACTAGACATGATGATGGTCCCGAAATCGACCTCTCAGAGCAATTTGGAAGAAGCTTCAACATGGCCTCCAGATGGGAAGTCATTGGTTTCCCTGGGTACAGCATGGAACAATACCTGTACTTCCTACAAAAATGTCTGTCCAAAAAAAGCACATATGATTCGTTTTAAAGCTATAAACAACTACTTCATAGTGAGATCACTTCCACACTGACCCTGCACTTCAGTTTATTCAGAGAAAAGTTTCTGTGAAAAAGCTTCAACATGGCTGTGCTTGGCTCCTTTCAGTCAGGCTAAGCAACGCTCTCCAAAATTCCATAGGCCTCAAACGTTTCACTCGGGCTAGTATTTAAACAAACACAAAAGAGTAATTAGTTCAAGTAATGTAAATCATTCTGTTACCCACCCTCCATTGCTAATGTTAACCCATTAATATAAGTCACCTAGCAGAAGCGCACAGAAAAAGCAGCACATTTAAAATCTACCATTCTTCATAATGTCCAGCAGGATTCTTTATATATCTGAAAAAGATAAAAAGATAAACAGACACAACATAGACAACAAAACAACATAGACAATGGCACATATAAAATAAGAAACAAAACAGGTGTGTGGAGGGTCTGGGGAAATATTTTATGACCTGTCTACTCATTCCCCTGTATCAATATGCAAAACACACAAGAGCAGACCAGGTCAAAGAATGGTGTATAACTACCACAGCTACTGTGAAACAGAGAAGGTGGGTGCGTTGAACAAGTTGTTGAGAACAGCAACTGTGGATGACAGAAGGCTGAAACAATTTCCATCAGACCCCACGCAGGTGGAGTGTTACATCACGTGGAAATTGCTGATCATACCATGCTGACTCCGACCGTAAAGTGTCGGTACGGACAAGATGTCAGGAGTTCTCCTAATAACGTACATCCTAAAGTGGTATGAAAAAAGTGCAGTGCTTATGTAGTGATAGTGAATAAAAATGACTACTCAGACTCCAGATAGTATTTACACAGGAGGCTAAGTGACAAGGGTTAAAAACACGCCAGGTGGTGAAGTTGACCTATGGCGCTGTGCAGTACGGTCGACATGTTTCAGCCTAATGGACATTTAGCCTGGCTTTCTTCAGGACCTTGGATAGAAATAGCTACTGCAGTCACATATGATATATTGCATTACAAGTAACAAAAATGTACTACTAGAGAGTTACATCTATATCTTAAACTAAGATACTTAAGTGTCCACTGAGGAGGGAGGAAGAGGGCTCGGTCACCTTTTTCACCAGAGAGTGACTCACAAAGGCGCACATACGCTTTGTAATTTAAGGTCTCTATTGTATATGGTGTTATGACTCTTTGAACACTGTATGGAACCTAACAACATCTTCTATTTTTATTAACATCGCTAAATTCCATAATGGGAGATTTGTTCTTGGAAATAAAAACATGATCCTCTATCCTTCTCTTCTTGCCATTGAAAGTCCCTATAAACTGCTGTGCCCGGGTCGGTATTTTTCACAGGGCGCATGACAGAGGAGCAGTGGCTCTCACCGGGTTATGCTAACGAATTACATGAAGAGATTGAGCTATTCAGAAACTGTACTGGACTTTTAACACCTTATTTTCATAAGATTAAGAACGACTCCAACAGAATTCACACTTTCTACATGCATAAAAAAACGGCATACTTTTGATGCGCACGATCAGAGGTTTGCGCGTGCGCCAGGGATTAGTGACTACTGCTTCTCGCGCATGCGCGATAGTAGCAGCGTCGCCCTCCGTCACTTGGCCCAATCTTTACGCGATGGAGCTCTTGTCACGTCTTAAACGGATGCTACTTAATGGAGGAATGGCGGCATCCCGCTTACCTCCACTTCCGCTTGTTACCGGATTTAGGGCACCGACGGACAGGTCAGTCACCGGGCGTTTTCTCTTATTTACAGTCAGTTCCTTCTCAGGACGCTACATTAACTATTGTCGGCAAAGGGAGGAAGTTCTGAAATAGTCAGGATGATACTGATCTTCCTTCATACTTTGCTTCTGGGAGGTTGGTCTGTCGTTTAGATATTCGTTGACAGTCAAGGAGTATAAAACTATGAGTGGCCCATTTTGCTTCCCTCGTAGGTTTTGAAGTACCCCTACCCATTGCTTTATAAAAAATATTTTCCTACAGTGTGCTGAAAATAAGTGTAATAAAAGCCATTTAAGATCTAACTAGGGAGTCAGCAGTAACCCTGTATCATGGCTCACATAGTAACAGGTACCATCCCTATGCGCCCTTGGGTAACCCTTGAGTTGTGGGTGTTTGGCATGGCAGCAGGGCACTATCACACGTGTGTTGAGTTTTAGGTGTAGAGCCATTGGTCTGGACACTGTAAAGTAGTGAGCTTGCTGTGTCCTTTTTCTCTACACTGCAGAGCGGGGCCTTGCACTCCCGAGCGGTCGCCGGGTGAGGTGAGGCCATCACCCACACAAAGCTGGGTGAGTATCACTCCGAGGAAATGCCTCGGTGCGATTAAGCTAGTATGCTTTTTACTGTACAGGTTGTAAATTACTCCTGTAGGTGTGGCTATACGGTCTCTGTGTACATATTTAGGTGGATGTGTTTGTTTGAGTGTTGATTTACATATGGTCCAACTTTTTCTGTTTTTTTGTTAGGAAGAAGACGTATATCTTCCCCCTCAGTGGACACTTAAGTATCTTAGTTTAAGATATAGATGTAACTCTCTAGTAGTACATTTTTGTTACTTGTAATGCAATATATCATATGTGACTGCAGTAGCTATTTCTATCCAAGGTCCTGAAGAAAGCCGGGCTAAATGTCCATTAGGCTGAAACATGTCGACCGTACTGCACAGCGCCATAGGTCAACTTCACCACCTGGCGTGTTTTTAACCCTTGTCACTTAGCCTCCTGTGTAAATACTATCTGGAGTCTGAGTAGTCATTTTTATTCACTATCACTACATAAGCACTGCACTTTTTTCATACCACTTTAGGATGTACGTTATTAGGAGAACTCCTGACATCTTGTCCGTACCGACACTTTACGGTCGGAGTCAGCATGGTATGATCAGCAATTTCCACGTGATGTAACACTCCACCTGCGTGGGGTCTGATGGAAATTGTTTCAGCCTTCTGTCATCCACAGTTGCTGTTCTCAACAACTTGTTCAACGCACCCACCTTCTCTGTTTCACAGTAGCTGTGGTAGTCACATATAAAATAAGCACATGCCATTAATTAATCAGCCGCATTAGTGTTGACAAAGACAATAGGACAGACAAAACAACATTTGTTATGTATTATAAAACATACTTGCAAATGCAACATGAGCACATTAACATTAGTCCCGCGTGTAATGCAATGATGAATTTTAATCTAGATTGATTTAGTATAACAAATCGTGCAATAACTCATTAATATATTAGTTCATGTTACAAGAGATTTAATTTCACGAGCCAGATTAAAACTATTTCTGAAGCTCGCTCTATCAACTCCCTCATCTGGTGATTTCAAAATCACCAAACAACACCCAAAATTTAGAAAATTTTGGACCCAATTTAGAGACGTCACATTTTGAGTCCTTTCAGTATTAGTCTCCCTAAACCCCTGTCTCTTCGCATTTCCTATTCAGCTTCCACAATGGGTTCTTTAGGTAGCCGATTCATTCATTGTTGGGCTCCCTCCGCGACAGTGACCATGCGCGCGGATAAAATAAAATATATAAAGTAAGTTCGAGGATTTATCAGGTTCACCTCATTGCTGTCGTTTTTTAGTATTATGTTGAACTTTTGAGATGATGTTCGCTTACACTATTTCTGTTCAACACACAGCTTTTCAATCAAGGCACAGCCTAGACTTCACAATCCCCACGTGAGACAAGCTCGTTGACTTGCCACATTTCGGTAAAGCAGCACTTTATATTTTAGGTATTTGTCTGAATTTCTTCCTCCGCTTTCAATAACAAGTCCAAGCATGACATAGAACTCTTCTCCCGATTCTTTGCTGTTTTTATGTACAGTCTCAAAGATGGAAAGAGAACATACGAGATTGATTTATCGACAATAGAACTCACAGACTGCCCACAAGAGACACAAATATTCTAGGCAGGTTTTCTATACCATTGAGCCATACCTCACCTGATATACATGGATCGCTGGTCTCTTACATGGTGTCTCCTCTTAATACAGGATAAACGTGGAGGTCCCCCCACAACGCTCCCAAAACAGTGTGTAACACTTAGATACAGGTGCACGCTCTATCACAAATAGGTAGTCTTGAGAGTAATTTCACAGAGCAATATGCATGTTCGCCATTTCTTAATTCAAACATGGTCCTTAGCAAGGCAATACTGCATGTATAAGCACAGATAGGAACATTTAAAGTCAAAGACAAGCCGGTACTTTATTAATCCTTCGTGCACTTTGATTTCTTTTACCGACACATAAACATAGTGCAATATAAACGAATCCATAAGGTGATTGGTCCACTTAGTACACAAACCGTTTTTAACTTACATATTAGTCTTTTTTTTAGATTTTATAATCTAGTTTTTTGAGGGCACATATCAAAATTAAGAATATATATATTTTTATTTTTCACTGTCATTACTTTGATTCATCTATCCTGTGGCTTCCTGATGAATGCAACATGCGGAAACGTGTATAAAGAAAACTATATTTCTTCAGAATTCTGTTTTTTAACCACAAATATGTTTAGAATTTGGTATTATTAGCACACTGAAATAGCCTGTTCAACTCTGTGATATCGATGAATAAACATTATGGGGGTCATTACGATCGCGGACGGACTTGAGTCCGTCCGCGACCCCAGAGCATGAGGGAACGTCCGCATGGGCTGCGGCGTTCCCTCTGTGCAGATTAGGATGTGACCGCCTGGGTGGCGGTCACATCCTCTATTTTAACATTGCGGCGGGTGGAGCTTCAAGCTGCACCTGCAGCAATGTTAAAAAAGCATGCACAGCATTTGCGTGCACAAAGCGGCAGGCACCGCGCGGTGCCTGCTGCATTGTGCATGCAAATGCAGGGGGTTACCATAGGTACCCCCCATGTGCACCCCCCACTACACCTAGGGGGCCCGCAACGGGCCCCCGCAGTGCAGTTACACATGCTTTTTCACGGCGGAAAAGCCGCAGCGGAAAAGCATGTTCAAAAGCACATCCTAATCTGGCTGACGGTGTCTGAGAGACACCGTCACCATTTTAGTGCTTTCCCGCCGCGGTTGTAAGCCAGCCGCGGCGGAAAAGCTGCGGACCTAAACCATGACCCACCAGCCATCCTAATGTGGCGGTGGGTCCTGGTGGGTCCGCAGAGGATTTTCCGCATCCTCCGGGCCGGCGGTGGCTTCCGCCGGCCCGGAGGATGCGGAAAATCCTCCATCGTAATGACCCCCTATGTACTTCCAAAACATATTGATAATGAGAAAGATGAAGAATGGAGGCTTGTATGCATGAGTATGTCTAACGATTGTAACGCATGTTATTTATACAATTTATTTTTTTATCGCTAATTATTATGCTTAAAGACACAGTGATATTGTTCTTTACAGACAAACAAACAGATGTCTAGACACCCTTAGGGCTTCATTCATCCTTTCCAGATGATATTTCAAAACTGTATTTGTTTATTCGGACAATGTGTCCATATGATA
Source organism: Lissotriton vulgaris (assembly GCF_964263255.1). NCBI lineage: Eukaryota > Metazoa > Chordata > Amphibia > Caudata > Salamandridae > Lissotriton > Lissotriton vulgaris. The sequence continues at coordinate 417,432,751 of NC_141697.1, read as the reverse complement.
TATACATTTCTAATAATTAATACACCTGCAACTACTGGCACAATCTAAGCACTTCTAGCTGCTGCCTTGCCGTTATTTTTCTACAGCAATCTACTTATTGCCCGCAAAATAAGCGGTTTTAGGTCTACATTATTCTGTAAAATACTGATTCCAAATGGCATTCTCAAAACAAAATGTGGGTCCACTTTGAGGAAGTAACAGTAAAGTTCCCACCCAATTTTTTTTTCTTCATAATCGCTCTATGTGCCTCAGTGCGAGCAGCTAACACAACCCCTTCTGTGTGTTATTGAAAATGTTGGTGACATTTTTTGATCTTATCATTACTAACCTCATTTTCGGGTGTGTATAGCTCTTGATAGTACTGAGCAAATTGCTGCAGAATTGCTTTAGAATCCTGGAATATTTGATTATTAGTCCCTTTAATTTCTTTAATAGCCATTTGAGCTCGATCTTCAGCCACTTTATACGCTAAAATGTTGTCTATCCTTTCACCCCCTTCATATTGACTTAATTGATATTTTTTAAGTTTAATAATACTTTTTTCCCTAAGTAGATTTTTTAGAGCTGATTTTAACTCAATTAATTTAAAGTTTAATGCTTCCACCTTATACCCTTTTAGCAGAGCTTCAGGCAATAGATTTTCAATATAAAGTATATAAGCTATCGTTTTCTCATTTTGACACCTACGTTCCTTATTTTGTTGCCAGATATACTGTTGTGAGAACCCTCAAATGCTCGCTTTACATGCATCCCACACTATCCTTGGTGAGACAGAGTGAATATTTATATCTATGAATTCTTTTATATGTTCTTTTAATTGATCTAAAAAGATAGCATCCGAGAATAAATATCTAGGGAATGAAAAAGGGCGAGGAGCTTGTCTTTCAGTCATTACCTCAAATGTCAAAAGAATAGGGTTGTGGTCAGTGCTAGTTTCCAGGATAGAATCCGAGACCCAGACCATATCTATGCGTGAGCATAATTTGTGTGCGGCAGAATAATAAGTATAGCCAGCTAAGTTAGGGTGTAAATATCTCCAAGCGTCTTTAATTTGATCTATTGCCGTCAGATCCCAAATTGCAGCCCTAGTCTTTCGCATCTTTGGAATGATCCCCTTCTAGTTATATCCAAATTGTAGTCCATAATGCAATTAAAATCTCCTAGCACGATACACTCCCCTTCCCAACTAAGCAGCTCCACATTAATTTGATCAATAATTCTAGGTTCATCTATATTAGATGCATAGATACCGCAGATTGTATATTTACAGCCTTCGATTGTTAACTGTACAATTGCCCATCTGCCGGCTTTATCCGTCAATGTTTTGTTTACTTCTAACTTAAGCTGTTTATGTTTTAAGATTGCCACCCCCGGAATTGAAGCATTAAAATCCGTGCATACCAAAGTATCATAACCAAGTTGTTTAAATAGTTTCCTATCTTTGTATGCTACATGAGTCTCAGTTATTACTGCAATCTGAGGATTATACATTTTAAGCTCCTCAGACACCAGACTTCTCTTAGTCCTACTATTTAAACCCGCCACATTCCATACCAAACACTTTAATTGATACATTTGATATAATACATTTTCATATCCTTGATTTCAACATACCAAAATAAATCAGCCTCGCTACACCGTAGTATTATTAAATTACTTGCCCCTATGATGCCTTTTTTCCCCTGAACCATACCACCCCCCCCCAGCCCCTACCTTGCAGAGTACTGTCCCACCCCCTCCCAGTTCTGTTCCTACCTACAGGCGCCCTATTATCCCAGCTGCCGTTGAAGTGGCAGCAAACGCAGAGTCGCGGCCCTGAAGAGCCGGCCATGCAATACTACAAACTCGTAGCTACGTATCATATCTTGCAGTGTCTTGTAAAACAAAACAAAAAAGGGAAAAAATTTAAGATTTTTCGAATTTAACTGGAAGTTCAACTAGTAAACGACCAAAATCCAATCATGATCACCCTGTGTCTAAAATAATTCCATAATTCATCATTATTCATAAGATAGACAAGAAATATTTCAATGTCAATTTTTCTCCCCTTTCCATTTACCCATAATATGCTCAACCTCTTTGTCTTCCATAAAGTAATATACCCGACCATTCTTTAAAACCTTTAACTTGGCTGGTTCTTGCAGAAAAGCCTGACCCCCCAAGTTCCTTTATCGGGTCAATGTATTGTTGTAATTTCCATCGCCGCTCCATAGTTAGTTTGCATAGATCCGATCTGACAAAGAAGGTAGTTGAATCGATAGTGACTGGGATATTAGGTCTTGCTTTAAGTGAAATCGCCTGGCGAAGTAGAAAGTTACCAATACAGATCAAAATGGGGCGCGGGTATTGATTACCCTTATTTCTTTGAATCAGAGGGAGCCGATGGGCTCGTTGTATTTGTGAGTCCCAATCCCAGTCTGATAGCTCAGGGAATGCCTTTTGGAATAACTGTACAATGTATGCTCTGGGATCGGCTCCTTCGGCCCCTTCCATTATGCCAAAAATTCGAAGATTCTGTCTTCGCTGTCGATTTTCTAAATCTTCGAGTTTGATTTGCATTTGAAAGATCTGAGCCTCGTGTTTAGTCACTGCTGTTTCACAATAAGTTGACTTTTCTTCTGTTAAGACAACCCTCTGTTTCAGCTCTTCCATCTCCTGAGAAATAGCCCCTAATTTATGTGGCATCTCCTGAAGCTATGATAGAGTCCTGCTACTATCCTCCTGCATCTGTTGATAGTGAGACTGTTTTTGCTCGCTGAGCAACTGCAAAATCATCTGAAATGACGAGGAAACCTCCCCATGCAGATTCCAATCAATATGTGTATCAACTTGAGAAGAGGTTAGGGAGGGTATACTGTTGATATTACCTGCCCCTATTAGCGTAGGACCAGTATCTTTTATTACTACTGCAGCTGGGGCTAACCCGGATAGTACAGTTACTGAAGCTGGTACGGGAGCTATCCCTATTGCTCCCAACTGTGGAGCAGAGGGAAAAGAAGAGACATCTTCCATTTCTTCCAATGTAGCAGTCGCAGTGTCCGATCCGTCGGCCAAAACCACTACAGGGGGTGTCTTATCACCAAGACTATTTGTCTCCCTTGATATAATGCCTGTCTCAGTAGGGCTGTTCCCTGAGAGCCTTAGGGCCATAGATTTAACGCCACCTTTAGCCTGTACCCATTTCCGTATGGGGCTATTCTCTGCTATCACTTTTGCCATCATAGGTTTTGGTTTATTTACCATCTTTTTTACTTTATTTTTCACTTTACCTCTCCCTTTCCTTACACTATTAATTTTATCTTTAGTTAGACACGAGGGTGTACTATTGCCTGGGTCAGGAAAGTCACTATAATTCTCATCCGTATCAGTTCCCTCAAAGTGTTCCACCTGATCAGCTTCCCCTGCTACTTCTGTTTCCCCAATATTCTCTCCTCCTTCAGCTGACAGTTGACCAACCTCCGTTACTTCTCCTTCGATCAGTTCATTATCGCCCCCACCTTCCGTCATCTCTATCAGTATAGACGCAGGTGCAGATGAAGTCGGTAGAGGTGGCGTGATATTAGCATTAGGATTAGCATTATCATCAGTCTCATTTTCTAGTTGAACTTCTAATTGAGTCTGAGTATCAATGCTGGGAGGACAGCTTTTAAGGGAGATTGTATTCAGTCCCATCACATCATAAGAAGTGCCGGCGGTGGTTTTTAAGGCGATGGTTGTAACATTATTCTCGCTGTTTGTTGAGTTAGCAAGAATGTTACCCTGTAACCCCGGGGAACCGGGGGCCTCCGATAACACAGTAGAGTCATTAGCAGTAAGATTTTTTATATTTTTAACAGGTACCAAATTAGGTACTAGGTTAGTTTTAGCAGAAAGCGGTAAGCGAAGAAGTGGCTTACTGGCATTAAGTCCGGGTCTCTCCTGCTTGCTCATCTTCTTTCCGCCATCTGGAATCTGCATTGTCGGTTTCTCTGTGGTAGCCTCTGTCGTCGCTATAGTGGATGCCATTTCCTTATCCACAAGATTTGCCCCCGTCTGTTTTGTAGATCATGCATTCCTCGTCTGAGGTTTTGGCGCCATTCCGGGTAAATCCGCCGCTGCCGTTGAATAAAGTTATGACTATTGAGGCAGAACAATCAGACCAATTAACGTGGGATATCACACCGGCAGAAATCAGAATAGCTATTAATTCTTTGGCACCTGGTAAAGCTACGGGAGAAGATTCGATCCCTATAGAATTATTTAAAACCTGTGCGGAGGAATTGATACCTTTATTAGTTAAGGTCATTCAAGCTATCGGGAATGGGGAGCAAGCGCCAAAGTCCTGGAACTCGACTCAAATCATTTTTTTTTCTTAAAAAAGGCAAGCCAGCTTATGAAAGAGGGTCTTATAGACCTATATCGCTTATAAACAGCGATGCTAAAATATTTGCAAAGATATTAGCAACCAGGCTGGCACCACTAATGTCACAAATGGTATCACCCCAACAACATGGTTTCATCCCTAAGAGGGACACTACGGCCCATATCAATGTGGCCATTATGGCTTTTGATGTGGCGCGGATCGAGCCAACCCCACTCGGTATGATTTTATTAGATGCAGAGAAAGCATTTGACCGAGTGGGGTGGGGCTTTTTATGGGCCACACTACAGGCTTTTGGCATAAAAGGCCAATATCTGAAGTGGATTCAATCACTTTATGATGAGCCTATGGGTAAAATCTCCTATATGGGCAAATGCTCCTCTATTTTTCCGATTAAACGTGGGACAAGACAGGGGTGCCCTCTGTCGCCTCTTTTATTTGCCCTTATAATGGAACCATTCTTGATTGCATTGCAGAGTCAAGATATGATCTGTCCTTTTGTAAACGGCACAGACTGAAGGGCATTATAGCAGAGGCAGGGGAATTCGGCTTGGCTTCGGGATACAGACTTAATACTGGCAAGACCCAAATTGTTATGAATTATAAACCATCAAGCTCAGTGATGGGGGTATGTGAAGACGTTTTAAGTATTTGACTCGGATTAACACCCACAAAGTATAACATCAAATATTGATCTGTGTCCCGAAATGGGCTAATAACGATTACACCGATATTGATTTTATGCTTGTCAAATGTGGCTGCCCCACCACACCACACCATACCATACTAAACTACTTAAGGTTGATACTTCGATTTGATAATGTGTCTTCTTACGTTGAAGTAGGGTCTGACAATAACTGTTGACCTCACATTGATTGTTCTGATCCATTTTCTTCAGTTACCTAGGACATGGGTAAACTTTCTTGGGCTGGCTGTTTTCCTAGCCAATCAGAAGAATGCATTAAAGTATATGAAAAGAGGGGCACACCCCCAATGTTGATGATCAGATGACGGGCCCAGCACTGTGTAATTTTATGTTACGAGTTCATAAAGCGGATGCAAACTCACGAGTTTCTTGCTGAGGTAGACCGGAACTAGGACTAGAAAATGAAAGTAGGTTCTGGGAAACAAGAAGATTTTGATCATGGGTTTAAACTTACTGTGGTATGCTGTCACTGATCGGTGAATTCCACAGTCTAGCAGGACAGAGCGAGAAGGTCCGCCCTCTCAAACTACTTCTAGAGGACTTGGGGATAGTGACCAAGTAGGCAGAGAAGGAATGTAGTGTTCTAGAAAGTGTAGGTATGATAACACCCACGTTTGAATGAGGCAGAGAGAAATATCACCATGCAAGATCCTGTAAACGAAGCAGAAAGTTTAAACTGAAGCGGAGTCAACTTGGTGCTGTGAGCAGGATAGAAGCGTCCATGGTTCCTCCTATATCAGTCAGTTTGTAGCAGTTATTCAATTGTTTGGCCACACAATTTTCTTACAATTTGGCAGCAGCTGGTTGGCGGTATAGGACATTATTAGGTCTCGCGACCTATCAATGCGCATGCGCATTGAGCGGAGCGAGAATTCAAGTGCTCAAAATCCTCGTCAAACCAAGGGCTTCTTGGTGCGGTTTTCTTTGAGTTCACGTGAATCACGTGACCAAACAAGCACGCGCATCAGCCTCCCTCCCTCCCTCCCTCCTAATTGCATTTTTTTTAACGGCCGCCACCACATCAAAGGGCTTCGCATAGCGTGCGCTCTGCGGCTTCTCCTCCCCTAATTATTCATGGCTGGCTGGTGGCCGGCCGTACTTTCAGTTTCCCTGCCACTCTTGTCTATAATAATCCCTGCCATGGTTTCCCTTCTCTTTCATACTCTTCCCCTTGTTTCATATGTCTTCACTTTCAGCAGTAACAATGGTGGCTGCGCAGCTTGCCAAACCGTGAAGCCTGCTTTATGGAGGTCGCGATACAACTTTCCTTCCCATAACCCCTCATCCATCGTCCACGCTTCATAGTTCGTGAAGCACAGCCAAGCAGTCCGGCACCCCACTTTTCAGCAGTGGTGACCGCATACATCACTCATGGGACTATGCCATTGTTTTTATTCTCAGTGCGCCATGCACGCTTTCACTTTCATTTTTCATTGTTATGGTATTCGAACGGTTTGGGAATCAGCGCATTGTACTTTCTTTCCAACAATTAAAAGGAAATGGACTGTTCTGGTCCTTTGGTCACGCTCTGCCCAATTGCCCCGGCTTCGCTTTAGCTCCATTGTATTCTTACGCACTTTCGTCACCTTAGCTCGAGAGATGTCCCGAAAAGTTTGTGCTGTTCACTTTCCCAGCTTTTTTTCTCCATTAACCACATCTCTGCTTCATACCTCCGCTTTCTTTTTTCTTCCACGCCCTTTCTACTTTACAAGTCTCTCTCCTCACTTTACAGTGCCTTATTCCAATTAGGCTAGTCACATTTCATAGAGCCCGCCTCTCCCTACTCCCTCTCCCTAGCATTATATTTGGCATCGCCTTTTTGGTTAGCTCCACCTAACAACCCTCTGCTTCTTTCCTTCTGTAGCTCTGCCCACAGCCCTTAAACTACATCTCTGTAGTACTTCAAGTACTTAACCTCTTTTCCTCCTTTCACCTCCTGTTTGCCTTGCTCCTTCCTGATTTCCAACCCTCCTCTCCCACCCTTACCACCTCATCAGCTGCTGCAGCGCATTGTGTCAGAGGACAACATGGAGGACGCATTTTCCTGGTATTGTATGTGTGCAGCAAGGACCCTGGGAGTTTGGGAATTGCAACCCAACTGTAAAGGTGAGCGTCTGAGTGGACAGGTATGCTGCAGGTCGTGGCTGCAGAAAACGGCGAGAGAATTCCTGAGAGGTAAGAAACGGAAAACCAGATCCAAATTTTATTGCAGGGTGGCGGGGCGGAGAGCAACAGGGTGGGCGGAGCCCATTTTTCAGCCCCAGGCATTACAGCGAGTGAGAAAGAGAGAGGTCAGTAAGCATGGGAGTTGTTAAGTACATGTTGGCAGTTTTTTAATGTAAGTTACTTTTGACACGTCGTTTCAAAGTAAGGGACCTACATATATGTCACAAAGAGTACTTATTATTGCAACTGCTGTCAGCCCTTGCACTACTCACCAGGGTGAGTTTTCTCATTTAACATCGACATGCCTACAATAGGACTTTATAGCATGCACATCACCTGGCTCACATTGTATTCATGTTCGTCATCTAAACTCATTATAAGTATCCTCATAAAGATACCCCGAGCCCCCATTTGCCACATACACATTGGCTTCATTAGTAGCAGACCCTGGTGGCGTAAGATGATCACTACTTAATCTAAAGTCTGTAAGGTGTTCTTTAAGGAGGTTTTTGTATAGGTGGTGGGAATCTGAGGGTCGTCATCCAACACATAAATAAACAAGCACTGGCGTTGCCAATAGGTTTCGCATTTGGAAAGTTGGAGCTATTGGTTTTGTAAATGACATTTTATATTTATATATTGTTATTGACAATGCCAATAACGATATATAAATATAAAATGTCATTTACAAAACCAATAGCTCCAACTTTCCTACTGCGAGACCTATTGGCAACGCCAGTGCTTGGTTTTTTTATTGTTGTGGAGTCCAGGCCTGGTTTTGATGTCGGCAAAATCTTTGTAAACTAAAAAAAGATTAAAACAAGCTTTTTAAAAACCCAGTCCTTACCATTGGTTGGTTTTGATGCAACTCCTTTCCTTGCTTCTTAATATTAGTCGGTGCCTCATGCTTCCCTCCTGCTTTCTCCAGGCGCTTCCAGTGTTTGTCCCTGCTGTGGAGCCTGGACCACATTCAGTTTCCTGCCTGCCGCTAGTGTCCATCCACTGGCCGTGCACTCCTGAAGTAGCTTTTAATAAAATAAAAATAATAATTCATGCACTCTGTAAGAGTGCATATGTCTGCTGTCCATCCCCTTCCCTCTGTCTGTCCTCTTGCCTCATCCGCCCTCCTCCTACTGTGCGTTGTGTTGCTGCACCTTCCTCGTGTTGCCTGTCTCACCCGCCTTCCTTCTACTGTCCATTGTGCTGTTGCTCTCTCCTCCTCCTCCACACCTTCCTAGTGTTGCTGTGCAGCATGTGTAAAAAACATTGACAAAACCAAAAGATCTTGCATAGACGAAGCCTATTGGCTTTGACAGTGCTTGTTAAGAATAGTGGTAACCAAGGCGTTTTTACAATATTTAAGAAATAAGCCCTGCATGAGTGAGGCGTTGAGGAACTTTTGTAAAGGGAGGAGTTGCTCTGCAGATTCAGTGAGTAAGTCTACAGGTCAGGGGTCAGAGAGTTAATCTGAGTAAACTGATTGTGAAGAGCGCTACACAACACGTTTGCATCCTGAGCAGGAACATAGGGGTATTTGGACAGAATACAGATTATATGAATCAATTACACTCGGAAGAGGTAGCCGAGAGATTGATTTTCAGAGAGACTCAATAATAGATGTTCACTTTACCTTCCCAGCTACTAGCGGGGGTCTTATAGGCATGGGGGTATAAGCTGATTGACGGCTATTGATGCACTTTAAGGACACCATAAAGATGAGCTAGACTATGTAACAATTGGACAGTAGAGTAGTACCTTCGAGAAAGCTTACATTCCCCTTTTAACCCTTATTCAAATGTTGTGTAGTTTTAAAGAACACCACAACTAAAAGAAAACACGCACAGGCAAATGTATTAATGTTTACTTTATTGCACATTTTTCATAACAAAAAAAATCTGAGAAAAAGCTGTTCTAATAAATAGTACAAACAAGGGAAGTTAAAAACTGTTTTAATAATTTGCCACCAACTAAAAAAAGGACATATTTTATTGCACTAAAAAACTTGGAAAAATGAACAAGGAGTTTACAGTACTGCACGAAGAAAGCAAGATGTGTTACAACATCCCAAAGCACATCTAATAATCGCAGCACAGCCAAGTGTCACTCAGCTCGTGTAAACCCGGTCTCCCAATACCCATTTCCTGTAGTGCACTGAGATGTCCCTCTCTCTTAGAAATGTTTTCGGCCCTACGCAGTTCAGCAGACAGCTGTGCACGTTCTTCATTTGGACCCACAATGTCACTCCCTTTCTCTCCTTAAACTTGGCAGCTCCGAAATTCAGGGTCATTTTCGGTGTGACTCAAAAATATTAAGTGCCAATACAAAATGGCGCTAAGTCTGCTTCTGGACTGAGACGGTTAAACTAGCTAGCAACAGTCCACTCTGTCACACGTGGTCCCCTTTCTTTAACCGTTCTTAAATTACTACACTCGCAGCAACACTACACTCTGCTCAGTACAAGCACCCCTTCCAGAAGGCTACAGGCCCAAGGGTGTTCCTGAAAGCAGAAACCGCTTGAGGGGTCTATTTATGGCTACAGTATCCTGTGTGAAAACCCACTGGATGTATCCCCTGAAGGCACAGTTCAGAGGCCACGATTATACAATTGTGTCTAAGTTCTGTAACCTTTCTACAACAACTTTTGATCACAGGGGCATAAAAGCTCTACAAGGTTCACATTCGGGTGAGTGGCATTTCTTAACTTGTAGTTGCTACTTCCTCTGACTTGTGAGTTTCTCTCTCGTCCACCTGTTGACATTTTGTATTTAGTGACGTGTTATACACCGACAGTTCACATTATGCAGGAATCCGGTCTAAAGGTACGAATTGTACCGTTGTAAGATTACTAATGAACGAGGCCTTGTCTCCAGCGCAGCCTTTTGGGTCAAACGAGGACGTAAATAATGTAAATATGTTGGGAAACAAACCACTTTGTAAACGATCGAGACAAACATGCCGCATTTGTTTAAGACACGGATCTCCAGAACCCACAAACTCACCATTTTGTGCATGTTGATTAGTAATAATATAATTTCATAATGCGACTATAGTGACGTAGAAACATGCACCTTTATGTGGCAATGTAATGTTAACTCGAATGAAACCAGGGTTTGAGGGACGTTTTTTAATGTGCAAAAAACGTATGCTTCGTGTGCTGTAAACAAACATTATGAAACAAAGAGATATGTAGTGAAATGAAGATATGCAGTGAAAAAGAAGTGATACGTAATGAAATGCAGCAGAAATGCAAAGGTGTGTATTGAAATGAAGAGATCGGTACAGTAATCTGATGCAGGCATCATTACATGATAGCAGCTTTGGTCGATGTACTCGACAGACACGTGAAGGCATGCTGTTGTGAAACATTCGTGCTCACTATTAATAAAGACTATTCACTGCACAAGTGTTGCATCGTTAGTATGTTGAGCGGACTTCCTCAAAGTCTAAGTTACATGAACAGTTCTCTTATGTGATTAAAAATGAACATTAGTTGCCTGACGTCAGTGTTTTTAAAGCAGCAAATAGTGGACATCACAACAAGGCTCCCACAGACATTTCTCACTGCTTGTAGAAGAAACCTCAAAGGTGGACATCATTTCATATGACTTCCCATTCATCTTCAAAATCATCGGCGTGGACAAAAAGCGAGTGGTCGCTGTTCTTCTGAGTACTCTGCGAATGGCTGAAGGTTTTCGTAAGGCGTTGCAACAGATACCCTGAAGAACCTACCGCCCACAAGTCATCCATAGGTGTCACTGCAAAGGGAAGGTGAAGATGCGTTAGTCCTAAGCAATACAACAAAAAATAGAGAAACCACTAAAACAAGCTTTGGTAAACCCCGAAGGTCTGGCTTTCATTTTCTGTTATTACTCAGAGCATGGCCCCGGAAAAGCTGCGGACATACTGAATTTGTATTTCAACAACAGCCCAGCATCTGAATATGGTTGCTAGGACGCCAAAGATTCATACTCTATTTAAGACTATTAGAGGAAAGTAAAATTTGCGTCCCCAGCAATGTATTTGGTTTGCTGTTTAGTGAACCAATGTGTCTTGCTGTGACAAAAATAACAAAAATATTTTTTTAATATATAATGCACGTATGGGATAATGTATTGGATGTGACAAGACCTTTGATGACTGAGTGTACTTTTCAATTATTAAATATTTGATATAATGCATTCCAATGAGAGCACTTTCTAGGCTGTAGAAGGATAAACCTAAACAAACAACAGAATAGGGAGACTAGAATACTCTCTGGGCAACTCCAATATCTGATAGACAATGCCTCAAGCCAATGACCAAAGGGAGCCCACCCATGCAAACCAACACTTTGACGGTGACTGCACCAAAGCCTACCCACTTTCTATTAAGCACAAGAGGTTACATGCAATATACGTTACCTTACCAGTTTTCTATAAGTATCACTTTACTGTACCAAGTTTTCCAGATATTAAACATCATCATTATTATGAATGTATTCTAAGTACCATCTACGACTCAATTAGTAAAAATGTGTACTTGATAACAAAATGAGTTAGGAGGCCAAGATACTCGCATTGCAATGGCCAAGGAGAAGATATACCTCCTGCAGTGGACCTCGATAAATGAGAGCAGTGTAGGGCATTTAAATGGGTCATTTGGTGAATGATTTCACAGTTGGTACCAAAACCTATGCAGATATCAAATAAAGGCACATTCTGGAATTAATATTGTTGCTGATTGTTAGCGAGGTAGGACTTGTTGCAAAATAACCAGGTTTTTTTCAAAACAGGATAGCAGTTTTATTGTAAAGGTGAGAGTGAGTTCCAACAGGCTGCTGCCATAAATGAGAATGCATACCCTACCAGGGCTGAATGAAAAATGTTTGGTTTAATTTGGTTTAATGAGGCACATATCCACAGATGAACTTAGCATTAAGCTACTGCACCTCAGATACACCTGTAAAGACTGCAATAAAGCCAACCTTGCAGAGTTTTGAATGTATTTCCCAAGATCACAGGTAACCAGTGCAGGACACACAGGTGATCAATGCTCAAAACAAGGGAGAAGCTGCAACATTACAGCAGAAGATGTTTATGTAATGAGGCCTTCGACCCAAAACACCCTAAAAACCCAGAAATGCCAGCAGCGTCAGACCCATTGCAGTCATTTCCTTACCAAGACAAGTGAAATACCAGCTCAGACTCAACTAATAAATATGGCGACCAATGCAAGCCACATAAGAAACACAAATTTGAATTCAGGCTAAAGCATAGCATGGAAAGAAATACTGCCGATCTTCAATAATGCTAGACTTCGCCGGCTGTTTTTATAGTGGGTACAGCTCCGACACGCCCATTTGTGTGGTTCGCAGGCTAGCTATTGTGCTGGAATTCAATTCAATAATTGCTGCAGTGGCGAGTTTTTAGCTGCTCTTTCTTCTTCCATCCTCTGGATGCTAAATTCATTATGGCTGTAAAGAACTCTTTTCATCAAATTGCTATCAAAACCATTAAATCTAGGTTCTGGTAGTAAACATCAAAGCTGGCTTGATCAATGTCAATTTGGGCCCTCTTGCATGTCTTCTGCAAAACCTCAGGTGGAGTTTCTGTTTATATGCAGATTAAAACAAGTTTTATATAAGGAACTAGAGAGTAACATCTAATTCCTGTCTTCCTCAAGCTCTTGACGCCATCAGATGGTGGATGAAGAAAAGTAGTAAAAATTGAATCCTAAAATTTAAATCATGCCTGTTGGAAACTGACCAAATAATGGTCCGCACAAAGATCAATTTGAATTCACATAGTAATAGTTTTCCTCCATTCCCGTCGTATATGGTAGACCCACTAAAACAAGTGGAGCTACGACTTCTTTGGCAGAAGTGTGAGAATACAGGGTGGTAGGAATTTTGTGGATCCCCACAGATTCCAGAACTTTACCTCATAGAAAATGTAGTGGCATTCATGTAAGACACACCACCCTGGATTTGTCTGAGTCAGTAGGTTCCAGAAATTACCTGGGTTCATGGAGCTCCTTGGTTGCCTCTTGACCCAGAGCTCGAAAAGAACAGCATTTTACCATGGCAGCTGAGAGGAGATTGGATTTGAACTCCCTCTAAGCCGGCCCACATGTCAAAATTATGCCTTGAAGAAACCAAATATCCTCTTGCTTGCCATTAGGTGGGAGATGCTCTAGGCGAACAGAAAGATTGTTGGGCGCTTAGAGGTGGAGGTAAGGCCTGATGCCAGGGCAGGCCACCCTACTAGGCCTTGGCAAGGGCAGACCACCCCACCACACTTTTGTTTTCCCCCCAAAAAATATCCCTACCGTGCCCTGGAGGGAGCAGACTGTGAATAAACAACCAATCGGCCCTCATGGGGTGGGACAGAAACACTGACGTGCCCTTTAGGGGGAGTGAGTCAGGCAGATTGTTTGGGCGGGCTGCCCCCACCAACATATTTTATTTCTTAGTTCTTCCCAACTGGGGAGAAGACAGATTGGGGGTAAACCCCACAAATCTACCCCCAACTGGGGTGGGCACAAAGCCAGCTACACTGATTCTGCGGTGGGAGCATGGCCCGGTGCCACGGTGTTCGGCTTACACTTCCTTCCACCCTTCTTTTTTTACCATTTTTCTCGATGTCTAGCAGCCATTATGTCCAACCGGTGGGGAGACAGTAAGATTAATGCACCTGTTCTAGGGGGGTCGTGGTCAGATGCAAGGGGGTGGGAGGCATGGCCCGATTCTAGGGTGGGGCATGGCCCTATTCCAGGGCGGGCTGCACGTCATCACCTTTGAAAAAGAATTATTGATCTCTGGTGTCCAGATGGATTTCTGCCCTCCCAGGAGTGTGCATGGATCCACCTGGGAGAGATAAGCTGGAATGGGGACATTGTCCTCTTTCTAGCTTTACCTCTCCCACACAGATCAGTACTCAGGTGGGCTAAGTTATGCCCCCCCACACCCCCCACCTGCACACCCCCCAGCACCGATCAAAGTGAAGGAAGTCCACTCCTAATGGTGCTATACACTTTCATTTTTGTTTACTGTGCCTTCAGTGTGCAACACACCACATTACGTTTGTTTTTTAACCAGAAGGATTTTCTTCTTTTGAGTGGTAGACAAACTGTTCATGTACACCATAACATAGAGGTTCTAGGGGTTTATCCAAAAATAATTTTTAACATGGTTTGTCCAAAGTGATCAGTTCTAAATTGCGCTATCATCATTCTACCTGAATGTCCATATTGGCAAGGTGTGAAACAAAGGATAAATCATTAGGGCAAGACAAGGCCTTTTGTGGATACAAAGGATTCTATGGTTAGGATAACAGTAGAGAAACTTCTCTTTTCAGCCCCCAACAAATCAGAAATGAATGCCAAATGGGCCATCTGGAAATCACAAGAATTACTGTGTAGCTTAGTGCAGAAACGGATAATTCTGGAGATCAACGGCTGGCACAAAAACAAGACTGGAGAAGGATGGCCTGGAAGGAGGAGCACTAGAAGCTCCCCCTTTTCTTGTCTGATGATCGGGTGAAGGCCTGGGAATAAGCCTTAGCTGCAATGCAGCCCTTTCATGAGGCGAATTTACTGGCTTTCGTGGACGGTAAAATTGGGTCCGCTGTTCCCACAACTGGTAAATCTGATCAACTCATAATAGAGATCTTAGTCAACAGAGCTTATCCATTTACTGTTTGTGTACTCCCATCCCGTGAATTGATGACAGAAACAAATGTGGTTTTCAGAGCTCATTTCCATAGGCTCACCACAGCACACAGAACAAAGGATAACCTGCACAGTCCATGTTTGTGAATGTAAGATATATTGGAGTATTACAGCTTGGATCAGAACTCTTTTGTCTTGGATAAAAAGGCAGCAAGCTTACACTGATCTGTATCAGTGGCGCAGATTAAGGCGTGTCATGTACATTGGTAACCACAACTGGTGAATTTCATTGGGTTTTGTATGTTCGAGTCAGAAACATAACTCAGTTTTTAACTTTGTTCAGTGAATGTCCTTTTTTTATGCACTTAAATTCCAAACCTTTACTGTTCACGGCTGTATGCTACCAGACCTTCCATCCAATCTGTGAACGGCCAAACACCACTGCTAACACTTTTTAGCAGTGCATAATGTTTTTTTTTTTTTAAACTTTATTTTGGTTATGCAAGAACAGAAACATTCCCCCCAATTGCGGCATCATACAAAAACTGTTGCATACAGAACGACAACCTCATTAAGGCACATTAGGGACACAAATATCACTAAGCAAAAATTGGACAGTGGGACTATCAGAAAAGCCAGGCATTACAAACAAATCATATCAACAGTGAACATGAGGCAGACAATCCAGAATTAACCGTCTCCAACACCCTCCCCCTCCCCGTCAGTCCCCGACCCATCAGGCGAGAACAGCTCTGCACTAATCCCCTCAGAATCACTCAAGGTCAGACCAGCAGTGCACATAACTCTCCATGCCAACAGGTCTTCCTGCAGTCTCTCGTCCCTGCGCACGCTTTTCATATGAGTCTCCTCCGTCAGAGACCACTCCCGAACATCTCTCAACCATGCGGGAATCTCCGGGGCCCTCCGCCCCATCCAGGTAATGGCCACCCTACGCCGCGCCAGGACCAACATAAGCTGTAATAGTTTATAGGGGATTTTCCGTTTCCTAGGCCGGGGAACCAGAGCCAACAGACAATGGAGCGGGGTCAAGTCTAGCGCAAGGCCAGTAGCGGCGGCTATACGTCCCACCACCGCCGTCCAGAAACTTCGCACTAAGGCGCAATCCCAGGCTAAATGTAGGAACCCCGCCCTCTCAGCTCCGCATCTGGGACAAGTGTCCTCCCTATCCGGTGAGAAGCGCTGCAAGGAGACCGGTGTCATATAAGTGCGGTGCATAAAATTCAAGTGCGTGAGCTTGAATCATGCGTTACATGACTCCTTACGGGTAAGCCCTCCTATACGCCTGCGCTGCCCGGCCTCCAGGGTCTCCCACAGATCCGTTTCCCAGGCCCCCCACGCAGGCTGGACCGGCAGCTCGGAGTCCTGACGTAGTGCAGAATAAAGCAAGGATATCAACTTACGACCCTTACCACAGGAGAGAATGATGTTCAATGTATGAGAAGTCTGAGGCGTCTCCGGGAACTGGGGCCAAAACTCCCTCGCCACCCCCTGAACGCCGCGGTAATGTAGATATTGTCCGCCCCCCCCAACTCAAAGGCCTCCACAGCCTCCTCGTAGGAGACAAACGAGTCTCCCGGATAGAGATCAGCTAAGGTATGGCAGCCTCCAGACCTCCAGTCCCTAAAGGACATGTGCTCCTCCATGGCCACAATGGGAGCTAAGATCCAAACCGGCAATTCCCTATGAAAGGGGGCCCGGCGCAGTACCCGTTCCACACACCTCTGCCAGATTGCAGTCGTGTGGCGCACCACATATGGTAGGGTCACATCCGCTCCCCTCCCCTTCATCAACGCCACCTGCAACATCCGATCGGTGGCACACCCAGCCAAAAGCTGCATCTCCCACCCCTCCGCATCCGCGAACCACCTCGCTGCCGGCAACAGTTGCGCTGCGTAGTAATAGAAGTCAAACCTCGGAGCTTCCAAGCCACCTTCCTCCCAACTCCGAACCAGGGTATGTAGCGCAACCCGGCTACGACGTCCCGCCCAAAGCAGCAACGAAATATTCGCGGTGAGATCGAGCAGAGCGAATTCTGGAGGGCATATAACGTCCTGGGTAGCATCACCATCTTTGTGACAGCGAGCCGTCCCATAAGGGAGAGCGGCAGTGCATTCCAAAAGGTTACCGAGCTCTGCAAGGAAGTAAGTACCCGACCGATGTTTCGAGCCAGCACCTGGGAGTCTGTCGGGGCCAACTGAATTCCCAGATACCTAAAGGCCTCCTGTTCCCATTGTAGTCCAAGGTCTAGAAGGCCCGCCGCATCCCCATACCCCGCCAGGGGAAAAATCAAGGACTTGTTACGATTGATTCGCAAACCCGAGGCCTCCCCAAAGCGGGCAAGATGACGCAACAATACAGGTAACGATTCCTCCGGCGCCCTCAAATAAAAGAGAGCATCATCTGCATACAAAGAGATCACGTTACACATGTCCCCACCAGGATACCCCATTGAGCCTTTTCAGCGCGGATCTTGACTGCCAAAGGCTCTATAGCCAACGCAAAGAGGAGCGTCAAGAGGGGACACCCCTGCCGCGTCCCCCGACCTAACCGCCATTCCGCAGAACGCCCCGCACCCAACCGCACTCTGGCACAGGGAGCTGTATACAACAGGCGGACCCAGCAACAAAATTTGGGGCCCATACCCACCACTCGGAGGACCTCCAGGAGGTAGCCCCAATCAACCGTGTCGAACGCCTTAGCGATATCGATAGACACGACCACCAACGGTTCCTCCCGCTCGCGAACTTCATGTAGAATATGATTCAGCGCCGCAAGTTCATGGCGGTGTTGCGGCCCGGAATAAATTCACATTGATCCGAGTGTATCAAATACGTGCATAATGGGGGTTAGCTGCAGGTCTGGCCTTCAGCCATGCCTAGCCCCCAACTAACTGCACACAATCAGGCCAAGCAGTTAACTCCCGCTGCTCATTGCCTAAGACGGTGTGCAGCGGGAATTGATGGGGAGCTTGGTCTGTGGCCATGCCCTACACCCAGGCCGTTGCAGGAGGAGTTAACTCATGGAGCTTGACTTTTGGACCGCCTTTTTATTTTTTATTTTAGAACTGTTAATCCAAGGCCAGTGTCATATCCCAGTACCACAAACCCAAGGATTCCTTATCCCTGATAAGCAATGCATGTGACGGAGAAGTATGCTATGAGTTTGCTGTACTTAAACAGACGGCTGTTCTGGATTGCAGAACCTTTTAGGGATTCGCAGTTCCAGACACCTTAAATACTGACTGGGTTCCACAATACCCGTCATAGTACTTTGGACAATGGCTGCCAATTTCAGTGTCGGGATACATGGATCCTGAAAAGTACAGAGGATAAGGTCTCAATTTAATAATTGTAATAGTCTTTTTTTTAAACTTAACTCAAGAGGAAAGGCTTTTAAGGTCTCCAGATTATGGCTAGGGGGTCAGGGTTTGCTCACTCTACCCCTTTATATGGCCTTTAAAAAAAACCAGGAAGTAGGGACAGTGTGCAGTGTCCTGAAATAGCCACGGTAGGAGAAATTTCTCTTGCAGTAACCAATCACATCGTTTGGTTCGGCAGTACAAGCTCTGTAACCGAGAAGCCAAAAGGATGAAGGGAGAAAAGATTCACTTGTTCAATCTGATTCCTTTTTTATTTTGGATTAACTAAGGAGTCACAAATCCCAAAACGCACAGATATACAAATGTTTTAACTCTTAAAGCCCAATTAGCAACTTTTATAAACACTTACATCTCCAAAAAGTCTGAAAAGATTAACAAAAAACCAACAAAATCATAATATCGGATTACGTTCAACTTTCATGCCATATTTGGTGTCAATCCGTTTAGCAGTTTGGGCTGTAGGCGGGAGCAAAAACTTCCTATGCGACCTACAATGGGTAAAAACACATCTTTTTAAATTCTCCATGCATTTTATTCTCTGCACAGACCTGCATGAAAACCTTAGCTGACTACTTCAAGCAACGTCCAAATCCTTCCACAGGGTCAAAATTAATAGGCACATTTAAAAAAAGCATTTTCAATGGAAAGTGTGGCTAACCATAATTACACAGCAGCACGCATCACTGTGTAATTTATATTTGTGCACTGACAAATAAATGGGGCTTCAATAAACAGACCCACTTTCTCAAATGTATTACAATAGCGAGAAACTCAGTTCCATGTAGTTACCACAGTACAGTTTAAATTACTTGGGAAAACAATGCTGGTTGCAATGTAGATTCCATCTACAATCACTTGAAAGACGGAAACAACTGGAACTTAACTGGACTTAACCCTTATGCAGTAGGTTGAGTATATACCTTTGTGAATAACGAGTGTATATACAAACAGTACGGCATAAACCATGTCTGCATATTCACTGAGTATATCATCATATTTATTACCAATAATTCTGTATGACTATCTCCAGGCTGGAAGAAAAAAACTTTAGCAAAAGGTGGTCTGAGATAAATATTGAAAAAGCAAAATACAACATCGCCGAAGATGAATAAACTCAAGAAAGGAGCTATCCAAAGAGAAACAACAACACACAAATAACAAACAGCAAGTCTAATAATGAGTTGACCAGTTATAATTTATCAACTAGACCTTTAATTGAACTAGAACAGAATGTGTTATCAAAGTGCTTGTCCTTTTATCCCACTTCTAATCTTAAACTGGTCTACCTTCAAACTGGATCTGCTTCACTTTACACACAAATTGAGTCCAATTAAATATTCTACATGACACCTAGGTTCAATTTTACAGAAAGAGATACTGTAGTAATTAGTTATTTGCATTTCAAGGAGTTTGATGTATTAGATGCTTTGCATCATCTAGACACCAATGCAGACATGGAAGATAACGTTGATATCTAAGTGTTAAACCCTGAAGCTTGAGAGTTTGCTCAGTCTTCTATTTAAATTGGCTTTAAACCCAATTTCAATTTAAAAATTCAAGTACGATTACTTAATCTCAGCATTTGAGAAATTAGCTTGGGATGAGTGTAGCTAAACTTTCTCAGAGAATCAACGAGATCTGCATTTAAAGCCCTGAGATGGCGAAGTTCAATTTTACCCCTCCCACGCTTGTGACGGAACGGTTCCGTCATGGCCCGCTCGCCGCGCCTGCGTGGCGCGTTCTATTGAGCGAGCGGGGCCGTGACGTCACGGCCCCCCCGCCCCTTAGCACTGCGGCGGAATAGCCGCTGCAGTGAAATGGTTATTAAAGCCCTTATATAAAGGAGATTTTGTTGTTCTTGATAGAAAGCAATATTTTCTGCAGCTTATAGACAATTAAATGACAAAAATAACTATATTAGATTGCACAGACACCTGACTAGAATGCTTCAGAAGAAACTAGTTATCCTTACTAAAACATGTACTGAATTAGGTATTAGTGACACAAAGACGGAAGGTAAATGTTTATTTAAGGAGCATTCTACAGCACCAGTCATTTATTTGTTGCCTAGGACTAATAAATCATTAACCTCACCTCCAGGAAATTCAATATTGATATCTCAGTGTATCTGGACACATTTCTAATTCTATGTGACATGCTAGGAACACTGGGAATTTCATGAACATTTGAAGGGCTTCCAATTAAAAAAAATGATTGTATAATCATTACCTCAGATGTCTTTTCCAGTGATACTTCTATAAAACATACAGTTTACATGCACTGTAGTATTCTCTTTCAGGTTTACCAGCTTCTCATTTAAGACACAGAAAATGTTTACTAACTATGTTACTAGAGAAGAATTTATTTATGCTCATTGTGGAGCATTTTTTACAATTATGTAGAAATGCTTGACCTTAATTGAAGGGTAAAAAACAATAGTTCACATATATCATTCTTCTAAAAGGAGACTTCATCTAACTGTGTTAGAAGCCTTCAGCTGTCATCCAAGAAGCATGATTAAGGCAATAACCTCTGGGGAATTTCTGCATCCAAATTGTAATTGCACATCAGATACTGAATATCGAGAGGTTGCTGATGACATGACTGTTTGCTTTGCTAGAAGAGGATACTCAAGTAGGGTTTTGAATAAAGCTAGAAGAAGCCTCATGGGAACAGTCCAGCCCGAACCGCCAAGCCATGCCTTCCCTGGACCGGAAACAAGCTTCCGAGGACCGTTTCTGGCATTCCAGCCATCTTCAGCCCGGCTTGCTTGAATCCAGTGGTGCGGAGAGCATGGGACTCACGTCTGAGCATACCCATCCCACTCGGGGTGACAAATGCAAAAACCACAGTTGATGGACAGAATGCAGAACAATGTCATACATTCACCCCAGAACAGAGATCTGGCCCTAAATCCATCGTTTTTTTGCACTCCACACCACCCCAGTTCAGACATGGCCATATGCAAATCAGTCTGGCCCTGTGCCTCATGGGAACAGTCCAGCCCGAACAGGGCAGGCGGTGACACTTTGATAGGCCGGAGCCTCAGAAACAGGAGGCAAGCCAACAAGCCTGGGGAGATCACTCTGGGTTCAGAGTCCAGTTCTTTTTCAGCAGGGTAAGACGACGGCAAGCAGCAGCGCAGCACAGCACAGCAGAAAAGCAGTTCTTTCACAGCAGCAGTCCATCAGAGTGACAGTCCTTGTAGCAGCACAGCAGTCCTCCCTGACAGAGTTCCTTTAAAGGTGCAGAAGTGCCTGATTTGGTGGGGTCAGAGACCTAGGACTTACACCCAGTTGTGCCTTAGAAGTGGGGTGAATTCATAGCGGGGTCTTTGAAGTGCACAGAGGTCCTTACTTCTAGCTCTGGCTCCAGACTCACAACAGGGGGGTAATCAACTCTCTGTGTGGGGACAGGCCTATTGAGGTGTGTCAGTTTGTCCATCCCATCCAGCCCAGGAAGAGCCATCAGGATGCAGATGGGCACTCAGACATACCTAGCCTTCCTTTGTGTGAGGCCATCTAGAGTGAATGCACATAGTCAAGCTGTCTCCCACCCCAGATGTGTATTGGAGACAGGATGCAGGCACACAGAGCTTTAAGAGCAGAGAAATACCAACTTTCTAAACGTGGATGTTCTAAAATAGTAATGTTTACCAGTAAAGAGAATTTATCATTGCCATTCAAATGACATGAACCATTACAGAGCTACTGCTTCTCAATCAGGAATTACAGCTTAAAAGTGTAATAAGGAATTCTAAAGTTAACCTAGGAGCGGAGTAGGCCTCGCCGTAGGTGTTTTTCACTACCAGGACTAGCAGAACTTAAAAGTACCTGTCCTACCTTTTAATTAATAATGAAAAAGATGGTGGGGGGGGGGGGGGGCGTGGCAAAGAGAGCCATCATGAGGGATGCAGCCTGAGAGAGCTCCGTCCCGCCGATAGTCAATCCTTATCCTGGTTCCCCCTCACCATACTGAGTCCCGGAGGTGTGGGAAGGAGGAAGATAGCAGCGGCAGGCTCCGTGGTGAATTGGGGCAGCCTAGGGGCAAGAGCAGCCGCGATGCAGACATCAGAGCGGTGAGGCCTACATCGAAAGGTGAAGCCGGGGTGCTTGAGTTTGGAGCACCCCGCAGATTGCTGTGGCTCGAGACAGGCGGAGCGGCGCAGGAGAGCGGGTGACAGGGGAGTGCCCTGGTGATCTGGGCCTCTGGCGGAGACTCCCGCCCTGCAGCGGGCTCCGGGGGGGCTGACACCGGGAGTGTGGAGTGGACTTTGGCGGGCGGCCAGGAGGTGCGGCCTGCTATCCACCGAGAAGCCGGGG
This sequence comes from Lissotriton vulgaris, assembly GCF_964263255.1. NCBI lineage: Eukaryota > Metazoa > Chordata > Amphibia > Caudata > Salamandridae > Lissotriton > Lissotriton vulgaris. Next base: position 417,410,150 of record NC_141697.1, on the reverse strand, counting down.
CATCGAGTTTTTGGCGACCTCCCCAGCAGGAGCAGACCTGGACGCAGGGGTGAGGGAAACATTATGTGGCGACGGCGGGCCTTATAGGGCCGCAAGTAAGGCGGCTCATCGCCCACCCCCTCCCCCCCTTTGGACAGGTGCCTCCGGGTGCCGCCGAATCTGGGGCGCGTGTGGCAGCTGATTCGGCGGCTGGTTCGTGCTGCAGTGGTTCTGGGGACAGGTGAGGAAGCCCCCCCACGAGATCTAGAGGGCCATGCCGCTCGCTGACCAGACGGGACGGTGAGGGAGGTTCGGGCCCTCTTGAAAGGTGGCGACGGCGGGAACGTCCTCCAACAGACAGACAGGCATCCGGCGGGCCCCGTCGGTTCGGGCCGGGCTCCCCCATGGCACTACATTTGGTCACTGGCCGCCGCCCCGGAGGGCGTGGGATATGGGCACTTGGGTCTGTGCCTTTGCGAGCTCCCGGGGTGAGAGGAGATAGCCGAGCCCCTGAGGGCTGGTGCATAGGGGCGAAGTGATCCTCCTCCAGTGAAACGACATCGGGAACCAGAGGGACACGTGCGGTGAAGCCCGGAGTGGAGACCCCAGCGGCCACCGGACATGACCAGAGGCGGGAGTGGTGGTGGTGGTGTCTCGAAGCAAGGCCCGATAGACAAGTTCACGGGCCCAGGTGGGGGTGCTGGGGCCTCTGGAACCCTCCAGACACCGGGGTCGGACAATGCAGCCCTCATGGTGGCCATTACACAATCTAGAGACATGCTGGATGCGAAGATCGGGGCCGTGGGGGCAGATGGCACTCTGTTACGCCAAGACCTGCGAAATGCTGTGGCCCGTATCACAGAAGCTGAGACCAGAATAACGGGAGTGGAAGATGATGTGGCGACCCTAAAGAAAAAAGTAGCCAACATGGAAGGGGTTCAGAAAGGCCAACTGCTCCGAGCGGAGGACGCGGAAGGGCACGCTCGACGCAACAACTTGAGGTTCGTTGGATTTCCGGAGGGCTGCGAGAAGGGCAACATGGAGACCTTCCTGACCCAATGGCTGGAGGGATGGCTCCCCCAGGAGTCCCTCTCACGCTGCTTCATAATCGAGCGGGCACATCGAGCGCTAACCCAAAAGCCTCCGGTGGGCGCTCGCCCCCGGCCGGTGATAGCCAAGCTACTCAATTATCACGATCGAGACACTATCCTGCGACAAGCACGAGTGAAAGAGCCCCTTATGTATGATAATCAGAAGATCCTGATTTTCCCTGACTACATCAGGATGGTGCAGCAGCAACGGCAATCTTTTACAGCGGCCAAAGCACGCCTGAGGGACCTCAATATCCAATATGCCTTGATTTACCCAGCCGGCCTGCGGGTGATATTTCAATCCCGCACACTATTCTTTAATACTCCAGAGGAGGTGTTTGCCTGGACCGATGAGACTGTTCGCGTCAGAGTGCACACTCTGCCTGCCAGAGACTCTGACTCATCCTCGACGACGACGCAGCCGCGGATCCCCAGACGCTCGCGAAGTAGGAGCAACTGGAGATCCAGACCGTTGAGACGCTCTCCATCCAAGGAGGTTGAAAAGGGGGAGACCGTCGCTCCAGACACTCAGAAGCCAGATTCATGAGGGTTCGAGGCGTTCCTCTTCAAGGCTCATTGTACGGACCTGCGGACGAAGATTGAGCCGACATATATGGTCCAGCTACTGATAGACAATGATTATGGGAATTACTATTGGGGACGTGTAGATGCTTATGGTATTGTTGACACAGGATGTGAGTATGGGTGGGGGGGAGTGAACTAGAGGGCAGACACCCATCCCAAGTTCAGAGGAGGACATCTCCCAGGGGGGGTAGGTTGGGGATTAGGTGGGCTGTTAATGGGGATCCATTGGGATAGAAGGTCTCTGGTCTCCCGTTGGAGGTCGGGGATATCCTATGCCGCGACAGGTACTTCAATGTTGCTGAGGTATGGGTGGTGGGGCAGGGGAGTTGGGGGGGAGGGTATGGGAGTTGTTGGTTGGGGGTAGGTGGGGGGGGAGGGTTGGGGGGGCACAATGTCGTCTGGATCGCTGTTCATGGTGTGTGCATGCCCGATGTGCCCGTTGCTGCGCCCGGTGATGTGCTTGCAATTAGATGGCGGTTGAGGGCCCTGGACTGGGGACGCCTATGAGAGTACTAAGCTGGAATGTACGAGGGATACTTGATAAAATTAAAAGAGGCGCAGTTCTGAGACTGGGGAAAAGAGAGAAAGCGGATATTCTCTTGCTCCAGGAGACACATCTGTTCGGTAATAAGATGCTCAGCCTGCAGAGATATGGCTATGACCAGGTCTACCATGCTGGGTTTGTGAGAGGGTCCCGAGGTGTAGCCATACTGGTCCATCGTAGATTGTCCTATATCCACTCGACACAGTGGATTGATCCACAGGGACGGTATGTGTTCATAAAGGGGATGATTGGTGCGGAGCCGCTGGTGATTGGGAGTGTGTACGCCCCACCCCCACTACAGTGGTCACTAATTGAGAAGTTGTATACGGTATGGGCGGAGATTCCTGAGAGCCTTGCGGTGATAGGGGGTGATTGGAATGATGTTATGCAAAGTTGCATGGATCGCTGCAGACCCGGGGAGGGACAGGTTGCTGACACACCCACCAAACTGGGAGACATGGTGCAGGGAATGGGATGGGTGGACACTTGGCGCTATCCACATATACATAACCGGGAATATACATTTGTCTCAGCAGTACATAAATCGTTTTCTAGGCTTGACTACATCTTTGTCCCCAATGCAGTGATAGGGAGGGTAGACGCGGCATCCATCCTACCACGCGGACTGTCAGATCATTCTCCAGTGACGGTGGACATTACTTTAGACAGGGGGAGGCAGCCATTTCGGTGGCATCTTCCGGCTTGGACTTTGCAACAGGAAGGCTATCAGCGCCATATGGGCGAGGCCGTAGCCCATTACTGGGAGGATAATATTGGCACAGTGTCAGATGTGGGGACGTTATGGGAGGCCCTAAAGCCCACGCTCCGCGGGGTGGATATTGCCTGGTGCGTGGCGGCACGTCGGAAACGAAAGGAGGAGTTGGTGAAGGCGGCAGCTGCGGTGGAGTTGTTGGAGACCCAATGTAGGGGGACTCAAGACGGTGGGGATGTGGGACATCTCCTTCTGGCACAGCAGTCCTATGCGTCCCTGCTGCTTGACGAGGCTCGGCAAGTATGGCTGGCGACACAGAGCAGAATTTATCAATGGGGCGATAAATCTAGTACGATGTTACATAGGCTCTGCCAAAACACATTTCAGCCGCGGGTGTTACCGGGTCTTAGGGACGAGTCTGGGGCCTCGATTTCGGCACTGAAAGGGCTGGCGGATAGCTTCGCCCGGTACTACACGTCCCAATATGCTCCATCGGAGAGCCTCCCAGCGCCAGACATTGATGACTTTATCACGGCCCTCCCGCCCCGCGCACTCCCAGAGGACGTGCGGGAGCAACTTGGGACTCCGCTGTCGGCAGACGAGCTGGGCACACCCCTGGGAGAGCTCAATACGGGTAAAGCCCATGGGCCAAATGGGTTTCCGAGCAAGTTTTTCAAGAAATATCATCTTTAGTTAGGTGCACACTATAAGGATGCGCTGAAAGCGGCGAGAGAACGGGGACTCTTGCCAGCGGATTGGAGACACACAGAAATTGTTGTGTTTTGTAAACCCGGACGACCCCATGATCGGCACGAGTCATATCGACGATCTCTCTTCTGAATATTGAGGCCAAAATACTAGCTAAGGCGCTTGTGAACCGGCTCCTCCCATATATCACGGACCTAATTCACCCTGATCAGGCCGGATTTATGCCCCGTAGAGCGACAAGACATAACATCAGACGAGCACATATGGCGGTGGAGGCGATCGGGAGAACTGGGACCCAGGCAGCGCTGCTGCTAGCTAACATTGACAGGGCCTTCGACTCCCTAAGTTGGGTATACCTCTTTGCACTCCTCCCGCGTCTTAACTTTGGGTCGCATTTCCTGTCATATCTGAAGCTGTTGTATACTGATTTGACGGCCTCGGTGAGGGTAGCGGGGGCTGCATCTGAGGCCTTCCCCATAGGGCGAGGCACTCAGCAGGGGTGCCCTCTGTCGCCGTACCTGTTCGCTCTAGCTATGGAGCCACTGGCGGCGTGGGTCCGGATAGACGCGCAAATGGTTTGAATGGGAGGCGGGCCATCGGACAGAATTGCACTGTATGCAGATGACGTCCTATTTTTCCTTACAGATGTGAACAGATCTGGGCCCAGAGTCCTGGAAATCATGAGCATCTTCGGGGAGGTGTCGGGATTGTCCTTAAATCCGCGTAAATCTACCCTTTGGGTGCTAGGAGATTGTGGGGAGATTGGACCATGGGCATCCATACTGCAGGAAGCGACTGGTGGTCTCAAGTATTTGGGGGTGTTTCTGACAGCCTCGCCCGCTATTGCGTGGGAACGCAATATAATACCTGTCTGGGACCGAGTGCAGACGGAGATGAAGTCGTGGTCTCGTATGCCACTTAACCTTTACAGTAGATCGGCTATCTTCAAGATGGTCGCCATTCCGTGCCTTCTGTACCAATTACAGAATCACCCATATCCGATCTCACCGCAGTGGTTCAGGCAAGTACATTCGGCCCTGGGGCAGTTCCTGTGGGCGGGAGGGGCAGTGCGAGTGGCCTTGCGCACCTGCTTTTTGTCCACGTACTGTGGGGGACTGGCGACGTCAGACATTCTGTCCTATTACCAGGCATCCCACCTTCTGGTCCTGAATGAATGGTGGTATGGGGACAGGGGAGACCCAGCCTATGCCCTTGAACCATATCTAATGGACCCTGAGACGCTACACACTATTCTATACTCTGCACGATTGAGGAAGGCGCTGCCCAGGGCTACGCAAGTAGTCTTTCAGATCTGGCGACAGTCGTTGCGGCGCATGGGATGGTGGGGCAGGCTTACGGGGGAGACCCCACTCTGGCGTAATGGGAGGCTGCCGGCGCTGACATCGCTGCGGGGCTTCCGAAACTGGGATTCTATAGGAATCTCCACCCTTGGACACGTTCTGAAGGGCACGTCTCTTAAGTCCTTTCAGGAGCTCAGCGAAGAATTTAGTATGCCCCGAACGCAGTTCTTTAGATACCTACAATTCCGTCATGCCATCGCGCCCACATTGGAGGGATTGGACTCCGTGCCTGAATTTAGTCCGATAGAGGCGAAGGTGGTCATGAGAGACCTGGAGGAGAAGAAAATATCCTGAATTTATCAAACACTAATCACGCATTGCTCATCCTCTCTCCAGACTCTGCGGGACTCCTGGGTCAGGGATGTGGGGGAGCTAGAGGAGGAAGATTGGAGAGAAGCCCTCGAGTACCCTAGAGTTGTGGCCATAGCGGTACGTCTGAGATTCATCCAGTTTAAATATTTGCAGAGGGCCTATTACACCAGGGAGAGATTGTGGCGAGCTGGGTTGATTGAGTCCCCAGTATGTTTGAGATGTGGGCAAGAGGTGGGCACCTTCCTACATACAGTGTGGAGTTGTGGTAATTTGACAAGGTTTTGGACTGGGGTGTGGGACTGCTTGTCTGAGGTGTTGGGTTGGGACCTCCCGCGCACCCCTAAATTGGGGCTTCTTCACGTCCTTGAAGGCGTTGGTGGCAATATATATAAGAGACACTTACTCCTGCTGGGTCTTGCAGTCGCAAAGAGGGATGTGGCTCAGGCATGGAAAGACCCCCGGGCTCCCAAGGTGGGGGTTTGGAAAAAAGGCCTCGATTTTTGCATGGGGCTAGAGCGACCAGTGTTTGAGGCCTGGGGCTGCCCCAGGAAACATTACAAAATATGGAAAAGATGGGCAGATTACAGGGGACTCTGGCTGGAGCCGCCAGCATTGTTAAGAGACGCAGAAGGGCAGATGTGATGGGGACATGGGGGCGAACAGATACACTCTGATATATATATATATTTAAAAAAAATCACAGGAATAACAGAGACATTGTGCGGGGGAGGGGGGGCTTGGGTTGAGGGCGAGGGGGGAGCTGGAGGGGGGCAGTGGGTGGGAGGTTCAAGGCTATTGATATCAGAAGTAATATAGATCGCTGATTATATTGTGATTTGTATGTGGCAGTTCCTCCAGGGTACGGAGTGCTGTGTCCTTTGTACGATCTATCAATAAAAAAGAGTTGTTAAAAACAAAATAATGGGGAGGAGCCAAGATGGCCGACAGGACGGACGTGTAGGCTCCCAGCTCCGCGAGCCTCTTATTCCTGCACCGGTATCCTGTCATTAATCCTGATAAATAGCCGCGGCGCCACGACCGCATGAACGCGCAGATCACGACCGCGTTCCTCCGAGGGCTCTACCGGCCGTGTGGACGAAGATACGGTAACGCGAGCCGTTCGCCATTGTATTCCCCTGGACCCCGCTCTGCTGGCCGCCGCGGGATGACGCTGCGCTGGGAGGACTGACACGGGAGGCACCGCACCTCGTACCAGAATTGCTGCCGGTGGAGTGAAACGGCGAGGTCATCTTCTTAACCCGGGGCTCTCCGGACTTGGATGCGGCGGGCGCTGGCGGGATGGGACCCCTAACCCCTTTGTTTTCCGGAGTGACTCGGCTGGAGGGCTGACTCGGCTCCGGCTGGCGGCGCCGCCTGCGCCGGGGGCTGCCTTCAGACCAGCGGCGAGGGGTCGCTTGCTCTTTGCCACTCTGATATACGATCTGCTCCCCTGCCGGCGCCCCCGCCTGCTGCATCCCGATTTTCGATCGTCTCTCTCCCCCCCACCCTTTGTTTCTGGATTGCTGCAGTAAAGATGGCGGTCTTGGGGAGATGATTGCTTCATTGTCCCCTGGATGTACTGCCTTGCCTGCACTGCCCCACTCCTGTTCGCCGGGGACATCGACCCAAATGCCGTATTGTGAGGCCCCGCAGCGGGCCCCGACTTGTGTGGAGGTCCTGGCGGCTCTTGTGGATCTGGGTTCCGCATGTCGGCAAATTGCTAGTGAGTTGAGCCGCAAGTTTGATGAGGTGATTTCTGCACCGGGACACCAGCTGCCTGCAACTATCCATGGCCCGGATACTATGTTTCAGCTGGCGCCTGCCACGGAGCTGATGGTTTCTGGCGACAGTGTTACTGACTTGCCTGCCGATGTGAAGGGGGATACATTGTCTTTCTCCACCCTGCACTCTCATGCTCAGCCTCTGCCATTACTGCTTCCACATGGTTTGCTGACACCCCGGCTGCTGGACTTCCTTGCTGTTCTTGCTGCTGGAGCTTCATCCTCTCCTCAGTCGGTGGTACCTTCTCCTGTGTGTGCTGGGAAGCCCCCCCTTTTTGTCAGTCATCCCCTTGTGGACCGGGACCCTGCACCTCTTTCTTCCAGGTTTTCTCCTCGTTGGGGACGGCCATCTTGTCCCTTTGTTCTGCCTTCGGCATGGTTCCCGCGGTGGCCATTTTCGGACGGACTGCAACGCTCAGGCCAGGGGTGATGTATCTTTGTACTGACTTTGCTTGCCTGGCTGCCAGATCTCGGGACTCTCGACCTATTTTGGAACTTCTGACGGCGTTTTGTATTGACCAGCATGGGGTTGTATTTGGTGGGCACAGCTGCTGATTTCTGCTTGAGGGATGGGGGTTCGGCGTGCGGGCGGTCCTGGGGTATGTGCAGATGGAGGGGTCCCTGCTGCGGTTTTCTTTATTTGGCTGGTTGCATTTTGGATTGTGTTATCCCTCGATGTACTGGGAGGCTACATGGTTGGTATACTTGCTTGTTCTGTGCTACATCTGACATGGTCTCTGGTGGGTCGTGGTTGTCGGGTGGGAGGTTAGGTGTGGGCTGGGAGCCTGGGTAATAATGTTTCTGGCCCTCCTCCGGGATTCTGTTTTATGGGAGTGGGATTGGATTTTCTTCTCTTACTCTCATACTTCAGTCACTATCGTGTTTCCTTTTTCTTCCCTCTTTCTTTCTTACGCTAAATTTCGGGTCTACTGGGCGACAGACACACTGCTGGGGGGGGGGGGTAGGCCGTAGCCTCTGCATGCGTGTAGGGTGGTGGGTTGGGGGATGGGTTTTCTTATTTTTGGTCTCTATGGTGCCTTGTTTTTCCTTTTTATGATTTCTCTCTTTCTTTCTGCCTTGGGCCTGTGTCGGGATTGTGTGCGGGTGGCTGGGGGTGCACACCAGATAGTTTATTGATCCTGATACCCCTGTTGGTCGTACTTGAACCCTATGCTGCCTGCGGAACCTTGATTTTATATCATTATCTGTATGGTGGACATACCGCCACCGATGCGTTTACACCTGCACGGGCCCTGCCTTATTATTCCTCTACCCTTATCTTGTATTTTATATTGAAACAGCAATGTTGGACTTTAATTGTTACCGAGGAAAAACCTTTAAAATTAACCTTACAGCTCCTGTGACGCGATATCACGTTAATTAATGGTGTACCTTTTTGATATCAGCCTGTGTTCATTCTGTGCTACCGTGTCATTGTATTGCTTGCGACAGTGCTGCTACAGTTTTTCGTGGCCGGCCCGAGGGTTGTAGGCCCGTATATGTACTGCTACAAATGCACAATAAAGGTTTTCCAAAAAAAAAAAAAAAAAAAAAAAAAATATAATGAAAAAGATGGGTCTGCACACCTGTGATATTTTATCAGTTGGTTAGTGTGGTTATTTGTTATTAATCCTTAGAGACATTAAGAGGTTTATTCTTGCCTGCGTGCACGTGTGACTGGGATTGTACCCTACTCACTAAAGGCAATAAGTGGAAACCAAAGACTACGTGTTGCACAGCTGCAATGGCTCAAAGAAGCCTAATAAATAAAGTTGCTGTATCTTTAACTGTTGTGTCTGAATGATTTCAAATAATACTCAAAGTTATCGTTTTTCTTCAAAAGTATCAGTTCTTTTTATGTACATACTCCATATTTGTGGATAACATAAAACACTTATTATTTCAGTTCATTAGTGATGAATGCTGGTTATATGCAAACATAAATATAAATTCTTTCAAAACAAGCATTTACAATGCAATAGGTCTCGCAATAGAAAAGTTTGAGCTTTTGGTGTGTAAAATGTAAAACATTTTTAATTTTTGTTTAAGTTTTTCAAAATATAAAAGTATAAATTTTGTTATTAGAAATGCAAATAGTTATAAAGTTAGCAAATGTTAAATCTATAGCATTAGTAAAGGTACATGTTTAGTTTTCCCCTGTCTTACATGTATTGATCTGACAAATCACAATGTTTTAACAAGAACAGAAGTGAAAACATTTAACATCTTTTTATGACATTTGTAATAAAGCTTGAAACATTGACAGAAAATATTTGAACCACTTGCTGTTGAATGGATGCACAGATTGATGCTGTTGTAGCGCATAGTGATGTTGTGGTGCCCCTGAGTGATGCTGTAGTGGTGCTGTGGTGGTGCTGAGTGGTGCTGTGGTGGAAGTGTGCACTGCCGGCTGGTGGTGTGTGTGCCTGGTGGAAGCGTGCACTGACGGCTGGTGGTGTGTGTGCCTGGTGAAAGCGTGCCCTGACGCTGGTGGTGTGTGCTTGGTGAAAGCGTGTACCGACGGCTGGTGGTGTGTGTGTGACTGGTGAAAGCGTGCACGGATGTGGTTGTGCGTGAGGTTGTATGTGTGGTAGTATGTTGTATGGCGGGCGTGAAACTTAAAATACGGCCGGCCGGAAAAAAATTAATTAGGGGAGGAGAAACCCTTTGAAGTGGTGTCACGGCCGCAATTAGGAGAGGGGAGAGTGGTGAGGAGAGTGGTGTTGAGAGGGGAGAGTGGTGGTGAGAGGGGAGAGGGGAGAGTGGTGAGAGGGGAGGAGAGAGTCAGGCCTGGAGAGAGTGAGGAGAGGGGTAAGTGAGGAGAGGGGAGAGAGGCGAGAGAGAGGTGAGTGAGGAGAGAGAGAGGGATTGGAGAGGGAGTCCTCAGAAGGATGAAAGGCTGAGTGGACCCACCAATATTTGAACCTGTGACCATGAGGTGAACACAGGCCGCTACAGTGGTTGCATTCTTCCACTGAACCACAAGACTCGGCATAGCAGGGTCGAAAACCAGGTTATGGAGTAGCAGGCCAAAGCATGTGAAAAGGGACAGAACCGGTGAGAAAAGTGAGACAGGGGATGGCATGTGAGAAAGTACAAGGAGATCAGCGAGAAAGACGGGAGCTGAGATAAAGGAGGAGAAGAGGGTTAAAGAATACCGCAAGAGATGACAGATACTCTAGCACAAGACCAAATGTTATGTAGGCAAGGGGGGGCCTGGGGAGAGCGCAACGGGGGTGGGCAGGAGAAGCAGATGCGAGTCACGGCCTGCGGCCGTGATGGAGAGGGAGGGGGTGGTGATTAGGGGGGAGCAGAAGGGAGGCCGGCCGAGCGCACGCTGGGGAAGCCTGTGGGAGGGATGATTTGATGAACATCGATAAAATTCCTGCAAGCAGCCACGAGGAAGCAGCACAAGTTTTAACAGGCACCCATGATGTAATAATAACTGTGTGTGTGTGTGTGTGTGTGTGTGTGTGTGTAGAGAGGGGAGATGGGGGGGTTGGAGGGGGTTAGGGGCGGATGCAAAGATCAGTGCTGTGTTAGGAGTGAAGTGCAGGACCTGGGGCCTGTGGATTAATCCCTTCACACCAGTAATCTGTGCTTGCCCTCGTGATCGCAGGTTCAAGTCATGGTGGTGCCACTCAGCCTTTCATCGTTCCGAGGTCGATGAAATGAGTGCCATTGACAACAATAAACATCTGTAATACAGCTCCAATGTATATGTGCTTTATAAATGCACGTTATGCACAATAGCAGCATGTTGTGTGTACTGAGTGCCGATGTGAGTGTGGTGCGTCAGCGGAGCTTTGCCTAATGTTCCTCAGGATTAAAGTACATCGGAGACATTTATGTAAGCGTTGGTCCTGGGTGTCTGCTGCGCCTTCTGACTCTTGCATGGCAGCGTGGGTGGGGTACAGCATCGGTACCGTGTTTCTTCTGTGTGTCTCAGGAAGGAGGTTCCTCGTCAGAGCCGTGTGTAGATCAGGAGTGAGGTGCCCTGGCAGAGTTCGATTTCCTGAAGAGTGACCGCTGTGGAGCCAGCGCTTTCCCAGGACTCTGCGTTGTCCCAGTTTTTAACTATAAAAAGGTCTCTTGCGGTTAGGGACTGGGTGTATTGGCTGCGCTGTTTGGGCCGCGGATGTGAAAGAGCACTGGTTTTTGTAAGTGAGGGTGGAGGTGTAGTGACCCAGCTACGGGTGGGGTCTGATACTCAATTCGTGGATTGTTGCCTGAAGACCATCCTGGAAAACCCTGGGCAGAACTGGAAGTGCTCCACAGTACTGGAATAATTGGCAATACAGACATTAAGGGCTGATTTACATTGGTAGAGCTTTATGGGTATTGTAGTACTGGAACATACATACATAGCATGTGCATTCCTAAAGCACACGTTCACTCAGAAGGGTATCTTCACGCTGAATTTCAAATGTTTATTGTTGAATTTCAGATGTTTATTGTTAACCAACTCAGTGGTACTTATTTTATTGACCTCAGAAGGATGAAAGGCTGAGTGGACCCACCAATATTTGAACCTGTGACCATGAGGTGAACACAGGCCGCTACAGTGGTTGCATTCGTCCACTGAACCACAAGACTCGGGATAGCAGGGTCGAAAACCATTTTATGGAGTAGCAGGGCAAAGCATGTGAAAAAGGACAGAAGAGATGAGAAACGTGAGACAGGGGATGGCATGTGAGAAAGTACAAGGAGATCAGTGAGAAAGACGGGAGCTGAGATAAAGGAGGAGAAGAGGGTTAAAGAATATCGCAAGAGATGACAGATACTCCAGCACAAGACCAAATGTTATGTAGGCAAGGGGGGCCTGGGGAGAGTGCAACGGGGGTGGGCAGGAGAAGCAGATGCGAGGGAGGGGGTGGTGATTAGGGGGGAGGAGAAGGGAGGCCGGCCGAGCGCAGGCTGGGGAAGCCTGTGGGAGGGATGGTTTGATGAACATCGATAACATTCCTGTAAGCAGCCACGAGGAAGCAGCACAAGTTTTAAGAGGCACCCATGATTTAATAATAACTTGGAGAATTTTCGCCTTTGGTTCTCGACTTTGAGACATATGCTGACGTACTATAACTTTTCATAGGAATCTCATCAGAACTGCCTGCACAATCTTTAACTATGTTGTAAACTGTGCAGCAGGTGGTGGATTATGCTGAAAATGCAGCAAATCCATAATTATGCAGACAGAGAAAGGGTAGAAAATCCAAATGAGGAAAGGTTAGATATAGGTATGCGATATTGAGACAACCAGGTGGGACAGACAAAGCAGTAACAATGGTGGGAGACAGGTGAAAAAGGTTAAAAGGGGCAGAACCGGTGAGAAATGTGAGAAAGTACAAGGAGATCAGCGAGAAAGACGGGAGCTGAGATAAAGGAGGAGGTGGACAAAGTTAAAGGAGAGATATAGGTATGCGATATTGAGACAACCAGGTGGGACAGACAAAGTAGTAACAATGGTGGGAGACAGGTGAAAGAGAGGTGAAAAGGGACAGAACCATTGAGAAACGTGAGACAGGGGCTGGCATGTGAGAAAGTACAAGGAGATCAGCGAGAAAGACGGGAGCTGAGATAAAGGAGGCGGTGGACAAAGTTAAAGGATGCACGGAGAGAGAGGGACAGAGAGGAGGAAAGGTGGGAGGGAACACGGCCTGGGGGAAGCTGGCTGGGGAGGGGGAGGAGAAATCCGAGTAAGGCTGTGTGCGGGGAGAGAGAGGGGAGGTGTTGGAGCTGGGGAACAGATGGCCGTGAAGCAGGGGGCGGGGCAGCGGAAACCTTTGATGTGGCCTGGCGGCCGTGAAAGGAGAAATGCTGCTGCCAGGGGGAAGGCTCGTGCATGAGAGCAGGTCACGTGATTGTGATTCACGTGAACTATCCAAAATCCGCTGGAGGAGAGCCCTTGGCCTGAAGTAGTGGTTCAGCGGCATTAGACTCACAATTCATTCCTTGCGGAATAGAATAGGCGAGACCTAAAAATGAATGAAATACAATAACAGTTCTTTCAATTCTACATGAAAAACAAATCCCAATGCATTTCGGGTTCATCTCGAACCCTTCTTCACGGGATTAGCATAAGAAATTAAAAACAGTTTTTACAATTTTGGGAATTGATTTCTTCAAAAGTGCTTTCGTCCGGATCTACAACACAAAATTATATTTTTCAGTACATGATGCCATTGCAGCTGTGCGACACGTAGTCTTTGGTTTCCAAGGACTCCTCTTTATATACTTACTACCTTTTAATTACACAGCACCTTGCCCTATGGGCTACCTAGGGCCTACTTTAGGGGTGACTTAATAAAAGTGGAGTTTAAGCCTCTCTTGCCATTTACTCAAAACAGCCTCAGGATGCTGCTCTTGGTGCCCTCTCCTCTTCACAACCCACCCTCTGGGAATTCCCGCAGCTGAGCCTTGCTGCTTCATTAGACCATCTGACAAGCTTGAAGTCGGGCTCTCCTCTAGATCCTTGCCCGGTCTCTTGCCTTAACAAAATAGCCCCTGTGCTAAATGGCCCCATCAATTCCATTCTTAATTCCTCATTGTCTTCTGGCGTAGTCCCTCAGGCTTGGAAGAGTGCTCTCATCCTTCCACTCATAAAAAAACCAGCTTTGGATCCCATCATACATGCCAACTACAGGCCTATTTCTCTCCTCCCTGCTCTGGCAAAGGTGGCGGAAAGACATGTGCACAGATCTATCTCTGACTTCATCGAGAATAACAATCTGTTGCACCCCACTCAATCTGGGTTTCGTGCGAATTACAGCACAGAGACCGCGCTACTTGAAGTCACCACTGCCATCAGAGAGGTCTTGGATACTGGAGGAAAGGCCATGTTGGTCATGTTGGACCTGTCGGCGGCGTTCGACACCGTTCCCCATGATACCCTCCTAATTCGACTCTGGGATTGTGGTCTCCGGGGGACGGTGTGGAACTGGCTCAAATCATTTCTAGCTAGCCGTCGACAAACGATCTGGGCGCCACCTCACTCCGCAGCTATGGCAACTCTGGAAGTGGGGGTCCCTCAGGGGTCTATTCTTAGCCCCCTGCTCTTTAACATCTTTCTGGCCCCCCTTGCAGAGGTTGCGGAGTCGTTCGGCGCTCAGATCGTGTCTTACGCTGACGACACCCAGCTCTTGTTCACTTACGACAAGAATGAGGTGTTCGATGGGATCCGCATCAGAGGCTGCCTAGAAGCAGTCTTTGATTGGTTCAAAAGACACGGCTTAAAAGGCAACTCCGATAAATCGGAGCTGCTTTTTTTTGGATGTGTCTCTGAACCAAACTGGAAAAGTTGGTGGCCACAAGACCTGTTTCCACCGGTTAATGCAAGTACCAAGGCTAAAAATCTAGGTATCATTGTTGACAATGAGTTAACCTTTGGGCCTCAAATATCCTGTCTTTCGGGGAAATGTTTCGGGATCCTGCGGATGCTCAGGAAATTCCTCCCCTTGATTTCTATGAACCATCGAAGGGTCATTGTCCAAGCACTTGTCAGGTCGCGTTTGGACTATGCAAATGCCCTCTATCTAGGACTCCCTAAATATCTCGTGAGGAGACTTCAAGTAGTCCAAAATTCAGCTGCCAGGGCTATTTATGGACTCCCTAGACGAGCTAGTGCTTCTGACTTGTTGAAGGAACTGCACTGGCTTCCTATAGCCAAGAGGGCTCTCTTTAAAAGCCTGACGCTGACCTACAAGGCCCTTCATGACTCAGGCCCTAGGTACATTAGGAAGCGCCTTGCTCTTTATAAGCCGAGCAGAACTTTGCGATCTGCCTCATTGTCTAAAATGGTTGTTCCAACCATCAAGCGAACCAGACAAGGGGGGCGCTCTTTTCATTACCTGGCCCCGCGCGCCTGGAATGAGCTTCCCATTTCTCTCAGACAGGCCCCTAGTCTGATGTCGTTCAGAAAGGCATTAAAAACCTGGCTGTTTACCAGTTAACTTCGCTGTTCCTTTTATTCTGCAGTTATGTTTCCTCTTCTTAAAGGACCTCTTCGCTAAAGCGCCGGGACACTCCTACTGGAAACAGGCTCTGCAGTGTAAGGCCTGAGACAGGTTTAAAGGGCTACTTATGTGGGTGGCACAATGTATTGCGATTTATATAGCGCACGTATCACCCGAAGGCATTAAGGCGCTTGCCTTGGGAACCCGTCCTGGTATTCCCCTGTGAGACAACCCCAGCAGGGTATCCACAAGGTGAAAGCCAGGCATCCCGCCGCGAGGGGCCGTAGTGGAGATTAAGCAAGCTATTGCCCAGAGTCGCAGAGTGTGAACCCGTGAGTCGAGTAGGCACCGGAATAAGAATTATCGAGTCCGTGGAATTTTTGAGCCCAAGACCCGCCGAGGCGGGGAATTGAACCCTGGTCCAGGACCGATCTCAGCTTCTGGGTCTGCCGCCTCTAACCCCTGAGCCACACTTCTCCACAATCAGTGCTGCAGTCCCACTAGTAGCATTTAATTTACAGACCCTGGGCACAGGGAGTGCACTTGACTAGGGACTTACAAATACATTTGATATCCAAATTATAGCTCAACCAATGTAAACATGTTTAGGGGAAAAGCACATGCACTTTAGCACTGGTCAACAGTGGTAAAAAGCTATAGTCCTAAAGCGAACAAAAAGAACCAGCAACAAACAGGAGATAAGCAGGCAAAAGGTTTGAGGGAAGACCACATTGAGAATGACAAGTCTAACACAGGCCCATATGCTCAAACATAAATGAATATACACTCACTCAATAATAAACATCCCTTGGTACTACATCTTCGTTTAAATGCAGCCAGATTATCATTATACACATGAAAGTTAAGATACCCTACTGTGGCCTTTGGTAGCTGCAATGGTCAACTATACACTTACAACATAATTCCCTCTGCGGATATACATAGTGGAAGTGAAGAGCTTATATAACACACACCGTTGTAACCTTGACAATGCTGACATACTTAAAAGTAAGCATGGACATTAAATCATGGATCAGGATGGCACCACTGTGGAAAACATGTGAAAAGAAGCAGGGATACAGTGTCACTGTCTTCCATACAAAGTGGCTGAGTGAGGACATCAATGGTATACTTAATGATCACAGGCAGAAGTGGATTGCTTGATAGTGGTTGTACCCCTGTTATTGTGGGAGAAGTTCACAACACAAGCACATCCTAATATTTACTATTTAGCATGGGCTGTTATCTACCAGAAATGTATGCAGCGGCAAGGTGTCCCTCAGGCACAACACACAAAATACAAATGGTCAGAGACAACAATGAAGTTCCTTGAGATCTTAGCTGGTGGTGTTTCTAATAATCCTTAACAAAACAAGCATTTGCAAAGCAATAGGTCTCACATTAGGAAAGTTTGAGCTACTGGTATTGTAAATAACAAATTCTTTATTTATGTGTTGGTTTTGAAAATAGCGAAATTAATAGCTTTGTCATTTACAGTGCCAATAGTTTTAACTTTCGCAAATGTGACACCTATAGCATTTGTAATGCAATATGTGTTGTATTTACGTGACTTAGATGTATTGATATTACAAATAACAATGGCTTTTATTTTTTTAAAAATAATTAATACTTAAATAAAAGCTATTGTAATTTATAATGGCAATAGCTTAAACTTTTGTAAATAACTTTTTCGAAGATTATGTTCAGTGTATTTTATTGTGACCAAAATCCAAGAACAGAAGTGAAATATTAACATTTTTTCGTGACATTTGTAATAAAGCTTGAAACATTGAGAGAACATATTTGAATCAGTTGTTGTTGAATGGTTACACAGATTGATGCTGTGTGAGATAGATAGACAGATAGAGTGAGGGCGATAGATAGATAGATAGATAGATAGAGATAGATAGAGTGAGAGCGATAGAGTAAGGGCGATAGATAGAGTGAGGGCGATAGATAGATAGAATGAGGGCAATAGATAGATAGAGAGAGGGCGACAGATAGAGTGAGGGCAATAGAGAGATAGAGTGAGGGCGATAGAGTGAGGGCGATAAATAGAATGAGGGCGATAGATAGAGTGAGGGCGATAGATAGCGTGAGGGCGATAGATAGATAGAGTGGGTATGGTTGCCTCAGGTAACTTATTCCCCCTTTGGAAAGGGAGAACCACCCACCCCAATTAATTTATTTTCTTCCTGAGTCCATTGTTGTTGTATATTAATTGTTATTTACTTAGAGACATATCAGGGAGTCTTGACCCTCCCCATCTTCACTCACTTGACTGATATAGTAACCCCACTTCTGGTGTTGATGTTGTATTACAGGATTTGTTCTTATTTTAGTTTATTGGTTGACCTTGTGGCCAACTGTCATTGAAACCAGAAGGTTTCAACAACCTTCTACTGCAGGTCGACTCAAGGGTGCACAACTTCATACAACTGCTGGTTTTGTACTGATTCCTGGTAGCCAAAATAGGTACAAATCACTGGATATATTCCACAGACATAGTCATTACTAAGACATTGCTGCACTACCAAATCCATCCTGACCTAGCTCCAAAAAAACTTAGGAGTCCTTATTTCATGGAAAAGTTCAATGACAATTACTTTCAATCGTGAGAACTCAGCTTTGAAATTCACAAATATTACTCCCATCCTCAGTACTAAACCGCGATCACAGTTCAGACCTTACTATTGTCAAATACTCCTGTGCTGGTTTGCCAGATATTTACTGCATTGAGGCCCCCAAATATTCAATAGGGATGTCTTGGGTGAGCCACTTACTGAAGTTCTTGTTACTTGTTCCTGGCAAATCCGGGCCCCCTCCCAACAGGGTCAGAGTAAGGTACACTCCCAGATTATGTGTAGGAACGTGTCTCTTTGCCCACCTTCCCTTGCACATTCAGGAGAGGCCGCCCACCCCATTCTGAATAGTGTAACTCTAGTCTAGTACAACCTGTGTAGTACACACAATTGCACTAATCTGAATCCTTCTCGGATTGCAATTTCTCAGGGTCTCCTCCCATTACCCCTCTTCCATCTCGCCCAGGTCCACCTCCCAGTCTATTTGTTTTCGGGCAGGTGAGACAGGGGAATTGTTAATTATTTTTCGATAGGTTACCAATATTGATTTTTTTTTATTTTAAACCAAAGTTAATTCTCTATACATATTTTTGGATCACAGACACCGATCTACAAAAAATACTTTAGGCTTCAAAGATGATGTGCTGGCTCTTGTGGGATGCATATGTGCAGCATACTGACAAAGTTCAATCTGGAATAGACAACTAGATGCATTCCTTCAAACCTGGGGACGATAAAGCATAACTAGCTATTTAGGGTTTAACAGCAGCACTTATTAAAAGTAGGATAGAGATTTATTAGTATAGGCTTGTCTTAAAGGATTTCTCGGGCTTTCATGTGAGGTATGACATTGAAAATAAACATATGTAAACGTATAAAAAAAAATAGGCTTGTCAGTCTATGTGATAACAATAGACAATATTACACATTTCAGTCACTTGAAAATACAGGAACTGTATATTTTTGACACCACTTTAAAATAAGTCAGAACTTTATCTGACTTACCAAAGAAATTGGTCTATTGTAAATTATATAGAAATGATAGGGGCCAGATACAGCGGGCCAGTAATCATTTAAAACACTCTGAAAAATGTAATTACCTGCTAAGCTAGACATATGTCCTGGAATCTTCTTCCAGTAGTCACCTGCTGGATTTTTATCTGTGATACCATACCGCCTTGCTACATCTCCATTTGGGCAAAGTGCCCATACTGTCCTTGTGCTGATAGCCAGTCGACATGCTTGCAGCCCTTATTAAAAGAAAAAAGATAATGTCATTAGCAGAAGCGTTCTATCTGTGGGAGAGCACTTTAGCAATCTTTTTGATAAAGAGGAGCCCAAGAAAATTATGCCTTGTATGCCAGGCATACAATTGATTTTAACATGCAATACTACTACAGAACAAGCTACTTACCTTTGGTAACAATCTTTCTTGGGGATACAGCAGGTTCCTCACCTCTTGTATCCTTCCAGGCACAAGACTGATTCTGGAAACATATAATAGCTCCCCTGCTCTGGCATGTAGAGCCAGAGCTTCTTTTCATTTCTGGGAATCATCCTGGGTATGACATCATGGAGACGTATAAGGCACCGCCCGACACAGTGATCTCAGTTCCTCATCAATTTTCATGCCCACAGAGGCCGATGCTGACTTGATTCATAGAAGTTTCAGTACACCAAAGGTACATTTGGGCCTTATTAATAATTTTCTGATCATCCCCAGAATGGCAAGTTGGGAGGGATAGATGAGGAATTTGAAGGTAGAGTATCCACCAGAAAGACCGAAGATAAGTAACTTTTTCTTATGGATGTCACTTACTGCAGAATGTTCATCTCTTGCACCAATGCTATAGCAGTACTGGAGGTGGTGGGTCTGAGGAAACCAAATAGCCCTGCAACAAATATCTAGCAAAATAGCCATCCCTGCAGACTTCAGAATCAAGGCAACACTGTGTGCAGAAGGCAATGGTGGAGCCGGGCAGATATCCAGGACAAGAACACCATTGGACATTGCCAAACAGCCAACCTCCACACAGGTGAAAGGGGCCCATGTGTCCCGAAGATGGCCTAATTTCACAAGTGCATAGTAACTCTTAACGCACATCATGATCCAGCAGGAGATGATCTGCTTCTTAATCACTTTTTCTTCTTGCAACGAGCACAGCCAAGGAAAAGCGGATCATCAATCTGGCACTCATGAGTCCTATCAATGCAAAAACTGAGGATTCTGTAAAGATTCAGGCAATCCTGTCTCTTCTCTGCTATGGAGGAATGAGGAGGCAGGAACAGTTTTGACAGAACAATGCACTGATCCAGGTGAAATGGGGTCAGCAGCAAGTCTTCAGCAGGCAAGAAACCTTGGTCCTAAGAACCAGCTTGTCTAAGGAAAAAAGTGGTAAAAGGAGGAAAAACAGGCAAAGCAAAATGGAGCTCAAGAACATGGTACGCAACCACAAAGGACATCAGTGTGTATCCTCAATGGGAGAAACTATTGAAAACACAAGCACCAAGTTAAGGTCCCATTAAGGCAAAACAAAGGAAGAATGGGGAATAAATTAATCATCTCCTTCAGAAAACACTACAGGAGAGTTAAATAAGGGTGACTGATCTGATACATAAAGAAAATCTGAAAGTGATGACAAATAGCCCTCAACTGTGCCCAGCGCAAAGCCTTGATGGGCCAAGAAAAGTGCAAAGTGCAACACATCATGTAAATATGTTCTGCTAGGGGGTTCAACTACTGCTTCAGTGCACCAAGAGACAAATTGGAACCAGAGCCCAGAAAAAAACAATTTGACAAAGTGGCAAATTTCATTAACCACCTCAGCAGGCAGATGTAAAGGAATCAGATTGTCCCATTGAATCTCTAGACATGAATGCAGAGACTCTGGAGATTCAGATACAGAACCATTCCTCCCACTGTGAGAGGAGCTCTGCCAGAAGTAAAAAAGCAAGGCACAGGGATGGATGTAACAGGCCTAAGTACCATACCCTTCTTGGCAAATCCGGTACATTTAAGATCATCTGCGCATGGTGCAGACACAGCTTCATCATAATACAAGGAATCAAAGGGATGGGATAAGATCAGTAGCGGAGATGCAAGTCCTTCCTCAGACAGAACATAACTCCTAGGGCTCCTTTTAGTGGAAACTGCAGGGT
The DNA here is from genome assembly GCF_964263255.1 of Lissotriton vulgaris. NCBI lineage: Eukaryota > Metazoa > Chordata > Amphibia > Caudata > Salamandridae > Lissotriton > Lissotriton vulgaris. Next base: position 417,389,384 of record NC_141697.1, on the reverse strand, counting down.
GCTGAACAGCAACCACTGCATGTTTTTGTGAATGGCAAACATCCAAGCAACAAGCAGTGCCCTGGAGGTCGAATACGGCTCAGACTACCTCTGGGTGAAAATGCCAATCGTGGTCAGCAAGATGGCTCCAATATTGATCATGGCCCCTACACAGTTTGTGATCCTGTCCGATGGTTCACTATCAGCCAGATATCATGAGACTACACCCAAGACCAAAGACTTAGTGCTTCCAGAAACCAACTTCTTGTTGGCATATTGTGTTGTCCGTCAGGACCAGAATCCAACGGCCACAAATGGAGTGCAAGAATGCTTTAAAAGCAAGGCTGATCACACAAAGCTGTGATCTCCAGTGCATCGAAATGCCCACCCCACTGAGGGAGAAGGCCTCAGTCACCACGGTTGCTACTGCTGGTGGAAGGTAGCCAGGCGTTCCGCATGTGAGGTGATCCGGCACCAGCCACCAGTGAAGGGCTCGAGATTTCGCCAAAGAAGTCTAGATGCTGTTCATGAAGGCTCCCCATTGTTGGGTCAACTTGAAGCTGCATCACTGCGTGAGCAGAAGCATATGTTATCAAGCCTGCTGCACCATCAGAATGCATGGTGCGAGCAGGCACAAAAGGCACAGGGCCGCCAAGGCTGGAAGAAGAGCTCCTTCCAGAAATAGAAGGATCATAGCCTGAATGTCCTAAGGCGACTGGGAAGTGGGAAGACATTCAGATAGCCACTATCTAGTCCACTCTGAAACAATTGGGAGGGCTGGAAGTGCAACTTGTGGAGGATGGCATACCCCCGATTGAAAAGCAGGGAGATTGTAGCCTGCAGATGGCCTTCAGCAGCATCCAGCTATTCAGTTAAGAAAATACAGAGATTCACGACACGCAAAGATGTGCCAAACCAACCTACATCACCTTTGTAAAGTCCTGAGGTGCAGATGTTAATCCACACAGAAGAACCACAAACTGATCCTGGGTGGGCCCCATCACAAGGCGCAGATACCTTCGGTGTGACCATAAGGTTGGTATATGAAAATATGCCTACTGCAAGACAGCTAAAGGAACCTTGGCCAACAACAGCATCTTCAACTGCTGCTTGTGGAGAAATGCTTTCAGAACTTGAAGGTCCAGATTGGGCTCCATTGTCCTTGAGAATCAGAAAACAGCAGTGTCTGTACCTGATTTCATTCTCTGTAACCAACTATATGACATCTTTGCTTAGAAGAGCCAGATCCTCCTGCTGTAAAATGGGAGCCTGGTCACCTGAGTTGATGGAAGGGAAGGGAAAAAAAGAGGGGGCAAGTCCTGGTAGGGCCTAACCTAGCCCAACAAATTGCAGGGTGCAATGGTCCAATGAGATGGCCTGTGATTGGACATCCTTCCCTCCACCAACCGCACCTACACCGCCAAGGGTGGATTAAATCGGTTTTGAAAGGGAAGGTATGCGAGAAAGAGAAGGACTAATACTGCTGCCCATGATGGACTCTTGAAATGCCCCATCCGTCATTGCTCCAACAGAGCTTGTTGGTCTGCTGCATTGGTTGCAAGGACTGAGCTGTCGAAAGGGCAGACCGTTAAACTGGTTCTGCTGATTGAACAGCGTGCAGGGAAAGTCAGCCCCAAGTAGTGGACTATGGCCCACCCTGGCTTGTAGTGCTCCAGGGCTGGGAAGGCAATGTTGTCACTGGCGCAGTTCTTAGGCTCTTGATTTGTTTCACTGCATCTGCAATTAATGCATAACTTCTGCAGAAGGGTCACCAAGATGATTGGGAAGAATCAATCAGAATGAGTATTTGTGAAATTTCCCATAAGGTGTAGGAGTAATGGGGCAGAAGGCAAGCAGTATTCCTGCAACAAAAGGTATGGCTCCCCAAAGACAAAAGAGAAGACCTTCTTCCTCATGGCCTCAATCTTCTACTCCATGTCAGCAGGGGATGTGGGAAACAAATCAAGGTGGAATGGGCGGCAAAACCTCTTGTGAGCAGTTTGGTCTTATTCTCTTAAACAGAAAAAGATGGCTCAGTGTAATCTTTGGCCTTGCATAGGATCTTGGTGGAGGAGAAAAAAACTCCTCATAGTGAGGTCCTAATGGACACTCCAAGTTCATCTCTGGAGAGGTGTCTAGGTCACTTATGTTCTGTTCTGCAGGGCCAAGTACTTACCAATATCCATACTGGGGGGGGTTGGTCTGTATCACTGTATCGTCGTTGTAGTGATAAATGATGTTCGGCATCTGAATGGTGCTCGAATACAAATGAAAGAGCTCCCCAAGGCTGCCCAAGTACTAGTTAGGAGGCAAGGGCCTGTAGCGAGCTTCTTCCAATAACTGCTGCAACCTGCATTTGGAGCTGACTAGGGTGGCCTTAGTCTTCAGAAACTTCATCAAATTGTGCAACGGATCAGCAGTCAGTGCTGATATCTTCGGACTGTGTGCTGATGCCGACACTGAAGAACCAGAAAGGCTTTTAGTGAAGGGAGTAGGCTCGTCCAGTGCCTGAACAATGTCATGGGGCACCAGAGTGAGGTCAACCAATGCTGTGGGTGGAACCACCAGCAGGGGCCCAATCAGTGCTCCTGAAAGCTCAATGGGGCCCTGAGGTGCACCAAAGGGAGTCGGAGTGGGTATCTTTAAGAAGAAACCCAGCATTGTCTGGGTGAAGGCCGCAATTTGTGTGGGGTCAGCGCCAGACGTCAGGAAGGCCAGAAAGAGATTGGAGGGCTTTGCATCTGAAGCCGGGGCCAAATCCAGTATTGATCGCTTCTCTTCCAAGTTCGACTCCGAAGTCAATGTTAAAGCTGAAGTTGGAGAATGTAGCTGCAGACAGTGAGACCTACCTCTGGAGTGGGAACAAGGTCATGGAGATAGAGGATGTCCCTTCTGTACCCTGTTGTGCCTTCCGGGAGGACGTCTCTTTTCACCTTGATGGGCCCTCTTCAAGGATTGCGTGTTGAAGGCAAGAAGATGCTAAACTTGATGTGGGACCTGAAATAACGTCACTTATCCTGGTGTTCACACTAAGGCCATGTCTTGAAAAGTTTAGCCTCTCACTTTTTAAAGGCCTTAGCGTGCATCATGCAGCCACACTTTTAGCATGACTTGGATTTGTGCTTAAAGCTGAAGTAGCACAAGCAGATGTCATTCAGGTCTGAGAGTGAAATTTGCCTGCCATACGAGTGGCACTCCACAAAGTCTGACATCTTTGGGGAAGACATTCTTCCTATTTAACACTGCAAAAACCAATTTATTGGAAAGGTTTCCAGGACAGCAACTCCAGATCGGAGTCATAAGGTATGGTTAAAAAAAGAAATGACCTCAGTTCATTGGGGTTGAATGTTATATGACTCCGAGATGCCATGTCCGGGGTGTTTCCTGGAGCTGCAGCTGTGGTACCAATGGCTGACACAGGAGAGTTATTGCAAGCTTCTGGATCCAGTCTGGCACCTGTAGGGATTCAGGAGGTGAGGAATCTGTAGATAAAAGTATCCATCCGAAAGACCTACTACTCTGAATTAAGGTTTATGCTGTGCAGCATCTAGAATACAGAGCCAGTTTGTGGCAGATCCTTAAAGACATGGGCATTTCACCTCTAATTCTTAACCTACTAATCTGTCTCCATGAGGGAAACTATGCCCAGGTGAGATGGGGAGCCCAAGCTCAGCTGACAGAGCAGATATCGGTTGACAAGGGAGTCCGCCAGGGTTGCGTCATGCTCCCACTCTGTTCTCTTTATATGTGAATGGGGTGGTGAAGTTCCTACAAGATGATCTAGCTAACGCCCCTATCCTGGCGGGGGCGAGAAAGTGCCAACCCTCCTATTCGCAGACGACACCTTGTTGGTGTCAAAGACCCCAGTAGGGCCACAAAAATTAATGAACAGATATCAACTTTTCTGTGACTCACGGGGCCTAGTTATTAACACCACAAAGACAAAGCTCATGGTTTTTAACCCCCATAAATCTTTTAGGAATAATTTTACACTGAATGGTATCCCTTGGAGAGAGTCAAGACCTTCGAATATCTTGGTATTCGACTCTTTGATCAAATGCATTGGAGACCCCATTAGCCAAAATGCTTCTGTATCATAAACGTGTGACCGGGGCACTAACCAAAGAACACCGCTGCTCGTATAGCAGACTGTTCGCCCCGGCTCTCGTAGTCTATGATGCAAAAGCAGTTAGTTAGGCCATTTACGGAGCAGAGCTATGGGGGTTTGAAAATGTAGACGAGATCAGCAGGTCTGAACATACATTTTTGAGGGACTTGGTCATGCTTCCCCGTAACACCCCATTAACACCTCTAATATATGACATGGGTAGGCGGCCATTTAGAGCCATTGCTAGGCTCCGCCCATTGCTCTTCTGGGCCCGTCTAAGACGCACCGCAGAGCTTACCAACTATGCTACAGACCTAACTTAGGTAATGAATTTGGATGTGGACCATAAGGTCAAGTGGATATCATACGTGAAGGAAACCATGATACTACTTGGCCTTACAGAATCATGGGACACCCAAATGCCGAGATTTCGCGAACGGATGGAACGAGCAAGTGTAGGAGTCGGGAATTGCAGCCGGTAAGCAAACTTGCACTAAAATACAGACCATAAGGGAGTTTTGCAATTTATATAAACAAGAAGTAACATTGAACTAAATATCGTGATACTCCTTTAGAGAAAAACAACCGAACAGACTTGGAGAGCCCAAACCTGTCACCCTCAAGCACACACAGGAAAGCATCTCCATACGAAAAGGTAGGAAAGGCTCAGATTATAATTGGAACACTTATTAGCGGTAGACATGTGTGACAGATTACAATATATTGATTATCGTTTTCACAGTTTCCCGTATATTCACTTCTCCACGTCCTGCATAATTGTACAGAAAATAAACGTCGAAGGATAAGGTAAACTAACTTCATTATTTACGGATTATAGATATCACTTCCGTTAGGAACGGTCTACTAGGTCATTTAGCATTCTTAAGCGCTCATTCAGCTAACCTTACATTGCATGATGCTTCAAATCGTTTTTTTAAAAACACAAACAGGATCTTTGAAAATGAAGTCCACCCAGGCAGATAAATGTGAATTTCAACCCCCCTTGTTTAGATAACAGGAACACACTTATTCAGTGAATGGAACCACTCTAGAATGGAACTGTATAATTAAATATGAATTCATAAGGAGATATGTTCATTAATAAGATATTGGTGATTGATTTGAAACTAAAAGTGTCCTTGAATACAAAAGGAAAAGCAAACAGAATATTCATAAGTTTAAATTTCATTTACAGGAGGCCCCCGAAGAAGGGACAGGGTCCCGAAATGCATTGGGCCAATGAATCCTCAATCGTCGTTAACAATTGTTATGGGATTTGTTAATGTGTGATTAGAATCACACCAAAGATAAAATGTATATGAAATGAATAATATTTGATATGTTATGGACAATATGCAAAGCAAAATAATTTAACATTATATTCATTGAAAGAAAAGATTGGTGAATAAAACCAAGTGAAAACAACTGAAAAATTGTGTAAAAGTTGCAAACTAATTTAGAATAGCAGCTTAATTAATTCAGCTGTGCAGTAGGTCAGGGAGTAACAGTCGGTTACCACCCGCTTGATCAAAGTATTTCAGACATAGGGGAAAGGCAGCCCCATGACACCTGCTAGCACGCAATAGGTGGAACAAATAATTTAAGTATCACTAAAACAAACACAAAGTATTAGGTGTGCCAAGTGCCTATCATTCCAAAAATAACTGGGATCAAAGCCATACATGGGGTAAACATAACATAGGCTTTTTCGACACTAGAGGAAACCAACAAAGTATTGTAACTTTGCACTTTTTAAAACCACAGATTACATCGGGATGTCTCTATTAACCTAGACTATCTCTTGAGTTGAACATAGCACCTGCACTTTATATAAACATGATTGTGATGAATTGTACTCTTTTTTTATCCTGTGTTCTTTTATCCCTATTTTAACAATTAAGTATCTGAGGTGGTAGGAATTGATATGAAATTGGTAAGCATGCCCTTAGAGTCACTTGTTTTTAGTGATGTCCGTTTCATGCTTTGCATGACAACTTGTTGCCAAAATTGTTGCATTAAGACTCTTAAAATGAACTTTTGTATCTTAAGATCGTTTTATCATTCAACACATCAAATCTAATCAAATAAACTTTATTCGGATTCATAAAAGAAAGCCATAAAAGTTAAAACATACAGAGACCTAAAACCTACTTACATTAAAAAGATACATATAAAATAACATTCCAACATTCCAGTAGCAGGACCCCCTCAATTTAATGCATATAACCAAGTGTGTAAAAAGCACAGGTTAAGAAAAAAGATCACATACAATACATATAAAACATAACATGCAGTTATAAAGTGACACGTGCCGAGTAAGACGTTTCTCCCTCTACATATTTGACCTTGTAATGTGGGCTAGAACTTCACATTTTTTCAAGAACCTAGTTATCCGGGCACTAACTAGGCATCCAAACAGGCCCTGGTCTTTACAATAAATTTCAAGTATCACACGATAAAAAAACTTAGAATCCTCTTTCAACAACTGCAAATAGAAAAGGGCAGATCGAGCCTGAGAGAAATTCAACTTCTTTAAAATGGGAACCAGAAAATGCCTTTGGGGGGTTTCATAAAACCTACATATAAACATTAAATGCAGCAAACCCTGTGTCGACTGGCCGTAGTAGCCACAGGATGCAAATACTTGTCCTCTACTGCATCCCTTAGGCCTTGCTAACAGGAGGTGAAAAAGATTCATCCGAAACCTTGATAATAAAAACCTCTTGTGTATAGATAAGGACCCTAACATGTAAGGCTCCGTTAGGAACCAGAAAATGCCTTTCGGGGGTTTCATAAAACCTACATATAAACATTAAATGCAGCAAACCCTGTGTCGACTGGCCGTAGTAGCCACAGGATGCAAATACTTGTCCTCTACTGCATCCCTTAGGCCTTGCTAACAGGAGGTGAAAAAGATTCATCCGAAACCTTGATAATAAAAACCTCTTGTGTATAGATAAGGACCCTAACATGTAAGGCTCCGTTAGCGGGGTTGTTTTAAGCATTAAACACTTTCTAACACTTGGTTTCAGCACCTCCTGTTCATCCCTTTCCATTTTCTTTTTTAACAATAGTTTCAGGTTTAAAAAATAAATCAGCTCCACCTAACCCTTGTAAACTACTTCTAATGTATCTTAACCAGGGAATTTGCATTGTCTTATCAAGAGACATGCACTCCCGCAAAATCAAATGGTTTAAAGTTAACTCCTCGTTCATCCAGCACTTCATCCAAAACACAAGAGTGCGTAGAGCCAGAGTGTTCCTTAAAAAGGGGACTCCCAGCTCCTCATGGGCCGCTAAATTGGATAAACCGCACGGAACACAAAACAACCGCTTCAGGAATATATGCTCAAACACCTGAATGGGATTCACAGCGATATGTCCCCAAATTTCGCTTCCATAGCTAGCTACAGCCACGCTTTTGGAATGATAAACTATCAACATGGCACCAATAGGTTTCCTCCCTACTTTGGAAGCAAAGTTAAAAATTGCTGCGTTTCCCCGAGACAGGTCCCCCTTTTTCTTCGTAATAAGTGGCCCCCAATTTAGCTGGTCATCCAAGAATACCCCAAGATAAAAAAAAAAACATTTGTACGAGGGATCTTTGCAGATCCAATGCTAAATTGATAACTCTTTATAGGTCGCTGCCCCACTTGCATTATATAAGATTTAGCATTGTTTACTGCCAGATTACAATCCGTCATAAATTTGGAGAATGCATTTAGTAGAGATTGCAGTCCTAATGAAGTCCTGGATAAAAGAACGGCATTGTCAGCATAAAGTAAAACTGGGATGCCGCGCCTACCTACATATGAAAAGTCTACTCCTGTGGTTCTAAGTACACTATCCAAATCATTGATATAAAAATTAAATGCAAAAGGTGCCAAAATACAGCCTTGACGAACTTCCCTCTTAATCTCTAGGTCCCTGGTAACCCTAACATCCTTAGAGAACCTAACATTGGCCATTGTGGACCTATGCAGATCCTCCAAGAAGTTAACACTGTTGTCCACCCCCTTTGCCCTCATGGACTGCCACAGTTTGACACTTTTGACACAATCAAAAGCTGAGGACAAGTCCAAGAAGGCAAGGTAAACAGTGCAGGACGGGCTACTGTGTACTTACTCAATAACATAGAAAGGTTGAGGCACTGGGCAACCGTTGACCTCCCCTGTCGGAATCCAAACTGGATATCCGACAGAACTTTATGCTCCTCCGCCAAAGTAGTTAGTCTCTCCAGGAAAACACAACCTATAACCTTGACCACGGAGTCAAGAAGGGAGATAGGCCTATAGCAGTGAGTGCTATTCCTATCACCCTTTTTGAAGACAGGAACTATAGTAGAAGTGGCCCAGGACTGGGGACAACCGTTCCTTGCGGTTGTGTTAAACACAGCCACAAGTACCGGAGCCCAGAATGAAGGGTCAGACTTGTACAAATCCGGGGGGATGCCATCTGGGCCCAGAGCTTTGTTGGTAGAGAGCTCTGCGATGACCATCCCCACCTCCAGCTTGATCAAAAATGATTACCGGGGCATTTGAATCCAGAGTTTCTTTACAGGGACTGGAGTGGTCCATTGGGTTTGCGAACATGGATTTAAAATGCACATATTTATATTGTACAAATGTCAAACAATGCTTTTATATACATGCTGTCGAATAAAGCAGTTTGAATTGAATTGAATACAAAGCACAATCCGAGATAAAATGGTGAAAAATGTACACAACTTTCTCACCGCCGACTTCTTGCAAAATCACAAAACACACTTCATGCACTTTTACCTCCAGAGGAAAACTACTTTTCCAGCATTTGATAATAATCTAAAACAAGTAATACCGACATACTTCATATATTGCTAACATACTCCATATATTTTCCTAATAAGGCACCAAAATCTGTTGAGGGGATTTTAACTTCTCCTCATCTTCTTTGAAAATATGCACACCTCTAAGTAAGATTTGACAAGGATCATATCCAACAAAACAAGTGTAATTGTTGCACGATCTGAAAATACTAAGACAAATGCATTTCTACAAATAAAATGTTTTAAGACCTTAATACTTTCACCACATTCTTGCACAACAGTTGAGTAGCCAACAATCTTGAGGGTTTATACAGCAGTGACCTGTACAAAGGTTCTGAACTAGCAAAACTAATATGGTTAATATATGTAAATAGAAAACTTCATCAAGGAGAAAAGAGGGATCAGTACACTGCCTACTTGCATTTGGAGAGAAGAAGGAGGCATTTCCCTCCCTCCTGCACCTCACTCCAAAATGCTTCCTATCTCACCACTACTAGAAAGCGATCTAATCAGGCATGAACTATTCACTCTTTTCACATCAAAGTTTCTTCACTAATTGTTTTCTCAATGCTCTTAACTAAACTAACTAAAAACCTCTATCTCTCCTTTTGTGGTAAACTAAGCAGGAGTCTCTATAATCACTGAACACTTCTCTCTTGATTTTGCAGATCACACATGGCATAAGAACTAAACAGGAAACCAGCTCCTTGCCAAAAAGGAGCCAGCTCCTTGCCAAAGCCCCTCCTTAAAATCCTGGGGAATCAACCTAGCTCACAAACATCAGACATTTGGAGTTCTTGTCCATTGTAAACATGTCTCACTGAGGCTTTCCCAACCTTTGGAAAACGAGTCCCCGCCAAATGTTGTCTAACTCTAATTTGAGGTTGTCCAAGTTCCTCCTGCTGAGACTGTCCACCCATTTGTTCTGAAAGCCTAGCTCACGTTCCGCTGATCGATCCACATTGTTATCCAGAGCCCAGAACCAAAGGTTTTGAAATATATAGGATAAAGGAAGAGATACATTGTGCACTTTCACGCTGTCTTTGTATGTTTTCTTACCTAAAATGCGAATAAACTTGATTATAAAAAAAACTATCCCTTAGAAATGAAAGACAGTACCTCCTGAAGAATGACCATCTGGAATTTCAGTTTATTGAGCTATTTGTTGAAGCGCCTTAGATCTAGCACCGGCCACCAGTTATATTTAGTACGAGAAAGAATCTCTAATAAATCCCAGACTCTTTTGTGAGGCTGGCACCTCTTCTTTTACATCTTTTCTTAACATTTTGCTTATCTCGAAGTTTACTTCTTTTAGATGCTTGTCCTCCCCCTTCCTTGGGAGGATAAAATGATGGTTACTCCAGGATTTGTAAAGTGATTCCATGTTCTACTATATCCAGTACTCATCTCTCAGATTTTATCTTCTGACAAACCTGTACGAGGGGTCTATCCTGTCTCTCAGTTGCAAGTCAACAGGGAAGAGTAGAACCTGATCAAGTCATGTTCGACCTACTTTCCCTCCAAACTCCTTTGCTCTTGTTTGATGAACTGGCCTTGTTGTTGCCTTTGTTGGTTATAGAAAGATGACACAGATCCACGGTCTATATTGTTGGTTTTGACGAAAGCTGGACCCTGGGGAAAAATTGCATTGGTTTTGGCTCCAGTAATGTTTTCAAGGCTGCCTGTTCTAAGTCTCCCTATCTGCCTTCATTGCTTGCAGAGTCTTGGCTATATAATTGCTAAAGACATTCTGATGTTAAAAATGCATGTTCCTAATTTTTGATTAAGCTTCATGGCTAAAAGCTGTACTTTTTAGCTATCAATAATGTCTCATAACTGTTACCGATTTGACAAAAGCCACACACTGAAGATTACACTGCTGCGTCTATTAGTGTAGTGGAGAACTGTTGACTGTCTCATAAGACTGCTCTTATTTGAATCTCGTCCTCCTTTGGGAGCTCCTCAATGAATGGGGGTATGTCACGCTATAGTTGATTGTCATACCTGACTAACACTGCTGAAACATTTTACCAGCATCCTCTGCTAACATGATGACCTGTTTTTCTATGGAGTCCAATTTGCAGCTCTCTTTATCTGCGATGGTCGGGTTTTTGGGGGTGCAGTACAAGGGGTTGCAAGCCGTGCCTTACATTGCACCGCTACCAAGACTACAGAATCAACCTTCACCAGTTTAAGCATACAGGCAAGAGCTCTCTCAGATGTCTTATATATTGTTTCTCATTGCATGATACATTCACTGTTTGCAGTTGCTGGATCCTTCATCAATAGAAAGTCCTCCTCCCATACAAGGTCAGGATAGTATTTGAAGTAACACCTTAATGGGACTTTTCTTAGAAATCAAACAGAAAACATGATTTCTCTATAGAGGGCACCGGAAGACAAACACTGTGAAACCTTCATCAGTGAATGAATCTTTGAAATTAATCCTGTAGGAGAATCCCTTGGTATGAGGATCTGGGCTTGCATTGTCCGGGCATGTTTTCACACAAGTCAAGCAGAATCACCCCCATTATCACTGTGGGCTTCATACACTCTGGATCTGTTATTCACATCCTGATCATGAAGCAGGTTCACCTTTGTGCTGAACATCGCTGTCTGAATGTGATGCATCATCATTCTTGTCAGCATCTCATCATGCAGCACCTTCAGAGAAAGGTGCAGAGGAGTTGTTAGAATTGCCTTAGGAGGCTGATCTCGTGGGTCTGGAGAGCTCAGAGAGTTTGAGGAATAGGACACAGAATAGGAGGCTGTGGGGTGAACACCAATACTTGATGTTGTTGCACATGGAACACTTGAGGTAACATTTGATAAATGTCCCAGACCATGCTTTGTAAGTGGTCAACAGTTTTAGTGACAACAGCACTAGCTGCATCACAGGAGAAAGTGCCTGACTGACCTGATAGTGATGAGGTATTGCTGGAGGCATTGTTGTTAGGCCCCCTCTGCTTCAGAATGGATATCCTTTCCACTTCTTCTTGTTAATCATCTATATCCACGTACTGTATGAGGAGTCTGGACTTCGGATTGGTCCTCGTTCTCAGTAAAGAATACCCCATATGATCAAGATCAGGCTCTTCATATCTTTCATCCCTTCTTGTATAGAAGATCGATATTACAACATTTTCTTGGGATTGGGGGTGTGGCTGTAGAAGCACTGCTGAAACCAAAAAAGACTTCAAAGTGATAACTGGAGGCAGATGAACAACTTCCATAGCTAATGACCCCAGAGAAACCGTCACTCAGCGACGGCTCCTCCGCTATGACAGAGGAGTGTGGCCACCCCTCCCCTGTCAGCAGCCAAATAACTAAAAATTAAACGATAATGAACCTGTGTTTATTATTGTTTTATTTTTCTCTGTAGTTTTGTCTAGGGGTGGAGCCATGGGGATTACAGGCAGAGGGGGAGTGGTAGGTGCACTGGTTATCAGTGCGCATGACTGTTTGGCCGGCCGTCTCAGACCGGCCAAACCGCCATGCGCACTGAAGTGCTCTCCAACCCCAGCTGCATTCCTGGGTTGGAGAGAGCAAGCACAGGATCCCTGTCTACCTAGGGGCCCGAATTCACAGTGCTCGGGCCAATCCTGAGGCTGCTTTCATGCCTGTGCCTGCAGTGAATGAATGAATGAATGAAAGCCATCTTATAATGCGCAACTTAGCCTTCGGGCATCAAGGCGCCTAACAAAAAACATGGTATGGAAGCCAAAGTGCCAGATTACAGATAAGCCTCGGCAAAAAGCCACGTCTTTAGTGCTTTCCTGAAGAGCACCTTAGAAGGTTGTGCTTTCAGTTCCGGAGGAGGGAGTTCCACAGCTTAGGGGCCAAGAAGGAAAAGGCCCTTCCTCCCCACCTAACTCTACGAACCCGAGGAACAAACTGGAGCTTCTTGCTGGATGAACGAAGATTTCTGTTGGGTAAATAAGGAACCAGCATAGATCTTATACCGTCAGAGCTTTCACCAAACAAGGCCCCGTAGACAAGGCACAGGATCTTAAAAGAGATCCTGGCTTGAATCGGGAGCCAATGCAGGCTCTTCCTAGCTGATGTGTCAGAAGAGAGGCGGGAGCAGCAAGGACAAACCTGGCTGCCGCATTTTGAACAGTCTGAAGGCGTTGTATCAGGCCTTTATTAATGCCTGAGTAGAGCGTATTGCAGTAGTCTAACCGTGAGGCGACTAAGGCAACCACGATCTGTTTACGGGTTTGAAAGGAAAGATAGTGGGTCATTTTCCTAAGGATCCTGATAACCCCCCAACAGGTGAATACCGTTCTGTTTACCTGCTGAACCATGGCCAGCGAGGTGTCCATCATCACGCCCAAGTTCCGAGCGGATTTCGTGGGCAGTGGGAAGGCTCCAAGGGATGGGGGCCACCAGTCACTTGACCAGATGTCCTGATCTCCACCAAAGACCAGAACCTCAGTTTTCTCTCCGTTCAGCTTCAATGAGTTCCAGACAATCCACTGTGCGACTGCCTCCATGCAGTTTCTGAAGCTGCACAGTGACGGAGCCAGAGAGGAGCATCAAACAGGTAAGTTCTTTTATTAGGATTCTTTTTTTTTTTGGTTGTCCGTCTCTAGGTCCCTCCTCTTCCTCCGCCCTGCCACTTTGCCCAGACACCGGCCGTTACTGCAGTCACTAAGGAACCTGGCATGCTGAAAGCTGTAGGAGTCTTAAAGAAATCCATAGTCGATGACAGCGTCGTTGATGGTTGTAAGTCAACCATGGAAAATGTACAAGACATTGATGAGGGGATGTACTTCGTAAATGAGAAAGTTGTTGTAATTGTCAAGAGTATTGCTGACTATGAGATAGCAGTTGTTGAAAGTTGCAGCATAGACGGTTGGGAGCTGGCCATCATCTGTCAGTGGCGAGGATGAAGTGTGGCTCACTGGTTAGAGGAGGCAGACCTGGAAGCAGAGGTCAGCCCGGGACCAGGGTTCAATTCCCGGCTCGGCGGGGTCTTGAGTCCTAAAAATGTCCATGGACTCAACAATTCTCGCTCTGGTGCCTACTCGATTCACGGGTTCACACTCTGCGACTCTGGGCAATAGCTTGCTTAATCTCCACAACGGCCCCTCGCGGCGGGATGCCTGGCTTTCACCTTGCGGATACCCTGCCGGGGTTATCTCACAGGGGAATACCAGGACGGGTTCCCTAAGCAAGCGCTTAGAAACCGCTCGGTGATTTGCGCTATATAAATTCCTGTACATTTACATCATCAACAATGCTGTCATAGCTGTTAATGGATATTTTTGAGTCAGTGTTAACGCTGTCGGAGGTCCTCTCATCAATGAGGTGGAAGAACATTTTACAGGCTCATTTTTGGGAAAACCTCATCCTAGACGATGCAATCTTATTAAAAGCATGTGAACTAATTGATGGAAGAGTCATCGACTATTGTGATACTGCCAAACTCATCACTGAAGCCATTTTGTTGTGGCAAATCAGGGTTTGCTGGCACAGACCGTTTTGCCTTCTATGAATGCATCCTGGGAAGGCCATTTTCTCTCTGCCTGCCATTTGAAGACGTTCATGACTGACCAGAGGTCTGACACAAAACAACAGGGTCAGAGGGTCTTAGAACCAGAGTTGAAGTCTAGGACTTCGACTTCTCAGAAGAGAGTTTAAAGCCTGCATCTGCTTAGCAGGCTTAAGCCTCTTCTTCTCGTACATCTAGAGCCAATCTTCTCCTGCTGTCCTTCAGCAACTTTGAAGAGACATTTCTGCAGATGGTGCATTTCTTCAGTCTGTGACTAAGATGCAGGCATGATAGACATTTGGTGTAAGGGTCAACAATATAATTTGTTCTCTTGCTACAGGCTTTAGAATCCTAGAATAGATCTTTCTTCTCAGCAGCCTCAGGTCATCTCAAAAGAGGAAGAAATTCAGAGCCAAAACTGGGACAGAATATCGCCTTACTGCTTGAAAGCAGTTCTGAAAATGTAGAAATTGAAGGTGTTGTGGAAAAACAGCTCAAAAAGTCAAGTGGAGACAGACTCCTGAGAATTCCCTTGGAACCCTTTTTCAGGGGAAGGAATGTGGGCCTTGGCAGCTGTTTGGTTGAAGTCAGGGTCACACAATGAGGTGTACCGGTTGTACATCGTCTATGGTATGGTTTTTTCAATTTTATTGTGTGTAATGGAGATTACTATGCTAACATTTATTATTGAGGGTTCCCATTCTGATGAAGGGGAATGATTCAAGCATGAGAATGTATGAAAGATCCAGTTCTGGAGAACACAGTGTATTACAAAAACAGCTTCAATGCAGATTATTTATTTAAGCGCGAGATGAACTATCTAAACATGGAGAGCACTGTTCAATCTTCACAATGTTATTTTCAATCACTTTTTTAGCAATTTTCATAAATATTAGCAATCGTGCAGTTTGCTGTGTATTACTGCCTTTCTTGTTAGGAATAGTAGTGTCCAAACAGAATCTGGCCCATACCTTAACAAATACGGAGCATAGCCATTCTCTGCATTGACTTAATAATGAGGGAAACACAGCCACCAAAATATGCTGGAGTGATTTTAGTCTGCAAACACACACAATCTGTTTTCTTTCCTAACCTCAGTCTTCCATTGGGGATCAAATTCCCAAAGGCTGACTAGGCAAATTTTAATCAAATAAATTACTTTTTCTCAACAGGTTTGCATCTTACTTACCAAAAAGCTTTTTTTTTTAAAAATATTGACTTCTTTAAAGGCGTAACTTATTCTCAGGCCCAGAGCCATCTCTGTCCTCATTTAAAGTCTTATACTCTTTGTTAATCTCATTTTGGGCCTTTAAACACCTTGAGCAAATGCCTTTGCAAGCCAAAGCCTGGGGTTTCTTTCTCGAGTCAAAGAGTTTTCAAGAGCTAACTGAACAGGTGCTGAGATTAGTGACTACCAAATTCCACAATGCTAACCTGTTTTTTGTTAGGCCATTAGTTAAGTCGGCAAAGAATCCTTCAATCTCCTCTATACTCTTGCAGGCCTGCCAACGCTAATCAACTTGCGCTGACCATTTTATAATTTGATATTAAATAGTCCCCTCCACGACCCCAACTTCAAAAGCATGCTTAGATGGAGGGAGATTATTTTAACCCAGAAAACCTGATGGTGAGAGTAGGAGTCTATTCATTTAAGAATTCAATTCAATACTCTTTATTCGGATACGAATATCCGTAAAAAGCACAATTCAATCACCACCAACAGAAATACCAACTCTTATTTAAATTCTTACTTAAAACCGCAGTGCTTAAAGCTAGGTAAAAAAAAGTGGCTTTGATAAAAAGACTACAATTGTATACAATGTTAAAAAGGAATAATATACGACAACAGTACCATAGTAACGATTTACAAGTTAATGAACAAAGTTAAAACGTTAAAAGAGGTTGGACAGGCACTTAGCAGCAATATCATAATAAAATAAAGTGCAATTAGTTGTAAACAGTAATAGCAGCATAGTACAAGTCTAACTGATGACAATGACTGTGTTCAAAGGAACATTATCATGTGGGCACGTGCCCTTAGCACATTAAAAATCACTCATGGAGATACGTGAGCGGACTGTCGCTTTCAGAAACTAGCTTGCACGGAAAATCAAGTTGTCGTTTTCGAGTCTAAGAATCTCGAGATGCGCTGATCTATAATCAATGTTGGCAAATGCCTTAAAATACGGAATCAAATATTGTTTTGTATAATTTCCGTAAAAGTTACAAAAGAATAAAAAGTGTACCACCCTTTGGCTACTGTCAGTACCACGTGGACAGGGCGTTTGCTGAAGGTTATTGTTAAATCTCAAAGGTAAGCAAAGTGAGTACTTTATAGTGCCATCCATAAGGTGAAAAAGCAGACTCCTCTCCCATCGTCCAATACTCTTCAGGAGGTACTTAGATGGCATATATGTTTGAGGGCTGTTTACCTCCAGTAGGGACATGTGCCTGGCAACTGAAGGTTTAGAACGCTCTGTAATGTGTCTTTCATTGTTATAAGATTCACACAATAGACCCATGAGTGCTCTTTTGTTCATGCCCTCTAATGCTGAGGGGTGTAGAAAAACATGTTCAAGGTTCACACTATTTAGGCTTTCACTGACAGCGGAAGCCAGGGTATAGATCCTCCCTTATCACATTTAAGGCAGTCTACGATGATCTCCCTTGTTAAAGATGCTGCTGGGTTTAGCCATATTTTTAACCAAAATAGCTGGGCGTGACCTAATGAAATCTTCTATATAATACAAATTTAATTCCCTATGACATACGTAGGTCGGGGAAGAAATTTGGGCCCCCAGGATTCTCCTGCAGAATCTATTTTCTTCTCTTTGAATCCCGCTGCAGTATATAAAACCCCAGACTTCAGCGCTGTATGTGGAAGTGGGGATGCACTGCCATTTATAGATCTTCATTAGGGGTAAAACTACTTCTGCCTGTTTTGGTTGGGGAAGGCTCAAAATAGAATTAGTTGCTTTTAAAAACTTACTTTTACTATGGGCAGCATGAGCTGCCTAAGATCCTGTCTCAGAAAAACCTAAGCCCAAATAGGGAAAAGTGCGAGTGCGTAGTAGGCGTTCGCGGCCTGAAGTTATTGAGTTAATGCAATATTTTTCATTATGAATGATTTATTAAAATTGGTGCAAAGCTCTAAATCAGCCATAAAGGATACAAAACCCCCAACTAAAGTGCGCAGTGCGTTTGGGGTGCGGCCCTTAAGGACCGCATCATCCGCGTATAAGAGCGCGGGGAGTATATTACCATTGATTTTTGGTACACTATTAGTGAGTTCCGACAGGGTGTTGTGTAATCATTTAGATAAAGAATAAAGAGTAAAGGGGCCAGTACACATCCCTGTCTGACCCGTCTACCGATGGCAATGTCACCTGAAACCTCCCCATCATTACTAATCCTCACCCGCGCCTTTAAGTCCCTGTGCAAATGTGCCAAAAAGTCAACCAAAGCCTCATCTAACCCGTAGTTGAAAAGGACAGACCACAAGCTGACCTGTTTACAAAATCAAACGCTGATGTGAGGTCCATAAAAGCCAAATAAATAGGTGACTTCTGTGCTATTGTATACTTTCCAACAATAAGATTTAGGTTAAGACACTTTTCAATTGTTGGAGTACCCCCTAGATGCAAAATATACAGTGCAGGAATTTCCTCTGTATCTAGAGCATAAGGCTCAGGTTAGCAATAAGTGCCCCAACCCTTAACCGGACAATAGTTGTCCTTTTGAGAAGACCCCTCACTCACCAACCTTTTGGAAACAGTGCTTTCTTTTTAGAAATGGACCGGGGGTGATCTTAAACAAGTGGAGAGACTATTCAATCCAGGCATAGATTGAATAAAGAGCTAGGCAAGTGGGACTTGAAAATCTCAGTATCTAAATTAGGTGGCAGAAATCTGGGTAACTTTATAGATGTGGTAGACCTTGCAAGAGTCCATATTCTTTCTGGACTTTTTTAGTGTGTCTCTGTTTCCATAAGACCATATAGGAAAACTGGAAATTAACTCATTACAGTGTAATAGGGACAAAGCACTCAAGAATAAAGTCTTGTTGTGAGTAGTCTTGTCCCTTTTTAATACACTTTTCACTGTTATTTTTTTCACATATAAAAAAAACAAAAGAACCCGCTCCACTGTAACCAGGTGTCGCAGCACACCCTATGGGCACTCGGCTATGGGGTGGGACCCCAATGATGAAGCATGTCACCAACCAGGTTGGTGAGTGAGGGGTCTTCTCAAAAGGACAACTATTGTCCGGTTAAGGGTTGGGGCACTTATTGCTAACCTGAGCCTTATGCTCTAGATACAGAGGAAATTCCTGCACTGTATATTTTGCATCTAGGGGGTACTCCTCCATTGTTGTTAAAAACTTTTCCCGGGGACCAGGAGTTCCCACTACACCTAGCCTGTGTAATCTCCCTTACTCTCTCCTTTGATTTACACTTTTCAATTGTTCCCAGTTTACTTCTGAAACCCATCTGGCACTGATTTAAAATGTTATCCTTTTCGGCCAATATCCTGATTTTGTTCAACACGACCCTTCCTAAGATTTTTAGGGTATTGTCTATCAAGGAAATTGGTCGGTAGCAACTAGGATTAGATCGATCTCTTTCTTTAAAAATGGGCACGATAATGCTGGTGGACCAAGTACTTGGGATGACAGTGTTATTAAAACCATTACATAAAAGGGGTGCCCAGAAATCCGGTTCATGTTTAATAAGATCGATTGAAAGCCCGTCCGTCCCTGGGGCATTGTTCCCCACGCTTTGGTGTATGGCATCCTCAACTTCTGACACTGATATAAATACTTTAGTGACGGAAGGACTAATAGGCATATTGGCAGTCTTGGGCGGGGCTGTGTAAATCCTAGCAAAATGAGCCTCCCATGATTCACTCGTTATATTGCAACTTATGGGGGTAAGGGTTAAGCCCCAGGATCTCATAGTTTTGACTGCCGCCCAGAATCTGTTTTCGTCATTGAGTGTAGCCGCACAGGCAAGATTAACCCAATGTTCCTTTAAAAGCTCATCTTTTCGCAACCTGGTCGCTTCTTTGTAACGGATCGTAAAGATCTAACAAGGGTTGTGTCCCTGGGTGTAGCCGCTAATGCTACATGCAGTTCTCTATTTGCCCGTGAGCAGGTGCCATTAAACCATTTGGGTTTCTCACTGGTGTTTAAGGCTGGTCTAGAAATCATATGTTTGATGCCAGCGCATAGGCTACTAAACTCCTCAATAATCTCTGTGTTAGGGTCGCTGGTTGACAAGCAAGTTTCAATGAGCAGTGGGTATAATTTTATCATATTGGCAAATAGAACTGTATTGTCTATGCCCTTCCAGATTACTCTTAGTTTGTCAGTAGATACCACTAAATTATTGGCCACAGGTTCTTTGACGGGACTAGGTTTAGGAGAAAATCTGATTGTAGTTGAAATTGGATTACGGTCACTCTGCGTGGTACGCAAAACCTCTGCCTTTACTAAAAGGTCCTCCAATGAGGCAGATATAAAAACATAATCAATTGTAGAGAAAGAGCCACGACACCTATAGGTAGGTATTGGACAATTTTTGTTTTGATATGCGTCAGCTGTTTGCATTACATTAGTTAAATTGCAAATAGATAAATGGTCCAATAGTTCCATCCCTCTTTAACATGGGGGAGTGGCCAAAGAAATAAGAGTTGGTCCGTTGTCCCTAGGAGGTCTAGCATTAAAGTCTACGCCCAGACAGATTCCAGCCAATTTATCGTACACATTCTGATTTTGTAAATTGGCAATAAACTCAAACAAATTAATAAAATTCATATTTGGTAGTGTATGTATAAATCATTGCTTGGAAGTTATCATTATTTGTCACAAGAGACTTTATGCTCCCCCTGCTAAGATATTAATGCAGATTGAAAGACCACCTTATGGGCGGCCTGCTTTAGGGCTAGGTACAATGCTATTATTACATACAAAGCCTTCTAAAAATGGTTCATTTGTGCACCATGTTTCTTGGAACATTAAAATGTCATATTTCTAGACTATGTCGACCCACTCTGTAGAATGTAACTTAGAAGCTAGCCCTGCAAAATTCCAACTAAGCACATGTAAATTTGAATCGTTCAGTTTGGGGCCAACAGCAACGGGAGGGTCTGTGGAAGGTCCATTAATGACAGATACAGCAGGTGATGAACAGGGAGACAGTCAATCCAGGCTCTCTAGACTACACAGAACAGAGAACCTGTTATGCATGGTGTGTGGGGGGATAGCAAAGTTGTGTGAGTCCCGGGATGGTTTGTAGAAAAAAAACCAAGGGCAACGACCAAATGAAGTTTGAAAAGTTGTTATTAAGTTCCTGTACTGACAATAACCATTTTACCATTGGGGGGTGTCTAAAATTAACAACAATACAGTCCCCTTTGATGTTCTTTTGTGAGGGTCCAACCCAGCCCACCCTGCGTACCATTAATATCTCGCTGAAATTTGCCATCCTAAGGCCTTTAGGTTTGGCTAACCAGTCGGCGCTCTTATTCCGGAGTTCTTCCAAAGACTCAGTTTGGTTTTTCCTTAGAGGGGGAACGCCAGCTAAGACTAGGACATAAGGGCATGCTTCAGGTGGTAAATTAAGATCATCCCTCCTGGTCTCTAGGGACGGCCGGATATTATGGTTGTCTGGGATAGGGGTGGCATTTGAGATGTTTAATTGCACGGGGCCAGGGTTGTGGGGTTGTTGGATGCTGAAGGGTTGCTGATGAGACGTTGCAGTGCAAACTATTGCTATTATTACTAGACACTGTGCATGTTGAAGGAATCTCACTGGGAGTGTATCTGGAGAGTAAACTATCTTTGTTTGCCACACATTGCAATACCGATATTGGAAAGAGAGGGTTCCCCCCATACCCCGCCCCCACACCCCCGTGTTTTATTTGTAACTTTGGGTGTGCATGTAAATTTATTAGATTTATTTATCAGACTCTCAAGCCGATCTAGGAGTTTCAAAAAAGCATTACAATTTTTTTCCACCAAATCTTTCATAAGTTCATAAACTGAGTCCACTATGGCATCAATTGAAATGTCACCAGGCCTGATACGAGTCATCGAGGCGATTATGTACTCAGTTTGTGTACAAATGGAGTGGTTTACGGCTTCTGATGCAGTCAAATCAACAGTGGTATCAGTTGTGAAGATGGTAGGCCCTGTGTTTACTGTGGTCACTGGGGCAGCTGTGCCTTGTATCCATGAGCTCAGGGCTGTGCATTGTGGTATAGAGCAGGGTGGTTGTTTTCTCTTAATACTAAGAGGTTTCACCACAGTTCTTTTTCTTTTAGCCCCTGTTGTTTTGGGGTCGGGGAAGCATTTTGGACAATGTTTTTTGCGTGAGTCAGAGGTTGACAATCCGTAGGGCCTTCAATGACCTCATTACCCACAATATTTGCCAGCTCATGACAGTCTTGTTGTGTTGGTGAATGTCTGATGGTACTAATGATTACATTAGGTGACAGAGGGGGGCTGCTGTGATCCTTCAACTCCTCTCCTTCCAGCAAGGTGGGTTGGGGTGCCATTAATCCCAAGGATAGGCGCCTCTCTGTTAACTCAATCTCTGTTGAGACAATGCTTACAGCTCTTTCTAACATGCTGTCTATAGTGGCAGTAGCCCGGGAGCCTGGTGTAACAGTACGTTTCCCCATATCACAGTATCTGGTTACCACTCACCTCACTCACTCTAGAAGCGCAGCAATTCTGGCAGTACCTCTCACGGGGTGGCCCAGCCTGGCCTCCTCCGGCCTCTGACGTGCGCAAATGAGCCCGCCCTTGGCCCGGGCTTCAAGCAGCCCCGCGTCCCGCGCTGCGGGGGGCTGGCACTGCTTAAATCGTGCCTCCAAGCATGCTCCGCCGCGTCAGGACAGGCGGCGAAGCAAAGGACTCTGGGGATTGAAGTCCCAGTCCCAAGGAGCCAATGAAGGTGTTCCCCTCACGGCAAGAAGGTGAGGGCGTCTGCAGTGATGGTAGCGATGACCGTTGCCCTCACAGCGGTGGTAAAGCAGCGGTTTCCGGAGTGCTGCTGGCCCCGCTAGGATCCTCCGTTTAGAGCGTCTAAGAATTTGAATATCGGATATTAATGATAAAAGTTCTAGAGCTACTGCTGCATGCTAATTTTGTGCTTTTATGTGGAAAGGTATGTGTATATGAGACAGGGCGGTTCAGTGGAGACCTTCCATTAAAAATATGCCACCCCCATACTATACAACTGATCAACTAAGAGAATGGCCAATGTGTCATTCCCCTGGATGTGCATTCGCAGTATATTCCAAATTCCATGTGTCCATTAACGTTCTACTACCCCAAGAGCTCCCAGGCATAAATTAAAGTCTCATGTGATAATCCTTGAGACCTAATAATGTTATTTTCTCCTATCATGCAATGTATCTGTCAGTTTTTCGACTAACGTGTGTCCTTATACTTTGGATGTAGGGAATCTTTGTCTAAAATGACCTTAGATACTACTTCTCAATCACCCGTATCTATCATTAAAAACATAGGTCACTGGCCACTAGCAGACAACAGGGTGGCATTAAGATGCAAGTGGTGCCTACCTCAATGGCCAGACCACTTTTGGCCACTCCTTCGCCCATCTAATTTGTGGTATCTTAGTACTGAGTGTGCTTTTAATGCCCAGATATCCAGGATAAACAGATATAGAAAGAGAGAAACATTGAGAACCTTAATAAATCTCTCTTACACCCTACCGTTCCAGAGGCATAGACATACATTTCTTTGTTCAGAGCACTTACAATGACTTAAACTAGTCGATTTAAATTGGTTAAAATTGAAAGTACACTGAATCTTGTCCGATGTAATCGCCAGTGCAACCCAGCTCCAGCTGCTGTCTTACATGCTGTGTTGGAGTGGCTGCACGTGGCCTGTCCTTACTAGCTAAGTCTCACTAATAGGGAATTCTAAATTAAATCATTTGTTTTCTCACCACTGGGTGCATCTCAGTAGGGCAGCTTGCTCTATTATCAGGGAACTAGGTACTGTGTAGACAGGCTTGTTTCCAGTAAGAGCAATGGGGAAGCTTCTGTATTGGGTTTTGAAACCGTGATAGCCCAACCTTCAAAAACAGATTTCTGTTTAAAGACAGCAATATCCCTTCAGGATGAGACCACTACTGAGGTTTTGTGTGGTGAGAACTGGGCAGGCCCCACACAGAATGTCATTGATAGAAATGAAAGCATGCATGGAAGGTACACAATCCTGAGTTTGCGTAAAAATGTCTCATGTTCACGATGAGGAAGTCAGCCAGAGACCAAGGACGGCTTTTATTTCCACTCAAGTAAGCAAGCCAAAATGTAAAACGCCGAACACTTTTGGGTATGATGAGCTCTTGTGAGTCATGCTGATAAAAGATCACAAGGGATGTCTGGTAGTCTTACAACACCTTAAAATAGTATATATTTTAGGGCAACAGTGATCCTCATGCACTGTGGTTGTGAGCCCGTGTTCTGTACAGCTTGGCAATTTTTACATGCGTTCCTCAGTTAAAACAACTCATTGATTTGTAGTCTATGGATCATATTTATATAGTCACCTTTAGGTTTAATTTTTGCCCGTGTATATCTTTCTTTCTATTTTTTTTTTTTTACAATTCTTTATTGCTTTTTAATGTAACAAACTCAGCAGTTTCAATCTATAAACTGGGATGAAATTACACTAGAGGTTGCAGATTTTTATCCGATCTAATGGTGCAACAGCAGCCAAGGCTATTTAAGAAAAGAACCTAGGTTGGTGGGTGAGGGCTTCATGACCTAACCAAATGGTTCTGTCCACATACGTACCCATCGAGTCTCCTTTCACAACATAGCAAGTCCTTTTTAGGTTTTGCCTAGCCAATGCGTACGAAGTACGCATGTGCTAGGAAAAACCTAATGAGTATAGTATAGGGGTTGGAATCCGCCCCCGTCTTCCATTGGCTAGCTCCATAAATGGAGGCTAGCCATTGGAAGACACGTTTGTCCGTCAATGCAGGACCAGATTCGGGGGCGTTCCCGAGAGTTTTTGGCTTTTGGCGACGTCAGCCGAAAGCCTGTTCTCGGGAACGCCCCCGAATCTGGGCCGGCATTGGAAACACCGGAAGAAGATGTCCGGCCCGCCGCCTGGTTGTGGGCGGGGCCGGGAGGACGTGGTTTCCGCTTCCCCCTTCCTTGGGGAAGCCATTTCCTGCCTTGCCGGTCTCCCGTGTTGTGAGGGAGACCGGAGATGCTGCCCGCAGCGAGATCCGGCCCGAAGGAAGCAGCCGTGTGCCTCCAGCCAGGGCCGCGCTGGGATTGGCCCAGCCGGCCGAGCCTCCGCCACGTCTCTCCTGCGCTCTCAGCGCTTCCGGTCACCTTCCCCGTGCTCCTCGTTATGCCCCCACAACAGTCGGGGATCTCTGGTGACGAGTTCGCCACACGCGGGGTAGGCAGCAGTCACGCGAGGGCCCAGGGGCTGGCAGGAGGACTTCCCCGGCAGCAGCGCCTCTTCTCGAGGGGCACAGGCGTGCGTCCAATCCGTGCGCGGCTCTCGGGACGAGCCCCTGATGACGCCGCACGCCTCTCCGGTCCTCGGCCAATAGGAGCGCGGCTCCTTCGTGTAGACATTGGCGGTGGACCAATGGCAGCGCGTCCTTCTCAGGCGAGCCTCCCTGAGTGATCCAATCCCAGCGCGGCCGCTCCGATGCTGCTCACGGGTCCCGGGCCGCTGGCGGTGTGTTTTCTTAGCAGTTATGAGTCCCGGGTCGCGGCGGTGATGCGCGGATCTGGGTGGTGTGGCGGGAAGGGGCAGGCGGAGGTGTAAATATTCCCTTGATGGTATTGCACCCGTCCCTTACCAGGTGTGAATTCAGGATGGTAAGAACTTTGGAGAAATTTACATCCTAGTTTTATATAATCATATTGTAAACATTCTCGCATTAAAAATAGTGATCATCAGAAGGACTGGTCATCACATAACATTACACAATATTTTTAAGGCGTTTCCATAAAGATAAACGTGGAATCACAAAGATTAAATGTTGCAAATTTTATCTATGCTTCTTCATGATCGAGAGATAACAGCCCATGAGTGAGAAAACAATTGCCAACACGTCTTGACGTGTAGCTTTTTCAAGACTATAAAGTGAATGTCGGGCTAAAAACGATTCTCTGTCATTGCCAACCCATTCTCTGCAAAGCTTGAAGTAATCGTTTTAGGAGTGTAACTCTTCACAATTTAAGGTTGTCCTATTGAAGGCGTTACTGGTCTATCGGATGATGCGGTTTACAGACCACATGAGCTTACTCATTCTGGATGTCCCAGTGGCTGCAACTTAAGAGGACGTGACACACACCGATATCGGGCCCCAAGATGTACCTCAGCCGACAGACCAGTTACATTGACCCGTTTTCATCCAGGAAATCCTGCTGACCTTGCCTTCATTCAAGGAACTACTTTAATATTTTTCTTAAATTACTCTATGGGTGTGTGTGTGTTTTCTAGCTCTCTCGCCCTTGTGTTTTTTTCCCCCTTCAACTTTTCCCCACGGCTCCTCGCTTTCTGTGTTGCTTCCCCCACCCCTTCCAATCCTGCCCTTATCGTTTTATTATTTTAATTTACCAGTCTAATATGAGTGTTAACAATGACACGTGACCATCCACATCACATTCATTTTAGAATGTGCTTTCTTTAATAGAAGACCTATTTCAAAACTGCTGTTGAATACTAAGCTAGCCACACCTCACAATGGCAGTTCTTTTAGTGCTTATTATTATTAAATAGTATTTATTAGCAATAGAATTAATTTAAGTTAAGATGTGGTCTGTTTTCATATTTACTCTGTGACCATTTATAATAGCCACATTTATTTTAATATCTGCTGTAATAATTTTACATATGCTTTTTGCATAAAATTTTGTTAACCTTATAAACATTGCTTTCGATTTATTGTATATATACTATTGGCTGAAATAGAGATGGGAACTGATAGAAATCTCTGTGTCTCTGAGTAGTATTATTGTAATATTCCTACGTGAAATATCTCTTGGTAAATTCAGCAGAGATTTGTGGGTGTCAGACTCCATGTCACTGTGTTTCAACTGCCTGGGTTGAGTTTCTTTCCCTCTGTTGTCTCCGGGGTCCATCTTAATATTGCTCTGCAAACCGAGCCAAGTACAACCCCATAGCAATTGACACTCAGTAGTACGAATGGTGAGCAGTGACAGTCTTCTCAGCAATGTAGTATGAGGGTCAGGACTCAACACACAACAGTATGATTGCCGAAATCAAGGGAAAAAAATGACGATTTCTGTTGGCAAAATAGTACACACTTTAATATAAAGAAAAACAAGCGCAAAAGGTCAGTCAGCTCTAAAGAACTAAGGGGCATATTATCAAGAACGGCTTTAAAAATGATCGCTGATTTAGCAGCAGAAAACTGCTGCTAAAACGGCGATAATTGGCTTGATAATATGCCCTTGAGAATTCCAATAGAAGTCCGTGATCTGGTGTGAACATGGGCTTCTATTGGAATTCTCCACTGCATATTATCAAGCCCAATATCGCTGTTTTAGCGGCCGTTTTGTGGCGCTAAACCGGCGATAATTTTAACGCTGTTCTTGATAATATGCCCCTGGAATCTGATCCTCGATTTAGTGTGACACACAGCTTCTTATGTTTTCTTATAATTGTGAATATGGAACACATTTACATAATCAATGAACATCTTCTACGAACAACATTGTTATCAAAAGCAACGCTTTCTGCAAAAACGACTAATCACGTGGTTTCGAAAATGCATCTCCGGTGCACATGTTATCATTGGTTACGCTTTCACATCAATGCAACACTACTGGTGACCTTGGTGTGTCTTGAAGAATAGCAATCCTCTACTTTCTACGCATCTGCTGCTTGGCAAATCCTAACCTCCCAATTATACTGCGCCTCTGGCTTCCTTATCTACATTATTTCTCAGATATGTATTCTTTCAAAGCGGGCTTGTGACGTTCATCTTGTACTATACCTGATTATATATTTTTTTTTTTTTTAAACCTTTTTTATTAATTGCGGTCAACAGAGATACATGACAGTTATAGCATCAACATTCCAATATAGCATGACAGTTATGGTACATTCAGTAGTAAAACATTGGCTGGACATGGGCTGGTACATCACATTCAGGCCGGTCAACAAGATACATGCCCCAGTGATCAGCATTGCGAGGATTACCACGGTTGAGCACGCCTCCCACCCATTCACGGCCATAAGGTGTGGGGACCCCTCAGTACCTTCGCATAAAGGCGTTTTGCCAATCAAGGAGGGGAGATGCCACGAAACCCCCCGACCTCCGACTGCCTCAGTCCCTACCAGACAACCAGCTACGTCACCGTGTGTATTAGTGTGCCTCATTTGTGTCAAGGGGAAGGTGGCCTCCCTCGTCACCCCAGGAGTCGTGCAGTGCACCGGCAATAGAAGAGCAGCACGTCAAAAAGCGGAGCACAGTGCTCACCCATGCAAGTGCCATCTCTACCGATGCGCAGTCACAGGAGCCAATGTGTATGTTCACCCCCTGCTGACTTATTGTTCTAGGATATCGGGAGGGCCTGGAAGGCGTGCGTTGTGAGTAGCAGCACATGGCGTGTAAGTACCCCAAAGTCCCTAGCAGCACTCCAGCAGGAAGCCCAACACCCCAGTCGAAGCAGGAGGGGCTGAATTCCCACCCATCGGTCGATATGTAGTATGGTGAGTGTATTACGCAACGGCCACATGCTCAGAGGGCGGGCAACGGATCTTCATCCCCAGAGGAGTCGCTGTGAGTCGTCTGGGACAACCAGTAAACCTGTAAAGGGGACCAAAAATCACTGGGCCTACAGCGGGCGGGAAGCAATTCCGCATAGATGCCATGCTGGTCTTGGCAGTACGTGAGGCCATCCAGCCATTCCTTAAACTTCGGTGCCCTGCCCCTCCCCCACCTGCAAGCGATCCTCCTCTTAGCCAGTAGCAAAGCAATATTAACAAACCTCCGGTCCGCCTTGGGCACATCCTTGGTATACCCCAGCAACATCACCACCGGGTCCAGAGGGAGAGGGCCAGCAATCATGACTTGGAGCGCAGTATGTACCTGCGCCCAGTATGCCTGTATCGCTCCACACTCCCAGGCCAAATGAAGGAATCCCGCTCTTTCCGCGTGGCAACGCGCACTCCTGAGTCCTCTGAAAGGTGAAAACGCAGCTTCCGGACTGGAGTGTAATAATATCTCTGTACAAACTTGTAATGAATAATTTTCAATTGACAGCTGGAGGATATGTCAGCCGTGACCGAGCAGCAATACTTCCACTGCTCGTCAGTGAGGTCGACGTGCAGTTCAGAGTCCCAGGCAACCCGTGCCTTTGACAGAGCCGGCGGCCGCTGCTCACGGATGGCAGCATACAGTTTGGACACCAAGTGCCTGCCATCCGACACCAGCAACACATGCAAAGGCAGAACTGTCCCCGGCTCCTCCGGGAAGCTAGGGAGTATGTTCCGCATACCCTGACGAAGTCTAATATAATAGAACACCTCCATCGGTGTCGGGGGGCCGGCACAAAACACCTGATCTTTGGTGTGGAACAACCCATCCTGGAACAAGTCACCCCATGTGGTAAGGTGTACTCGTTTGCACGTGGACCGAAACCCAGTTTCCAGTAATAGCGACAGCTTTGGGTGGTACGCAAGGGGCATTGCCGGTGAGTAAAGCATGGGCGCCCCAAGCAGTTTAGTCACTCTTCTCCAAGAGTCAATAGTGCAGGTAACAGTGGTAGCAGGCGTCTCGACATCGCCAACCTGACCCAGTAGCATGCCCTTGAGCGGGAGTGGATGTACTATCCAATCCTCGGCAGCAACCTGCGGCATAAAAGGGGCGGGGCTAACCCAGTGATATGCATGCTGCGCCTGAGCGCTGAGATAATACACTTCTAGATCAGGGACATCGAATCCGCCCCTATCATATGGCTGCGTCAGGACAGTCCAGCTAAGGTGCGGTTGTTTGCCGCCCCAGAAGAGGCGAAGCAGCTCAGTTCGAAGCCTTTTAAAGAAATAGTTTCCCGGGTAATAGGGAATGTTCTGGAATAGGTACAGGAAACGCAGAAGTATGACCATTTTTATCAGTGAGGCTCTGCCTGCCATCGACAGCGGGAGGGCCAACCAGCGGGTCACATTATCAGTCAATTGCGAGATAGCCACTCTGTAATTCAACCGAATTGTGTCCTCTTTATTGAGCGATATCTCAATGCCCAGGTATCTCAGGTCAGAGCCACACCATTCTAAGGGGTAGTCCAATGGAAATGGGGTAACTGCGGCCGTGAGGGGGAAGAACTGCGACTTCTGCCAATTAATGTGCACTCCGGATATGCCGCCAAACACGATAAATTCTCGCAGAAGTGGGTTAAGGTTTTGTTGTGGGTGCCGCATATACAATGTAACATCATCTGCATAAAGGGAAATCCCAATCTGCCATTGGTTACAGTTAAAGGCGCTGGCCTTATGTAATTGCCGGATCCTGCAAGCCAGTGGCTCAATTGCCAAGGCGAAGAGTAGGGGCGACAGTGGGCAGCCCTGCCTGGTACCTCTCGTGATAGGCATTTGGGCAGATAACACCCCATTAATGACGACCCTAGCGACTGGAGAGGTGTAGAGCAGTTTCACCCAGGCAATAAATATCCGAGGGAACCCCATTCTGCCTAAGATAGCCATGAGGTAGCCCCACTCGACTGAATCGAACGCCTTGGTGGCGTCCAGGAACACAGCAGCGACCGGTAGCTCAGGCGCTATGGTGGGTATAAGGGAGAACAGCGTACGAAGATTATGCGATGTGGCTCGCCCTGGAACAAACCCAGATTGATCCGGCAGCACCAGTGTAGTCATGAGCAGGGACAGCCTAGTCGCCAGCACTTTAGCAAGTATTTTTGCGTCGCAATTGAGCAGCGAGAGGGGTCTATAGGCGTCAGTATCAACCGGATTCTTCCCTGGTTTCAGAAGCGGGGTTATCGCTACCTCCCTCATTGAGCCCGGCAGTATCCCCACCTCCAGCGATTCTTCAAAGACTTCCTTCAGCACCGGTGCCATGATGTCGATGTAGCACTTATAGAATTCGGCCGGAAGGCCGTCCAGCCCCGCAGCCTTGCCATTGCTGAGGGACATGATCGCTTCCCTGATCTCATCAAGTTCAAAAGGACATCCTAGGAATGCCCTATCGCCGTCACTCAGCCAGCATAGTGCTATGTCATCTAGGAAGTTCCCGAAGTCCACCTCGCTTTCCTGCTGTGTGGAGTACAACCGTTGATAGTGCTGCAGGAAGGTGTCCTGGATTCTCTCAGTGTCCTGATAGGACCCACCTTTGCCATCAGTGATTTCTAATATGTGGGTGGCATGGCGCTGGTGTCTAGTAAGTGCCGCGAGTACCTTACCCAGTCGGTCCCCCTCACAATAGCGCCTAGCCGTCCAGTACTTGCCTCGGAACTTCACCTCTCTGGCTGCCTCCTCCTCAAAGGACGAGAGTTTGGCCCTGAATTCCTCCGTCAAGTCAGGGCGAGGATTTCTGACCATCTCTGCCTCCAGCGCTTTAAGCTTTAATTCAAGTTTAGACAACGTGCGCACTATGGCCCTGAGTATACCACAGCTCTTAGAGATCGTGACGCCCCTAACAGTCACCTTAAAGGCTTCCCAAATCGTTTCCACCTTATCGACTGACCCCTTATTTCTAGGGAAGAATGCCTCAATCTCCTCACCAAGTTCATGTTTAAAAATAGGATCAAGCAGGGCAGAGGGGAAGAGCCGCCACGGCGGCCGCACTCTGGCATACCCAGGCATCTCCAACACAGCCAGTACGGGGCAGTGGTCCGAGTAAGTACGAGGCAGATGTTGCACCCGAACGACACCCCCAGCCAGACCCCGCGAGATAAAGCAGTAGTCAATCCTCGCCCATGAGCGTGCGTGCGTCGTGAAATGTGTGCCCTCCCTAGACACCGGGTGTGTGTGCCTCCAGATATCCAATAGGCCCGCCTCCGACAGTATTCCTTGAAGAGCGTCCCTAGCTTTCGTGTTGTACTGTCCACTACCATCTGACCTATCCGCCCCAGGATTCAGTGAGAGATTGAAGTCCCCCCCCCAGATTAAGTGTGTAGCTTCCACCTCCAGTACATGACCCCACAATGCGAGGAAGAACCCGGGTGTGTCAATATTGGGTGCATAACAATTAACAAGCATGACCACATCAGTGCCCAATCTGCCCCAAAGGATCACATACCTCCCCTCATTGTCCACCCTCGCGCCCAACTTCTGGAAAGGAAGCACTTTATTAATCAGAATAACCGTACCCCTCGAGTAAGTGGAATACGAGGAAAACTCCCTCACAGTTGCCCATCTACTTGCAAACTTAGGAACATTACGTGGGTTTAGGTGGGTTTCCTGAAGCATTGCGATCTGTACATGATGCCTATCCAAATATGCAAGTACATTTCTGCATTTCCGGGGGTCATTAAGGCCCCGAACATTCCAGGACACGATTGAGACGTTACTCAAGGCGACATCACCCATGCTCATCATCACATCTCTGAAAAAAGCCCATGGGCAGTGCACCAGCCCTCGCTCGGAACATACCAACGACAAGTCTCTTTGCTGATTGGAACCTTCGCATCGCCCATCCACTAATGCACGCGCACACTTCGACATCGAACTCTGCATACATGCCATGAACACCTCCCGCAAAACTGCCCCTAGGGCCAACAACGCATACCCCCACAGTCATACACCCCCCCACCCCACACGCGCAACTCCCCAACCCCCACACTCCAAGACCTCCCCCCTCCCACTGAAGCAACCCAAACTTGCCAGTATCATACCCCCCCCTCCACCCCGATCCCCGCCCTCAACAACCATAGAAAAACTGTATGGGGAATCCCCTTCTGGGGGCATCAGAGGTACACACCAATACTCCCCTACAATCCCCTCCCGCCCCGCACAGACCATACGGGAACAGTCAGAGAAGGGGGGGTGGTGCCTGGTATATATTACCCCTGCAGGTCAGAGCCTGTCCAACATATCAACGTCTCTCGCGGCAACCTCCCCTGGTGGAGAAGATGCCAGTCAGGCCCAGTGAGCCGTCTATGTATCCGCCGCTGCGCACACCTCCCCCAACATTACCACCATCCTGGACATTCCAATACCAAACTCAACCCTGGAGTACAGCATACGACCTGTCCGCCAGTCCACATCCAGTTCACATAGTGATGACACTGCAATCCAGTTCTTCAATCCAGGTCAGGACAACCAAGGCTAAGACAGGTCGAAGGATCCAAACCGAATGCCAGTTCAGCAACGGGAGGTCAGCCAACTAGCAACAAATAGTCAACCTCAATCTTCATCTTGCTCCTCTGGGTCTCTGTCCGCATCTCCATTGTCCGCGTTTCGTCTGTCTCTCCTGGTAGCTCGGAGTTTCTTGATGTAGTCCTCCACCTGCTGCGGATTGGTGAAAAAATGTTGTTTGCCCTGATGGGTCACCCTAAGTCGTGCCGGGTATAGGAGGGCGTAATCCACCTGCATGTCTCTTAACTTTTTCTTCACAGCCAGAAACTTCTTCCGCTGTTCCTGCACCAGCGGCGTAAAGTCCGGGTACACTGAAAAGGGCACTCCATCGCAAGACAAGTTGTGATTCGTCCGAGCTGCTCGCAGTGCCGCGTCGCGGTCACGGTAGTTAAGCAACCGGGCGATGATAGGCCGCGGCTGCGCGCCCCTGGCTTGGGCACTGGGCCCAGGGAGCGGTGCGCCCTCTCGACGATAAATTGACCAGAGAAGGCCTCTCTGCCCACTGCTGCGACCAGGATTTTCTCTACGTATTCCTCCATGCGACCAGTGTTGGTGGATTCCGGCACACCCGTTACGCGAATGTTATTGCGCCTACTTCTCGCCTCCAACTCCTCATTCTTAGCCGCTATTACTCTCAGTATGTTGTCCATTCTGGCGAGGCGCACGTCGTGAGAAGCCGACGAGTCCTCCGAGGCAGAAATACGTCTCTCCGCTTCCGTCAGGCGTTCTTCATGGACCTCCAGCTTCTGTACGACCCCATCCATCCTGGAGGACAGGCGGTCCACCTTGTCCACTATTGTGGCGAAGCCCTACCTCATCTCTTCCAGCATTACACGCATCTCAGGGGCCATGGACGTGGAAGGGGGCTCAGCGCCCGATGGTTCGTGGGCACCGCCAGCGCCAGTCATGCCACGCAGTTGTTTCTTGGGGGGTGCGGGCTCAAAAGAGAGTTTAGGCTGCTTATTGTCGTTCTTCCCCATTGCGCCCCGCCTGTAGGAGCCCGAGGTGCCCAGCGAAAGGCGATCAGTTTGGCGCTTACTGCCCCTCGCCAATCCTCTGTGCATCCGCGCCCCCTGTGCAGTGGTTGCGTCGATGGCAGTGTCTTCTGCGTGAGGAGCGGGGTAGCAGTGCCAGAATGTCTCCCCCAGCTCCAGTGACCAGGACTAGCCGCCACTGCTTACGAGGGGGGTTGGAGTTCCAGCTGGCCACGTTGTGTGGGTGGCGGGCAGCAACGTGCCGGTGAGAAGCAAGCAAGGTCCGCACTCAAAATGCCCTGGGGGGCGGTGGGGGGGTAGGCCCAGCGCGCCACCACCGGGCAGCAATGTCCGCAGTACGATCTCAGCCCGTGGCCCCCAGTGGTCTCAGGTCGCTCCTCGACCCCCCAGTCCCCAGATGTAGCGAGCCCAAGGTAGGATCAGGGGGCACCGCCGGCGATCCGCAGTCAGAGGCCGGGGTCCCGGTCAAGCACCTCCCGGCTCAGGCGGTAACACACGGCACTCTCCGCACCCCCAGCAGGGCTTAGGTCCGCCAACCAGCACCACCGCACGGTGCCGCGGCCAGAGGAGGGGGAAGACTCACCGCCGCCGCCGACCTCCGAGGTCCGGCAGGTCCCGCACCTCCCGGGCCGGTCACTCCAACTCCGAGGCCTACCTGCCTCGTGGCCAGCCCCGACCTCGCGTGGCGCCGCACGCAGGCTGTCGCGCCGCCTCTCCCCAGCAATGCGTCCCGGCCAGAGTCTTCGGTCGGCTAAGTCCGGCGCCGATGCTCGGTTCGTCCCCAAAATCGAACTGGAGCTGCAGGGTAGGAAGACTCACACTCGTTGAGAGTTTCAGGCATAGATCCGCAGGAAAAACAGGATAAAATTAGGATAAAGCTGACCAGGCAGCCAGAGATTCACTAAAGTGCGTCCATTAGCTTGTGCGCCCTCTAGCGCCCCCCTATACCTGATTATATTTCCTATTCTGCTGAAGCTCTTATCCACTGTCCTCCCCCAGGGTCCTGTCTCCTTCTGCGCTCTTTTTAGGTTTTGCCTCGGCGATGCGCACGAAGTGTGCATGCGCTAAAAAACCTCATGAGTTCAATAAGGACTCGGGTACACGCCCCAGGCTCCCATTGGCTAGCTCCATAAATGGAGGCTAGCCATTGGGAGCCGAATCTATCCGTCAACGCGGACCAGATTGGGAGGCGTTCCTGTGTTTTTTTCCGTGGGCGTGGCCACAGAAGGATGGGCGTGGCTACAGAAGAAGGAAGCCGTGCGTTTGTTTTCGTCATTCCGTGATGACGAAGTCCAGGTAAGTGCTTTGTTTGTTTACCCTCCGTGCTGGGGCTAGGGGTGGCTCCCT
The DNA here is from genome assembly GCF_964263255.1 of Lissotriton vulgaris. Lineage (NCBI taxonomy): Eukaryota > Metazoa > Chordata > Amphibia > Caudata > Salamandridae > Lissotriton > Lissotriton vulgaris. The sequence continues at coordinate 417,354,309 of NC_141697.1, read as the reverse complement.
CCCGCTATCCGTGTGTCCGTTCCCGCCCCCGCACCCCTCCTCCCGCTATCCGTGTGTCCGTTCCCGCCCCCGCACCCCTCCTCCCGCTCTCTGTGTGTCCGTTCCTGCCCCGGCACCCCACATCCCGCTCTCCGTGTGTCCGTTCCCTCCCGCTGATTCTCCCTCCTTCTCTCTCGCCCCCTCCCCTGGTGGCCCTGTCGTGGAATGGGGTGTATGTCGTCCGCAAACACCATGAGGCAGCGGCAGGGACGAGCACACAGCACCCCTCAAAAGCGTGCATCCGTGTACGACCCTTGCTGCGTGGGGGGCCGGTGAGCCGACCGATGTGCCCGGCGGCGCATTCAGGGGGTCCTGGAGAGTCAGGCGTATGTCGCTCTTACAGCTCCCACTACCGCACCTTCCTCCGCCCTCAGTATTTGTGAGGTAGTGTCGGGCTGGTCACTCAGAGCTCCCTCGCTCCTCACAGTATTCAGCAGGAGGATCCGGGCAACAGCAGGCCCGCCGCACCCTCGTTCGCTGCCCGGACAGAATTTGTCCACCTACCCTTTCCCCGCAGAGCAGCAGGAGCCGGGGCTCCCAGTTTCCAAGAGAGGGTTGGTACAGTGATGACGCCCACCAGTGTCCTGTGCTACGGGCGGCCGAGTGGTCAGTGCCGAGAGCTCCACACCTTAAGGAGGGGGGTCAGTACTCACAGAATTATGGCGCTATAACATGCCCCATTTTCACGGCGTCCTCAGTCCCAAGGCACAGCCCGGTAGTGTCCTGCCTGCAGTTGCCTCCGTGTGCCCCTGTTGCCTGCTTGTGCCTCCGTGTGCCCCTGTTGCCTGCTTGTGCCTCTGTGTGCCCCTGTTGCCTGCTTGTGCCTCTGTGTGCCCCTGTTGCCTGCTTGTGCCTCCGTGTGCCTGCTTGTGCCTCCGTTTTCGTGCCCCTGTCGCCTGCTTGTGCCTCCTTTTTCGTGCCCCTGTCGCCTGCTTTTGCCTCCGTTTTCGTGACCCTGTTGCCTGCTTGTGCCTCCGTTTTCGTGACCCTGTTGCCTGCTTGTGCCTCCGTGTGCCCCTGTTGCCTGCTTGTGCCTCCGTGTGCCCCTGTTGCCTGCTTGTGCTGTGTAAGTGTGTGTAGAGTGCTCTGTGTGGGTGTGTGTGGGGGGCTTTGTGTGGCTGTGTGTGTGGGGGGCTTTGTGTGGCTGTGTGTGTGGGGGGCTTTGTGTGGCTGTGTGTGTGGGGGGCTTTGTGTGGCTGTGTGTGTGGGGGGCTTTGTGTGGCTGTGTGTGTGGGGGCTTTGTGTGGCTGTGTGTGTGGGGGGCTGTGTGTGGCTGTGTGTGTGGGGGGCTCTGTGTAGCTGTGTGTGTGGAAGGGCATTGTGTGGGTGTTTGTGTGTGTCATTTGCGAGAGATAAAGCTAGTGGCATTGTAAATGACAATGCCATGTATTTATGTTAAAACAAAACATAAATAAAAATAATGTCAAGAGCAATGCCAATAGCTCTAACTTTAACAAAGGCAAAACCATTGCATTGTAAATGCTTGTTGATATTCTACTATATTTAAGAAAAGAGTCAGGATACAAAACCAACTGCACGGGGCACCAGTTGCGCTTAAATTTCTTGCTTTGGCAGTGCAACTATACTACATACTTCCAAAGGGGCTTCTGAACATAAAATTATTCAAACAGGCTTTCAGCCGAACAGAGCACCAAGAATGCATTCAAACATGCCTAGAGAGGGGAATGGAGCACCAAGGAACTGTTCAACTGTGCAGAAAATGGAGACCTTAAGCTGCAGTGACCAAACAGCACGCAAGGACTGGCCACACACGTCTAAGCACCCACACCTTTCAACAAGTTACTATCCTCATCCTTCCCTTCTCCCATGTAATTGACTTCACACACATCAGCCTAACCTCAGTTTAACCCAGAAGAATGACTTGTTAAATTTTGAACAAATTCACTGACATTACTACAACTACATGATCTATAAATTATCCCCGAAAGTTTCCACCATTAATATGCCTGACTTGTCAAGAAACTGCTATGAAATATCCGGAACGTGACAGATTTGGTGTAAGAGAAAATTAATCGTAAATCATTAAATAAATGTGTTTCAACAATAAGAAAATAAAAATAACACTTAAAGTGCTCATTTTTGACCCAATTTTTACAAAGCTACCTTAAGCTAAAGCACTAATAATGTACATATTGCAGTCTCTACATTGCAGTATCACATAACTAGGTGTTTCAGCTTTGACTCTTCCACCATGCTATCCTTCTTAAGAGAATTGCTTTGCCTATTCCAGTAACGGGTGCATCATCCGTAAATCTAATTCTGTATGTATTAATAACAGATCTCCTTTTTTATGTTGATGTGTATGACACTTGTTTAAATTTATTGCACACACATTGTATCCTATGCTCAATTTAAGGGAATTTGGGTAGCTTCTTTCAGCCTTAGGGTTTTTTTTTTTTGAAACTGTGTTTTTTTCTCTTGAAAACAATACAGGCCATATGAGAAATATCAGTGCAGAAGTAAAAAAAAGACAGGAGCATCCTTACCAGTGGGAACAACCCAAAATGTGCCAGTCAACCTCATGAAACAAGATACAGAACAAAAAATGAAAAAGTGCAACATCAGCGTCATTGTGCATTCGCCCATATTACATGAACAAACATTTGCGGTCTAATACAAATGCCCTTGGCTTCTTTAGTTCTAGAACCATCAGTCATCTGCTTGAGCTACCTTGGATCAATCCACAGGAGCATTTTGGTCAACCCATTTTTGTTTAGGCTATTGGGGTGTGTCCTTCCGCTGCCACTGGACTGTATGATTACATCTGAAATCAGTCAGTGAGCAGCCCTTTAGCACTGGGGACTATGAGTTGACAAAAGCATCTGAAACAATCGAGCTATAGAAGAATAGGTTTGCTTTATTTTCTGTAGCATCCATTTCAGACGCTTTTATCATTGCTCACTCTCCAGTGCTGCTGCACCGCATGAAGACTGACTATAAAGCTATCTTCTAACAGTACTGTACATACTCTATTATTGATTTACTGTTCCAAGATTGCTACCACATTGATATCAGTAGCCAAGTGGCCCAGGTGTTCTATTCAACAGTGTCCTTCACTCATTACAGGTGAACACCACCAATATTCCCCAATAATAAATTAAATAATATTTGGCTAGGTAACTAAAATGAGTATGTATATGCATCCCCTCCACATTGGGAGCACAGACATTTGGAACACCTGCTGCACTGGGGAGGAGCTGCTGCAAAATCATCAAAAAACCTTTCCGTAGATTTTTCTTTTTCTCCAGATTTTGTATCTGTGTTTTGTTTCCAACAACTTCAGGATAAACAAGCATTGTCAAAGCCAATAAGTTTGTATCCCATGGGCCCCATACAAAATTAAACCTTGTGACTTTGCTAATGTTTGTTTAGAGCACTTGCTGAACACTGCAAATATTTTAGTTAGTTGCTTTTAACATCTCTTTTATAACTGTTTTTACCTTCTTGCCATTAAAATTTTGGTGGCCGTATTTCATTCTGGGGGCACAAAAGGTCACACCGAACTCCAATATAATAACATTTGAATTGTATCTGCTGAACGAGAGGACATCACATATATTTCCCATAATTGCCTCAAGACCATTTAAATACAGAACATGTAATACTCTTATAGCAGCTGTCATATGAGTTGACTCAGTGGGCCATACAAAGAATGTGCCCAGATACAGGACCTGACAAAGGAGCCTCACTGAGGAGAGCGCCTCCACCTATATCTGATCTCTTCGCCTGGAACATGGCACTTAATGCAACCGCAAAGGATGTAGGTTCTCAACGGCCGCTCCTAAAAACAGGTACATCAGGAATCTTACTGTGTTTCAGAAGTGGAGACTAAGTACAGTGAAAGGTCGAGATGGAACTAGTATCATCATTATTTTCGCTCCACGTTGGAAGCTGAGAAAATGAAAGTCTGCTGCTGCATCCTCAGCTGGAAAAAAGAGTTTCATCACAACAGCAATCCGAGGAGGGCTTAGCCAGGTGACGCTCCATGTGCCAAGTTTTGTGGCAGGCAAGGAATAGGATGTGGAATTCACTGCCGCTGGCATTAAAGAAAGAAACTGAACTTCTCTCTTTTCGTAAACTTTTAAAAGCATGGTTATTTAAAAAAACACTAAAAAAAGGAATGCTAAGTGGGGTTTTTCACTACTGTATTTTTTTGTCTATTTTCTATTGTTTGAAATCTGAGTTCTCGCGCCTAGACACCCTTGTGTATTAGTGCGCGTTACACAAATTACATTTTCATTTAATTTCTTTACCAAATGCAGACACTTCACCCTGGGGCGCAGGATTGATACTGGGCATTAGCAGAGATATGCAGATTTCAACCGGAGGTAAAGGACCAAACCGCCAAATACCTTAATGTCAGTTTTACTAGGCTTAGTTTTCAATGTATTTTGGTTCTGTTTGCTCATTAATTGCCAGCAACAACAGCTTTCTGTGAGATCAATAAGTGGCAACGTTTGAACAACAGCTGAGCGGTTTACCAGTGAATGTAGAAATTCAGATAAAAAGAATAGTTAAGCCAGATCATGGAGTCGCTGATCTACAGTTTATAAAAATGTGCTACCATAATCACAATTGGAGCCCAAACAGTTCTATCCCAACATATAATCACTTAATATACAGCCTATTCCATATTGTGTGCTTCACCTTGATTGTTATATTATTAGCCTCACCCACTTTCCTCCTGCGCATTTCATCACTCTTTAGCCACCCGCTCCTTTTTTGGGATCAACCAGAAGGCCCCAACTTAGAACTTTATACAAACTAATCCCACATCACCTCTCTTCAATTACTTAATTTAAGTTGCAGTGGTTCACTTCATGACCTTGGATGTTTGCGGTGATCATGATGCTGCTCAGGCGAAAAGCACATACTACGCAGCTATATCTACTGAACTGTAGTTTCTAGCCTTCGCAACTCTACGGCAATCTATGGCCATGACAACAACAACAGATCACAGCCCCACATCAGTATCTACCAAAGCCCAATGCAGAAAGAGAGTGTACCTGGAACATGCTCCCAGTCAGTGCCTACGGGCATTTCCTCTGTGATTCCTACTCGCACATGAACATTCCATCGGTTATCAGTGGCCCACAACATCCGATCATTGGGGCTCGAGTGGACACTGATCAGGTTCATACCTACAGGCTAAAACAGAAAAATTCAAATTAATTTTAAAATAACTGCACAATAATAGTGATATTAAATCCATTTTCAAATGACACATTGCTTTAAATTAAGACTACATCTACAGGTAGCCTACTCAATTATGTAATAAAGCTTTTAGCTAAAAAAAATTATCTGGTAAGAAAGCAACTGACGGTCCTTCACTGCGGTCTTAGTTGGTGAACTCTCTTCTCTCTGCTTTGGAACAATTTAGCAGGTTCATTTTCACATATTCATCACCCAGTTCTTAGACATGAGGGCAGACTTCATGCGTCTAGTGCAGTGGTGGCTGTTAGGGAACGGTGGCAGGGGGTGGGGTAGGTTTAGAAGAAAAGAAGAGACAAAACTAGAAAAAAGACGACGTACCTGTGATGTTCCTTCCTTCTCCTGTTATCCCTTTCTTCCCCTTTAAGATGTGTCATCCTCCTTTGCATTCTAAGTTCTCAGAATGTACTTGCTTACATGATTCTCTACTTGTCAGTTACCTGTGGCTGTTTATGGATGAGGTTTTTATTAAACCCACTCTGCCTATCCAGTTTGACTTCTTCTTCGTTTATTACCTAAATTGTACCATATTATAGTACCTGCAGGTCGCCGGCCGCCTCGCCTCCGTTCTCCCTCCGTTCATGGCGCCTGGCAGCCCCCAGGCTCCCAGACTCTGCTAAGCCAATCACGACGCTGCTGTCACAAGCATGACCCCAGCATCGAGATTGGTCTAAGCGGCCTGTTAGGCCACTCAGGCAGTGCCTGGGACAGTTCTATGCCCCGCTGTGCAACACAGCCAGGTGGAGAAATGCTAAGTGCACATGACGATTTGGCCAGCCCAAAGCGGCCGGACAAACCATAATGTGCCTCTTAGAGAGTGCCCACCACTCCTCCTCCCCCCTCTGACGAGAGCCCAGTGCACCCCACCCAAACCTGCCTCCATACTAAAAATAAAATGATAATAACGTTGTGTTATTATCATTTTATTTTTCCTATTCTATTGTGACGCTCCTCTGCCTCAGAGGAGGAGCCGCCACTGTACTAGTGGCACCTGAGCAGGGGCGGATTGGCACTGCGGGCACTCTGGCATGGGCCGAAGGGCAGGTGTCCCAGTGTCCTCCGTGGGCCGGTTTTTTCTCCCCTTTCCCAGTGCTCTCTGTGGACTGGGAAAGGGGAGGAAAAAATGGCCCACAGAGGGCACTGGGACAAAGACAGAAAGGAAAGCAGCTTCGCTGGTCGGCCATGATTTTCAGCTATGGCCTCCTTCACCCCCTGCCATGCACAGCAATCACGCAGTGGGTGGGCTGGGGAGGGGTGATTGTGTGGCCAGAATCGGCCTCCCTGGGGGCCAGGTGTTGCTCAGTCCTTTGAACAATTTTCACATCGACCCACCTGGGGCCCACGCAGCCCAAAAACTGTTTGTTTTAACACCTCGCCCACAGCCCTTCACATGCAGGGCATAGTGGGCGAGGAAGAGGGGAAGAATGGGTCTCGCAGTGGGGGCCAGGCGATGTTTGGAACGAGCACATCTTCATCTCAGCCTCCCCCTGGCTACCATGGATGACCCAGCAGCTTTACTGCGTTACTAGCCTTACTGCATGATTAACCACTTTCCTACAGGCTTTAAATGAGATTGTGCAGCACAGGCCGAGAAGTTAAACATTTTTGACCACCATCTGTGGTCTGGTGATAGCAGCTTTTTTGTGTTACCCTGATAGGACATTGCCCTGAGACCCTAGAGGGCTGAGTAATTTACTAATAGCAGGGTCCTCGCTGCTTTTCAGGTGCTCCTGCGCTGGAGGGCTAAAATAATTTTGCAATAGAAAGGGGCCTGGCTGTTTTATTATTTGCTCAGCTTTTAGGCCATTGTCACCTTGGCCCTGTGTCCTTCACAAGAACAGTATCCCCCCACTTACATTCCTTGTGTGTGCATAGGCATATATGGTCTGATGCCAGAGTTGCAGAGATGGGGAATCATGTTTGAGTCCCAGCGTCTTCTCAACACCCTGTGATTCTGGGCAGATCACTTCATCACCCAGGCCCTTAAATAAAAAAATCGGATCTTGAGTACTGTAATTGGTGCTCATGAATAGAACTCAGGTCTGGTTTTCTAATGTTGTGGATTTCTGATTTATGTGATTAGAGTCAAGGACATAGCTGGTTGTGAAAGAGTATCTAACAACATTGTGCAGGGTGTTAAGACTGCAAGTAAGTATTCGGTTTTCAGAACTATAGTGCTCCTAGTCTTTACTAATGTTACTGGCTCTTTAAGCTTTAAAATGCTTAATTTACTAAATATTTCTCTACAAATTAGACCTCAAAGAGTAACCAAATGATATTTCATGGAAGGGCACGCCACGTGACTGTAGGGCACGCCCCTTGAATGTAGGGCACGCCCCTTGAATGTGGGCCACGCCCCTTGAATGTGGGCCACGCCCCACAAATGTGGGCCACATTTTTCGTCAGTGCTGGGGCCAAATTGTGATCCCAATCCGACCCTGCACCCGAGGACGAATTTGCACTCACTCTGGGTGTGATTAGCTGACAGGTAGGTCGGAACCAAAAAATTAGAACTCCTCATTGAAGGATAGTAAGTCTGAGCTAGGCTTTGAGCCCTGCACAGTGACAGGGGCAAGACAATGGGAGGCAGCGGCACCCAAGACGGATTGTGCAGAAAAGAGCAAGCCATTCCAGAGACGACTGAGAACATAAAACAGAAAGCCCATTAACTGGGAAATGGCTCAGGGCAACGGCCATTACCCCACAAAGTGAGAAGTGTGCCGTGAGTGATGGAGAACTCCAGTAATATCAGTGGAGGCCCAGTTGGAACCTGACTTTACTTTGGAGAAGGCAGGTGAGAGGAGCAGCAAACCTCTTCCCATTGCAGGCAGATTAGCAGTTGTTTGTCTACAAGTTACGGTTGTTGGGCTTTATCATTTTAAAGTTACCTGGATGAAGCCCAGATTGGCAGAGATAAAGGGGCCAGTTAACAGTGCTTAAAGTGAGATGGAAAAAGTGGCGGTCTCAAAAGGGGTATGATAATGAAACATAACTAGGATTCCTTTAAAAGGGTGGGGCCTCTATAACGAAGGGTGTGGCCAAGTAGACAGGACTATACCCCTGTGCTACACAAATAAATAAACAAACAGTTCCTTCAAAAAATCATGCGCAACAATTTATTTAAATGTATGCAGAAACATCTTTCTGTGCCACTAGAAATAGTAAGTCTGTAAAATATTAATTTTTTTTTTCTCCAGAAAATACTGGTATTTTTAAACCACTGACACATTTTATGTGCTAGTTACTACAGGTAGCCTATTTCCAAACTCAGCATACAAATGTCTAGAGGAAATTATTTGGGTTATATTTATGTACCAGCAAATGGAACAGTACTGTTCACTTTGGGTTTGAAAATATTACGTAGAGATAAGATGCCTAATAGCTATTCTATAGATTCTATTTCATTCTGAAAGTCTTGGTGGCCATGGGAGAGTGAGAAACAAGTAGTAAGTACTGAATGAAGGGCTAAAAAAATCCACGAGTGACAAGCAGCAATGACAAAGAGCACCATGGTGCATGAAAGCCAGAGATGAACAAGTTACTTACTTACGGTAACGCTTTGTCTGGTAGGGACTATCTAGCCGACAATAACCACAAAAATTTAGAAAAAGGGTCCAAGGGATATATAGTTTAGAAACCAACACCTGATTAAATCCCCAGCTCCTACTTAGTGTATAACACAAGAAACACAGGGGGTCTACCAGCTGAATATTAGAGCTGTACTGTCAAAACCGAGTCCACAAGATCTCAGAGTGTGTATATCAAAAAGACAGTGTGTTTGAGAGAAAAGAAAGAAAAAAGGGTGAACTATACATGCATAGAAGAGACCGATACATCATAGGGTATTCATAAATGGCTAACCAGTCCAAAACAATTCAAATAGGGTTTCCATCAAACAGACTTAATGATCAGTCATATCATTTGGCCAAACCCTTGTGCATAAAAGGCTGATCCCTTGATCATAGGGACAAAAACCGCACCTTATCGCTGTTTTTGGATTTGGTCCACCAACATAAACAAAACGTCCATGATGACTGATCTTTTGATGGTAGAATAGACAAGTGCAACAAAACAAATGGTGAAATTAAAATAGGCAAAAAGGACAGTAACAGATATCTTCCTATAGAAGGGCCCTTCTATAGGCAGATATCTGTTACTGTCCTTTTTGCACTGTTCTGGTTTTTAATTAGGAGGTGTGTCTTGTCCGCAGAATAAAGTTGTTAGAAGGAGGACATTCCATCCTATTTTAATTTCACCATTTGTTTTTTTGCACTTGTCTATTCTACCATCAAAAGATCAGTAGAATAGACAAAATATCTTGTCTGTTTGATGGAAACCCTATTTGAATTGTTTTGGACTGGTTAGCTATTTATGAATACCCTATGATGTATCGGTCTCTTCTATGCATGTATAGTTCACCCTTTTTTCCTTCTTTTCTCTCAAACACACTGTCTTTGTGATATACACACTCTGAGATTTTGTGGACTCGGTTTTGACAGTACAGCTCTAATATTCAGATGGTAGACCCCCTGTATTTCTTGTGTTATACACAGGGACTATCTAGCAGCAGATTCCTTACCTTACAATATCCTGAGGCGTCTGATTGGATCCGGAAGATTTTGGAGCAGTACACCTTCTTTTTGGTAGGTGGCGCTGTTCTGCTTTGCATCAGCTGCACTAGAAAGGACAAATTGGTACCTATGTAGGTGCTACCTTGGCGTGCTGGGGTCAGTTACTTTACATACACAACAGCTTCGGTGCCCAATCCACGCACCCAACCACCGAACAAATGCCCCCCACCACCACCCTCCGCACCTGGACCCCCGTCAGCACCGAAGACACCACCCGCGTGATGAACATCATCCACTCCGGCTCCCCGGCCGACCCCTGTCCACACCACATCTTTAACAAAGCCGACTCCATCATCGCACGCCATCTCAGGAACGCCTCTAACAACTCCTTCGCATCGGCCACCTTTCCGGAGGGCTGGAAACATGCGGAGCTCAGCGCCCTCCTCAAGAAACCCACCGCTGACCCCACGGACCTCAAAAACTTCCGCCCCATCTCGCTCCTCCCTTTCTCCGCCAAAGTCATCGAGAAGACCGTCAACAAACAGCTAACCGCCTTCCTCGAGTCTAACGGTTCCCTTGACCCATCGCAGTCCGGCTTCCGAGCAAACCACAGCACCGAGACCGCCCTCATCGCAACTACCGACGACATCAGGACCCTGCTCGACAACGGAGAAACTGCTGCCCTCATCCTCCTCAACCTCTCAGCCGCATTCGACACAGTCTGCCACTGCACCCTAACAACTCACCTCCACCACGCCGGGATCCAAGGAAAAGCTCTGGAATGGATCACCTCCTTCCTCTCCGACAGAATTCAGAGAGTCCACCTCCCCCCTTTCCGCTCAGCGGCCACCAAGATCATCTGCGGCGTTCCTCAAGGCTCCCCGCTCAGCCCCACCCTCTTCAACGTCTACATGAGCCCACTCGCAGCCAACGCACGCCAACACAACCTAAACATCATCGCCTACGCTGACGACACCCAGCTGATTTTCTCCCTCACCAACGACCCCGCCAGAGCCAGCCTCCATGAAGGAATGAAAGATGTCGCGGATAGGATGAAGCTCAGCCATCTGAAACTGAACTCAGACAAGACGGAAGTCCTCATCCTCGGATAATCGCCCTCCGCCTGGGATGACTCCTGGTGGCCCCCCGCACTCGGCACCGCCCCCAAGCCCACGAACCACGCTCGCCACCCGGGCTTCATCCTGGACTCCTCCCTCACAATGACCAAGCAAGTCCACGCTGTCTCATCATCCTGTTTCAACACCCTGCGCATGCTCCGAAAGATCTTCTGGTGGATCCTCACCGAAACCAGAAAGACGGTCACCCAGGCCCTCGTCACCAGCCGACTGGACTACGGGAACGCACTCTACGCTGGAACCACAGCCAAAATACAGAAAAGATTGCAGCACATACAGAACGCCTCTGCACGACTCATCCTGGACATCCCCCGTCACTACCACATCTCTGCCCACCTGAGAGACCTGCACTGGCTCCCCGTCAGCAAGAGGATCACATTCAGGCTCCTCACCCATGCACACAAGGCTCTCCACGACATGGGCCCCAAATACCTCAACAACCGCCTCACGTTCTACACACCCACCCGCCAGCTCCGATCCGCCAGCCTCGCCCTCGCCACCGTCCCTCGGATTCGCAGAACCACCACCGGAAGATCCTTCTCCTACCTGGTGGCCAAGATATGGAACACCCTCCCCTCCCACCTGCGGCTGACCCGGGACCATCTCTCCTTCAGGAAGCAATTCAAGACCTGGCTCTTCGAGCAGTAGCAGCACCCCCCGCCAGCCCCCCTCCCAGCGCCTTGAGACCCTAGCGGGTGAGTAGCGCGCTTTATAAATGCAATGATTGATTGATTGACTTTTACAACTTTTCACGCCAAGAGCGTGGAGTCACGATGAGGACTTACCACTGGCATGGAAAAGACCAAGGACCCAAAAAAGCTGTTCCTTACATCTTAACTGGTACACAGCGTGGGGAGTATGGGCGGGTCGGTAAGCAATATACAGCTAGATAGAGTCTCCACCAGATAAGGCATTACTAAAAGTAAGTGACTTGCTCATCTGATAAGAGACTTCTAGCCACAGATTCCTTGTCTTACAATAGATACCCAAGCAATACCTCCTCAGAGGTGGGTCTGCAAACCCCATTAGACCAAAAAGTCCTGCTGGACAGAACAGGTGAAGTACTCGTCACAACGGACCTATCCGTCCAGGCACTAATGTGTGCAGTGATGCCCACGTCACCTCCTGACCGATGTCGAGGTTATTGACGCTGTGCACTAACACAGTGATTGCAGCTTTGGCTCTGGTGCAATAAGCACAGAGGTCCTCAGGGGGCTGTTTCTTGGTCAATGCATAGCAGATCTTAATGCACAGGACAATCCATCACAAGAAGGTCTGCTTCTGCACAGCCTTCACTTTTTGGGCTCCAACATAACTCATGAAGAGTTGATCACTCACCGGACTCTTTTGTGTGGTCAAGGTAGAACAACAATGCTCTTTTTGGGTCCAGGCTGTGAAGTTTCTACTCCTCTTTGGAGGGATGAGGCGGGGCAAAGAAGGTAGGCAGGGTAATGCTCTAGCCTACATGAAAGGAAGTGAGAACCTTCAGAAGGAAGGAGGCACGCGTCCGGAGGACGAGTTTGTCACGGTAAAAGGAGTTGTAGGGATGGTGCCCATAGAGGGCCTGCAATTCACTGACCCCCCTGGCTAATGTAATGGCCACTAAAAAGGCCGTTTTAATGGTCAGCAGCCAAAGAGGGCAATTGTGCAAAGGTTTGAAATGGCGCACACATCAGGAAAGTGAGAACAAAGTTGCCACTGAGGCATGATAAATGGTGTTGAGGGGAAACAGGTGCTGCAGACCTATAAGGAACCTGGCTACACCAGGTGATTTGAAAAGAGAGGGTTGGTCTGGCAACCTAAGGAATGCAGGGATTGCAGAAAGATACCCTATGACAGTGTCAATAGCAGGTGCATGCTGGGCCAAAGAGAGGGCAAACAAAACACCCTTGGATAAAGGTGCAGAAAGGGGTTCAAGGTTGTGGAAGGCACACCTTGACACAAACGTATCGCAACAGCAGACGTATGCAGACTTGGTGGAGGGACGCCTGGCTGCCAGAATAACATCACAGGCTTCGGGCGGAAGGTCAAAAGCTGTCAACTGTCGCCACTCAGTCTCTACGCATGCAGGTGGAGGATGCACAGTTTTGAGGGCAGAACCCTCACCTGTTGCTGTGAAGAAGATCATCCTGAAGAGGCCGCCTGATTGGAGGACTAATGGTCATACTCAACAGCAAGAGATACCAGACTCTACGTGCCCAATCCTGAGGCACAGGAATGATTTGGGCCAGTCTTCTTGCATGATCTTCTTGCAAACACTGGGCAGGAGTGGTACTGGCAGAAATACATACTCGAGATGAAAAGCGTCTCCGAGCGAGAGTCGCCTTGGAAACTCCAGCGTACAAAACTGATGACATCACACATTCTCGGCGGTGACAAAACAACCTAACCAAGGCTCTCTCCACTGCTGAAAGAGACCTTGTACCACTTCCGGATGGAGAAACTATTTGTGATCTGCTAGGCATCAGCGGCTGTGTTTGTCTTCTCTGGCGTTCAGCGAGCCCACCAGGTGTTGAACCACCAGGGAAATGCCCTGATATTCCAGCCATATGCGGAAGCACAGGGCCTCTTGACACAGGATCCATGACCCACCCCACCCTGCCCTGTTTGTTGCAGTACCACACCCCTACCAGGTTCAGCACTCAAAGTTGCAGCTAGGGCAAAATCACAGGCGCATACTGGCTCGGCGCCCTCAGCACTGATCTGCCTAGCCCCACAGAAAAACTTGACAAAGACATCAACAACTGGATCAAGAACTACGCAGACTCCCTTGAACCCATCAAACCCAACAAGCATAGTAGATCAAACAAGCAGGCCAGCTGATACACAGAAGACCTCGGAGACACCAAGTGACATTGTAAACAGCTGAAGAGTCACCCACAACACCACTGACCGAACTACCTACAAGACTGCACTCAGAAGCTATCCCCAGCAAATTAGACACACCAAGAAAAAAAAACAAATGGACTCTATCGAAGGAGGCTCTAACAGATGTAAGGAGATCTTGTCTATCTTCAAGAATTTCACCTCAGCCACTGTCAACAACATTGCTGCCTCCCAAATAACCTATTCAACTTCTTCCACAGCAAAATCTCAAACATCTACAGCAACTCTGCACACCAACCCCTGAGAACTCATTGCTACCCTACCCACCACCAATCAAGACGGCCGCCTGACAGAATGGACAACACTCACCAGAAATGACACAGCAGCAATCAAGCAGGACCATCCACTAAGGGGCTCCAACTGACCTATGCCCTCACCACATCTACAACCTGAGAACACCATCAATCAGCACAACTCTGTCCCACATCATCAACACTTCCATCACAAATTCCACTTTCCAGGATGAATGGAAATTTGCAGCAATCAACACTCTCCTCAAGAAGCCCTGAGCCAACCAGAATAAACTGAGCAACTTCCGACCCACCACCCTGCTCCCCTGACCAGACAAAGTGATTGAGAGGGCCAGTAAAACGCAACTCACAACCCACCAGGAATTTCATAATCTTCTAGACAAATAACAATCAGGATTCAGAAATCTCACTCATCGTGGCCACTGACTACATTCGAAAAATCCTGGATCGAGGAGAAACAGGGGCCTTCATCCTGCTCGACCTCTCCGCGGCCTTTGACACAAGATGGAAGTACTGGTCTTTGGCAACAAGCCCTCCCCATGAGAGTTTACCTGGTGGCCGTCGGAGCTAGGACCAACACTCACACCCCCTGACCACGCAAGAAATCTATGAATTATCTAGATGTCAAGCTCAACAGGACAGCTTCCACGTCCTATGCATGCTGTGAAAGATCGTCAAATGGTTGCCTCAGAACACCAGACAGACCATCACGCAAGCACTCATCACCAGCAGGCTGGACTACAGCAATGTTCTATATGCCGGAATCTCCAAATAACTACTACACAGACTCCAGACCATCCGGAACACAGCAGCAAGACTCATACTCGACCTACCATGCCACAGCCACATCACACCACACCTCAGGAAGCTTCACTGGCTCCCTGTTCACAAGCACATCCAATTCAAACTTCTTGAGCACACATACAAAGCCTTACACAACAGAGGACCAGAAAACCTATACAGCTGCATACACTTACACCAACCCAACAGACACCTACACTCTGCCTCACTCTCACACACTCCCCACACAGGACCTCACCCGCTCTGCGCACTACCAATGCAAATGAGGCTAACTCTCAGTGGTGGCTGGTGGGGAACAGGGGGCAGGTGGGCAGGCAGGATGGGTGGTTGGTTGAGACAATATATAAAAAACAAAAATAAACACCTCCCCGCACCGCGGATGCCTCCATCTCTCTTCAGTTGTTGCCGAAGAGTCCGGAAGCACACAGGCTCCCCATAGACAATTATAAAGCTGCAATGCAGCGTTGTGATTCGTCTGTGCACCATGGATCAGAGCTCAGATGTGGACTGGGCATGTTCTACACCAGGCTGTGTAATGCAGCCTGGTGGAGAACATGCAAAGTACGCACAACGGTTTGGCCCAGCCAAGACTGACGCCCAAGCAGTCAAGCACACTTAGTGTGCACAGTCCCTTCCACCTCGCTCATTTTATTTTTCCCTTTTCCACTGCTTTGAGAGCACTGGGGCAAAGCCAGGTCTTCCCTGAACCGAAAACAAGCATCATGGGACTGATTTCTGCGTAACACCCTCCATCAGCCAGGCTAGCTTGAATCCAGTGGCAAAGTTTCTGGTCCAGGGAACACATGGGTTGGCAGTTCGGGCTGGACTGTTCCCATGAGGCACAGGGTCAAGACTGATTTGCATATAGCTGTGTCTGAACTGGGGTGGCGAAGTGATTTAAAGAACGACGATGGATTCAACCCAGATTTGTGACTGGGGGTGAATGTCTGAAAAGATTCAGCGCTCCGTCCATCATCTCCTTGTGTTTGCTACAGTAGGAGGGGAAACCAGGCCAATATCAGATGGGGTTTCCAACCCACTGGCCTCCCCCTGTTTCTCAAACCAGTTGTCCTGTCCTCAACTGGTTCACCTTCATAATGTTCTATAGACCCTTCGATATTATTTCCCACACCAGGTCTATCCATCAAATAACACACACGCTCCGCTCTGGGAAGAATTTAGCCATTGATTAAATGGGGTAACCCAACTGAAGTCGGTGGACCAGGGGAGCAAATGCAGTAAAGAAAACAATGGTCCTGGACCAATATCTATTTATCCATAAATTAATTCAAAGGTACTGATAATCTCAACAAGAGCTACTATTAAGTCAGCTCACATTATCAGGAAACTAATACCAAAAAACAGATGTGCACCAAACATAGTCTTTGCAATACAGTTTTTCAAAAGAGAGCATATCTTTTATTTCACATATGTATGTATAATACAATAAAAGATCATCATATGATTAAAAATCAGTCAGGAAAAAGAGGGGGAGAAAGGGTTGCTCCAAAGGGGAACGTGAAGGAATTTATGTCCTCAAGTGTAAAAGGATTTAGAACAGGGAAAGATTCCCAAAAAGAGTAAGAAGCATATATTTACAAAATTCAGTGTAAGCCTGGTAATTATTAACCAGTCATCGGAAATCTGGCCCAATAATAGTACATGTCTTGAGTTTACACAATTGATTTATAAAAATTGGAGAATTATGTCTCCTTTGAGGGAGGGGGTGGGGCCGGAAAAGAAAGTCCAGGTTTCCAAATTGGAGGGGGTGTGGTGTCGACGTTTCGACCCGACTTGACAGCACGAGAGGGAAATTTTAACCTCAGCCACGCGGGTCTTCTTCAGGACTGGGACAGGACAACCCTCACAAGTTCATGGGTAAAGCCCAATGTTTTGAACCCGCCTAATGAGTGTGGTATGGTGCCCAAGGAATGGGAGAAGGACCCCGCAAGGGATTACGCGGGATTCATTTAACATGAAAGGGACCTGTGTAGTCTCATTCTACAGGGTCCGCATTGATTGCACGGTAGAGAATCGATCATTAATAGATTCTCACGATGTCGGAATGTCTCGACCTACCGGAGCTTGAGCACCATCGGTCGCTGTTTATCTCCACACGGCATCGAGCTGCATGGAGATAAATAGTGCACAAGGAACCCGTTTAAATGGAAGTGAACACGCCAAATTGAAGACATGATGGAAGGCCATATTTAGTTTAGTGCTCATGTTGCATCTTGATTACAAATATGCTGCCTATAACTATCTAAGCACAGGACAAATGTGTTCCCAGGATTTCATCGACCCTCAACCCTCCATGCTTTCTGTAATAGCACACTGTCAATAGGAATAACAGGGCAGAGAACAAGTTTGTGGAACTTAAAGTAAGACTATCAGAGGTAAAATTATTTCTCTGCAAGAAGTCAAATCTTAGAAATCCTTTATGGCTAAGCTGGTGAAGGCAATCCGTTTAACTCTGGTACTCGCATGTACCCCTAATACTGGTTAAAGTGCTGGTTTACAGTGTGATTAAAAGGTATAAAGCCTGTATAATGCCTTTATTTCCTGTTGATTAAAACAGAAGATAGTTTGTAGCAAAGTACAAAAAACTGACCTAGTGGTGCATTATTAAAGGGAAGCAGTAATCCATTATTGGTACTGGATTTTAAAACACATGCAAGCTTGTTTATATTGTCTTCAGCTGTAGGTACAGAGGTGCCATGTGCCTTAGACACTATTGCCAGTACTGCAGAAAAAGATTCAGATTCTTCTGTCAGGGTGATGTAGTGATTTTGAATGTCAAATTTGGCAAATTGCCCAACCCACAAGGTCTTTTTAGATACATTTTGCTTATTATTATTAACATAGCCAATGCACATTAAGACACAGCTTGTCGCCTACAACCCAAAGGGGCCGTGGTGGTACGAATATATGACAGCATCCGCCTACAACCCTGGGGCTGGCTGCGTGGTACAGGCTGGTAAAATGTAAAATTAATGAGAATAAACATTAATCACCCCCCTTCACATCCTTCAGGCTTTTGGAAAAACAAGCAAAGTAGCTAATATCAAATATGCGAAAGAGATTACATCTGGTACAAGAAATGGCCAAGGCCGGCTACGCCTCTAGGTGAAACATCTCAGGAGTCAGGCGAAGCAGCCGAAGCTAGGACACCCGCAATTTTGGTAGAGAGGATGTAAATGAAGGGGGACCAGAGCTCGGAGTAGGAGGAACAGTCCGAGGTCGCCGCTAGGGAATATTTCTCCATCTCCAGAACAAACCACAGTCTATACAGCCATGAAACATGCATGGTCTGGAGGCCTATCTGTACCCCAAAGTGAGAGTATCACCTTGTGGGCCACATTGAAAGCAAGGGCCATTTGTCTTTCCCTGTTGGAGGGTAGGGGATAAGTCACAAGATTCGGGAGTCCCAAGATGGTGTAAGGTGGGAATTGAGGGATGGTAGTGTTAAAAGCTAAGTCAATATCATCTAAAACCTGTTCCCAATATCTAGTGAGTTTGGGGCAGTGCCATAGAAGATGAAGCAGGGTCCCTGCATCTCCAAAGCCCCTCCAACAGTCTCCGGAGCACCCCATGTTCCATTACTGAGTTTCATTGGGGTAAAATCCCAATCTGAGGCAATTATGTAAGTGTTTTCAGTGCAGGGGATAGTGGGAGCCATGTGGTGGACCCGGTAAAATAGGTCATACCATTATTTGGTGGAGAGAGATTTACCAATTTTGGCCTTCCATCTCAGCTGTCCACGAGATTTTATTTGGGGCCCCTTATCTCCCAATAGAGCACAACATTTGGATATTAGGCGTCTATCATCCACCTTGAAAAACATGCATTTCTCAAAAGAGGTCATCGGTCTACCGGCATTCTGTCGCATCTCACCCAGTGTCGTAATTGTAGGTAGGAGATGTGATCGGAATCAGTCAAGGAATAGTCTGATTTGAGTTGGTCAAAAGGGATCAGTCCGTGTATGTCAAAAAGGCAATCCACCCATTTGCAACCCCATCTATCCATCAGCGAAATCTACCCCAACACATACCAGGAGTAAATTGAGGCTGGCGAAAAGAGGAGACATTGGCCAGGCGAAGGTGGTCAGACCCGACTTAACTGCGTCCCAGACCTTGAAAACTGCATTCGTCACCGGTGATAGATAAGGGCCCTAGGCTCTATGCTTTCGGGGAAGCCACATTTCCTTCCAAATCTGAGTGTCTGCCACAGCTTGATCCATAAAGGCCCAACGTTTTTCGGATAGCCACTCAACCAAAAACCGTACCTGGGTAGCCTAATAATAACGAAGCAGCTGGGGAACCGCAAGTCCCTCCTCCTGCTTTGAGCGGTATAGAAGGTGTTTATATAGTGGAGGCTTCCTCCCGCCCCATATAAATGTATTGGTATCCAGTTGAAGGGAACAAATAATATTAGGCGGAGAGGTCAGGAGTAGAATCTGAAAGATATATAGAATGCAGGGGTGGATAGTAATTTTAACTGCTGAGGCGCACCCCATCCTGGAAAGAAGAAGGCGATTGCAGGACGCCAGATCCATATGAGTTTGGGTAACAAGAGACTTGTAGGTAATAGCTAGAGTATGAGATATTGTGCGGGCTAAATAAATGTCTAGATATGGAATGGCATCCGTAGCCCAGTCAAAAGGAAAATGATAATGTAAGGCAGTCTCAGTCGCAAAAGTAACCGAAAGATTTATAATGTGTGACTTCTGCATGTTAGCCCTGAACCCAGAGATCGCACCAAAGGTCTGGAGCTCCGTAACTAAAGCCGGGAGGGAGGTTGAGGGCTCTGTAATGGACAAATTGGTGTCATCAGCATAGAGGCTTATCAAATGGTGGTCAGTTCTGAAAGGAATCTTTTTGACGACCGGGTTTTTCACGGAGCTGCTGCACCAGGGGCTCCATACATAGAGCAAATAAAACAGGGCGAAAGAGGACACCCCTGACGTGTGCCCCAATGGATGGAATATGGGAGGGACTGAGCTCCACTGACCCTGACCAATGCCGGGGACCGCTGTATATGCTCCGGATCAACCTCCAAATATCTGGCTAATGCAAAAAATCTGTAGTGTATCGAAGAAGTAAGGTCAGTGTGCCCGGTTAAACGCCTTTTCAGCATCAATAGAGAGAAGCAAGGCTTCTTTGCGCGACCGATGTATTTTATCCATAAGATAGAGTAGATGCTTAGTGTTGTCTCCACACTGGAGGGAAGATATGAAACCATTGGTGGCTCGCACTGGTAATGCTGTGGGGAGATGAGGCGGGGTGGGGTGGTAGTGGAATACGACAGCGGGGGCAAGGTAAGTGGGTTTATTTATTTACTTTCACCTTTCCTGTCGTACTCCACTATCACACCACCACACCCCGCCCCATCATCCCACAGCGTTACCTGTGCAAGCCGCCAATGTATCAAACCTGACTGATCAGGGTCTATAAGACCCAGGATTAAGGTGATGTGCTAAGATGCTAGCAAACAACTTTGTGTCCACATTTACAGGAGAACAAGGTCTATACGACCAACAGAGGGCTAGATCTTTGCCAGGCTTGGGAATTACCCAAATGACAGCTTCTAGAATGGTATCCGCCAGACAGCCCATTTCAGAAAACAATTAATAAGTAGAGTGAGTAAAGGAGCTAAGTGTTGCCAAAAAGTCTAATAAAACTGGGCACTGAAACCAGCCGATTTCAGTGGCTTTAGGTGCGCAATGGCCAATGCCACTTCTTCCAGATGGATAGGCTGATCAAGAGTGCAAGACTTCTCTGTAGGTAGGGAGCTAAGAGCAATACTGTGGACATACACAGGGGCCACAAACAGAGCCATCGGTAGACAAATAAAGAGGCATGGAAGGCCTGAAAAGCCAAGGCAATACCTTAATCGCGGCTGGATTCCGAATTAGGACCAGTGCCGATAGTTTTTACTGAACCTTTGTGTATTTTACTGCAGAGACGGTAGGCCAACATGCGACCACAGCAATGGCTGCCAAAGTAAAATTTCTGCTTGGCGCGTAGCATAGCAAATTCTAGGTCTAACTGTTTGAGCTGAAGCTGAGCCCTCTCCAGCTCCCTCTATCTGATGGATGGCCTTCAATAAAAAAAACATTTTCTCGAGTCTGCCATGTTTATCCAGACACCAACGATTTTCATCAGCAGAGAGAGCTATAAATTCTCCCTGAACCACCAAGTTAAGGGCCTTCCAAACTGAAGTAGGGCGGTTTCTCCATTATCGTTAGTAGCTATGTAATCTTAAATCACAGCTCGAATCGCGTTGACTATAGGCTGAGATTGCAGCATAGTGTTGCGGAAGCGCCATTGTGGGCAGGGGATGGGGAGGGTGAAAGCCGAATCATCATGTAGATAGGTGCATGATCTGAGAGTGAGTGACGATCAATAGTAGCATCTACTAGGGTCGGGATGACTAAAAAATGATCGATCCACGCATACGTAAAACGTGTAGTTTTTCATTTTGAGATGCAACCGTCACCTGACATCATGTAGGCCACAGTCTGCTAACCAAAACAGCCCCAAGGGCAAAAAGGCCTCAGTCTGAGCAGCGCATTGGCTGGAATGGTCTAAGTCATTGTTCATGACGAGATTCATGTCAAACCCAACCACTATTGATGCATCAGGGGTCTGAAGAACAGAGGCTAGTGAATGTGTCAGGAAGCTCTCCTGTTGTTCATTCAGGACATAAACAATGACTAAAGTAAGGTGGAAAGAGCCTATCTTAAGACAAACTTCAAGAAGGCACCCCTTGACCTTCACCACAGTAGTCAAAATTTCCCCTGTAAAGGGTTTGGAAAAGAGAATGGTGACTCAACCCATTTTTGAAGGACCAGATGACATATGTTGGCGTGGAAACCAATGGGATTGCATTCTGTGAACATCTTTAGGAACAAGGTTGGTCTCTTGGAGAAGACAAATATCACCGCCTGACTGCTCAACGGAGAGAGAGGATGGCTGATCTATTGGTAGGATTATTCAAGCCCTGGATATTAGGGCTGACAATATTAAGCCCAAGGAGGCCTACAGTGGGAAGTGAAGCTCTGAAGAGGCTCCCTGCAGGAGCGTGTGAGGCACATAGCAGAACAGTGTCATCCAGTACAGACAGCTGGTATCAAGAGCATAGACTAACCCAGGTTGAATCGCAGAGTGAGAGGGAAAAAGAAAATCCTCAAAAATCCCACAACAAAAATGTTTTTTAAAAACCTGTGTGCTAACAATCGTAACATGTCCATCAATCAGGAAAACAATAGTGGAGGGATAGTTCCATCAGGTACATCCAGAATCAAGACATCATTAGAGCCTCAAGACCCATCACCACAAGCCCAAAGCTCAACCGCCTATCCAGTGGCATCAAGTCGAATGTTCCAGTGTTCAGATTTCCTCAGTCACAGCACTGTCCCCGGACAATGTGCGCAGCGCGGCTTCCTTTTCTTGTGCTACGGTCTCAGGGTCAGGACGTAAGCCCTAAGGGGCCGATTTGTGTCAGGTCCGGCAGCGCCAGCGAGACACCAAGCGATCTTGCGTGCCATAAGATTGAGCATTGTGGGAGGGATGGTCTAGACTCAGTCTGCAAGCCTCAGAGATGGATCTGATTTGGTGGACCCTCCTTCAAGGAGAAAGACAATCTTAAAGAGATGTCACCAAGAATAGGAGACGCCAATGTCCCTCAGGTGGGCCGTGACTGGGCAGAAGTCAAGCGGTTTTTGAAGTATGATTGTCGCTAAATCTTAAAACAGTTGGGGTGAGTGGCCCCCAAACTGAATTGAATGGGCATCTTGGGCCTTGCGCAAAATTGATTCCTTAGTTTGAAAATCATGAACACATACCAAGTTGTCCTCTAAGGTGGGGGTTCCTCACCGGCCTCGGCAACCAAACACGATGGCATCTATCCAACTTAATCGTCGTTTCAGCCGGGGTCTCTAAGATGAAATGAAACAACTTGAATATTTTCCTTCAGATCAGCACATTTTGCTTCAGTTAGAACAACTCTAATTCAAATAATGTTTTTTCTAAACCTGTTTTCAAGATCTTCAATGTTTGCCTGGAGGTCAATTTGTCGTTCCTGGAGGTCAAGCACCTTCTCCTGTAGGCCCTCAACTTTTTCATTCCTCTTCGTGACCCCATCCTCCAGGGGCGGCGACCCTTTCCCTCACTTCGTCCAAGTCTCTATGGACCTCCGGGAGGTCTGAGGAGAGGTCTTTCTTGACCACCTGCAGGTCTTTGCGTAAAAAGGTAAACAGGGACTCCATGAACGTGCGGGTGACCGGGTTTTCTATGTCTTCAGCTTCAGTTGGGGACTCCATGCTCGCCGCAGTCGTCTTGTTGCCCGTAGCTCCCTCGGGGTGTCTAGTGAGCATTTCCCGTACGAAGCAGTCCTTTTAACCCTTAGTTGTGGACATGACTGCGAACTTTACCAAGAACCACAGCTGCGACAGGGGAAATCTCAACAGGAGCCAGGTCTGATGGAGACACACAAGGAGCCTGCGATTCCCAGTCAACTCTCTCTCAGCTGCGTGTCGACATCCCAAACAGCACGGCTTACCTGACTGCCAGCGGGCAAATGGTTTCTCTGAGGCCCCGTTCTAGACGTATTTTATTCTGCTTTATAACAGGGTCTTTTTATGGTGTGATTAGCACCAGTGAGTCAGTTGCACTTCTGTTTCCGACCCTGAAAATATTACGCTTCGAATCTCACAAGTAAAATGCTATCCAGAAATGTATTTTCTGTCAGCTCCAGAGCTACGGCCATTCCCTCTAGAGCCCCCGATAGCATTAATCGATGTGCAGCAGCTGTGCATGATTGAAGTCTGAGAACTGCTTGTTAGAGGAAGCAGTACGAATCAGCATATAATAACTGTGAGAGGCTTAAGAGTCACTGTGGCCCAATGGTTAAGGTCTTAGACTGTTACTCTGAAGGCTAACTGTTCAATTTCTGGTGTTTTAATGGCTCTGTGTGCTCAGTTAAAAAATATATATGAAATGGCACTTTCTTTTCAGCCTTCGCCTCAAAGGGACCCGCCGAATGAGCAAGTGCTTGATCTGCTTGCATGTTTATGTCAAATAAGTAAAGTGGAGGATAATGCTCTGCTGGATGGCCACGAGTTAACCGGTCGCCATTAACGCAGGCTGACAGATGATAAGACCAGTGATAATCCGAGCAGATATTGCTTAGCAATCAGTCTTGGAAGTTGATGGGGCCCCAGACTTCTCCAATGGCAAGTGGGATCACAGATTTCATTAGCCGGAGCACAGTACGGAATGCAGGCCTCACAATGATAATACCCCAGTCATAAAATGCTATCTTGTTGCGGTTTTATAAGAACCTCAAAAAGTGCTGGCCGGCCTCACTTGTGCCGCGCTCTCGGCCTCCGTCATTTCGGGCAAGCATAAAAAAGTTGAGATAACTCCAGTGATTAATGTTCTTCCTGGAGAGCGGCCGTAGTTTTTGTCTTGTGGATTTTTTGACTCATCGAGAGGAAGCGCAGAAGGTTAATACGCCTGTCGCAAAGACTATGTCCTAAGCAGATCTCAAAGTGTTTTAAGATAAATAAGTCAGTGGGCCACTGATTTTGTCAAGGAAATACTTGTGTTATTTGCAGCTTAGTTCAAATCTTAGTTAGAACAGCGAGCCATTAACTGTCAGCAGAGAGCTGCATGCAACGGCAAAGTATAGTTTAGAGCGTTATGATTTTCCCAGTCCTTTGTTATCCTAATGTTGCAAAAAGGGCTTATTAGGGTAGAAATCAATTCTTATGATAAAGAGAACCCCAACTATAGGGTTACGTTTAGAGTCTGAGTTAGTGCTTCTCCAGACCAAGCATTCTGAAACTATACTTATCATTAAGGTTGGCTTGTGACTACAACACCTTGTAGTCGTCTGTATTAAGTAACATTACCTGTACACTTATTTAAACGCATATGATTGATTGTTTCTGTGAAATGTTTGTGAATGGTGTAAAGTGCTCTCACACCCTACACTGGTATGAAGGAAAAAGTGCCAGGTCTCTTGTCAGGAGGCCACCTCAGCTTGCACCTCCAATTGCTATTGCCAGCACGATCAGTTATGGTCCCCACACAGCTACTAGCTGTTGGAAAGTAGGGTCTGCTTCTTATGGTTAACCCCACTTTTTGCTGGATGTTACACTGTTTTTGACTAGTCTGAGTGGGATCCTGCTAATCAGGACCCCAGTCTATCTGCTTTCTCCCTAAGCTGTAATGACATGTACTTAGGTACACTACAGATTGGATACCGGGGTACCCTTATAAGTCCCTAGTATAAGGTACCCATGTACCCAGGGCATAGGTACCCCAGAAGCCTCCCATGGGCTGAAGCATGTATAATGACACCGCCGAGAGGCCATGTAAAATGGAACTACAGGTCTGACATTGCAGCCTGTGTAAGCTAGTGCTGACACCACTTACGTTATATATAGGTTTACTATATATATAGGTCACTACACTTAAAACTTATAAGTCACCCCTATAGCAGGCCTTGACAATCCTGAAGGCAGGGTGCTGGGTTTTACGTGGGAGGGTGCCCCTCCATGAGCAGAGTCCCTCTGCAGCCTTCGGAGACCAATCTCCCGGGTTGTCTGTGACTCAGCCAGACATATAGGTAGAGGTGCATTATAATCTCGCTGTAAATGCTATCTCGAAAACGGCTGAAACAAAACATGTTGTGTTTGGTATCTAAAACCTTGGAATCATACCTCCACACTGATAACCGGTGTGTGGGAGGTATGATTCAACCTTTCTGAAGCGAGCTTAGTGGGGTCACTGTTCTTTCCGGTACCAGCCTTCTCGACCCGGGCAACACAAAATGGTTGCTGCCGACCAGAGACGCATATCTGCCCTCCTGCTGCTGAGCCAAGCTCGGCAGGAGAAAGCAGGACAATAGGCATCCTGTCACAGGAAGGTGTGACCACCTCCCAGACAGGATTTAGTGTATTGGGGCTGGGTGGGTGCACTTCCAAAGTGGCTGAAAGTCTGCACAAGGGGACCATTTGGTGTCCCTGTGCATAGTCCAGCTCAAACCAGTTCTGGGAGCCGTTGGCTCCAACTCTGGCGCGAAACTGGACAAAGGACATGGGAGTATTCACCCCCCTGTCCTGACCCTCCCCAAGGAGGGTCCCCGGAATCTGTCCAACCCTCTCCCGTGGGTACATAAGGGCTTACCTGGCTGTAGGACCTTATAGTTCACGTGGACAAGATTCTGAACAAGAAACCATTGACCTTCGACGGTCTGGACACTCTAGACTTCGCCTGGGCCCGAATTTGTCTCCCTCTCCGTCCAAAGCATCGTCTGTGCCCGTGCACCATACAGGCTTCGTGCAGGACCTGTGGAGCATCAATGACATCTGAAGAATCTCCCTTGGGGTGAAGGAGTCCCTCTCCTGCATTCACAGGCACCAAATCGCAACTGACTGGTCTGCTGATCCTGAGCTCCTGCAGTCTCCGAAGGCTCCAGCAACACAGGAGATGGGTTCCGACATTCCTTGAGGTCGAGTTGCCCTCATCAAGTTTGAGGCCAGTTTCCCTCGTGGGGACCGCATAACCCAAACCCCTGTGCAAAGCGTATTTTTGCAAGTGCATATGCTTATTGGTGATTCCCGAGCTTGTGCATTGGACTCTGTGTAGTCCTGACCCTGAGCAGTATTTCCACCAAAGAACTCCGGCCTCCTCGCACCAAGTGCTCCGTGGGCTGGTACTTTGTGATCTTGCTCGAGGTCCCCTTGAGACTCTGGGTCATGCGGCCTGTGGGTCCTCCTGAGGGTCATCTTGAATTCTGTTGGGCTTCCCTCGTTGCTCCAGATGTGCCCTGACTCCCCATTGCTTGGTGAGTCCCCTGGACCTTGCTTGTCCACACTATAACCTGCTTGACCTTCCTGCGTGGGTTGCTGTTGCCAAGACTTGTTGGTGCCCCAGCCGGACACCGACCCCTCAGCACTCAAAATCCTTCGTGGGACAGCTCGTATATGGCTCCTGGTCATCCACGATGACTCCTGGTCCTCATGGCTGCAGAGTCAAGCATCCCTTCTTCGCACCCGACTTCGTTGGGCATTCGTCTACTGAGCCCCTGGTCACCCTGAGGTGACCCAGACTCTGTCCCCTTCAGATGTGCCCTGACTCCCCATTGCTTGGGGAGTCCCCTGGACCTTGCTGGTCCACATTATAACCTGCTTGACCTTCCTGCGTGGGTTGCTGTTGCCCCAGCTGGACACCGACCCCTCAGCACTCAAAATCCTTCATGGGACAGCTCGTAAATGGCTTCTGGTCATCCTCGATGACTCCTGGTCCTCATGGCTGCAGAGTCAAGCATCCCTTCTTCACACCCGACTTCGTTGGACATTCGTCTACTGAGCCCCTGGTCACCCTGAAGTGACCCAGACTCTGTCCCCTTTGCTTTCAAATTCCTTCCATCACAAATCCACCCTTGGATTCCAACTGGCACTTTTCTAGCTTCCCGGCAGCAGCTCTTCTTTGAATCCTCCATTAAAAACAACAGCAGTTTCCAACACTAATCCGGACCTATGCATCTGGCTTCCCTGGGATAGGTAACTTGGGTACTCCGGTATCCATGGGTGGGGTGGCTGGGGTGGCTCTCCAACCTCCTAAGTGTCAAAGGGTTTTCTCAAAGTCCACAGAGAAGGGTTCTTCAACTTTAAAATTGTAACCGCGACGTCTCCATAGAATTGTACGGAGCCTGAGGTCGTGTTAGCACACTGCACCCGTCCTCCGTTGGGTCTCTTTTTACTCACCTTGGGGGGTTCCTTGGGGTACCAGCGATTCTAAGTGTTCTACACACTGTCTCGACTCAAGTTGTGGTTCTTAGACCACTATTTTAGTATATAGCTTGGTTTCCCCTGGAGCCCACTGTCTATTGTGCTACTTACAAATGTTTCTTTGCTAAAGTATTGTGTGCTTTGTGTTGTATCCTCATGTATAGGATACTAGAGAGTGTTATATAAATAAATACATATTTTTAAAACTACTGTGTGGTTCTTCTTTCATTTAATTAATACTAAAGGTGATATTCAGGTAAAACAGTAAAGCTTTACATTCCTTCAAGATTAAGCCTGAAGGCTGCTCTACACAGCTACCACTAGGATAGCTTTCTAAAGGTTGTCTTTGACCTCATACATCATAAGGGTTGTTTGGACTGGTGCAAGGTGCCCACTTTAATTCGTGGACAGCATATACCAGGCCAACTTCTCACACTAACATCACATTGCTGCAAGTGTGACAATTTAAATTGTTCAACACCCCCAAAGCTATTAGAATGGCTTGGGCGACAGGTAACAACAATATACGTAGTTACATGAGCTCGGTTACCTTTCTCCCACCTGTGAAACTGTTAAACAAACTGATTCATTGATACCTTAATGAATTAAACAAGCAAGACTTTCAGGCATGACAAATCAGGTTCCAGTGTCCGTAAAGTTGATAGTTTTTAAAATAGCATCATAGTGAGATGCGCTATTTGGCAACCCACACATATCAATTTTCTTGCACAGCCGGAAGAATTTAGTCCAATTGTGCATGATATAGCCCAATCTGGCATCACTGATCTCACGGCAGAACATGCTCTGCCAGGCGTGTGAGCTGATTGGTTGTGGAGTCTGAGTTTCTGGTCGAGGTGCTGCAAGTTCAGAGCACTCCTACGAAAGAAGAAAAACAAGCATTTACAATGCAACGGTCTTGCCTTTGCAAAAGTTAAAGCTATTGGCATTGTAAATGACCATGCCATTTATGTATCTTTTTTCAAAACCAACACATAAAAATGTTGTCATTTACAATGCCAATAGCTCTAACTTTTGCAAAGGCGAACAGGCAGACAGGGGTGCAAGACAACAAATACAGTGTGATCTGTGTACCGACAACAAACTACTACGTGTGCAGGCTCCACTCTGGTAGATCACAACTACAAGGAGACTGATACTTTAAATACTCGGGGCACGCAGTCACCGGTTTATTATTACAGAGAAAATCATGAGTGAATTTAGTACCATGCACACAGCGTTTTCGGTGTGTCTCAATTCTAACTAGTCTCTATCCACTAGGTAAAGCAGGAACTCTAGCACGTGTGTATTCCAGCCAATGTGACACTGTCACAGGGACCAATATCAGCGTCTTGGATCATGCAAATGCATGCTTTGGTTTGTCATCGTGTGCATCAGCACACAGCTCGCGTGAGCATTTAGTGAGGCACTTCAATGGGTCAAGCAGAGTGCACACACTGCTCTCTGCAGCCGAAATTACTGCAAGCGAGGGAATATCCGTTCTTCGGTTAAGCCCTATTAGGATGCTTTGAATTCCTATTAGAATGCTTTGAATTCTAGCTAACAAAATATGGTAAAAAATATAAAAGACAGTAAGTCCTAGACTCCCCTTGATGCAACTTAAAGCCTCGGAAAGAGTTTACCAGTAGCTACTGGGGAGTTTATTTATAACCCAGTCGCTGCCCGAGTCTCCTCCACCACTCCCACCCACTCGCTGCTGTTCTGCCTGTCGCTTTACTCTGGGACTTTAAATGCAGGAGATTCTTGTCTGGCACCACACGCATCTCTCGGGAGTCTCTTCTTATTTGCTAAGGTAGTCACAGTCATGCAAGGCAGCCGTGTATTCAGCTTTTCAAACATCAACGATTATAACTTCTGATGAAGTCAAATGACAACACGTTTCAGGTGCAGAGTTTTTAGAGCGTCCGCCTCCAAACACTGCAAACAGTGCCACCTCGTGGTAACTGTGCAGCACTCCAATATCAGGTGCGTCAGCCGGCTGGTCCAGGGGGAGCTAAGACTCGCACTTCCCTTCCCCAACCACTCTGGGTGAGGACGCATGCTGCTATATCCATGTTTCACGCTATAAAAGCCTTTATAGGTTTTGTGGGTTTCATTCAGCTTGCAGGCACACATCCCATTGTCTACAACCACCAGGCCGTAAAAGCCTGTTTTGGACTCTTTAGGCCAACTACAACCCTGGAAAAGTGACGTACGTGTATGAGGTGGGAGATGAGGGGCTGGTTCGTACTGTACATCACCGAGGTTGTTCCTTCGGATATTGAATGGGTGCGAGAGATGGCTGGTTCGTTATACTCTACATCCCCAAGGATGCCCATTCCGATTTGAAGATTATGCCCGGGATCCATGCTGCTGGAGGCGCAGGGCAGAGGCTAGGAGGAGCGGAGGAGCAGGGCAGGCGCCAGAGGGGTCATTTGGAAGAGCTGGGTGCACACGGGTGAGAAAGGCACTCGAGGACTGCACAGTCAGAGTCTCCTTGGGATCCGGGCCAGGTCTGGCAGCATGGGCCGCGGAGACGGCCAAGATGCTGCCAGGCTCCCATCCAAGGCCACCCCACTCTCGATCCTGCAGCCCCTCCTGTCTCCAGCTGGACGTGTAAAGAGGGGGGTCAGAGAACCTGTCCGACCAACAGGTCAGCTGCCCAACACCGAGGAAGAGGCCACTAAATTCTGGAGAACCACTGGACAAGAGGAAACAAGAAGGCATGTCAGCGATGAGGGGGGTAGGGGGTGGGAGAGATAGAGGGAGGATATCGAAGGGCTGATAAGACCAGCAGGTGACCCCGCACAACAGTACTAGCCTCAATGCTGGGAGCCATGAAATGTCGCATTCACAAACATTCAAATTCCGCTGTAGGTTTCCACCCAACCCTTTAAATCAATGCGTTTTTGTGACCCCGGAGGCAAATGAAAACTACTGGGACACTTTTACTGAGTTGCTTTGGGATGTATTAGTGTGTATGCAGACCAGAACAATGGATAAGATGCCAGGCTGGTATCGTTACTAAGCAGTCGCAAAACTGTGTAGTATAGGACAACAAGCGCTCGCTATTGGTCTCGAAGCCCCGTCCTTTTCAGACTGGGCGCCCCGACTTCCTGCTGGGGTAAAAGGTTCCTTATCTTCTTTATGGGGCCATCTGGACCCACAAAGAAGATAAGGAACCTTTTACTTCAGCAGTAAGTCAAGAAACGCAATCTGAAAAGGACGGGGCTTAAAGAAAAAGAAGAACGTCACTAGGACCTCTTCTCCAATGGCTGGCCACTGTTTAGGAGGCCAGCCAATGGAGAACAGGGGCTGGGCTTAACCTCGCTAGTGATATTCTCTCTATCTCATTCAATTTCGCCAGCGAGACTGCGCAAGCGCAGCCATCGCAGGCTGAGACCTAAAATCTCCAACTAACTAGTATCCTGCGTTGACATTCAAAGGCAGGGAAGCTGAAAGCTGCGAAGAAATTAGGAAGGGGAAATTGAGTCGAATTCATTTATTTAGAGGGTAACACTTTGGAACATATGCTGCCATTTGTGAAGCTATAGAAGAATATTGCCTAACGGCAGCATACTTGGTGCAGGGATAATGCTTGAGTCAGTAGTTTAGCATCACAGGTTTGAATCATACCGTTTTACGCTACCGGGACCAAATGTGGTAATCTCCTGTAACTGTCAGCATGCCTACTAGTTGCATTATGGGATGCCTGAACCTGGCATTATTAAATAATATATGGATTCTGCAGTTTACATCCCTGTACATGCTCTAGGTGGGAAACGCACTGGTTCAATCTGGGGCTAGTTTAAGCTGGTATAAGAAGCCATGGGGCTTCATGGCTTCTGCAGTTGTCACAGCTCATAGTTACACACTTACTGCTCAGGCAGGGCATTTCAATAAAAGCCAAATACACAGGGGCAAAATCGGTGGGTAGTAGTGCAGCATGTCTTTGTTTCCAACCACACCAGTGTTAATCTATTGATTATTATTAGTGTTACTACTGTGATGAAATGTTTTCACTTAACCACAGGGGTCACCGAATGCACTCCGTGACAGCTTATAGGGCATTCATAATGCTTCACTAGTGTTTCTTTAAATAGAAACAGTGCACACTGGTGGAAATTAGAAGCTAGTTCACGATTTCCTAAGGAGCCATGTTATTTCATGTGATAGTTGCAATTCACAGGCTTTCACTTTATTCAGGTTGGAGTCCTCTGGTCGGGGGAAGTTCAGCCTCTCTGCTGCTGTTTCAATGATGCAGGATATCAAAATATTTGCTTGATATTACTGATAGCGGGACAGTTAAAGTAGGTACTTGGGCAATGTGGTCAGTGAAATCACCCGACTTGCTCAAAGTCCGCTGAAAGGCTTCATGGTTGAAGGGAGTTAGGGTGGCTAGGTCATCGCCGCAGCAGATAGCAGATGGGCTCAGGCAAGGGGGGACAGCACAAAGGGTCAGCAGAGGAAGCGCAATAGCCAAAGCTGGAGCCGTTCAAGTGCATGCCCATGGGATGCCTTACGGCAGGGGCATGGGGAGCAGGCTATAGGTCAGCATGGGGTCAGCAAAGGGTGGACACAACACTTGAAGCCCGGGTCAGGCAAGAGGGCTGCCCACAAACCTTGGCAGCAAGGTGTAGCCTAAAGAGCGCATCACAGCTGACAGACTTCGCTTTCACACACGATGAGGTCAGGGAGAGAGTCATCCAAGGGCTGGGTCACTAGTTTAAACATCAACAGGCGAGGACGAGTAGAGTCAACGGCGAAGTAACAGGGCTCACATTGGCACCAAGGCTGTACACAATCGGAGATATATGATCAGGAGCTCCACTGAAACGGATTTGGGGGAGCTCTTCACTTGAGGAAGGAATAGACGGAACAGATGTGTTTGGTGAGCTAGGTTACTCACAATACCCGTAGAGCAGAGATAAACCTGAGCATCATCATACCGCACCCTCTGGTTCAGAACACATGCGCATATTACGTTAGGAGCACAGGAATCCAATGGGGTACACCAGGACACGAGCCATTGGCCACGAGCCAATCCGTAGGAAAACCAGGACTTCCGATTGGGTCGTTGCATTAGGGTGAAGACATGTAACTCACTATCGCGGATGGACATGGCGAAGTGGGAGACTGCAGAAGTCTGGGAACTCCCCCACCCCCTCGTTGTGTCCACGGGGATGACTCAGAAAACAAGGTACATCTGACTAGAGGAGAGATTGAAGAGACATTATAACTGTAAGAATGATGCAGTGCAGGACTAGGCAAGTTACGGCAGTGGTTAATTTGTAAGCAAATAAGTTCTGGGGCTCTCGTCAAGAGGCAGCTTGCACCAGCCTATTTCTCCTCTTAGCGTCGCCTAAAACAGAACCAGCTACTATCCCTGAAAGTGAAGGGAGGATGTGGCCTAATGGCCAGAGCTGCCAACTTCGGAACTGAGTAACAAGGTTTGAGTCTCCGTGTCGGCTCAACATCCTAGGCAAATCACTTAATCTCCCTAACCATGCCTACCATAAATGAATGTATTCTTAACTGGTGCTTATGAAAAGGGCCGGTGTTGATGATAAAGTGCCTGTGCTGAGCACCGGGAAGCACTGGCTCAAATAAGCACTGAGTTACGGATATTAATATGCAATAAAGTATAAGATGTGCTCTGTATAACCTGTTATGAAAATACCTTACGTTGTAGTCTAAGATAAGCAAGAAATGAGCATGTTAATGACCAATGCCATCATGACAAGTGTGTACCAACTTATGATGTGATTAAACTGCAGCTGTCTAACACCACGAAAGGGGGGGTGTTAAGGACAAAGACAGTTTGGGGTCAGGTTCTTACAGTACCTCTTCAACACGTCAGGCAGAAGGAACCCCTACAGGTCTCAGTGAGATCTCATGAATGTATTTTGCTCCAACGCCCTCTGGAGCCGTGTAAACATTTTCCAAGCCTTGTCCAAGCTTGCATTTACTTTTATTAGATAGTGAATCAGTTATGTTCGTCGCAATTTCCATTTATATGAGGACTACTCGTACTGGTAATTTGGGTTACTGACATTTTTCTGATCCGGGTATAGACTACCTAAACTGCTATTACAAAATTCGTTTCCAGCAGCCTGGTTTTCTGTAAACAATCTGCGCCAACTCTATAAATGTTGCCAGGCAGTGGGTGTTAATTAGCATTTCCAGCGGCAAGCTTGACAATGACGGGAGTGTTAAATAATATTGTTGAACAGGAATTAAAAGTGCAAGCCTGAGGCGGAACCTTCAAGATGCTACCTTGTTATTACAGGGCGCCATTCTTCACGGAACCCTTTTCGACATTTGACCCACTTGCGATTGAAATTCATTTAGGCTAAATCCGAAAATTCTGTGTCAAATTATACAATTGCGCCAAGTGTATATTTCTCGAATAACATGTATTTAGGAAGCAAAGTGTCCGAGCACATTCGAGCACCACACAGGTGACTTCGACGAGAATGTAGGCTTTGCCATGGAGATGAGCAAACATCTCAGCTTCCAAAAACGACCGTTCCAGAGCGCGCGCCCTGCCGTTCCAGAGCGTGCCTGAACATGGCTGAAAGGGGAGTGGAGGGGAAATTAAAAATAAACTTGTGACGTAAATGTATTAATCTTCCCTGCTCCTTTTACTGAAAGAGCATCTTGCTCCTGTCCGTGCAACTGTGGGCCAGTCCTAGTGCTACTAATTTGGTTATTTACTTAGGAGTTTTATAAAGCGGTGACGAGTGCTCGCTTTACATATACTGGTACAAAAGGGGGTGGTGATGGACGGAGCATCTGAATCAATCAAACACTCACACCCAGTCAAAAGATCTGGGTTTAATCCATCACCGTTCTTTAGCGCACTCTGCCACCCCAGTTCGGACATGGCCATATGCAAATCAGTCTGACCCTGTGCCTCATGGGAACAGTCCAGCCCAAACTGCCAAGCCATGTCTTCCCTGGACCGGAAACAAGCTTCCGAGGACCGGTTTCTGGCATTCCAGCCTTCTTCAGCCCGGCTTGCTTGAATCCAGTGGCAAAGTGAGCAAAGGACTCACGTCTGAGCATACCCTGCCACACTTATGGTGGCCAAAAGTGGTGCAAAAAGGGGTGGTGATGGACGGAGCATCTGAATCAATCAAACACTCACACCCAGTCAAAAGATCTGATTTTAATCCATCACCGTTCTTTAGCGCACTCCGCCACCCCAGTTCGGACATGGCCATATGCAAATCAGTCTGACCCTGTGCCTCATGGGAACAGTCCAGCCCGAACTGCCAAGCCATGTCTTCCCTGGACCGGAAACAAGCTTCCGAGGACCGGTTTCTGGCATTCCAGCCTTCTTCAGCCCGGCTTGCTTGAATCCAGTGGCAAAGTGAGCAAGGGACTCACGTCTGAGCATACCCTGCCACACTTATGGTGGCCAAAAGTGGTGCAAAAGGGGTGGTGATGGACGGAGCATCTGAATCAATCAAACACTCACACCCAGTCAAAAGATCTGATTTTAATACATCACCGTTCTTTAGCCCACTCTGCCACCCCAGTTTGGACATGGCCATATGCAAATCAGTCTGACCCTGTGCCTCATGGGAACAGTCCAGCGCGAACTGCCAAGCCATGTCTTCCCTGGACCGGAAACAAGCTTCTGAGGACGGTTTCTGGCATTCCAGCCTTCTTCAGCCCGGCTTACTTGAATCCAGTGGCTAAGTGAGCAAGGGACTCACGTCTGAGCATACCCTGCCACACTTATGGTGGCCAAAAGTGGTACAAAAGGGGTGTCCCACGGCTGCAATGGCTAAAAAATGCCTAATAAATAAAGTTGCTGTATCTTTAACTGTTGTGTCTCAATGATTTCAAATAATACTCAGTTATCTTTTTTCTTCAAAAGTATCAGTTATTTTTATGTACATAATCCATATTTATGGATAACATAAAAAACGTATCATTTCAGTTCATTAGTGATGAATGCTGGTTATATGCAAACGTAAATATAAATTCTTTCAAAAAAATGAATGAAATACAATAACAGTTCTTTCAATCCCACATGAAAAACATGAAAAACAAATCCCAATGCATTTCGGGTTCATCTCAAACCCTTCTTCAGGATTTTATCATAAATGTACCGCTTTTTGCCGCCATAAGTGTGGCAGGGTATGCTCAGACGTGAGTCCCTTGCTCACTTTGCCACTGGATTCAAGCAAGCCGGGCTGAAGACGGCTGGAATGCCAGAAACCGGTCCTCGGAAGCTTGTTTCCGGTCCAGGGAAGACATGGCTTGGCAGTTCGGGCTGGACTGTTCCCATGAGGCACAGGGTCAGACTGATTTGCATATAGCCATGTCTGAACTGGGGTGGCAGAGTGGGCTAAAGAACGGTGATGGATTAAACCCAGATCTTTTGACTGGCCTGGGTGTGAGTGTTTGATTGATTCAGATGCTCCGTCCATCACCACCCCCTTTTGTACCGTTTTACATATACTAGCGCTCATTTACACCATAGCAAAAATATGGAGCCGCCTTCCGCAGTAGTGTAAATCTGCTGAGATGTGAGGAGGGCCTCCCATCCGGCGCTCTTCAGCCGCTTCTCTGCTTAGGACTTCAGCCGAAAGCAAAAGTCTGTTTTGAATGTAATAGGGCTCAGTCTCCCAGTCAACATACACCCATGGGATTGTAACACAGGCCCCCCAACACTTCAGGGACCCCCCTTCTGCCCACGCCCAATTAATATCTTACATCTGTGAGAAATGGGAGGCTCGGGGGCCCTCCTCACATTCAAAGGGGGGGGGGTTATTTTCCTTTACGCTGGCCGCTGCCTCCTCCTTGTGTTAGCCAATTGAACCAATTAACATTGATATTGTGTTCTTGCCTTCTATGATTTTACCATACCTCTTCTAGTCTCCTATTGATTTTTATAACGTTCTATTCTGTAACATTTCTCTCATGTAACGTAACTGGTTCTATTGTACAGGGCTCTGACACCTTCGGGTAAAGTCCGCGCTATATAAAAATGCGTAACATAAAATAAATAAAAATAAAGGATGGCTTCCGGACCCTGACTGAAGGGGCCGACCTGAAATCCTTGGCAGTTATGTAGAGGGGCGCCAGCTTTCAGACGCCCCCGTGATTTTTATCCCAGTAGACGTTGCGTGCAAAGCACAGTCTTGTAAAAAGTATTCCTTTAATTCACTGAAAGAGCGTTTACAAAGCAACGGTTAGACGTGCCAACCCGGCCTTTGTAAAACCGATAGCTGGCAGACTCTCTGCTGGGTGTGAGCTGGAACAGGAACCTTTCACTGGTATACAGCGTTAGGTCGCTGCTTTGTTCTTCAGTTGTGGGTCGAGGATGAAGGCAGCGGTGTTTTCTGTCACATGTACTTTAGTATAGATCATTTAATTTGGCTAACTGGAGTAAAAAGAATCAGAACGTGTTGATTAAAGGCACGTTTTCTAGTTTGTTTACATATTTAAAAACGTGTTATTTATATAAAATAAATGTGTTTTAGAAACCCACACGTGCAGAGATAGTGTATCCTTTATGCGTTTTATTAATGATATATAAAAAGAAACAGGGTACACAGGGCTTGGTGGCAAAAGGAGAACAATTACTAACCATGGTGGGAATTGTGAACCTGAACCGGTGTGTAAAGTGGATGAAACGTTTTCCAATTACTTCCACATTTGTATTTATTTAAAGGTGGGTATGGGGAGTAGAAGAGGAACTCAGTAGAAGCAAATTCCAATATAACCACATTTAAGGAAATCGGGTAGGGATACCACATGTGTTGTAAAGAAGGTCCAAGCAATCCGAGAAACACCATAAGGATGGGTGAACAAAAGTAAAATGGGTGGTGCACCACTGGAGTTCCAATTTCCTCTCTCCAAGGTCAATTTCACACAGCCTCCTTCTGACAGAGTGCCACACAGAGTTCAAAAATGTCAGAGGCGACAAGATCCAGGCCTGTGGAGTCAGTCAGCCTGACCTCCAGAGAAATCATGGAGAGCAGAGACAGTCATGAAGGGAGATCTGCTAAAGAGCTGAGCCACGTCTACACAATACCTGATAAGTTTAGATGATCAGAAGGACGGACACAAGTCAAAAACAAGGGAGAAAAATGGATCAAGTGTTGGGAGTGTGTGCAGCGTTCGGCTATTTTGGCACCTCGGGTCCAAACTTGATCTTGGGTCACAAATGTACCTGAAGTTACCACTGGTAGACGGCGCCGGCTCCTCCGCTAAGGTGGAGGAGTGTTGCCCCACTGAGTGTAAAAGGAAAATTAAAATGATAACGCAACGTTAACGTTACATTATTGTCATTTTATTTTTCTTAAGGAGCTGAGTCAGGTTAGCGTAGGGCAGGCCGGGAGGTGCCTCAGGGAGTGGGAGTGGCATAATGTGAACTTAAGTGCACATGACGGCTTAACCAGCCAAACCGTCATGCGCACTTAGCATGTTCTCCACCCGGCTGTATTTCACAGCTAGGATGAGAACATGCACAGGCTCCCACTTCCTGTCTGAGGGCTAAACCAGGCCGCTCAGATCGATCACGAAGCTGCTGTCAAGCTAGTGATAACAGAGTTGTGATTGCCTTTGGGGAGTCTGGGAGCCTGTGTGCTGCCAGGAAGAGTAGAAGCGGCGGCCCTTCAGGTAAGTGAACTTGTATGTATATATTTTTTTTCATCGAGACCCCCCACCACCACTAATTTTCCGAAGCGCCCTCCACTGCTGTTAGAGTATTCAATGGAATAAGCCACCCAATGACTGCAGAAATCCTTCACAGACTGGAGTTTCTTCTTAGAAACTTTAGCAGGTACTCAGGGACTAGGTAAAGAGTTTAGCCATCATATATTTCAAAGTGTAATAAATTCCCCAAAACACTGCACTGGGCATATACCAAAGATGTCCATCAACCAATGTAGGTGGCTTTTGAGTCTTCTAGCTGAAAAGGAAATACCGATGCTGCAAACCATAGGTTAACTTTCTTAGAAATATGGTCAACCATATCCACATAATTTAAATGATTTGAACTGGAACATAAGAGGTAGATAAAGCAGTGGAAGGGAGAAAAACATTACTGAGAAACTAGAACAATAAGAAGGGATCCCATATGTGGACTAAAGACGTCCACTCACTAACCTTGGAGATGAAGGACTTGAGTTTGAGAATGCTGGGTAGGGTGGCAGGGGGGGGGGATTGGGTTTAAAGTGCATAACGGAAAAAGGCAATGACCACAGCAAATCTCCAAATGTTTTTAAAACTATGTATGCTGTATAAAATGGCATCATCTACTTTCACCATTAGAAGACCCCCTTCCCCCCAAGTCTTGAGCACGGGAAAATTGGTGGTTAAGGGTGTATTGTGAGATTAGATCCTGTCCATATACAAGAACCTAAAAAGAATGAACTGGTATTATACAAAAAATATTTTTTACTAAGCTAAATAAAGGGAAATATTAGTCCATACCACCTACATATGGTCCACCAAAATGGCATTTAAAGTGCCCAATATTTCATTCAGGTATGCTGAGTTGCCTTCTTGTCTCCATTCATCTGGTTCAGTCACCACCCACTCTTACCTGGAGCAATTCAAAGATGCTCTGCTGTCAGACAAAGTCTTTCTTATTGCCTACTCATATGGTGAAGCGCGTGGCACAACATTTTACAGATTCCATTAAAAAAGCTTACATTGCCATCTATCATTAGCAAATAAATTCTGATTCTGTACATGCTATTTCCTTCAAATGGGCGTGATGAAGGTATACCAACACTATCACATGTAATAAATCGTAACCAACTTGGCTACAGTTACCTGTAAAGGAGGATCAATAATTATCCATGCAGGGAGCATCATACTTGGATTAAGAGGCTGAGTTCCAACTCTGAAGTATATCAGTCCACTTGAATCACAGGCCCAGATGTGCTGGTTCCCACATGTCAGACTGATCAGCTTAACACCACCTAGAGACAAATGTATACAGGTAGTGTTGGCTCGCAGTATGAGGCGATCATAGCAAACCGGACCAAGCACACTTATTTAATCTATGAGAAAGCAGTTGCTCACAACGATTAAAGCAGAACAAGAAAAACATTACAATTAAAGGTGAAAACAGATGTCTATTTTGTTCTTCTGCTCCACTAGATTCATTCCCACTTCATAAATTGGCAGAAGTCTCCCAATGGACTCTTAGCACCCACTGAGCATGGAGTTAGAGAAGTCCATGGTTTGCTATAGATATAAGCTACTCATGACATCATTTGTATATGACCATAGCTGCCTTTAAGTGAAGTGATATCTTGCTGGTAATGATTGCAGGGGTTCATTCTATTTGACTGTTTAGTAACAGGGCCCTATATGTTGCAAACTTTGATTAATAATCTATCCTTTCCACGATTATTCCTCCAAATCCCAGGACTTAAGCAAGTATTCTCTGTACTCGACCCAGATCATCTGTTTTTAACAGGAGACAAAAACCTAGGATACATCTCAGGATACCCATAGGCCTGCTTAACCTGTGTGCCCCTTGTCCATAATTCTGTCCAAATTGGACACATTTCAGGCTTATTTATGGAGCGGGTACAGGGCCAACTCTGCAGTCCATTTCATTATTGTCAAATTGACAAACAGAAAGGTCTTTTAAAACAAGAATTGTTTGAAAACTATTTAACAGTCTTTGGGTAGGTTTTAAACTCTTCCTTAAAGCCAAAACCATAGTAACTGGTCGTGCAACTTACTACCTGCAATTTCCTGGAAGCGATGGCCCAGATTTAGACTGGTCAACCAACCGCAAAAGCAGATGCCATTGTGTAACAGTGTCACTTCTATCTCGACTATGTGAATGAAATTTATCTGAAAAATACTGCAAACAACTCTGGAATAATTTCTGTTGCTAAGGCACGTAAATGACTAAAACTTTCTGTGCTCTGTCTAGTCTCCTCTTCAGCATGGCCCTCAGCCAGTGTTTTCAGAAATCTTATTGCGGGAGGGGTAGATACCTGGAAAAAGTACAGACATAGCATCTAATGTAAACTGTTGGTAGGCCCTCACTAAACCAGAATCTGACAGATAAGAAATGCTACGCAGGGAGAAGTTAAAGTTGGTAGGCACAGCGTCCCATGTACCCAGGATCTAAGTGTTCCACCCAGACACACAGCAGGCGATTCTGAGCTTCTGTACCTCAGGGGTTTCGCAGGACTGGTCTAGAATATGTAGTGCCTCACAGAGCTAGGGTGGGATCGCAGAATTTTAACTGCACCAGTAAGAACACACATCCCTGCAAGGCAGCAAATACGGAAAACAACTGGAAAAATCAAAAGGTCAACTAGCACATGTTGCTGGCCTCGTGGAGTGAGTAATCTGTGCATGACCTAGGGAGGTAGAGTGGCACATATATGGAAAAAGAGAGCCTACGAGACTGTGGGACAGTTTTAAAGTAGGCCTGTCTGAATAGAACATTTGGAAACAATTAAAAGGAGAAAATTAGAAGATATATCTTAATAGTTAAGCACCACAGAGGTACTCCAGAGTACTGTGAAAATGAAAATGAAGAAAATACTCGCCTCTAAACAACACTGTTATCAATAACAAAGAGAATAATATCTTCAATGTCTCGTTTGAAGTGCACCACAATCACACTGATAAAACAGGAAAAATTGTGGCAGCTACAATGGGCACCTTGGGGGGGCTGAAAACAAAAAATAAATGGACCAGATGCAAAGTAAATGTCGCTGAAATCCTATAGGAGGAATAAGGCAACTTTGGATACATTGAAGACTGCTCGATAAGGCAGCAAGAAAGATGTGCAAGGATTCTTGATAACCTTTATAACGCTGATCATATTAGAAACTTGGGTCTCAACTACTTTCAGAAAATGATGACCTTAAAATTTTAATTAGTTTTCACACCACCCATATATATTCTGAGGAGTCAACTACCCTAATACTTCTCCTAAGAAAAAATAGAAAAATCGGGCAAGCCGGTGGGTTCGGAACATTCTTCAGAAGCCACAAAACAAATGGAAAATCGTGATATAGTACAATGTAGACTGACAACTATCAAAAAGACAGAAAGCAGTCCACCATGGATTGTGCCATAGGAGGGGTAAAAAACGCACAGTGAGAGGCGACTTGTTACTTTA
The DNA here is from genome assembly GCF_964263255.1 of Lissotriton vulgaris. Lineage (NCBI taxonomy): Eukaryota > Metazoa > Chordata > Amphibia > Caudata > Salamandridae > Lissotriton > Lissotriton vulgaris. The sequence continues at coordinate 417,312,466 of NC_141697.1, read as the reverse complement.
TTTTATATCGACCTTCCTGCACTGGGAGCTACTAAATCCATCCCCTAAGGGCCCTGCGCTAACATGTATGCCTTGTTCAAAAGATGCAGACGCATTGTACTCAGAAGCCAGAATAGTAGCCCACAAAGGATCTTTTATTGTGCAACGGAGCATGGGCCCCTCAGCTTGCCAATCCTCCATTGAGTCCGCTACCTTTAGGCTTCTCAGTGCAGATTACTCCCACATCTTAGCCAGCATTTTAACACGTCCTTCCTGTTAACACAGGATGAATCTAATAGTATCAAGTGTCTCCTGAGGTCGGAAATCCTGTGATCTCATTGCTTGCCCACAAGCATAACACCTTTTGTTGGGCTCCTGGGAGAGTCGGTGATTACTGGACAGCATCCTGTATGGCTACTGTCATTTTTCACAGGTATACTGGTGCACTCCTGCTGAATGGCCACATTACTAATTTTGGACAGTGATAGCAGGGTCAAATAGTGAACTCCAGGAGGTGGGAGTAGGGGTGGAAATTAGGACAATGTGATACAGAAAATAACACTGAACTACAATGTGCAGTCTTTGCTTATTGGGAGATAGCTACAACATAATGAATGGGGAATGGGCGAGTTTCGCCCGGTGAAGAGGAAACCTACTCTGGACAATGGGAATGGTGTGATACCCTCCTGAACCCACTGTGTGCAGAGGGTTCACGGATGGAGGCAGAAAAGATTTATGAGCAGGCTGTTATATCTAGGATTTAGAATACTGGCTTACACAGAAGTAAATATTGTTTTTGCCGCATGCAAATGTGATCCAAATGGACTCGCTATTTATCAGTCAACCCGTGAACTACACATTCACACACACATAAACACATTCTTAATACATCCCGCAGATATTGTGAAGGCAGGGGACTCGATTATAGGGGCTGGGCTAACTTTTTACTGAGTTGAGCTCATAGGCAGTATCCCCAAAGGATTGAGAGTCAAAAGGCTTGTGCTGTAGACCAGCAGTTTTTAACTGGTGGTCCGGAAATCCGTGGGCATTTGCTACACGCCTACTCAGGAGGTCTGCGACTGCTTAGAAAATTAAATATTGTTAACATATTAATGAAGTGTATATGAATAAAGTAACAAAACTGAAAATGCTAAAACGTTCTGTAAATGTGAATGAATTTGAAATTGGAGGTTAAAAATGAAGTTGGTATCCTCAGATTGATTTGTGAGATTAGTTCAAGTGCATTAGACAAAATATAGTATGGACGATAGGTGGCCTCAATTGAATTTAGAAAAGCTCCAACGTTCCCAATAAAATAAAATGTTTACTTTTTTAAATTTGTGAAATATATAAAATATTTTAACATTTGAGTATTTGGTGAAAGCTTGGTTCTGGTTTTCATTGTTTTGTTTTGCAGTTCAAAACATTGAAATTGCTTAGGCCGGCATCCACATATACTGCTAATGATGCACAGAGGGACCCTAGATTTTAGTAATGATTAATTGGGGGCGTCCAAAGAAGTCAAAAGGGTAAGAACTCCTTCCGTAGACTATGATTACGTTACCATAAACAAATTAAGGGAAGTGAATAAGTGCTGTGGAGCAAGGGGTAACCCTCCTCTGACACAGAACTTTACACAAACTATAGAGCCCAACTCGATTTGATCAATCTAAGAACCCTCCCTTTGACCTAAGGGAAAAAGAATAATTTTGCTTTAGAAAACTCTCACCCACCTAAGGTACCCCTTGGTGGCATGCTTCATCATACAAATGCAAAAAGAACAATTGATGGACAGAATGCAGAACAATGAGAGATCTGGGCCTAAATCCATCGTTTTTTTGCTGGTCATTCCAGTTTGGACCCAGCCATATGGAAATCAGTAAAATGGGGTGGCATTGGGAGCAAAAGCACAATGGATTTAACCCAGATCTCTTGACTGGGGGTGAAGCACAAGTTACTACCTGTGCAACGATATATCTGTAGGAGACATTAGTTAGTGATAGATTCCTTGCCTTAGAATATCCCCAGGCATCAGAATGGATCCGGAAATTTTTTGCGTAGCAATACCCCTGCGCGTCGGAAAGGCGTCGTCCGCGGCTCAGCGTCCGTCGTCGGCGTCGTTTGCCCCGGAATGACGTCGTCGGAGTACTTAGACGCCGCCCATGCGGGCTGACGTCAGTTCTGATACACAGCTTTTCTGCGCCAGATACGCAGAGCCATGATAGAATCAACACTGGTGCCATGAAACTAGGGCCCTGAAAGGGGATGACCGTAACCCTAGATATTGGTTCGCAGAACGAGGAGGATGGGTAGGTCGGTAAGGAATCTATCACTAACTAATGTCTCTTACAGATATATCGTTACAAAAGTAGTAACTTGTGCATCTGAAAGAGACACATTAGTGATAGATTCCTTACCTTAGAATAGATACCCCAGCAATACCAACCCCGGTGGTGGGTCTGCGAACCAATAATCACACCAGAAAGTCCTGGAGGACGGAACGGCCAAAGAAGCCATCCCTTCGGACTTGGCTGCCCAGGCAGTAGTGTCTTGCAAACGTGTGCAGCGAGGCCCACGTAGCTGCCTTGCAAATGTCCTGCAAGGGCACTCCTCGGCCCAGGGCAGTTGTAGTTGCCGTAGCCCGAGTAGAATGAGCCCGCAATCCAGCAGGGGGCTCCTTTTTCGCCAAGGAGTAGCATGCCTGGATACACAAGATGATCACCGCGAGATGGTCCTCTTGTGCACCGCCTTTCCCTTCTTAGCGCCCAAGTAACCAACAAAGAGTTGGTCATCCACCCTGAACTGGCGTGTGCGATCCAGATAGTAAGAGAGCGTACGTTTTGGGTCCAGACGGTGGAGCCTTTCTTTCTCTTTAGAGGGATGCGGAGGCGGAATGAAGGTGGGCAAGGTAATGGACTGCCCGATGTGGAAGGCCGTGACAACCTTGGGCAGGAAAGAGGGTCTCGTCCACAACACAACCTTGTCCGGATGGACAGAGAGGAAAGGAGGTGTAGAAGAAAAAGCCTGGAGCTCACTCACTCTCCTGGCAGAGGTGATGGCCACCAGGAAAGCAGTCTTCAAAGTAAGAAGACGGAGAGGACAGTTATGGAGCGGCTCAAAGGTAGCACACATTAGGTAAATAAGTACAAGATTCAAGTCCCACTGGGGCATCACGAAGGGAACAGGAGGGAACATGTGTGTGATGCCCTTCAAAAACCTATTTACAATGGGGGACTTGAACAAGGAAGGCTGATAATGCAGCCGTAAGAAGGCGGAAAGGGCAGAAAGGTACCCCTTGAGAGTGCCCAGAGCAGCGCCCTGCTGGGCAAGGGAAAGAAGAAAGAGGAGAACCTCAGAAAGGGGTGCAGAGAGTGGGTCCACAGCCTTTGCTGTGCACCATGCCACAAATTTGTTCCACCTGCAGGCGTATACCGACTTTGTGGAGGGACGCCTGGCTGCCAGAATGATATCACAGACTTCGGGAGGCAAGTCAAATGGCCTCAACTGCCGCCGCTCAATCTCCAAGCTTGTAGGTGGAGACTAGACAGGTTCGGGTGCAGAACCGTCCCCTGCTGCTGCGACAGAAGGTCCTCCCGAAGAGGCAGACGAATCGGGGGATCAACTGACATGCTGAGTAGCTCGGGATACCAGTATCTTCGTGCCCAGTCCGGAGCCACAAGAATAACCTGGGCCCGGTCGTGCCTGATCTTCTTCAGCACTCTGGGCAGAAGTGGTATAGGCGGAAAGGCGTACAATAGACCGCAACTCCACTTGTGACGAAAAGCGTCTTCGAGCGAGTGCCGCCTTGGAAATTCCAACGCGCAGAACTGATGACATTGCGCGTTCTCTTCTGTGGCGAATAGATCTAACCAAGGCTCTCCCCATTGCTGAAAGAGGCCTTGCGCCACGTCCGAGTTCAGACGCCATTCGTGATCCATCATGCACCGACGGCTGAGTTTGTCCGCCCTGGCATTCAGAGAACCTGCCAAGTGTTGAACCACCAGGGTCACGCCCTGAAGTTCCAGCCACTGCCAGAGGCGCAGAGCATCCTGGCATAGGGTCCACGACCCCACCCCGCCCTGTTTGTTGCAGTACCACATGGCGGTGGTGTTGTCCGTGAACACCTGCACTACACTCCCCAGGACAGAGGGGAGGAATGCCTTCAGTGCTAGTTGGATCGCCCGCAGCTCGAAAAGGTTGATATGGAGCCTGGACTCCGCCGGAGACCACAGGCCTCTAATCTCCGCCTCTCCCATGTGGCCTCCCCAGCCCTGGAGGGACGCGTCCGTCACAACCACGTGCTCCGGGTGGGGTAGGGAGAGGGATCTGCCACTGACCCAATCGCGGTCCGTGTGCCACCAATGCAGCTGTCTTGCAGTGCCCTCCGAGATCAAGACATGATCGGACAAGTTGCCCTGATGCTGGGCAAACTGAAACTTCAGGTCCCACTGCAGAGCCCGCATCCGCCACCGGGCATGATGCACCAGAAGGACGCAGGAGGCCATCAGCCCCAGAAGCCGCAGCGTCAACCTGACCGAGACTCGGGATAAAGGCTGAAAGATCGGAATCAGAGCCTGAATATCCCAAACCCGCTGTTCGGGTGGATAAACCCGAAACTGCGCCGAGTCTAGAACCGCTACGATGAAGAGGAGCTTCTGAGAGGGACACAGGTGCGACTTCGGCACGTTGATGGAGAACCCCAGCAAGTGCAGGAGGTCGGCCGTAGTCTGGAGGTGGCTGACGACTGTCTGGGGCGAGCCCGCCTTCAACAACCAGTCGTCGAGGTAGGGGAAGACTGACACTCCTAACCTGCGCAGATGAGCTGCGACCACCGCCATCACCTTCGTGAACACCCGTGGGGCGCTGGTAAGACCGAAGGGGAGCACGGTAAACTGAAAGTGCTCGTGGCCTACCGTGAACCGCAGGTAACGCCGGTGGGCCGGCAGGACGGGGATGTGAAAATAAGCGTCCTGCAAGTCCAACGCTACCAGCCAGTCTCCAGGGTCCAGGGCAGCTAAGACCTGAGCCAAAGTCAGCATCTTGAACTTCTCCTTCCGGAGGAAGCAGTTGACGTTCCGTAGGTCCAAGATAGGGCGTAGGCCCCCTTTGCCTTTCTTGGGTACCAGAAAGTAGTGGGAGTAACAACCACACCCTACTTCTGGCCCAGGAACGCGCTCGATGGCCCCTTTGGCCAAGAGGGCCGTGACTTTCACTTGCAGGAGTTGCAAGTGATCCCCCGACACGCGGTGGAATTGCGGTTGCATGGCTGGAGGGGTCGCCTCGAAGGGGAGGGAGGAGCCCCTTCGGACGATCTTCAGCACCCACCTGTTTGACGTGACTGTGCGCCAGTGGAAGAGGTGATGGCGAACCCTGCCTCCCACTGGCGTCACGTGTGCCTGAAAACTCGGACTAGGAAGGTTTTGAGGCAGGTGCTGCGGAGGGAGGTGTGGACTGGCCTCGCCGTTGTCCCCGGCTGCCGCCACGGCGGTTTCCACGGCCGCCACCGCGCTGTTGAACTTTCTGCGGTGCGTGGCTGGCAGCACGTGTGGGGGCGCTCCTTCCTTGGCCACGAAAGGAGCGAAAGGCATCCGATTGCTGGCGTGTGGCCGAGAGGCCCAAGGACTTGACCGTAGCCCTGGAGTCCTTAAAACGCTCAAGCGCATGGTCTGCCTTGTCGCCAAAGAGGCGACGGCCATCGAACGGCATGTCCAGAAGTGTGGCCTGGACATCGGCCGAATAGTTGGCGTACCTCAACCAGGCGTGGCGTCAAACCGCCACTGTCGTTGCCATCAACCTGCCCAGTGAGTCTGTGGTATCCAGCCCACACCGGATGGAATATCGCGCTGCATCTCGGCCCTCCACAAGGGTTTGGGCGAGTTTAGCCCGGACCTCCTCCGGACATTGTGGCAGCACGTCCGCGACCGCGTCCCGCAGGGTGTGGGTGTAGCGGCCCAAGGGACAGGTGGTATTGACAGACCGCAGCCCTAAGCTTAGGGACGAGAACACTTTCTTCCCGAACTGTTCATATCTCTTGGATTCCCGATCGGGCGGAGCCGACGGGAATGCAGTCTGGGAAGTGGAGGCCTGGATAACCAGGCTCTCGGGGTGGGATGGGTGGACAAAAAGCAAGGGTCGCCCGGGGCCGGGCGGTAGCATCTGGCCACGTTCCTATCCACAGGCGGACCTGTGGCGGGCTTGGACCAAGTGCCCACAAGAACGTCACACAAGGCCTCATTGAACGGCAGCAGAGGCTCGCTGGAGCTTGACTGCGGTTTGAAGACCTCAGTGAGGAGGTTAGTCCGCGATGGGGAGTTCAAGGTTTAAGGCCTTGGCCGCCCTCGTCAGCACTACACTGTAAGTAGACCCCTCCTCCGAAGCCACGGTTGGAGGGGAGACAAATCCAGTGTCTGGCGAAGTGTCAATACCACTGGCCTCCCCAAGCTCATATGTCCGGTCCTGTTAAGACTAGCACTCCAGTGCGAGAGGGTCCTCAGACCCCTCCCAATCTCCCTCGTCACCAGTCTCCTGTAAAACAGGATTAACAGACGGGGCCTCCTCATGGAAATAAAAATCTCCAAAGGCCGTCGGAAGCGGCGCCGTTCCGGCGCCAGAGTCGGACCGAAGGGAACATTGGGGACAGCGTCCACAGTGGGCGCCGGGGGCTACACCCGTGGGGCCGGCGCCAGTGAGGTCGTGAGGTTGACCAGCGACGACCCGGATCCGGAAGCGGATCGGGTGAGGTCCTGCGGCGCCGGGAACGAAGTCGCCGGCGGCGTCGGGGCCTAAGCACCCGACGGCGTCGGGGCCGAAGCACCCGATCCGCTAGGGCCTCCAGCCGGGACCGTTGGGCCCGGAGGCGCCACGGAACCCAACTGAGGAGGGAGGGACCTCATGGCCATGAGGTACCGCTCGATTTCCTCCGGCGTCGCGCCGTGCCCAGGGACCTGAAGGTGTGGGGCAGGCGGCGACGCCTGCGACTCCCTCGGAGCCGCGTGGGCGGTGTCGCCCGAACCCCCGGCCGCATCGTGCGAGTGTCGGGGTGGGCCGGAGGAACGATGATGTCTCTCCCACCTCTCATGCCTCTTACCTGAGGACTTGGATCCTGACGACCGATGACCACTCCCGGAGCTGCGATGACTCCCACCCCGCGACCGGTCCCTCGACCTCCCATGGGACCGGGACCAGGACCTGGAACGGCGCGGGGCCGACTGCCGGAGCAGGTGCGTCGTCGTGGTCGAGGCCTAAACACTTCAGGCACCGGCGATGGGGGTCAGTAACCGACATCTGTCGGTCGCACTTCGAACAGGGTTTGAACCCGGGCATCCCTACCGGCACCGATAGAGTCGAAGACTCGAGGAAAGAAATGATCAAAAAGATCAAAAAGTTCAGTCAAAAAATGACTAGGGGTAGAGCTTCTCCGGATCTGCGCTAGCTTGCGCGGAAAAAAGAAGAACTGACGTCAGCGCGCATGGGTGGCGTCTAAGTACTCCGACGACGTCATTCCGGCGCCAACGACGCGGACGACGGACGTGGAGCCGCGGACGACGCCTACCGACGCGCATGGGTATTGCTACGCAAAAAAAATTCCGGATCCAGTCTGACGCCTGGGGATATTCTAAGCTAAGGAATCTATAACTAACGTATCTCTTTCAGATTGTATGATTCAGTCAGCATTCCGTCCATCATTTGTTTGCATAGCACTTTTAACCCTAAGTGGGATGGGTATGCCCAGACGTAGGTCCTTTGCTCACTGTGCCACTAGATTCAAGCTAGCCTGTCTGTTGAAGGGTGATACCCAGAAACCGGTCCCAGGATGCTTGTTTACGGTCCAGGGAGGACCTAAATTGGCAGTTCGGTCTGGACTGTTCCCATGAGGCACACAGTCAAGACTGATTTGCATATGGCTGGGTCTAAACTGGGGTGGCATGGTGAGCAAAAGAACAATGGATTTAACCCAGATCTCTTGAATAGGGGTGAATGTATGATTCATTCAGCATTCCGCCCATCATTTGTTTGCGTATCATGCTTCATCATACAGTTCCGTGGGAGAATGGGGCGTTCTACAACTAGTGAGATTAACAGGAGAGGAGGACTTTGTTAGAAAAAGAATATGGTAGTGAGTGGGGGCAGAGTTACTCATTTTTCTTTAATTGCTCCTACCACTGTCTTACCCATGTGTGGTGCCATGGTGTGCTACTGGCAGGAAGACTGCCCAAACCTTTCAATACTTTCTGAAGTGCCAGGAGAATTTTAATCGATTTGATAAAAGCTCAAAATTAGGGACGGGGGGCGTGGCCAAGGCGGCGAACATGGCGGACGCAGCCTAAGAGAGCTCCGTCCCGCCGATAACATATCCGATGAATATCCTACGTCTCCCCGACCCTGACACATCCTAACCGGGGTATTTGGCTGTCGGAGGTGAAGGAGGTGCCCCAACGGCGATCTGAGCAACTTTGACGCCTGCTTGATGGTGACCCAGACCCCAAAGCGGCGAGGCCTTCCTGGCGCACGGAAGCCGGGACCTCGAGTCCGGGACCATCCGGGCGGAAGTGCAGCGCGGCCGGTGAGTGGAAGACCGGAGTGCGTTGACGGCGCGGCGTGGAGAGGTCGCTGCAGTTAACGACGCCGCAGCCACAGTAAGCTATCGGAGGCTGCGCCACCAATGATGGTGAGGAGTGCGGGGGGGACTGGGCAGGCCCGCTCGGCGGTCGTGTCGGGGGGAACTGCTAGTTCGCGGGTGATGTGGAGAACCTCTCATGCTCCCCTGCTGCCCTCCGACGGATCCTAGACGACAGCGACAGCGCTCGCCACAGGGGAGGCGGATGACTTCTGCCGAGCTTGGCAAACGGCCATAACGAGATAGCGCTTCATGCACGGCGCGCCATTACGCACCCCCTGCTCGGCGGTGTGGTCGGACCGCGGAGGAGACCCTTTGGGACGGGGGCCTGGGCGCCAAAGACTAGCCCCTGAGTGGCGACAAACAGAAGGAAACACGGAGGGGTTCAGAGGTGGAGGCGAGCAACCACTCGCAGATCCTGCGACTGCTTACGCATTGAGGCCCCTGGCTCTCTGCGGAGGTCGCTGGCGGAGGGGTGGCGATGCCCCCGGAGTGACACCTGAACAACGGTGGGTCCCATACATCCCCTGCATTGGCCGTGGAGTGTCTGTTTAGAGTACAGATGGAAGGGGGCGCCGAGACATTGGTGCGATACTGGTGTAAAGAGACGAGATAGCGCTGGCGGGCACACAGATTGGCCTAAGAGTGGACAATAACCTCCTCAGTGCCTGCGACTGCGGGGAAGGCCCAGACACGGGTCCGCTACTGAAGAGGTTGGAGTAGCTGATCTATACTCCCATAGCACCCTGGACCCTATACACATCTCCGTAGGCCACCATGACGTGGGGTGGCAACAGCCGAGGTACCTCGAAACAAGGCACAATAGACAAGTTTACTGGGCTGACTGGGGGCGCCAGAGCCTCCGGGGGCCCTCCAGGGTCCGGCCCGGACAATTCAGCCCTCATGGCAGCGAATACACAATCCAGAGACATGTTAGATGCAAAAATAGGGGCAGTTGGGGCTGATGTTACTATGCTGCGCCAGGATCAGCGAAACGCTGTGGCCCGCATTACAGAGACTGAGACTCTACCCGATTTTCCATTACAGAGACTGAGACCAGAATCACGGGGGTGGAAGACGGTGTGGCGACCCTGAAAAAGAAAGTGGCCAACATGGAAGGGATTCAGAAGGGTCTTGCCTTGCGGGCCGAGGATGCAGAAGGGCGTGCTCGGAGAAACAACCTACGATTTGTGGGATTTCCGGAGGGCTGCGAGAAGGGCGATATGGAAGCCTTTCTGACCCGTTGGTTGGAGGGGTGGCTCCCTCCGGAGTCCCTTTCGCGCTGTTTTATTATTTAGCGCGCGCACCGAGCACTGGTCCAAAAGCCGCCGGTGGGAGCTCGCCCTCGGCCGGTGATAGCCAAGCTACTCAATTACCATGACCGCGACACGATTCTGCGACAAGCACGCACGAAGGAGCCTCTATTATTTGACAACCACAAAATCTTGATATTCGCAGATTACACCAGGCTGGTACAGCAACAACGCCAGTCCTTTACCGCGGCCAAGGCGCGGCTGAGGGGCCTAAATATCCAATATGCTTTGCTCTACCCGGCCCGTCTGCGTGTGGTCTTTCAGTTCCGGACCCAATTCTTTCATACTCCGGAAGAAGTCTTTGCCTGGACAGATGAGACAGTCCGGATCAGAGTAAATACTCCTCCGGGTCGAGACTCAGACTCATCCTCCACGGCGGGGCCCCCGCGGACCCCCCGGCGATCACGAAGCAGGAGCAATTGGAGGTCACGATCTGAGAAGAACCCTCCTCCTGATAATGGGGCGGTGGAGGCCACTAAAGCTACAGACTCTCAAAATCCGGAATTGTGAGTTCCAAAGGTGTGCGGCGGCTTTCAGACAAGGGCCCGGGGAAGGGGCTGGACGCCTCCTGGGCGAAGATGACTCTTGTAATTTATCACCTGAGACTCCTGACGAACAAGTAATTTTGTGACTATGGGACGCGGGTTGGGGGACGACAAAGGGAGGGCGTTCACGACCCCTCAGTTCAGAGGAGTTTGTTAGTGGGGGGTAAGTTGGGACTGAGTGGGTAGTTCATGGGGATCCATTGGGATAGTGGGTCTCTGACCTCCCATTGGGGGCCGGAGATGATCTATACCGCGACAGATACTTCAATGTTGCTGAGGTATGGGGTGGGGGAGTTGTGGGGGTAGTTAGGATCGGGGAGGTAGCGGGGGGGTCAGTTGGGGGTGAGTTGAGAAGGGGAAGGGGGGTTGCTTTCATCTGAACAGTGTTCTCTCAAGTCCTATGGAAACATGATATGTGTGTGTGGTCTCTGACACCTGGGCCATTCCTCTTTCTGCCTATAGATGGCGGTTGATACTCCTGAGACAAGCCCTCAGAGGGCATTGATGCGTGTGGTGAGCTGGAATGTACGGGGAATGCTAGATAGGATAAAGCGAGGCGCAGTCCTGCGACAAGGTAAGAAAGAGAAAGCTGATGTGTTACTGTTGCAGGAGACTCACCTCATGGGAACCAAGACTCTTAGTTTACAGCGCTATGGATATCAGCAGGTATTTCATTCTGGTTTTGTGAGGGGATCTCGGGGAGTGGCTGTCCTAGTACACCGCAGATTGTCCTATGTTCATGAGGCTCAATGGGTTGATGCACAGGGCAGATATGTATTTGTCCAGGGCAGGATAGGCACTGAGGCGATAGTCTTCGGTAGTGTATATGCCCCACCTCCACTACAAGGTGCTCTTATTGAAAAGTTGTTTGATGTATGGGCCGAGATACCACAAGCTCTGGCAGTAGTGGGTGGTGACTGGAACGATGTGATGAATGCACGAATGGATCACCACAGACTGGGGGGAGACGTGCCAGCGGACACGCCTACTAAACTGAATGGCATGGTGAGAGGGATGGGATGGGTTGACGCATGGCGACACCAACACACCTAAAGTCGTGAATTCACATATGTCTCGGCAGTGCACAGGTCCTTCTCCAGGATCGATTACTTGTTTGTCCCCCACTCCTGGGTTGGGAGAGTGGACTCCACTTCTATCCTGCTGCGCGGCCTGTCGGATCACTCTCCAACTGCGATTGACTTACTTCTTGATGAAAGACGACAGCCATTTAGATGGCGCCTTTCCACATGGCACTTGCAACGAGACATCTACCAGACACACATGAGGGAGGCCATTGCTCACTACTGGAGCGATAATGACAGGTCTGACACAGACGACATGACCCTGTGGGAGGCCCTGAAACCCACGCTCCGTGGGGTAGACATTGCTTGGTGTGCGGCTGCTCGTAAGACACATAGAGAGGACATAGTGAAGGCTACGGATCGGGTCAGAGACCAGGAAGAAAAATGTAATACTGGAGAGGGTGCGGAAGACGTGGGTCAGTTGCTACTGATGCAGCAATCGTATGCCTCCTTACTACTAGATGAGGCTAAACAGCTGTGGCTGGCGACTCAGAGTAGGATCTACCAATGAGCCGATAAATGCAGCTCGATGTTATATAGGCTTTGTCAGAGCACTTTTCATGCGCAGTCCTTCCCGTGTCTTCGTGATAGTGAGGGAACAACCATGACGGCCCCAGCAGCTCTAGCGGCCAGCTTCGCACCGTACTATGCCGCCCTTCCGAGACCCTTGACCCTCCCCCTGAGACCCCCAATCCTCAAGAGCTGTCTGGACTTCCTCCTCAGGCCCAGAAGCCTAAATTAGTTCGATTTGCTTCCACTACCCCTGAGAAGCTTCTACCTGTCCTCCAATCAATTAAAAGCGGATCGCCGTTAGATCCTGCGCCTTTAAATATCTTAAAACTAGTCACTCCAACCATATTGCCTTACCTGGTCCACCTGATTAATGCCTCTCTCTCTTAGGGCATGGTGCCACCGAGTTGGAAAAAGGCTATTGTCAGAGCCTTGATTAAGAAACCCAATCTGGACCCCCTAGAATTGAATAACTTCCGTCCAATCTCTCTACTGCCAGGTGTCAGTAAAATAGCAGAAAAGATAATCAATCATCAGATCTCCGACTATCTGGAATCTAACGGTCTACTTAAATCTTCTCAGAAGGGCTATAGACCAGGCCAAAGTACCGAGACTGCAATGGTGGCCGTGGTCGAAGAAGCCAGAAAAATCATGGATGAAGGAGGGTCAGTGGCAGTGATCCTCCTGGACCTCAGCGTGGCCTTCGACACCGTGAACCATTCCATACTGGTTCACAGGCTTAAGGGGATGGGAATTTCAGGGTCCGCCCTGTCTTGGCTCAACTCTTTTTTAAGTGACCGGTCCTTCCAGGAGGCAGAAGGGAACTTCACTTCTAAAAATATACCTATACATTGTGGGGTTCCCCAGGGCTCATCATTGAGCCCAACCCTTTTTAACGTATATATGTCCCCCCTGGAGAGTATTGTCACCGCGTCAGGGATTAAGTTACTTACCTACGCGGATGACAACCAGATGGTGGTATCTCTTAGTCAGCAAAATCATCCATCCCCTGACCTTTATACCCGTCTTGGAGAGATAACTAAATGGATGGACAGATCCCATCTGAAGCTAAACAGCGGAAAGACAGAGATCATGATTTTGGGAAACCAATCCCATTTCCGCCCAGAGTCCTTATGGCCCCCATGTATGGGACCCCCTCCATCTCCCAAAAATGAAATTAAGAGCTTGGGGATTTGGTTGGATGAGGGTCTCACCTTCTCCTCCCAGGCCCGGAAAACAGCGGGCACCTGTTTTGGCCTCTTACGAACCTCTAGAAAATTTTTGTCTCTGCTTCCCCCCCCATTCTCAAAAACTCCAGATCCAAGGATTAATACTGTCTCGCCTAGACTATGGTAACGCCCTTTACCTTGGAGCCCCTAAAAAGGTTGTTTCACAACTCCAGGTCGTACAAAATACAGCGGCACGTCTTCTCACGGGCACGCATAATCAATGTTCAGCTAAACCCTCCCTTAAGGTCCTTCATTGGCTGCCCATCCAACAAAGAGTGCATTTCAAGGCCCTATGCACCACACATAAGATCTTGCACAATAAGGCCCCTCCCATTCTGAAGGATCTTATCATGCCCCACACATCCAACAGAGCCCTCCGATCCTCCCATCTTCACCTTACTTCAGTGCCTAGAATCAAGAGAGCATGATCTGGAGGCCATCTGTTCTCCTATAACGCCTCCAAATTGTGGAACTCTCTCCCGCTGGACATTCGGGCTGAATCGAATCTGCTCTCTTTTCGTAAACTTCTCAAGACATGGCTGTTTCCTTAAACTCACTTCCCCCCATTTTGTCTTCTTTCATTAGCGCTGGGACGCTTACGGGCAGCCATGCGCTCTACAAATCAGTAATAAATAAAAAAATATATATATATATGCCCCCCGAGAGTCCCTCCCAGCAGAAGATGTTGACAAATTCCTTGCTGACCTCCCGCCACGGGCGATCTCAGATGAAGGGCTTGCCCTCTTGGAACTCCCTTTGTCAGCGGAGGAGCTGGACACAGCCCTCAGCGAATTAAATGTTGGCAAAGCCCCCGGACCCAACGGGTTCCCTTGTGAATTTTTAAAGAAATTTCACCTCCAACTAGGAACATACTACAGAAGGGCGCTGGTGGCAGCCAGGGAGTGCGGCAGACTCCAGAAGGACTGGCGACACGCTGAAATAGTGGTCTTCTGTAAGCCGGGGAGATCCCCTGAACAACATGAATCCTATAGACCAATATCATTATTGAACACCGAAGCGAAACTATTGGCGAAAGCACTGGCCAACCGTCTACTCCCGTACATTACGGACCTTGTCCACCCAGGCCAAGCCGGGTTTATGCCCCACAGAGCAACAAGACACAATATTCGACGCGCACAGGTGGCGGTCGAAGCAGCCTGGGCGGCGGGGATTCCTGTGGCGCTCTTATTAGCCGATATAGATAGGGCCTTCGACTCAATGAGCTGGGTTTACCTCCGCGCACTCCTGTCCCGCCTAAATCTCGGGCCCCACTTCCTATCATATTTGCAGCTACTATATACGGACCTGACGGCTGTTGCCATACTTATTTGCCCTGGCCATGGAACCGCTGGCGGCGTGGGTGCACAGATGCGAGGTATCGAATGGGAGGAGGGGCTTTTCGATAGAATCGCACTCTACGCGGACGACGTTCTATTTTTCCTTACGGACCTGAATAGATCGGGCCCGCAAGTCCTTGACATTATGCGAATATTTGGGGAGGTTTCGGGCCTCCGCTTGAATTTACGTATGTCTGTGCTGTGGGTGCTGGGTGAGCGCTGTTGCCTGAGGTCCTGGGCGGCGGCATTACAGGAGGCGACGGGAGGCCTTAAATACCTAGGTGTGTTCCTAACGGACCTGCGTGGGATCTCCTGGACACGCAACGTAGTACCCGTGTGGGATCGAATCCGATCTGACATGGCCACATGGTCCTGCATGCCCTTAAACGTTTACGGTTGATCAGCCATATTTAAAATGGTGGCCCTCCCACGTTTATTATATCAACTGCAAAATCACCCATACCCTATTCCACCGCAGTGGTTCAGGCAGGTGAACTCGGCACTCGGTCAGTTTCTCTGGGCGGGGGGCGTGACAAGAGTTGCACTCCGCACATGTTTCCTCTCTACGTATTGTGGCGGTTTAGCGACGTCGGACATTTTGTCATATTATCAAGCCTCTCATTTATTGATACTGAACGAGTGGTGGTATGGGGACCGGGGTGACCCGACCTATGCCCTTGAGAGACTTCTAATGGACCCTGACACGCTGCACACCATACTTTACTCGACAACTAAGAGAAAGAGGCTCCCGGTGGTTACTCAGATAGTGTTTCATATATGGCGTGGAGCACTTCGCCGCATGGGGTGGTGGAACAGATTAACGAGGGAAACCCCATTGTGGCAGAACGGACTATTGCCTCCGCTGGCGTCCCTGCAAGGGTTCCGAGGCTAGGACACAATCGGTATATCAGTCCTAGGCCACGTCGTCAGAGGCACAACCCTCAAGTCGTTCCAGGAGTTGTGGGAGGAATTTGACATGCCCCAGACCCAATTCTTTAGATACTTACAATTCCGCCATGCTATCACACCCACCCTGAATGGCCTAGACTCACTGCCTGAATTTAGCCCACTGGAAGCCAAGGTGTTTATGGGGGAATTGGAAAGTAAGAAAATATCTAATATTTACCAAACACTGGTCACACACTGCTCCTCCTCCCTGGATAACCCACCGACTAAATGGGAGAGCGATGTTGGGGCGCTTGAGGAGGAAGACTGGAGAGAAGCGCTTGAGGCTCCAAGAGGAGCGGCAATTGCGGTAAGCCTGCGATTCATTCAGTTCAAATATTTACATAGAGCCTACTATACTAGGGAACGGCTGTGGAAGGCAGGCATGATTGCGTCCCCCGATGTGGTCGAGAGGTGGGAGCATTTATACATACAGTATGGTCGTGTGACGGACTGAGAAGGTTTTGGTCGGGTGTGTGGGACTGCTTGTCTGAGGTGTTGGGCTGGGAGCTCCCCCGCTCGCAACAGTTGGGGCTACTCCATGTCTTGGGACAAGTGGGGGGGGGGGGAATATCTACAAACGCCATTTACTGCTTTTGGGCCTCACAGTAGCTAAGAGAGGCGTGGCCAGAGCCTGGAAAGACCCCAGGGCCCCCCTGGTGGGAGTTTGGAAAAAAGGTCTGGATATGTATATGGGGCTGGAACGCCCGATCTTTGAGGCCAGGGGCTGTCCCCGGAAACATTATAAGATTTGGAAGAGGTGGGCAGATTATAGAGGACTATGGCTGGAACCGCCAGTGCGCGATGAAGCTGAAGAAAGACAATTGGTCACTGATCCCGGGTGACGAGGAGTACACACTGAATGTTTTGTGACATGTTTGTTGTATATAGACTAACTAGATGCTGTGCAGGGGGCGGGTTCGGGTGGGGGGAGGCGGAAGGGTGAAGGGAGGGGGGGATGTAGGAATGTTACTTTATTATTTTTATTTCACATACAAGAAAACATTGTTGTTTGAATTGCCTAAATGTGATCATTCCACTAATGCTCACAGCTTCTCCGGTGTCCGGGGCGCTGTGCTTGTCAGACATCTCTTCAACAACATAATAAAATTTTGTTCTGAAAAAAAAAATTAGGGACGGGAACAAGGGCCATACACATTCTTGGGGTTAGTGTTGTTACACTAATTTAAACCTACAGAATGCGGGTTTTCAGACAGATTTGATCAGAGGAGAACAGGGTGCATAACCTTGGCAAAGGGTCAATCACCACACCCACCTCCAGAAATCCATTTTACCATGCATCTGACACTTTTCTGAATGAGAAAACTACTCTCCATGTCAGACAGATTCTCAATGCATCCAGGGTCGGACTGGCTGTAGCTGGCACCGGGCGTTTTCCCAGTGGACCAGAAGGGTTTGGGGCCGGTTCTGGAACGGTGTGGGGCATTATTGTTACTGGGAATAGGTTTTGCAGCAGCACTGCAGTATTGGCCCTCTGTAACAAACAAAGCAGAAGTGATTCCACAACCCCCCTCAGGGCCCGGTCCGGGTTAATTGCCAGGGCTGGTTTGCATTCCCAATTTGTCCTTGGATGCATTCTTAGAACAAGGTAAGAGCTGGGCTCAAATCCCTGGACTTGTGATAGAGAGGCAACAGGAAAAGAAAAGGGAGCTTTATTTTCCTATTTAGATGTACAACAAAACCGTAAACATGGAAGGAGCATGACTAAATTATTTTCTGAATTGGACACAGAGAGCAACAGAAACCTAAAATGATAGATTTGACCAAAACCGGATTGATCGCTAGATGCATTAAGGGTGTAGGTCTAAGGAACAAGAGTTCCTTGAGGCTATGTCCAAGGACATCAACTCATACAGCCCACAGTTTATACATCAGTGGTGGCTCCTCCGCTAAGGTGGAGGAGAGTCGCCCCACTGCTTCAGCTGCAAGCTGAATACAAAAAATAAAATGAAAATAATGTTTGTTATTATCATTTTGTTTTTTTGTATTCAGCTTGCAGCTGAAGCCAGGCAGGCGGGGTTGGGCTTCCCATGCATCACAGGGGTAGAAGTGGTGGCAGCACCAAAAGTGCCACTTCATTCACACTCTGCATGTTCTCCACATAGGCTGTATTACAGCCTGCGTGGAAAACATGCAAAGCCTGCCAGCCACTGTCTGAGCGCAGAACTACGGCGCTCAGAACAATCACAATGCTGCTATGGCAGCGTTGTGATTGGTCAGGGGATTCTGGGAGGCTGTGTGCTTCCTGGCCGGAGTGCCGGCAAGAGGACGGAGGAAGAAGAGGCGGCAGCAAGAGGTAATAAGTGCTTCATGCTTTATTCCCTCCCTTCCCTCCGTCTCCCCCTCCCCCGCCACACCACCCCCGGTCGGTAGCAGCCGCTACTAGTCCTGGTGAAACTATTTGCAACATATGGAGCCTGACAGTTTCTCTCCGTGTGAATTCAGAATTTGTGGGTAAGTTTAAGAGTTCTCACTCACATTGCTAATGCCACAAATACCCAAGGCAAGTTGACAACAGTACTCGCATCTAGTTCCATTAAGTATCAAGGGACGCTTGAGATAAGGAAAAGCTTGGGGCCCTTTGTTATGCAAGTGGTGGAGAGGCACCCTGAGAGATCTCAACACTTAATCTAAGAGGAGAGATCACAAACCGACCGGGTGGCAATTGTCAGGGCAGGTGATCACACTATTTTATGCCAGGTGGCAGCCAACCGCCAAAGACAAATAGTAGGTCGCTTGAAGTTGGCTGCTGAGGCGAACAATGCTCTAGGTCAGTGGAAAGAGGAAGGGCATGAAACAACGTCAAACCAAGGTGTTGGGGGGGGGGGGGGGGCATGAATAAAAAAGATTAATGCACAAAGTCATTTTCAGCCCACACTGTCTGAAACAAAGCAAGGAACAAAGGTGGGTGAACAGCTCTACAGCGAAGCTTGCTTAACATAGCATATTTGGTGAAAGAGATTTCTAACAAAATAATGTACAGCCAAGCCACTAAATGTCAGGACCAAAAAAAAATTGGCACAGGGTGGGGACAGGACTCAAACGCTATGCATCCATTTATTGGTATAGTACTATTTTGCATATGACACACAGTAAAGCCAGTATCAATTAGTATTCACCAGTGTATTCTTCAAACTATCTAATGCAAACGCCAATGCAATAAACAATGTTTTAGCTGTATAATGTTTTTGTTCCACTGCTCATCAGGCACTATACCAAAACACGTTTAAAAAGTGCCACGATTGTAACCCACAGCATTCTAACCAAACATAATAAATGTATATAAAGCTAAAAAAGCATTTCCCTCATTCCTCTGCACTCCTCAAATCAATTCCACACAGTGACCAATTTCAGGATAACAGCACCACTGTTGTCCCCACCGCGACACCAAAACATAGGCCACACCACAATCCAACATTCTTTCGATCAAGCACACCAGAGGTTGCGATCCTTGCATGCTAATATAATGAACTCCTGTGCTTCGACGGGGATATGAAGGGTTATCTAAAAAACAACTACAACACCCCGGAGCCTTGGGTGTTTTTCAAACTAGAACAGGGTAATCACTCTCACAAAATCAGCAATCAACAACTGAGGGTGATTGGAGATAAATAGATTAGCGAACAACAACCACTCTGCAAGTTTTCATAGTGGTAAGCATAAAGTCTGCAACCACAAGGGCACGTTGTCAAGCTGCCGCGGTGACTAAGTAGCCACCCTACATATATACCGCATTTCCGTCACGCGCACCGTGCATTGGATATCACTGACAGGCGCATTAAAGCTCAGCTGCTAAAGCACTTGAACGCAAACGGTGTCAGAGGCCCACAACAAGGAGTCACATATCACCCGGTCAGCACTGCCCCCCACTTCACACCGACACATTCCAAGTGCTGCGCGCGCTTGACGTACCGTGTTTACATTCTGATTGCGTTCAATGCAAAGCTGCTGGTCATAATTAATTACTCGCTGACCGAGTCCTATCAGGGCGCCCTCTTACGAAAGCGATTTTCGATAGGGTGGCCTTCTTCAGTGCCCTACCCTTGAGCTTAGGACACCGTGTTCAGAAACGTATATGCCAAAGGTGACCCTCAGCCAATGACGTTCGTCAGACGCGGCGGGCTACGTTAATAGACGCACGGAGCCTGGACAGCGTTGAGAGACGCTTGCCACGCGCACATTCTTTCCGACTGGCTTTAAATACACGGGAGAATACAACGTATCCAGAATACGGTCCTAAGAATAGCTGCGTGGTAGTCGATGATCGAGTAATCGGAGACACCCCGGCAACTCGACATCGACGACCACAGTACTGAGACCGTATTCCTCTATCTAAAACGATCGAGGGTTTCTTGAGCACACTCCGCTCAAGCTGCGAGGTTACCCGGCCGCTGCCCATGCAGATCTGAAGACACGGGGATGGCTAGCTATCGGGAACTAGAACCAAAATAACACAAAAAAAACCCTAGCTATCTGTCTCCACCGACTGGCTATACAGTCCAGCTCCACACCACTTGGAGAATCACAAATCCCATTATAGCTGAGTGATCCTATTGCTGATATTAAAGATTAGCTGTTGGCCCTGATGAGAACCGGACAAAAAGGGTCCGGTTTGAAACGCGTCGACCTTGTTTTTTTGGTGTACTCTACGTTGTTTAGTTAGCTTTATTTGATCAAATTCTTGTAATAAGAAGCATACAAGTCATTATTATTTAGTGGCTCATTTTGTTTGTGATTTAGGTTTCACGCAGCCATTTATCAAGATATGATTGTCAAAGTTGTACTACTATAAAAAACTTCACGTAGACACCATCACAATTTTTTATAATTGTTTTTGTCTGCACAAATACATGTATGTTTTGTCTTCTTTATGTTGAAAGTGTGTGAAGAGAATCTGGTTGTGATTGAGGGAGTGATTGTGAAATAGGGTGGATGTAATTTCTTTGTGGAGCACTTGTATTTGTTTACTGACGTCGTCTGTCTTTATTGACTGCACATATTTATAAAAAGTTTGTATATTCCTTTGCAAAAATTGAAAAATAAAAACCAAATGTTGATTAATTCAACTATATGACTAAAAATTGACGTTTCTAGTCGGTCACAAAAATTATTTAGGCAATTCAGTTTTCAGTGCTGGCACTTGTTTTGTTAGTTTTTCATGGGAACAGTCCAGCCCGAACTGCCAAGCCATGTCTTGCCTGGACCGGCACAGGGTCAGACTGGTGAAGGCAGGCAGCGTATCCACCAGAAAGACCATTACAAAAGAGAATTAAGTTTTTCGTCTGATGGATAACACCTGCAGCAGAAACAAGATAGCGCACAACAAAGATCACCGAAGAGGGTGCCCTACATGGCTGCACAAAAGGTGAAGAAGGATGTGCTAAATTTTAACAACCGCAACCTCAAAATTAACACAAGCGGCAACAACATCAACACATACTAACAGACAAACTAAGTCCTGGAAAGAGCCAGAGTACAAAGGATGATGATGGACTGCTAGCCACAGACAGCACACTGGCAACCACACAGAAACCATACACTTGCCAGAGAAATCCTAACAGTGAGTTGTAGTTTGAACCCAACTACGGTTCCAGTGTAAAGGAATAGGCATGAGGGTGCAGAATAAACGAAAAGAAAGGAACCAGCTAACATTGCCACTCCTTCACACACTAGTAGAAGAACCCCCATTAACACCGAATCCTTGCAGGTCAAACACATAACCCGCCATGAGGAAAAGGCATTACACAGGGCACAAATCAGCAAGAGGTCACCTGTCTGAAGGTATTATTCAGAAACCATAGGCAATTGCACTAAACCAATTCTACAGCAAGGCACAGCAGAACTGGGCAAAACTATGCAATGCCCGCTCCAACACACACCAACAGGCTGCAACAGAGATCAAACAGAATCACTCACAATTCTTATACAGAAAAAACAAAGGCTCAGATTAACCCAAAAATCATCAGTCAAGAAAGGTGGAAAGTGGAGTAGTTGTCTAAAATGGCCAGAAACACACTAAGGAACAATCAGAAACAGTGTAGCATACTCTACCATTACAGTTAACTGGAGGACAAACTACATCACCAAAGGTGCAAACTGACTACTCACAACAAAACTGCCCAGTTGGACATAGGACTCTGCCATGGGCAACAGCAGCCCAGAGTGGAAGAACGCCGAGCCCTCAAAATCTGAAACAAGACCGAAGGGGGACCTCCTCATAGGACACTGAGACTTCCAATATGTGTATGCATTATCAAAGGGTACAGCTGGACATCTCAGAAAGAATCAATCAGAAAGAACAAGCCAAGACATGCTATCAAATGCCAGCCCAAACGCGTAGGAACTATGGGAGGGAATCGCACTAAAACCAGGCATTGTCCCCAAGAACAACAGGAACAAGATCAACAGAAATGTCAATGCAAACACCAGAAGGAAACCTGGTCATAACAATGAGCATGGCCACATAAGCACTAGTCTGCATTATGTCGGAGGGTGAAGCTCAGCAAAAACACCCCCAAACCATAATGAGAAACTCGAAAGGCAGAGCATATCTCTTCAGCATCAACATGAAAAAGAAATACAAAGATAGTAGGCAACAGCATTCCAATGGCCAAAGTCACAATCAATCATTAGCCTACCTGTGCAATCTATACAATCCCTGCACAGGAGAAACCTGATACTTAGGACACTAAAGAGTATGCGCCTACTGTACTTCCTCCGCACCTGCTCAGCACCTACTCCGAGATGACCAATACAGAAAATATGCTCACTGGAGGGACCCAAGAGAGGAATAAGGCATATGATATAAAGAAGTCTACTGATCTGGCCATTGGAGTAAGCAAAGATAGAAGTCTGAGCCAACAGTGTCCAGAGCGGTGCAAGTACCGGAGGAAAACACCATGACAACGACAACCAAAGGCGTCAGAGACAGGACTGACAGTTTGGAAAAACTTGAAAATCAACAAAAAAATTCAGAAAAGAGCGCTGAACCCACGTGAAAGGTGAATGGAAAGATGTCAAATCACGGGGTGGCCCAATTAAGGCAGTAGGTTTCAATGCTAAAGCAATCACATTAGTGGGTTGGGTATTTTTACCCTCTCAAACACCTGTGAAAAGAGAACGGTGTCAACTGCACCCTGCAGCACCAGTACTGTTCCATTGAGAAGTAGTTTAACAAATTAGCCCGTTGTGCAGCAATCTTAGTACTTTCTGTTTTTAGAACTAAAATGTCTTAGCTTTACAGTGCTATAAGTGTAACAACACAAAATACTGTCTGCCCTTATGAAAGATAAATAAAGAAATAGGCCCATGCTGACTCCTTACAGACCATACTATGCCCACTACTTCCACCACTCCTTTTTGTGTTTCTGTGGCAGCCTCAGGACAGGTAAACAGTTTCTTCAAGTTTGGCAGACCAGTTCATTCCCGCTCACCAAGGGGGGAGGGGATGGAGCACTCCAGTGCTCCGTGAAGTCCCTTTTGGCGAGCCCCGTCCGCATACCCAACAAAATACAATCTACCTGTGTTCCCCCCAAATCATCACCAATACCAAACAAGGCAAATTTGAGGAACAGGTCCAAGAATTTCCCGGTCAATCGGGCGAGCAATGCAATTTTTTGTTGTTGTCAATACTGTTTAATGGGGACAGGCCCACACTACATGGAAGAAATGGGCCCTATCCTCTTGCCAGCGAGTGCAGGTAGGCATAGCTAGGGTGTTGGCTTGCCATAGTCGAATAGGCGCATGACAGGTCCAATGGAAGTAATTGAGCTGCATGAGTCCGAGTCTGGAAGAAATGACCAGTGTTCTGGGTAGCACGCATGCGTCCCTGCAGTTGAAGTTGTCAAGGGGCCCAGCCATGTCTCCTATCGAGACTTCAGGGTGTCAAGGGAGCTCAGGGAGTGGATGATAAGAATTTCGTTTCAGCCTGATTTCAGTAACCTTCCCTGCAGATATTGGACTGCTGAATAGCAATGTGGTTTGCCCAAAAATGTAAAAAAGCATAGGCCTGGGTTTACTGCATCAATATGAGGTGCGCTTAGAGGCTTAGCAAAAGTTTTTGGGCAAAAAGCAAGGAAAGAAATGTGCTTCTCTGCCAGCCAGTTGGGTAGTAATAGGCATAATTAAACCCTTGCCCCCTGTGCCATGGTGCCACTGCACTGCTTCTGTTGTCACTTGTTACAACTAAAGTGTAGAGCAAAGAGATTTCTATAGCACTTAATTCGTCATATATATATTCACTGAAAAAACCATAGGTTGGACACCAGTTATAGTTAGCTGGAAATTTTACTGACATAAAACCATTGAAATTCCCACGTTATAGTTAGTTGGAATCACTATGACTTGCGCGTCTGCAATGCACTGCTGTTGACGTCACATATTACATCACTCATGACATGGTCAGTGACATCACTCATGACATCACTGATGACACCATCCAGTGAATGTGTGTCTTTCTGAAAAATAAATATGTTTTATATATGTATATGTAAAGGTCGATGGAAGAATAAATGTTTAAATAAGTGTCTTAATGGATGTTTTTAAAAAAAAATTGATTGGTTAACTGGCTTATTAAGTGTATCTTAGTGAATACATATGTTAGCGAGTATTGATTAAATATTTAAATGTTTGTATCTGTGTTTCACTTTGTGTATAAGTAGCTGCATGGGTTGGTGAGTAGCTACATGTGTGTGTATATGGGTTATTAGATTTTTTTTTAGTATCAGTATGAGTGCCTGTATGGTTTGGTGGGGGTGTTATTGTTTGTATGTGTTTTGAAGACAGCATATGTGCAGGACTGTATGGGTGGATGTGTGTGTATATGTGTGTGTTAGTGAGTGAATGACTGTCTCACTAGTGTCTTTATCAGTAACTTCATATGTTTTAATCTAGTATATGTGAGTATTGATGTATATAAGTGAGTATATGTGAGAGTGAGAGATGGAAAGAGTTCTTGTTTAAATAAGTATGTGTTTCTATAAGTGATTGTTTAAGAGAGTAAGTATGTGTAAGTTTCCTTAGAAGTAAGGTGGTAGTGTGTGTATAGCTGTATATGCAAATAAATGGATGTTCAATAGTTTATTTGCATGTGTGATTATGTGTGTGAGTAACTTTTGGATGACTGTCGGTGTGTAACAGGATGTATAGGTGTTTCACTACATATGATGAGTGAATATATGTATGAGTGACTATATAGAACTGTTGGTGAATGAGTGGATGTGTATATAGATGGTGGTATTACTGAATTGGTTGTTGTAACTGGTATGGGTATCTCTATTTTTTTGAAAATGTTTGTTTCTATTTTTGAATATGTGTTTCAAGGGTTACATTACCCTGAAACGAGGTCTGTCACTCTGTCACAAGGATGGTGTCATCAGTGATGTCATGAGTGATGTCACTGACCATGTCATGAGTGATGTAATATGTGACGTCATCAGCAGTGCATTGCAGGCGCACAAGTTATAGTGAGTCTGTTGGACCTGGGGTCTCCAGGTCACATAGGGTAGCTTGGCACTAAGTAGAAAGGCCTAACTCAAAGGTACATGTGTTAAGTTTGCGTCACACCCTCACAATAACTCAGTGTCCATCTGCCAAAAATAATGACACTACACCGTAATTTATAAAAGCAGGAAAAGCTTCATCTTTCCTTAAATTAGTTTAGCTGAAGCATGTATTCAATTTCACTTAGCATTTAGTCTACGTTCCAGTTACACTTGTTTTTGAGGATATATGAGAAAGCATAGAACAAGTTTCAAAGACTACCCTCACTTGTATCAAAATTATGAGGTTATGAATTAGACATATTCCTACAATCATTACATTTCCTAATAGAAAAGAAGGAAGATTCTGAGGTTCTTTGGTTACAATAATACTCTGAAAAGAAAGAATTTTATCAGTTAGCCGCCTAGCCTGCTAGCTGTGGATCAAGAGGAACATCATTACATTTCCTTGGCACATTCTCTACTCCTTTGCTTATGGTTATTGAACAATTTCCCCTTTTCTCTCAGGCCTTTGAAATTCTAGGGGAATTCACCCCCTTGAAGGGCCGACTCCCAACACAGACTATCACCAGGAGGAAGAGTTTGTCCACTCGATGTGCAATGACCTCTTGTCTCTCCCAGCGCAAGCCTCAACTCCCCTTTTGGGGTATCACCCAGAGCGCCAGATTCAGGACAGCCCAGAACCCCTAAGTATGGCTCCTGAGCGTTCAGTTCAGTTGGCTTCTCTCCTCCGGCTCTGCTGTGAGATTCTTCGATTTCAGCCAGAGGAGGTGTAGTACATAGGCTAATAATCACTCGGCTCGACCGGGGACCCCAGAGCACTGTCGGGCCTCTGTCAAGCCCAATTCCCCACCTTTCTTGTTGTCAGTGGCGGCAGAGAAGGACCGGTGAGCGCTGTAGGCGGTGTCTCTCAGCTCCGTCGTCCGCCGCTTTCCTCAGCTGCGAGGGCCCTTTGCGGCTGGTACACGGAAGAGGATCTCCGTCGACTTCGATCGGCGAACCCGCCTCCTGATGTCCCCTCCCTTCCGTTCACCAAGGAGCAGGGAACCCCTCCAGGGTCGGCTTCCTTCACGCTCGTCCCGCCTCCCTGCGCTCTTTCTTCACAGCGCTGGGCGGGACTTCCCTCGGTTACGCTGCTGTTCCCCTCACAGAGAGTGCGGCACCCTCGTTCTCTGTGCCGGTCCACCACAGTGGGGCAAACGCTCCGATGGTCAGCGGTCCCCTCACCCACGTCCACCAGACCCCGCAACAGAACCTCAGCGGGTCCGACACCACCAGGTACTCACTTAGCTAGCCGGGGGCTGTGGCAGTCAGAGGGGGGGGGGGGAAGACCCGCGTTGGAGGGCAAGTTCGGAGGGGCGATGTTAGGATAACTGGAGTCTGGTTTTCTGACGTCACCGGTGGCCGTTCATCAGGAAAAGGGGGGGTGACGAAGAAGATTAGTCACAGTTCCCTTCAGGGAAAAATAGTTTTCACCACTCCTCCTGTCGACTGGTATGCCCCGACTCCCTAACACCAGATTCCCTCTCAGGAGGCGTTGAAGGAGGGTAGAGAGATTTACTCCCAGTCGATAGCAGTGGGGCTAGATCCACAAGCAGGGGACAATGTCAATCATGAGGGTTCAGCAGCCCCAGGGGGTAGTCAAAACTCTCCCACAATGCACTAACATCCCTGCCCAGTAGTCTAAACTCCTCACTGCACTGACCTGGTTCTAAAATGGCCGCCCTAGTGCTGACCCTTTTATAGGCTAACCTCAGGCTTCCAGAACCAGCTGGAAGGTTCTGGAGTTCTCCTATAATACCCTATGGGCCCCTTCTCCTAAAGTGTCAGTTATGGCAGTTGCTGACCACCATTTTGTGTGTCTTGTAAATTCAGTCAGGAAGGCTCCTAGGCCTCAGGCAAAAGACTATGAGGGCAAAGAGTTCCTAACCCCAGAGTCAACACCTGAAAAATTCCAGTGGACATCAAAAATAAAAGGTTTGAAGGACAAAAAGGGGACGAAAATAAATAATGAGAGGAGGGACCACCCAAAAGGCCTACAGGTCTTACAGAATCCAACTAACTATAACGTGGGAATTTCAATGGTTTTATGTCAGTAAAATTTCCAGCTAACTATAACTGGTGTCAAACCTATGTTTTTTTTCAGTGAATTTAATAGGTTTTTTAAATGCTAATTCCTAACTATAACTGGTGTGAAACCTATGGTTTTTTCAGTGAATTTAAAAGTTTTTTTAATGCTAATTCCTAACTATATAAGACATGAAAGCCCACCAGGAATCTCCAGTATGAGCCAGGGGAATGCATTGCAGAGAGGTGTAATGAAGCCATGCCCCTTTTTACACCTCTCTGCAACTCAGCCCCGTGCATGTTTGAAGAGGGGGAACTAATTCCCCTTGCATACTGGGTGCCCCTGGGGGCCAACTAGCCCACCTGGGACCTCCAGTATGCGCCAGGGGGCTGCATTGCACAGAGGTGTAATGAGGCTATGCCCCTTTTTACACCTCTCTGGAACGCAGACCACTGGCGCGTTTGCAGAGGGGGGACTAATTCCCCTTGCATACTGGGGGTCCCTGGGTCATATCTGCCCAAACACCGATATTCCGAACGATTGAAAATGACTTTTATTGAGAAACATTTGGATTTGGATTATTATGTCGTATACTTTGGAATTTTTGAAAGACTGACTTTGAGGATGCTATAAATTACTCAAGTCTGCTCGAATTGTGTGGGTAAAATTGATACCTAGTCACTTTGAATAAGAATGTACTTACGTCTCGTCTAACATTTGGAAGAAATATCTAGTTATATGACAACAGGATACCGACATAACTTGAAGAAAATAAGAACGCCCTGAAGAAGTTCTGTTGTACAGAACGAAACGTTTCGGCTGGCTGTGGTACATAAACATAAGGAAAATAAAAGCATTTGAATATACACCAAGATTCAGCGCTTCAATAAGGACTCTAAGTGATATGATTTGATTGGATTTATTGTGCAAATGGTGCTGTGCCAAACTTTGGAATATTCTCCACTACTCTCTACTACTTACTCTCTCCTACTCCACTACTCTCAAATACTCACTCTCTACTACTCATTCTCTACTACTCTCTACTACTCTCTCTCTACTACTCACTCCCTACTACTCACTATCTACTACTCTCTCTCTACTACTCACTCTTTACTACTCACTCTCTACTATTCTCTACTACTCACTCTCTACTACTCACTCTCTACTTCTCACTCTCTACTTCTCACTCTCTACTTCTCACTCTCTACTACTCACTCTCTACTACTCACTCTCTACTACTCACTCTCTACTACTCACTCTAATACTCACTCTCTACTACTCTCTACTATTCTCTACTATTCTCTCTCTCTGCTACTCACTCTCTACTACTCACTCTTTACTACTCTCTACTACTCACTCTCTACTGCTCTCTACTACTCACTCTACTACTTACTCTATACTACTCCCTACTACTCACTCTCTACTACTCACTCTCTACTACTCTCTAATTCTCACTCTACTATTCACTCTACTACTCTATACTAACTCTCTGCTACTCTCTCTACTGCTCTCTACTACTCACTCTCTACTCTATATTACTCACTCTCTACTCTCTACCTCTCTCTACTAGTCTTTACCTCTCTACCGCTACCTCTCTACCTCTACCTCTCTACCTCTACCTCTCTCTACACGCACACATATACACATATATATATATGCATATATATGCATATGCATTTATATATATGTATGTGTATGTATGTATATATATATATACATGCATATATAAACATATATAATCTATATATCTATATAAATACAAATATTAATGCATGCATACATATACATATATGCATACAGATGCATGTTATTTACATGAAAGTTTAAAAAACACTAATAAAAGCAAAGCTAAAAAGCCACCTCATTACAAACAGAATGGCTTTAACTTAAACGAAGGCGAGATATATTGCATTTTCAATGCTTGTTTACTTTGGTTCCATCAAGAAGGCATTCAGATGTGTCACACATTTGCCATAAATTCTGAATGTCAGCACTCTAGTTGCTCATTAGATCACTGTAGTAAAGCGACTGCTCACCAGGGAAGTCTGCTGCTGGTATTCAAAGTGCACGTTTCAGTCTGCATGTCAGAATTTTTTTAATGAAATAGAAGAGGATTTGAGAAGTCACTCAAAATGATCCCTAATTTTTCTTTCTGAAGCACTAATCATACTTTCTATGGCAAAATGAAACCCCTCATTTTGTTCCTTTTTAAATTCAATGTTTTCAGACTTACCACTTCATTCCAATCAAGATGGCTTCTGATATGCCATACTTTCGTAATAAGTAGCGCTCTAGTTGTTCTTTAGAACACTCTGGGACATTCTGTCATTGGGATATACTTGGGCTACATCTGGGTTATATTTGGGCTACATTTAGGCTCTTTTGTCTCTGGTGGCCATCTTGGGAGACTGTATGTCAGAATTTTTTAATGAAATTGAAGAGGATTTGAGAAGTCACTCAAAATGTGCCCTAATTTTTCTTTCTGCAGCACTAATCATACTTTCTATGGCAAAATATATCCCCTCATTTTGTTCCTTTTTAAATTAAATGTTTTAAGAGTTACCACTTTATTCCAATCAAGATGGCTTCAGGTGTGCCATACCTTTGTAATAAGTAGGACTGTTAGCGCTCTAGTTGTTCTTTAGAACACTCTAGGAGGCTGCAGTAGAACACAAAGGAATCAACTGACAGTCTCTGTCCTTGTTGGATGTACATGTTTTACTGAGAATGTCAGACTTCATTCTCTAATGACTGAGAAAGATAATGTGAATTTACAGAAAATATGCTTTCAGTTTAGCTTATAGATCCCCTTCCAAACCACTGTGGGAAAATCATGAGATATTAGTTTTCTTTCAAACATGATTAATGATATCACAGCAGAAGGCTTTTTCACATGGTAAAATCACCTTAGAACACACCACAATTCCTAAAATGAGTATGGTACCATCAACAAATGATTTATAATGTAACTAAAGTCCTAAAACCCTCTATTAACTACAATGCTTTTTAATGAGGTGCTATCATGTATATTGGTCCCAAGATGGCTGCCATCACTTCTTGGATGAAGTGCTGACAGCCAATCAGATCAGATGTGTGGTTAGGCTCCGCCCAGATATATATATTTTTTTGAACGTAAATTACTCAAAATCCACTGGAGCACATATCTTGAGACATAGCAAAGGCACATCGGGCTACCAGTCCCTACAATTTTGCCAAGTTTTGTGGAAATCGATTCAGCCGTTCGGGCTAAAAGTGAGTCCAACCGCCCTATGGAAATTAACATGGGGAAAACACGTTTTGGGACCCACCTTTTATCTCGGCCCCCGCTTGAC
The DNA here is from genome assembly GCF_964263255.1 of Lissotriton vulgaris. Taxonomy (NCBI): domain Eukaryota; kingdom Metazoa; phylum Chordata; class Amphibia; order Caudata; family Salamandridae; genus Lissotriton; species Lissotriton vulgaris. Next base: position 417,281,988 of record NC_141697.1, on the reverse strand, counting down.
GAATCCCCCCCAAACTTTCAGGGAAGGAGCGGAGCGCAGCGAGGCAAATTTAAGGAACATTACAGGCAGATTCCTCAACCGGCGCCAAAGTTATTCCCAATAGAATGTTGAGGATTTCCTATAGAAAACAATCCTAACTAGAACTACCTACTGGCGACCGCCAGTAGGTAATATATATATATATATATCACGTATAAATGGACATTAACCAAGGAATGTCCGTTCTCATCCTTTCTTTGTCGAGCCCTACGCTTCAGACAAAACAAGACTATCAATGGAATCACAGTGTCAGGAAACAAAAAGAAAGAAATACAGTAATTCATGGTCGCAGATTCACTAAAATTACAAGGGTGGCAGAAAAAACATTGCACACCCTTTGGCATCAAATAAAGCGACCCCATGTGGCCTTTGACCCAGATGTATCACAGGAAATGACATCGGGTGACATTTGATCCTGAAGCCGTCAAAAGAAGTAGAATCACGGACCTTTCAAAAAGCATTCAAGTGAGGGTGTCTTCCATATAGTCACATTTCAAATAGATAGCAAAAACATTCACACCGAGAGATGTGTTTGGGAAGATGGTTTAAGTTATGACCTCTCACTCACGTGCCCCTTGTCAATATCTCGCCTCTCTAGTTAAATAGTACTTAATATATATAAATAAAATACAGTGTGACAGAACGACATCTTTAAGAATGATGGGTTGTGGGGGCCCATGAGCACCATATTAGCATTCGGTGTACAGGAGAAGTAGAACAAAAATTGGTTTATTTTTAGTCTTATTCAGGGCTACTTCAAATTGTAATGCGCATGTTATTATAGAGGCTTTTGTAGCGCGCTCTGTTACTAAAAAGTATAGTATCCTGGCGCGAATAGTGTGTGGTAGGAAGGCACATTTATATAGGAAAAAGTGCATTTCGAATTAAACATAAAATCACAGACAGATACTACCCTTGGGTGTCTGTAGCAGGATGGTCACTGCATGCAATAAAACTATAACTTCACTTGAGTTGAAGTCATGCACATCTTTCTGGTTTTCCTGGTATAAATACAGGTTTGAGCGGTGCATGTTCGGGAATTTTGCTTCCATTTTGTTGGTGAGGTTAATTTAATTGCAGCATTCTTATCACCGTTTAACGATCACCAAAACAAGTGTCAATTGAAAAACTAAAGAAAATTTATTGCCAAGATGTACTATGCTTAAAAGAAAATAATATATTACCATGTGTAATATGAAAACTAAAATATAACACAGCTCTGCATAACGTGATCAGTCTTTTCAACGTGAAAACATTTGCTCTTTTCCATGTTAAGTTTGCATGTATAATTTGGAATCTTCAGAGCATGCAGCTTTGTTTGAAGGTCACCTGTGAATCTACCACAGGACACCACCAGAAGGCTCAAAGGGCAAGCTAGGGCGAGCAGCTCATACCTCGGACGACTCCTAACTGATGTCTATTAAAGTGTTCTTGTGCAAATATGCCAAAAAGTGCACAAGTGCTGGATCAATTCCTCGGTTAAAGAGAATTTGTCATAACTTCGAGCGGTTGGCATAGTCAATCGCTGAGGTCAGGTCCATGAACGCCAAATATAGAGGTGTTTGTTTGGCAACAGTGTATTTGCCCATGACCAGGTTCAAATGTAGGCACTGCTAAATCATCCCTATGCGCTTTCTGAGCCTATACTGACAAGGATATAACATTGACTCATCCTCTATACACTTCTCAATTCTATTATACAGGACACTCCCTAGGATTTTAACAGTTGCATCTATTAATGAAATAGGCCTATAGCAATCTGGTTTGGACTGATCACCTTTTTAAAATATAGGCACTATAATAGCTGTTGTCCAAGAATTAGGTACTAGGGAGTGGGCAAGATTATTAAAAACATTCATCAGTAATCGAGCCCAGAATTCAGTGCGGAGCAACAAGTCGCCTTCTACTATTGATGTCCTTTCCTCTTTTTTTTTCTTAGATATCTTATTGAGCAGTCCATTGGAGTGCATATCTTTCTCCTTCGGCTCTGGTAGCAGTGAGAGAATGATTAATTTGTACCTCGCGCCTCACCCAACCAATCTCTCCCCCATCACCCCCACAACCCTTCCAGTACTCTTCAAAAGGGTGCCGGGTGCCGGGTGCCGATGCCAGACGTCCTATTTGGTGATATTCACATGTTATCTTGTAGCCCAAATCTCCATGACCTGGTCTCTCCCACTATTCCTTAGAGGTGTGCCAGGAACCGAATAGTTGGCTTGGTGATGGCCTGGATGATGTCTAACAATAAATTCTTGTGCCTCTTAAAGGCCCCTTTTTCTTGCCTTTTCTCCATCTCCATTTACCCCTCTCTTGCTCCAAAATCGCATCCACAACTAGTTAGATACATTTAAAATGTACTGAAATTGGCAAAGCAATTACTACCCACCATCATAAAAGTACAGAAAACACTTTTTTCCATACCTATAGAATTGCCACCAGGATGTTTGATGCAACACAGCAGTGCAACTGGGTGGCCATCATAAAAGTATGGAAAACAATCTTTTCTTATTTTCATGAGGGTTGCCGGACTGTGTGATGCAATGTGACAGTGGAACAGGGTGGCCATCTTGAAAGTATAGGAAACTATGTTTTCTATATGCCGCATCACGTTGTGTCACACAATGTGGCGGCAATATCTTGTAAGTATGAAAAGAGTGGTTTCTATACTTTCAAGATGGTCTCCGTGCACATCATCAAGTTGCATTGTGCAAGGTGGCAGCTGCAGTGGTGGACCTAGAAAACTTTTTTTTTTTTTTACAATTTCAAGATGGCAACTAACCACTTTTGTGTATTTGCTAATGCAGACATATTATAAAAGCATCCAGCATTGTCAAAGTTGTAGCGGCTACTGCAGGGCATTGACAAATCATGAACGACTGGCTTTAACGATGGAAAAAAAAAATTACTAAGTAAAGACTGAAGTTTCCTCTGAGGAAAATTGGTCTATTTTTTTAGAAAATGCTAATGTGATGTTTGTAACAGGGACATTAGTTTATTTAGTTAAAAATTAAAAATGTATATCTAGGGGCAAAATGGGCATTTCTTCCAAATATTCTGAGTGGCGATCTGAGTGATAATTCATGCAGATTTAAGGACACCGGTTGCTGATGTTGCAGAATAATCTCCTTGGTTACAAGAAGGCACTTTCCTGCTCTGTGGCCGTTACTTTAGGACTCCTATGGAGGCATTTCATGCTCTACAATCCCATTAACATATTAATGATAATCCTTTCATTCATTTATTTTCTCTCTATGTAACTGGAGTGCTCTACTGCAGCTGTAGGATCCATATGGCGTCCTTCCGGTCAAAGGCTTCGGTGTTTACAAGATCTGTGTAAATTTGACATATTCCCATGCAACAGATTCTCAGATATTGTATGTGAAACTGTTAGAAATGGGATCTCTGGTTGGCTAAGGCTTGCGCCAAAGTCAGGCAGAGACCACCACTCTAGTCAGGGCAAGGGAGTTACACGCCAAGATAACCCCTGCTCACCCCCTTGGCAGCTTGGCACGAGCAGTCCGGCTTATCCCAGAGGCAATGTGTAAAGCGTTTGCGCAACACACACACACACAGCAGCAACACACTAGGCACACCACAAAAAGGAACTCCACACAAGGTTATATATAAAAATAGCCTTTGTATTACCATAAACACATTAGATCATAATGACACAGATACACTGTGCCAACTGGCACTGGGCAGTATTTATAGGGGATTATTTACACATGACAGGGCCACGTGGCCCACTGTCAGAATCTTAGTACTTAGTAGAAATAGCACTTAGTAGAAATAGCACTTCTAGAACATAGAATAATTGTAGCACAAAATAACAAGTGTAGGACACAACCAGTAACCACTGGTAAAAGGTAGGTACACACAACGCAATACTAATCACTATAGGCATAGGTCACGCAGTGAAACATAAATTGACTAGCATAAACTATACTAGGCAAAACAACCTCCTAATCATAAAAACAGAGTTAGAGGTATCACAGGCATAAAGGCATTGCACATTACGCATAAATCACACTAGTCATAGACACAGTGCGCCCCAGGCGGGGGCACAACACAGGAAAACTGTCCCCAGGCCAACTGGCCTCTCATGAGGCTCAAACGCCCTTTGTCCCAAATAGTCAGGGCTGGCTCGGCACACAGCCAAAAGCAACAATGCAAGAGAACAGCCTAAACGTGGCAGCTGCCCACTAATTGCTGGGAAGCTGTAGAATCACCAAGAGATGGGCACCAGCTCTCAATGCCCCCTAAGAACAAATGCCAACAAACAAGCACTGGCACTACCGTGCCCCTGGGCTCCGTTCTGAGGCTCTTTGAACAATATTGCCTCTGTTGGAGCCACTCAGGGCTCTAAAATAATGGGGCCCCCGTGTTGGAGCCACCAAGGCTCTCAGAGCAATCAGCCATACGTTGCAGCTGCCCACTGTCGGGCCGGGCAGCTGTAGAAGAGATTAGTCCTGGCGCCACTGTGCCCCTGACCCCTCACTGGGGCCCTCCCAAACGAAAAATATGCCCAGCGTTGCAGTTGCCCGCTTCGGTGGCGCCACTGATGAAAACTTGGCCCCCTCATGGGGGACAAACTTGTCCCCAACGTTCCAGCTGCCCACTGGCATTCGGGGCAGTTGGGAATGTTCCAAAATTGAAGCCCTCACTCACCAGGCTTCGGGGATGCTTCCTTGGTCTCCCTCCTCGTAGTCGGGGTTCTCCTCGGCATGCAGGCGGAGCTCTCCTCTAGCCGCGGTGGGGGCAGGCACCGACAATGTGCCTCGTGCCCCCTCCGCTTCTCCTGATTGGACGGGGCTTTTCCTGTGGAGCCTCCGAGGCTCCAGGGACTTGGGCAGCACGTGGGGCTCTCCTCAGGCACCTGGGCCCCGCCCGCACCTCCCGTCACTCGACGCTCCTCCCTGGGCACCACGGGGCTCTCCCTCGCTCTTGGGGGCCCCGGGTGAAAGCGCCGCCTTTCTCTGTGTACAGGAGTGCGGGGTGGGCTCCTGTCCGCTTCCTGTTTACTTCTCCTGTGGGCAGCCAATGGCAGCGCGGCCCTGGGCATCGAGCCTCCGGCTCAGGGAAGCCCTCACCAATGGCAGCGCAGCCCTCACGATGAGCCCCCAGGCTCCGGGGCGCGATAGCCAATGGCGGCGCGACCCTCATCAGGAAGCCCCCGGTCCGGCGTTGGTGATCTCAATACTGGCAAAACGAGGGGTAGGCACCCTCGAGTTTAGAAATAGAAAGTGGGGTGGGCACCCGCTGTTATTCAGGGCAAAGTCGCGGGGCATGCACCCACGCAATTTAAATAAAAGTAACCACGGCAGCCATAACGCAGGGTGGGCACCCGCGATGCATTACAAAACAGGCGGCGGCCAGTTAAACAGCGAAGCGCTCTCCCCCACAAAGCGCAGGGTGGGCTCCTGCTTTACCAGCGGAGCACGGGAGAATCCTACATGGTGCAGCTTGGCGCTGCAGGCCCCCAGCAGTCCTCCTGGGGCAGCAATACAGCGCTCCTCAGCCCCTAAGGCAAGCGCTTCTCAGGCACTTGGCAGAAAAGTCCACAGAAAGTCTTGTAGAAGGTAGGGGGGCAAAGGCTGGGCCCAGGGGCCAGCTCACAGGGTCCTCCAGCAGGGAGGCAGTCTCCAGTGGCGGTCCTCCTGACGCCCAGCAGCAGCAGCAGGCCCCCCTCAAGTTATGATCAGAAAGAACATTTTTCATGGGGTCACAGCCCCTTTTTATGCACACATTTCCTTTGTCTAAGGCTATAGGGCTGGGGGAGAACCAGTTACAACTGGTTCTTGAGCACTTTGTTTTGCTCAGACCCTCTCCCTATTCACAGGACAGGCTAGGGACATCAGAAGCCCCACAGGGGCGGAGCCAGAATTGTGGAGGGAAGGCACAGCTCTATTCAGGTCCCAGGTGCAACTCCTCCCTCCCATCCCATCTACATGCAGATCTCCCTATTCACCACCGGGCAGACCCATCCTGGCTCCTGGAGCCAGGCACACCAGCCAGCCCCTGTCACTCACAAGCCAGAGAGGCAATCCACATTCACTGCACACAGACATTCCAACTTCTAGAAGTGGCACTTCTACACTAGTCACATTACATCTGCGCACACCGTCGCGCAGCACTTAATCTCACGAGTTTGCACATACCAAACTCGCCCCTGCACTCCTCTCACATCAGGAACTACCATGGACACCCATCTCCCCCATGCATTCCTATGGAAGGGCAGGCCAATCTCACCACACGCACTGAGATTGTGCACGCACTTTACAATGGGACAAAGTGGTAAAGTGCGCAGAAGCCAAAAACAACTAACACCAGGTCAAATTTAAAAGCAAAAAGTTTGGGGTGAACCTGCCAAAAGTGCCAAGTCCAACAGAAACAAACTACTAAATGGGACATATTGGAAATATGAAGGAGCATTAACAAAGCCAGTAGGTCTGCCGTGGAAAGCTGCTGCTGATTACTTTTTTAATTAGATTTTTTAAGCATATGACACAAAAAGGAAAAAAAAAGTGAGCAGATTGAATGGGGGTGCTATAAGCTCAATAAAATAGAAATAAAATCACATTCACATTTTTTAAAGAGATCCGTCTAACCTCTTCCTAGAAAGCAGGTCTGTTTACAACAAGTATGGAAACCCTTTTGGAAGTTAAGTACAGCACAGGAAAATAGGATTTATATTGCTGCAAAGACAAGGTAATGCTAGCTTTGAATTACTGCACACTGAAGACCCAGTTTAAGCATAAAATGACGTCTAAAAAATAAAAAAAGGATTAAGAATGTAAAGAAAAAAGCACTGGCAAAATAAAGCATTGACCCACTGTTCCTGAAGTGCACTTCTTTTTAGGCAGATGTGCACATGATCAGGAAAATGCGTTGCTCAGACTGAAAGAGAACCAATGGCAGATGGGGGCTGATCCGTGGCCTCAAGCTGTAAGCTCTGGTTAGTGGATGCAAACATGTGGATGACGGGTGAGCAGACACTTGATGAAGAGGACTGGCTCAAACACCCTCTATGTGGGAATATATTTTTTATTTATGAATTTTTTGGTTACATGATGCGAGGCCAGACCTCAAAAGTGAGAGATGAAGAGAAGGGAGGGAATTGCTTTGTTCTTTTGGAATAACGATGGCGGTTAACTGCGTATCAAATTATCTGTACTGCTTATAAATCATGACACCCATGGCTTTTTATCATCTTCTTTGGAAAGATATGATGTAAAAGGCACTGCTTGTTTATTTTCAAAAAATTGTGGGAGGTTACTATGAACACAGTGAATAGAAGCCCAAATGTTATTCTTCACAGGAAGAGAAAGAAAGATGGGGTCTTAAAGAGGGGGAGCTCCTGGCCCTTGCCCAACAAGGCAGCCAGTTCTCCAGTTGATTGCAGGTGTACTGCATATACTCTCTTACAATTCTTTTGATATATACAAGCCTCTGCGGGATTGGTTACAGTGTGAATATTTCCACGTTAAATAACAGTGTCAGCAGAGAACAGGTAGTGGCTGATGCCAAACACTAAACCAGAGTAACATTTAAAGGCCACTTATGACCGAGGTGATGTCAGTCTTTCTAGTACAATATATCAGGCTACCGGGGACAGCATTCAAAGATCCCAGGACCTACTTCAAAATTCAAAGTCCCCGCAGTTTATAATGGCCTCACCCAAAGTGTGGATGGGTACCGGCTTTTATCCTTCTTGATGAGAGGAAATGTCCGATTGATTCTGCTCTTCATGTTTTTGTGGCTTCTCGGCTCAGAAAATATTAAAGACATACACTGAGTTCATCTTCTCACTTGTGCAGCATCTTGGAACTTCTTCTGCAGAATAATTTCAAAACATATCATTAACTTCTTGGAACTTTTCAAAGAATAGCCTTTCATCCTTGTAGCTCTTCAACCTCTTCCAGCACTATCTTCAGAAGCCTCATGCTAGTGATCAAACTGGGAGAGTTAGCTTTATTTGTTTGGAATGTAAAACTACTGTTAGATTCTTGAAATGTTCCTTGAATCAATGTGCTGGATCTCTGCTTTGCAGTCTGACTTGTGCTATAACAACCACTTGTGGGGCCTCCACAGAATTATTTACAAATCCTGAGGGAACATTTGTGTCTGTTTAATGCCTCAAGTTGTGAAGCTTTAACAACTGCGTATAGACCATCGGAACAAGACCAGTATCAACACAATTCTCTGGACTCTTCTAGAGTAAATCTTTGATATTTTATTTCAGTGTCTGTAGACTATTACCATTCATGTGCACTCCATATAAAAGAAAAAAACTGCATGCATTTGAAATTAAAGTAAGAGAAGAGAGTAACTGCAGTCTTCTGTTCTGTTTGGCATGACTGAGCTGTGAATTGTGAGACTGCAGAATACATGAGAGAGCTGTGACAGTTTGCCTCATCTATGCGGCAGGCTATAGCGGAATCTGAGGATGAACTGCAGGATTTGGGTGTAGGAGAGTAGGGTCTGCAATCCTATGATCACCCCAGATTTTTGCTTTTTGCTTCACTGGTTTACGACTTTCCCTGGCTGTGGGCCTGCTAATCAGACCCACAGCCTAGCTGTTCTCTCTCTAAATTGACACACGTCACTTAGGTGCATTTACCAATTGGTACTGGGCCACCTTATCAGCCCCTGTACAGTATACCTTAGGTATCCAGGGCATAGGTGTACCCAGGGCCTACCAGGGGCTGCAGCATGTATTATGCCACCCCTGGCTGGCCATCCAAATCTGACACAACTGGCTGCACGACAGCTAGGGCAAGGTGGTGTAATCACCCTTTGCTTTAGATATAGTATTCCTATATCTAACCCTAAAATGGACACATGTATTCCTATCAGTCACTCCTATGGCAGGCCTTATCAATCCTGAAGGCAGAGTGCTTGGAATTATGTGAGATGGTGCTCTGGCATGAGCTGAGCCTGTTTGCAGCTTGCGGAACCAAGTCCTAATAGCTGTTCCATGATAACGCGTACCATATACTCTTAAGTGCCTTATAATCCTCGCTGTTATTTGCCAACTTTGGTATCGCTTTATCAAAACATGTCGAGTAAGGTGTCATACGAATTGGAATACTAACCCCTCGCCAATTCTGGCGACGGGGTTAGCATTCCACCCTTCTAGAGGGACACGACATGTATGTAACTGTGAACCCCGGTTAAAGTTAACTCGAGCCTCAGCATCACAAAATGGATGCTGCCACCACAGACACAAGTCTGACCTCCTGCTGCTGGGAGTCCTTCCAGCGAGGAGAGCTTGGACAAAGGGTTTCCTGTCAGGGGCGGTGCTAGCACCATCCCAGATAGGGTTTTGTGTATCCCAGGTAGGCAGGGCTGAGAGGAAGGTGAGTGCAAGTGGCACCCCGGTGCTCACTGTGCATATGCCGGCTTAAACCAGTTCCAGGGGCACACCAACCCCTGAGCTGGGGAAAGTCCGGACAAGGGAGAGGGGTGTAACCACCCCCCTCCTGGTCCCACCCATGGGCAGGACCTAGTCGCGTGCCAGCCCCTTTTCTTAGAATAAAGGTAGGAGCAGGCCCCCTTCCCAAATTAGATAATTCTGAATCTTGACTACTTTCCACGAAAGGAACTCTTGATACCTTCTGAAGACTCTCCCTTGTGGCTAAGGAGTAGCCACCCTGCACCAGCAGGCACCATCTAAGTATCGCGGTTTGCTGTAAGTCCATCCTCCGGATCAAGACTGCCCAGCTCAACGAGACCCGGATTCCCTGGCATCTCTGACCTCTACCTGCATCATCAGCCCAGCTGAGATTCGTGGGTGTGACGAGACCTGAGGGACCGGCCATCTTCAAAACTGCACAACGCTTAACCAGCACGACCGCCGAGGGATCCTCGAGTGAGTGCTTTGGGGTTTGAGAAGCCCTAGCCCTGAGCAGCTCCAGCACCGAAGTCCAGCCCCCCAGCATCCACGAGATCTGCGTGTGGCCCTTCTGCTCTTTGCTGCTCACCGCATTGTCCGGTCACTCGCCCGTTGGCTAATGGCCCTCCTGACGACGCACCACGACGTTTTCACCACTGGTCTGGTTGCTCCAGACTGGCCCTTGCTCCCCTCCAGAAGAGGAGCACCCCGGACCCTCCTGGTCCACTCCAGACGCCATCTTGACTCCACCGCGTGGGCTTGCCTTTGCCAAGGCTTGTTGCTCCAATCCTGGTTCCAGCATCGCTGACAGCAGACACCTTCGTTGGACAGCTCGCACCTCCATCCTGGTCGCCGACAACGCCTCCTGGTCCGAGGGACAGCAGAGTCCAGCGTCGCCCACTCACCTGGTCGAGGTGACTTCATCCGGTGCCAGCCTGGTGCCCACACAATCACTGGCTAGTGATTAAGAACTGAGTCCCCTCTGCTTTCAGGTCATCTCCATCACCGATCCAGGCTTGGATCACTCCGAACATCTTCACTGGTCGCCTGCCAGCAACTTCTTCTTTCAGGCTCCATAGACTACAACGAGGATTCCCGACGTCTTTTGAACCCTATGCAGCCACGGCCCCTGGGCTAGGTAACCTGAGCATTTCGGTGCTCCAACGTAGGTTCACTATCTAAGTGTCCAGATCCTTTTTCGTTTTTAGTCTACCTAGTTGGATTCGTCCGGAAACAGTGACTTTAGAATTACTAGCATCCATAGACTTTGTCCCGCATCCCGCGTGAGAGTGCAAACTCTGCACCCGATCTCCCTAGGCCTCCTGCTCCTAACCTTAGGGTTCAGTAGTGTAGTTCTAGCGATCCTAAAGCCTCTGGATCTTGTTACTTACCTGCTAGTATTTCGTATTCCACTTTTAGTGTATATGGTTTTTCGTGCCCCTCGGGCATTTGTGTAAATTGTGCGACTTAAAGTATTTTCTTAAGAGTTTTGTATTGTGCTTAGCTCCCTCACTCATAAAGAGTTCAGGGTAGACTTGTTATAAATAAATATCCTTTTATTTTCATAACAACTTGTGGTGTCCTTTCACTTGGTGTTCAAGGGGTATATGTGATGGTATAACAGCTGGCTTAACACGCCCTCTAGAGTTTAGCCTAAAGACTGCTCTTGTCCATGCTACTAGGATAGCTGGTCTATAAGGTTGACTTACAACCATTCATCAATAAGGGTCGTTTGGTATGATACACAGTGATCACTAGAATAGTGAGCACTATATATCAGGCCAACTTCTCACATTGGTGAGCAGCGGTTGGGATTTAAGCTTGCTGTTGTTTTACCACACGTATCCTAAGAATATCATTTGAAAGATCACATAAGTACCAAGGTACATATAACTTAGCTTAGAATACTCTGAGTTCTACTGAACCAGCTGTTGTAGTGTAACAGGGCTTAGCACACCCTGACTACAACTCTTAGCAAGGGATCAGTAGGCAAACAAATAGTGTAGGTAAGTGCACCACTTACACCTCACTAGAAAGCATGTCTAACCACGGAGAGTCTTCAGAGACTCCCCTTGTGGTTATTGACCCTCCACAGGTCATGTCAAGATATGCAGCTCTTAGCTTCCAGGAGATGAGACAACTGTGTACCTCCAGGAAGCTAAAACAGGGTTCTAACCCTACCACTCCCTTTCTAATAGGTCTCTTAGAGACTTATGATGCCAGGAGAGCTTCTAACACAGGCCCTTCTAATCCAGATGGGAGCATGCCCCCCTTAGAGGGAACCCTTGGGGACCCTGACCTTAACCTCAATGGAACAGGAAGTGAAGGAGAGGAAGAGGATCAGGAGTTGTCGGGGGATGAGGCAGACAAAGGTCAGGTAGTAGTCAGAAGGCTCACCAGGACCAACTTAAGCATGCATGAGAATGGAACTGGGGGACCCCCAGGCCCACTCTCAGGCAGGCTTAACATTGGGAATGGACAAGTTAGGTCTCTCTCCAGAGGCTCTAACAGATCCATTCGTACCAATGGCTCTCAGGCCTCTTCTCACAGAGGGATGACATCCCCTCAGAGGAGAGAGCATGAAGCTAAGATGAGGGAAGTCAATCTGAGGATTGAGAGGGAAGAACTTGCCCTTGCCAAAGAGAGACTTGCCTTTGCCAGAGAGCAGAAATTGAGTGGGGCAGACCCCACTGGTGGCAGCATTATCCCTAGAGATAAAGACAGGAGTTTAGACACTAGACACCTGATTAAGATAGTGCCCCCCTTTAAACAAGGGGATGACATCCACAAATGGATGACTGCTTTGGAGAGGGCCTGCACTGTCCAGTGCGTCCCCCAGAGTCAGTGGGCAGCTATCTTGTGGCTCTCCTTTGAAGGCAAAGGTAGAGATAAGCTCCTCACTACTAGAGCTGAGGATGCTAACAATTACCAAGTCCTGAAGAATACACTGATTGATGGGTTTGGCTTAACAACTGAGCAGTACAGGTTGCTGTTCAGAGACACCCAGAAAATTCAGTCTCAGGATTGGGCTGACTTTGTCGATTGTGCCACTAAGGCTTTGGAAGGCTGGTTGCTGGGTAGCAAGGTTACTGATTACACAGGGTTGTATAATCTTATCATGAGAGAACAGATTTTAAATAACTGTCAGAACCAGTTGTTGCATCAGCACCTTGTTGACTCAGATCTGACCTCTCCCCAAGAATTGGGAAAGAAGGCAGACAGATGGGTTAGAACAAGGGTCAAACAGAACCAGACTCAGAACCAGGGTGGTCAGAAGAAAGCAGACCAAAAGGGTAGTAACAAGAGTGAACAAAATGACCAGAGGTCTTCAAAAGGTCCCCAACAAACCAAAGAGGGTGGGGGTCAGGCTTCACAGCAGAAAAAGAAGACTCAAGAAGGCCAGTCAAAAAGGTGGTGCCAATACTGAAAAAGTAAGACTCACTGGTTTAGTGAGTGCACCAAGAAAGGAGGGCAAACTCCTACCACTACAGCCCCTAAGGCACCTGCACCCCCTAGTACAGTCAGTAGTGGTAGTGCACCTCCCAAGGGACTAGTTGGGTTAACCTTGGGAACTGAGAAGTATGACAACCTAGTTGGCACACTCACTCAGGCTGTCCTTGTCTGTACAGGGGATGTGGATATATCCCCTGATGCCAGTCCCAATACATTGGGCAAATACAGGCAGACACCTTTAATTAATGGAAAAGTGGCTCAGGCCTACAGGGACACTTGTGCCAGTGTCACAATGGTGACACCTAACTTTGTGGACCCTGGACAGATCATGCCAGGTACAGATTTCCTGGTGACCAATGCCAGCAATGTCACTACCAATCATAGTATGGCAGTTGTTGATTTCTCCTGGGGAGGGGTAAGTGGCCCAAAGAAAGTTGTGGTTAGTTCAGACCTCCCAGTAGAATGTCTGTTGGGCAATGATTTGGAAACATCGCTATGGTCAGAAGTGGAGCAGAGGACTCACATGGAAATGTTAGGCTTGCCAGCACATGTCCTTGCTGTGACTAGGTCACAGGCCAAAAGATGCCCCACTGAACAGGTGCTGGATCCTGGAACAATGGACCAGACACCTCCCAAGAGAAGGAGCAGTAGGGTTAAGGCATCGCCTTCCCCCTTGCCTCAGGTTGTGGATCAAGTCTCAGAGGAGGCTGACCTTAAGGAACTGAGGGAAACTGAGCCTGAAGAGCTTGAACCTGATCAGGTTGAGTTTCTGGGCTCAGGGGGACCCTCCAGGGAAGACCTGGGGAAGGCACAGTTAGACTGCCCTTCACTTGAACCCCTCAGACAGCAGGCTGCTGCTGAGGCTGCAGGGAACGCCACAGGTGCCCACAGGGTATACTGGGAAGATGGACTCCTGTACTTGAGTCAAGAGACCCCAAACCTGGTGCAACCAGGAGGCTGGTCATCCCCTTGTCTCAGAGGGGTTTCCTTCTTACCTTGGCCCATGAGATTCCCCTTGCAGGACACTTAGGCCAGAACAAGACTTGGGACAGACTTGTCCCACACTTTCACTGGCCTCACATGAATGAAGAAACAAAAGGAGTTTTGGCGCTCCTGTGTCACTTGCCAAGCCAGTGGTAAGTCAGGTGGCACAACAAAGGCCCCCCTGATACCACTACCTGTGGTGGGGGTACCCTTTGAGAGAGTGGGGATTGACATTGTTGGTCCAATGGAACCCCAGACAGCATCAGGGCACAAGTTTATACTGGTGGTGGTGGACCATGCCACCAGGTATCCTGAAGCTATTCCCCTTAGGACCACTACAGCACCTGTTGTGGCAAGAGCCCTAGTTGGAGTGTTCTCCAGAGTGGGCTTCACTAAGGAGGTTGTCTCTGACAGAGGTGCAAACCTCATGTCAGGATATCTGACTGCAATGTGGAAGGAATGTGGTGTCAACTATAAGTTCACCACACCCTATCACCCACAGTGCAATGGGCTTGTTGAGAGATTCAACAGGACCCTCAAAGGGATGATTCATGGACTACCTGAAAAGCTCAGGCGTAGATGGGATGTCCTGATATCCTGCCTCTTGTTTGCTTACAGAGAGGTCCCACAGAAGGGGGTTGGCTACAGCCCTTTTGAACTTCTGTTTGGGCATCCTGTAAGAGGACCCCTTTGTTTGGTGAAGGAAGGATGGGAGAAACCTCTCAAAAAGCCTGCAGCCAACATTGTGGACTATGTACTTGGTCTCCGCTCCAGGATGGCTGAGTACATGGAAAAGGCATCTAAAAACCTTGAGGCCAGCCAAGAATTACAAAAAGCTTGGCATGACCAAAAGGCTGTCCTGACTGTGTACAAGCCTGGACAGAAGGTGTGGGTGCTGGAGCCAGTGGCCCCAGCAGCACTCAAAGACAAATGGTCTGGGCCCCACACTATCATTGAGCAAAAGGGAGAGGTCACCTACCTGGTGGACCTTGGAACTCCCAGGAGCCCCCTCAGGGTGCTCCATGTAAACAGGCTCAAAGCATATGTCGACAGGAAGGACATGGGCTTGCTCATGGCCACAGATGAGGGACAGGAGGAGGAGAGTGACCCTTTCCCAGACCTGCTCACTCAGAACCCTGATGATGGGTCAGTAGATGGTGTTGTCTTTTGTGGCAGCCTCTCTGAACATCAACAAAAGGATTGCAAACAAGTTCTTCAATCCTTTAGACATATGTTCTCTCTGACACCCAGTCAAACCAATTGGTGTACCCATGAGGTTGACACTGGGGACAGTCTGCCAGTCAAGAGTAAAATCTACAGACAGCCTGATCATGTCAGAGACTGCATCAAGACAGAAGTGCAGAAAATGTTGGAGCTGGGAGTCATTGAGCCCTCAGATAGCCCTTGGGCTAGTCCAGTAGTTCTAGTGCCAAAGCCTCACACCCAGGGTGGTAAGAAAGAGATGAGGTTTTGCGTAGACTACAGGGGTCTCAATGCAGTCACTAAGACTGATGCCCACCCAATACCAAGAGCAGATGAACTTATAGATAGATTAGCTTCTGCCAAATACTTAAGTACATTTGACCTGACAGCTGGGTATTGGCAAATCAGGTTAGCTGAGGAGGCCAAGCCCAAAACAGCATTTTCTACCCCTGGTGTGCATTATCAGTTTGTGGTAATGCCCTTTGGTTTGAAAAATGCACCTGCCACCTTCCAAAGGCTGGTGAATCAAGTTCTCACTGGGCTGGATGACTTCTGTGCAGCATATCTTGATGATATAGCTGTCTTTAGCTCCACCTGGGAGGATCACCTGGTCCACCTGAGGAAAGTGTTAGAGGCACTGCAGAAGGCAGGTCTCACTATCAAGGCCACTAAGTGCCAGATAGGGCAGACACAGGTTGTATACCTGGGCCACCTTGTAGGTGGAGGCCAGGTTCAGCCATTGGAGAGCAAGATACAGGCCATCAAGGACTGGGCTCCTCCAACCACCCAGACTCAGGTTCGAGCTTTCTTGGGCCTGACTGGATATTACAGGAAATTTGTCAGAAATTATGGATCTATTGTGACTCCACTTAATGACCTGACAAGTAAAAAGATGCCAAAGAAAGTTCAGTGGACAGCAAGCTGTCAAAAAGCATTCGATGACCTAAAGCAGGCCATGTGCACAGCACCTATCCTAAAGAGTCCAGACTACTCCAAAACATTCATTGTCCAAACAGATGCTTCTGAGTTGGGTGTGGGAGCTGTTCTATCTCAGCTGAATTTTGATTGTCATGACCAGCCCATTGCTTTTATTAGCAGGAGGCTGACCCCCAGAGAGAAGAATTGGTCAGCTATTGAGAGGGAGGTCTTTGCTGTGGTTTGGGCCCGGAAGAAATTGAGGCCATACTTGTTTGGCACTCATTTCAAGATTCAGACCGACCATAAGCCCCTCTTGTGGCTAAATCAGATGAAGGGTGAAAACCCCAAACTACTTAGGTGGTCCATTTCCCTACAGGGGATGGATTTTACAGTGGAGCATAGACCTGGCACTGATCATGGCAATGCAGATGGGCTCTCCAGGTATTTCCACTTAGAGCAAGAAGACTCACCTGGTCAAGGTTAGCTTATTGTCCCAAAGTTTGGGGGGGGGGGGGTCATGTAGGAGAGATGGGTCTGCAATCCTATGATCACCCCAGATTTTTGCTTTTTGCTTCACTGGTTTACGACTTTCCATGGCTGTGGGCCTGCTAATCAGACCCACAGCCTAGCTGTTCTCTCTCTAAATTGACACACATGTACCTTAGGTGCATTTACCAATTGGTACTGGGCCACCTTATCAGTCCATGTACAGTATACCTTAGGTATCCAGGGCATAGGTGTACCCAGGGCCTACCAGGGGCTGCAGCATGTATTATGCCACCCCTGGCTGGCCATCCAAATCTGACACAACTGGCTGCACGACAGCTGGGGCAAGGTGGTGTAATCACCCTTTGCTTTAGATATAGTATTCCTATATCTAACCCTAAAATGGACACATGTATTCCTATCAGTCACTCCTATGGCAGGCCTTATCAATCCTGAAGGCAGAGTGCTTGGAATTATGTGAGATGGTGCTCTGCATGAGCTGAGCCCGTTTGCAGCTTGCGGAACCAAGTCCTAATAGCTGTTCCATGATAACGCGTACCATATACTCTTAAGTGCCTTATAATCCTCGCGGTTATTTGCCAACTTTGGTATCGCTTTATCAAAACATGTCGAGTAAGGTGTCATACGAATTGGAATATTAACCCCTCGCCAATTCTGGCGACGGGGTTAGCATTCCACCCTTCTAGAGGGACACGACATGTATGTAACTGTGAACCCCGGTTAAAGTTAACTCGAGCCTCAGCATCACAAAATGGGTGCTGCCACCACAGACACAAGTCTGACCTCCTGCTGCTGGGAGTCCTTCCAGCGAGGAGAGCTTGGACAAAGGGTTTCCTGTCAGGGGCGGTGCTAACACCATCCCAGACAGGGTTTTGTGTATCCCAGGTAGGCAGGGCCGAGAGGAAGGTGACTGCAAGTGGCACCCCGGTGCTCACTGTGCATATGCCGGCTTAAACCAGTTCCAGGGGCACACCAGCCCCTGAGCTGGGGAAAGTCCGGACAAGGGAGCGGGGTGTAACCACCCCCCTCCTGGTCCCACCCATGGGCAGGACCTAGTCGCGTGCCAGCCCCTTTTCTTAGAATAAAGGTAGGAGCAGGCCCCCTTCCCAAATTAGATAATTCTGAATCTTGACTACTTTCCACGAAAGGAACTCTTGATACCTTCTGAAGACTCTCCCTTGTGGCTAAGGAGTAGCCACCCTGCACCAGCAGGCACCATCTAAGTATCGCGGTTTGCTGTAAGTCCATCCTCCGGATCAAGACTGCCCAGCTCGACGAGACCCGGATTCCCTGGCATCTCTGACCTCTACCTGCATCATCAGCCCAGCTGAGATTCGTGGGTGTGACGAGACCTGAGGGACCGGCCATCTTCAAAACTGCACGACGCTTAACCAGCACGACCGCCGAGGGATCCTCGAGTGAGTGCTTTGGGGTTTGAGATGCCCTAACCCTGAGCAGCTCCAGCACCCAAGTCCAGCCCCCCAGCATCCACGAGATCTGCGTTGGGCCCTTCTGCTCTTTGCTGCTCACCGCGTTGTCCGGTCACTCGCCCGTTGGCTAGTGGCCCTCCTGACGACGCACCACGACGTTTTCACCGCTGGTCTGGTTGCTCCAGACTGGCCCTTGCTCCCCTCCAGAAGAGGAGCACCCCGGACCCTCCTGGTCCACTCCAGACGCCATCTTGACTCCACCGCGTGGGCTTGCCTTTGCCAAGGCTTGTTGCTCCAATCCTGGTTCCAGCATCGCCGACAGCAGACACCTTCGTGGGACAGCTCGCACCTCCATCCTGGTCACCGACAACGCCTCCTGGTCCGAGGGACAGCAAAGTCCAGCGTCGCCCACTCACCTGGTCGAGGTGACTTCATCCGGTGTCAGCCTGGTGCCCACACAATCACTGGCTAGTGATTAAGAACTGAATCCCCTCTGCTTTCAGGTCATCTCCATCACCGATCCAGGCTTGGATCACTCCGAACATCTTCACTGGTCGCCTGCCAGCAACTT
This sequence comes from Lissotriton vulgaris, assembly GCF_964263255.1. Lineage (NCBI taxonomy): Eukaryota > Metazoa > Chordata > Amphibia > Caudata > Salamandridae > Lissotriton > Lissotriton vulgaris. The sequence continues at coordinate 417,263,489 of NC_141697.1, read as the reverse complement.
CTTCTTTCAGGCTCCATAGACTACAACGAGGATTCCTGACGTCTTTTGAACCCTATGCAGCCGCGGCCCCTGGGCTAGGTAACCTGAGCATTTCAGTGCTCCAACGTAGGTTCACTATCTAAGTGTCCAGATCCTTTTTCGTTTTTAGTCTACCTAGTCGGATTCGTCCGGAAACAGTGACTTTAGAATTACTAGCATCCATAGACTTTGTCCCACATCCCGCGTGAGAGTGCACACTCTGCACCCGATCTCCATAGGCCTCCTGCTCCTAACCTTAGGGTTCAGTAGTGTAGTCCTAGCGATCCTAAAGCCTCTGGATCTTGTTACTTACCTGCTAGTATTTCGCATTCCACTTTTAGTGTATATGGTTTTTCGTGCCCCTCGGGCATTTGTGTAAATTGTGCGACTTAAAGTATTTTCTTAAGAGTTTTGTATTGTGCTTAGCTCCCTGACTCATAAAGAGTTCAGGGTAGACTGGTTATAAATAAATATCCTTTTATTTTCATAACAACTTGTGTGGTGTCCTTTCACTTGGTGTTCAAGGGATATATGTGATGGTATAACAGCTGGCTTAACACGCCCTCTAGAGTTTAGCCTAAAGACTGCTCTTTTCCATGCTACTAGGATAGCTGGTTTATAAGGTTGACTTACAACCAATCATCAATAAGGGTCGTTTGGTATGATACACAGTGATCACTAGAATAGTGAGCACTATATATCAGGCCAACTTCTCACATTGGGGATCCCAGAACTTGAGGATCTACCACAGAAGTGTGCACTGTAGTATTCAAGGACTGCAAAACTATAAAAGCATCACCAAGAGGGTGGCTGAGTGCTTGGCTTTCCACACAGTTAAAGAGTAAGCCTGTGCCCGGACTCAGCACTTCAACTGTTCCCTCTTCTTGGGTTCTTCTCTTCATCTATGTTTCAGGCTCTCTTGCTAAGACTATGTTCAATCCAGGCGCCGAGTGAATTCCCATTGGAGATTTCTGCTTGTATTCCTTTTGTAACTTCTTCTGCAAAGTCATGTCAAAAAATGTCTGTACATTATGAGAGCTCTTCGACCTCTTCCAGCGCTGAGTTCAGCCGCCTCATGTTAGTGATTAGCTTTGGAGAGTTAGAGATTGTGAAACTACTGAGCGTCTTGTACTAGCTTTTGCACCAATGTGCTAGAACTGCCTCGCCTTCTAAGCTGTCCTGCAATACATCTCTCAGACCTTCACAGAGTTATTTATCAATGCAGAGTAAACCTTTGTTACCTTCGGTAACGATATATCTGTAAGAAACAGTAGTTAGTATTAGATTCCTTACCTTAGAATATCCCCAGGCGTCAGACTGGATCCGGAAATTTTTGCGTAGCAATACCCCTGCGCGTCGTTAGGCGTCGTCTCTGGCTCCGCGTCCGTCGTCGGCGTCGTCTGCGCCGGAATGACATGCGCGCTGACGTCAGTTCTTTTTTCCGCGCCAGCTAGCGCAGATCCGGAGAAGGTCTACCCCTTAGTCACTTTTTTTTTTTTTTTAACTTTTTATTTTTGTTGTTGCTATCACATATTAAACAATGGCAATCAGTCGTTCCGTAGAGCAGCTTCAACATTCCGCTGACTACGTTAAATAGAGCAACTTTTTATATTTTACCCCCCCCAACATAAAACTCGCTACTTCAAGGGTTACAATGCATGATCACAAGTTGTATTCTAATGCAACATCGGTGTGTATCTAGGCGTACAACAGCCCCAAAGACCGTCTCTGGTGATTACAGTCTCCCCATCGTTTATGTTCCCCAGGTCCCTGATCAAACTGTGCATCTGGGCCTCCCCCCGCCCATCGCCCATTACTCCAGGTCCTCGTCCTCCCCTGAGCTGTCCCCATCCTCCTCTTCGGACAAAGGCTCACAAATGTCCCCCCTGTATGTGTTCCACGGAGTCCAAATTCTGTTCCATTTACGTGGATTATGTCTCTGTTGATACACTGCCCTCTCTGTCACCATGAGCACATCCATATTCTTGCACCATAGCGCTAGCGTTGGTGCCTCTAGTGCCCCCCAATTTTTAGCGATATCACGTTTTGCCATCATTACGCCAATGGTCACCCATCCCTTTGCATGCAATGACAAATCTGTTGGGCCCCATATATTTAGAAGGCATGTTCTGGGGTCCGGCGTAAACGGGTTCTGGAGGGCCTGGCTGATCGTGCGTGTGACACGCCTCCAGTATTCCCGTATGATTGGGCAGGACCAGATAGTGTGGAACAGTGTACCCTCCTCCCCACAGTTTCTCAGGCAATATGGGTGTTCCGCTCTGTGTATTTTGTGTAGTGTGGTGCGGGTGTAGTAGACCCTATGAAGTACTTTGAGTTGTACCAACCGAAATCTGGTGGAAATACCTGCCTCCCTGGGCGATGCTAGGGCTGCGTTCCAGTCCGCCTCATCTAGGTCTCCTATCTCGTCCTCCCAGTATCCCTTCAGCTTTTCAAGGGGATCCGGCAGGTTGTTCATCAGCTTGCGGTAAGTGAGGGAGGTCGCACTGGACTCCATGTAGTCCGTAAGCAATCGGTCCTCTAGCGGGGCCGATTCCGGGAGCGCCACACCTGGTTCCAGCACTGACAAGAGTGCGTGCCTAATTTGAATATATCTGTACGTCTCGGTCACCTCCATGTTATACTGCTCCCTCAGGGTCGCAAAAGAGAGCACGCCCTCTCCTGTCCATAGGTCGCCCACCAAGGAGATCCCAATGGTATCCCATTGATCAAACCCCTTGGAGCTTCGCAGGCTACCGAGTGCTTTGGTGTCCCATAGTGGCGTGAGTTTAGTGATCACCCCCTCCCAGGCCAGTCGCCTTTGCGCTTTGTGCCAGATGGCTACCGTGTGTTTGGTGGGTCCCTCCAATTTTCTCACTATTCCTTTGTTGTAGAGTGGGGCCAGAAGGGTGGACGTGCCCAGCTGGTGCCTATCCGCCTCATACGCCGGGTCGTTCTGTGCCGCGTGGACCCATTGGTTGATCACCTTGAGGTGAGCGGCCCAGTCCCTTAGTCACTTTTTGACTAAAACTTTTTTTATCATTTTTGATTTTCTTCAAGCCGTTCTCGACTGTTCAGGTGCCGGTAGGGATGCCCGAGTTCAAACCCTGCTTGAAGTGTAGTCGACTGATGTCGAATACCGACCCCCATCGCCGGTGTCTGCAATGCCTAGGCCTCGACCACGACGACCGTTCCTGTTCCGACTGTCGAGCTCTGACGTCGAAGGCTAGGCGGGAGCGGTCCCGCAAGCGGCTCGAGCTCCGGCAGTCGGCCCCGCGCCATTCGAGGTCCCGGTCCCATGGGAGGTTGAGGGATCGGTCGTGGGGACGGAGCCCTCGCAGCTCCGGAAGTCGGCATCGGTCTTCTGGTTCCTCCTCAGGTAAGAGGCATGGAAGGTCGGAGCGGCGTCATCGCTCCTCCGACCGCCCCCGACGCTCGCCCGACGCGGCCGGGGTTTTTGGTAGCACCACCCACGCGGCTCCGCAGAAGTCGCTAGCGCCGTATCCTGCCCCACACCTTTGGGTCCCTGAGCAGGGTGCGACGCCGGAGGAGATCGAGCGGTACCTCATGGCCATGAGGTCGCTCTCTTCTCCACCGGACCTCACGGAGCCTTCGGGCCCAGTGGGTCCGGCTCCGGGGCCTAGCGGGTCGCGTGCTTCGGCACCGACGCCGCAGGCGGCTTCGGCCCGGCGCCGCCGGCGACTTCAGTCCCGGCGCCGCAGGCCCCGGCCGGATCCGGCTCCGGATCCGGGTCGACGCCGGTCGACCTTACGACCTTACCGGCGCCGCCCCCAAGGGTGTCACCACCGGCGCCGACTTTGGTCGACGCCGGCCCCAGTCCTTCTATCGATCCCGTTCAGCCGTCGACACGGCCCCGTTGGGCGCCGTACGAGACAGCTTTGGGTACATTCTACTTTAACGAATGGGCCCCACTTGTTGATCCTGGCTACCAGGCATTGGGTGACGAAGAGGACTGGGAGGGGTCTGAGGACCCTCTGACACAGGAGTGTCAGGACCAAGCGGACTGGACAGAGGAGCTTGGGGAAGCCAGCGGCCTGGATCTCTCTCCAGACACTGGTTTTGTCTCCCCTCCAACCGTGGCTACGGAGGAGGGGGCAGCCTATAGCGTAGTACTGATGCGGGCGGCTAAGGCATTAAACCTTACGCTCCCCTCAGCGGCCGTGAGGACTAATCTCTTCACCGAGGTCCTCAAACCACAGTCAAGCTCGGTCGAGCCTCTGCTGCCGTTCAATGAGGCCTTATCTGACGTTCTGCTGGGCACCTGGTCCAAGCCCGCCTCAGGACAGCCTGTGGACAGGAACGTGGCCAGACGCTACCGCCCGGCTCCGGGTGACCCAAGCTTCCTGTCGACCCATCCAACCCCCGAGAGCCTGGTTATCCAGGTCTCTAACTCCCAGACCGCGTTCCCGTCGGCCCCTCCCGACAAGGGAGCCCACTCGGGGTGAAAATTGCAAAAAACACAGTGGGCTGGGTATGCTCAGACGTGAGTCCTAGGCTCTCCACATCACTGGAGTCAAGCTATCCAGGCTGAAGAAGGCTGATAGCCAGAAACCGGTCCTTGGATGCTTGATTCCGGTCTAGGAAAGACATGGCTTGGTAGTTCGGGCTGGACTGTTCCCATGAGGCACAGGTTCAAGGCTGATTTGCATATAGCTATTCTCTGACCTAGGGTGGTGTGGAGTGCAAAAAAACGATGGATTTAGGCCCAGATCTTTGTACTGGGGTGAATGTAAGACATTGTTCTGCATTCTGTCCATCAACTGTGTTTTTTGCAATTTTCACCCCGAGTGGGCTGGGTATGCTCAGACGTGAGTCCCAGGCTCTCCACATTACTGGAGTCAAGCTATCCAGGCTGAAGAAGGCTGATAGCCAGAAACCGGTCCTTGGATGCTTGATTCCGGTCTAGGAAAGACATGGCTTGGTAGTTCGGGCTGGACTGTTTCCATGAGGCACAGGGTCAAGGCTGATTTGCATATAGCCATTGTCTGACCTAGGGTGGTGTGGAGTGCAAAAAAACGATGGATTTAGGCCCAGATGTTTGTACTGGGGTGAATGTAAGACATTGTTCTGCGTTCTGTCCATCAACTGTGTTTTTTGCAATGGACTACACAGGGGCAAAGAGAGACATTGCATGCCATGGAGAGACAGCGATCCTCCGATAGTCGTAGAATGGACAAGAGACATGGACCACCGTGCCAAGCTTAAATAACTGGTATAGAAAAATAGAGGCGTGGGTAGGAAGCCTGCTAAAATATGGGGTCCTTGGCTTGATGGTAACGCACCTATGTGAATGTTATGTGGATGCTGGAAATTTCGCTAAACCCCTTCCTGGTTTTGCTGTACCATTATGACATTTACTTGTTCTGCATTATCACAAACTGTACTGTGACAGACACAAAGTTTAATTTACCTTTCAGGTAATGTAACTCTAAAAACCAATAAAAGTTTATTTTTAAAAAAGCTTTCTCAATACAATTGTGTGCCTGTACATCAATGCAGAACATGAATAAAAGTTGTTTAAAAAATTGTTGCTTGGGAATTCCAATATTTTAAGATGGGAGCAGGAGCCAGTGGAACTGGTGAAAATGAATGCAGACTTGTCGACCAGCTAATCGAAATGGCATTACTTAAAGAACCTAGTTCCTATACCCTAAATGAAAATTATTTCCCATTTTTATTCAGAGATGAGGTGAAAAGATGTAATGTTGGATGAACCCCATTCAGCAAAGATGTTTTTGAAGAACTAGTTTGTTTAAAACCTGTGGAGAACATCTGTTTATAATTTTGTGTTCCTGGCAGGTTGCTGGTATTTAATGTTTGACCTCTGGCTAGGGATTCCAAACAGATTTGCTGAGCTAGTCGGACAAAGGTCTCAATCTCGTTGTTGGTTTAAGTAAAACATGGTCATTGTGTTGTCTTTCTGAATGAGAATGCTGTTGCTCGTCGGAGATGATAGGAAAGCCTTGAGGGCTAGGGGTCTGCTCTGGACCCTAGCTGAGACGACAGTGGCTCTCCCTCTTTCACCATAAACTTTGCACAGAAAGGTCACCCAGATAGGCTCCCCAGGCAGGCAGGGATGTTTCTATGACTACGTCTACACAGTAGGATCATGCTGAAAAGACAACCTAGTAGAAGCCCGCCTTTTGCACCACCAGGAAAGAGAAAGTGTTGCTGTTATTGAGAGTTTGCATTTATTGTTCCAGTTGCTAGGTCTTGACTGCACATGCGCTGTTTGCTGCAAGACTTTAGCTTACAGTGTGCTTAGAGCCTGGCAATTGTTTGGGTTGATTGTCACTCTCATTTGCTTCTTATTCGTCAGCTTGTGTAGGCTTTAATTATGCTTCTTGTGTTTGTCCCACCACTGGAACACGGACGCATTACTTGTGTCCTTCCAATGCTTGCGTTCCAAACACTACTTTATTCTTTTCACTCCCCAAAAGTGCATGTGTTTTCTAGATGTGTCCTTTATGCATTTCTCTCCACTACTCCGGCACAGTACATGTTCCTCTCGCTCACCTTTGTGCTTTTGCCTGCTAGCTCCACATTGCTCTCTCACCAGTTTGATTTCCTCCCACCCATCTTTGCTTCTGCCCCCACACCTGCACCTCCTTCATGCTGCTTTCACACCTACACCCGTGCTCTCTGTGTTGTTTCTTTTTCTACATGTACCCCCGTGTTGCTCCTGTCCCCAATGCTTCAACCACCCTGTCCCCAATGCTTCCACCACCGTGACATTTTGTAGGCCCACGCATGTGTTGTGCACGTGCCTAAAACAAATGACATGGCAGGTCGTAGCATAGGCATTTATTTTTATTCTTTAGCTATGCTGCACCGCATCAGGGATGTGCAGGCTGAGCAGCTTGGCTACTCCCCATTGGCCAAGCCAATAGGAATCACAGGTGCAACCTATTGCCTTTGCAAATGCTTGTTTTCCCATTGAACCCATTGATCCTCTGGACACTTGGTGAAGTGGACTCATAGGAAGTTCTGCACTTGGGTTGTTCAAGATGGATGATGCAATGGATGCCAGACGGGAGAATATTTGAAGAGCTGTTGGACAGTGTGTTTTGAAGAGGAGCTGGCTCTTCTACCAGATTGATAAAACTATTTCCTCTGAAGGAAATACTTTTCCTTGTGCTGTTACAAATGCGGCTCCTATCTAGAACAGGATTTGCAAACAGGTTGTCACTAACCTTTGAATGGTCACCTGTAAGCCAAAGTGGTGTACCAGGAAGGCTGGCATCTGTAATCCTTTGCCACTTCATTTGGTTATAGAGTTTTATGAATTAATAGTCCAGGCATGGGTAGATAAATATTCTATGACAAGAGAAATGGGCTGCCACTAGTGACATGCACTTAGAGAAAGTTTGAGGGGCAGACTTCAGACCAAAGGGTAGCACTGCATATTGGAAGTGGGTAAGACCTACTACAAATCATCGACATTTTCTGTGTCTTTTAGCACCAGTAAAGTAGCCATCGGCAGGTCCACGTGCAAATCCATTCTCCTTGCTTGAAAGGTGAAAAAATGTAATGAAGTGCTAACATGGGCAATTTCTCTCTATTGGGCCACTTTTTTGAAAGACACTCATGCAGGACTGTTCTGAGCTCCTTCTTTGGGCTTTTTTTCCAAACCAAGACATATTTTGATTCCCCTTGTGGAAAAGGGGGAGTCGTTCTATTACTTGTTTTTATACCACTGATCTATCCACCTTGTGCACCTCAGCCATATGGACTTTGGAAGACTTCTTTGGTGCCACAACCAGTGGAGGTGCCTTGAAAAACAGCGAGTTGCTGCATTTTACAATAATTAAGACCCAACTGTGATTTTTTTGCCACTCAATTAGATGTTGTGTTATGACACTGCCCAGCGGAGTGGATGACGGAAGGAGGACAAAGAATAAGTCACTGTATTGTCATCCGCGGTTGAATTTGAAATGCTTTATTTCACAGACTTCATCTCTGATGATACAAGTGCCTTTGGCCCTCGTGGTGTTAAAGTTGTTGCGGCTGTTGGTTGGGCCAACAAGATTTAAACATTTGTCTAAAGTAGGTTGTGCGCCTCCATAAACTGTGATCTGCAGAATGTCTGCTTTTTCGATCAGGTTTCAAGGTCTCATTCTTAATTCTCTGCATTTCCTCTACAGTGGGTAGACCAGAACCTGTAAAATGAAGGATTAATATGTTCAGATGTCTGGTTTTAGAGAAGTAAGAGGTAGCCAAGAAGAGTATCTAAAGGTTAAGGTGTAACAATTATCAGAATCTGCTAGTTCTATAGAGGTATAAACAGCATCGCAATGCCCTTCGCGAGTGGCCTTTTCCAAGTCTTGTCTGCAGTCCTGCAGTCAGCCTTCAGACAACTTTTGAAGGTTGTCCCAAAGTTCTCAATCATTTCGTACAGAAGCGCTGTTGCACTTGCTGTCCTAAGAGCTGTAGCATAGATCTTTTTCACTCATTTGTTTACGCTTCATCGATAGTTGCAGAAGTTTCCAGGCATGCTTTCTGCAAATTGCCTATTGACAGAATCAGGCTTGCTATCAAACCTCAGAAAAATTGGCTCTTGCTGGAGAGTCTTGTACTTTTTGAGCAAGTGAAGTGTGGCTGATTTCATACTTACTGGTGTTAAAGTTTTATTTTACGATCTTTAATAGAGCTAGTAATAGAAGCAACCGAGATATGAAACAAGGTCTTGCCTGAATAGTCTCCATAACCGTAAACACATTAGGTTTGGGTGTTTCAAGAGCAAAGTTCAGCTTTGTTGTGCCTGCCAAAACAACACATCATAGAGAATGTGGTCATCATCCATGGTGAAATCCTCAAGGGGGAGGATGTAAAAGATGTGAGAGTACATGAGGATGATGTGTTAACATCGGAATGGGAGAATCCTGAAGGAGGTCTTGTAGGAAACCTTTTGTGCCTAAGCTTAGGCAAAGGCTGACCAAAAGCCAAATATCCAGTGGGCAATACAGGCTACTGTGTTCGTTATACTAATGGAAAGTCCAGTCCATAGGTGTCACTGGTTCCCTCCTTACAGTTGACATGGATGCATGCCTGGGACAATTTTGCACATAGGAAAATACAAAAAAGTCATGGATGGATTGCTTGAAATATTCGTAGCCACTGGTACTTACTCTGAGCTGCAATCCAGACCATTGCTTTTTGTTATCACCATGCCACTCGAGGCAGGAACTAGCCATATGCAAACCAGCCTTGATCCTACTCCAAAAGGTCCTCTCTGAGTGGAGACAAAAGTAACCCCAACACCCGTACTGGCTTGCTTGGTCTCCATCAGTAGGGTGCAGCTCGAGTCCTATGGCACACTGAGCACCGTGACCCACGCATGGGAATGCCCACTGCACGTAGTGAGTGGCACTAAGGAAAGCAAAAAAGTGAAGTTCTGAGGAGCATGTGTCTTCCATGCACAGGAGGGCAGAGGTACATCCAGAGTGTAGGCATCACTTGGTACATTGCTTTATGGCCCTGCACTAGGCAAAATATGCCAGTGAAATTAAAACAAACTACATTTCCCAGAGCACACACAGATCTCTCTTGAGACTCGCAATAGTGCCTGCAATCTTAGATCCATAGAGTACAAATTCCTTATGTTACAGATTGATCCTTTTAGGCAATCTTGATGTAAATTGCTTCAGTCAGACTTTAGTTGCCAGCAAATTGGAATACATTATGCTATAATTAAGAGTTGTCAAGGATCCTGTTCTCAGATATGTATTCTTGATAAACCTTAGAGACCAGGGATTTTGATTTTCACTTTAGTTTTAAAGTCTACCTTTCTAGTATTACAAACTATTTGCATCTATTCACAGGAGGGGCTAGGTAGGTCACTATACTGCATAGCCTTTGTTTATGTTGAATCACATATGGTGTTAAGGTTTTGCTGGTGGAGGGGAAGTCAAAGTATACAGTCAAGAGTGAAAGCACACTACTAATGAGTAGTCATTATGTTACAGCTGATGAACTATGTGTACTGAGAATCTTTCCGATCACATACTTGATTTCTAACTCCCTTGAGGCAGCAGTAGATATACAAACTTGTACTACAGTTCAGGTTATTTCATACATTGTTTACAAAGGTTATTTCTTTCTTTGGACTCTAGGAAATCATGGATTTATCTCAGTGAGCTAGTACTAAAAGAAATATTTTAGACATCAAAGCCTCTGAAGTACAGGTTGAGTTGAGCTCTACGAACAGGCGAGGTGAAGTGATCCAGTGTCTTGGTTTCTCTACATGTACCATTCTTGTTTCCCCTAATCTACCTCCAATCTGCATAGATATTCTTTGCAATAGATCCTAGGTATCTATGTCATGCTCACCCCAGTACGAATCCATAAATCAACCCCTACTCATAAGCCATAATGTGCCGTATGTCAAGGCAGGGGACGGCAAGATCATTGCGGTTTAGTTCGATGCACGGTCAGTAGCTCGTGACCCCCGGATCTACTGTATCACTACCAGGGATTAAGTATAATAAGACTCTTGATACCCACCCTAATTCAGGGGTAGAAAACATATTTTTTTGGTCCTGAAGAAACCCTAGGGGTCCAGTACAAGACCAACATAGCCTGAAACATGTCGACCTGAATAGTAAAACCACGATAGTTCACTACAACACACTCACTTAGTAGTGGCTTATCATAACCTTCCACACTACCGCATCTTAGTTTTTAACCTTACTGAGACTCTCTCAATAAAATTTGATCTCCTTTAGGTAATTTTAAGATCACACTCTCCACCTTACACATTATACCCCAAGCACCTGCATGCAATGTCACGGCTGATACAAGAAAATATCTCAGACAAAGATCCCTCTCGCGGGGCCCTTGGGGCATTGCAGCACCGGTCCCATGAGGAGCAAAATGCCTGATGATGAAGCATGACACCCAGAAGGGTGTGTGAGGGCAACACTTCCAAATAAGAAAGATCCACCTGGAATCATATATTCGAACCACACCTTTTCTTTAATATTTTCTCCACATAGGAACAAGTGACCACACTGATTAGATGTATCAGTTATAGTGAGGAGCATGGGTAGTGGACCTTAATCTGGCTCCTAGTTCCCCTCTTTTTGATTCATGATTTATGTTTGAGGATGAGCGTGATTGTGTTCGAAAGTGAGGATGCACATGCTCGAAAGCAACCTTGACTGTGTTTGAGAATAAGCATGATCTTGTTTGAAAGTATGTATGTGCACATGCTTAAAAGCAAGTGTGCCCACATTTGAGTGGGCAAGTATTTAAAAGTTAGCTTGTACAAGTTCAACAGTGGCTGAGCATGAGTTTGAATACCAGCATGTGAGATACTGTGTGTATGTGCATGTCTAACAACTAGCATACATGCATTTAGAAGAGAACATATGTGTTTTAGGGACTGCATAAGAATATGTATTTGAAAGTGACGTTTACAACTAAAGCATTCATCATTGTAAATGTAAAGGATCTTTAAGCATAACAACCCAGTGGAGACATGCGGCTCACTGGTTAGAGGAGGCAGACCTGGAAGCAGAGGTCAGCCCGGGACCAGGGTTCAATTCCCGGCTCGGCGGGGACTTGAGTCCTAAAATGTCCATGGACTCGACAATTCTCGCTCCAGTGCCTACTCGATTCACGGGTTCACACTCTGCGACTCTGGGCAATAGCTTGCTTAATCTCCACAACGGCCCCTCGCGGCGGGATGCCTGGCTTTCACCTTGCGGATACCCTGCCGGGGTTATCTCACAGGGGAATACCAGGACGGGTTACCTAAGCAAGCGCTTTGAAACCGGTTGGTGATTTGCGCTATATAAATTCCTGCACATTTACATTTACATTTACCCAGTAGAGACAACGTGTGTCTAAACTACACTGTTTGTGCGTGTTTAAGACACATAATCTGTACTCCAGGTCTCCACTTTCTCTCACACTGGAAATATGCGGCTCAACTTCCAGAACAGTACTTTGCTGGTTGGTAAGTAGGCTCAAGTCACTTCATCTGTACTCTCATTGCAGCCAAGAGGCACAAACCAAACAAGCAATTTACAGGTCTTGCATTACAGAAAGTTTGAGCTATTAGCGTTGCAATAATATTTACAATGTCAATAGCTCAAACTTTCAGTAATGCAAGACCTATTGGATTGCAAATGCTTTCATTAAAAATTAACTGCGAGACCGTGTTGAAAAAAAATCGAATGGCAGAAGGTGGGGTGCAAGACCGGAGCCTGGCACCCAGAAAGGAGTTTAGTGTCTGTGCAACGCGGGCCACCACCTCCCCAGCACTGTGGAGGCCAGAGCCCAGGCACAGCGAGCCACAGAGATGGCAAATGAAATACCAGGTGAGAGAGGGACAAGGGGGCAGCACTAACATGGTAGGGGTGGGAAAAGGGTAAGGAGGGTAAACCTCCAGTCCACAAAAAGCGACAGAAACTGAAACAACTAAAAACTATTGTTTTTAAAAAAAATACAAAAGCAGGCACTGTGCTCAAAGTATGGCGCCTGTGTTGTAAAAATGAAAGCGGGCGACATGCACGTAAAAGTTAAGCGCATGGCACCCGTGAAGTGACTGGTTTGATTTACAATGCAAATAATGCGAGCCGCGCATATGTTATGTTATGTTATGTTATGTTATTTTTATTTTGTATAGCGCACAGATGCCGCAGCCAAGAGGCGTCCCGGCGCTTTTGGAGATGAAACGCACAACACAACAGAGAGGACCAGAAACACTGAGCTATACAGAGGAAAATAAAATGAGTTTTTAATTGTTTCCTGAACTGAAACAAATCAGGGATGGAACGAAGTGAGGCAGGCAAAGAGTTCCATAATGTAGCCGCCATCACCGAAAAGGAACGTCCACCCATTCTGGACTTTTTAAAGCGAGGAATAATGGCCAAATTAGACCCTGCAGACCGAAGAGCTCTTGAGGGGACATAGTGGAGAATGGTCTGGGTGAGAATAGGAGGGGAGGCCAGATTGAGAATTTTAAAAGTAAGGCACAAAGCCTTGAACTTGATTCTTTGGCCTACTGGGAGCCAGTGGAGGTCATGGATAGTGCTGCATAAACAATGGTACGTGGCCGCCGTTCTTTGAGAGAAAGCATGGCATGGGGCACTTTAAAACAAAGTTTATATTTGGTAACCTGAATAAGGTGAGCTGCGCACAAAGGGGAGCAGCTGCCATTGTTGAAGTGAAATTGTAAATTAAACAAAAAAAATACTATGAGGTCAAGCAGTGGTGTGGGGTATGGGAAATGAACCTGCCAGAAGCAAAGTAAATAGAACCGTGAGCTAAGAGTGGCGGTCAAGCACTGTTGTCAGAGGAGGAGAGGGCATGGTAAAATGAAGCTGGCAGAACCGAAGTAAACAGAACAATTAAGGATCAGATGCACAACAACAAAAAGAAAAGAATGCAGTCAAAGGTCTATAAATAGCCCTGACCAGTATGATACACGTAACAGTTTGCATGGGAGGTAACAATGGAAGAAAGGGAGGTACTAAACAGGAGGAAGGAGGGACTACTAACAAAATGAACCAATGAAATTTAAGATCCTCTTTTACCTCTCAGAAGCTGGATAGTTGCCCAGGTAGGAACTCTTTTTATGAAAGTGCAGTCGCAAGTTTTACAGGTCCTGTCGAATCATTTTACTTTTCACGATCATTCACCACGCTCAGAAATTAAACCACAAATAATACCAGACGAACACAATAGCATTACAACAAAAATATATACCCTCCACAGGAACTAATATTATACGTTTTCTGGAAGTCACAGGTCAACAAGGATCCCAAGAATATTTTTACAAGAGCATTCTATTAAAGGTGGAACCATCTTTGGAATTGCAGCGGGTCAAATTTGTATTTCCTTATTTGGAAATATTGTTACAGCAATGCAAAATCCAGTACAATAGGAAATGATTCTACATGGCACTGACCAGACAAGCGACAGATCCAAGAACTCGCTGGCATAAAATGTCTAGTACTCTATGTGGCTCAACATTTATGCGGCCAGACTAGAGAAAGTAGGCTGTTTGGGTCTGGTGAAGGACTCTGCACTACTTCCTATGAAAAGAAAGAATTAAACACTTGCAATAATCCCAAATACTTGCCATGACTGATTAGAAGTTCCATACGCCAAACTTCAGTTAATATAAGGCAACCAAAATTGTTACGATTTCACAATGGCCCAAACATACTGAGAATCAGGGTGATGATTAGAATTTACAAGAAGGCAAGAACTGGATGCAATGTTCAGGGAACCATAAGAACAAGTTACTTACCTTCGGTAACAATATATCTGGAAGAAACAGAAGTTCGTATTAGATTCCTTACCTTAGGATATCCCCAGGCCTCAGACTGGATCCGGAAACTTTTGCGTAGCAGTACCCCTGCGCGTCGGTAGGCGTCGTCTGCAGCTCCGCGTCCGTCGTCAGCGTCGTCTGCGCCGGGATGACGTCACCAGAGTACTTAGACGCCGCCCTCGCGGGCTGACATCAGTTCTTATACACAGCTTTTCCGCGCCAGAAACGCAGAGCCATGATAAAAACCAACAATGGTACCATGAACCGAGGGCCCTGAAAGGGGATGACCTTAACCCTAGATATCGGTTCGCAGAACGGGGAGGATGGGTGGGGCGGTAAGGAATCTAATACTAACTACTGTTTCTTCCAGATATATCGTTACCTGACCTGACCCTGGTCGGTTACGGTCGCTTCACCCACCGCGCAGCTCTCCCTGAGTGTGCCCGGTCTCCCTGCCTGCCTCGCCGCTGCCCTGTGACATTGGGCTCCACTTCTCCTCGTTGCTGCTTCTAGTGCTTGTTCCTATTTTTTCGTTCACTGCTACCAGTGCTCGTTTTTTTTAGTTTCTTGCCCTTCTGTGCCCCTACCTTTGTGTTCGTCGCTCTTCCCCTCGGGACCGCTTTTCCCGCCTCTGACCCCTCCCTGCTCCCTGCCGCTGCTCCCCTGCGGCTCGCTCCCTTTTTTATTCTGTACCCCGATCCCCTTCCCCGTGCCACCCCGCTCCCGCCTCCCAGCTGCTCCTCCCTCCCACTGCGCCATTTATGGCGGAGTCCTCGTGTACGTGCAGCGGGCGCGCCGATTGCGCGCCAAAGGCAAGCCCGTCTACGCTTGTCCACGCCTGGACCGCGCCCAGCGCCAGAACCCCTGGACCTCACCAGAGCCAGCCCCCCGACAGAGATACGACGCCGCCGCCATCCACGCACTCAACACCGGCCGACAACCAGCCTGCTACCAAGCCACCCCGAAATGCACGCACGGAGCCTTCACCTGCCACGCCTGCAGCTTCACCTGCAACAGACCCTGCTCCGCACCCACCATGCCAGGCTCCATCAACGATCACCTCAAGTGCATCCTGCTCAACACCCGCTCCGTCCACAGGCACGCCGTCGAACTCTGGAACCTCCTTGACACAACATCTCCAGACGTCGCCTTCCTCACAGAAACATGGATGAACGCCTCCTCAGCTCCAGACTACGCCATAGCCATCCCGGAGGGATACAGGATCGCCCGGAAGGACCGCGCCAACCAAACCGGAGGAGGCATCGCCATCGTCCACAGAAACACCATCCGAATTACGACCAGCTCCGACGACACCCTCACCGCCGCCGAACACCTTCACTTCCAGATACATACCGACCCCAAGACCACCCTCAGAGGCACCCTCATCTACAGACCCCGGGGACCACGCACACAATTCAGCGAAACCATCGCAGACTTCATCAGCCCGCACGCCCTCACCTCCTCAGACTACATCCTCCTAGGAGACCTCAACTTCCACCTGGAGAACAACAATGACTGCAACACCGCCACCCTGCTGGACAACCATGCCAACCTCGGACTCAAACAACTGGTGAACACCCCCACCCACTACGCAGGCCACACGCTTGGCCCCGTCTTCTCCTCCAGCAAGCACATCTCCTTCAGCCACTCCACCGGACTATACTGGACAGACCACAGCTTTGTCCACTTCAACTTCAGGAGAACCACGACCCACCACCACCCTCAACGCTTCCCCCGCAGAAGCTGGAGCAAGATCACCGCCGACCATCTCACCACCTCCCTCAGTCTGATCCACCCCACCTACACGGCGGACCCCAACGAAGCAGCCCGCAACCTCACACAGTGGCTCACCAACTGTGCCGAGAAAGCTTGGCGCCATGACCAGACTACAGAAAACATGACAGCCCTCAAGTATTCCACCCGCAAGCACCTCCAACTGATCCGCGCCGCCAAAAGGACCACATTCAAAGAACGACTGGACAACAACTCCCACAACAGCAAAGAACTCTTCAGCCTCATCAAAGAGCTCTCAGCCCCAGCGCCTGCAACAACGACATCACTCCCTCACAGGACCTCTGTGACTCACTCGCCTCCTTCTTACACCGCAAGATCCGCGACATACATAACAGCTTCGGCACACATACCACGCACCCTACCACCACTCCGGAACCTCCCACCACCGTCCTCCGCACCTGGATGCCAATCAGCACCAAAGATACCACCCGCACGATGAACACCAGCCACTCCGGCTCCCCCACCGACCCCTGCCCACATCACATCTTTAACAAAGCCGAATCCTTCATTGCACCCCAACTCTGGGACATTATCAACAGCCCCTTCGCAGCCGCCACCTTCCCTGAGAGCTGGAAACACGCCGAGCTCAGCGCCCTCCTGAAGAAGCCCACCGCGGACCCAACGGACCTCAAGAGAGACGTCGCAGAATGGATGAAGCTCAGCCGGCTGAAACTGAACTCTGAGAAAACGGAAGTCCTCATCTTGGGAACATCCCCCTCCGCCTGGGACGACTCCTGGTGGCCCCCAGCCCTGGGCTCCGCACCCAAGCCAGCGGACCACGCACGCAACCTGGGCTTCATCCTGGACTCCTCCCTCACAATGACCAAGCAAGTCAACGCTGTCATGTCATCCTGCTTCAACACCCTGCGCATGCTCAGAAAGATCTTCCGATGGATCCCCACTGACACGAGGAAGACGGTCACCCAGGCCCTCGTCACCAGCCGACTGGACTACGGGAACACCCTCTACGCCGGGACCACAGCCAAACTACAGAAAAGACTCCAGTGCATACAGAACGCCTCAGCACGTCTTATCCTGGACACCCTCCGCTTCAGCCACATCTCGCCCCAGCTGAGAGACCTGCACTGGCTCCCCATCAGCAAGAGGATCAAGTTCCGACTCCTCACCCACGCACACAAGGCTCTCCACGACGTGGGTCCCACATACCTCAACAACCGCCTCGCCTTCGCCACCGTCCCACGCATCCGCAAGACCACCGCTGGAGAAAGATCCTTCTCCTACCTGGCGGCCAAGACATGGAACTCCCTCCCCACCCACCTACGACTGACCCAGAACCATCTCTCCTTCAGGAAACAGCTCAAGACCTGGCTCTTCGAGCAATAGCGGACCCCCCCCCTCCCCCCCCCCCCCACTTCCCCCCCGCGCCTTGAGACCCTACGGGTGAGCAGTGCGCTTTACAAATTCCGTGATCGATTGATTGGTTCATCTGATAAAAACAGGTTAGTATTAGATTCCTTACCTTAGAATAGATACCCCTGCAATACCAACCCCGGTGGTGGGTCTGCGAACCAATAATCACACCAGAAAGTCCTGGAGGACGGAACGGCCAAAGAAGCCATCCCTCCGGACTTGACTGTCCAGGCAGTAGTGTCTTGCAAACGTGTGCAGTGAGCGAGGCCCACGTTGCTGCCTGACAAATGCCCTGCAAGGGGACTCCCCCACCCAGGGCAGTAGTAGCCGCCGTGGCCCGAGTGGAATGGGCCCTCAAACCAACAGGAGGTTCCTTCTTAGCCAAGGAGTAGCATGCCTTGATACACAACACGACCCACTGAGAGATGGTCCATTTGTGTACCGCCCGTCCCTTCTTAGCGCCCACGTAACCAACAAAGAGTTGGTCATCCACCCGGAACTGGCGTGTGGGATCCAGATAAAACGAGAGCGCACGTTTTGGGTCCAGACGGTGGAGCCGCTCTTCCTCCTTTGAGGGATGCGGAGGCAGAAAGAAGGTGGGCAAGGTGATGGACTGCCCGATGTGGAAGGCTGTGACAACCTTGGGCAGGAAAGAGGGCCTTGTCCACAACACAACCTTGTCCGGATGGACAGAAAGGAAAGGAGGTTTGGAAGAAAGAGCCTGGAGCTCACTCACTCTCCTGGCAGAGGTGATGGTAATGGTAATGGTATAGATCTTATATTGCGCAACTAAGCCCGGAGGCATCAAGGCGCCTAAAAAAACAGTATCATAAAAGTGGTCAGATAACAAGCACTATGGATAGGCCTTGGAGAAAAGCCACGTTTTCAGGGCTTTCCGAAAGTTCTAGACCGATGGCTGTGTTTTAATTCCAAGAGGCAAACTGTTCCACAATTTAGGGGCTACAGCTGAAAATGCCCTCCCACCCCATTTGGTTTTACGAACTCGAGGAACCACCAGCAGATTCTTGGTTGAGGATCGGAGAGCTCTCTCCGGAGCGTAAGGATGCAGCAGTTTCCTCACGCCACCAGGAAAGCAGTCTTCAGAGTAAGAAGGCGAAGAGGACAGTTATGAAGGGGCTCAAAGGGAGCGCAAATCAGATAGGTAAGAACAAGGTTCAAGTCCCACTGAGGCATCACAAATGGAACAGGGGGAAACATGTGTGTGATGCCCTTCAAAAACCCATTTACAATTGGGGACTTGAACAAAGATGGCTGATCAGGTAGCCTTACAAAGGCTGAAAGGGCAGAAAGGTAACCCTTGAGAGTGCCCAGAGCAGAGCCCTGCTGGGCAAGAGAAAGAAGGAAGAGGAGAACCTCAGAAAGAGGGGCAGAGAGAGGATCCACAGCCTTTGCTATGCACCATGCCACAAATCTGTTCCACCTGCAGGCGTATACCGACTTCGTGGAGGGACGCCTGGCTGCCAGAATCACAGTACAGACTTCAGGAGGCAAGTCAAATGGCCTCAACTGCCACCGCTCAATCTCCAAGCATGTAGGTGGAGACTGGACAGGTTCGGGTGGAGGACTGTCCCCTGCTGTTGCGACAGAAGGTCCTCCTGAAGAGGCAGACGAACCAGGGGACCGACAGACATACTGAGTAGCTCGGGATACCAGTACCTTAGTGCCCAGTCCGGAGTCACAAGGATAACTTGGGCCCGATCGCGCTTGATCTTCTTCAGCACTCTGGGCAGAAGTGGTATAGGCGGAAAGGCGTACAACAGACCGCAACTCCACTTGCAACGAAAAGCGTCTCCGAGCAAGTGCCGCCTGGAAATTCCAACGCGCAGAACTGATGACATTGCACATTCTCTTCTGTGGCAATAGATCTAACCAAGGCTCTCCCCACTGCAGAAAGAGGCCTTGCGCCACGTCAGAGTTCAGACGCCATTCGTGATCCCTCAAGCACCGTCGGCTGAGTTCGTCCGCCCTGGCGTTCAGAGAACCTGTCAGGTGTTGAACCACCAGGGTCACGCCCTGATGTTCCAGCCACTGCCAGAGGCGCAGAGCCTCCAGACAGAGGGTCCACGACCCCACCCCGCCCTGTTTGTTGGAGTACCACATGGTGGTGGTGTTGTCCGTGAACACCTGCACTACAATCCCCCGGACAGAGGGGAGGAATGCCTTCAGTGCTAGACGAATCGCCCTCAGCTCCAGAAGGTTGATATGGAGCCGGGACTCCGCAGGAGACCAGAGGCCTCTGATCTCCGCCTCTCCCATGTGGCCTCCCCAACCTAGGAGGGACGCGTCCGTCACAACTACGTGCTCTGGTTGGGGAAAGGAGAGGGACCTGCCGCTGACCCAATCGCGGTCCGTGAGCCACCACTGCAGCTGTCTCGCAGTGCCCTCTGAGATCAGGACATGGTCTGATGCTGAGCCCACTGAAACTTCAGGTCCCACTGCAGAGCCCGCATCCGCCACCGGGCGTGATGCACCAGAAGGATGCAGGAGGCCATCAGCCCCAGAAGCCGCAGCGTCAACCTGACCGAGACCCGGGATAAAGGCTGAAAGATTGGAATCAGAGCCTGAATATCCCGAACCCGCTGTTCGGGAGGATAAACCCGAAACTGCGCTGAGTCGTGAACCGCTCCGATGAAGAGGAGCTTCTGAGAGGGGTACAGGTGTGACTTTGGCACATTGATGGAAACCCCCAGCTGGTGCAGGAGGTCTGCCATTGTCTGGAGGTGGCTGATGACTGTCTGGGGCGAGCCCACCTTCAACAACCAGTCGTCGAGGTAGGGGAAGACTGAAACCCCTAACCTGCGCAGAGGAGCTGCAACCACCGCCATCACCTTCATGAACACCCGTGGGGAGCTGGTAAGGCCGAAGGGGAGCACGGTAAACTGAAAGTGCTCGTGGCCTACTGTTAGGTAGCGCCGGTGGGCTGGCAGGACGGGAATGTGGAAATAAGCGGCCTGCAAGTCCAACGCTACCATCCAGTCTCCTGGGTCCAGGGCAGCTAAGACCTGAGCCAGTGTCAGCATCTTGAACTTCTCCTTCCGGAGGAAGCCGTTGACGTTCCGTAGGTCCAAGATAGGGCGTAGGCCCCCTGTGCCCTTCTTGGGTACCAGAAAGTAGTGGGAGTAACAACCACACCCTACTTCCAGCCCAGGAACGCGCTCGATGGCCCCCTTGGCCAAGAGGGCCGTAACTTCCTCTTGCAGAAGTTGCAAGTGGTCCCCCGACACGCGGTGGTATTGCGGTGGCATGGCTGGAGGGGTTGCCTCGAATTGGAGGGAGTAGCCCCTTCGGACGATTTGCAACACCCACCTGTCCGAAGTGACAGCGCGCCAGTGGAAGTGGTGATGGCGAATCCTGCCCCCCACTGGCGTCACATGGGCCTGAAAGCACAGACTAGGAGGCTTTAGAGGCGGATGCTGCGGGGGAAGGTGTGGATTGGCCTCGCCGTTGTCCCAGACCGCCGCCACAGCGGTTTCCATGGCCGCCACCGCGTTGGATTTTAGTCTGCGGTGCTTGGCTGGCAGCACGTGTGGGAGCGCCCCTTCCTTGGCCACGAAAGGAGCGAAAGGCACCAGTTTGCTGGCGCGGGGCCGAGAGGCCCAAGGACTTGACCGTAGCCCTGGAGTCCTCAAAGCGCTCAAGCGCATGGTCAGCCTTGTCACTAAAAAGGCGATGGCCATCGAACGGCATGTCCATAAGAGTGTTCTGGACATCGGCCGAAAAGTTGGCGGACCTCAACCAGGCGTGGCGATGAATCGCCACCGTCGTTGCCATCGCTCTGCCCAGTGAGTCGGTAGTATCCAGCCCACACCGGATAGAAAACCGTGCTGCATCTCGACCCTCCGCAAGATCTTGGGTGAGTTTAGTCCTGACCTCCGCCGGACATTCTGGCAGCACGCCCGCAACCGTGTCCCATAGAGACTGGGTGTAGCGGCCCAAGAGGCACGCGGTGTTGACTGACCGCAGTCCCAAACTCAGGGAGGAGAATACTTTCTTACAGTAATGCTCGTACCTCTTGAATTCCCGATCGGGCGGGGCGGTCGGGAATGCGGTCTGGGAGTTGGAGGCCTGGATGACCTGGCTCTCGGGGGTGGGGTGGGTGGACAGGAAGCAAGGGTCGCCCGGAG
Source organism: Lissotriton vulgaris (assembly GCF_964263255.1). NCBI lineage: Eukaryota > Metazoa > Chordata > Amphibia > Caudata > Salamandridae > Lissotriton > Lissotriton vulgaris. Next base: position 417,241,862 of record NC_141697.1, on the reverse strand, counting down.
CGGGGCAGTGGCGTCTGGCCACGTTCCTATCTACAGGCTGACCTGTAGCGGGCTTGGACCAAGTGCCCAAAAGAACGTCTGACAAGGCCTCATTAAACGGCAGCAGAGGCTCAGCCGAGCTTGACTGCGGTCTAAGGGCCTCAGTGAGGAGGTTAGTCCTCACGGCCGTGATGGGGAGCTCCAGGCCCAAGGCCTTGGCTGCCCGCATCAGCACCACACTGTAGGCAGCCCCCTCCTCCGAAGCCACGGTGGGAGGGGAGACAAAACCAGTGTCTGGCAAGGTGTGAAGCCCACTGGCATTCCCAAGCTCACCTGTCCAGTCCTGCTGAGACTGACACTCCCGTGCCAGAGGGTCCTCAGACCCCTCCCAATCCCCCTCGTCACCCATCTCCTGGTAGTCAGGTTCAAAGGATGGGGCCGGTTCGTTGAAGTAAAAATCTCCAAGCACCCGACGGCGTCGGGGCCGAAGCACCCGACGGCGTCGAGCCGAAGCACCCGGCGGCGTCGGGGCCGAAGCACCTGACGGCGTCGGAGCCGAAGCACCTGACGGCGTCGGAGCCGAAGCACCCCACCCGCTAGGCCCTCCAGCCGGGGCCGCTGGGCCCGAAGGCGCCGCGGAACCCGGCGAAGGAGGGAGAGACCTCATGGCCATGAGGTAGCGCTAGATCTCCTCCGGCGTCACGTCATGCCCAGGGACCAGAAGGTATGGGGCAGGCCGCGACGCCCGTGACTCCGTCGGAGTCGCGTGGGTGGTGTCACTCAAACCCCGTCCGCGTCGCGCGAGCGTTGGGGTGGGTCGGAAGAGCGATGAGGCCTTTCCGACGTCTCATGCCTCTTACCTGAGGATCTTGAACCCCAAGACCGATGCTGACTCTTGGAGCTTTTATGGCTCCGACCCCGCGACCTGTCCCTCGACCTCCTGTGGGACCGTGACCACGAACGGCGCAGGGCCCGGCAGTCGGAGCAGGTTCGGTCGTCGTGGTCGAGGTCTAGACACTGAAGACACCGGCGATGGGGGTCGGTAACCGACATCAATCGGCTGCACTTGGAGCAAGGTTTGAACCCGGGCATCCCTACCGGCACCGTCGGAGTCAATCGACTCGAAAAACAGATCAAAAGTTTAGTCCAAAAATGACTAAAGGGTACTACTTCTCCGGATCTGCGCTTAGCTGGCGTGGAAAAAAAAAGAACTCACGTCAGCGCGTGAGGGCGGCGTCTAAGTACTCCGGCGACGTCATCCCTGCGCAGACGAAGTCGACGACGGACGCGGAGCCGCAGACGATGCCTACCGACGCGCAGGGGTACTCCTACACAAAGGTTTCCGGATCCAGTCTGACGCCTGGGGATATTCTAAGGTAAGGAATCTAATACTAACCTGTTTCTTTCAGATTCACATCTACAAGAGCTCCCATCCTCCGTGACTCCTTTGAGTAAAAACCTGGTGCATTTCAGTTACGTTGCAAAGAGGGACACCAGTGTAAAGATGTGTCTATCAAATGGTCAAATTAAAGCTAAAATCTCAAAAAGACAGGAAATTGCATTGACAGCGTGCAACTGTGGACAAATACACTTTGAAGGAGTAGCATGCCTTGATACACAACACGACCCACTGAGAGATGGTCCATTTGTGTACCGCCCGTCCCTTCTTAGCGCCCACGTAACCAACAAAGAGTTGGTCATCCACCCGGAACTGGCGTGTGGGATCCAGATAAAACGAGAGCGCACGTTTTGGGTCCAGACGGTGGAGCCGCTCTTCCTCCTTTGAGGGATGCGGAGGCAGAAAGAAGGTGGGCAAGGTGATGGACTGCCCGATGTGGAAGGCTGTGACAACCTTGGGCAGGAAAGAGGGCCTTGTCCACAACACAACCTTGTCCGGATGGACAGAAAGGAAAGGAGGTTTGGAAGAAAGAGCCTGGAGCTCACTCACTCTCCTGGCAGAGGTGATGGTAATGGTAATGGTATAGATCTTATATTGCGCAACTAAGCCCGGAGGCATCAAGGCGCCTAAAAAAACAGTATCATAAAAGTGGTCAGATAACAAGCACTATGGATAGGCCTTGGAGAAAAGCCACGTTTTCAGGGCTTTCCGAAAGTTCTAGACCGATGGCTGTGTTTTAATTCCAAGAGGCAAACTGTTCCACAATTTAGGGGCTACAGCTGAAAATGCCCTCCCACCCCATTTGGTTTTACGAACTCGAGGAACCACCAGCAGATTCTTGGTTGAGGATCGGAGAGCTCTCTCCGGAGCGTAAGGATGCAGCAGTTTCCTCACGCCACCAGGAAAGCAGTCTTCAGAGTAAGAAGGCGAAGAGGACAGTTATGAAGGGGCTCAAAGGGAGCGCAAATCAGATAGGTAAGAACAAGGTTCAAGTCCCACTGAGGCATCACAAATGGAACAGGGGGAAACATGTGTGTGATGCCCTTCAAAAACCCATTTACAATTGGGGACTTGAACAAAGATGGCTGATCAGGTAGCCTTACAAAGGCTGAAAGGGCAGAAAGGTAACCCTTGAGAGTGCCCAGAGCAGAGCCCTGCTGGGCAAGAGAAAGAAGGAAGAGGAGAACCTCAGAAAGAGGGGCAGAGAGAGGATCCACAGCCTTTGCTATGCACCATGCCACAAATCTGTTCCACCTGCAGGCGTATACCGACTTCGTGGAGGGACGCCTGGCTGCCAGAATCACAGTACAGACTTCAGGAGGCAAGTCAAATGGCCTCAACTGCCACCGCTCAATCTCCAAGCATGTAGGTGGAGACTGGACTGGTTCGGGTGGAGGACTGTCCCCTGCTGTTGCGACAGAAGGTCCTCCTGAAGAGGCAGACGAACCAGGGGACCGACAGACATACTGAGTAGCTCGGGATACCAGTACCTTAGTGCCCAGTCCGGAGTCACAAGGATAACTTGGGCCCGATCGCGCTTGATCTTCTTCAGCACTCTGGGCAGAAGTGGTATAGGCGGAAAGGCGTACAACAGACCGCAACTCCACTTGCAACGAAAAGCGTCTCCGAGCAAGTGCCGCCTGGAAATTCCAACGCGCAGAACTGATGACATTGCACATTCTCTTCTGTGGCAATAGATCTAACCAAGGCTCTCCCCACTGCAGAAAGAGGCCTTGCGCCACGTCAGAGTTCAGACGCCATTCGTGATCCCTCAAGCACCGTCGGCTGAGTTCGTCCGCCCTGGCGTTCAGAGAACCTGTCAGGTGTTGAACCACCAGGGTCACGCCCTGATGTTCCAGCCACTGCCAGAGGCGCAGAGCCTCCAGACAGAGGGTCCACGACCCCACCCCGCCCTGTTTGTTGGAGTACCACATGGTGGTGGTGTTGTCCGTGAACACCTGCACTACAATCCCCCGGACAGAGGGGAGGAATGCCTTCAGTGCTAGACGAATCGCCCTCAGCTCCAGAAGGTTGATATGGAGCCGGGACTCCGCAGGAGACCAGAGGCCTCTGATCTCCGCCTCTCCCATGTGGCCTCCCCAACCTAGGAGGGACGCGTCCGTCACAACTACGTGCTCTGGTTGGGGAAAGGAGAGGGACCTGCCGCTGACCCAATCGCGGTCCGTGAGCCACCACTGCAGCTGTCTCGCAGTGCCCTCTGAGATCAGGACATGGTCTGATGCTGAGCCCACTGAAACTTCAGGTCCCACTGCAGAGCCCGCATCCGCCACCGGGCGTGATGCACCAGAAGGATGCAGGAGGCCATCAGCCCCAGAAGCCGCAGCGTCAACCTGACCGAGACCCGGGATAAAGGCTGAAAGATTGGAATCAGAGCCTGAATATCCCGAACCCGCTGTTCGGGAGGATAAACCCGAAACTGCGCTGAGTCGTGAACCGCTCCGATGAAGAGGAGCTTCTGAGAGGGGTACAGGTGTGACTTTGGCACATTGATGGAAACCCCCAGCTGGTGCAGGAGGTCTGCCATTGTCTGGAGGTGGCTGATGACTGTCTGGGGCGAGCCCACCTTCAACAACCAGTCGTCGAGGTAGGGGAAGACTGAAACCCCTAACCTGCGCAGATGAGCTGCAACCACCGCCATCACCTTCATGAACACCCGTGGGGAGCTGGTAAGGCCGAAGGGGAGCACGGTAAACTGAAAGTGCTCGTGGCCTACTGTTAGGTAGCGCCGGTGGGCTGGCAGGACGGGAATGTGGAAATAAGCGGCCTGCAAGTCCAACGCTACCATCCAGTCTCCTGGGTCCAGGGCAGCTAAGACCTGAGCCAGTGTCAGCATCTTGAACTTCTCCTTCCGGAGGAAGCCGTTGACGTTCCGTAGGTCCAAGATAGGGCGTAGGCCCCCTGTGCCCTTCTTGGGTACCAGAAAGTAGTGGGAGTAACAACCACACCCTACTTCCAGCCCAGGAACGCGCTCGATGGCCCCCTTGGCCAAGAGGGCCGTAACTTCCTCTTGCAGAAGTTGCAAGTGGTCCCCCGACACGCGGTGGTATTGCGGTGGCATGGCTGGAGGGGTTGCCTCGAATTGGAGGGAGTAGCCCCTTCGGACGATTTGCAACACCCACCTGTCCGAAGTGACAGCGCGCCAGTGGAAGTGGTGATGGCGAATCCTGCCCCCCACTGGCGTCACATGGGCCTGAAAGCACAGACTAGGAGGCTTTAGAGGCGGATGCTGCGGGGGAAGGTGTGGATTGGCCTCGCCGTTGTCCCAGACCGCCGCCACAGCGGTTTCCATGGCCGCCACCGCGTTGGATTTTAGTCTGCGGTGCTTGGCTGGCAGCACGTGTGGGAGCGCCCCTTCCTTGGCCACGAAAGGAGCGAAAGGCACCAGTTTGCTGGCGCGGGGCCGAGAGGCCCAAGGACTTGACCGTAGCCCTGGAGTCCTCAAAGCGCTCAAGCGCATGGTCAGCCTTGTCACTAAAAAGGCGATGGCCATCGAACGGCATGTCCATAAGAGTGTTCTGGACATCGGCCGAAAAGTTGGCGGACCTCAACCAGGCGTGGCGATGAATCGCCACCGTCGTTGCCATCGCTCTGCCCAGTGAGTCGGTAGTATCCAGCCCACACCGGATAGAAAACCGTGCTGCATCTCGACCCTCCGCAAGATCTTGGGTGAGTTTAGTCCTGACCTCCGCCGGACATTCTGGCAGCACGCCCGCAACCGTGTCCCATAGAGACTGGGTGTAGCGGCCCAAGAGGCACGCGGTGTTGACTGACCGCAGTCCCAAACTCAGGGAGGAGAATACTTTCTTACAGTAATGCTCGTACCTCTTGAATTCCCGATCGGGCGGGGCGGTCGGGAATGCGGTCTGGGAGTTGGAGGCCTGGATGACCTGGCTCTCGGGGGTGGGGTGGGTGGACAGGAAGCAAGGGTCGCCCGGAGCGGGGCAGTGGCGTCTGGCCACGTTCCTATCTACAGGCTGACCTGTAGCGGGCTTGGACCAAGTGCCCAAAAGAACGTCTGACAAGGCCTCATTAAACGGCAGCAGAGGCTCAGCCGAGCTTGACTGCGGTCTAAGGGCCTCAGTGAGGAGGTTAGTCCTCACGGCCGTGATGGGGAGCTCCAGGCCCAAGGCCTTGGCTGCCCGCATCAGCACCACACTGTAGGCAGCCCCCTCCTCCGAAGCCACGGTGGGAGGGGAGACAAAACCAGTGTCTGGCAAGGTGTGAAGCCCACTGGCATTCCCAAGCTCACCTGTCCAGTCCTGCTGAGACTGACACTCCCGTGCCAGAGGGTCCTCAGACCCCTCCCAATCCCCCTCGTCACCCATCTCCTGGTAGTCAGGTTCAAAGGATGGGGCCGGTTCGTTGAAGTAAAAATCTCCAAGCACCCGACGGCGTCGGGGCCGAAGCACCCGACGGCGTCGAGCCGAAGCACCCGGCGGCGTCGGGGCCGAAGCACCTGACGGCGTCGGAGCCGAAGCACCTGACGGCGTCGGAGCCGAAGCACCCCACCCGCTAGGCCCTCCAGCCGGGGCCGCTGGGCCCGAAGGCGCCGCGGAACCCGGCGAAGGAGGGAGAGACCTCATGGCCATGAGGTAGCGCTAGATCTCCTCCGGCGTCACGTCATGCCCAGGGACCAGAAGGTATGGGGCAGGCCGCGACGCCCGTGACTCCGTCGGAGTCGCGTGGGTGGTGTCACTCAAACCCCGTCCGCGTCGCGCGAGCGTTGGGGTGGGTCGGAAGAGCGATGAGGCCTTTCCGACGTCTCATGCCTCTTACCTGAGGATCTTGAACCCCAAGACCGATGCTGACTCTTGGAGCTTTTATGGCTCCGACCCCGCGACCTGTCCCTCGACCTCCTGTGGGACCGTGACCACGAACGGCGCAGGGCCCGGCAGTCGGAGCAGGTTCGGTCGTCGTGGTCGAGGTCTAGACACTGAAGACACCGGCGATGGGGGTCGGTAACCGACATCAATCGGCTGCACTTGGAGCAAGGTTTGAACCCGGGCATCCCTACCGGCACCGTCGGAGTCAATCGACTCGAAAAACAGATCAAAAGTTTAGTCCAAAAATGACTAAAGGGTACTACTTCTCCGGATCTGCGCTTAGCTGGCGTGGAAAAAAAAAGAACTCACGTCAGCGCGTGAGGGCGGCGTCTAAGTACTCCGGCGACGTCATCCCTGCGCAGACGAAGTCGACGACGGACGCGGAGCCGCAGACGATGCCTACCGACGCGCAGGGGTACTCCTACACAAAAGTTTCCGGATCCAGTCTGACGCCTGGGGATATTCTAAGGTAAGGAATCTAATACTAACCTGTTTCTTTCAGATTCACATCTACAAGAGCTCCCATCCTCCGTGACTCCTTTGAGTAAAAACCTGGTGCATTTCAGTTACGTTGCAAAGAGGGACACCAGTGTAAAGATGTGTCTATCAAATGGTCAAATTAAAGCTAAAATCTCAAAAAGACAGGAAATTGCATTGACAGCGTGCAACTGTGGACAAATACACTTTGATCAAATACCAGTGCATACATAAACAATGTCATTTACAATACATTCTAATATTACACCTGGAAAGCAGTGACTAGCACAGCTTTCTAGAAATAACCTGTGGGGTTTAGTGAACTTCAGAAAAACTTGATACTATTGCTACGAAGGTGCGTAAATCTCTTAATATTCCTTCTCATTTTTCTTTCTGAACTAGACCAATCTGGTGTTCTGTTTCACCAATCTTAACTCTAAGTGTCGGTGCTGGCCAATAAACGAAAGCCGCATTCCCTCCCCAGTGTGTTTGACAGCCATCGCACAACACTGGGGAGGGCTTTAAAGGAACCTCTTGTGCTTGCATCTGAGGATTGCTTTTTTATTCTTTAAAGGGTGGAGGCAAAGCGGACTTGCTTCCGCTTCAGCCCCAGACATCCCTCCCGCGCCCATCTGTGATAACAGCCACGAGGCGTGCTGACATCACAGATACCCATCAGAGGCAGGTGAGTGCTTTCGCCACAATCCCCTGTGAAGGACTGGATTTTTCTAAGACCCAGCGGTGCCAGGGATAACACCTAAAACCTTCGTGGGTAACCTGTTCCGGCGTACAAATGACAGACACGGGACACTTCCTTCGGCGTCAAAGATTCGAGGTTTATTACTGCAGGGAACACAGAAGTCACGAGAAGTACATAGCATGTAAGTTCACGGAGACTGCTTCAAATTGTATCTGTGGATCGCTCTTCTTATACAGTTTTCAAGCATAGGATAACATGGTGCACAAAGGATTACAACCTGGTTCCCATCGTAAAGATCATAAGGGGTCGCTTTCATGTATTCAAGGCCCGGAACATAATTACAGTAACATTTGGCAGTTCCCAACTGTAAAAGTACATCTTCCCACCATTAGTACATTCCATTCGGCAGTAAACGAATCAAGGAAGAGACAGAAACAGATGCAGAGGAAGATGAGGACAGTGAACAGATCGGAAAGGGTATAAAAGGGGTGGTATCAGGAAACATGAGTTGCAGGCATCAAAGGGGACGTGCCTAATGAATGCACAACTGAGACAATAGACCGGCACGGCAAGATGAGCCTCAAGCGGGGCCATCTGCCTTACAGTATCATCCCCCTCATCATAAAGACACCTTCAAAGGAACACGTGTCTTCCGCAAGAGTTTGGGAATCCCAGGGTCGCGAAGGGGACAGCGTCCGTTCGCTGGCTACTTGAGGGCAAGAAACAAAATGGATGCCGTATCTAAGATGGAACCCGTGGGTTCAGATAAAGAAACCCACGAAACAAACCAACGGTTTAGGCTAGCACAGCGAAAATGCGTACACCCACTAAACTCGTCATTTGCGGTTCATAGATACCAGACTCGACCATATTCGTGCGAGTCAAAAACACCGCTTACGATTGTCACGGAACCTCACCTGGGATGTTAGGGGTTTCAGGAAGGCAACAATGCCTTTCAGAAACAGTATCCTGGTTGTGGATTGCGGTAGCACTGTGATTCACAGCACTAGGCCACCAGGAACCTGTGTTTGTGGGGATGAGGGGGTTGGCTCTCTTTGTGAACAGCCTGATCCCCCTGGGGACACAATATTTGTAAACAAACTTCCCAAGGGGGGAAGTGGAGTGGCACGATTGCGACTCAGAGGAAGGGAAAAAGAGATTAATTTTTTTTAAATAATAAAATTGTTCGGGGTTCGGACCTTCCAACATAAGGGCTGACCCCCTTTTGGACCCATATTTTGTGGGAAATGTGTGCTGATTGCAACTCCCAGGGAAAACTACACATTTCCAAAAAAAAAGAAATAAATTGTTTTGCTCTGGGTGGGGGGATTGCGTCCCCAAGGGGAAAACACACAGTTACATAAAAAGAATATGCAACATTTGTCACATAATCTACCATCTGCTGCATAGTCTGCAGATGGTAGTAAGTAAAAATAGGTTTGCTGCTCAAAGGGATCAAAAGTTACTACAAATATGGCAACATGTTTACATGCAGTGGATGGCCCTGCGCAAAGGTTGACTGGCCATTTGATGGATATTTCAGTTGCCTGTTTCGCTGTTTGGTTGCTAAACTGGTACTAATGAGGTGAAATCTTTGGCGCGACAGTGTTACCATATTCATAAATCACAAAATAATGAAGAAACCCTATCAAAAAATGTGCTGCATTATGCCGCATAATTTTGCCTTTTTTTGATGCATAATTTAGACAACTCTTACATAGTTTGGTGCTCTTCTGCTGTGCAATTCAGCATAATTCCAGTGCATCGGTTATAGCACTGTGAATTTTCACACGGAGCACACCTCCACACAAAGTTGCAGGGGCTGCTATGCGAATGAGTGCTTCTTTAGAGTAAAGGTAGGTTTTTGGCTTTAGAAATTACTATTATACTGGCTATGGCTTAGCAGCTCCCCCAACAATAAAGTTTTGCATAAGCCGTAGAGGTATTTGGAGAACTTGCAGCTGCAGTGAAAAAGATCTCTATTTTTTGTTTATTTACTATAGTATACATCTTGCAGATGCACACACCCACCTACTGATTTAAAATCATACTTCTGCTTTCTACGTAGGACAGTGTTTTAGAAGGAAGGTTTTAGCCAATCAGCAGAGATGCAGGGGATGACTACTGCCCAGGGCCTAACTTGTGTTAGAGAGGGCCGCTCGGAGGCAGGATCAGATACCGAGACAAGACCTGAGGGAGAGGAAAATGGAGCAGAATCTACGATGCTTCATCTAAAGTGACGTACAAAGATCTCATTAAAGGCTATCATAGGGCTATCATTGCAGAGAAGAAACGGTACTTCTCTAGAAGAATTGACGCAGCGGGTAACATTAGCAAAGAAAATTTTAAAATTGTCAAGGAGTTTACTTCCCCTTCCTCCTTAATCCCAAAATCCTCCCCCTCAGAATCCTGGGTCAAGCAATTGGCTAGTACCCTTACCAACAAGATTCTAAGCATCCAGGCCTCTTTTTTGCCTACTGTTTCTACAAGTGATACTGGCTCAAATCCTTCTGTAATGTGATCCCTCCCTGAAAATCATATGCTCTTAACTTTTTCCCCTCTATCTCCCCAAATGTCACTAGATCTGCTATTAAAATTAAAATCCGGCTCACTGTCTGATCCTTGCCCTGCCAAAATCCTGGCCAAAATGGCACATGTTATCAACCCTATTGTTAACCCGCTCCTCAATGCCTCTCTCGAAACTGGCACCGTCCTGAGTGTATGGAAAAAGGCGCACATCGTTCCACTGCCAAAAAAAACGAATTTGGACCCCTTAGAGCACTCTAACTATAGACCGATCTCGCTGCTCCCTGCTTTGGCTAAAATTGTGGAAAAGCACGTTCACTCCACTTTGTCCAACTTCCTTGAAACGCGAGATATCCTGCACCATACTCAGTCCGGTTTCCGCTCAAATTTGAGCACTGAGACTGCGTTATTGGAAGTCACCGAGTCTATTAAGGAGGTGTTGGATAGTGGAGGGAAGGCGATGTTGGTGCTATTGGATTTGTCCGGGCCTTTGATACTGTCCCTCACGGTCGTCTTCTCTCAAGACTCCAGGAGATCGGACTGAGAGGGACGGTATTCAATTGGTTCGTGTCTTTTCTGTCTGGCCACCAACAAGCAATCTGGTCTCCTCCCTTTTCGGCTACTGTTCCCCCGTTGGATGTGGGAGTTCCACAGGGTTCAGTATTGAGCCCCACTCTTTAATATTTATCTGTCTCCCCTGGCTGACCTGGTGGAATCTCATGGAGCCCAAATTGTGCCCTACGCTGACGATACGCAGCTTCTCTTTACCTGCGACAAGAACACTGAGTTCGCCGGTAATTCCATCAGGAGCTGCCTTGAGGCCGTCTTTTCTTGGTTTTAACAGAACCAGCTAAGATGCAACTCGGATAAGTCTGAGAATATTTTCTTTGGCTGCCCCCCTGACGCCCATTGGAAATCCTGGTGGCCTGCTGATATGCATCCTCCATCATCAGCCACCTCGTTGGCGAAGAATCTGGGTGTAAAAATTGATAGCAGCTTAACCCTCAAACCCCAGATTCTTAATTTAGTCGGCCAGTGTTTTGCCCTGTTACGAACCCTTAGGAAATTCCTTCCCTTTCTCTCCCATAGACACAGGAGAACTACAGTTCAGGCATTGATCTGCTCTCGGCTTGACTACGCCAATGTACTCTATTTGGGCCTTCCGGATTACCTTCTTGCTCGCCTCCAATCGGTTCAGAACTCGGCGGCCAGGACCATTTTTGGCCTCAGCCGTAGGGCCCATACCTCAGCTCTCCTGAAATCGCTACATTGGTTGCCGGTGCAGAAACCTATCTATTTTAAGACTCTCACCATGGCCTTTAAATCCTTGCATGGTATTGGTGCTGTCTACTTAAGGAAAATAGTCCAGTTCTATTTTCCCTCTAGATCTCTTCGCTCGGCCTCGCAAGCATTGGCTATTGTCCCAGTCACCAAACGCGCGCGCATTGGTGGTCGTTCATACAGATTGCTGGCCCCTCAACTTTGGAACAAACTTCGCAAGAGCCGAAACTGGCTTTATTAGGAATGTCCAATGATGTGGATTTACCACGCCCACTTATAATTTTCCTGGTCCTAGCACTGGTGGTGGCCAAAAGGGACATTGCGAAACGATGGGGGTCTCCGTCTCCTCCTGACCTAGAGGAATGGAGGCAAGGACTAGACCGCTACATGGCGGCTGAGAGGGTGACCTACAAATCCAGGGGGTGTCCTATGAAGTTTCGCAAAATCGGGGCTAAGTGGAGACAATATCATGGACTGGATGGAGGATTGGGGAATGACTGAGCTTGCCGGGGCGTTCCTAGTTCATATAGGGGAGGGCGGATGGGGATGGAGGGGGGAATGGGGAGTTGGAACCTTGATGCATAGTCCTTTTTTACAATTCTACAATGTACTGCATATCCACAGTGTGTTTTTTCGGGGGGGAGGGAATGGAATTAGAGAGAGGGGAGCAGTTGAATACATGACTGTATTGTTCAGTTGTACACAAAAAGCAAGTAAAAATGTGTTTAAAAATAAGTTGGGGATGGGTGGAGGGGGAGGGGAGGGGGTTAAAAATAGAAAAGCAGATGCAAGGACTTCCTGCTGAAAAGTTACACTTGTTCTCTCCTATGATGCATATAGCGCTTTTATGAACAATGTCGCCCATCCTCCGGGATACAGGTTTGATGGCTGTGTAATGTTTTAGAAAAATAACAAGAAGAGGGAGGGAGAGGAAGAAGTGGATTCTATCTCCCCTGGTAATTTTCTTAAACAAAAGGAATCCACTTTTTGTAGTGGTAGTGATCCCTACAGTGGTGGGGAGCACACAGTGTTGTTTAAATACCCCTCACACACCAACAGGCCCCTTGGTGTCATGCTTCATCATCGGGGTCTTCGCACCCCTCTACGGGATGCGGGGTGCTGCGACTCACGGCTACGTAGGAGCACTGAAAGTGGACTATGTGTTGATGTGTGTGAAGGAATTAAATGTGAGTGGTGAGGTGAAAGATAGTGATTGTTAAAAGACACCTGGCTCGTAGGAGAAAAAATAATAAAAAGTTTTTATTAAGCCCTCGGCTGGTGTCGTTAAAAAAGTGCAGAGTGAGGTTGTTGGTACTATTTAGGGTACATCAACCTCTCAAGTGCGTCGACATGTTTCGGAGTAACAAGGACTCCTTCTTCAGGACGGGATGTGCACTAATATCCCCACCTTACTCACATGTGTGTAGATGTCAAAGTGTGCTCTACAAAATTGGTTTGAAAAGGTGAAATGTACCTAATCGTGTTATGGATGCAGTGGCGTAGTTAATACAGAACTTTCTGATAAAGGCTAAATGGCCTCATGAGCCAAGGCGTCGGAGCCGCGTTGAGGGGAGGAAAACCACCAGATTTGGCAGCAACCGTTGCTACATTGGGCAAGAAGACAAAAGAACCCCCAATACCACGCCTTGGCTCATGAGGCCATTTAGCCTTTATCAGAAAGTTCTGTATTAACTACGCCAATTGGGCGCAACAGACTGCATCCATAACACAATTAGGTACATTTCACCTTTTCTAACCAATTTTGTAGAGCACACTTTGACATCTACACACATGTGAGTAAGGTGGGGATATTAGTGCACATCCCGTCCTGAAGAAGGAGGCCTTGTTACTCTGAAACATGTCGACGCACTTGAGAGGTTGATGTACCCTAAATAGTACCAACAACCTCACTCTGCACTTTTTTAACGACACCAGCCGAGGGCTTAATAAAAACTTTTTATAATTTTTTCTCCTACGAGCCAGGTGTCTTTTAACAATCACTATCTTTCACCTCACCACTCACATTTAATTCCTTCACACACATCAACACATAGTCCACTTTCAGTGCTCCTACGTAGCCGTGAGTCGCAGCACGCCGCATCCCGTAGAGGGGTGCGAAGACCCCGATGATGAAGCATGACACCAAGGGGCCTGTTGGTGTGTGAGGGGTATTTAAACAACACTGTGTGCTCCCCACCACTGTAGGGATCACTACCACTACAAAAAGTGGATTCCTTTTGTGTAATGTTTTATTCAACGACTTATGCCTTGTCAATCTCAAAGCAGGAATGTGGATAAGAATGATTATGCACTGTAGGTATCTGCAATAAAAAATATTTTTAAAAAAACAAAAAACTTTGGAACAAACTTCCCCTTTCCCTTAGGAAACTAGATAATCTGTTGTCCTTTAGGAAAGGACTGAAGACTTGGCTTTTTGGCCTATAGTCTGTCTGCGTTTCTCTGGCCACTCCTCTACAGATCTGTATAGCGCCGGGACACTCTGCCCGAGTAGCCGAGCGCTTTATAAGACACCCAATAACATAACATAACATAACAATCTGGAAGTTATTTCTCAATAGGCAGAGTTCCATCCGACGATTCATCTTCCAGAGATTCTGAGGAACATGGTCATGGCATTCGTGATGTTTTTTCACAAGCACACTCTGTGCAGTGTGGCGGCCCTCGCAGGCCAGATCAACCCAGAGAGCCGGGATGCGCAGCAGCAAACACTGACTGAGTGCTCTCTTGGCAGCCCCCAAATTTAGGGCAACCCAAATTCTCCCGTTCATTGGAGACGTTGGATGTAAAGTCGATACAGCAAATTCTATGCCGAATGAGCTAGAAACATTTTTTGGGGGTAAAATCTTCAGATTATGCAGCAGATGATGGATTATGTTCCAAATGAGAGAAATCTAGAATGATGCAAAACACACTGCGGCTGCTCAATCACATAATTCCAGTGGCCCTATCTTTGGGGAATTTACGATTGCATTTCCCACCATGTTTCCATGGTAGATATGCTCACACAGTGGAATGTGAGTCTTAAAAGGCAGTCTTGGGCGTCCCCCAATTTGCATCCACAAACTAGAAGGCATTGGATTTAGCACAGTGAATGTGGTAAAGGTGCATGAAAGACATGTCTTCCTGAGCTTCATGTGGCTGTCATGAGAGCCATTATTAAAGTTTCAATAGGCATGCATTCGGTAATGCTCAGAGTGTCGACGGAGACGGATACTTGGCAGGTAGTGAAAACTTACTTAAACCTTTTTTTATTTGTGAAGGTTGTTGACGGACCAACCGTCAACCTGTCTAGCCATGTATGTAGTTGTGTGCTAGTGGTGTGTTTATTTGCAAGTTGGTTGATGACTGGGTGTGGTATTCCTAGTTTTCCGCCGTAAGTTGCGCCCTCATGGCAGCACTTTCTGCCATTCACAATTACTACTTTTCAACCATTCTTAAAAATACTTTGAGAATTTATAACTTTTCCCAAAATATTCAAGGACTGGAGTTGAAATACTAGATAAGCCTCCTGGAACATTTGGGGGAAAGTTGTTCTTTCCACAAATATTGTAGGACTGGTGTTACAATAGTTCATATTGACTTTCCAGTGTCCACCACGCCCACTGCTGCCCTGGAGGTGCAGTTCAGGGCAAGAAACAAACAAGCGTTGGGCGAGAGCTGGTTTGATTAGGGATTCCGTCGTATGGCGTATTAATGTGATGGGCCTTTGAACAGGCACTGATGTGTTGGATTGGTCCCTTGCCTGACAGTAAAATAGTATTGTGTGTGGTGCGTGAACAGCGTGTGAATGGCCAGTAAACCAGTAGGTACTTTACCAAGACTTCATCGCTCACCTTCTGTAATCATGCTTTCAATATTTTGATACTGTGATTAGTATCTGTCCTTTGAAGCTTGCACTTCAGGAGGTGTCAAAATAAATCTGTAAAAGTGGTGTTATTTTGAAAGTTTAGTAACAACCCCTCATGTTTTTTTTTTAAACTGAACACCCACAGGTGTTAAGGGTGGCATAACTTGCATTGATTCCAATTCTCCACAATGCCCTGCAAAACTTGAAGGTTTGCATAGACGGCTAAGATCACTCCTTTATTTATAATTTGTGATTGATATTTCTGAACTCTGTTGTGATCAACAAATTGCAAAACCACTCAGCGTTATCACGTATCCACTTTAAAATAAAAAGAATTTCTGTGGGTGGCCCTAGCGCCCACGGTTGGAAAGTGCTAAAAAGGAAATCTGTGGCTCTCCTTAGATACCAGAACATTCAGTCATAGAAATGTACGTGCCTTTAGGCAAAGGTTGAGGTTTGCTAAAGCTACTGGTTAAAATTACCTGGTGAGTGTCACACAAGTCAAGCACCCCTGGACACACCTAGGTGTCCAGTGTTCAAAAATTTACAGGTTTGCTAGGTTTGCCTAGGTGCAGGCTGAACTAGGGCCCAAAATCCACAGCTACCCACATTGCAAATAAATTAGTCAGTTTTCATTGGAAAATATGATGCGTCCAAGTTGCGTTTTGGGCAATTTCCTGTCGTAGGCACTAGGCCTACCCACACAAGTGAGGTAGCATTTTTATTGGGAAACTTGGAGGAATGCTGGGTGATGGGACATTTGTAGCTCCCTACAGATTCCAGAAGTTTTCCTCACAGAAATGTGAGAAAATGTGGGTTTTTAGTCAAAGTTTGAGGTTTGCAATAGCGGATGAGAGCCATGCAAGTCACCCCATCCTAGATTCTTCTATGTGTCTAGTTTTCGAAAATGTGCAGGTGTGCTAAGTTTCCTTAGGTGCAGACTGAATGTGAAAAATGTGATGTGTCCAGGTTGGTTTTTAGCCTGCGTCCTGTCGCGGCACCTAAGCCTACCAACACAAGTGAAGTACAATTTTTTTAAGAAGACATAGTATAGGAGAACATTTGTTATTACCAATTGGATCCTGCTGCATTTGTGTCTTCCAAATGTAAGCCAATGTGTAAGAAAGAAGACATTTTGAAAAATGCCCTCTGAATCACATGCTGGTATCGGTCCTCACAAATTCAAATATGCAGGATTAATCACAGCTCCTAAACTTCATATCTGGTGCCTATTTCTGAAACACATAGGTTGTCTTGATACCCATTTTTCACTATACAGATTTCACCATATGAATTGGTATATACAAAGTACACAATGAAAAACCACTGTACAGTGCAGCTCAGCTGTTGTCTCTGGGTACCTCGGGTTCTTGGACAACCTACAAACTCTATACATCCATGCAACCAGAAGGGCCTAGCTAAAGTAATGGTAGATTGATTTTGTAAATTTGCCATTGTGACAAAAAGTTATAGGTGAGAATGTCACAAATGCCCATTTTTTCCTACTCATTTTCAATAATTCCTTATTTCAACTGTTAGTTTCTTTGGGAAAACCTTGAGGAATCTACACATACGACCCCTTGCTGAATTCAGAATTTTGACTACTTTTCAGAAAGCTATAGCTGTCCTGGATCACCGGTTTTACACAGGTTTTTATGACAATCTGGAAGTAGGCGGAAAACACAGAAAATAGGAGAAAAAAAGAGCTACCTCTTTGAAATATGCCAAAACTGTGGTGAAAAAAAGACATAGTTTTTTGATTCAGCTCTGAGTGCCCCCGACTTTTTTGTGGAGCATCTTTTTTTCTATTTTTCCCCCAAAACTCAAAAGTTATATTTTGACTATTTTCTTGGTCTCCTCCAGGGAAATCCACAAACCCTAGGTACCTTTAGAATCCGCAGGATGTTGGAGAAAAAAGGACACAAATCTGGCGTGGACACCTTATGTGTAACAAAAAATACTTATGGAGGTCTAAGAGCGAAGCAATCTAAACAGCCAAGAAAGGGCTCACTCAGCTCTGGGGTGAAAAAGCCTCAGCAGATAAGGGCTTATTAACCAAACTTGTTCCTTTTCTCCCTTGCAAGCTACCAAAGCCTGTCCACCCCAACCTACCTAGCCCTCATGCTTGCTAGTAGTTCTACTGGCAGAACTTCACCCTTCTTTCCTCTCCTCCACTAGCCAGTTGCCACAATTTTTGCTTTGCATTTCAGGAAATGTGTTGTCCAAAGTATAGCAATACATTGTTTCTTTGAGCCTTCATACATCTTCTATAATAAACTACTTTGGTTAGAGTCCCGGGTAACACCCTCAGAGCATTAAGACTTCCTTTTGAGGGATGGTATGGAATCTACATGCTCTTGTAAGGCAAGAGATATCGCAGCCATTATACCTTGGAAAACCTAGCCTTTCTTTGACCTAAAAGCCGCTACATAATCCGATAAATGAGAGAACCGAGATAAGAGATTTGCTGATTTAAAGACTTAAACTGGTTATCATGATCAGACCAGATGCTCCAATTGATTGCACCTTTAACCCTTTCCATGCGGCCGCGATTCCCCTGGTGTGCTGTAAACAGCACGAACAGGGGCGGGCCGTGACGAACCCCAGCCGTCATCAGCACACGAGCACCGTAGTGCATGACGGCTGGGGTTCGTTATCAGCATGGAAGGGGTTAAGCAAAATAGCGCATATGTAATAAAACATGATAAAGAATAGAGACCAGCTCAATCAACATAGGAAAAAATGAATTACAGATCACGAAGCGGTCCATAATTCAACAGTTCATGTAACAACAATTTTAGACTTTCGTGACCCAAATATATAACTCTGCAGTTCAAAATGTCAATTTGAAAGCCCCACAGGTAGAAATCTTTGATCTTGGGCAGCAGGTCGAAATTTCTGCAGGCAAACAGAGTCAGATGACATTGTCTGCATTAGTGTGCACACATTAAGGCACATATTCCCCATATTTTGAGAGCTATAGTAATAATTTAGCGCAAAATCATCACATTTAAATTATGGCTTGCAAAATAATAAAAAGCCTCATAACCTTACCTAGCTGAGATAGGTCCAGTTGTGTCCAGTGCATGCCTATGGGACAACTTTTAGACAGAGTCCGGATAAAAACGCGTCCAAATGTATCCAACAACCAGACCGCATCCTGGCAGGCGGCAAAATGCACCATTTCAACTTCAGGAGGCAGCTGCACCGTTGACGGACGGAACTGTGAATTTTGATCAGTGACACAAAACAGATCTTTGTTGCTCTGGCAAAGCCACAGGAAGGCGCCTATGGAAAAAGCATTAATCGTGTTCAATCCTTCATACCAGAAGACACATTCTGTTCCTTCTATATTAAGGAATATATACAGTAGATGCCAATTCCTGTGACAAGGTCAAATTTCAAGTTCATTTATTAGTTTGAGTAACGTATTTAAAAACGAAAACCCGCATTGATAAAACACAAAGAAATCAGACTCTTAAAAGTCAAATTGTAAAATAACACAATTCCAAACTAATTGCTACAAGGAAGTCGGTTTAAAATCACAAGCATTGGTCCTACTGGAGCCTAAGAGTTAAGAGAGACACTTGCATCATCGCCATCAGTTTATAGACTCAATTTAATAATTCAATTCAAAATTCTGTCCCCTGCCTGGTTGGTTCCGACAAGTTAATGCCACAAACTCACTGCAGTCTGCACAGCGAGGCATTTCAGTTTCTTAACTGCAAGCAAAAGGCATCAACAAAACCATGTTTTTGTGGAATTAATAAGACACATACTTACATTTTCCTTTCCCTAAATATAGATGACATTTCAGTGGTTTAGAAGCTGGCAAATTGTCAACAGGTGTCTTCAGTGCTTGCAGCGCTGCTGTTCAACTACTGTGCCACTTGTAAATCCAACAAAGGGACAGGGCCAGCCAAGCTCCCAAGATGTGGCACGGCTCCATCCTCGGATCAGTGCTGGGAGGTTAAGGGGGTGTTGGAGTGGTGGAGACTGTGGAAGCAGCGGTGCCTCCAAGTGAGGGGCTCCCCCGTTCTCCATAATCCCACAGACTCCAGATAGAAGCCAGTTCTGATGACTGCATTTTTTGGAATAGCGGCACGAGGACGGTCATAGCCTAGTCGCTTGTGACTGCAGCATCAGAAAGGGGCTTGAAGAGGTTGTGGTGATGCCAGAGTAACCCTGCTGGAGCCAGAATCTGATGGAGGGACCTTTCAGGGGCACACATAAGAGGGAAAGATATGCCCGGAGATGTACAGGCATTGGCAGGCCGCTGCTTCAACACCTACTCTGAGGTAACTTGCTGGCACCCAAAAGACCTGAAGAGAGATACTGCGCCTGGTAAATGAGGTCGTTCTAGAGGAGAATATGCATTATAAAGAGCTGCACTGAAAGTTTCCCACATTCCAAACAAGAGTTGCTACGGTTCTGGGCAGATAGGAGTAGAAGAGAGAAAAGCATGTGCAAATAGTTGACCAAAGCAGGTGTCCTATAGAGAGATTTGTCATTGTAGGGATCCAAGAACCACATCTACCCTGACTGCAATGACCTACAATGCAGGTGAGGCTTGCAGAACATTAAACAAGACCTGATCTCCCTGTGAATATAGGTTCCCTAATGGTTTCCTGTTAGGTTGCGGATTAAGGATGATGGAAATAAATTTGTGTCCTCCAATCTCAAGCCTGAATAGGACTTTCTAAATGAGACTTTCTAAAAACAGAGGGAGTGCAGAGGTCACCACTGAATAATTGGGAAGCAGTAATGTTATGTTGTTGAGATGGTTCAGTCCACAAGCTATGTTTACCCTAAATAAGCTAGTAAAAACACTGACTATTGAGAGGACTCACATATTATTGAAATATATGTCGGAATTTAGGTGTGGGTACTTCTGGGAAATTTTCTGTGTTCTTTGCTTTGCTTCTTTTTGGTTCTCACCTCTCCTTCCTTCATCCAGAGAGACTTTCAGGGCTGAAGCATTAGTTCCATGGCACACTGTTGAGTAGATATATACCCAAACGTTCCTCGCAGGTTTCAGTGGGGATACAGGCACTTATAATTATTGTCAATATAACTTACAAAATGGCTTGATGCTGTAAACTTCTGTGCTATGCCTATAAAAAA
Source organism: Lissotriton vulgaris (assembly GCF_964263255.1). NCBI lineage: Eukaryota > Metazoa > Chordata > Amphibia > Caudata > Salamandridae > Lissotriton > Lissotriton vulgaris. The sequence goes on along the minus strand of NC_141697.1, from coordinate 417,221,664 downwards.
AATATCCAAACCATATTCCAAGTCAAATTTACTGTGTTCGACCTCAAAAGATTGGCAACGCGGTTGAAAGAAACACGAGATGTATATTACTTAAATCTTGCTCCTGCAACTAGATATTCTCATTTTAGTGTTTGGGCTCACTTCAACATTTACTTAGTTCCAGTAAATACAATTGAATAACACACTTAAATATATAATTTTATTTTAACTTAAAACCATTACAATAGATACTAACATTAAGATTTCATATACCAAGCTTTTCCAATAAATGATAAAAACAAAGGGCAGAGTGTGAAACAGCAGCAGACTTTCATGAACAGGACTTAAATGCGAGAGCCAATGCAAGCCCTTTTAAAGCGAACGCATAGTTTTGCCCATTAGGCCTTAAATAAATACATACAAACTCAAGGTCCGCAACACACCGCTATCCCCATGAAGCTATAAAACTGACATTTCATAAACGAGATCCACAGTAAAAAGAGTTTAAAAAGTAGCATTGATGCAGGTGGGAGTCTCAGCAGGGTTGGGATTGAGCAAAAGTTAAGAGTTCTTTACATGCTGGGAAAACCTCAGATGGGCACAGTGACCAGGCTTCCCAAAGACACTATCAACTGGCCGTTCCTTTGAGTCAAACCCGCTGCTCTTAGAACCTTCAACTGCACAAGTTAGCCTCCGTGTGTTGTGGAACAGACGGTCCGTCATATGAGATGTTTAAAGTTAAGGTTGATGCCACACCCTGGATTGTGACCTCCCGGCTTAGTTTATTAATCGCTAGGGCTTCAGACCCGACCAGCAAAATGTTCAAAGTGGTGTTGTCAGGATTAAGGGCTTGTACCACCTGGCTAGGTGTTTCAGAAATGGCAGCCCCCTAGCCTAAGAGCCATAAACAATCGTTTTTTATATTTTGAGAACGTGAAGGCCAAATAAGGTTGTCCATGCCTCAGCTGGAAAGAGCTGAGACTGCCCAAGAGTGCCTATGCATCGCCAGAATGTCCAGGGCTAGATTTGGACTGAAAGGGTATCTTTCCAGTACAAAGCCTATGCTAGCCATATCACACACACCTTTGCCTCATTGGGCAAAAAGGTCTTCGTGCTGCTAGGAAGCCTGTTGCTCACCAGCACTAGGGAAGGAGAAACACCGTCACATCTCAGTAGGTATGGCTCTGCAATGCACTCTCTCTCCCTAGCGAAAAACAGCATAGCACCTTTGATTGCTGCACTGATTTGTGCTATTTTTTTTAAGTAAATGTGGCCTTGAGTTTCAGTGAGTCACTGAAAATTAAGTGAGTTATAGAAAAAGTCACTGCAAGTGACTGAATGAGAGTGGATGATAATAAATAAGCTTGAAGGAGTGCTAGAGAGTGTAAGGGAGCATGTTAAACATTTTTTTAAATTATTTATTGAGCGCTTGAATACCCATGAGCAAGAATGAATGCGTGGCAGTAAGCGAGGGTAACTGAGTGAGAATGACAATCAAAATGAGTGAGAATGAGTGAGATTGAGTGATGAGAGTAAAAGTGAGTGTAAGTGATGAGTGAGTGATGGTAAAAGTGAAAGAGCATAAGCAAGAATGAGAGAGTAAGATTGCAAGTGAATGAGTGAATTGGAGTTTAGAGTGAGAACATGAGAGTGATTAAGAAAGAGTGAGATTAACAGTGAGTGGAAGAGAATGAGTGAAATGAATGTAGCCATTGTGTTATGTTTGCTTGGGGATTTGTTACCACTGCAAACAGGCCCAATGCCTTGGGAAATACGTAAAACGTACAAAATTGTGACTCAATTTGGAAAGAGAGACTATAAAAGAAAATTTGTAATTTTCAGTTTGTGTTTGGCACCTTGCCTGGAATATGATGCATCAGATTGAGAACAGATCTGTTAGGTTCCCTCTTTAACTTCTTGCTGGGCTTGGGGTTTAAGGTGTGAAACCCTGAATGATTGCGCTTTCATTAGTACATCATGCTAAACATGGAAGCTGCACTTTGGGTCTACAGTTATTTCTCTCTAGTGGTGCTCCCGGTCTCATAGTATGGAGTGGTGATTTACAGTTATTCTGTTTCATGGCATGCTGGCCTCCTCTTTTTCATATGGTTTAACTTAGAGCTTCAGAACTAGGTGTTTTCATAATGAGTATGGAGTATATAAGATCATTATATACCTATTTTGGCTGTGAGGGCTCCCTGGTAGGTTGAGAGCTTGTTTATTATGATTTGATTGCAGTTGTTTCCTTATTTGTTCCATGCTTGTAATGCATATCAGTGGCTGGAATGTTTCAGTCTTGACCATCCTGGTTCCTTGTTGGCTACCTATCCCTTTGGATTCACCGAAATTTTCTCGCAGTGTGGGAAAATTTCACGTGTGCGCAAATCGGACGTCTCCCGGCCGTCAGGCACACACACACCACCCGTGGTATCAGAAGGCCGGGGGCTGTCCGACGCATCCAAAGGGTTAAAGGTCCTGAGGCTTGCACAACTGGTACCAAGTCTGTTGAGATTTGATGTTGTTTTGCTTCACTTTGTTAAACCCTGTTGGGTAAGGAGTCATGGGATTTTACCTCAGTGACGCTTTATAGGAGTCAGCTTTTTGTGGTTTAAACACAAGTTAAATTAGATGCTATACATTATGACGGGTCTTTTTTGATCATGCTATGTTTAGATCTGAGTTCTAGGATCATGTCTAACTTTTGGTTGTTCCTCTTGTGGTCCTTATAAACTCAGGTGAATTAGGTTTTGATCTCTTTGGATATATTGTCCATAGCATTTTATTTACCAGAACTTTTCCATTGTAGTTTCATATCCAGTAGGGTTATTGAACTCACTAGTTTCAATGACACTTTTCTCCAGTTTGGAATACATTTGTCCTTATTTTCACTTAAAGTCTGACTGTAGTTATTTCAGATTTTTCAAGGAGTCTTCGATAGGTGAAATCCTGGTGATTAATTTGGCTTCCTGTTGACTACATTTTATGTTTAGAAGATGGGCTTTAAGACAGAGCTGCACTGTTGGCTATAAATATGTTTTGGATTTCGGAACTTGTATTTTGATCCATGGTTAATCTTTTTCCTTATATATTTCCTGCTGGTTTGGAGCATGGGGTTCAAACGCTTGTTTCTGTCCCTGCTGGACATACACTGTGATGTATCTGTCAATAGTCTTTCAGCTCTATATAGGTACTCTGCTGAGTTATAGTTGTGGATTATCTTTGACAGATCGTGATCCCTCTTTTACCTTTGCTGGGCTTGGAGGCTGAGATAAATAGAAGTGGGGTGAATTAGTCACCTCCTTGCTCTATTTGCCAGGCATGGATGAGGGTGTCCTAAGTCATACCATTGTTGATTCCTAAGTATTCCCTGTCATTCTGGGAATTTAAAGTGTAATTTTTGGTTCCCTTTTTATGAAACTGCATGGGTTAAGGAATGAGGTTATATGAACAAGTAGACATTTTAGTCACCTAAGTAATTCTATTTTGGATAATGTGGCTCTCCAACATGTGTGAATGTCTGTGGGCAGTATGGGAATTTGCAGATTAATTTTGGCTCATCATGTACCCTCTTTTGCACCTGGCATTGGGATTTGAAGTGTTAGAACCTGATCACCTTGGCCTCGGCTGGAACTGCAGGAGTGTCAACAGAGGTGAAAGTTTGACCAGTATAAATTTATGCTTGTCGCCTTTTTAGGCTGCTTAATAGCCTTGAGGGGTTAGGACCTGGCCACATAACTCTCACTAGTGTTTCCAGTTGGGCATTTAAGGTAGGGAATTTGCTGATATTTGTTTTGGTGCATTATTGTGGTTTCCTCTTTAGCTCATGTCTCGGCCTTAGCTTAAGGTGCATTACATTTGTATTTGCAGCTGAGCCTGGAAGGTCGGTCAACATTTGTTTTGTGGCTTTACTCTGGTTCCTTATTAGTCTCCTTGCTGGGCTTGGGACTGAAGGTGTTAGAACCAGGTTGCTTTGGCTTCCACTAGTACTTTCAGCTTGGGTACGGAAGGTGGAGGGTTGGTCACTATTTGTTTTGGTGGGTTATTTTGCTTCCCTCCTATGTCCCTTGCTAAGCTTGGGGCTAGAGGTTCGAACTGGCTCACTTAAAGATTTCTCTTGCCGTTCTCTTGGAATGTTGAGTTTTGTTTTTTTGTAAGAGCACTACTGAGAAGATTGATAGGCATAACGGAGGAGAGTGACAGTGACCAAAGTTGCCTTTAGGTTGTTCGTCTCTTTCAGAGGCAGTGGGAAGGTGGAGTAGTTGCTTCACACACTTCTAGTTCATTATGCAGGGAATAATCAATTGCAGGGCAGTGCTATAGTTCCCTTGGAATGCTTTGGCTCCTTGACCAATGGATTCTGGTCCACTGTCTTTCTTGGTCTCTAATTTCAGGTTGTCACGAGTTGATTGCCCAGAGCTCTGCTTCCATTTTAGGTCAGACGGTTGTTTTTTCTGATTTATACTCAAGCAGGTTAAGCCTTAAGTCCGGAAATGCTGGTTAGTTTCTTTATGGTTTTAATCATTCAGAGATTTCTGAGGGCCTGATTATGAGTTTGGATGTGTGGCGCTGGGTCCGCCCTTATGCCGCATCGCCAAACTCGTGGTCGGGCAGCCCACTAGATTATGAGTGTCTCTCATATCTGGCAAGCTTTTTTTAGATGTAGTAGATATCAAAGGAGAATGAATCACATGTCCTGTGTATTACTAGGGTCTCGGGTTCTCATAGTTTGGAGACCCTCATTTACATTTAACATCCGGTGCAGTATATCTTAGTTCTCCGCACTATTAGTTACGCGAAATGCATCACCATTGGGTCTTTTTCATTAACTTGAGTGTTCAGTTCTCCAAGTGATATACTTTCCTCCACTAGAAGGGAGACCATCTGGTTTGTCCAACATTTGTGATTAGAAAGTGCGAGAGCATGTTTGGAGTTTGGTTAAAATTACCTCCTGTCCTCAGTACGGTCTTTAATTTCTCAAGGACAGGGTAAGATTAAAAGAGTAAATGGTGCTTGGTGGAGGAGTTACTGTTCCACCCCACCTAGTAACGGTTGTGACTGGTCGATATGTTTTGGCCCTTTGGTGCCCCTACTCTTTTGATGATGTTTTCTGCTGGTTAGACGTCTAAGTCACACGTAATACAGGTTTTGATATAAGTGTAGAAGGTTAGATGGCTTCTTGCATGATGTAATCCTGACTCTTCAAAAACCCTTGTCTTCATTGGTTGTCCCTCCCTTTCCTCATTCTACTCTAAGTTGCAAGGGCATTTGGGAGAAATGTGTCCCAAAGAGTAACGCTCCTGACATTTGGGGATTTATCACTGTATTCCTGAATGTATTTTTGGGGGGGCATTGTCTCAAGAGGTTTATGTAGAAGAGGAATCCTAAAGGATTAGACTGAGAGTGCAGACTAATTAGCGAAAGACATCAACAAGTAGCCAAAATGGTTGGCATTTTAGGTTTCTCCGAGTTAAAGGGGGTTGCGTCTCTATCAGCAAATATTCCATGTGTCACAGTGAAATTTTTTAAAAAGATGACTAGGTCAATCAAATTCACGGCTGGAAAGCAGAGGTCTTTAAACGGCATCACATTGTTAGGAGTTGTTTTGGTGAATGTTGTTGAAAGCTGTGCTCTTTACATCAAGGACCATAAATAGCGATACTTCCTTGACCTGAAAGCAACAGAGGGTTTTGACAACCAGACAGAAATGGAGATTGCTATATGTTCAAGTGTCCACTCATGCCACAATGCTGTACTCGTTGATATTTTACTTTTATTGATTTAAACTGAAATGTAATCAGTAATAAACAGTGCTCTGAAGATTGACAAGTGCAATGTAGAAGTCAGTCAAGTAGACTAGAACACTATGATGAACAATGCATAACAGGTCAGATATATAACAAAACACCACCACTTTGTTAGTTCTAGTGTAGTATTATTAAAATAGAAGAGGTTCTGGTTTAGATGAGAAGAGAATCATCAGATTTCAGATAACGTAAAGTCAGGACCTCAATTTTTACATTTAAGCACAATATGTTTTCATTCATCTAGCAACATATGTGCTAAAGAAGAGTGAGAGAAATGAAAATATTTTACAAGAAAAGGTTAGTATAGGGGCTGCCAATATGAAGGTAAAATGTGCGACATAGTGCCAAAATACCAGCAACTGGTTGGATTTTGTTAAATTTTGCAAGATGACAAACATAGGTCATAGCATACATGGATTCATCGGTTTAGGAGGTAGGAGCTGAAACACATGGAGCAATTGCCAGTGGCATTTCCGCCTGTGTCAAAACTCAAGCAGGCATCTAGCTTTGCAACAGGACTAGTAGTACGAATGCTAGGTGTGCCACAATCCCACGAGTGGAAGTGGTACAGAAGCAGAAGCAGAGAATTGGAAATCAAGCTTAGGAGTGTGCCCTCAATTATTTCTTCATTTTTCTTATGTGAAAGTAGTGTAGAATCTCATTACACACTGATGTGAATGGACAAAGGAGGGATGGTGTCTTGAAATCATATGTTGTACTGAACAACCCTCTGAGTCTGTACAAATATTTGTAAACCTTGCCTGGATATGGTTATCAGTACTATCGACTGCAGTGGAGTGGAATCCTTCTAGATATAAACCTTTTTAAAAGAAGTGACAGGGTGAATGACTTGTGTTAAAGGTGTCAAAAAACAGACAAATGTAATGGACTGGAAATAAGAGTTTCTGTCTTGGGAACAGAAAAACCTTCATAGTTCAAATGGGTGCAATTTTGCTCCAGGGCAGACTACTTGATCCTTCTCAAATACATTTTGTGTCCTCTTAAAATAGAGAGTCAGTGTTAGAAAAGGGATCTCCGGCTGGCCAGGGCTCAAGCCAAAGTCAGTCAGAGACCACCACTCCTAAGTCTGGGCATGGGAGTTACACGCCAAGATAACCCCTGCTCACCCTCTAGTTAACGTGGCGCGAGCAGCAAGGCTAAACTTGGAGGCGGAATGAGTTAAGTATTTGCGCACGCACCCCAGCAACAACACCCAAGGCCCACCACAAAGGAAACTCCACACAAGGTTATATAAAAAATAGCCTTTGTATTATAATAAAAACACATTAGATAACACACGCAAACTTTACAATGTGCCAGAGGCACGGGCAGAATTTACAAGGGAATTATGTACAGGACAGGGCCACATGGACCACTGTCAGGGGTAGGCACTTGTTAGAAATAATACTTGTAGGTATACACTTAGCACATAAACATATAATGATTAGCACCAAAATAGTACATGTAGCACACAACCAGTAATCACTGGAGAAGAGTAAATACCTCCTACGCAACCCTAAAACACTGTAGGAAAATCACGCAGGGAACTAGGACCTTATCATCAGGACCTAAGGAAGGAATACCAACACCTAAGCAGGTCACTTTTAGCAAAGGGAAGGAAAACCTAAACAATCACCTAAGCAGGTCAGCAAAGGAGATAAAACATAAAATGGGACGTCAACAATCCTCTAAGCAGGTCACTCTTAGCAAAGGGGATAAACATAAAATGGGACATCAACAATTGCACGTGAGGCATTAAACACATTCAGAGGTGCAGGTTAGAACTTTTGCGCAAGAATCACATACATCAGTAACTTACAATGCGCAGGGTGCATGTAGCACAACACTAGAACTTGTCCCTCAGGCCAACTGGCCTCGCAAGGGGCTGAAATGCCCTGAGTCTCAATGTCAGGGGGTCTGCGCAGGCAGCACAAACCACAAGCCTAAACGTAGCAGTTGCCCACAAAGTGCTGGGCAACTGGTGCAGGGAAAGTTAGGGCAACGTTGGAGCCTCGTGGGCTCAAGAACACAGGTGACTGGCACCTAAGAGCTTCAGCGCTCTAAACAATGAAATGCCCCCAGAGCCTCTCTCAGGGCTCTAAATCAATGTGTGGGCCGGAGCCTCGCTGGGCTCAAAGAACAGCTGGCTCCTCAGAGCCTCGGGGCTCTGCAATACTCATGCTCCTCGAGCCTCTGTGGGCTCGCAAACTCGTGGGGGCGGGGAGCCTTTCGGGGCTCAAAATGCACAGATTGCCCCCAACGGGGCCGCTCGACGAACAAAGGACCCTGTCCCCGCACTCACCGGTACCTCGCTGGTGCTGCGGGGGCAGGAACACTGCCGGCTCTCCTCGCGCAGCTCCTCTCTC